>NW_027361776.1:3950000-5382500 GCF_039654945.1 Dendrobates tinctorius | reverse complement strand
CATTATTATATATGTATTTTTTGTAGGAAGCTCAAAATGTGTTTAGACGGCAGTAATGCTGCTGAATGTTCATTTAATGCGACTAGGCAATTATGTTTTATGATCTTTTTTACTCACGTAATTCACAATTTAGTAGAAATTGTAAAGGAAACATATGTGTTTTCATATATTTCCCCAAATTGTCAGTAGACATTCTGAGCAATCATTTCTAAGATGCAAAGTAATGTGCACAGCCTTATCTCTGCAACGTGTGCTGTCAGTGAAATCCCCATGAGCGTTCTCAGCAGGCACGTGTGCAGATAGCATACGTGAGGACATAATGTGGGCCCTGGCAGTACTTCATTAACATGTTAATTAAATGTTTTGCCGCTTGTTGATAGTTTTATATTCACCACTTTAATAGAAAAAGTGTGATCACGATCACATTCTATCTGAGATTCTTAACCAAGTTTACAGGTCTACAAATTGCACATTTATGCATTTTACATTGTATGCCAAACTTTTTTTCTGCTTAGTACAAAAAAGCCAGAGTTAAAACGGTAAGTATTTAATTCCTCTCAACATACTGTCTCATAATGCAATTATTGTCATGATTTGTCAGTAAAAACACGTGTCATATTTCTAGGAATTTTTAAACGATCACATTTCCATTTATATAGAGTTGGGAATATATGTGGTGTATAATGCTCCGACTCCTCAAATGTGACGCACATATATTCATCTAACACAACGGACAGAAATCTTTACGCATTTCTACTGAATGTTTAGAAAAAATCTATGTGTGTACATATAATATAGATTTATAAAGAAACTTACATTTAAATTTTAGATATGGAATGTGAGCATATTTATATTAAGATTGAAATCAGACTTCAGGAAAATTCAGTCTGGCTGAGGGTCTTCTGACCTGAACTCAAAATCCTCATATTTGCCCATGTGGTTGCCAAGTTTGGGTCAAGAGACCTACGGCCATTCATGCATCACGGCCCATACACACGGTGTATTTTATGCATGTTTGAATGTTGTGAAAAAAGTACCCCAAATATACATTTTTAGCACATAATATCAAATTCCTAAGTCTTGCCTCATGAAGTACCCATAGAGACGAATCTATATCAAATGAAAAAACTGGAGAAAACAAGAGTCCAAAAACTATATGCATAAATATTTTATTAATCTATAAGAAGACATATTGGTGAGATACAGGACATGTATAGATAAATAAGATGGTCTAAAGGTACTGTCACACTAAGCGATATCGCTTGCAATATCGCTATAACTTGTGACGTTATAGCGATATTGCTAGCGACATCGCTGTGTCTGATACTTACCTATGACCCGTGGTGGTGGAGGACGCAGTCACAGCAGACATAAAGTTGTCACAGTAGGCGTGAAATGTATATAGTTACTGCAATATGGGTCATAATGGCCCATAGTCATATCAGCTGTAGCTGCAGGGCGCCACCACAGGTCAATAAGTCTAGTGCTGGAGAGAAACACAATGTGCTGTCAATCAAAATGCCGACGTCACTATATTTATCCCGATATTATTGTTCATACTGACCCTTCTATTGTCATTGTCGCTGGTCTGTTTCATTGTTTCAGGCTATTTCACCCTTAGACCATCTTATTTATCTGTACATGTCCTGTATCTCACCAATGTGCCTTCTTATAGATTAATAAAATATTTATGCATATAGTTTTTGGACTCTTGCTTTCTCCAGTTTTTTCATGTTTGAATGATGGTTTAATGTGTGAAGAAAAATAAAGGGATTTGGCGCTTCTGTCCTGAATATAATATATTATAACATTTTTAGAATTGATTTCGAATAATTTTAATAGTAATGCAGAAAACAGATTGGTAGGTTCAGATTTCAAATTTGCTTATGATGACTCTGACATATTTTTACAGGAGACATATTTAGCTGCATTCAAATTGGCGGTTATTATAGTTTTATCTAATTCTTAAATTCTTATGGGCTGTATCTATAAGCATATATTTGGTTTACATTTCCAACAGTAAACTGGATTTGTGTATATCCCATATGTTTCTATTGCTGTGGCACATTTCATTGCTTAGAAGGACATCTAGTGGCGAAGCTGGATGTTGCAAAGATATTGCTTTTTCTTGCAGTGTGAAAGGAAATCCAGTGCAGCAGTCAAAAATAAAAATCCATTCTAAATATCTCTCTCAAATTAGATATGGGAAAGTTAACTGTGATTTAAAGTTTCTTTAAAACAGCATGTAAAGTGCTAGGCTATAATTGATAATATGTTGGCTATGAGAGGAGAATAATTAGCTTTAATGTCTGGTAAGTCAGTTTATTAATTAGCAAATCATACCGTTCACAACTGTAACATTGCATTCAGAATTTAATGTCAGAACATAATGACATAAAGAAAAGTGTACTGCACTCTGCCATATGCGGAATGAGGAGAAGGAGAAGAGACTAAGAAATATGAGGAGAAGGAGAAGTGACTAAGGCTGGTTTCACATTTGCGTTAAAACAACGCTGCGCCCTGCGTCTTTAAGCCCCGCCCCGAGCCGGCTCCCTGCCCGCCCCATCCGGGATCACCGCCTACTTTCGCATTTGCACGCATGCGATCGGCGCACCCTATCTTTAGCATAGGGTGCGCAGATCATGCGCTGCCAGTGTGAAAGTAGAGTGCTGCGCACTTTTGACGGTGCGCCGTGCGCGCCGAAATGCAACATGCTGCATTTCGGCGCGCACGGCGCACCGTCAATAGTGCGCAGCATGCTACTTTCACACTGGCAGCGCATGATCTGCGCACCCTATGCTAAAGATAGGGTGCGCCGATCGCATGCGTGCAAATGCGAAAGTAGGCGGTGATCCCAGATGGGGCGGGCAGGGTGCCGGCTCGGGGTGGGGCTTAACAACGCAGGGCGCAGCGTTGTTTTAACGCAAATGTGAAACCAGCCTAAGGCCTCTTTCACACTTCCGTTTTTGACAATCAGTCAAGATCCGCCGATTTGGAAAAAAACGGATCCGCCATTTTTCTTTGCGGATCCGTTTTTTTCCCAATTGACTTTCATTATTGGCGGATCTTGACGGATTGCCGTCCGTTGCATCCGCTTTTGTGCGGATCCACCAAAATGTTGCTGTCCGTCAACATCCTCAAAGACTTCCAAACGGAGCTTGCAATGTTTTTCTGGCCGGCGGATCCTCCAGACACTGATTTAACCCAAAATTCTGTCTGGGTGCCGGACAAAAAAAAAATCTCTCTCTCTCTCCTTTTCCAGGCTGCGATTCCTTTAAAATTCTTCATTTTGCGGATCCGTCAAAAAAACGGACGGGTGGCATCCGTTGTAATCAATACTAAAACGGATCCGCTATCCGTCCTTTTGGCGGATTTTAACTGACACGAAAAACTGAAGTGTGAAAGAGGCCTAAGAAATACTCAACTCCCTCTCTGCTGTTCAAGTGGAATACATGGTAAATGTATATTTCATTATCCTTAGATTTGGAGCTCTCTAGGGTCAACATAATGTTTCTGGCTATACAGCCTATTTCATAAATGGAAGAAGCTATAAAATGGTGCATAATGATGTGTACTCAGGGCACAGTAGCCCAAAAGCAAAAATCAAAATGGTGCTCTGGCTTATGTTGTCATAGTCCACCATACAGGTTCAGTCAACCCTGGAGAGTGTTAGAAGGGAAACCATGGGACAGGTGGTCTCGAGCTTAGCTCATAGCAGCTACAGGAGAGGCCTCTATGGCATATATACCCATTACATCTCATCCACAAATGTTATAAAGCAGCAGCAAGATATCTCAGAAGTACTAGCATGTGGAATAACGGGTTTACCTCTTCATGCATACGTCATTTACATTAGAGCTGACGCCATTTGTTTGGCTATGGACAGTAAGTACAGTGTTACACGGTGGTCATCCAGATGTAATACATAGATGGCTTCTTTTCTCTGGCTCATAGAGAGCCCTAATGGGCAACCCCCATCTATGAAGACAAATGTGCCTGTAAGACATGATTCATGTGCCAACCGGTTTAACTTCCCGCCAGCGAACTTTGGCTATCTATGTACAGGCAGCTGATTTCACATGATGCGGTTACACACATGCTCACATTGCTAAGTACAGACGACTTGAACCGTGATAAAAAATGTCCAGTTTTTTTCTCTCATTTTAGTCCGCACAGTTTCCCAGTGCTCCTTTTTTTTAGTTACGGACCTTTTTACTTAATGCTAATTTTTGTGATCTTTACTGAGGTGGCAATTCTTACAGGGTAATAATGCAGATTAGCATGAAAACATGCCCCCAGAGAATATGTGATCGTCACTCCCTTGATAGTGAAAATTTAAATTACCATGAAGTAAAAAGGTCCATATCGCATGTCTTTGGAACTGTATGGAAGATTTTAAAAAAGAAACAAAAAATGGCTTGCTTAGGGGAGTATTGGGAACATAATAAGGACAAAGTCTCTCCCCCCTTGTGACTTGGTGGCAGGTTCTCCTTATTTTCTAGTGAGTATATCCATTATAACATAGCACAATGTAATCTTATTCAAGTTCAGATTCACATACTATCTAGAGAGCTTATGTAAATAAATATAAATTACTTTGTGCCATAAATAAATAGCACCCTTGACTCTCTGTTATACTCACTATTTGTGCATTCATTGATCCACATCCATTTGACAAATCTATTGTTCTTAGTGTTTTTACAGCTGTTCTTTCAGGTAATATTGTTCAATTGAATTAATTTTAGTTATGACAATGAAGGCCGCTTGACCAATGTAACCCGACCAACTGGAGTTGTCACCAGCCTCCATCGAGAAATGGAAAAGTCCATTACAATTGACATTGAAAACTCCAACCGGGATGACGATGTGACTGTTATAACCAATCTATCCTCAGTGGAGGCATCGTACACAGTTGTTCAAGGTATGGTACAATAGATGGTCACCACTCACAGTCGCTTAAACACGTCTTACAATACAAACTCTGCATGATTTCTTTTGCAATATATATTTATATATACAGTATATCTACAGTATATATATAAAAAACCTCTCTCTCCCTATCCGTTTGTAAGCTAATCATGGTATGTACAGAGCATGATATTATGTCAGTACTGCGCCGTAGGTCCCATGTTCTGGTCTGAACCCTAATGAGTTAGTTTGTAGTAAGACTGAAACACATAAAAGCATCTGGACAGACACCAGAATAAAATGCACAAAAAGCAGCATTTGTTCCGATGCACAATAACTTTCCTAATATAGCTGAAGTACATCTTTTATCTTTGGAGGTCACTGGCTATGCAGTATTTCGATATTTCTGAAAGAAAGCCTGACAAATTCTTTACTGATGTGGGAACGGGCTTCATACACAAGGGTAGCATGCATTAAATAGATGGACACGTACACACTTGTAAACTATCTTTCTTCAAGTAAGTAACGCTGTACTGGAAATCTTATGTTGTCACTATGCAGAAAAAAAAATATGTTGCCATCTACTATGTTTTTCTACAGGGAATAAAAACACCATGTTTGCTTTCTGCAAAATTCACTTTGCACCTGTTTGTGTAAATATCCCATTTACTTGCCAAAGGGACAAGGTGGTGTTACTTGTGGCTATCAATCTGACTCTGGAATCTCAAGGGTATGACTGTCAGGAAGCATATGGAAATATCACCTCTTATCCTGAAGCCAGTTTATAGAAATGTATTGCCATGACAAGAAAGTAATATTTGATTAGAATAATCTAGCACATTAGACTATATCTTTATAGAGCTCGTCTTATTCTATAGGAGTTGTCTACTAGACATCATTTATTCAGTTTAGATGTGATTAGATACCATCCAATATGTGTGAAGATAATGGTGTCATTTGGTTGACTTATTTTACGAGTTGTATACATACAGTTAGAGTTGAGCGAAACGGGTCGAAAAAATTCAAAAGTCGACGACGTTCTCCAAAGTCGGGTTTCATGAAACGAAACCCGACCTTAGCGTGAGGTCGGCCATGAGGTCGGCGACCATCGCTCCAAAGTCGCGTTTCAAAAGATGATTTAGCGCCCTTTTTCAGCCAATCAGAAAGAACGGACACTGTGGGCAACGTGATGACATAGGCAGCGGTCACCACCATCTTTGAGAAGGGCATGCAAGTGATTGGTTTGCTTTGTGTGGCGTCACAGGGGGTATAAAAGGGCATGCACGCCGACCGCCATGTTACTTATGCTGATCTCAGAACAGGGAGAGCTGCTGCTGCTGCTGATTCTGTAGGGAGAGCATTAGGAAGGCCAAAAGAATAAAAAAAACGCTTCTGCTGATAGCGCTTTTCACTGTAGTTAGTGTGCAGTGAAAGGTGAAGATTTTTGCTTTTGTGCAGCAGCGCTGGTGGTGATTAGGATGCCTTTTAAGGCTACCTGCATTGCTGTGTGCACACTGGTGTTCAAACTGCTTTTTTAAAAGCATTCCAAATTTTATTGTTTTGTCCTGGTGAGTTACTGAGCGTTCATTTTTTCACACACCATACACCGGTGTATGCTCCTCACACAGTACTGTGTACCGGCTGTTATCACGGCCAAATTGAAGCTATCTGTGTGTGACTCTGTAAGGAAAAGCCGAGGAGTTTGTCCGTTCTTACAGACCTACACCTCAGAGTTTTGTCCGTTTTTCAAACAGTTTCGTATATCTGCTGTTTGATTACATTCAAAACTAGAGAGAGACATCGTGTGTCAGTCCGTATACAAAAACATGGAGCTTGACAATCTGTGTGTGACTCTGTAAGGAAAAGCCGAGGAGTTTGTCCATTCTTACAGACCTACACCTTAGAGTTTTCTCCATTTTTCAAACAGTTTCGTATATTTGCTGTTTGATTACATTCAAAACTAAAGAGAGCGTGTGTCAGTCCGTATACAAAAACACGGAGCTTGACAATTTTACATACACACACCGTACAGCGTTGTACGTGTACGCTCCTCACAAAGTACCATGTACTGGCTGTTATCACGGCCAAATTGAAGCTATCTGTGTGTGACTCTGTAAGGAAAAGCCGAGGAGTTTGTCCGCTCTTACAGACCTACACTCTAGGGAGATTCCAATTCTGCCCAATTCTACATACACCTTGTAGTTTGTCATACACTAGGCAATTTCTGCCTTTTACATTGCGGTGTAAAATACACAGGTCCTGACAGAATACAACTGCGTCCTGAAGTCTGTAGAGAGATTCCATTTCTCCCCAGTCCTCTATAAACCTTTTTTACACCATCCAGAATCAGCCTGTTACTTTGAGGTGTAATATACACAGGGCCTGACAGAATACAACTGTGTCCTGAAGTCTGTAGAGAGATTCCATTTCTCCCCAGTCCTCTATACACCTTTTTTACACCATCCCGAATCAGCCTGTTACTTTGAGGTGTAATATACACAGGGCCTGACAGAATACAACTGTGTCCTGAAGTCTATAGAGAGATTCCATTTCTCCCCAGTCCTCTATATACCTCTTTTACACCATCCAGAATCAGCCTGTTACTTTGAGGTGTAATATACACAGGGCCTGACAGAATACAACTGTGTCCTGAAGTCTGTAGAGAGATTCCATTTCTCCCCAGTCCTCTATACACCTCTTTTACACCATCCAGAATCAGCCTGTTACTTTGAGGTGTAAAATACACAGGGCCTGACAGAATACAACTGTGTCCTGAAGTCTGTAGAGAGATTCCATTTCTCCCCAGTCCTCTATACACCTCTTTTACACCATCCAGAATCAGCCTGTTACTTTGAGGTGTAATATACACAGGGCCTGACAGAATACAACTGTGTCCTGAAGTCTGTAGAGAGATTCCATTTCTCCCCAGTCCTCTATACACCTTTTTTTACACCATCCAGAATCAGCCTGTTACTTTGAGGTGTAATATACACAGGGCCTGACAGAATACAACTGTGTCCTGAAGTCTGTAGAGAGATTCCATTTCTCCCCAGTCCTCTATACACCTTTTTTACACCATCCAGAATCAGCCTGTTACTTTAAGCTGTAATATATACAGGGCCTGACAGAATACAACTGTGTCTTGAAGTCTGTTGAGAGATTCCATTTCTCCCCAGTCCTCTATACACCTCTTTTACTCAATGCAGAATCAGCCTGTTAATTTGAGGTGTAATATACCCAGGGCCTGACAGAATACAACTGTGTCCTGAAGTCTGTTGAGAGATTCCATTTCTCCCCAGTCCTCTATACACCTCTTTTACACAATGCAGAATCAGCCTGTTAATTTGAGGTGTAATATACCCAGGGCCTGACAGAATACAACTGTGTCCTGAAGTCTGTAGAGAGATTCAAATACTCCCCACTACTATATACACCTTGTATCTTGTTTTACAGTACCATATAGTTGGTGGTATTTTGGGTACATTTTCCCCAAAAATGAGGAAGTGTGGTGGAAGTGTCCGTGGAAGTGGGCGGGGGTTGGCAGCTGGTAATGATGGTGTTGGTGGTGGATTTGCTGGTAGTGGCAAAAGCAAAATAGCACCAAATGCAGGAGGTGTTGAGCCTGTGTCATCGTCTGGCTCCACAAGGCCTCGAAGGCTTCCTTTTCTGAGAGTAGGTAAACCGCTTTTAAAGCTTGAGCTTCAGGAACAAGTTTTGGCTTACATTGCTGACTCAGCTTCCAGCTCTATCGCCTCCTCTTCTGAAGTTTTAAAAAATAAAAGCACTGAGTCATCATTGGAGGCTCATGGTCATGAACCACACCTTTCCTCGTGTCCTTCACCCCAACCAAAATTGAAGGATGCGGCAGGCCACACTACAGATTACTCCATGGAGCTGTTTTCACATACCATGCCTGGGTTATCAAGTCAAATCGTGAATTACCCAGGCCAAGATGAATCTGACATGGAGTGCACTGATGCACAGCCACTGCTAGATTTATCTGCTGGTACATTCACACAGAGCACTACATTGTCCTCGCAGTGTACTGAGCCAGAATCTGACCCTGATGAAACTCAGTTGCATCCTCCCGCATACTATACCACCATACACGGTGACAGAGGAAGGTGCACATGACATTGAAGAGGAGGTGATGGATGACCTAGTTGTTGACCCAGTTTGGTATCCATTGGGGGAAGAGGGTGCAGCTGCCAATAGCTCAGAAGAGGAGGAGGAGCATCCGCAGCATGCATCGACATCACAACAGCTGTTATCTGGCAGGCCCGGAGCAGTCCAAAAACGGGTTACAAAAACCAAAAGAGTTGCAGGACAGCTTGGCCAGACGGTCAAAATAGCACAGCGTGCAAGGCCTCAAAATGTCTTCCATAGTAGGAAGAGTGCAGTGTGGCACTTTTTTGAACAAAATCCTAATGATCAGGCAAAGGTTATCTGTAAGAAGCGCGCAAAGACCTTTAGCCGAGGGAAAAATCTGAGAAATTTGAACACCAGTTGCATGCTTAGACATTTAACCACCATGCACTTGCAAGCGTGGACGGACTACCAAACCTCACGTACCACATGTGCACCTGCTCCCAAAGAAGGTAGTCAGCAATGCTACATTGTTTCCCCCACTGTAAGCCCACCAGTTAGCACACCACCAGCAGCAAATGTTGAGGTGTGGTCGCAAGGCAAAAGCAGTCAGGGAATCACAATGTTATATCAGCGAAAGACTGAATCTAGGCCATCAGAAAGAACACCAACTCCATCACCATCATCAACCCTCTCTCAGTCCGCTATGTCCACCGCTAGTTCCACCATATGCAGCTCTTAAGTCCAGCTCACCCTACTAGAGACTCATCCGCGTACACTGGGTTTGAACGCCCACATTGCCAAACTAATCTCATTAGAGATGATGCCCTATCGCTTGGTTGAAAGCGCAGCTTTCCGCAAACTCATGGCCTGCACAGTACCACGCTATGACCTACCCAGTCGCCACTTCTTTTCTCGCAAAGCCATCCCAGCCCTCCACCTTCATGTGAAAGACCGCAATGTCCATGCACTCAAGCAATCAGTGAGTGGAAAGGTGCACCTCACAACTGATGCATGGTCCAGTAGGCATGGCCAGGGCCGTTACGTGTCCATCACTGCGCACTGGGTTAATGTGGTGGATGCAGGGTCCATAGGGGACAGCGGTGGTGGGACAGTCCTGCCTAGCCCACGGTATAAGAAACAGTTGGCTGTAGGCGTTCTACCCTCCTCCTCCTCCTCCTCCAGAAGCGAAAGCTCGTCCACAGAGCGCAGTCGCACGAGCACTCCATCCACAGCTGCCAGTGTTGCACACGAGGTGTCCCCCTATCGATCAGCTAGTGGAAAGCGTCAGCAGGCTGTGTTGAAGATGATGTGTTTGGGCGCCAGACACACCGCGGAGGTACTGGCCGACTACTTTCAGTGACAAACTGAGTCATGGATGGGCAGTTTACATCTTGAGGCAGGCAAGGTAGTTAGTGATAACGGCCGGAATTTTGTGGCAGCCATAGCCTTTTTAAAACTCACACACAAACCTTGCCTGGCTCACACCTTGAACCTGGTGGTAAAGTGCTTCCTCGATAATTATCCGGAGTTAACAGGCCTGCTCCATAAGGTCCGAAGACTGTGCTCGCATATCCGCCGGTCGCCGGTACACTCCAGTCGTATGCAGAAGCTGCAGCGATTGCTCCACCTTCCCAAGCACCGCCTAATTATCGACGTTGCATCAGGGTGGAACTCCATCCTGCACATGGTTGAGCGGCTGTGCGAACAGAGGCAGTCCATAATGCATTTGTGGGAGGATACACGGGCAGGCTCTTTGAGGGCAGACATGGAGTTGACAGGTGTGCAGTGGTCGAAGCTGAAAGACCTCTGTAAAGTCCTTTAGTGTTTGGAGGAATGCACACGGCTGGTAAGCGCAGACGATGCCATCATAAGCATGAGCATCCCACTTATGCATCTGCTCATGCAAACTTTGACGCACATTAAGGAGCTGGTGTCTGCAGCCGAGGAGGAAGAGGAGGAGGGAAGCCTTGATGACAGTCAGCCATTGTTTGGTCAAGGAAGTCTCGTGGGCGAGGTGGAGGAAGAAGAGGAGGAGGAGGATGATGATGGGGATGATTATTTAGGGGAGGAGGATGCTTCTCGTGGGGCTAGAGAAAATTTTGGCGTGACAAGTTCTGGTACAGGGTTTGTGCGTGACTGGAGGGATGTGGATTTGCCAGAAAGTACTCCTCCACCCAGCACTCGCAGTGCATCATTGACACCGGGAACATTGGCCCACATGTCAGATTATGCCTTGCAGATCCTAAAAAGGGACCCCCACATTGCCAAAATGATGAACGATGGCGACTACTGGTTGGCCAGCATCCTGGATCCACGCTATAAAGGCAAATTCCATAACATAATGCCACAGGAGAACCTTGATCTAATATTGGCTAACAAACAAGCAACTCTGGTAAACCGGTTGGTTGAGGCATTCCCAGCACACAGCAGCGTAGGGCCCGGGGGCAGCTTGGAAGAGGTGTTCGTGGTGCACACAGCAGAAGTGGCATTGGAGACCGGGGTTTCATGACCATGTTGTGGACTGATTTTTCAAGTCCCGCTCACACGACTGGTAATATGGCATCGATTGAAAGTGACAGGAGACAGCAGTTGTCAACTATGGTTACAAACTACTTCTCGTCCCATATCGATGTTCTCCCTCACAGGTCATTCCCATTTGACTATTGGGCCGCTAAACTGGACACCTGGCCAGAATTGGCACAATATGCCTTACAGGAGCTCGCTTGCCCAGCTGCAAGTGTGCTATCGGAAAGAGTCTTCAGTGCAGCTGGATCAATCCTGACAGAAAAAAGGACCCGTCTGTCTACCGAAAATGTGTATGATCTAACCTTCATTAAAATGAACCATGCATGGGTTTCCAAGGATTTTGTCCCACCTTACCCTGATGACACCTAGGTTGCCAGAAAAATGGCTTGCTTTTGTCCTCCTCTTCCTCAGACTTGACCAATTTCGCCATTAGCAGCAGCTGAATGTCCCACATCGACATATGCCATTTTGTAAGCATCCCTAACTGGGCTGCCTCCCCCCATGGCTGGGCTCATTACCTAGCACACGCAACCTTGCGAGTGCCGTTGCCCTGGACAGGTGGGTAGGCCAACTCTTGGGCGCGGGCACTGGCACAGGGTCCCTCATAGTTCAATCAAGTGCCGACGCCCACGAGTGTGCCCCCCTTGCTTGGGCAGGGCCACAGCATTTGCAATGTTTACCTCTCCCTGCTCCTCCGCTGTGCAGTCTGGGCTGTCAAATCCTTCACTAGGACTGCCACTACAAATTTGTTGAACTGATAGATGATGGTTAAGACGTAACTATGCCCTGTCCCGCTGGCCTGGCTCTAGCTTCAGATGATCAATGGCTTCCATTTCTTATGGACATCGACTCTCAGTGACATGCAGTGGTGGTTTATCATCAGCTTTCACAGTTTTCCTACTCACAGACATGTGACATTCCGGCGCACATTTTTAAATGTGCCCTCTCATGCCAATCCCATAGAATTGCCTACGGCCTGTGGCTTCTGTCTTATGCACTCCAAAGTTACGTGACAGATCATGATAGGCAGTGAGCACCATGTTTACATCTCTCCCTGTGATAAAAATTTGATGGAGATGAGTAACGCTGATGGGATCAATGGTACAGCGATACAGCAACACTTTCTTCACAAAGAAATGTCTTCGCTGTCTCCACACACAAATTAATTGAGGGTCAGCATCGCCTCTGAGAATTGTGACGGAAGTTTTTCCCGTGATTCTTAATTCCTAGATTTCTGCAATCACTAGACTTTATGTCAGTAATTGTATGCATCTCATTTCCTATTGCGGAGAGGCTGGACTGTCTTACTGAGACAGAAATATATATGAATATTTAAAAACACCACCTAAAGTGTATACTGGTGTACGCTTCAAATACATTTCCTTTTTTCTACTTTTTAGATTGTTGTCTAATCCATACTGAGAACATGGAGATTTTAAATGTTTAAACTATGCTATATATACCTGCTATCCTGTGATAATGTACCCTTTCTCAACTTTGTAGTATCTGGTCAAATCCATACTGGGCCTGAGACCATCTGAGCCTGCCTCCTGATCTATAGACATAGGTTTTTAATGTGTAAACTATGCTATACATACCTGTAATCCGGTGTTACATTACCCTTTCTCACCTTTGTCCAATCACGTCTAATCCATACTGGGCCTGAGACCGTCTGAGCCTGCCTCCTGCTCTATAGACATAGGTTTTTAATGTTTAAACTATGCTATATATACCTGCTATCCAGTGATAATGTACCCTTTCTCAACTTTGTACAATCTGGTCAAATCCATACTGGGCCTGAGAACGGCTGCCGAGCAAGCTACAGCACCTGTGGTTTGGACACGTAATTTTTTCATTTTTTCAGGAATGCCGGTTAGGCCTAATTCCATAATTGCGGTTGACCTGCACTTACTGGGAAGTCATCGTTCGTGGGGAATATTTGGAATCCCAGATCCCCATCACTAACGGTGTTCAGCGGGTTATCAGCACCTGTAAGTGACAAAAGCTGGTCCTTTCAGTGTAGCGGCATTCAGTCCCAGACATGTAAGGGCATGATAGACCTGTTATTGCTCGATCTCGCGTGCCAGAGCCTCGCGTATCCCTCTAGTAAGCTTGACGCGTACCGCGGGGGCATGCCAGAGTCTCGGTCGTTAATGGAATAAAGCTGAGAAGTCGCTAGCACAACTACAAACGGACATACCACACCACACACAGAATCGACAAAGCTTGCAATCTGTCCATCTTTTCTGTAGCTTGTATGGTTGTGGTTTCCTGGGTGGAATCCAATTAAGCCACAGGCGCCACTCCTGGTGGTGCCCTTTTGGACATTCCTTTAAGGTTCAGCATTGCAATCATACAGCCCCCGGAAACCAAACACTTTGCCTTCATGGACGCTGTTTGGAGGTTCATTGGAATAACGCCGCCCCATCGGCAGTTGGCATAATTTATTGGTGGGAAGTATATGATCGTGTTCGATTTCAGAATTTTTTTTTTGGTATTGGTGGGAAGTATATTGGTATTGGTGGGAAGTATATGATCGTGTTCGATTTCAGAATTTTTTTTTTGTTTGTTTGTATTTTACATTTTTATTCCAGCCTTTCTGGACTTCATAAGGGCATGACAAGCCTATATCTGTGTCTCCTCCACCTCCTCCTTTTACTCCTCCACCTCTTTTCTAAATGTAGTTGCCCTTTTCCAAATGTTATTTTTGTCTTCTGAGCATTTTGTCTGCTTTGGGACACCTTTAAAGGTGTTTTGTAATTGTTTTCTATGTGTTTGTATGTGTTTGTGTTTGCCTGACATTGTTTTCAATGGGGTTCGATGGTGTTCTTTGAACGTTCGACGAACATTCGACGAACTTGCCTCCTGTGCAAAAGTATGGGCACCCTTATCATTTTCTTGATTTGAACACTCCTAACTACTTTTTACTGACTTCCTGAAGCACTAAATTGGTTTTGTAACCTCATTGAGCTTTGAACTTCATAGCCAGGTGTATCAAATCATGAGAAAAGGTATTTAAGGTGGCCACTTGCAAGTAGTTCTCCTATTTGATTCTCCTATGAAGAGTGGCATCATGGGCTCCTCAAACCAACTCTCAAATGATCTGAAAACAAAGATTATTCAACATAGCTTTTCAGGGGAAGGATACAAAAAGTTGTCTCAGAGATTTAACCTGTCAGTTTCCACTGTGAGGAACATAGTAAGGAAATGGAAGAACACAGGTACAGTTCTTGTTAAGCCCAGAAGTGGCAGGCCAAGAAAAATATCAGAAAGGCAGAGAAGAAGAATGGTGAGAACAGTCAAGGACAATCCACAGACCACATCCAAAGACCTGCAGCATCATCTTGCTGCAGATGGTGTCACTGTGCATCGGTCAACAATACAGCGCACTTTGCACAAGGAGAAGCTGTATGGGAGAGTGATGCGATAGAAGCCGTTTCTGCAAGCACGCCACAAACAGAGTCGCCTGAGGTATGCAAAAGCACATTTGGGCAAGCCAGTTACATTTTGGAAGAAGGTCCTGTGGACTGATGAAACAAAGATTGAGTTGTTTGGTCATACAAAAAGGCGTTATGCATGGAGGCTAAAAAACACAGCATTCCAAGAAAAACACTTGCTACCCACAGTAAAATTTGGTGGAGGTTCCATCATGCTTTGGGGCTGTGTGGTCAATGCCGGCACCGGGAATCTTGTTAAAGTTGAGGGTCACATGGATTCAACTCAGTATCAGCAGATTCTTGACAATAATGTGCAAGAATCAGTGACGAAGTTGAAGTTACGCAGGGGATGGATATTTCAGCAAGACAATGATCCAAAACACCACTCCAAATCTACTCAGGCATTCATGCAGAGGAACAATTACAATGTTCTGGAATGGCCATCCCAGGCCCCAGACCTGAATATCATTGAACATCTGTGGGATGATTTGAAGCGGGCTGTCCATGCTCGGCGACCATCAAACTTAACTGAACTGGAATTGTTTTGTAAACAGGAGTGGTCACAAATACCTTCATCCAGGATCCAGGAACTCATTAATAGCTACAGGAAGCGACAAGAGGCTGTTATTTTTGCAAAAGGAGGATCTACGAAATATTAATGTCACTTTTATGTTGAGGTGCCCATACTTTTGCACTGGTCAAATTTTGTTTAAATGCAGATTGCACATTTTCTGTTAGTACAATAAACCTCATTTGAATCCAGAAATATAACTGAGTCCATCAGTTATTAGATATATGAAACTGAAATAGCTGTTGCAAAAACCAAAATTGTTATAAAGAAAAAAGGTTAACATTAATAGGGGTGCCCAAACTTTAGATATGACTGTATAGGGAGATTGACAATTATCCTTTGACTGAATAGAGCTGTACACTGCTGATACAGTGCCATATATCTGATGTTATTTTGAGTCTATTTTCTGCAAAATTTTGAAGTTTGGTGTAAGAGGCCGCGGACGTGGGCGTGGGGGGGCCTGATGGTGGTGGTGCATCTGCTGGTAGTGGCAAAAGCACAATAGCAGCTAAGGCAGGAGGTGTTGAGCCTGCGTCATGGTCTGGCTCCGGAACGCCTGGAAGGCTACCTTTTCTGGGAGTAGGTTAACCGCTTTTAAAGCCGGAACATGAGGAACTGGTTTTGGCTTACATTGCCGAAACAGACTCCAGCAAATATGCCCTCCTCTTCTGAAGTTTCAAAAAATGCAAGCACTGAGTCATCAAGTGCTGGCTCCTGGTCAGGAAGAACCCCTTTCCTTGTGTCCTTCACCCACACCAAAAGTGAATGATGCAGCAGGCCACACTTCACATGAGTCCATGTAGCTCTTTCTATCATACCATGCCTGGGTTATCAAGTCAAATCGTGAATTCCCAAGTCCAAGATGAATCTGACATGGAGTGTGGGTGGCCAGCCAGGGCAGTGGCGTTAATCGGTACCGGGCTGGTATCTCACAGGGATGTGTCACGGTGGTGGTGACCCGTTCCGTGGCCTTGGCGTCCATGCAAAGGGGTGAATTACGTTTATAGGTGAATGATACGTGATGCCACCAGTGGTTTCTGATTAGATTGACCAGCGCTGCAGTGTCGCTTCTCTGGGACAGATGTTGTGGTGCAGCCAGGTAGGGCCGTAGTCGCAGGGCAGATGAAAGAGTTGGTAGATGGTGTGCAGTGCAGGATGTAGCAGAGCCGTGCGCCAGGCGCAGGAGAAAGATGACAGACACAGTCGTGCAGTTCCTTTACCTGTACTTGGTAAGAGCCGTCCAGGACCCAGAGTACAGATGGAGAAGGAGTTGGTCAGCATGGAAGCCAATTTCAAATTCTCTCTCTGCAGATAGGTAGTGTGGCCTCCGTTCTAGCGCTTATCTGAGGTACTCGCAGTACTGAGTTCAATGAAGTTCCCCCTTTTGACTCTCTTTTGGAACTTTCTCGTATGGCAGGCAGCCGTGGCCTTTTCCTTCTGGCTCCCACACATCGATGCTGGGGCCTCCGAGCCTTAGTTGGGTACAGAACATTTATAGCTGCTACTTCCTCCAGTTTCTACTGCAGAAACGTCAGTGTCCCTACAAACTCGGAGACCGGAATCTGGACCATGCGCTCCAGCTAGGAGTGAGCCTTAACTCTGCTGATCCTCCAGCTCCCCTTCTCACATCCACACACTTCTCCTTCCCTGCACAGAGTGCCCTAACTTACCTCCTCCCGACCACAGAGAGCAGCTCCTCAGCAGTCAGGTTCAGAGGTCTCCCTGCTGGCCTGGAGTGGGAAATGTGTTGTGTGTTGGTTTAACTGCTAGAGAGATCCTTCGTTGCTCCTAAGCATGACATCACACTCCCTAGGAGGAAAGTAATTCCACTGTGGCGACCGTTCTCCTGGGGACGCCACAACTGCACTGATGCCCAGCCACTGCTAGACGATTCTGCTGGTACATAGACCCAGACCACTACATTCCCCTCACACTCTACACAGCCAGAATCTGACCCTGAGGAAACTCAGGTTCCCCTTCCCGCATACTATACCACCTTACACGGTGACAAAGAGGAAGGTGCAGATGAAAGTGCAGGTTCCTTGAGCAGATGGGGGGACATACTCATGGGTGACGGCACTGGCACAGGGCCCCTCATAGTACGCAAAAGTGTCTCTGCCGATGGGAGGGCCCATACGCCGTCAGACACACCGCCGTACTATGAGGGGCCCTGTGCCAGTGCCGTTGCCAAGGAGTGGGCCCCCCTGCTTGCTCCAGATCACAGCACTTGCAAAGTTGAAATACTTACCTCTCCCTGCTCCACCGCCATGATGTCTTCTGCGTGTCCTGACAGTGATATTCTGATCAGAGAGCACAATGACATCACGTTTGTACGCCCTCTGCCTAAACAGCCAAGTGTAGTGAGATGGAAGATGGAGACGGCGAGGAGTCCAGACTAATACAGGGATTCCCTAGCGAGGAGACTTATTTAATTGTTTTCAATGTTGGGACAGCAATTTTTGGGGAGCACTATACTCTGGAGAATGATATATGGGGCCCACCATACACTGGAGCATTCCAAAGGTGGACATCATCTACTGGAGCAGCATTTACAGGGCCCATTATACACTAGAGCATTAGAAATGGGGCCCATTATATATGGAGCATTATTTGGGCCCATAAGACAGTGGAGCTTCATCCATGGGGACCAACATATACTGTAGCATTATGTGGAGCTCATCATATACTGTTTCAAACATTATATGGGACCAATGATTCTGTATGGAGAAATATATGGGCCTCATTACTCTGTATAGCGCACTATGCGGCGCCCATAATACTGTATGGAGTAATATACTGTCCGTTTTTGGAGCTATTGAAGAATTTAAAATGGATATCAGTCATGAGATGTAAAAAGTGAAGTATTTTTCATTGTACTATACCGCTATTTCTCTGCCGTATCGGAGCATCATGAGTTGTGGTATGTGTTAAAGGGGCGCTCTTTGGCACAGGGCACATGAAAACCTGGAGCCAGCCCTACCCCCCCACAACTTTAGCTAAATAACCCCCAGTTTTCAGTGCGTAACTATTATTATGAAGTAAATTAAGGTTGACAAGCTTCAGTAATAAAAATTGATGTTTTTGCCATTCAAATGGGCACTGTAGGTGTGTTTAATGTCCTCCACTCCCTGCCGACTTTGCTTCCCCATTGACTTGCATTGGGTTTCGTGTTTCAGTCGGCCTTCGACTTTTCACGATAATCGGCCGATTTCGTTCGACCCGACTTTTGAGGAAGTCGGGTTTCATGAAACCTGACTCGACCCGAAAAAAGGCAAAGTCGCTTATCTCTACATACAGTACATTGTCTATTATTTCAGGATCACTGAAGCCATGTGAACTAGCACCAGCTAATAATTGTAGTAATAGGAAACTTCCCAATGAGCATATTACACAAGTGATAAGGGAATGGGCAGAGTTGTGGGTCCTTTGTAGTTAGGTCACAATATATTGGACAAGCTTTAATGACCATTCAGGGCTCTTAACTACTTCTAATGATAATTGTAATATATTTAATGGTGGGGAACTCCTAAGATTCACGTTTCTTCACTCATCTTCTCCTTACTGCATAACTGTTTCTAGTTTTACGACCAACACTGATAAAAAACAAACACAATCTTACATCTTTCTTTATGACTTCTAATGTTATAAAAGGAAGATTGCTTCTAGAAAACAATGATCAGACTCTTGTTCAGAAGTTGCTGGGAATTATTGGCTTAGTGAGGGTTCACATTTGCCAACATGTGGCCATTAATCGACTGCCAAGCTACATGCAAGCTGATTGGCAATCATTTAATAGCCTGATTACAATTGTCCAACAGCACTATCATGTGTCATGGTCACGCGTGGCTGGACACAGCGCCTCCAGCGGGCGGATTTAAATGACACGTGTGACCCTGGATACACCGCCTCCAGTGGGGTGACTTCAAATAATAAAACGTGCAGCAGGATACACCGCCTCCCGCAGGCAAATTTCAGTATTACACGTATTTACAGAATAAAGGGGAAAACCTCGGTAACACTAACAATGGTGGCCCTGCAATATGGAACGGGGATGTGGAGACCTCCTGCACTCCTCTGAGTCAGTGTCTCTACACTCCTAACGCTCCCTAGGCCGGTTCTGCACCGGGCACCGATCAGGAACCTAAAAACTCTGACTCGCCCTGCACCTAAACCCTCACTAGTGAAGTGGACGGTGCGGAAACTAATCCCACCACTGCACTAAACACACATAAGGAAAAGTGACAAAACAGGGAAACTCCACTTAGCTTTGCTCTGTTGCTTATGCTTCCAGCAACACAGCCCACCACCTGCGTGCATCTTTTCCTCCAACCAGATCCAACACCATAGTGCAGCCTTGGAGCAAACAGAGTCCACCACCTGCATGCAGCTGTCCAGAAACAGAGTCCAGCATATGAGTCCAGCTTTCCAGCAAAAGAGTCCAGCATTTTGAGTCCAGCTTTCCAGCAACCGTTTCCAGCATCATGAGTGCAGCTCTACACCATAGCTGCCACTCCACCAAGCCATGCAAGAACTCCTTGCTGGCACCATAGCTGCCACTCCACCAAGCCATGCCAGCCCTCCTCGCAGACACCATAGCTGCCACTCCAGGACTCACACTGAACTGCCCAGGACTCTCCTTCAGCTCCATCCTTCACCCAGGCTTGCTTGTAACTGAAGACTTTCACCAACAGTGATTACCACACCTGACACTCTTTTATAGAGCAATTACACCTGTTTTATTAATCACGTGCACTAAACCAAAGGAACCAGAGTGCAAAGACCCTAATGGCCACCGGGTGGAAAACTAAAACTGAAACCAACACAGTGCAATGACCCTAATGTCCACCGGGGGCAAAACCACACTTTAGCACACAGCTAAAGGAAAAAAAAGGTTACTTTGTACATTTAATCTGTCAGATCCAACCTGGATCATGACATCATGTACATAGAATGATAATTACGAACATTTTGTGCTGATACAATAAGGGTCCCTAACTTGTGTCTCACAGCTATTTGCCAGCTCATTGAACTAGCGCCAAGTATAACAGACAAAAAAATGGTGCGGGGAACAAGAGGCGCAATAGTGCCCTATCACTGGTGACACTTAAAATATGAGCGGTATAATACAGTTCCACTCACCTATTCCAGTTGTGTAACCCACAACTGGCTTGAGAGCATATCACAGAATCAGCTGCTGCAGGACCTCCACCAACCACTCACACGTGGAAAAAACCTTCAGAAAGTTGTGGGAAGCAGGGTGTGTTGCAGTCCACGCTAGCCGAGATTCACAAATCACCTGGGATGCAAGATGTTGTAGCAGTGTACTCCTTTATTTCCTCCTACGCGTTTCGGCACCCTTCCTAGCACCTTGATCCCTGAGTATCCCAGGTGATTTGTGAATCTCGGCTAGCGCGGACTGCAACACACCCTGCTTCCCACAACTTTCTGAAAGTATAACAGACAGTCAGTCATGGGATGGAGGAATGGGAACCATGAGGAATCTGTAGTGTAGCAGCGCTGCAGCTGTCCCCTCCTCCTCCATGCTTGTGATGTCATCCTTTTAGCTAGTTCCCTTGCCGCCTTCTCAATATATGTTTGGCCTCTTACCGGTTG
This sequence comes from Dendrobates tinctorius, assembly GCF_039654945.1. Taxonomy (NCBI): domain Eukaryota; kingdom Metazoa; phylum Chordata; class Amphibia; order Anura; family Dendrobatidae; genus Dendrobates; species Dendrobates tinctorius. The sequence goes on along the minus strand of NW_027361776.1, from coordinate 5,361,356 downwards.
CCTGTTTCCAACAGCATATAACTCTACTCCTCAGAATAACTGTGCACAATGCACATAAATATTTCCCCATTGCTCTAAATACTATTTCAGTAACAGGTTTTTAGAGAAGGAAGGCAAGTGATAGCAAAGTAACATAGCAACATAGTTTTGAAGGCTGAAGGAAGACCTTATGTCCATCTAGTTCAGCTTATTTTTAGTGCAGCTGTTCTGCATTGTTGATCCTGGGGAAGGCAAAAAACCCACAGAGTAGAAGCCAATTTTCTCCATAGGGAAAAAAATTCCTTCCCCTAAGCTGGGTCAACCATCTACCTATAATATTCTGTTATTCGCAGCCTTCTATACTGTTACTCACAAGAAAAGCATCCATTCCTTTCTTAAATTCATTCAGTGAGTTGGCCATCACCACTTCCTCAGGAAGAGAATTCCATAGCCTCACTGCTCTTACGGTGAAGAACCCTCTTCTATGCTGGTGCAGAAATTGTCTTTCCTCCAAAGGAAGAGAATGCCCTTGTTCTTGTCACAGTCCTTGGTACAAACAGTTCATTGGAGAGATCTCTGTATTGCCCTCTGATATACTTGTACATATATATTAAGTCTCCCCTAAGTCTTCTCTTGTCTAGAGTAAATAGACCTAATTTTGATAACCTTTCTGGGTATTGTAGTGAACCAACTCCATTTATTATTTTGGTAGGCCGCCTTTGAACCCTTTCAAGTTCAGTAACGTCTTTTTTGAGCACCGGCGTCCAAAATTGCACATAATACTCCAAGTGTGGTCTGACGAGTGATTTGTACAGAGGGAGAATTATGTTTTCATCTCGTGTCTCCAGACCTCTTCTAATGCATCCCATGACCCTATTTGCTTTGGTGGCAGCTGCCTGACACTGGGCACTCCATTTTAGCTTCTTATTGACTAAGATGCCTAAGTCTTTTTCCATGTCTGATTTCCCCCAGCAGTTTTCCATTTAGTAAGTAATTATAGCATCTGTTTCTCCTTCCCATGTGCATAACCTTACACTTATCTGTGTTAAACCTCATTTGCCATTTTTCAGCCCAATTCTCCAATTTACTCACATCTGTCTGTAGTTGCAAACTGTCCTCCTTTGTGTTAACTACCTTACATAGTTTTGTATCATCTGCAAATACTGATATTTTACTGTGTAAGCCATTCACTAGATCATTAATAAATATATTAAATAGTAGGGGGCCCAATACAGAACCCTGTGGTACCCCACTAGTAACCCTGGCCCAATCTGAGTATGCACCATTAATAACCACTCTGCTTTCTATCACTAAGCCAGCTACCTACCCATCTACACACATTTTCCCCTAGCCCAAGCTTTCACATCTTACTTACCAATCTTTTATGTGGGACAGTGTCAAATGCTTTAGAGAAATCGAGATAAATGACATCCAATGATTCTCCTTGGTCCATTTGAGAGCTTACATCCTCATAGAAGCTGATCAGGTTAGTTTGACAGGAGCGATCCTTAATAAATCCATGTTGATATGGAGTTAAACATTTATTAACATTGAGATATTCCATAATGGTATCCCTTAGAAACCCTTCAAAAATTTTACCCACAACAGATGTTAAGCTTACCGACCTATAGTTTCCAGGTTCCCTCTTACACCCCTTTTTGAATATTGGTACCACATTTGCTTGCCGCCAATCAAAAGGAACAGACTCTTTCTATAGAGTCTTTAAATATAAGGAATAGGGGCCTGTCTATCACATTCCTTAACTCCCTTAATACTCGAGGGTGAATGCCATCAGGGCCTGGTGATTTGTCAATTTTAATCTTACTAAGGCGGTTCTGCACTTCTTCCTGGGTTGATTAAGAATTGCCATTTTACATAATCATGGGGAAATGATTATTCCTTACTTCTATTATGAAAAGTGAGTGATGCTCACATCTATAGGCACCTTCTGTGTCGCATGTGTGATTGGCAGGTATTGAACACCTGCCCTATTTATTAGAACAGGTGCATGACACATGCCCTTGGGGCATTTGTCGTGGCAGGAATCTGTAGACCTGATGTCACTAGCGCCAGTCACCTCCCAATACAGAAGTGAGCATTGCTGAAATAATTATCTAAACATGAATCTAACTTATGTAAGTTATGCACTGTTTGGACAGTCTGAAAGGATTATTTTGTATCCTCTCAGTTCTGTATCTCACGTCACATCTACAGATGGCAGGTTTCATGTACCTGTTCTATTCTAATGGTAGCCCTCCCCCGAAAAGAAAATATAGGAGGGGTCTCATGGTAACACAGACCCGAAATATTACATTTTGGACATGGTGTGTTTCATAGATTCTTGGTCGAAAAGGTCAGCTCAGTAAGCTGTGGGAGCCACGAGCAGGTTGATTTCAGCTTTGACCATTGCTTTATGCATTTTCATTGGTGAAAAAAATGGGTAGATTTTATCTATAATAGGCCTTTTTCGTGGCCAGTATTCCCATCCATCCAATGAAAAGAAAAGAAGATCCCACCCTCCCTCCCCCTAATTTTATTGTTATTTCTTGTCGTGTTTTTATTTGAGGGAAAATCACCCAGATTTCTGAGTGGATTGGTTTATTGAAAGTTTATTTATTGATATTTTAACTATTAATGTATTAAAAAGTTTATTTTGGTTACTCTGAATAAACATAACAGCCATTTTATGTGTTTTGTGTATTTATTTTAATATTGTATGGGTTTTGTGTTACCATGATACCTGCTGATAATACATATGTCCGAGCAGCCATCTGTAAATGTGATTTGACCTCACAATAAGCAAGCAAGTGAGCAGAGCGGAATAACCCTCTAATTACATGTGACAACTATACAATATCCGTCAATGGTAGGATCCTTATGTGTGGAGGAGCTAAGCATTCTCTCCACACATCCGGTCTTTGCTGAAACCGAAGACAACTCTGATCCTGGAAGTTTAAACACAAATGTGCCAAAGTCATTGGCGACTTTAACAGCTGAAGAATTAATTAGAGAGTACTCTCTTATTTCAGTCGTTTCATGTTTTCTATTGCTTATGTGGTTACTGAAATTTCTTTGCATAGAATTTGACATGTGACCTTTTTTCAGAGATGAATGTGGTTCTCTAGGTAAGAAAAGTTGGAGACCACTAGCATAGAGTATGATTGTTCTCAGAAGCACATTTTCCTGTTTTGATAGTTTCTCGTGGGACTAGGCAGTTTACACAGGCTTGTTCCTGATAATTGTCCTATGTAAATGCATCCTTAAAAGGGGAAAAAAGATAATGGTCCATATTCCATTTAATAAACTGTCTATTGAAGCATTGCAAAAGCAGGTGGTCATTTCTACAGTATATACATGGCTATAGGGACCTTTTTTTATTAAGCAGTAGCAATCCAATGACTATGCTTATGTCAAGTACCTGGCCAGGCTGCAGCTGCCAAGGCAAACAGGATCATGGGGTGCATTAGAAGAGGTCTGGATACACATAATGAGAGCATCATACTGCCTCTGTACAAATCCCTGGTTAGACCACACATGGAGTACTGTGTACAGTAGGGTGACCGGATCTCATATGGGGGGAAAAAATGTTGGAATCTTGTTCATCTGGACCCCACAAAATGATTCCCCTTTCCAGATATTGAGATAGCCAAAATTTCAGCTCGATCAAACGACGTTAACCCGTGCCGCTCGTTGCTCAAAGTTTGAAAAAATCCAAATTGAGGTATTTTAAGATTTAGGTATTTTGCATAGTCTGTTAGACTATAAAGAATGTGACAACAACATTGCAGAAATAGCCCTGACCAAATTTTCGAACCATTTGTGGTATTTGAATGCAGAGTTGGTGGGATTATCGTTTTTTGATCCCACCATTACAGACAATGAAAAGTTGTTAATGGCTAATAAATTGCTCAGTAGCACAGATGAACCATCAGAGCACGCTAACCTACATGAGTTGATAATTTTACATTGTTATCTAATCTATTCTAGAGCTTTTGTTAAAGTAGTTTTTGAAACGTCAGAATATAATGCTCGGCATTTGCTTACAACTTGCAGGACATATTGCTTTTGTTCTTCATCTTTTGTCAGAAGGTCGTTAAAGTCGGTTACTTCCTACCTCTTTTAATTTTTCTTTCCTAACTTTTGGATTTACAACCCTAGCGTGCTCTGATGGTTCTGATGGTTAGCCATTAACAACTTTTCATTGTCTGTAATGGTGGGATCAAAAAACGATAATCCCACCAACTCTGCATTCAAATACCACAAATGGTTCGAAAATTTGGTCAGGGCTATTTCTGCAATGTTGTTGTCACATTCTTTATAGTCTAACAGACTATGCAAAATACCTAAATCTTAAAATACCTCAATTTGGATTTTTTCAAACTTTGAGCGACGAGCGGCACGAGTTAACGTCGTTTGATCGAGCTCAAATTTTGGCTATCTCAATATCTGTAAAGGGGAATCGTTTTGTGGGGTCCAGACAGACAAAATTCCGACATCGATTTTTTGCGGTCACCCTAGTGTACAGTTTTGGGCATCGGTGCTCAAGGAGGATATAATGGAACTAGAGCGAGCGAAAAGGAGGGCAACACAATTAATAAAAGGGAAGGGGGAAATACAATACCCAGAGAGATTAGCAAAATTAGGATTATTTAGTCTAGAAAAAAGATGACTGAGGGGTGATCTAATAACCATGTATAAGTATATAAGGGGACAATACAAATATCTCTCAGAGGATCTGTTTATACCAAGGAATGTGACGGTCACAAGGAGGCATTCTCTGCATCTGGAGGAGAGAAGGTTTTTTCACCAACATAGAAGAGGATTCTTTACTGTTAGGGCAGTGAGAATCTGGAATTCCTTGCCTGAGGAGGTACATACTTAGTAACATGGTAACATAGTTAGCAAGGCTGAAAAAAGACATTTGTCCATCCAGTTCAGCCTACAGTATATTCCATCAGAATAAATCCCCAGATCTACGTCCTTCTAGAGAACCTAATAATTGTAAGATACAATATTGTTACACTCCAGGAAGACATCCAGACCTCTCTTGAACCCCTCGACTGACTTCGCCATCACCACCTCCTCAGGCAAGGAATTCCAGATTCTCACTGCCCTAACAGTAAAGAATCCTCTTCTATGTTGGTGAAAAAACCTTCTCTCCTCCTCCTTTGCCTGAGCCTCTGATGAAACAGTACATGGATTTCAGACTACATCAGAGAATAAAGCTAAACTACAAGCAGTTATAAAATCTGTTATATCTAAGTATCATGTTTAGTCAGTGAGTACCTGCCTCCATTATACATATTCATTATTAACAGTAAGCAGTTTCACTATTGCAAAGCATTTATGTATTGAAGGAGAAAGCAGTGCAGCTGCAGTCTTTTATTTGCTAGATATAACAGATTTTATAACTGCTTGTAGTTTAGCTTTATTCTCTGATGTAGTCTGAAATCCATGTACTGTTTCATCAGAGGCTCAGGCAAAGGCAAAACTGTAATCAAGAATACAAGATAACTATATATGCTTTTTCTGCTTTTATGTATCATAATTGAAAGCATCATTGCTATAACTAAGTATTCTGGTTCCAAAGTTGCTACATGCACCACAGTATGGTGCCTCAGAGGAGCATTGTACACTTAGCTAGAAGCAATGCTTCTAGGGTTTAACACTTCAACAACATAGGAATGCCATCTCATCTCCTTGATATTTAAATAGGCATAAAAAAGAACAATATGAGCCCATGGCAGTTTATGGGTTCTATTTAGTATAGCTCATACATGCAAATTACTCCTAAACATCTGGAAGGCACCAGGAAAAAGGAGAGACCTGGCAAATAACCTTAGTACTAACAAATGTTCTTTATGGCCTCCCAGAAAACAGCACTTTAGGACATCTTCATGTGCCAAATACATATTTGACATTGGGTATGGAGGGATTATGGTTATGGGTATGGGTGGAACATCTTCCACAAGTCTGTATCAGGAAAAAGGAGAGACCTGGCAAATCACCTAAGCACTGACAAATGTTCCGTATAGCCTCCCAGAAACCAGCACTTCATGACATTTTCATGTGCCAAATACATATTGGAGGTTGAGTATGGAGGGATTATGGTTATGGGTATGGATGGAACATCTTCCACAAGTCTGTATCAGGGAAAAGGAGAGACCTGGCAAATCACCTAAATGCTAACAAATGTACTTTATAGCCTCCCAGAAACCAGCAAGTCATGACATCTTCATGTACCAAATACATATTTGATGTTGGGTGTGGAGGGATTATGGTTATGGGTATGGCCCCCCGAGGAAGCCATATTGGCGAAACGTGCATCGGGGCACGTTCCTGGAATCGATATACTCACCCAGATGGGTAAGCACTAGCGGCACTTTAATCTGCACTGCCTCTATCACTTTGTCAGATGACCTGAATAATCGGACTCACTTTATCTGATTTGGACATCCTTTTGTATACACGTTTCCTGGGGATTGCTGCTTTATGGAAGCTACACCATTTACAATCCCTTTGTAGCCTTATTTCCCGTTAACAACCTCTATTTTTGGTACACTGTGTACTCCATTTGATAATGAATTTTGAATAGACATATGAGTGGGTATAGGCTCCGCTGTGGAAATGGTATATTTATTGAGTGAGGCTCACCTTGCAGTCTACTTACCTTCCCCTGGACTGTAACTTTTTAGGATTCATGCTGTGCATTTTCTAGTGTCCATTTTGAGTGGTTCCGGGTGTCATTTTTTGTCTCCTTTTACCAATCATTGCATCTGTAATTACTGTGATTATTGTGTTTTATATATGACTATCAATAAAAGATATATTTTATATTATACTTTTGTGGATTTTGGATCATGTAGGGCTGGAAGCTCTGAAACTGTGTAGGTTATGATTATGTTGGGAGTTACCCATTCCCTTGGTGGAATATGGAGGTTTCCTATTACCCATTATGTTGGCTGAATTAAACTGAATGTGGAGGGATTATGGTTATGGGTATGGATGGAACATCTTCCACAAGTCTGTATCAGGGAAAAGGAGAGACCTGGCAAATCACCTAAATGCTGACAAATGTACTTTATAGCCTCCCAGAAACCAGCAAGTCATGACATCTTCATGCACCAAATACATATTTGATGTTGGGTGTGGAGGGATTATGGTTATGGGTATGGGTGGAACATCTTCCAGAAATCTGTATCAGGAAAAAGGAGAGACCCGACAAATCACCTAAGCACTGACAAATGTTCCATATAGCCTCCCAGAAACCAGCACTTCATGACATTTTCATGTGCCAAATACATATTTGACGTTAGTTGTGGAGGGGTTATGGTTAGGGTATTGGCGGAAAATCTTCCACAAGTCTGTATCAGGAAAAAGGAGAGACCTGGCAAATAACCTTAGTACTGACAAATGTTCCCTATAGCTTCCCATAAACCAGCACTTCAGAACATCTTCATGTGCCAAATACATATTTGATGTTGGGTGTGGAGGGGTTATGGTTATAGCCATGGATCTGGGTAGAACATTTTCCACAAGTCTGTATCAGCAAAAAGGAGAAAGCTGGCAAATAACCTTAGTACTGACAAATGTTCCATATAGCCTCCCAGAAACCAGCACTTCAGGACATCTTCATGTGCCAAATACATATTTGACGCTGGGTGTGGAGGGGTTATGGTTATGGGTGAAACATTATCCACAAGTCTAAATCTATTGGCATAGCAACAAAAAAAGTTGGTGAGTATGACATAGATTCATACCCCGGCACTATGCTGTAAAAGTTGAGTAAAATCCTTAACCAATGCAATATGTAATAGCCTGCAACTGGGAATGTGTGGCAAACAGATTGTTATTTTCCAAGTCTTTCCACCCACATAGTATGTGCTCAGCATTCTAGTAATTTCAGATAAAAATTCCCACTGATCAACAGTTACTTGAAGTCATACCATGGATTGCTTAGTATCACCCTCTTGTAATCAGTACCGAGTCGACAACTAAAGGGAACTGTATTGGCACGTGTGCTGTTCCCACTTTGGCAAAGTCATGTGGTTACCGAAGTCTGATACTTCTGAAATCCTCAGTCCTGTAGAGGCTGAAGCCAAGCGCAAATGCTACAAAATCTGTTTTTTCAAAGCGATGTGCAGAGCTTTCTACTTCTACCTAAAAAGCATGTTCACATCTACAAGGTAGGTCAATACGATCTTTCACTTTATGTTCCATACATATAACTCAGGGGTAGACTCCACTTTGCGTTCCTGGATGTGATAGACAGGAACACAATGCATTTTGTATGGAGTGTACTAATATCTCAGATGCACACTGCATGTTGAAGAAAGATTGTGCAAAATTAAATATTATAGCCTTTGCAGGGATTTCTGAGAATTAGAAGCTGCAGCAATGTTGTTAGCTGGGATTGTCTCTAACTGGTCTTGCTTGATGTCAGTGGTGTAGAAATAATTCTGTGGAAGAGCATGTCAGTTTTATCTGATGACAGGAAGCAGATGACCACAATCTTCAAACAGACAATGAGATGTCAACAAGATACAGTAGCTAAGGCTTCCTATTGATGTATTGCCCTGTGAAAACGGATGATTATCAGATAGTACTGTCTGTAAGCTTTAGCAATAGCACAGTAGATCCCTTCTTCAAATGTTAGCTTCTACATGCTATCCCCTAGGGCACATATCTAAATGTCTAAGAATAAAGGAAACATAAGCAATTGATCTTCTTGTACTAATCTGTTTTGTTCTGCTGATCTCAGCTCTGTAAAAAGAGGCCTTTGAGCAAAAGCAGTTTCTTCCTTTTTATTTAATTCTATTTGGAAATGATAGTAGGGAGAAAATCTATAAAAAGTGGTTGCTCTTAATACAGGTGTATTGTGTTAGCGGAATCGACACTGGGACTGGGGAAGCCCAGCGTAATGTATACACCTGTGTTTCTCTATTTATCTTCACAAGAAGGGAAACAACAATTATTTTAATAGACATCTGGTGATGAGATTAGACATATTGTGCATTAAAAAATTCTGCGTGTGGAATTTAGGTAAATGATCAGTCTAGGTGCTTGAAATATCTAGTGAACTTTGATTATTTTAACAATTATAAATTAATCATTGTAAAATGTTAAAATAAATATTTTTATGTAATATTCATGCAATATCTATTTATTTGGTAATATGCATTTATTATCCATTTTCATGGATCCTGGGCTTTTTTTGAGTATCAGAGGCTGCTAGTGCTTTAGTTTACTACTTTTAAAAAAGCCATTTATTGTACAGGGTGAGTCATTTATATGGCTACACCTAAATAAAATGGGAATAGTTAGTGATATCAACTTCCTGTTTGTGGCACATTAGTATATGGGAGGCGGGGAACTTTTCAAGATGGATGGTGAACATGGTGGCCATTTTGAAGTCGGCCATTTTGTATCCAACTTTATTTTTTCCAATGGGAAGAGGGTCAAGTGACACATCAAACTTATTGAGAATTTCACAAAAAAACAATGATGTGCTTGGTTTTAATGTAGCTTCATTCTTTCATGAGTTATTTATAAGTTTATGACCACTTATAAAATGTGTTCAAAGTGCTGCCCCATTGTGTTGGATTGTCAATGCATCCCTCGTCTCCCGTTCTTGACACACTGATAGCAACACCACAGAAGAAATGCTAGTCAAAGGGGGTCAGATTCCTTGTAGGCATGCTCAGACCTGACATCCATATGTTGATGGTGCACCATCTTACTGGAAAAACTCAGGGAACATGCCATCTTCAGTGCATAAAGAGGGCAACACATCCATCATCATGTAGCAATTTCAGACATACAGTGGCATTGAGGTTTCCTTTAATGAAGAATGGCCCCACTATCTTTGTACCCCATATTCCACACCATACCATCAATTATGGGTGTCAGGTCCAAGCAATTCCTACGTGAACAGTTTCATGGAAAGTGGATTGGTTGCCATGGGCCAGTTGAATGGCCACTCTATTTTCTGCCTGTGTTTGTGCCTCATCTTGTCTCACCGGCAATATATGGGGCTCTACTCCGGAGCAGTTTAGCTTTCCCCTTTCTTGCTGTGCCGAGGTTTCTAGGGCATTGTAGGTACGTCCCACGGCTAATTCTAGTAGTGTTGTTAGGTTTAGGGGTCTGCAATCCGCTAAGTTAACAACCTTTCTGGTTTTCTGGTTTCTAGCTTATTCCCCAGCTATCCTCCTCGGTGACCTAATCATAACAGTCTCCCGATCTGACCCCCTCAGACTTTTGTCTTTGGGTTCATCTGAAGGCAATTGTCTATGCTGTGAAGATATGAGATGTGCAGCATCTGAAACAACGGATACTGGAAGCCTGTGCTAGCATTTCTTCTGAGGTGTTGCTATCAGTGTGTCAAGAGAGGGAGAAGAGGGTTGAATTGACAATCCAACACAATTGACAGCACTTTGAACACGCTTTATAAGTGGTCATAAACTTGTAAATAACTCATGAAAGAATAAAGTTACATTAACACCAAGCACACCATTGTTTTTCTTGTGAAATTCTCAATAAGTTTGATGTGTCATTTGACCCTCTTCCCATTGGAAAAAATAAGGTTGGATCCAAAATGGCTGACTTCAAAATGGCCACCATGGTCACCACCCATCTTGAAAAGTTTTCCCCCCTCCCATATACTAATGTGCCACAAACAGGAAGTTGATATCACAAACCAATCCCATTTTATTTAGGTGTATCCATATAAATGGTACACCCTGTAATGTGGAGATTACATGATATTGTCTATGACCTCATTGACTGTCCAATATCAGCAAAAAGAAAACAAAACATTATAAAACCCCACATGCTGAACTATGCCAAATATAAAGAGTTATCTAGGTATGAGATGTGAGGAGCTGTTAGCACACCCACTTTAATTATCATCCCAGGGGGCATGTGTGGTCAGAGCAAGCTGTGGCCCCTTAAGATGTCAATCAAAAAATAAAAGCCATAAAACCAGCCAGAACAACGTGACTCCTCATCACTATAGCACCACTCAGATGACTCTTGGTAACATATTGCATACAGTATGTGTCTGTTTACAACTTCTTTATCTTTCTCTTAGTAAAACAGGCAGTTTAATATCTGGAAATGTTTTAATTAGAGCAGAAACTAATAACTACAATGTATACAGTATCAAAGCAAATTAATAATCAAAGCATTTACTATATTCATCTGAAAAATGAAACATTGTCCTCATCTATCACTTTATCACATATTCAACTTAGGGGTATTTTGGTTGTAATGAATCATCACCTACATACTTTTAGATTTGCTGGGGTCCTACTTCTTGAAACGTCATAATTTGCCCCATTTGTAAATTCCCTATTCCTCCATGTTAGTGTAACTTTAACCTGTGTTTTATTTAATACTTTGAATTCTCATGGTTTGGAAAAATGGGGCACAATAACACTTCCCATTCTGGAGATCATTGATCTCAGTGGGCAGACCCCTATGATCTTACTGCTATCACTGTTATATTTGGAATAACATATATGGCTGCCACTGGAATTCATGCAAAAAGAGTTGGGAAACCACGGTAGAAATTATTGTAGTAGCCATATAGGTTGAGCCCCACCCTGTCCAATGTATTGGACTGCTAAAATCTTAAAAGGATTGATCCCTTCCAGTTTGGCTCTGAAGGGGCACTTCCATTTACACTTGCAGTGATGCTGAGCTCACTGATTGGCTGCTGCACTGCCAAGGGAGCAGCTACGGAGCCTCTCCGGTGGTCTCCAGGAAGGTGAATACAGCACGATTTGTTATTATAACAAACTGCAGCAAGGGTAGAAAATTAATTGAAAGGAAGCAACCTATTTAACTACTAAAGTCCCCCAGATAAAATAAAAAGCACATACTCTCCCATCAGTCAGTTGACATGGCTATATAAACAGATTATCTTCAGCCTTCACTATTGTGCCAGTGCAGACATCAATGTTAACAATTTTATGTGACCACCGAGGTATGTGTATATGGAATTATGTGAGTTTTTATGATGTGGTACTTGCAGATAAGAAGTGCTTGTTCTGTGTAAGGCAACCCCTTTGTAACAGCAGCGGTCGTGCCCGCCGCCGTTCCCCTAGCACCGGGCTCCCCCACGGCTGTTTCTTACCAGGCCCGTCGCGTGCCTCCGCCGCCTCCTCTCTCCAGCTCACGCGCGCCTCCCTCCTCCTCCTGATCATGCGCGCCCCGCCTTCCTGGTCTCCCAACTGCTGCTGGCCCGCACATGCGCATTAGGTCGCGGGCGCGCGGCCGTCGGGTTGTTTAACCCTGCGGTGGGCGGCGGCCGATTAGCGGTCAGCCAATCGCCTGCCAGCAGGGGATATATCAGGCAACTCCCATAAGGGGAGGACGCCTGATTATTGTGTGTGTCTACCTGCTCTAATTTGGCCGTCTATAGCTTGTCTATAGGTCTTCCCTATGTCTTGTGCTTTTCCTATTCCCAGTCTTGCTGTCTCTGCCACTGGTTGCTGTCCTGTCTTCCTGCCCGTCCTCTGTCCTGTCTGGTCTGGGTCCCACTGCCTACGTTCCCCGGTTCCCTGTACTACTGCCCACTGCCTGTCAGTCGTCCGTGTTGCCTTCTCTCACTTCCTGCACGGAGTCCCGTTCCTTGGTAATCCTCTCCAGCCTGTAGTCATTCCAGTCCCTCGAGCTGCCCCTCTTGGTTCCAGCTGTCGCGGTGTCTGACCCCCCGCGGGCCTGCCCCTAACGGTCCCTGTATAGGGGTCGGTTCCACCTGGTGCGCTCGTCCCGGGGGCCTCAGTTCCGCGACCCAGAGGGTCCACTCTCGGAAGCTGCCAAAACCCCTGTAGCGTCACGGTCCATATCCCTGAAGTGTCACAGTATAATCAGGCCATGGACTCCAGTGGAGCCACGGCCGCTACGCAAAAAGAATTACTTTTTTTTGCAGGAAAACCATACCCGGATAATGTCCTACATGAAGTCCATGCACACCCGGCTTTCCGCCCTTCAAAAAGCCGACCCAGGGCATGCTCCCATGTTAGCAGGTCTCCAGCAGGAGCTAGCGCAGCAGCGCGATGCCCAGTCCCACATCTTAAACAACATGGCGTCCGTCGATGACCACCTACTGTCCCTACAGTCCTCGGCGGCTGCCTCGGTCCAACCCCGGGATCCAGCATCTCACCCCCCACCTCGCCTGGGAAAGCCCCCCAGGTATAGCGGGGATCCTAAGCTATGCCGGGGCTTCTTGAACCAGTGCCGACTGCACTTTGAGCTGTTACCCCAGCAATACCCCTCTGACCGTGCCAAAGTGACGTTTATCGTGTCCCACCTTGAGGGAGAGGCTTTGGCCTGGGTGAATCCTTTGTGGGAGAGGGATGATCCTGTGGTCTCTAGTATTCAAAATTTTCTTGACACGTTCCGCATGGTGTTTGACGAGCCTGGACGGTTGGCTTCTACTACTGAGGCTCTGTTTAACCTCCGTCAGGGTTTGCTCACCGTGGGACAGTATGCCATCCGCTTCCGGACACTGTCTTCGGAACTTGGGTGGAATAATGAGGCCCTGGTGGGAGCCTTCTGGAGGGGCCTTTCTGGCAAAATAAAGGATGAACTTGCCGGTCAGGATACCCCCACCACTCTAGAGGACCTCATATCCCTGGTCACCCGTATAGATCTCCGGTTCCTAGAACGTTCTCGCGAAGCAGCCAGGGAGAAGAGACCCTTTAGGCTCTATCAAGCCCCTATTCCATGTTCCCCAGCACCCTCTACCAGTTCCACCCCTGAGTCCATGCAGATAGACGGTGTAAGATTGTCTGAGCAACGGCGCAGGGAGAGGATGACGGAGGGTCTTTGTCTGTATTGCGGCGGAGCCAATCATTTTCTGCAGACCTGTCCTGGGAGACCGGGAAATGCCTCCGCCTAGGCCAGGTAAGAGAGGCCTCCCTAGGTGACCCTAATTCCTCTCTGCCCCTTACCATTTCTGCTTTGATTATGCTAGGTCGGGAGCGTAGATCTGTGAAGGCGTATGTGGACTCGGGTGCGGCTGGTAATTTCATTCGGCTAGAGGAGGTGGACAAGTTCCAGATTCCGGTGGTTACTTTGGAAAACCCACGCGCGATTTCCTCTGTGGATGGCAGACCACTTCTGGAACTTATCACCATGGTTACTGCTGAAGTGGAATTCCGAGTGGGAGCTCTTCATCGGGTGAAGATAGCATTCTATGTCCTGCCCAATTTGTCCCACGCCGTTCTCCTTGGATTACCCTGGCTCAGGTTACATGAACCGGTTCTGGACTGGCGCTCTAGGGAGATTCTGCGCTGGGGTCATACTTGCCAGGAAAGTTGTCTGTTGTCGGTGGTCCTTCCTCACCCACTTCAGGAGCCAGTCGACCTTTCAGGACTCCCGGCTCCGTATCACGCGTATGCCGACGTCTTCAGTAAGAAGGAAGCATATTCCTTGCCGCCACACCGGTTTTTTGACTGTCCCATTGAGTTGATTCCAGGAGCCACCCCCCCCAGGGGGAGAATGCATCCCCTGTCTCCAGCAGAAACCTCGGCCATGACAGAGTACATTTAGGAAAATTTGGCCAAGGGTTTCATTCGAAAATCTTCTTCTCCTGCTGGCGTGGGTTTTTTCTTTGTCCGGAAGAAAGACGGATCCCTCAGGCCATGCATTGATTATCGAGGGCTGAAAAATATCACTGTTAAAAATTGGTATCCTCTTCCGCTGATTCCTGAGCTCTTCGACCGGCTGAGGGGGGCCCGGCTCTTTACCAAATTGGATCTGCGAGGAGCCTATAATTTGATCCGAATCCACGCTGGGGACGAGTGGAAAACGGCTTTCAATACTCGAGATGGCCATTATGAATATTTGGTCATGCCTTTTGGACTCTGCAATGCCCCGGCAGTGTTCCAGGAATTCGTCGACGAAGTTTTTCGGGATGTACTGTACTCCTGTGTTGTGGTGTACTTAGATGATATTCTCATCTTCTCACCCGATCTATCTTCGCATCGAAGAAGTGTTCTCCTGGTCTTGCAACGTCTTCGGGAGAATCATCTCTATGCGAAATTGGAGAAATGGCTGTTTGAGCAAACCTCGTTGCCTTTCTTGGGCTACATTATCACTGACTCCGGTCTGGAGATGGATCCTGAGAAGCTCTCTGCCGTACTCAAATGGCCTCGTCCTGTCGGTGTGAAAGCCATTCAGCGCTTCCTGGGATTTGCAAATTATTACAGACAGTTTATTCCCCACTTTTCTTCCATGACGAAGCCCATCACGGCCCTGACCCGAAAAGGAACTAAATCGAACTCCTGGTCTCCTGAGGCAGAAGACGCCTTCCTTACTTTGAAACGCTCCTTTGCGTCTGCACCAATCTTGCATCGCCCTGTAGCCAGCCGGCCCTTCATCCTAGAGGTGGATGCCTCCTCCACCGGGGCTGGGGCAGTACTTTCCCAGCGGGCATCATCCGGACATCTGGTTCCCTGTGGGTTTTTTCCAAATCTTTTTCCTCTGCCGAGTGTAACTACTCAATCGGAGATCGGGAGTTGCTCGCTATAAAGATGGCTCTGGAGGAATGGCGATATCTGCTCAAGGGGGCGGTCCATCCCTTTACTATTTTCACTGACCACAAAAACTTAGCCTATCTTCAGTCCGCTCAAAGACTCAACGCCAGGCAAGCCAGATGGTCGCTGTACTTTTCCCACTTCGATTTCCAGCTACATTTTCGACCCGGGAATAGGAACACCAAGGCGGATGCGCTCTCTAGGTGTCAGCAATCACCAGAGTTGGAGGAGGATCCATCATATGTCACTGAGCTTACGAAAATCATCAATGTGGCTCCCGTGAGCCTCTCTACCCTTCCGCCCGGCAGAACCTTCGTTCCACATAGCAAAAGACTGGAGGTGCTATGTTGGGGGCACTCGTCCAAGATTGCAGGACACGTCGGGACCAAAAAGACCCGCTTGCTTCTCTCCCGCTACTATTGGTGGCCCTCTCTTCGCCAGGACGTGAAAGATTTTGTAGCGTCCTGTACTACTTGTGCGCAGAACAAGGTGCCTAGGAATCTGCCCACTGGTCTTCTTCACCCGCTACCTGTTCCAGAGGCACCTTGGCGGCAAATTGCCATGGATTTCGTGACAGATCTGCCTTCCTCTGCTGGGTGTACTACTATCCTTGTGGTAGTAGATCGCTTCTCGAAGATGGCTCATTTCATCCCATTACCCGGCTTGCCTTTGGCTCCTAAGTTGGCCGAGGTCTTCATCCATCAGATCTTCAAGCTGCATGGACTCCCTCAACGGATCGTATCTGATTGAGGTGTGCAGTTTACCTCTCGTTTCTGGAGAGCCCTCTGTCGGCTCATGGGTACATCTTTGGATTTCTCCTCCGCCTACCACCCTTAGACCAACGGGCAAGTGGAACGAGTCAATCAAGTTCTGACGTCCTTCCTGCGTCACTTTTCCAACGCCCACCAGGACAACTGGGCCTCACTTCTTCCCTGGGGAGAATTTGCTCACAATAATCATCCTAATGAGTCCACCTCCAAGTCACCGTTTTTTGTGGTTACAGGTCAGAACCCGGGCGTCCCGCTGCCCATTTCCACGTCTCCGGGGGTTTCTGCGGCAGATGCCCTCGCCGCTGACTTTTCGCAAGTCTGGAAAGAGACCAGGGAGGCTCTTGTGAACTCCAGTGCCCGGAAGAAAAAGCATGCAGACAAAAGATGAAGCGACCGTCCACCATACCATCCAGGTGACAAAGTCTGGCTGTCAAGCAAACATATCCGTCTGAAAGTCCCCTCGTACAAGTTGAGCCCTCGGTACATCGGGCCGTTTGAAGTACTTGGACGCATTAACGACGCTGCATACAAATTGAGATTGCCGGCTTCATTCCAGGTTCCTAACGCCTTCCATGTCTCGCTCCTTAAACCTGTCATTCTCAATCGGTTCCGTCCTGCTCCTATCTCTTCCCCTCAGCCAATTGGGGATGATAACGTCTTTGAAATTAAAGACATTCTGGCCATGAAAAAAGTCAGGGGAAGAACTTTCTTCCTTATCAATTGGAAGGGAGCCTCGGGAGAATGTAAATGCCCCACAAATTTTGAAAAATTTTTTGGCCAATCTCAGAAGGGGGAGATGTAAGGAGGGGGGTACTGTAACAGCAGCGGTCGTGCCCACCACCATTCCCCTAGCACCGGGTTCCCCCGCGGCTGTTTTTTACCAGGCCCGTCGCGTGCCGCCGCCTCCTCCTCTCTCCGGCTCACGCGCGCCTCCCTCCTCCTCCTGATCACGCGCGCCGCGCCCCGCCTTCCTGGTCTCCCGACAGCTGCTGGCCCGCACATGCGCATTAGGTCGCGGGCGCGCGGCTGTTGGGTTGTTTAACCCTGCAGTGGATGGCAGCCGATTAGCGGTCAGCCAATCGCCTGCCAGCAGGGGATATATCAGGCGTCTCCCATAAGGGGAGGATGCCTGATTATTGTGTGTGTCTACCTGCTCTAATTTGGCTGCCTATAGCTTGTCTATAGGTCTTCCCTATGTCTTGGGCTTTTCCTAGTCCCAGACTTGCTGTCTCTGCCACTGTTTGTTGTCCTGTCTTCCTGCCCGTCCTCTGTCCTGTCTGGTCCGGGTCCCACTGCCTACGTTCCCCGGTTCCCCATCTCTGTTCCGTCCTCCAGTGTTTGCTCAGTTCCCTGTACTGTACTCCTGCTCACTGCCTGTCAGTCGACCGCGTTGCCTTCTCTCACTTCCTGCACTGAGTCCCGTTCCTTGGTAATCCTCTCCAGCCTGTAGTCATTCCAGTCCCTCGAGCCGCCCCTCTTGGTTCCAGCTGTTGCGGTGTCTGACCCCCAGGGGGCCTACCCCTAACGGTCCCTGTATAGGGGTCGGTTCCACCTGGTGCGCTCGTCCCGGGGGCCTCAGTTCCGCGACCCAGAGGGTCCACTCTCGGACGCTGCCAAAACTCCTGTAGCGTCACGGTCCACATCCCTGAAGCGTCACACCCTTTAAGTGACATTTGAATTATGTTTATTAATTCCTGAGTCCAAACTAGAACAAGAGAAAATTTGATGTTCTGCACAGCTCAATAGATATTGAGTAATTTACCATACAGCAAATAGGTACAAAATCTAGGAAATTGATTATTGCAAAGATCTATTGACAGGTCATATAATACTACTAATATTAGTTTATGATGATGTTTTATATATTGTAAACATTTTCTAACTTAGTAATATTCTGTTTTTACCAGATCAAGTAAGGAACAGCTACCAGTTATGTAGTAATGGAACACTAAGAGTAATGTATGCTAATGGAATGGGGATCAGTTACCACAGCGAACCGCATATTCTTGCTGGCACTGTGACACCTACAATTGGAAGGCGCAATATTTCTTTACCCATGGAAAATGGACTAAACTCCATTGAATGGAGGTTACGGAAAGAACAAACAAAAGGCAAAGTGACAGTATTTGGAAGGAAGCTCCGGGTAAGTGTTATTTATGTTGACTTACTAGTGTATAGTTAACCACAAAACTCCATTTCTTTCCTAAAGAACATTTTGTGTTCCTCTTTTTATTAAAAGCATGTGGACAAATATATGACAGAAGCTTATTGACCAGATACAATTGAAAAATGTTCAGTTATGGGCACGGAGCCTGGAGTATTTCATTTTTACATTTAGCATAAATCATAGAAATGAATTGAATAAATACAGAAAGACAGGGAGGCAATATATTCCAATAATGAGAAAACCAATATAAATGACAATGACATGGGGATAATAATATAGGATCACACAGTACTACCTTTGTAGGATGGAATGTACTGTGGCTTTCAAATCATTTTATGTTATTGAATTTTAGGATCTGCTTTATGGTCTCATAATGTATTAAAGCTAATACATAGCAGAAGAAGTAGACAATTTAGTCAATGTCAAATCTCAGAGCTTTTATGGCATAAGAGACTAGCCCTCCTGGTCGATTCTCAATTTAATATGATTTGTTGATGTTCTGGAATTCTGAAGTTACTTGTTGTACAGTCCTATAGATACGTATCCCAGACATAGCTGCCTCATTACAGAAAAAGTAAAGAATGGCTTCTAAACTGATGTCATATATATTTCATAATGGATCCATATAGTCGTTCATCCATAGTGCAGGGGTTTAGAGCATGTAATCATGCGATTGACTCATGTGCCTAATGAGCAAGATTATCATTGTATTTTACCATCCGCAATACACAAACAATTAATGTGGTTTTCCAGCTATCATGTATCCATAGGATAGATCAGTTGGCTTGACCATTCAACATGGTCACATGTCTCCGCCTTATAATGAACCAGAAATCACCTCTACAAGCTGCCGCTCTATTAAAACCATGGTACCACTAGTCTACTACGTGCTCTGCCAGACCCATAGAATTAGAAAAGAGCAGTAGTGTCACTCCATTCAAACAGGGAAAATGCTGGAGGAACCAGCCTTGATCTGGTAATTATTATGTATACTGTGGAAAGGTAATATGTTCTTATGGTTGGAATATTACATTAATTATATTCTCAGTATGTATTGTTTTCTCTATCTAGATCTTGTGTGTTTTGATGATATTTATCATTTTTTATGTATTGGAAACAGTTGCTAGCCTTATTTTACCATCAGATGCGGGAATAAAGTAATTTTCCTCTAGAAACATTTTTAAAAAGACTTGGCCAAATTGAGTGAACTGATGGGAAATTGAGTCTGTTTTATAGAGATACATTTACTAATACTTCTATTTTAAGTTGTTCCCAAATAAATGTTAACATCTATTCAGTAGCGTATTTCTGTTGAGGTCACATTTTTATCTGAATTTAAATGATTCATTATAGTTTCCAAAAAAGTAATACAATTTATCTGCCTTTGGCATGAACAAAAAAGTGCACCTATTCCACATTGTGCAGATCTCTTTGATGGCGAAAAAGTGGGAAAGAAAAATAAAAGCTTGTTAGGAAAGTAATCAAAATATACTACTGTTGTAAAATATTTAGTGTGTGCCCTTTAAAAAATATTTTCTTGCATTAGCAGTTTAATAAACAGGGAAGATGTAATTTGTTGTCAAAGAAATAATGTACAATAAAAAATAATCTTTATCCTTATTATATTCAGTACCTTTACCGCTCCTGGCAAGATACAAATAATCTGTGGCTGCTAAGTGCGAACTGCTGATTTGTGTTTTTTTTTCTTTAATTGGGGGGAGAGGGCATCTGTGCTTTAGCTCATGTACATTAAAAATAAAAGTAATATATGAGAACATAATAACCAGCGTATGATATTAGCGTAAAGTAAATATTAAAATAAGTATTAAAATGTGTTGCTAGAAAATGTTTCTAATGTTACAAAATGTTGACATTGGTGTAGATACATTTATATTATGGACCTATATTAACAGAAATATCTTCATATGCACTAATTCACACATATACTGTACAGGTAGGAGGAATCTCATAATAGAGCTTTAGGGCTTCACATTATCTACCATTGCCCTTCATTCCTATAAAGTGACTCCAAAGTATAGGAAATAATGGGCCTTGTTGTTTCTGGTTTCTTGACACCTTGGTCCTAAGAAGTGGCTTTTTGAGAGACCTACTCCTAGGTACATTTGACTTTTAATTTAGAGGTCATTTTAAGGCTGAGGTATACCAAGTACAAAATGTCACCTGTTACACATTCAGGAAGCAATTAGTGAGAATTAGTGATGAATGAACATGCTCAGAAAACGTTATGTATTCCAAGGAATGCTGTTGTAGAGGATCAGCACAAATAGGGTCTTATCCAGCGTAAAACGAATTGATAAGATCAAATTCAACTCACCAGATGGTGCTTTTGATAAAGCATATAAAGTTATCCACTGCAGCAGATCCACAGGTCAGCAAGTGACCATGCTGTAAATAAACAAACGGGTTAATATGGATATAATCTGCACTGGTGAATGATCGTGTTATGAATGAGTCACCGAGGAGGAAAAAACAAAAAGCAAGCTAAGCCCAGAAAACCGGAGAGGTTGGTAACTAGCGGATTGCAGACCCCTGATCATATCTACAACAACTAGCAGTAGCCGTGGAGCGTGCCTACAGTAGTCCTTAGTGCAATGACAAAAAATTTTCTTTTATGAAACCATGTGTAATGGAGGAACTTTTATGGGTTATTTAAGAATAAGTATTGCTTTTTTTTGTTTTTTAAAAAAAGTTCCCCCTTTCATTCAAATGAAATAAGGCAAAAATTGTTTTTTCCCCCCAAAAAAGGACATGCAATTTTGCATTATTGAAACGATAATAGTAATAACTAAGCAACTTTTATTATTCGTTTTTTAACAAATACGATATAAAACAGTTAATTATAAGTACAATATGTACAAAAGAAGTGTTTAAACATTATTTTTTCCTATGAATTTTAGATTCAAAAATTCAATTTTTTTTGATTTCGCATGTAGTTCCTCCATCAGTTTTACAGCACGTTCAGCATTTTGGTTAGATCTGGGAATGTCAATTAATGACTCCTCGACCAACCAGTGCGCCTTCAAACACTTAATTGCCTTCTTGCACTTTGTCTTGGTGAGTGAGGTTAACAGTTCATTGAAGGATGCTTCGTTGTAGTGTTGCGACTGGAACCAGGCATTTGCCCATTCATAGCAGATGAAGTTGCACGCTATACCGAGGACGCGGCGCCACTCTGGTATCAGAAAAAATGCTATAACAGCATATACGGCTCGCGAGTTCCATCTTGCCATGTGCAGGTTTGGAAGTTTCTTCCAACCGATTCGAGGCCAACGTGATGTTGTTTTGTAATGACGATATGCCTGACATAGTTCATATAAGAACTTGAAATCATCTCGCCATCCAGGATTCTCGCCTGTGTTGACATCATCTGTTGCAACTTGGTGGTAATCAATCTGAAGTGAGGCATAGTTTTCTGTTAATTTGTCAATGAAGAAATAATTGAATTCTGGTTTCTTCGTTGACTCTGGAATAAGGAAATTCATGACGTGCTTCAGTAGGAGGTCGAGTACATGGTGTTGACAGCCAATGTATTGTGGCTTCTGAAAGCCCTTTCTCAAGACATCATCCTGTATCAGCGTTACAATCCCATTCAAACGGCCAGTATTTACTGCTGCCGTGTCGCAGATTATCATGCGAATATTTTCCCAAGCGTCGTATTCATCAATTAGCTGATGTAGTTCCTTGTGAATAGCTGTGGCAGGACCATTCTCACATTTCAGAATACCGAGTTTGATTTCGGTTGTGGTATTTTTCAGCAGAACTACTTGATACTCTTCCCCTTGGATTCTTTTACCATCGAAGTGGAGACAATAGAGATCTTTGCTTTGAAGTTTTTCAAAAATTTTGGTTTTCATTTTCTGTCCTTCTGAGATTGTTCATCTCCAGACACCTGACTGACTTGGAACCGGTACATCATGACCTTGTTCAGCAATGGTTGCAAGCACTTTATTTGATTTATGTGTAGAAATGTTGTTTTTGAGTACCAGTAAACTCGCTGTTGTAGTGCTTGCTCTTTTGTATTTCGGTGTGCGTTCAGGAGAAGATGACGCGGAAGAAGAGGTTGGCTTTGGAGTCTCGGGTAAAGATTCAGAAACAGTATCATGTGTGGTTGCGATTGCGAAGTGCTGGCTTGAGCTTGAAATATTGATAGTCGGATTCGTTTTCTTGGATGAATTGATTCCAAAGGAGCTATTTTGAGCGTCGAAAAACCAACCTTGCCTCCACTCTCAACTTGCCTCAGGTAGAGCTCTTTATCCTCCGAGTTTTTCCATTCTCCATTAACGTTGGTGACATCAAATAACTGAGAAAGTGTTGCAGTGAATTTATCAGAAGGTTTCTTTTTGTTTTTGTCATTTAGATCAATCAGACGATTGAGTTTCTTTCTGATGAGTGCACTGGATAAAAGTGGGAAGTCTAGAGTTTCCCTCCAGAGCAATTCTATATCCATTATCACATTTTTTATTCGATCTAGTCGCCGTTTCTCGCTGTTGAACAGAAAACTGAAGTTTCCAAGAATTTGGCAGTTCGTTGGCATCCGCGTGAGATTGGAGAGCTTTTCAACATATGGAATGCTTGGATCCCTTTTATGTTGAGAATAGGAGGGCAGATTCCTCATCCAGATAGACCTGTTTGCCTTTACACTGTTGCTGGAATTTCTAGAAGACATTTTCTGAATGACCTGTCCTGCACTTCTTGATCGTAAAACTTGAAGCTTTGCACTGAAAATGAAAAGATAATACTAAATTACAAAATATTTTAAAATATTCCTGAATGTTCTAGATGTGAATAAAATACCACTTTTTGTTACAACTTAGAAAGATATTTTCTTTATAGATTAAAATTAAAACACGAAAAATCTAAATAAGCCTAAAGAAAGAAAGGGAAAATCTAAACTGCCCCAGAGCAGACCCCAAAGCAATAGACAGCCCCCAACATGTATTGTCTGTGAAACAAGATGAAAACACAGACACAGGTAGAAAGATAGGCTGAGCAAACGATGGGGCCCTCGCTAACTAGAAAGGACAGGAAAGAAAAGCTGCTGTCTGCAATCACGCAAAAAACCCTGCCAAAAAGAATGTCCAACACGTCTGATAGAAAAGGGCCCTGAAGTCGCAAGACTTCAAATCACTATATCAGCACTCAGGTAGACAGAGCAAAAAGAGCTCTGAAGACAGAGCAAAAGAGATCAACTGATCAGAGACAAAATGGGGATTCAGCCCAGTCCCAGCCAGGGCTGGCTGAACACAAAAACTAAGTAAACCAGACAAAAACTCATATGAGCAAAAGCAGAGAAAACTTAGCTTTAGGAAGGCAGGAACCAAACTGGAAACCAGGAGCCACAGTCAGGAAAAATCACCAGCAAGAAACTAGGGAGTCGGCTGCTTTAAATCCAATCAGAAACTCCTGATGTCCAATCGCAGTCCTCTTCCTCAGGTGGCCGGTCTCTGCCATTTAGATCAGCTTCATTACCTCCCTTCACCAACAGAGGGAGTCCAGATAGAGAACTCACCACTCCTCTGTCAGCACAGCCAGCTCCATAACCCTCACCAGAAGCCAGAGGCAAACCCGAAAATGAGCTCACAACAGATCGTATGTCCAGATGTGTTTCACATAAAGAAAAGTGGTTTATTCAACACGTTTCAAAGTCTAAGTGACTTCTTCACCAGGAAATAACACACAAATACATGTGGTTTCCTGACGAAAAAATCACTTAGACTTTGAAACGCGTTCTTATGTGAATTATGTCTGGACATATAATCATTCAATAGCACAGATTATAGCCACATTAATAATAATAATAATCTTTATATAGCGCCTACATGTTTTGCAGCGCTTTACAGTTTAACAGTTTCAAAATACAAGTCATAAGTAACAACGTTAACAATACAATAATTAAAGCAAAATAAGACGACCCTGCTCGTGAAAGCTTACAATCTACAATGAGGTCGGGGAGATACAAAGTACAGGTGTGTATTTACAATGGTGTATTTGCAATGATGGTCCAGCCATCTTGAGGGAGTGGGGGATGGATGGAGGTAGTGAATGGGCTACACATGCACACTTACACATAGAATGACTTTGATTAGTGAACGTGATAGGCCGCTCTGAACAAATGTGTTTTGAGGGAACACCTGAAACTATGCAAATTGTGGATAGTCCTAATTTCTTGGGGTAGAGCATTCCAGAGAATTAGCGCAGCACAGGAGAAGGTGGACTGCAAACTCACATTTAGTGGCCAGTGTCAGACAGCTGCTGCAAAGGCAAATAAAATAATGGGATGCATTAAAAGAGGCATAGATGCTCATGAGGAGAACATAATTTCACCTCTATACAAGTCACTAGTGCAACAACACTTAGAATATTGTGTACAGTTCTGGTCTCCGGTGTATAAGAAAGACATAGCTGACCAGGAGCGGGTGCAGAGAAGAGATACCAAGTTTATTAGGGAACTGGGGGGCTTGCAATACCAAGACAGGTTATTACACTTGGGGTTATTTAGTTTGGAATATCGAAGGCTTAGGGGTGCTCTTATTACAATGTATAAAAATATGCGGGGACAGTACAAAGACCTTTCTAATGATCTTTTTACTCTTAGACCTGTGACGGGGACAGGGGGGCATCCTCTACGTCTGGAAGAAAGAAGGATTAAGCATACTCACAGATGCGGATTCTTTACTGTAAGAGCAGTGAGACTATGGAACTCTCTGAGAAAACCAAAAACAAAACACAAAACAAATATCCTGGAATAAAAAAGTAAAAAAATATATTGCAAAAATTGCATGAAGGTAGTAATAATAAGGGTATTTAGTTAACATAATTTTGATCAAAATAATGTGGAAGCCATCCCGCCACGTCACGGCAACCCTTGTGGGACAGTCCTAACTCTTGTATTTAAAACCTTTCCACTTGTCAAGTGACGTAAATGTGAACAAGGACAGAGGGACTGAGCCACCAGTAATAGTGTGGGCCAGACATGATGGATTTTCCAACTCAGAAACAGGGCGGTCACACCCTTATATGCACAGAATGCACAATGAAACAAATGAGAAACTGGGTCTGAGCAGAAAAAGTAAATTAATGTGCATGCAAAATGTAATTGCATATGAACACATGACCTTTACACAGAGAAAACCAAAAACAAAACACAAAACAAATATCCTGGAATAAAAAAGTAAAAAAATATATTGCAAAAATTGCATGAAGGTAGTAATAATAAGGGTAAAGACATAGCTGACCAGGAGCGGGTGCAGAGAAGAGATACCAAGTTTATTAGGGAACTGGGGGGCTTGCAATACCAAGACAGGTTATTACACTTGGGGTTATTTAGTTTGGAATATCGAAGGCTTAGGGGTGCTCTTATTACAATGTATAAAAATATGCGGGGACAGTACAAAGATCTTTCTAATGATCTTTTTACTCTTAGACCTGTGACGGGGACAGGGGGGCATCCTCTACGTCTGGAAGAAAGAAGGATTAAGCATACTCACAGACGCGGATTCTTTACTGTAAGAGCAGTGAGACTATGGAACTCTCTGCCATATGATGTTGCAATGAGTGATTCCCTACTAAAATTTAAGAAGGGCCTGGATGCCTTTCTTGAAAAGTATAATATTACAGGGTATATACACTAGTTTCCTTAATAATGCATTTATCCAGGGAGCTAGTCTGATTGCCGTATGTGGAGTCGGGAAGGAATTTTTTTCTGCAATGTGAAGCTTACTGTTTGCCACATGGGTTTTTTTTGTCTTCTTCTGGATCAACATGTTAGGGCAAGTTAGGATAGGATATGGGTTGAACTAGATGGACTTAAAGTCTTCCTTCAACCTTAATAACTATGTTGCTATGCTACTATGTTAGGAATTAGAGTCAGCACATTAGCTCTAGCACTGCATAGCGCCGCAGTGTTGCTCCACATCTACCGCTAGCACCTTGAGCGTCGGCCAGCATAGGCCTCCTTGGCCACTGCTACCGCAGCGTCCGCTACAGTAGCGCCGTGCGCCGTGTTTGCGCTTTGCAGCACCGTTTGTTAGGCTGGTTAGTGGCGTCCATTAGGGCGGACACTGCAGACGTTGCAAGCAGTGGTTCACACCACCGTGACCTGTGAGGCTAACAGATTGCGGTTGTTCGCCGGCTTGTACGTGTGGCGTGAAGTAACGGAGCTCGTGCCTGCTAGCACCGGCTCAGTAGTTACCCACTGGTGTATGGCTTTCCTCCTACATACCTTTCCCTCATTGTTCAGCAGCAGTTGGTCACCTCTGCATGGTGGGCCCTGGACTGTGAACGCACCTTATATATTATTTCATCCGCCAGCCCTGTTACACAGACACCACATTGCCTCCTTTCATCTTATCCTTGGATCTGTTCTAATGTTTGTGTGACAGTGGTGGCATTCTGTGTAACTGGAAATTCATTTTAAAGTACAAACTTGGGTTTTAGAAGGGTAGTCCTGTAGAACTGATTGATTTCCATATGAAAGGATTCCACAGCTTTTTCAAAATATTGCTAAACTTCAACACAATTCACACAGATCATTGCAGTTCAAGGCGCATTATGCTCATTAAATTAAATGGAAAAAGTCCTAAATGCAGTGAATGCCAAAGAAGCCAAAAGTAACAAAAATGCATTGTGTGTAGTTAATGTCTAATTTTTCTCTTGATTACCAACAAACTCCTGAAAAACTGACCTAAATACTACCAGCTTGATACTTTATTGTATTTATGCCTGTGTTTTGTTCAGTTTTTGGGAGTTTTTTTTGCCTATTTTTCATTTACATCTAATACTACTTTTAGAGTCTATTTTATAAGTATTCGCCTATTTTGTTTTTTTGTGTTAGTCCCTGTGGGCAGTTTAGGGTTTCCAAATGTATTCGCCTGATTCGTCAACTTTTCCCAAAATTTGTTTCAAATGTATTCCCCTTGGTAGATTTTATTTACAGCAGACAATTTGGCACAATTTTTGGGCCATTTTGCAAAATGTATGACTTTGTGCTATAACATCATCAAAAAGGTTCAAGACAATAATAAAAATTATTTATGAGTTTGTGCAAAATTCTTGAACCACATGAGCCATTTTGAATAATTTAGCGCAAAAATGGCAATGCCTTTTTTTTTACTCATGATGCACTTCCAGAAATATGTACCTTTATATTTAGTGCTAATTTGTCAAGCGAGAGTGCCTCACAGGATTCTTTGGGGGTGTCTATAGACTGCCCTGCATCATAACTTTGGGAGCAATGCCCTATCGATAAAGACCATAAAAAAGTACACTAAATAGAAAGTCCCTTATCTCTGGAGCCGTATGGTGAATTATAAAAAAAAGGAATATTTGGGAGCAAAAACTGGACACATTTGTCATGGTTGACAACAAGACATTCAGAAAAGAATACATAATCAAATCATATCACATAAAGTCCTCAGCCTCATCAATATGACCTGGGAAGTACCCAAATGGACACTCCTAACTAGACTAATATACAAAAAGAAACATGGAGAACAAGCCCTGACTGGGATGATTTAGCAAATCCTGCTTTGAGCAGGGGGTTGGACCAGATGGCCCAGGAGGTCCCTTCCAACTCTACGATTCTATGATTCTATGATTCTAAGCCCAAATCTTATAGTACAAACAATAATACTTTTATTATGTACACAGGCACGCCAGTATATATTCAATAGACCAGTATCCAGTCAAGGAACTTCAAAAAAGAGGGATAAAAATTGCACAAAAATAATGTGGATCTTAGCAAATTTTAAAGAGGTGGGGGAGCAGTGACACAAAATACGAATATGTAAAAGTGCTTAGTGCTAAAAATACAAGGTCACAGGTACTTAAGAAAATATCATACTGCCTACAGCTTAACATCTGAACAGAGTACCCAAAAAATACCAACTGCTAATACTGCTAAAAATACCAACTGCTAATCACATAAAGCAGATCCTGCTCTTATGCATAGTGCCTCAGTCAAGATACCACGAGAACGCAGCCCCTCATTTGTCCTGGTTATATGATTTTTCAACAGGGAAGTGTGGAGGATCTAAGTGTGAGCTATTATTGTGGTTTAAGAATATGAAGCATTATTTTTGCTCAGTAATAGGGAAGTGACTGGGTCCACAAAATCCAAGTAGTAACTCACTGATATTATTTATGATAACATAGGTTCACCATTTCCTTGTTGTCTGGCCTTTTAAGTGGTTTTACCATTTGATAACCATTAGACATAGGCCGGAGTAACACTACCGTAGAATATGGCTGAGTGCTATTCGATAAAACATGATTATCTTCACTAAAGGGTTGAAACAAAAGCGCAATAGGGTCTTATCCGGGTAAAATGTACAAATACTGAAAGTATTAAACTCACCTTCTCAAAGAGAAAATAAAGCCTGTATAGTATGTCAGCCTGCTGCACGTCCAATGGTCCACAGCGGAACCGTACCACAGTTCAATAAGGAATAAATTCTTGGCAGCGCACTCAAAGTCCAAGAATTTATTCCTTATTGAACATTCGATAAAACATCGCATAGCACTCGGCCCGGTGTTACTCTATGGGCCAGCTCACATCTGTGTGTAAGGATGTGACCCGGACCGTCACCTGTCTCCCCTCCTTTGGTCACTGATCACATGTGTCTCGTGCAGCACACTGATGCGTTATTAATGTTAATGTAATGTGCGCTTCTCTAATGTTCATTAATGTGTGTCGTGTAATATAATGTGGTGTACTCGGTATGTCTAGGATAGGATAGAAGTTAGCATAGAATAATAGTAGTGTTAGAATAGAGGTGGCATATTAGAGAATAGACTAGAAGAGCGTAGACAGGAATGTTATTTAGATACAGGCAGCATAAGGGTTGATCAGTTGGGAGGGGCTACAGAGTGTCATGATCCAGATTGGATCTGACAGACAAAAAATTTACAAGTAACCTTTTTTTTTCCTTTAGCTGTGTGCTAGAGGTAGTTTTGCCCCCAGTGGCCATTAGGGTCATTGCACTGTGGTGGTTTCAGTTATAGTTTTGCCCCCCCCCCCCGGTGGCCGTTAGGGTCATTGAACTTTGGTTACTTTAGTTTTGTGCACGTGATTATAAAACAGGTGTGATTGCTCTGGCTGACCTATAAAAGAGTGTCAGGTGTTGCAATCAGTGTTGGTGATAATACTCAGTTGCAACCAAGCCTTGCTGAAGGATGGAGCTGAAGGAGAGTCCCAGGCAGCTCAGTGAGAGTCCTGGAGTGGCAGCTATGGTGTCAGCGAGGAGTGCTTGCATAGCTTGGTGGAGGGACAGCTATGATGTCAGCGAGGAGTTCTTGCAAAGCTTGGTGGAGTGGCAGCTATGGTGTAAAGCTGCACTCAGATGCTGGACTCGGTTGCTGAAAGCTACACTTAGATGCTGGACTCAGTTGCTGGAAAGCTGTACTCACATGCTGGACTCTGTTGGCAGACAGCTGCACTTAGGTGCTGGACTCTGTGGCTCCAAGGAGGGACTCCGGTGTTGGACTCGGTTGGAGGAAAAGATGCACTCAGGTGGTGGACTCTGTTGCTGGGAGCATTAGCAACAAAGCAAAGCTAAGTGGTGTTTCCCTGTTTTGTCACTTTCCTCAATGTGTGTTTAGTGCAGTGGCGGGATTAGTTTCCGCACCGTCCACTTCATTAGAAAGGGCTAGGTGCAGGGCGAGTCAGGGATATTAGGTATCCTGATCAGCACCCGGTGCGGAACCGGCCTAAGGAACGTTAGGAGTGTAGAGACACTGACTCAGGGGAGTGCAGGAGGTCTCCACATCCCCGTTCCCTATCGCAGGACCACCATAGTTATTGTTTCCCAGGTTTTCCCCTTTATTGTTTAAATTCGCCTTACTGGAGGCAGTGTATCCAGACTTACGTGTACTAACGAAATTCGCCTGCTGGAGGCGGGGTATCCAGCTGCACGTGCTATTATTTAAATTCACCCTAATGGAGGCGGTGTATCCAGGGTCACGCATTGTGATGTAAATTCGCCAGGCTGGAGGCGCTGTGTCCAGCCACGCATGACCATGACTCATAGTAGAGCAGCACAACCAGGGAGATATATTGTGGATACTTCCTGGTTAAGAAGCAGTGCCTGGGCAGCCTTGCCAGGGAAGGGTGTATGCAGCAGTGAGAGGGAATAGTTGTAAAGCTGTGGGGATAGAACTGCTATGGCAGGGAGGGGCCCCAGTCTGGGAGTCATGCAGATGGTCACCAGAAAGAATAAAAGCCAACCCAAAGGGGATCTGAGGTCTATCACGGGGGCATGAGGAGCTGAGATGGTGATCCTGACACCTTTCCCTTTTGGAACCGGATGAGGGGATGGTAGGAAGCTGATGGGCCTGGAGCACGAGTGGGACAGAGATTGTCCAGAAGTGGGACAAAGATTGTCCAGAAGTGAGGCAGAGGCTGCAAGAATATAACTGTCAGAAAAACGGAGTCTGCGCAGAAGGCTGGGAAAGTGAGGAAATGCCACTCTGTGTAAACTATGCTGCCTGTGTGATGAATGCACTGCTGTGACTGTTTAGTAAAGTTTAACCATTGGAACAAAGACTGAGACTCTGTGGTGCTTCAAGGGACCAGAATTCCAGCAAACACAGTGAGTACCGATCTCTTCATGTGCAAGGTACCAGTGTGCTCACTGACAGTTGCTTAATGAACTCGCCCATGACTGCCAAACCATGCCACCTTTTTACATGTGATTATTTTCTCATGCTGAATCAACATGCGAGAACAATCGCAGTATGCAAGTGACACAACAACGCACATCATTCAAATATCATCCGAGTGTGATGTGTTATATGCCGACGCCGGCAGCAGAGGAGATGGAGAAGTTACTTTCCCTGCCTCCTCCACAGCTGTGGAGCTGTGCTCTGATCCTCTCTGTGCAAGAGGCTTGGAGCACAGTAGCAAGACACTCGGCTCCCGCTCGCAGCAGAGCATGAGCCGAGGGCATTAGCATATCGCATCCGATGCCATACACTAGTCTGACTCCAGCCTTAGACAGGTATTGCATCCTTATAATCTGCCATACAATTATGCAGAACATTTAGTTTTCCATGTTCATGACTGAGTCACCGGGAAATAATCTGT
Organism: Dendrobates tinctorius; assembly: GCF_039654945.1. Classification (NCBI taxonomy): domain Eukaryota; kingdom Metazoa; phylum Chordata; class Amphibia; order Anura; family Dendrobatidae; genus Dendrobates; species Dendrobates tinctorius. The sequence continues at coordinate 5,329,793 of NW_027361776.1, read as the reverse complement.
GGTTATCATTAGCTACCGTCTATTGGCAATCAGTTCTTACCTCTTGACTTTAAGAAGAAATAAAATTGATATTGTTTTACAAGCAGATGCTGTGCCTTGAACAATAAAAATAGGCCACATCCGGCAATCCAATCATTAACAATGAGATTTTAGCAAAGCATAATTGATTTTGGACTTAGTAGTTGATTATTTGCAATAATTAATCTGTTTGCTGGAGAAATGAGCAAAGCATTTTGACTTTTTTCTTTTTTTTTGTGAAACTATCAGCCAACAGCAAAATCCTGACATTGATTATTAAAGTTAATAGAGTTACTTGTGGTAATTAACCTAAGTTAAATGTGCAAGTTTTCCAAGTGAAACCTCAGTACAGGTTAGATTTCCTGGTGTCATGTTTATGCAAATGAAAACATTGCTTTATCTATCAACACCTCAAAATTTAATTGTCTGGTGTTAGATGCCGTTAAAGTAATCACATCTTTGTTTAGCTCTTTTTAAATGAAAATCACTATGAGATTATAGAAGGATGAGTGGACTGAAAATTTAATTTGAATTGAAGTAGAAAGTCGAAAGGTAATTTTCATAGTCAATTTTCATATTGCATTCTTAGAATCCTGCTTTATTTCAGTACATTTTTGTTCAAGATGGTTGCATTCATTTGTTCTGTGATGTCTCCATCTTTACCATCCCAGCTTCTAATGTTGGAGTGCAATGTCTTAAAGTGAAAGCCTACTTCAAAGTGGAATGGGCTGCTGTAGATTCAAATTACAATGTCAGTTTTCCCCAAGTTTTTTTGCTTTTATGAATCAGGAAGATGAATTAGCACTTTATTTACTTCTCCTAGTTTGACTTCTATAGTTGCCATGACAACCTCAGTGGACATTTTAGGAAATCTACCAAATCCTGTTGTGTTTTTTTACCTGTAAACAGCAGCATAAAGATAAAGGAAAGCTAAAAACAACTGGAGTGCCATTTCGTAAGGACAAAAAACATATAAAATTCCTATCTTGTAAAGTTTAACAAAAAGATATGAGATGTGTAGCAAGCCACAACTGTCTAATGAATCTGTTAAGTACCTGGCTCTTTTCCTGCCAATTAATGTTGATTTCTTTCAGAGCCAGTCTTAACCCCTTTACCTCTAAGGGTGGTTTGCACGTTCATGACCATGCCAGTTTTTACAATTCTGACCACTGTCCCTTTATGAGGTCATAAATCTGGAATGCTTCCATAGATCCTGGTTAGGCCTCTTTCACACTTCAGTTTTTTACAATCAGTCACAATCCGCCAGGTTGTGAAAAAAACGGATCCTCAATTTTCTTTTGAGGATCCGTTTTTTTTCCCCATTGACTTGCATTAATGGCGGATTGTGACGGATTGCTGTCCGTTGCATCCGTTTTTTTTGAGGATCCGCCAAAAGTTGCTGTCCGTCACCATCCTCAAAGATTTCAAAACGGAGCTTGCAATGTTTTTTTCTCTGGCGGATCCTCCAGACACTCATTTAACCCAAATTTCTTTCTGGGTGCCGGACAAAACAAGAAAAAAAAATCTCTCTCTCTCTCTCTCTCTCTCTCTCTCTCTTTCCCGGCCAGCAGTTCCTTTATTTCCTCATTTTCAGGATCCGTCTGAAAACGGATCCTGTGCCATCCGTTCACATCAGTTGACAACGGATCCGCTTCTCTGACTTTTTACTTTTTGGCGGATTTGAACTGATGCAAAAAACTGAAGTGTGAAAGAGGCCTTAGAGATGAGCGACTTTGCCTTTTTAGGGTCGAGTCGGGTTTCATGAAACCCGACTTTCGCAAAAGTCGGGTCGAACGAAATCGGCCGACTATAGGAAAAAGTCGGAGGCCGACTGAAACATGAAACCCAATGCAAGTCAATGGGGAAGCAAAGTCGGCAGGGAGTTGAGGACAGTAACACACCTACAGTGCCCATTTCAATGCCAAAAACATCAATTCTTATTACTGAAGCTTGTCAATCTTAATTTACTTCATAATAATAGTTATGCATTGAAAACTGGGGGTTATTTGGCTTAAGTTGTGGGGGGGTAGGGCTGGCTCCAGGTTTCCATGTGCCCTGGGCCAAAGAGTGTCAGTGCACCCCTTTAACACATACCACAACTCATGATGCTCTGATACGGCATAGAAATATAGGCATAGTACAATGACAAATACTTCACTGCTTACATGACATGACTGATCTATTTTAAATTGTACAATAGCTCAAAAAAAGGACAGTATATTAAACCATACAGTATTATGGCCACCACATTGTGCGCCATACAGAATAATGAGCCCCATATATTTCTCCATACAGAATAATTGGTCACATATAATGTTCCATACAGTATATGATGAGCTCCACATAATGCTACAGTATATGATGATCCCCATGGATAATGCTCCAGTGTATGATGGGCCCTAATACTGCTCCATATATAATGGGCTCCATTTCTAATGCTCCAGTTTATAATGGGCCCCGTAAATGCTGCTCCAGTGTCTGATGTCCCCCATTTGGAATGCTCCAGTATATGATGGGCCCCATTTTTAATTAACCCAGGCGTGGTATGTGAAAAGAGCTCCATGGAGTAATCTGAAGGGTGTGCTGCTGCATCCTTCACTTTTGGTGTGGGTCAAGGAAAGGGGTTGCTCCTGACCAGAAGCCTGCACTGATGACTCAGTGCTTGCATTTTTTTAAACTTTACAAGAGGAGGTGATAGAGCTGGAGGCTGTTTCAGCAATGTAAGACAAAAACAGTTCCTGATGCTCCAGCTGTAAAAGCAGTCTACCTACTCCCAGAAAAGGGAGCCTTACAGGCCTTCCGGAGCTACACCATGACGCAGGCTCAACACCTCCTGCCTTAGCTGCTATTGTGTTTTTGGCAATACCAGCAGATGCACCACCACCACCATCAGTACCAGGTGGCCCCCCATGCCCACGTCCACATCCTCTTCCACCATACTTCCTCATGTTTTGGAAAATACCAGCTGATATATGGTATCAGAAGCGTACAGCTCTATACAGTCTAGGGATAACAATAAATCTCCGTATATATTTCATGAGTCATAAACAGATGCTCACAGGCTCAGTATGGACTACACAATAAAATAAAAAGTTGAAAAAGGGTACAGTATCACCAGATACAAGGTATATATAGTATAGTGTAAACATTCTGAATCTCTGTATATATTTCAGGAGGCAGACACAAACGCTCTCAGGCCCAGTATAGATTAAACAAGAATATGAAAAGCTGTAAATGGGTAATGTAACACGAGTGTACAGCTGTATACAGTGTTGGGGTAATCTTAAATCTCCAAATATATTTCTGGAGTAACAGACGTTCACAGGCTCATTATGGATTACACCAGAATCTAAATAGCAAAAAAGGTTACTGTATCAGAAGCATACAGCTGTATACGGTGTTGGCCAAATTTGAAATCTCGGTATATATTTCCAGAGTCACCCTCAGACGCTCACTCAGTCTGGGTTTGACCATAATAAAAAATGTTGTTAAAAAGGTATTGGATAACAAGATAGCAAGTGTATATATTATAGGGTACAATTGAAATCTCCGTATACAAAGTCACTCTCAGACGCTTACTCAGTATGGATTTGACCGTAACACTAAATGTCGAACAAAGGTACTGTATCCAAGATACAAGCTGTATCGAGTGTAGGGTAAAAATTGGTATCTCCGATTCACCATAAATATAGAAGGCGTAAACCACATACGCTCACTCACTATGGATGATACCGTAATAAAAAATTTTGAACAAAGGTACTGTATCAGCGCATACCAGAGTCAGACACAGACACTCACAGGCTCAGTATGTATTACACCAGAATTTAAAAAGTAGAAAAAGGGAAAGGTATTCGAAGCGTACACCAGTATACAGTGTTGTGGTACTTTTAAATCTTTGTATATATTTCAATCTCTGTAAGCCAGTCCAGACTCTCCACTACTGGAAACTTCATGTATACAAGTACAGACAGAAAGTCGAGTGTTTGCAGAAATTTGGGAATTACTCATTGCGGGAAAACCTCCCAGTAGATGTTGTAGAGGCGATGCAGAACCTCAATTACTGTGTCTGTGGAGACAGCAAAAATGGTTCTTTGTCAAGAAAGGATTGCTTTATCACAGTAGCGTGGATCACCATCACCATTACTCTCCTCCATCAAATTGTGATCACAGGGAGAGATGTAGACATGGTCCTCACTGCCTATCATGATGTGTCTGGTCATTTTGGAGTGCAAAAGACAGAAGCCACAGGCCGTAGGCGATTCTATTGGATTGGCATGAGAGGAGACATTGAAAAATGGTGGCAGGAATGTCACACGTCTGTGACTATCACAACTATTAAAGGTGATCATAAAGCACCACTGCATCCGCTTGTAAGTTGACGTCCATTACAAATGGTAGCCATTGATCATCTGAAGGTAGAGGCCAGCAGGACAGGCCATAGCTACATCTTAACCATCATCGATCAATACACCAAATGCTGTGGCCATGACCAAGCAGGGGGGGCACACTCGTGGGCGATGGTACTGGCACAGGGCCCCTCATAGTACGCCGGTGTGTCTGACGGCAAGTGGGTCCCCCAACCGTCAGAGACACTGTATTGTACTATGAGGGGCCCTGTGCCAGTGCCGTCGCCCACCAGTGGGCCCATCCACCTGTTTAGAGCAACGGCACTTGCCCGGGTGCGCCAGGTGTTGACCCCAGCCCTTGAGGGGGTGGGCAGCCCAGTTCGGGAGGTTTAAAAATGGCATATGTTGATGTGTAGGCTGGACATTCAGCAGCTGCAAATGGCGGAATTGGGCAAGTCGAGGAAGAGGACAAAAGCGAGGCAGTTTTCTGGCAACCTATGTGTCATCAGGGGAAGGTGGGACAAAATCCTTTGTAACCCATGCATGGTTCATTTTAATGAAGGCTAGATCATCAACATTTTGGGTCGACAGACGGGTCCTTTTTTCTGTCAGGATTGATCCAGCAGCACTGAAGACTCTTTCAGATAACACACTAGCAGCAGGGCAAGCGAGCTCCTGTAAGGCATATTGTGCCAATTCAGGCCAGGTGTCCAGTTTAAAGGCCCAATAGTCAAAGGGGAATGACCTGTGAGGGAGAACATCGATATGGGAGGAGAAGTAGTTTGTAACCATAGTTGACAACTGCTGTCTCCTGTCACTTTTAATCGATGCAGTATTACCAGTCGTGTGAGCGGTACATGAGGAGTCAGTCCACAACATGGTCATGAAACCCCTGTCTCCAACGCCACTTCAGCTGTGTGCACCTCGAACACCTTTTCCATTGTGCCCACTGCAGCTCGTGGGAGAACCAGCACCGATGCTGTGTGCTGGGAAAGCCTCAAACAAACGGTTTACCAGAGATGCTTGTTTGTTAGCCACTATTATCTCTAGGTTCTCCTGTGGCATGATGTTGTGTAATTTGCCTTTGTAGCGTGGATCGAGGATGGTGGCCAGCCAGTAGTCGTCATCCTTCATCATTTTGGCAATGCGGGGGTCCCTTTTTAGGATCTGCAAGGCATAATCACACATGTGGGCCAATGTTCCAGGTGTCAATAATGCTCTGCCACTGCTGGGTGGAGGAGCACTTTCTAGCAAATCCACATTCCTACAGTAACGCACAAACCCTGTACCGGGCCTTGGAACGCCAACATTTTTTCTTTCCCCTGAGAAGCATCATCCTGCCCAAAATAATCATCCCCCTCTTCCTCCTCCTCTTCCTCTTTTTCCTCCACCTCATCCAGGACAGTTCCCTGACCAGACAATGGCTGACTGCCAGCAAGGCTTCCCTCCTCTTCCTGTTCCTCCTCCTCTGCTGCAGACGCCAGATCCTTAATGTGCATCAAACTTTGCATGAGCAGACGCATAAGTGGGATGCTCATGCTTATGATGACGTCTGCGCTTACCAGCCGTGTGCATTCTTCAAAACACTGAAGCACTTTACAGAGGTCTTTCAGCTTTGACCACTGCACACCTGACAATTCCATGTCTTCCCTCAAACTGCCTGCCCGTGTATCCTCCCACAAATGCATTACAGCCTGCCTCTTTTTGCACAGCCTCTCAACCATGTGCAGGGTGGAGTTCCACCTTGTTGCAACGTCTATGATTAGGCGGTGCTTGGTGAGGTGGAGCAATCGCTGCAGCTTCTGCACACGACTGGAGTGTACGGCCGAGCGACGGATGTGCGAACACAGTCTTCACACCTTATGGAACAGGGATGTTAACTCCGGATAATTATTAAGGAAGCACTGCACCACCAGGTTCAAAGTGTGAGCCAGGCAAGGTATGTGGGTGAGTTTTGCAAGGGCTATGGCTGCCACAAAATTACAGCTGTTATCACTGACTGCCTTGCCTGGCTCAAGATGTAGTCTGCCCAGCCATGACTCAGTTTGTCACTGCAAGTAGTTGGCCAGTACCTCCGCAGTGTGTCTGTTGTCGCCCAAAGACATCATCTTTAACACAGCCTGCTGACGCTTACCACTAGCTGTTCGATAGTGGGACACCTCATGTGCAACACTGCCAGCTGCGGATTGAGTGCTCGTGCGACTGAGCTCTGTGGACAAGCTTTTGCTTATGGAAGAGGAGGGTCGAAAGCCGACAGCCAACTGTTTTCTATACCGTGGGCTAGGCAGCACTGTTCCACCGCCGCTGTCCCCTGTGGAGCCTGCATCCACCACATTAACCCAGTGCGCAGTGATGGACACGTAACGGCCCTGGCCATGCCTACTGGACCATGCATCTGTTGTGAGGTGCACCTTTCCACTCACTGATTGCTTGAGTGCATGGACAATGCAGTCTTTCAAATGCAGGTGGAGGGCTGGGAAGGCTTTTTGAGAAAAGAAGTGCCGACTGGGTAGGTCATAGCGTGGGACTGCATAGGCCATGAGCTCGCAGAGAGCTTCACTTTCAACCAAACGGTAGGGCATCATCTCTAATGAGATTAGTTTGTGTAACAACCCTGCTGGCATCACTGCATGGCCTCCCATCCCCGCACACCAACTTGCTCACTGCCCCAGGTCATGCAGTGATTTCTGTCTGCTGCCAGCTCCATGCGCTATGCCTCTTGTTTTCCTGCTTGCTCTCCATGTTTCCTGACTGTGTGTATAGGGGGGCAGCGCCTGAACTCTCTGCTTCTTATGCAGTCAGGGTGCAGCGGTCTAATCTGTCCCCGACCAATCACCTGGAGCCCTTTACTATATAGGGTTGCCACACCCACTAACCCTTGCCTGTGCAATGTCTCTACTCAGTTAGCTCCTTGCTACTGAGGAAGCCAGGCCCTGTCCTTTGTCTTGCCTTCCTTGAGAGGCTTTACTCCTAGCGTTTCTAGTACACTCTGAGTGCCCGCCACGAGGCTTATATCCTGGTCCCTGTCTTGTCCTAGCCTTGTCTGAGTACTTGTCTGAGTACTTGCCTGGTACTTCTCTGCTCACCCTTCAGGAGGCAGAATATCCTGGTCCCTGTATCCTTCAGTCCCTGTACCTTGTCTTGTACTGAACTACGTCTTACCTCTGTCTGTCAGTCTCCTTGTCTGTGGTTCCTTTCCCTGCTGTGTCTTTCCCTGTGTCCTCCCTGTCTGTACCTTGCACTCTTGCAAGCTCCGCCTCCCTTGCAAGTTCCGCCTCCCTTGCAGTCTTGCAAGCTCCGTTTCTCTTGCACGCTTGCAAGCTCCGCCTACCTTGCACTCTTGCAAGCTCTGCCTACCTTGCACTCTTGCAAGCTCCGCCTATATTGCACTCTTGCAAGCTCTGCCTACCTTGCACTCTTGCAAGCTCCTCCTTCTCCGCACTCCTATGGCTCCGCCTACTCTGCACTCCTGCAGCTCTGCCTACTCCACACTCCTGCAGCTCTGCCTACTCTGTACTCCTGCCTGTTTGCTTACCTGCACCTCCTGTGTGAACAGTTCTTAACCTGTTCCAACTTACTCCTGTTATGAATGAGTCACCGAGGAGACAAAAACAAAAAAGCAAGCTAAGCCCAGAAAACCGCACAGGTTGGTAACCTGCGGATTGCAGACCCCTGATCCTAACCACAACAACTAGAAGTAGCATTGGAGCCTGCCTACGGTGGTCCTAGATGCCTCGTCACAGCCGGAGAACTAAATAAGCCTAAAGAAAGAAAGGGAAAATCTAAACTGCCCCAGAGCAGATCCCAAAGCAATAGACAGCCCCCAACATGTATTGTCGGTGAAACAAGATGAAAACACAGACACAGGTAGAAAGATAGGCTGAGCAAACGATGGGGCCCTCGCTAACTAGAAAGGACAGGAAAGAAAAGCTGCTGTCTGCAATCACGCAAAAAACCCTGCCAAAAAGAATGTCCAACACGTCTGATAGAAAAAGGCCCTGAAGTCGCTAGACTTCAAAATACTATATCAGCACTCAGGTATATTCTGAAGACAGAGCAAAAGAGATCAACTGATCAGAGACAAAATGGGGATTCAGCCCAGTCCCAGCCAGGGCTGGCTGAACACAAAAACTAAGTAAACCAGACAAAAACTCATAAGAACAATAGCAGAGAAAACTTAGCTTTAGGAAGGCAGGAACCAAACTGGAAACCAGGAGCCACAGTCAGGAAAAATCACCAGCAAAAAACTAGGGAGTCGGCTGCCTTAAATTCAGTCAGAAACTCCTGATGTCCAATCGCAGTCCTCTTCCTCAGGTGGCCGGTCTCTGCCATTTAGATCAGCTTCATTACCTCCCTTCACCAACAGAGGGAGTCCAGATAGAGAACTCACTACTCCTCTGTCAGCACAGCCAGCTCCATAACCCTCACCAGAAGCCAGAGGCAAACCCGAAAATGAGCTCACAACAGTACCCCCCCCTTGAGGAGGGGTCACCGAACCCTCATCCACGCCACCGGGCCGATCAGCGTTTGGCTGACTCAAGGTAAATCAACTTCTTGTGGTCAGTGAGGGCCACAACTTGATGTCTAGCTTCCTCCAACCAGTGTCTCCACTCCTCAAATGCCCATTTCATGGCTAACAATTCCCGATTCCCCACATCATAGTTGCGTTCAGATGGGGAGAACTTTCGGGATAAGAAGGCACAGGGATTCATTTTAGACGTCACCGGATCTTTTTGGGACAAAACAGCTCCTGCACCAATCTCTGAAGCGTCTACCTCCACCTGAAAAGGAAGTGAGTAGTGTTGAGTGATACCGTTCGATACCCAAAAATATCGTATCGGATGGTATTGCCCGATACGAAAAAAATATCGGGTATCGACGATTCCGATACCGGATGTCCCATTCAAGTCAATGGGACTTCCAGTATCGGAATTAAAAAAAGCCCTTTATTTCCTTGTTGGCTAATTCTACATAATTGAAAACAATTAATAAACACACTACCCAGACCCATTTCCCTTACCAAGGGATTGGCCACACTTTAAATATCAATGAAACATACTGATCTTGTAGACAATACGCTACAACTAGACCAAAAAAGTGTGATAGAAACATACATGAGATAAAATTCCAATTTTTATTTCAACATATAAAATGAATAAAGTGCCTCATAGCAAGTTCAAGGGACATAATAGAGACATATATTGAAAGCTATATCAAAGTTGTGCATAAATATTTTCTGCAATTTTTTGTGAAAATATCTTGAAAAATATAAAGCAGAAAATATCTTTGAAAGCACATCATATAATTATCATCTTTAAATTTTATTCCTATATTTCTCAATAAAATCTTTTTTATCACACAAATATTGCAAAAAACCGCATGGCCTGATTAGTGATAATTCACATAAGATAGATTCAAATTGACATTACAAAACTGACAAAATAGAATAATGGAAAACTGCATCAGTTTATACATTGTGTGCTCCACAAAAAATAACATTCTAAAGAGAGTGCCGCCAAAATTTATCAACCTTCTATTTAACTCCTTCCTGACATCCGACGTACTATCCCGTCCATGGGACCTGGGCCCCTATGCCCATGGACGGGATAGTACGTCTACCGCGATCAGCGGCGCCCCCGACACATTAACCCCTTGCACACCGCGATCAAACATGATCGCGGTGTACCGGGGGTTAAAGGGAAGCATCGGCAGGGAGGGAGCTCCCTCGGTGCTTCCCTGAGCCCCCCACGGCAGCGCAATGTGCAGCGCTGCTGCGGGGAGCTCCTTTCCTGCAGGCCCCCGAATCCAAGATGGCGATGGGGGCCTTCGGGGGCCTGCAGGAAGCTGGCATTCTCAGTGACTGCAAAGCGCAGGCAAGAGGAAGCCTTCGGCACTGCCTGTGACAGATCGCTGTTCTGTCATAGTGATCTGTAATGTGACAGATCAGCAATCTGTCACAGGACAGTGATGTCCCACCTGGGACTATTTAATAAAGCTAAAAAAAAAATAAAAAAAAGTGTTAAAATAATTTAAAAAAAATCGCCAAATAAATTAGAAAAAAAAAAATTCCCCCAATTAAATCCATTTCTGGGAAATAAAAAAAAACAAAACAATAAAAGTACACATATTAGGTATCGCCGCGTCCGTAATGACCCGCCCTATAAAACTGTCCCATTAGTTAACCCCTTTAGAGAACTCCTTAAAAAATAAAAATAAAAAACGAAGCAAACAATAATGATTTATTATCATACCGCCAAACATAAAGTGTAATAACGCGCGATCAAAAAGACGCATATAAATATCCATGGTACCGCTGAAAACGTCATCTTGTCCCGCAAAAAACGAGCCACAACACAGCATCATCAGCGAAAAAATAAAAAAGTTATAGCTCTCAGAATAAAGCGATGCAAAAATAATTATTTTTTATATAAAATAGTTTTCATTGCATAAAACCGACAAAACATAAAAAAACGACCTAAATGAGGAATCGCTATAACCGTACTGACCCAAAGAATAAAACCGCTTTATCAATTTTACCGCACGCGGAATGGTGTAAACGCACCCCCCAAAAGAAATTCATGAAACGCTGGTTTTTGTTCATTCTGCGTCCCAAAAATCGGAATAAAAAGCGATCAAAAAATGTCATGTGCCTGAACATGGTACCAATAAAAACATCAACTCATCCCGCAAAAAATAAGACCTGACATGACTCGGTGGGTCAAAATACGGAAAAATTATAGCTCTCAATATGTGGTGATGCAAAAACTATTTTTACAATAAAAAGTGTATTTTAGCGTGCGACAGCTGCCAAATATAAAAACCGCCATAAATAGTAAATCAAACCCCCCGTTATCACCCCCTTAGTTAGGGAAAAATAATAAAATAAAAAAATGTATTTATTTCCATTTTTCCATTAGGGCTAGGGTTAGGGCTAGGGTTAGGGCTAGGGTTAGGGCTAGGGATAGGGTTAGGGCTGAGATTAGGGTTAGGGGTGTGTTGGGGTTCGGGTTGGAGTTAGAATTGGGGGTTTCCACTGTTTGGGCACATCAGGGGCTCTCCAAATGCAACATGGCGTCTGATCTCAATTCCAGCCAATTCGGAGTTGAAAAAGTCAAATGGTGATCCTTCCCTTCCAAGCTCTGCCAGGCGCCCAAACAGTGTTTTACCCCCACATGTAGGGTATCAGCCTACTCAGGACAAATTGCAAAACAATTTTTGGGGTCCAATTTCTCCTGTTACCCTTAGGAAAATAAAAAATTAGGGGCAAAAATATCATTTTTGTGGAAAAAAAAATGATTTTTTTATTTTCACGTCCGAGCGTTATAAACTTCTGTGAAGCACTTGGGGGTTCAAAGTGCTCACCACACATCTAGATAAGTTCCGTGGGGGTTCTAGTGTCCAAAATGGGGTCACTTGTGGGGAGTTTCAATAGTTTAGGTACATCAGGGGCTCTCCAAACGCACATGACACCCACAGACCATTCCATCAAAGTCTGCATTCCAAAACGTCACTGCTTCCCTTCCGAGCCCCGACGTGTGTCCATACAGTAGTTTTCTCCCATATATAGGGTGTCAGCGTACTCATGACAAATTGGACAACAACTTTTGGGGTCCAATTTCTCCTGTTACCCTTGGGAAAATGAAAAAATTGGGGACTAATTGATCATGTTTGTGGAAAAAATACGATTTTTTTATTTTCATGCCCGGGCATTATAAACTTCTGTGAAGCCCTTGGGGGTTCAAAGTGCTCACCACACATCTAGATAAGTTCCTTAGGGGGTCTCGTTTCCAAAATGGGGTCATTTGTGGGGGGTTTCCACTGTTTAGGTACATTAAGGGCTCTCCAAAGGCAACATGACACCCGCAGAACATTCCCTCAAAGTCTGCATTCCAAAACGTCACTACTTCCCTTCCGAGCCCCGACGTGTGTCCATACAGTAGTTTTCTCCCACATATGGGGCGTCAGCGTACTCAGGACAAATTGGACAACAACTTTTGGAGTTCAATTTCTCCTGTTACCCTTGGGAAAATAAAAAAATTGGGGACTAATTGATCATGTTTGTGGAAAAAATACGATTTTTTTATTTTCATGCCCGGGCATTATAAACTTCTGTGAAGCCCTTGGGGGTTCAAAGTGCTCACCACACATCTAGATAAGTTCATTAGGGGGTCTCGTTTCCAAAATGGGGTCATTTGTGGGGGTTTCCACTGTTTAGGTACATTAGGGGCTCTCCAAAGGCAACATGACACCCGCAGACCATTACATCAAAGTCTGCATTCCAAAACGTCACTACTTCCCTTCTGAGCCCTGACATGTGTCCATACTGTAGTTTTCTCCCACATATGGGGTGGCAGCGTACTCAGGACAAATTGGACAACAACTTTTGGGGTTCAATTTCTCCTGTTACCCTTGGGAAAATAAAAAAATTGGGGACTAATTGATCATGTTTGTGGAAAAAATACGATTTTTTTATTTTCATGCCCTGGCATTATAAACTTCTGTGAAGCCCTTGGGGGTTCAAAGTGCTCACCTCACATCTAGACAAGTTCCTTAGGGGGTCTAGTTTTCAAAAGGGGGTCATTTGTGGGGGGTTTCCACTGTTTAGGTACATTAGGGGCTCTCCAAAGGCAACATGACACCCGCAGACCATTCCATCAAAGTCTGCATTCCAAAACTTCACTACTTCCCTTCCGAGCCCCGACGTGTGCCCATACAGTAGTTTTCTCCCACATATTGGGTATCAGCATACTCAGGACAAATTGGACAACAACTTTTGGGGTCCAATTTCTCCTGTTACCCTTGGGAAAATAAAAAAAATTGGGGACTAAAAGATCATGTTTGTGGAAAAAATATGACGCCCGGGAGTTATAAACATCTGTCAAAGTGCTCACCACACATCTAGATAAGTTCCTTGGGGGGTCTAGTTTACAAAATGGTGTCATTTGTGGGGGGTTTCCACTGTTTAGGTACATCAGGGGTTTTCCAATCGCGACATGGTGTCCGATCTCAATTCCAGCCAAAAACGTCAAATGGCGCTGCTTCCCTTCCGAGCTCTGCCATGCGCCCAAATAGTGGTTTACCCCCACATGTGGTGTATCAGCGTACTCAGGACAAATTGCACAATAATTTTTAGGGTCCTGTTACCCTTGGAAAAATAAGAATTGAGGGTGAAAAGATCATTTTTGTGGAAAAAATATGATTTTTTAATTGTACGGCTTTATGTTATAAACTTCTGTGAATCCCTTGGGGGTTCAAAGTTCTCACCACACATCTAGATAAGTTCCTTAGGGGGTCTAGTTTCCAAAATGGTGTCATTTGTGGGGGGTTTCCACTGTTTTGGTACATCAGGGGTTTTCCAATCGCGACATGGTGTCCGATCTCAATTCCAGCCAAAAACGTCAAATGGCGCTGCTTCCCTTCCGAGCTCTGCCATGCGCCCAAATAGTGGTTTACCCCCACATGTGGGGTATCAGCGTACTCAGGACAAATTGCACAATAACTTTTAGGGTCCTGTTACCCTTGGGAAAATAAAAATTGGGGTGAAAAGATCATTTTTGTGGAAAAAATATGATTTTTTAATTGTACCGCTGTACTTTATAAACTTCTGTAAAGCCCTTGTGGGTTCAAAGTTCTCACCACATATCTAGATAAGTTCCTTGGGGGGTCTAGTTTCCAAAATGGGGTCACTTGTAGGGGGTTTCCACTGTTTAGGTTCATCAGGGACTCCCCAAACGTGACATGGCGTCCGAAATGAATTCCAGCCAATTTTGCATTGAAAAAGTCAAACGGCGCTCTGCCATGCGCCGAAACAGTCGTCCCCCCCACGTATCAGGTATCAGCGTACTCAGGACAAATTTCACAATAACTTTTGCAGTCCAATTTCTCCTGTTACCCTTGGTAAAATAAAAAAAATTGAACCTGAAGTATTTTTTTTGTGAAAAAAAGTTAGATGTTCATTTTTTTTTTTAAATATTCAAAAAAATTCCTGTGACGCACCTAAAGGGTTAATAAACTTCTTGAATGTGGTTTTGAGCACCTTAAGGGGTGCAGTTTTTAGAATGGTGTCACTTTTGGGTATTTTCTATCATATAGACCCCTCAAAGTGGCTTTAAATGTGAAGTGGTCCTAAAAATAAAATGGTGTTGTAAAAATGAGAAATCGCTGGTCAACTTTTAACCCTTATAACTTCCTAACAAAAAAAAATTTTGGTTCCAAAATTGTGCTGATGTAAAGTAAACATGTGGGAAATGTTAGTTATCAAGTTTTTTGTGTGCCGTATCTCTGTGATTTAAGGACATAAAAATTCAAAGTTGGAAAATTGCAAAATTTCCAAAATTTTCACCAAATTTCCATTTTTCTCACAAATAAACGCAAGTTATTTGAATGAAATTTTACCACTAACATGAAGTACAATAAGTCACGAGAAAACAATGTCAGAATCACCAGGATCCATGGAAGCGTTCCATCAAAGTCTGCATTCCAAAACGTCACTACTTCCCTTCCGAGCCCCGACGTGTGCCCATACAGTAGTTTTCTCCCACATATGGGGTATCAGCATACCCAGGACAAATTGTACAACAACTTTTGGGGTCCAATTTCTCCTGGTACCCTTGGGAAAATAAAAAAATGGTGACTAAAAGATCATGTTTGTGGAAAAAATACGAATTTTTTATTTTCACGCCCGGGTGTTATAAACTTCTGTGAAGCACTGGGGAGTTCAAAGTGCTGTACTTTATAAACTTCTGTAAAGCCCTTGTGGGTTCAAAGTTCTCACCACATATCTAGATAAGTTCCTTGGGGGGTCTAGTTTCCAAAATGGGGTCACTTGTAGGGGGTTTCCACTGTTTAGGTTCATCAGGGACTCCCCAAACGTGACATGGTGTCCGATCTGAATTCCAGCCAATTTTGCATTGAAAAAGTCAAACGGCGCTCTGCCATGCGCCGAAACAGTCGTTCCCCCCCACGTATCAGGTATCAGCGTACTCAGGACAAATTGCACAATAACTTTTGCGGTCCAATTTCTCCTGTTACCCTTGGTAAAATAAAAAAAATTGAACCTGAAGTATTTTTTTGTGAAAAAAGTTAGATGTTCATTTTTTTTTTAAATATTCAAAAAAATTCCTGTGACGCACCTAAAGGGTTAATAAACTTCTTGAATGTGGTTTTGAGCACCTTAAGGGGTGCAGTTTTTAGAATGGTGTCACTTTTGGGTATTTTCTATCATATAGACCCCTCAAAGTGGCTTCAAATGTGAAGTGGTCCTAAAAATAAAATGGTGTTGTAAAAATGAGAAATCGCTGGTCAACTTTTAACCCTTATAACTTCCTAACAAAAAAAAAATTTGGTTCCAAAATTGTGCTGATGTAAAGTAAACATGTGGGAAATGTTAGTTATCAAGTTTTTTGTGTGCCGTATCTCTGTGATTTAAGGACATAAAAATTCAAAGTTGGAAAATTGCAAAATTTTCAAAATTTTCACCAAATTTCCATTTTTCTCACAAATAAACGCAAGTTATTTGAATGAAATTTTACCACTAACATGAAGTACAATATGTCACGAGAAAACAATGTCAGAATCACCAGGATCCATGGTAGCGTTCCAGAGTTATGACCTTATAAAGGTACAGTGGTCAGAATTGTAAAAATTGGCCCGGTCATGAACGTGCAAACCACCCTTGGGGGTGAAGGGGTTAATTTATATATTCATTAGAAGCAGTTCCCAATAAATCTCTAATGAGATTTCACAGTGTGCAAGGCACACAGCAATATTGGGAACTGCTTCAGGCCATGTGCACACGATGCAGATTTGCAGCGTTTCCGCAGCGGATTTTACCGCGCAGAAACGTTGCATATCCGCATTGTGATGTACAGTACCTTTAAAATGAATGAAAAAAAAAAACGCTGTGCAGACGCTGCGGATTTTTCCGCGCGGTTTTCCTGCGGTACAAAATCCGCAGCATGTTACTTCTTTTGTGCGGTTTTCTATCTCCCCTGTTACCAAATCCGCAGGGGGAAGACCGCAATGGAAAACCGCACAAAAACCGCATGAAAACCGCGTGAAAAATGGAAGAAATCCGCAGGAAAAATGCAGGTCATTTGACCTGCGGTTTTCTTCCATTCTGCACGGAAAAATCCGCAGGGCTCAAAACTCCGTCTGCACTCAGCCTCAGTGTGCTTTTTGCCCCTTTATTTCGTGTAGAATTAATATGCTATAAGGAATTTTTCTAATGAATATATAAATTAAATAGAAGGTTGATAAATTTTGGCGGCACTCTCTTTAGAATGTTATTTTTTGTGGAGCACACAATGTATAAACTGATGCAGTTTTCCATTATTCTATTTTGTCAGTTTTGTAATGTCAATTTGAATCTATCTTATGTGAATTATCACTAATCAGGCCATGCGGTTTTTTGCAATATTTGTGTGATAAAAAAAGATTTTATTGAGAAATATAGGAATAAAATTTAAAGATGATAATTATATGATGTGCTTGCAAAGATATTTTCTGCTTTATATTTTTCAAGATATTTTCACAAAAAATTGCAGAAAATATTTATGCACAACTTTGATATAGCTTTCGATATGTCTCTATTATGTCCCTTGAACTTTTGTATTTGCTAATTTTGATCTTTTTGTATGGTATGAGGCACTTTATTCATTTTATATGTTGAAATAAAAATTGGAATTTTATCTCATGTATGTTTCTATCACACTTTTTTGGTCTAGTTGTAGCGTATTGTCTACAAGATCAGTATGTTTCATTCATAATTGAAAACAAATAAGAATCATGTAGAATGTATTGTGGGAGGTGGAGGAGACATTTAAAGCATAGTGGTTTATTCAAATCACATGGCATAGCATTAATTCCAATTTTTTTTTTCAAGACGTTCGGAGTTAAAAAGATATTGACTATGTTACCTTTTTTATATTTTGTCACATATGTATGTTTCACAACTTCCATGCTCTTCACCTTCTTTTGTACTTCTCCCACACTTTCTCCTTCATGATCCGCAGCAGTAGCATTTTTTTCATCAAATTTTTCTTCACCTTATTCATCTTCTTCTTCTTCACCTTCTTCCCATTAATTTTTTTTTTTCCATTCTTCATATTCTTCTTATTCAGCTATTATTAATTTTCATATGCTATTTCTTCATCTTCTTCCTATTCTTCTTTTTCTTCATTTTCTTATGGTGACAGGCATTCCTGTAGTACTTATCTATAAAAGTTATAAGATTACACCTTACGTTCTGCCTGTCACAAAAGATTTACAACAGGATTTGTCCGCGTTCAGTTTGGCCTGCAGCAGCAGGCATTTTCCAGGGGCACCACGAGGAGGAACGGACTCACCCCATTTACTGCTTAGTCTTCTTCTGCTTATAATTTTGATATCTTCTATGCTGATTTTTAGTCTTATGCTTAATATTCTTCTGCTTTCTGTTCTTCTGCTTTTGCTTCTTCTGCTTCTTGTTCTTCTGTCTTTTGTTCTGCATCTTGGTGGTTGTCTTCATGTTCTTTGTCCTCTTGGTCATATTATTTAGGGTCATATTTCTGGTCTTCTTTGGTGTGGTCTTCAGGGTCGTCGTCATCAGGTTCGTCGTCATGGAGATCAATAAGGATTACCAAAGACAATTTCAAAAAGCTTGATCTTGGAAATGTAGCAGAAGGTACAAGAAGGCTGAGAAACTGGCGAGAACCAGCTGACAGTACTGGAACTAGTGGCAGCAGAAGGAACAAGAGCCAATGGCACTACTGAGGAACAGCTGACGGTGCTGGACCCCGGTTACTAGGCAGGAGGTACCTGTGCTAGAAACCACTACCAAGGACCAGCTGACGTTGCTGGACTTCGGATACCGAGATGGAGGCACCTAGGCCAAAGGCTCTGGCGAGAACCAGCTGACAGTGCTGGCACCCGGATGGGTAGCAGAAGGAACAAGAGCCAATGGCACTACCGAGGACCAACTGACGGTGCTGGACCACGGTTAATAAGCAGAAGGTACCTGTGCTAAAAAACACTACCAAGGACCAGCTGACGGTGCTGGACTTCGGATACCGAGATGGAGGCACCTAGGCCAAAGGCTCTGGCGAGAACCAGCTGACAGTGCTGGAACCCGGATGGGTAGCAGAAGGAACAAAAGCCAATGGCACTACCGAGGACCAACTGACGGTGCTGGACCACGGTTACTAAGCAGAAGGTACCTGTGCTAAAAAGCACTACCAAGGACCAGCTGACGTTGCTGGACCTCGGATACCGAGATGGAGGCATCTAGGCCAAAGGCTCTGGCGAGAACCAGCTGACAGTGCTGGCACCCAGATGGGTAGCAGAAGGTACCCATCCAAAGCAAAGTAGCCAGGCCGCAAGCCAGCCGCAGTTACCGAAACCCACAGTCCTACAGGGGGTCCATGTCCCATTGGCACTACGGATCCAGCCTTCAGTGCCAGATCCCGCAGTCCACATAGGAGTCACCTAAACTGCAGGCACCGTAGAGTCGGCTAACCCGGCCGCAAGACGACAGGACAACGGATTGGTGGCAAAGTGACCTTGACACTACCCGGAAACAGCTGGCGTGCTGGAACCAGGCTGGGCAGGAGGGAGTACCCGTGCCAACGAAACTTCTGAGCAGCAACTGGTGATGTTGGAGCCCAGGGACAATTATGGTGTAGGCCGAGGCCTACTTGGTGGCAGTATTATATAGGTTGTAGACTACAACAGACTGTCAACGTGCTTCAATTAGGCATCTGTCTCCACTCTGTTTCCAGTATTTCACCTGACCACCAACACCGCCAGTTTATGCTTACAGTAGCCGTCTGCCCAATCCACACGTGTTCCTGTGTTACTGGGGTTCTGTAATGTCAGCAGATCCACTGATGTGTGTCTGGCAATGTCTCCTGCTCTGTCCACATTCCCACCACTTGTAGTGGGAAGGTGGACAGCGCAGGAGACAGTGCCGGACACACATTGGGGGATCAGCTCACGTAACAGAACACCAGGAACACAGGAACTAGTGTGGAATGCGTGGACGGCAACTGTGAGCAGGAACTGGCGGTATTGGAGGTCAGAAATACTAGAGACAGAGTGGAGACAGAGGCCAAATCAGAGAATGTTTAAATCAGAAGTAGTTACAATTTGGAGGCAGCAGCAGTTTGCCCTCCACACAGCAGGGGATCAGCTGACGTTACTGACCCCCATTTTCACATGAACGAGTGTTTTTTTCTGTGTGGACAGCACTTCCGAGCACCAACTGGCAGTGTTGGAGCCCAGGGACAATCATGGTGTAGGCCGAGGCCTACTTGGTGGCAGTATTATATAGGTTGTAGACTACAACAGACTGTCAACGTGCTTCAATTAGGCATCTGTCTCCACTCTGTTTCCAGGATTTCACCTGACCACCAACACCGCCAGTTTATGCGTACAGTAGCCGTCTGCCCAATCCACACGTGTTCCTGTGTTACTGGGGTTCTGTAATGTCAGCAGATCCCCTGATGTGTGTCTGGCAATGTCTCCTGCTCTGTCCACATTCCCACCACTTGTAGTGGGAAGGTGGACAGCGCAGGAGACAGTGCCGGGGATCAGCTCACGTAACAGAACACCAGGAACACAGGAACAAGTGTGGAATGCGTGGACGGCAACTGTGAGGTGAGATCCAGGCCTTGTTCATTTTCACTAAAGTAAGCCGGTCAACATTATCGGCGGATAATCGCGTGCGACGGTCTGTTACCACACCACCTGCAGCACTAAAGACACGTTCCGATAATACACTGGCAGCAGAGCAAGCCAGCACCTCCAATGCATACTGGCTAAGCTCTGGCCATGTATCCAGCTTAGAGACCCAAAACTTGAACGGGGAAGAGCCGTCTGGGATTACACTAACAGGGCAAGACAAGTAGTCTGTCACCATCTGACGGAAACGTTGCCTCCTGCTGACTGGAGCCATCTGTGATGGTGTAGCCGTTTGTGGCGGTCCCACAAAACTTTTCCACATTTGGGCTATACTGGCCTTGCCTTGTCCTGCGGCACTGCCTCTGCTACCTCTTTGTGCAGAGCTTCCTCCACTGCCTCTACCCACATGGCTGCTTTGAAAAGCACTACCAGCAACACTTGCGGGGGGAATGGAGAACATGATGGCCTGCACAAGTGTTTCTTGGTACTCCCGCATTTTACGCTCCCGGTTCAACTGTGGTATGAGGCTTTGTAAGTTGTCCCGGTAGCGAGGATCTAGGAGGGTGTACACCCAATAATCAGCCGTGTGGAGAATGTTGGCGATGTGGTGGTCATTTAACAAGCACTGCAGCATGAAATCAACCATGTGCTGCAGACTGCCAACTGGACCGGAAACGCTGTCCCCAGCTTGAGGCAGCATCTCTGCCTGCTCAGCATCACCCCACCCTCGCTGTACACACTGACTACTAGAGCCTTGTGTATCTCCCTCCTCTGGAGAGATGTGTTCCTCCTCCTCCATTGACTCCTCGTCATCCTCCTCACTAAGTGTCCCCTGCCTGGGCCTTTGTGTGGAAGCACGTTGCGCAGACTTGCCAGAAGCAGATGGCATTTCTGACTCCTCATCCTCGACCTCTTCAAAAACCTCCTCACTTAGTGCTTGTAAGGTTTTTTGAAGCAGACAGATAAGGGGGACAGTCATGCTGACTAGTGCATCATCTGCACTGGCCATCTGCGTGGAGTCATCGAAGGCACGCAAAACTTGGCAGATGTCCCTCATAGTGGCCCACTCAGTGGTGGTGAAGTGTGTCCGGCGCACAGTGCGACTTGTTTGCGCCTGATGCAGCTGGTACTCCATTACTGCTGCCTGCTGCTCACACAACTGCTCAAACATATGTAACGTTGAATTCCACCTGGTGGGGAGGTCACATATGATGCGATGTTCTGGCAGGCGGAATCGGCGTTGCAGAGATGCAATGCGCGATCTTGCCATGCTGGAACTCCGCAAGTGAGCACACTCTAGGCGAACCTTGTGCAGCAGTGCATCAAGATCCGGATAGTCCCTCAGAAAGCTCTGCACGACCAAATTGAGCACGTGTGCCAGACATGGTATGTGAGTGAGGTTGCCTAGGCCCATCTGATGCTGCAGTTCTCTACCCAAGATCGTCGTGGGACACACTCGTGGACTGCTTCGGATCGTGGGTGAGTATTTTTGTGGTTTGTTATGTTAATATTTATTCCGGAAAAGACAATGGCTTCGGGGAACAATGTGACAAGTATTGGTAAGTATGTTACTCTATGTTATATGTACTGTATGTCTATGTATGTATTGTATGAATGTATTGTATGTATGTAGTATATATGTGGTATGTATGTAGTATGTATGTAGTATGTATGTAGCATGCAGTATGTATGTAGCATGCATGTAGTATATATGTAGTATGTATGTAGCATGTATGTATGTGGTATGTATGTAGCATGTAGTATGTATGTGGTATGTATGTAGCATGTAGTATGTATGTAGCATGCATGTAGTATATATGTAGTATGTATGTATGTATGTAGCATGTAGTATGTATGTAGCATGCATGTAGTATGTAGCATGCATGTAGTATATATGTAGTATGTATGTAGCATGCATGTAGTATATATGTAGTATGTATGTAGCATGTATGTATGTGGTATGTATGTAGCATGTAGTATGTATGTAGCATGCATGTAGTATATATGTAGTATGTAGTATGTATGTGGTATGTATGTAGCATGTATGTAGTATGTATGTAGTATATATGTAGTATGTATGTAGCATGTAGTATGTATGTAGCATGTAGTATGTATGTAGCATGCATGTAGTATGTATGTAGCATGCATGTAGTATGTATGTAGCATGCATGTAGTATGTATGTAGTATGTATGTAGCATGCAGTATGTATGTAGCATGTAGTATGTATGTAGCATGCATGTAGTATGTATGTAGTATTTTTTTTTTTTTTTTTTTTTTTTTTTTTTAACATTTAACACATTAGCCGGATGATGGAACTACTACTGTCCCATCATTGGCTAATGTGTCAATCACTGTCATGGTAGCAGGCATCGCCCGATGGGACTTGTAGTCCCATCGGACGATGCCTGCACAGACCCCCGAAGCCTGCACAGACCACCGGCAGGCCGGCACAGCCCCCCGGCAGGCCGGCACAGCCCCCCGGAGCCTGCACAGACCACCGGCAGGCCGGCACAGCCCCCCGGAGCCTGCACAGCCCCCCGGCAGGCCGGCACAGCCCCCCGGCAGGCCGGCACAGACCCCCACAGGGTGCACAGACCACCGGCAGGCCGGCACAGCCCCCCGGCAGGCCGGTACAGACCCCGGGCAGTCCACACAGCCCCCCCGGCAGGCCGGCACAGCCCCCCGGCAGGCCGGCAGAGACCCCCGGAAGGCCCGAAATGACGGCGCATCATGATGCGCACACACCGCGCATCATGATGACGTCAGTCTGTCAATCAACTTTGAACTTCCGATTCCGATGCCGAATTCCGATATTGAAAAAATATCGGAAGTCGGTATCGGAATTCCGATACAGCAAGTATCGGCCGATACCCGATACTTGCGGTATCGGAATGCTCAACACTAATCATGACATCATTTCAGCAGCCAATCACAGCCATGCCAGTAGTTAACATGCCTACATGCCTAACAGGATGTGCCCACACTTCTGAGGATCCCCATTGGCTGAATCAAATCGAGCGGGCTCCTAGCATTATGGGAACTTCCGATTCCGGTATTCAATATGAAAAAAGTATCGGAACTAAGTATCGGAATTCCGATACAGCTAATATCGGCCGATACCCGATACTTGTGGTATCGGAATGCTCAACACTAGAAGTGAGACATCAGGTTGCCGCAAAACCAGAGCAGAAGAGAACCTCCGCTTCAGCTCCTGAAAGGCCGAAACAGCCTCTGAAGACCAATTCAGCACATCAGCACCCTTCTCAATTAAATCAGTCAGTGGTTTAGCAATACCAGAAAAATTAGCTATACATTTATGATAAAAATTAGCAAAACCCAAAAACTTCTGGAGAGCCTTCAAAGAAGTGGGTTGAACCCAATCATAAATGGCCTGTACCTTGGCCGGGTCCATTTCAATAGTTGACGGAGACAAAATAAAACCCAAAAATGAAATCCTCTGTAAACCAAAAAGGCACTTCGATCCCTTAACATACAAGGAATTCTCCCTCAAAATCCGGAACACAGTCCGAACATGTTCCACATGAGAATCCCAATCCCTGGAAAAGATCAAAATATCATCCAGATTGATGATCAAAAACTTATCCACAAAGTCCCGGAAAATATTCATGAAGGATTGGAAGACAGAAGGGGCATTAGTGAGCCCAAAAGGCATCACCAGGTACTCAAAATGTCCCTCCGGAGTATTAAACGCCGTCTTCCATTCATCCCCATGCTTGATGCGAATAAGATTATACGCCCCCTGAGGTCAAACTTAGTAAACCAGCAAGCACCTTTAACTCTGGAGAATAAATCAGAAATCAGGGGTAACAGATACTGAAATTTAACCGTAATCTTGTTGAAGGAACGATAGTCAATACAAGGCCTTAATGAACCATCCTTCTTGGCCACGAAAAAAAACCCAGCACCTAAGGGCGAAGAGGATGGTCTAATATGACCCATCTCCAACGACTCCTTAATATAAGATCACATAGCCTCGTGTTCGGGTACAGATAAATTGAAAAGTCGACCCTTGGGAAATTTACACCCAGGTCTCAACTCAATTGCACAGTCATAACTCCTATGAGGAGGCAAAGACGCAGACTTGCTCTCACTAAATACATCATAAAAATCAGCCAAATAGTCAGGAACATCATTCGACTGGGGAGAGGTGGAGAAAACAGGAGTGTCACCAAGAGCACACCAACAACCCCAACTCACCACAGACACAGATTTCCAATCCAAAACCGGATTATGGATTCGCAACCAGGGAAAACCCAGAACAATGGTATCATGTAAATTATGCAACACCAAAAATCTGCAATTTTCTTGGTGGTCTGAGGCGACCCGCATTATTACCTGGGTCCAAAACTGAGGTTTATTCTTCGCCAAAGAAGTAGCATCAATACCCCTCAAAGGAATAGGCGTCTGCAGAGGTGTCATAGGAAAACCACAACGTTTAGCAAAACCCAAGTCCATTAGATTCAAGGCCGCTCCTGAATCCACAAAAGCCTTCGCAGAAAATGTGGATAAGGAGCAGATCAGAGTAATTGCCAAAAGAAACTTAGGTTGTGCACCACCCACAGCAAATGTGTGTGCAAAATGCTTCTCTCGTTTAGGGCAGAAAGAAATAACATGAGAGGCATCTCCACAAAAAGAACACAGCTTATTACGCCTTCTAAACCTCTGATGTTGCGCCCTAGACAAAACTCCATCACATTACATAGGTTCAGACATTTGTTCAAAATGTGGCAGCGCCTCCCGTGTAGTCTTGCGTTCACGTAAACACCGATCAACTTGAATGGCTAATGACATAGAATCGTCAAGACCAAAGGGAACAGGAAATCCCACCATAGTATCTTTTAAAGTCTCAGACAAACCCTTCCGAAAGAGAGCTGCCAATGCACTATCATTCCATATAGTAAGGACTGCCCACTTTCGGAATTTCTGACAGTATAACTCTGCAGGATCCTGACCCTGGTTCAATGCCAATAGGGCTCTCTCAGCTTGATCAATAGCATTAGGTTCATCATATAACAACCCCAAGGCTTGAAAAAATGCATCCACATTAGTCAAAACAGGATCTTCAGGTGTCAAAGGAAACGCCCAATCCTGGGGATCGCCGCGCAGCAAGGTGATGACAATTTTAACCTGCTGCGCAGAGCTCCCCGATGAGTTAGGCTTCAAGGCAAGAAACAATTTACAATTATTCTTAAAATTCAAAAATTTAGACCGATCCCCAGAAAACACATCAGGAGCAGGGATCCTTGGTTCAACAGCATGTGAATGAGTGAGATAGGCGGAAATTCCCCACACTTCAGCAGCGAGCTGCTCCACACGATCAGACAATTGCTTAATCTCCATCCAAAAAAAATCCTCCTTCTGCCCTAGAGAAAAAGAGGAGAAAATATACATATAAAAAAAAAATTCTGACACTTTTTTTTTTTTTTTTTTACAATTCTCTCCTGCTTTTGAGTACCCTAGAACCTGTGTTATGGCTGGTGATTCTGTTATGAATGAGTCACCGAAGGGGAAAAAACAAAAAAGCAAGCTAAGCCCAGAAAACCGTAGAGGTTGGTAACTAGCGGATTGCAGACCCCTGATCCTATCCACACAACTAGCAGTAGCCGTGGTGCGTGCCTACGGTGGTCCTAGACGCCTCGTCACGGCCGGAGAACTAAATAAGCCTAAAGAAAGGAAGGGAAAATCTAAACTGCCCCAGAGCAGACCCCAAAGCAATAGACAGCCCCCAACATGTATTGACGGTGAAACAAGATGAAAACACAGACACAGGTAGAAAGATAGGCTGAGCAAACGATGGGGCCCTCGCTAACTAGAAAGGACAGGAAAGAAAAGCTGCTGTCTGCAATCACGCAAAAAACCCTGCCAAAAAGAATGTCCAACACGTCTGATAGAAAAAGGTCCTGAAGTCGCTAGACTTCAAAATACTATATCAGCACTCAGGTGTATTCTGAAGACAGAGCAAAAGAGGTCAACTGATCAGAGACAAAATGGGGATTCAGCCCAGTCCCAGCCAGGGCTGGCTGAACACAAAAACTAAGTAAACCAGACAAAAACTCATATGAACAAAAGCAGAGAAAACTTAGCTTTAGGAAGGCAGGAACCAAACTGGAAACCAGGAGCCACAGTCAGGAAAAATCACCAGCAAGAAACTAGGGAGTCAGCTGCCTTAAATCCAATCAGAAACTCCGGATGTCCAATCGCAGTCCTCTTCCTCAGGTGGCCGGTCTCTGCCATTCAGATCAGCTTCATTACCTCCCTTCACCAACAGAGGGAGTCCAGATAGATAACTCACTACTCCTCTGTCAGCACAGCCAGCTCCATAACCCTCACCAAAAGCCAGAGGCAAACTCAAAAATGAGCGCACAACATACTCCACTCCTTCCTGCCTACAACCGTACCTGCACCTGCTGTGTGAACAGGCCCCTACCTGTTCCTTGTCATACCAGTCCAGCCTGTCCTGTGTCTCAAGCTGTGCCCCCCTGTTCTGTGTCTCAAGCCGTGCCCGCCTGTCCTGTGTCTCAAGCTGTGCCCACGTGTCCTGTGTCTCAAGCCGTGCCCGCCTGTCCTGTGTTTCAAGCCGTGCCCTCCTGTCCTGTGTCTCAAACCATGCCCGCCTGTCCTGTGTCTCAAGCCGTGCCCGCCTGTTCTGTGTCTAGCCGTGCCCGCTTGCCTGGTGTCTCCAAGCCACGCCAGCTTGCCGAGTCTCTCCAAGCCGTGCCTGCTTGCTCTGTATCTCCAAGCCGTGCCTGCCATGCCTACCTGCCTGTCTATAGCACCTGTCCTAATGACTTGTCCCCGAGTGGGATCAGCAGCCACAGCCAGACACCACCCTGGAGTGGCACCCGACAGCTATCTGCCGCACAAGCTTGACCTCACCATCAGAGGCTCCAGTGAAGACCGAGGTAGCTGTTGTAGTCACGCCCCTTCCAGGGTAGTCTGGTTTGTGGCACAGTGGGGCCACAACTCCCTGGCTCGCGCCATTCAGCCAAGGCACGAGCGTGACAGTTTGCACAGGCCATGGTCCCCGCTGAGTCCCATGTCCTTTCGCTCTCGGAGCAAGATGAACTTTTTGCCATTATGGGCAACCAAACAAATTTACCCGGTCTGAAGACCAATCCTTCACTGCTCCACCCACCATTGTGGTCTCCAATAGACTGTTTGCTCAACTAGAGGCTAGCATACCTAAAGTTGAACCCCCCCTCAGACCCGCCAAGATATGATGGGGATCCTAAGCAGTGTTGTGCCTTTATAGAGCAGTGCTTATGCTATTTTCAATGGCATGCTCCCTACTTCGCCAGCGATCGGGTAAAGGTAGGATTACTAATGTCCTACCTAACAGGAGATGTGTTGCAGTGGCTTAGCCCCCTCTGGGAAGCAGGGGATCTCATCACCTTGAGCTTACCGGCCTTCTTGGTGGCCTTCTGCAAAGCCTTTGGCAAGCCAAGTACAGTGTCTCCTGAAGAGTCTTCCCCCCAAGCTTCCAGGAACGGACTGAACGAAAGAAAACTGTGACTGTCCATGACCCATCTGTTCCTCAGCCTGCCAAAGCAGCCCCCCGTGCAAGGTCCAAGAGGTCTAAGAAAAAGGGGCTGGCTAAGTTGTCGCCAGAGTCCAGTCCTGAGAAGGAGCATCCTGACGGTCTCTGCGCTGCGAAGCCAAAGCTCCAGAACCTTGGGCCAGTAGGAGAGACTGCCCTTGGTGAGAGTACCTCCTCTCCACGAAAGTCTGTGACTGTTCTGGTGCCTTGTGGGAATTTCGGCCCTGCAGATGTATGCAAGCGGCAAGCCAGACGAAATCTGTTTGTGGTTCCGCTCCAGAATCCATTGAGGGTGTTTGGTGATGGCCGAGCCCTACTTGTCAACAGTCCAGTTTTGAGGGGCCAACTACAGCTCCTAATCGGAGCATTATACACAGAGACATTTGTCTTCCACCTGCTGACCAATTTGCCCACCGGTCGTTCTGAACAGGGCGCTCTACTGCCCCTTCCGGTCCATAGACCCAGCGTGGTGCTGCGTTTGGAACTGCCTAGCCAACAGAGGTGTCTAATTCCATTACTGCAAGGTCAGTCTTCTGTATCGTCACCTTCTCCACCTGATCTGCCAGCTATTAAGTCATGGTGTGCTGACGTCACTGAAGAAAAGAAAGCAGTGGCGCCCTCTCCGCACACCTCCGGTGACCATACTAGTGACCAGTCCCCAGGAACATCCCTGTCGCTTGATAGTCTTCCCCAGGATAATAGGCTGAAGATGGATCCTGAGTGGATGCCCTCGGCTCCTCTATGGCCAGTGGGTGAAGGCCCCAAAATTAAGCATTACTCATTCACCAACTTGAAAGAAGTGGCCCAGTTTTTTCCAGGTAACAGGCGGAAGTGGCTCCCCGTATGTATGCCTCCAGCTTCCATGTGGCAGGTGGATGAAGAGGTGAGAACAGTGGCCTACATATCTCCATTTTTTACCCACCTGGAGGAGGAGGTGCAATTTACTTGGCATAATCGGCTGAAGTTGGACTCTGTGAATGTGTCTTCAGTTTCCAGGGGGACGGCTGATGTAGAGGTCGAGACAGAAGCTTCCAAACCCCTGCTTTCTGCTAACCAGGAGGAGGAGGCCCTGGTCCTCGTATCTTCAGTGTTGGGAGCTGACCTCTCTGGGCACAAAGAGACTTGGCAACCTGAATCCCTGATGTCACACTTGCCTCATCCTACCCGAGGAGTGCTATGATGGCTCTGACTGTGTGTGCCCCTATCCTTCTTCTACAAGTTATTCTGACGGGCTTGAAGAAGAGTGGCCGTAAAGGGGGGTACTGTAACAACCCTGCTGGCATCACTGCATGGCCTCCCATCCCCGCACACCAACTTACTCACTGCTCCAGGTCATGCGGTGATTTCTGTCTGCTGCCAACTCCATGCACTCTGCCTCTTGTTTTCCTGCTTGCTCTCCATGTTTCCTGACTGTGTGTATAGGGGGGCAGCGCCTGAACTCTCTGCTTCTTATGCAGTCAGGGTACAGCGGTGTAATCTGTTGTCCCCGACCAAGCACCTGGAGCCCTTTACTATATAGGGTCGCCACACCCACTAACCCTTGCCTGTGCAATGTCTCTACACAGTTAGCTCCTTGCTACTGAGGAAGCCAGGCCCTGTTCTTTGTCTTGCCTTCCTTGAGAGGCTTTACTCCTAGCATTTCTAGTACACTCTTAGTCCCCTCCTGGAGGCTTATATCCTGGTCCCTGTCTTGTCCTTGCCTTGTCTGAGTACTTGCCTGGTACTTCTCTGCTCGCCCTCCAGGAGGCAGAATATCCTGGTCCCTGTACCTTGTCTTGTACTGAACTACGTCTTACCTCTGTTTGTCAGTCTTCTTGTCTGTGGTTCCTTTCCCTGTTGTGTCTTTCCCTGTGTCCTCCCTGTCTGTACCTTGCACTCTTGCAAGCTCTGCCTCCCTTGCACTCTTGCAAGCTCCGCCTCTCTTGCAGTCTTGCAAGCTCCGCCTCCCTTGCACTCTTGCAAGCTCCACCTACCTTGCACTCTTGCAAGCTCCGCTTACATTGCACTCTTGCAAGCTTCCCCTCCCTTGCAAGATTCTCCTAATCAGCACTTCTGCGGCTCCGCCTACTCCGCACTCCTGCGGCTCCGCTTACTCCGCACATCTGCGGCTCCGCCTACTCCGCACTCCTGCAGCTCTGCCTACTCCGCACTCCTGCGGCTCCGCCTACTCTGTACTCCTGCCTGTATGCATACCTGCACCTCCTGTGTGAACAGTTCTTAACCAGTTCCAACTTACTCCACTCCTTCCTGCCTACAACCGTACCTGCACCTGCTGTGTGAACAGGCCCCTACCTGTTCCTTGTCATACCACTCCAGCCTGTCCTGTGTCTCAAGCTGTGCCTGCCTGTCCTGTGTCTCAAGCCGTGCCCGCCTGTCCTGTGTCTCAAGGCGTGCCCACGTGTCCTGTGTCTCAAGCCGTGTTCACCTGTCCTGTGTCTCAAGCCGTGCCCGCCTGTCCTGTGTCTCAAGCCGTGCCCGCCTGTCCTGTGTCTCAAGCCGTGCCCGCCTGTTCTGTGTCTCAAGCTGTGCCCGCCTGTCCTGTGTCTCTAGCCATGCCCGCTTGCCTGGTGTCTCCAAGCCACGCCAGCTTGCCCAGTCTCTCCAAGCTGTGCCTGCTTGCTCTGTGTCTCCAAGCCATGCCTGTCATGCCTACCTGCCTGTCTATAGCACCTGTCCGAGTGACTTGTCTCCAAGTGGGATCAGCAGCCATAGCCAGACACCACCCTGGAGTGGCACCCGACAGCTATCTGCCGCACAAGCCTGACCTCACCATCAGAGGCTCCAGTGAAGACCGAGGTAGCTGTCGTAGTCACGCCCCTTCCAGGATAGTCTGGTTTGTGGCACTGTGGGGCCACAACTCCCCAGCTCGCGCCATTCAGCCAAGGCGCGAGCATGACAGTTTGGCAATGTAGGACTGGAGAGCTACATATGGGGGAAGTAGCGGTGGACCGGACTGAGTGAGAGGGGGTTGGTGATGGTATTGGTGGTGATGGCCTAGATTCAGTGTTGTGTTGCAAAACCATTGTGATTCCCTGAGTGCTTTGGCGTTGTGACGACATCTCAATGTTTAGTGCTGGTGGTGTGCTTAACGGTGGCGGTGGTCTTACAGTGGGGGAAGCGATGGAGCGTTGCTGGCTACATTCAGTCAGAGGAGGTGCACATGTGCTACCTGAGGTTTTGCAGTTCGTCCAGGCTTGCAAGTGCATGTTGGTTAAATGTCTAAGCATGCAACTGGTATTCAAATTTCTGAGTTGTTTACCTTGGCTAAAGGTCCTTCCGCACTTCTTACAGGTAACCTTTACCTCATCAGTAGGATTTTGGACAAAGAAGTGCCACACTGCACTCTTCCTACTATGGTATA
Source organism: Dendrobates tinctorius (assembly GCF_039654945.1). NCBI lineage: Eukaryota > Metazoa > Chordata > Amphibia > Anura > Dendrobatidae > Dendrobates > Dendrobates tinctorius. The sequence goes on along the minus strand of NW_027361776.1, from coordinate 5,298,852 downwards.
CATTTTCTAGACTTGCACGCTGTGCTAAGTTGACCATCTGGCCAAGCTGTCCTGCAAATCTCTTAGTTTTTGGTCCACGTTTTTGGACAGCTACGGGCCTGCCAAATAACCGCTGCTGCCATGTCTATGCCTGCTGCAGATCCTTCTCCTTATCTGAACTATTGCCAGCGCCAGCCTCCTCCCCCAATGGATGCCAATCCGGGTCAAGAACTGGGTCATCCATCACCTCCTCTTCAAAGTCATCTGCACCTTCCTCTTTACCTTCCTCTGTGTCACCGTGTGAGGTGGTATAGTATGCGGGAAGGGGCACCTGAGTTTCATCAGGGTCAGATTCTGGCTCAGTAGACTGTGAGGGAAATGTTGTGCTCTTGGTCAATGTACCAGCAGAATCATCTAGCAGTGGCTTTGCATCAGTGCACTCCATGTCAGATTCATCTTGGACTGGGGAATTCAGGATTTGACTGGATAACCCAGGCATGGTATGTGAAAAGAGCTCCATAGAGTAATCTGAAGTGTGGGCTGCCGCATCCTTAACTTTTGGTGGGGGTGAAGGACACAAGGAAAGGTGTTTTTCCTCACCAGAACCCTGCACTAACGACTCAGTGCTTGCAGGTTTCAAACGTTCAGAAGAGGAGGCAATAGAGCTGGTGGCTCTTTCGGCAATGTACGCCAAAACCTGTTGCTGATGCTCCGGCTTTAAAAGCAGTTTTCCTACTCCAAGAAAAGGGAACCTTACAGGCCTTCTTGGGCCAGACGATGACGAAGGATCAACACCTCCTGCCTTAGCTGCTATTGTGCTTTTGCCAGAACCAGCCGATGCACCACCACCATCAGTACCAACTGTGCCCCCCTGCCCACGTCCGCGGCCTCTTCCACCATACTTGCTCATGTTTGGGAAAATGTACCAAAAATACCAGCAGAGAGATGGTACTGTATGAGGAGCGTCCAGATGTGTAAGGTGTATTAAAAAAATTAAATCTACTTATATATTTTGTTAGTCACAGACGCTCTCCCAGTATGTATTTGACCGTAATCCAACTGTATGGTACTGTATCAGAAGTGTACAGCTGTATACGTTTTTGGTGTAACTAACAATCTCCATATATGTATTTACGGAGTGTCACACACGCAAGCTGACTCTGTATAGATGTGACTGCAATGCGAACAGCAGATATACAATACTGTTTGAGAAAAGGACAGCTCTATATGGTGTCTGTATGGAAAATTGTAAATCTCCATCTAATTTAATATGGAGTGACACACGCTGTCTCTGTATGGTTTTGACCATAATCAAACAGCATATATACGAAAAGCGGACAGCTCTATACGGTGTAGGTCTGGAAAAATGGAAAATCTCCTCTTTTTTTTCCATAGTCACACACAGATAGAGCTGTATTTGTCCATGATACCAGCCGGTACACGGTAGTGTGTGAGGAGCGTACACCGCTATACAGTGTATGTATGGAAAGTTTTAAATCTCTGTCTATTTTTATACGGAGTGACACACGCTGTCTCTGTATAGTTTTGACCGTAATGTAACAGCAGATATACGAAACTGTTTGAAAAGTGGACAGCTCTATACGGTATAGGTCTGGAAAAATGGAAAATCTCCTCTGTTTGTTTTTCCAGAGTCACACACAGATAGCTTGTATTTGTCTGTGATACCAGCCGGTACACGGTAGTGTGTGAGGAGCGTACACCGCTATACGGTGTGTGAAAAAATGAACGCTCGTTAACTGACCAGAACAAAATAATAAAAGTTGGAGTGCTTTGAAAAAAGCAGTTTGAACAGCAGTGTGCACACAGCAATGCAGCTATCAGGTAGCCTTAAAAGGCAGCCTAATCACCTCCAGCGCTGCTGCACACAACAAAAATCCTCCCCTTTCACTGCACACTAACTGTACAGTGAAAAGCGCTATGAGCAGAAGCTTTTTTTTTCTTCTTCCCTGTCTAACGCTCTCCCTATTCAGAATCAGCAGCAGCACCTCTCCCTATTCTAAGATAGGCAGCAGTAAGATGGTGGTCAGCAGTCACAGCCTTTTATAGCCACTGTGACGCCACACAAAGTCAGCCAATCATTTCAATGCCCTTCTCTAAGATGGTGGTGGCTGCTGCCTATGTCATTGCGTTGCCCACAGTGTGTGTTCTCCATCATTGGCTGAGAAAAGGCGCTGGAAGCATTATTTGAAACGCGACTTTGGCGCTTGGGTCGGCGACCTCATGGCCGACCTCACTGTATGGTCGGGTTTCGATCGGTAAAACCCGACTTTAGGTAAAGTCGTCGACTTTTGAATTTGACCGACCCGTTTCGCTCAACTCTAATCCTGGTGATTCTGACATTGTTTTCTCGTGACATATTGTACTTCGTGTTAATGGCAAAATTTTCATTCATATAACTTGTGTTTATTTGTGGAAAAAAAATGGAAATTTGTCAAAAATTTTGAAAATTTTTGCAATTTTCCAACTTTGAATTTTTATGCCCTTAAATCACACAGATATGGCACACAAAAAACTTAATAAATAACATTTTCCACATGTTTACTTTACATCAGTACAATTTTGGAACCAAAATTTTCTTTTGTTAGGAAGTTATAAGCGTTAAAAGTTGACCAGCGATTTCTCATTTTTACATCACCATTTTATTTTTAGGGACCACATCACATTTGAAGTCACTTTGAAGGGTCCATATGATAAAAAATACCTAAAAGTGATACCTGATATGTGGGGGGGAACCACTGTTTCGGCGCATGGCAGAGCTCAGAAGGGAAGGAGCGCCATTTGACTTTTTCAATGCTAAATTGGCTGGAATTCAGATCGGACGCCATGTCACATTTAGAGAGTCCCTGATGTGCCTAAACAGTGGAAACCCCCCACAAGTGACCCCATTTTGGAAACTAGACCCCCGAAGGAAATTATCTAGATATGTGGTGAGAACTTTGAACCCCCAAGGACTTCAAAGAAGTTTATAAGGTACAGCTGTACAATTAAAAAATCATATTTTTTCCACAAAAATGATCTTTTCACCCCAATTTTTATTTTACAAAGGGTAACAGAACCCCAAAAGTTATTGTGCAATTTGTCCTGAGTATGCTGATACCCCATATGTGGAGGTAAATTAGTATTTTGGCGCATGGCAGAGCTTGGAAGGGAAGCAGCGCCATTTGACTTTTTTGGCTGGAAATGAGATCGGACACCATGTCACGTTTGGAAAGCCCCTGATGTGCCTAAACTGTTGAAACCCCCCACAAGTGACCCCATTTTGGAAACTAGACCCCCCAAGGAACTTATCTAGATGTGTGGTGAGCACTTTGAACCCCCAAGTGCTTTACAGAAGTTTATAACTCCCGAGTGTGAAAATAAAGAAATCATATTTTTTCCACAAACATGATCTTTTAGTCCCCAATTTTTTTATTTTCCCAAGGGTAACAGGAGAAATTGGACCCCAAAAGTTGTTGTCCTGAGTACGCTGATACCTCTTATGTGGGAGAAAACTACTGTATGGGCACACGTCGGGGCTCGGAAGGGAAGTAGTGATGTTTTGGAATGCAGACTTTGATGGAATGGTCTGTGGGTGTTATGTCGCGTTTGGAGAGCCTCTGATGTGCCTAAACCGTTGAAAACCCCCACAAGTGACCCCATTTTGAAAACTAGACCCCCCATTGAACTTATCTAGATGTGTGGTGAGCACTTTGAACCCCCAAGTGCTTCACAGAAGTTTATAACTCCCGGGCGTGAAAATAAAAAATCATATTTTTTCCACAAACATGATCTTTTAGTCCCCAATTTTTTATTTTCTCAAGGGTGACAGGACAAATTGGACCACAAAAGTTGTTGTCCTGAGTACGCTGATACCCCATATGTGGGAGAAAACTACTGTATGGGCACACGTCGAGGCTTGGAAGGGAAGTTTGACAGTGGTTTATTCTATGCGTTTCAAGGTTTTTTGCAACCTCTTCTTCAGGAAATACCACATGAAGCATACATAGGTGGTGCATTAAGTACACACAGATTTCAAAAAAACGAGCTCCAAACAGTCAGATGTCAAGTCAGATGACACATGTCAAAGTTCACAGTTAGCAGACAGTAAAAAAATTCATAATAATAATTAGAAGCTGTTCTTATATTGACATGTCTATTTTAATTTCACAGGTTGTTGAACAAAAGGAAAAAAAATAAGGAAAATTAGAAAACACATATATACTGAGCAAGAAAAGCAAATCTCCGACACAAACTCTTAAACATATGTCTCAGCTTTCTCCAGGTCTGCCGCCTGACAATTAGACCACTCGGCTATACTATCAAGTAAATTGTAATTATCTAAATTTTAGTGAATTAAAAATAAATGTTTTATTGATAAAAAATAAAAAATATATAATATATTTTTATTTAAATCTAAGGATTGGCTTATTATTCCTATTTAAGCATGAATTAGAATAAAGGAAAAAAAAGAAAAAAGGAAATCACTCATCTGCCAAAGCTCAGTGGCAGAGTGGGAAGGACAATGTGCTCCACACCTGCTATATTGCGTACACCTTCAGGATCGTACCACAGGAGCAGGGATATGATCAATAGGAATAATTTTTAACTTATTAAAATCTTTATTATGAACTAAGGTATAATGTCTCGAAAGATATAATGTATAAAAAAATTATTCCTATTGATCATATCCCTGTTCATATTTCAAATAGGATTATGAAATTAAACAGGAAAGAGGTATATTGGATCTATAAATTAAGAAGCTTCAAACCACAGGGCCTTAATGAGATCACAGAGGTTTTTATTTAATTTATTAATAAAGTTTGTTATATGTATTTATTTATATTTTTTTAAATATTTATGGATGTTTTTTAATATTTATTTTTCTATGGGAGTTTTTAAAGAATTTCACCATGAAATAGCTGATGGGATGATTATTTAATTGTTGTAAAAGATCTTATTCATGTTTTATAAGGGAGGTATTTTTAATGTGTTTTTAATATATTTATTTCCATCATACTCCTTTATGTCTAGTAAGCCCTTTAAATTTAAAGACTTATTAACTATAAGAGCTCCACAGTAATAGGATTAAATCGATGGTGCTGCGGTTAGAAAATTGAATGAGCAACGCCAGCTAAGTAATTGTCCCCCTTGTTAGATGTTCTTGGTCCTTCCTGATACATTTTACACCATAATTACAAATATAGCTTCACACTATTTTTCCCGCAGAGCGGGTAAGGGAAATCCCTAAACCCTGTTTTGTTTTTTTCCTTCAATTTTTCTATTCCTTCTCCACTCAGAGATATAGTAGTTCTACAGAGCATTAACTACTCTCCTCTTTCCGGACTGTCTTTGGACCCCAGTATAATTACAAAAATGATTACTGGTATATTTTTTTTAAGTTTCTTAATATTCCTCTCAGAAATATTTGTATATAACCAATCATTCCTTTGTCCTAAAGAAATCATCCTCTGACATGATTTGCTAATTTCAGGTGGTGTTAATAACGCTGCTGAAGGAGTGATTTTTTTAAAAACTTTGGTATGTGACTTACACTGGCAGCTGTATAATCTGACTCTGTGCAGGAGTTTTTAACAGCCAAGTGGTATTTGGAGAAGCTCTGTGTGCTCCTCAAGGTGTATGCAGTATTGCAGGTGTGGAGCACATTGTCCTTCCCACTCTGCCACTGAGCTTTGGGAGATGAGTGATTTCATCTTTTTTTTCTTTATTCTAATTCTTCATTAAATAGGAATAATAAGCCAAACATAAAATTTAAAAAAAAAATATATTATATATTTTTTATTTTTTATCAATAAAACATTTATTTTAATTGATTAATATTTAGATCCTTACTATTTAATTTTTAACTAATGGTTTATTTCAACATGTCTCTTCCAAATTGGATACATTTGCAGGAACTTCTTAGTATAGCCGAGTGGTCTAATTGTCAGGTGGCACATCTGGAGGAAGCTGAAGCATATCTTTTGGAGTTCGTGTCCGAGATTTGCTTTTCTTGCTCAGTATATATGTGTTTTCTAATTTTCCTTATTTTTTTTCCTTTTGTTCAGCAACCTGTGAAATTAAAATAGACATGTCAATATAAGAACAGCTTCTAACTATTACTATGAATTTTTATACTGTGTGCTAACAATGAACTTTGACATGTGTCATCTGACTGTGTTTGGAGCTCATTATTTTGAAATCTGTGTGTACTTAATGCACCACCTATGTATGCTTCATGTGGTATTTCCTGAAGAAGAGGTTGCAAAAAACCTTGAAACGCGTAGAATAAACCACTGTCAAACTTTGTTAACCTTCTGGAATTTCATCATTTGGGCAGCGCGGACAAAATCCACATATTCCTTTGCAGAGTTCTGTTTCATACAGTCGGTGACCGACTTGTGGATCTGCGGCAGCCCTTATTTATACATGCTTTGAATACATACTACCAGGTGAGCAGTTTTTTGTCAAATCGCTTACTGTATTTGTGGGATAAGGCTAGATTCACGCTGCCATATTTCTCGTGCGATAATCGCATCGCACTGCACGGACTGACAGGCACCTCTCCTGACCTGAGCATGACAGCATAATGGATTACTATGCAGCTGTCAAGCTCAGGTCAGGAGAGGTGCCGGCCATGGCAAGTTTTATGAAGCGATTCTCGCACGAGAATTGTGGCAGTGTGACTCCAGCCTAAGACCCTATATTGTGCTTGTGTCTCCCTCTTTCCTCACAATACTAGTGCCTAAACTATTGAAACACTCCACAAGTGACCCCATTTTGGAAACTAGACCCCCCAAGGAACTTATCTAGATGTGTGGTGAGCACTTTGACAGATGTTTATAACTCCCGGGCGTGAAAATAAAAAAATCATATTTTTTCCACAAACATGATCTTTTAGTCCCCAATTTTTTTTATTTTCCCAAGGGTAACAGGAGAAATTAGACCCCAAAATTTGTTGTCCAATTTGTCCTGAGTACGCTGATACCCCATATGTGGGAGAAAACTACTGTATGGGCACACGTCTGGGCTTGGAAGCGAAGTAGTGACGTTTTGGAATGCAGACTTTGATGGAATGGTCTGCGGGTGTCATGTTGCATTTAGAGAGCCTCTGATGTGCTTAAACTGTTGAAACCCCCTACAAGTGACCCCATTTTGGAAACTTGACCCCCAAGGAACTTATCTGTTGTGAACTCGCTTTCTGGCCTACCTCTCGTTAATGCTGAAGGTGGTGGAGCTGGTCAGGTTGACGGAGGGGTTGCGAGTTCTTTTTCTGGGCTCCCTCTGGTGGTTACTGGAGGTAATGGAGCTGATCTGATTAACAGAGGCTTGCCATCTGATAATGAGGACGACGATTGGAGATCTGGGGTTTCAGACTGGATTTAAGACAGCCGACTCCCTCTATCCATGCTGGTGATTTTCTCCTGCCTCCTGAGGTCTTAGTTTCCAGCTCTGTCCCTGAATGCTCAGCTAAGTGTTCTTTTGCTATTCTATTCACATTTGATCTGGTTTTGTCAATTTCAGTTTTGTGTGGGTCAGCCAGCTCCGGCTGGGGCTGTGCTGAATCACCATCCACATGTTACTGCTTGTGCCAGTTTGTTTTTGTCCCTTATTAGATTGGCCTCTTTTTGCTCTGCTTGCTTTCAGAATATACCAGAGTGCTGATATAGTGGGCGAAGTCATGCGACTTTAGTATTTTTGCATCAGACGTGTTGGACCTTTTTGCAGGGTTTTTTGCGTGATTGCAGACAGTGTCTTTCCTTTCCTGTCCTGTCTAGTCAGTGTGGGCCCCATCGTTTGCTCAGTCTATTTTCCTACCTGCGTTTGTGTTTTCATCTGTTCTCACCGACATTATATGTTTGGGGGCTATCTATTCCTTTGGGGTCTGCTCTGAGGCAGTTTAGATTTCCCTTTTCTTGCTTTAGGCTTAGTTAGCTCTCCGGCTGTGCCGAGGCATCTAGGATCATCGTAGGCACGCACCACGGCTACTGCTAGTTGTGTGGATAGGATCAGGGGTCTGCAATCTGCTTAGTTACCAACCTCTCTGGTTTTCTGTGGCTTAGCTTGGCCTTGCTCTCCTTCTCGATGACCCAATCATAACAGAATCACCAGCCAAACCGCAGACTCTAGGGTACTCAAAAGAAGGAAAGAATTGTAATAAATAAATAAATAAATAAAAAAAGTGTCAGAATTTTTTTATATATTTTTTCCTTTTTTTCTCTGGGGCCGTAGGAGGATTTTTTCTTTAATGGAGATTAAGCAATTGTCTGATCGTGTTGAGCAGCTCGTTGCTGAAGTGCGGGGAATTTCTGCCTATCTCGCTCAATCATCTGCTGTTGAACCAAAATCCCTACTCCTGATGTGCTTTCTGGGGATCGATCTAAATTTTTTAATTTTAAGAGTAATTTGTAAACTATTTCTTGCCTTGAAGCCTAACTCATCGGGGAGCTCTGTGTAGCAGGTTAAAATTGTCATCTCCTTGCTGCGCGGCGATCCCCAGAATTGGCTTTTACTTTGACACCTGGAGATCCTATTCTGACTAATGTGGACGCATTTTTTCAAGCCTTGGGGTTGTTGTATGAGGAACCTAATGCTATTGATCAAGCTGAGAAAACCTTATTGGCATTGAACCAGGGTCAGGATTCTGCAGAGTTATATTGTCAAAAATCCAAAAGTGGGCGGTCCTTACTAAATGGAAAGATGATGCCCTAGCAGCTTTCTTTCGAAAGGGTTTGGCAGAAACTGTAAAAGATGTTATGGTGGGATTTCATGTTCCCTCTGGTCTTGATGATTCTATGTCATTGGCCATTCAAGTTGATGGGCGTTTACATGAACGTAAAACTACATGAGAGGCGTTGCCGCCTTTTGAACGAATGTCTGAACCCATGCAATGTGATAGGGTTTTGTCTAGGGCGCAGCGTCAGGAGTTTAGAAGGCGTAATAAGCTGTGTTTTTTTCTGTGGAGACGCCTCTCATACTATTTCTGTCTGCCCTAAACGAGAAAAACGTTTTTCGCACACATTTGCTGTGGGCAGTGTACAACCTAAGTTCCTTTTGGCAATTACTCTGATCTGCTCCTTGTCTACATTTTCCGCTAAGGCTTTTGTAGATTCAGGAGCAGCTTTGAATCTGATGGATTTCGATTTTGCTAAATGTTGTGTTTTTCCCATGATACCCTTGTGGACTCCTATCCCTTTGAGGGGTATTGATGCTACTCCTTTGGCAGAGAATAAGCCACAGCTGGGGCTGTGCTGAATCACCATCCATATCTTACTGCTTGTGCCAGTTTGTTTTTGTCCCTTATTAGATTGGCCTCTTTTTGCTCTGCTTTCAGAATATACCAGAGTGCTGATATAGTGGGCGAAGTCATGCTACTTCAGTATTTTTGCATCAGATGTGTTGGACCTGTTTGCAGGGTTTTTTGCGTGATTGCAGACAGTGTCTTTCCTTGTAGTGTCTCCATTTTTATATGCCTATATTACATGTTTGATTTTTAAATCCTCTTGTATGGTGTTGGTATATGGTCTCAATTAGTTTGAACTCTGGGATCATGATTTTTTTTTCCAGAATATGTCAGTTTGGTGAATATTTCGTTTTTCATTGGATATATTTGTCTATTGAGACTTACATATTTATCTGCCACTTATCTTTATAATTTTTGTGTTGTTCCCTAATCCGTGTGGTTTATCCAGCGCAGACATTTTCTATCTTCTCTGCATCATAATCAAACGACCTAGTGGTGTGTTGTTTTGTCTTGCAACGGATATTCCTCTCATAGTATTAGCTCCCCCAATATATTTATAATTATTCTTTCCTTTCCTGTCTAGTCAGTGTGGGCCCCATCGTTTGCTCAGTCTATTTTCCTACCTGCGTTTGTGTTTTCATCTGGTCTCACCGACAATATATGTTTGGGGGCTATTTATTCCTTTGGGATCTGCTCTGGGGCAGTTTAGATTTCCCCTTTCTTGCTTTAGGCTTAGCTAGCTCTCCGGCTGTGCCGAGGCGTCTAGGATCATCGTAGGCATGCTCCACGGCTACTGCTAGTTGTGTGGATAGGATCAGGGGTCTGAAATCCGCTTAGTTACCAACCTCTCTGGTTTTCTGTAGCTTAGCTTGGGCTTATCTCCTCCTCGTTGACCTGATCATAACATTTATCTAGAGATGTGGTGAGCAGTGTTGAGCGATACCATCCGATATCGTGAAGTATCAGATTGGATCGGACCGATACCCAAAAAGTATCGGGTATCGCCAATTCCGATACCGGAAACCCATGCAAGTCAATGAGGCACAAATATCGGAATTAAAAAAAACCCTTTCTTTACTTGCACATCCAGTTTGGGAGGGGGGGAGAGTGTGGGTGGTGCGTGGGTGGACACTGTGCGTGTCTGTGTGTGCGGGCGGGGTATGTACGGGCCTCTCGGGGGTCTGTGTGGGCCTGCCGGGGGCCTGTATGGGCCTGCCAGGGGTCTGTGTGGGCTGTCGGGGGTCTGTGTGGGCCTGCCGGGGGTCTGTGCGGGCTGCCGGGGGTCTGTGCGGGCCTGCCGGGGGTCTGTGCAGGCCTGCCGGGGGGTCTGTGCGGGCTGCCGGGGGTCTGTGCGGGCCTGCCGGGGGTTGTGTGTGTGTGCAGGCATCGTCCGATGGGACTACAAGTCCCATCGGGCTATGCCTGCTACAATGACAGTGATTGACACATTAGCCAATGATGAGACAGAAGTAGTCCCATCATCCGGCTAATGTGTTGAATGTAAAAAAAAACATACTACATACATACTACATATATACTACATTCATACAACATACATACATACATACTACATACATACTACATATATACTACATTCATACAACATACATACATAAATACTACATACAGTGGGGCAAAAAAGTATTTAGTCAGTCAGCAATAGTGCAAGTTCCACCACTTAAAAAGATGAGAGGCGTCTGTAATTTACATCATAGGTAGACCTCAACTATGGGAGACAAACTGAGAAAAAAAAATCCAGAAAATCACATTGTCTGGTTTTTTTTTCATTTTATTTGCATATTATGGTGGAAAATAAGTATTTGGTCAGAAACAAAATTTCATCTCAATACTTTGTGATATATCCTTTGTTGGCAATGACAGAGGTCAAACGTTTTCTGTAAGTCTTCACAAGGTTGCCACACACTGTTGTTGGTATGTTGGCCCATTCCTCCATGCAGATCTCCTCTAGAGCAGTGATGTTTTTGGCTTTTCGCTTGGCAACACGGACTTTCAACTCCCTCCAAAGGTTTTCTATAGGGTTGAGATCTGGAGACTGGCTAGGCCACTCCAGGACCTTGAAATGCTTCTTACGAAGCCACTCCTTCGTTGCCCTGGCGGTGTGCTTTGGATCATTGTCATGTTGAAAGACCCAGCCACGTTTCATCTTCAATGCCCTTGCTGATGGAAGGAGGTTTGCACTCAAAATCTCACGATACATGGCCCCATTCATTCTTTCATGTACCCGGATCAGTCGTCCTGGCCCCTTTGCAGAGAAACAGCCCCAAAGCATGATGTTTCCACCACCATGCTTTACAGTAGGTATGGTGTTTGATGGATGCAACTCAGTATTCTTTTTCCTCCAAACACGACAAGTTGTGTTTCTACCAAACAGTTCCAGTTTGGTTTCATCAGACCATAGGACATTCTCCCAAAACTCCTCTGGATCATCCAAATGCTCTCTAGCAAACTTCAGACGGGCCCGGACATGTACAGGCTTAAGCAGTGGGACACGTCTGGCACTGCAGGATCTGAGTCCATGGTGGCGTAGTGTGTTACTTATGGTAGGCCTTGTTACATTGGTCCCAGCTCTCTGCAGTTCATTCACTAGGTCCCCCCGCGTGGTTCTGGGATTTTTGCTCACCGTTCTTGTGATCATTCTGACCCCACGGGGTGGGATTTTGCGTGGAGCACCAGATCGAGGGAGATTATCAGTGGTCTTGTATGTCTTCCATTTTCTAATTATTGCTCCCACAGTTGATTTCGTCACTCCAAGCTGGTTGGCTATTGCAGATTCAGTCTTCCCAGCCTGGTGCAGGGCTACAATTTTGTTTCTGGTGTCCTTTGACAGCTCTTTGGTCTTCACCATAGTTGAGTTTGGAGTCAGACTGTTTGAGGGTGTGCACAGGTGTCTTTTTATACTGATAACAAGTTTAAACAGGTGCCATTACTACAGGTAATGAGTGGAGGAAAGAGGAGACTCTTAAAGAAGAAGTTACAGGTCTGTGAGAGCCAGAAATCTTGATTGCTTGTTTCTGACCAAATACTTATTTTCCACAATAATATGCAAATAAAATGAAAAAAAAACAGACAATGTGATTTTCTGGATTTTTTTTTCTCAGTTTGTCTCCCATAGTTGAGGTCTACCTATGATGTAAATTACAGACGCCTCTCATCTTTTTAAGTGGTGGAACTTGCACTATTGCTGACTGACTAAATACTTTTTTTCCCCACTGTACATACTTCATATATACTACATTCATACAACATACATACTACATACATACTACATTCATGCAACATACATACATACTACATATATACTACATTCATACAACATACATACTACATACATACTACATATATACTACATTCATACAACATACATACATACTACATGCATACTACATATATACTACATTCATACAACATACATACATACATAGTACATACTAATAATATAATAATAATAAATTTTATTTTTATAGCGCCGACATATTCCGCAGCACTTTACATTTCAGAGGGGATTTGTACAGACAATAGACATTGCAGCATAACAATAAACTTTGAACCCCCAAGGACTTCAAAGAAGTTTATAAGGTACAGCCGTACAATTAAAAAATCATATTTTTTCCACAAAAATGATCTTTTCACCCCAATTTTTATTTTACAAAGGGTAACAGGACCCCAAAAGTTATTGTGCAATTTGTCCTGAGTATGCTGATACCCCATATGTGGAGGTAAATTAGTATTTTGGCGCATGGCAGAGCTTGGAAGGGAAGCAGCGCCATTTGACTTTTTTGGCTGGAATTGAGATCGGACACCATGTCGCGTTTGGAAAGCCCCTGATGTGCCTAAACTGTTGAAACCCCCCACAAGTGACCCCATTTTGGAAACTAGACCCCCCAAGGAACTTATCTAGATGTGTGGTGAGCACTTTGAACCCCCAAGTGCTTTACAGAAGTTTATAACTCCCGAGTGTGAAAATAAAGAAATCATATTTTTTCCACAAACATGATCTTTTAGTCCCCAATTTTTTTATTTTCCCAAGGGTAACAGGAGAAATTGGACCCCAAAAGTTGTTGTCCTGAGTACGCTGATACCTCATATGTGGGAGAAAACTACTGTATGGGCACACGTCGGGGCTCGGAAGGGAAGTAGTGACGTTTTGGAATGCAGACTTTGATGGAATGGTCTGTGGGTGTTATGTCGCGTTTGGAGAGCCTCTGATGTGCCTAAACCGTTGAAAACCCCCACAAGTGACCCCATTTTGAAAAGTAGAACCCCATTGAACTTATCTAGATGTGTGGTGAGCACTTTGAACCCCCAAGTGCTTCACAGAAGTTTATAACTCCCGGGCGTGAAAATAAAAAATCATATTTTTTCCACAAACATGATCTTTTAGTCCCCAATTTTTTATTTTCTCAAGGGTGACAGGAGAAATTGGACCACAAAAGTTGTTGTCCTGAGTACGCTGATACCCCATATGTGGGAGAAAACTACTGTATGGGCACACGTCGAGGCTTGGAAGGGAAGTAGTGACGTTTTGGAATGCAGACTTTGATGGAATGATCTGTGGGTGTCATGTCGCATTTGGAGAGCCTCTGATATGCCTAAACTGTTCTCTGCAAAGGAATAAAGTTTGACAGTGGTTTATTCTATGCGTTTCAAGGTTTTTTGCAACCTCTTCTTCAGGAAATACCACATGAAGCATACATAGGTGGTGCATTAAGTACACACAGATTTCAAAAAAACAAGCTCCAAACAGTCAGATGTCAAGTCAGATGACACATGTCAAAGTTCATAGTTAGCAGACAGTAAAAAAATTCATAATAATAATTAGAAGCTGTTCTTATATTGACATGTCTATTTTAATTTCACAGGTTGTTGAACAAAAGGAAAAAAAATAAGGAAAATTAGAAAACACATATATACTGAGCAAGAAAAGCAAATCTCCGACACGAACTCTTAAACATATGTCTCAGCTTTCTCCAGATCTGCCGCCTGACAATTAGACCACTCGGCTATACTATCAAGTAAATTGTAATTATCTAAATTTTAGTGAATTAAAAATAAATGTTTTATTGATAAAAAATAAAAAATATATAATATATTTTTATTTAAATCTAAGGATTGGCTTATTATTCCTATTTAAGCATGAATTAGAATAAAGGAAAAAAAAGAAAAAAGGAAATCACTCATCTGCCAAAACTCAGTGGCAGAGTGGGAAGGACGATGTGCTCCACACCTGCTATATTGCGTACACCTTCAGGATCGTACCACAGGAGCAGGGATATGATCAATAGGAATAATTTTTAACTTATTAAAATCTTTATTATGAACTAAGGTATAATGTCTCGAAAGATATAATGTATAAAAAAATTATTCCTATTGATCATATCCCTGCTCATATTTCAAATAGGATTATGAAATTAAACAGGAAAGAGGTATATTGGATCTATAAATTAAGAAGCTTCAAACCACAGGGCCTTAATGAGATCACAGAGGTTTTTATTTAATTTATTAATAGAGTTTGTTATATGTATTTATTTATATTTTTTTAAATATTTATGGATGTTTTTTAATATTTATTTTTCTATGGGAGTTTTTAAAGAATTTCACCATGAAATAGCTGATGGGTTGATTATTTAATTGTTGTAAAAGATCTTATTCATGTTTTATAAGGGAAGTATTTTTAATGTGTTTTTAATATATTTATTTCCATCATACTCCTTTATGTCTAGTAAGCCCTTTAAATTTAAAGACTTATTAACTATAAGAGCTCCACAGTAATAGGATTAA
This sequence comes from Dendrobates tinctorius, assembly GCF_039654945.1. Classification (NCBI taxonomy): domain Eukaryota; kingdom Metazoa; phylum Chordata; class Amphibia; order Anura; family Dendrobatidae; genus Dendrobates; species Dendrobates tinctorius. The sequence goes on along the minus strand of NW_027361776.1, from coordinate 5,283,833 downwards.
ATCGATGGTGCTGCGGTTAGAAAATTGAATGAGTAACGCCAGCTAAGTAATTGTCCCCCTTGTTAGATGTTCTTGGTCCTTCCTGATACATTTTACACCATAATTACAAATATAGCTTCACACTATTTTTCCCGCAGAGCGGGTAAGGGAAATCCCTAAACCCTGTTTTGTTTTTTTCCTTCAATTTTTCTATTCCTTCTCCACTCAGAGATATAGTAGTTCTACAGAGCATTAACTACTCTCCTCTTTCCGGACTGTCTTTGGACCCCAGTATAATTACAAAAATGATTACTGGTATATTTTTTTTAAGTTTCTTAATATTCCTCTCAGAAATATTTGTATATAACCAATCATTCCTTTGCCCTAAAGAAATCATCCTCTGACATGATTTGCTAATTTCAGGTGGTGTTAATAACGCTGCTGAAGGAGTGATTTTTTTAAAAACTTTGGTATGTGACTTACACTGGCAGCTGTATAATCTGACTCTGTGCAGGAGTTTTTAACAGCCAAGTGGTATTTGGAGAAGCTCTGTGCGCTCCTCAAGGTGTATGCAGTATTGCAGGTGTGGAGCACATTATCCTTCCCACTCTGCCACTGAGCTTTGGGAGATGAGTGATTTCATCTTTTTTTTCTTTATTCTAATTCTTCATTAAATAGGAATAATAAGCCAAACATAAAATTTAAAAAAAAAATATATTATATATTTTTTATTTTTTATCAATAAAACATTTATTTTTAATTGATTAATATTTAGATCCTTACTATTTAATTTTTAACTAATGGTTTATTTCAACATGTCTCTTCCAAATTGGATACATTTGCAGGAACTTCTTAGTATAGCCGAGTGGTCTAATTGTCAGGTGGCAGATCTGGAGGAAGCTGAAGCATATATTTTGGAGTTCGTGTCCGAGATTTGCTTTTCTTGCTCAGTATATATGTGTTTTCTAATTTTCCTTATTTTTTTTCCTTTTGTTCAGCAACCTGTGAAATTAAAATAGACATGTCAATATAAGAACAGCTTCTAACTATTACTATGAATTTTTATACTGTGTGCTAACAATGAACTTTGACATGTGTCATCTGACTGTGTTTGGAGCTCATTATTTTGAAATCTGTGTGTACTTAATGCACCACCTATGTATGCTTCATGTGGTATTTCCTGAAGAAGAGGTTGCAAAAAACCTTGAAACGCGTAGAATAAACCACTGTCAAACTTTGTTAACCTTCTGGAATTTCATCATTTGGGCAGCGCGGACAAAATCCACATATTCCTTTGCAGAGTTCTGTTTCATACAGTCGGTGACCGACTTGTGGATCTGCGGCAGCCCTTATTTATACATGCTTTGAATACATACTACCAGGTGAGCAGTTTTTTGTCAAACCGCTTACTGTATTTGTGGGATAAGGCTAGAGTCACGCTGCCATATTTCTCGTGCGATAATCGCATCGCACTGCACTGACTGACAGGCACCTCTCCTGACCTGAGCATGACAGCATAATGGATTACTATGCAGCTGTCAAGCTCAGGTCAGGAGAGTTGCCGGCCATGGCAAGTTTTATGATGCGATTCTCGCACGAGAATTGTGGCAGTGTGACTCCAGCCTAAGACCCTATATTGTGCTTGTGTCTCCCTCTTTCCTCACAATACTAGTGCCTAAACTATTGAAACACTCCACAAGTGACCCCATTTTGGAAACTAGACCCCCCAAGGAACTTATCTACATGTGTGGTGAGCACTTTGACAGATGTTTATAACTCCCGGGCGTGAAAATAAAAAAATCATATTTTTTCCACAAACATGATCTTTTAGTCCCCAATTTTTTTTATTTTCCCAAGGGTAACAGGAGAAATTAGACCCCAAAATTTGTTGTCCAATTTGTCCTGAGTACGCTGATACCCCATATGTGGGAGAAAACTACTGTATGGGCACACGTCTGGGCTTGGAAGGGAAGTAGTGACGTTTTGGAATGCAGACTTTGATGGAATGGTCTACGGGTGTCATGTTGCATTTAGAGAGCCTCTGATGTGCTTAAACTGTTGAAACCCCCTACAAGTGACCCCATTTTGGAAACTTGACCCCCAAGGAACTTATCTGTTGTGAACTCGCTTTCTGGCCTACCTCTCGTTACTGCTGAAGGTGGTGGAGCTGGTCAGGTTGACGGAGGGGTTGCGAGTTCTTTTTCTGGGCTCCCTCTGGTGGTTACTGGAGGTAATGGAGCTGATCTGATTAACAGAGGCTTGCCATCTGATAATGAGGACGACGATTGGAGATCTGGGGTTTCAGACTGGATTTAAGACAGCCGACTCCCTCTATCCATGCTGGTGATTTTCTCCTGCCTCCTGAGGTCTTAGTTTCCAGCTCTGTCCCTGAATGCTCAGCTAAGTGTTCTTTTGCTATTCTGTTCACATTTGATCTGGTTTTGTCTATTTCCGTTTTGTGTGGGTCAGCCAGCTCCGGCTGGGGCTGTGCTGAATCACCATCCACATGTTACTGCTTGTGCCAGTTTGTTTTTGTCCCTTATTAGATTGGCCTCTTTTTGCTCTGCTTGCTTTCAGAATATACCAGAGTGCTGATATAGTGGGCGAAGTCATGCGACTTTAGTATTTTTGCATCAGACGTGTTGGACCTTTTTGCAGGGTTTTTTGCGTGATTGCAGACAGTGTCTTTCCTTTCCTGTCCTGTCTAGTCAGTGTGGGCCCCATCGTTTGCTCAGTCTATTTTCCTACCTGCGTTTGTGTTTTCATCTGTTCTCACCGACATTATATGTTTGGGGGCTATCTATTCCTTTGGGGTCTGCTCTGAGGTAGTTTAGATTTCCCCTTTCTTGCTTTAGGCTTAGTTAGCTCTCCGGCTGTGCCGAGGCATCTAGGATCATCGTAGGCACGCACCACGGCTACTGCTAGTTGTGTGGATAGGATCAGGGTCTGCAATCTGCTTAGTTACCAACCTCTCTGGTTTTCTGTGGCTTAGCTTGGGCTTGCTCTCCTTCTCGATGACCCAATCATAACAGAATCACCAGCCAAACCGCAGACTCTAGGGTACTCAAAAGAAGGAAAGAATTGTAATAAATAAATAAATAAATAAAAAAAGTGTCATAATTTTTTTATATATTTTTTCCTTTTTTTCTCTGGGGTCGTAGGAGGATTTTTTCTTTAATGGAGATTAAGCAATTGTCTGATCGTGTTGAGCAGCTCGCTGCTGAAGTGCGAGGAATTTCTGCCTATCTCGCTCAATCATCTGCTGTTGAACCAAAATCCCTACTCCTGATGTGCTTTCTGGGGATCGATCTAAATTTTTTAATTTTAAGAGTAATTTGTAAACTATTTCTTGCCTTGAAGCCTAACTCATCGGGGAGCTCTGTGTAGCAGGTTAAAATTGTCATCTCCTTGCTGCGCGGCGACCCCAGAATTGGCTTTTACTTTGACACCTGGAGATCCTATTCTGACTAATGTGGACGCATTTTTTCAAGCCTTGGGGTTGTTGTATGAGGAACCTAATGCTATTGATCAAGCTGAGAAAACCTTATTGGCATTGAACCAGGGTCAGGATTCTGCAGAGTTATATTGTCAAAAATCCAAAAGTGGGCGGTCCTTACTAAATGGAATGATGAAGCCCTAGCAGCTTTCTTTTGAAAGGGTTTGGCAGAAACTGTAAAAGATGTTATGGTGGGATTTCATGTTCCCTCTGGTCTTGATGATTCTATGTCATTGGCCATTCAAGTTGATGGGCGTTTACATGAACGTAAAACTACATGAGAGGCGTTGCCGCCTTTTGAACGAATGTCTGAACCCATGCAATGTGATAGGGTCTTGTCTAGGGCGCAGCGTCAGGAGTTTAGAAGGCGTAATAAGCTGTGTTTTTTTCTGTGGAGACGCCTCTCATACTATTTCTGTCTGCCCTAAACGAGAAAAACGTTTTTCGCACACATTTGCTGTGGGCAGTGTACAACCTAAGTTCCTTTTGGCAATTACTCTGATCTGCTCCTTGTCTACATTTTCCGCTAAGGCTTTTGTAGATTCAGGAGCAGCTTTGAATCTGATGGATTTCGATTTTGCTAAATGTTGTGTTTTTCCCATGATACCCCTGTGGACTCCTATCCCTTTGAGGGGAATTGATGCTACTCCTTTGGCAGAGAATAAGCCCCAGCTGGGGCTGTGCTGAATCACCATCCATATCTTACTGCTTGTGCCAGTTTGTTTTTGTCCCTTATTAGATTGGCCTCTTTTTGCTCTGCTTTCAGAATATACCAGAGTGCTGATATACTGGGCGAAGTCATGCTACTTCAGTATTTTTGCATCAGATGTGTTGGACCTGTTTGCAGGGTTTTTTGCGTGATTGCAGACGGTGTCTTTCCTTGTAGTGTCTCCATTTTTATATGCCTATATTACATGTTTGATTTTTAAATCCTCTTGTATGGTGTTGGTATATGGTCTCAATTAGTTTGAACTCTGGGATCATGATTTTTTTTTCCAGAATATGTCAGTTTGGTGAATATTTCGTTTTTCATTGGATATATTTGTCTATTGAGACTTACATATTTATCTGCCACTTATCTTTATAATTTTTGTGTTGTTCCCTAATCCGTGTGGTTTATCCAGCGCAGACATTTTCTATCTTCTCTGCATCATAATCAAACGACCTAGTGGTGTGTTGTTTTGTCTTGCAACGGATATTCCTCTCATAGTATTAGCTCCCCCAATATATTTATAATTATTCTTTCCTTTCCTGTCTAGTCAGTGTGGGCCCCATCGTTTGTTCAGTGTATTTTCCTACCTGCGTTTGTGTTTTCATCTGGTCTCACCGACAATATATGTTTGGGGGCTATCTATTCCTTTGGGGTCTGCTCTGGGGCAGTTTAGATTTCCCCTTTCTTGCTTTAGGCTTAGCCAGCTCTCCGGCTGTGCCGAGGCGTCTAGGATCATCGTAGGCATGCTCCACGGCTACTGCTAGTTGTGTGGATAGGATCAGGGGTCAGAAATCCGCTTAGTTACCAACCTCTCTGGTTTTCTGTAGCTTAGCTTGGGCTTATCTCCTCCTCGTTGACCCGATCATAACATTTATCTAGAGGTGTGGTGAGCAGTGTTGAGCGATACCATCCGATATCGTGAAGTATCAGATTGGATCGGACCGATACCCAAAAAGTATCGGGTATCGCCAATTCCGATACCGGAAACCCATGCAAGTCAATGAGGCAAAAATATCGGAATTAAAAAAAACCCTTTCTTTACTTGCACATCCAGTTCGGGAGGGGGGGAGAGTGTGGGTGGTGCGTGGGTGGACACTGTGCGTGTCTGTGTGTGCGGGCGGGGTATGTACGGGCCTCTCGGGGGTCTGTGTGGGCCTGCCGGGGGCCTGTATGGGCCTGCCAGGGGTCTGTGTGGGCTGTCGGGGGTCTGTGTGGGCCTGCCGGGGGTCTGTGCGGGCTGCCGGGGGTCTGTGCGGGCCTGCCGGGGGTTGTGTGTGTGTGCAGGCATCGTCCGATGGGACTACAAGTCCCATCGGGCTATGCCTGCTACAATGACAGTGATTGACACATTAGCCAATGATGAGACAGAAGTAGTCCCATCATCCGGCTAATGTGTTGAATGTAAAAAAAAACATACTACATACATACTACATATATACTACATTCATACAACATACATACATACATACTACATACATACTACATACATACTACATTCATACAACATACATACATAAATACTACATACATACTTCATATATACTACATTCATACAACATACATACTACATACATACATTCATGCAACATACATACATACTACATATATACTACATTCATACAACATACATACTACATACATACTACATATATACTACATTCATACAACATACATACATACTACATGCATACTACATATATACTACATTCATACAACATACATACATACTACATACATACTACATATATACTACATTAATACAACATACATACATACATACATAGTACATACTAATAATATAATAATAATAAATTTTATTTTTATAGCGCCGACATATTCCGCAGCACTTTACATTTCAGAGGGGATTTCTACAGACAATAGACATTGCAGCATAACAATAAACTTTGAACCCCCAAGGACTTCAAAGAAGTTTATAAGGTACAGCCGTACAATTAAAAAATCATATTTTTTCCACAAAAATGATCTTTTCACCCCAATTTTTATTTTACAAAGGGTAACAGGACCCCAAAAGTTATTGTGCAATTTGTCCTGAGTATGCTGATACCCCATATGTGGAGGTAAATTAGTATTTTGGCGCATGGCAGAGCTTGGAAGGGAAGCAGCGCCATTTGACTTTTTTGGCTGGAATTGAGATCGGACACCATGTCGCGTTTGGAAAGCCCCTGATGTGCCTAAACTGTTGAAACCCCCCACAAGTGACCCCATTTTGGAAACTAGACCCCCCCAAGGAACTTATCTAGATGTGTGGTGAGCACTTTGAACCCCCAAGTGCTTTACAGAAGTTTATAACTCCCGAGTGTGAAAATAAAGAAATCATATTTTTTCCACAAACATGATCTTTTAGTCCCCAATTTTTTTATTTTCCCAAGGGTAACAGGAGAAATTGGACCCCAAAAGTTGTTGTCCTGAGTACGCTGATACCTCATATGTGGGAGAAAACTACTGTATGGGCACACGTCGGGGCTCGGAAGGGAAGTAGTGACGTTTTGGAATGCAGACTTTGATGGAATGGTCTGTGGGTGTTATGTCGCGTTTGGAGAGCCTCTGATGTGCCTAAACCGTTGAAAACCCCCACAAGTGACCCCATTTTGAAAACTAGACCCCCCATTGAACTTATCTAGATGTGTGGTGAGCACTTTGAACCCCCAAGTGCTTCACAGAAGTTTATAACTCCCGGGCGTGAAAATAAAAAATCATATTTTTTCCACAAACATGATCTTTTAGTCCCCAATTTTTTATTTTCTCAAGGGTGACAGGAGAAATTGGACCACAAAAGTTGTTGTCCTGAGTACGCTGATACCCCATATGTGGGAGAAAACTACTGTATGGGCACACGTCGAGGCTTGGAAGGGAAGTAGTGACGTTTTGGAATGCAGACTTTGATGGAATGATCTGTGGGTGTCATGTCGCATTTGGAGAGCCTCTGATATGCCTAAACTGTTCTCTGCAAAGGAATAAAGTTTGACAGTGGTTTATTCTATGCGTTTCAAGGTTTTTTGCAACCTCTTCTTCAGGAAATACCACATGAAGCATACATAGGTGGTGCATTAAGTACACACAGATTTCAAAAAAACAAGCTCCAAACAGTCAGATGTCAAGTCAGATGACACATGTCAAAGTTCATAGTTAGCAGACAGTAAAAAAATTCATAATAATAATTAGAAGCTGTTCTTATATTGACATGTCTATTTTAATTTCACAGGTTGTTGAACAAAAGGAAAAAAAATAAGGAAAATTAGAAAACACATATATACTGAGCAAGAAAAGCAAATCTCCGACACGAACTCTTAAACATATGTCTCAGCTTTCTCCAGATCTGCCGCCTGACAATTAGACCACTCGGCTATACTATCAAGTAAATTGTAATTATCTAAATTTTAGTGAATTAAAAATAAATGTTTTATTGATAAAAAATAAAAAATATATAATATATTTTTATTTAAATCTAAGGATTGGCTTATTATTCCTATTTAAGCATGAATTAGAATAAAGGAAAAAAAAGAAAAATGGAAATCACTCATCTGCCAAAACTCAGTGGCAGAGTGGGAAGGACGATGTGCTCCACACCTGCTATATTGCGTACACCTTCAGGATCGTACCACAGGAGCAGGGATATGATCAATAGGAATAATTTTTAACTTATTAAAATCTTTATTATGAACTAAGGTATAATGTCTCGAAAGATATAATGTATAAAAAAATTATTCCTATTGATCATATCCCTGCTCATATTTCAAATAGGATTATGAAATTAAACAGGAAAGAGGTATATTGGATCTATAAATTAAGAAGCTTCAAACCACAGGGCCTTAATGAGATCACAGAGGTTTTTATTTAATTTATTAATAGAGTTTGTTATATGTATTTATTTATATTTTTTTAAATATTTATGGATGTTTTTTAATATTTATTTTTCTATGGGAGTTTTTAAAGAATTTCACCATGAAATAGCTGATGGGTTGATTATTTAATTGTTGTAAAAGATCTTATTCATGTTTTATAAGGGAAGTATTTTTAATGTGTTTTTTAATATATTTATTTCCATCATACTCCTTTATGTCTAGTAAGCCCTTTAAATTTAAAGACTTATTAACTATAAGAGCTCCACAGTAATAGGATTAAATCGATGGTGCTGCGGTTAGAAAATTGAATGAGTAACGCCAGCTAAGTAATTGTCCCCCTTGTTAGATGTTCTTGGTCCTTCCTGATACATTTTACACCATAATTACAAATATAGCTTCACACTATTTTTCCCGCAGAGCGGGTAAGGGAAATCCCTAAACCCTGTTTTGTTTTTTTCCTTCAATTTTTCTATTCCTTCTCCACTCAGAGATATAGTAGTTCTACAGAGCATTAACTACTCTCCTCTTTCCGTACTGTCTTTGGACCCCAGTATAATTACAAAAATGATTACTGGTATATTTTTTTTAAGTTTCTTAATATTCCTCTCAGAAATATTTGTATATAACCAATCATTCCTTTGCCCTAAAGAAATCATCCTCTGACATGATTTGCTAATTTCAGGTGGTGTTAATAATGCTGCTGAAGGAGTGATTTTTTTAAAAACTTTGGTATGTGACTTACACTGGCAGCTGTATAATCTGACTCTGTGCAGGAGTTTTTAACAGCCAAGTGGTATTTGGAGAAGCTCTGTGTGCTCCTCAAGGTGTATGCAGTATTGCAGGTGTGGAGCACATTGTCCTTCCCACTCTGCCACTGAGCTTTGGGAGATGAGTGATTTCATCTTTTTTTTCTTTATTCTAATTCTTCATTAAATAGGAATAATAAGCCAAACATAAAATTTAAAAAAAAAATATATTATATATTTTTTATTTTTTATCAATAAAACATTTATTTTTAATTGATTAATATTTAGATCCTTACTATTTAATTTTTAACTAATGGTTTATTTCAACATGTCTCTTCCAAATTGGATACATTTGCAGGAACTTCTTAGTATAGCCGAGTGGTCTAATTGTCAGGTGGCAGATCTGGAGGAAGCTGAAGCATATATTTTGGAGTTCGTGTCCGAGATTTGCTTTTCTTGCTCAGTATATATGTGTTTTCTAATTTTCCTTATTTTTTTTCCTTTTGTTCAGCAACCTGTGAAATTAAAATAGACATGTCAATATAAGAACAGCTTCTAACTATTACTATGAATTTTTATACTGTGTGCTAACAATGAACTTTGACATGTGTCATCTGACTGTGTTTGGAGCTCATTATTTTGAAATCTGTGTGTACTTAATGCACCACCTATGTATGCTTCATGTGGTATTTCCTGAAGAAGAGGTTGCAAAAAACCTTGAAACGCGTAGAATAAACCACTGTCAAACTTTGTTAACCTTCTGGAATTTCATCATTTGGGCAGCGCGGACAAAATCCACATATTCCTTTGCAGAGTTCTGTTTCATACAGTCGGTGACCGACTTGTGGATCTGCGGCAGCCCTTATTTATACATGCTTTGAATACATACTACCAGGTGAGCAGTTTTTTGTCAAACCGCTTACTGTATTTGTGGGATAAGGCTAGAGTCACGCTGCCATATTTCTCGTGCGATAATCGCACTGCACTGACTGACAGGCACCTCTCCTGACCTGAGCATGACAGCATAATGGATTACTATGCAGCTGTCAAGCTCAGGTCAGGAGAGTTGCCGGCCATGGCAAGTTTTATGATGCGATTCTCGCACGAGAATTGTGGCAGTGTAACTCCAGCCTAAGACCCTATATTGTGCTTGTGTCTCCCTCTTTCCTCACAATACTAGTGCCTAAACTATTGAAACACTCCACAAGTGACCCCATTTTGGAAACTAGACCCCCCAAGGAACTTATCTAGATGTGTGGTGAGCACTTTGACAGATGTTTATAACTCCCGGGCGTGAAAATAAAAAAATCATATTTTTTCCACAAACATGATCTTTTAGTCCCCAATTTTTTTTATTTTCCCAAGGGTAACAGGAGAAATTAGACCCCAAAATTTGTTGTCCAATTTGTCCTGAGTACGCTGATACCCCATATGTGGGAGAAAACTACTGTATGGGCACACGTCTGGGCTTGGAAGGGAAGTAGTGACGTTTTGGAATGCAGACTTTGATGGAATGGTCTACGGGTGTCATGTTGCATTTAGAGAGCCTCTGATGTGCTTAAACTGTTGAAACCCCCTACAAGTGACCCCATTTTGGAAACTTGACCCCCAAGGAACTTATCTGTTGTGAACTCGCTTTCTGGCCTACCTCTCGTTACTGCTGAAGGTGGTGGAGCTGGTCAGGTTGATGGAGGGGTTTCGAGTTCTTTTTCTGGGCTCCCTCTGGTGGTTACTGGAGGTAATGGAGCTGATCTGATTAACAGAGGCTTGCCATCTGATAATGAGGACGACGATTGGAGATCTGGGGTTTCAGACTGGATTTAAGACAGCCGACTCCCTCTATCCATGCTGGTGATTTTCTCCTGCCTCCTGAGGTCTTAGTTTCCAGCTCTGTCCCTGAATGCTCAGCTAAGTGTTCTTTTGCTATTCTGTTCACATTTGATCTGGTTTTGTCTATTTCCGTTTTGTGTGGGTCAGCCAGCTCCGGCTGGGGCTGTGCTGAATCACCATCCACATGTTACTGCTTGTGCCAGTTTGTTTTTGTCCCTTATTAGATTGGCCTCTTTTTGCTCTGCTTGCTTTCAGAATATACCAGAGTGCTGATATAGTGGGCGAAGTCATGCGACTTTAGTATTTTTGCATCAGACGTGTTGGACCTTTTTGCAGGGTTTTTTGCGTGATTGCAGACAGTGTCTTTCCTTTCCTGTCCTGTCTAGTCAGTGTGGGCCCCATCGTTTGCTCAGTCTATTTTCCTACCTGTGTTTGTGTTTTCATCTGTTCTCACCGACATTATATGTTTGGGGGCTATCTATTCCTTTGGGGTCTGCTCTGAGGCAGTTTAGATTTCCCCTTTCTTGTTTTAGGCTTAGTTAGCTCTCCGGCTGTGCCGAGGCATCTAGGATCATCGTAGGCACGCACCACGGCTACTGCTAATTGTGTGGATAGGATCAGGGGTCTGCAATCTGCTTAGTTACCAACCTCTCTGGTTTTCTGTGGCTTAGCTTGGGCTTGCTCTCCTTCTCGATGACCCAATCATAACAGAATCACCAGCCAAACCGCAGACTCTAGGGTACTCAAAAGAAGGAAAGAATTGTAATAAATAAATAAATAAATAAAAAAAGTGTCATAATTTTTTTATATATTTTTTCCTTTTTTTCTCTGGGGCCGTAGGAGGATTTTTTCTTTAATGGAGATTAAGCAATTGTCTGATCGTGTTGAGCAGCTCGCTGCTGAAGTGCGAGGAATTTCTGCCTATCTCGCTCAATCATCTGCTGTTGATCCAAAATCCCTACTCCTGATGTGCTTTCTGGGGATCGATCTAAATTTTTTAATTTTAAGAGTAATTTGTAAACTATTTCTTGCCTTGAAGCCTAACTCATCGGGGAGCTCTGTGTAGCAGGTTAAAATTGTCATCTCCTTGCTGCGCGGCGATCCCCAGAATTGGCTTTTACTTTGACACCTGGAGATCCTATTCTGACTAATGTGGACGCATTTTTTCAAGCCTTGGGGTTGTTGTATGAGGAACCTAATGCTATTGATCAAGCTGAGAAAACCTTATTGGCATTGAACCAGGGTCAGGATTATGCAGAGTTATATTGTCAAAAATCCAAAAGTGGGCGGTCCTTACTAAATGGAATGATGAAGCCCTAGCAGCTTTCTTTTGAAAGGGTTTGGCAGAAACTGTAAAAGATGTTCTGGTGGGATTTCATGTTCCCTCTGGTCTTGATGATTCTATGTCATTGGCCATTCAAGTTGATGGGCGTTTACATGAACGTAAAACTACATGAGAGGCGTTGCCGCCTTTTGAACGAATGTCTGAACCCATGCAATGTGATAGGGTTTTGTCTAGGGCGCAGCGTCAGGAGTTTAGAAGGCGTAATAAGCTGTGTTTTTTTCTGAGGAGACGCCTCTCATACTATTTCTGTCTGCCCTAAACGAGAAAAACGTTTTTCGCACACATTTGCTGTGGGCAGTGTACAACCTAAGTTCCTTTTGGCAATTACTCTGATCTGCTCCTTGTCTACATTTTCCGCTAAGGCTTTTGTAGATTCAGGAGCAGCTTTGAATCTGATGGATTTCGATTTTGCTAAATGTTGTGTTTTTCCCATGATACCCCTGTGGACTCCTATCCCTTTGAGGGGAATTGATGCTACTCCTTTGGCAGAGAATAAGCCCCAGCTGGGGCTGTGCTGAATCACCATCCATATCTTACTGCTTGTGCCAGTTTGTTTTTGTCCCTTATTAGATTGGCCTCTTTTTGCTCTGCTTTCAGAATATACCAGAGTGCTGATATACTGGGCGAAGTCATGCTACTTCAGTATTTTTGCATCAGATGTGTTGGACCTGTTTGCAGGGTTTTTTGCGTGATTGCAGACAGTGTCTTTCCTTGTAGTGTCTCCATTTTTATATGCCTATATTACATGTTTGATTTTTAAATCCTCTTGTATGGTGTTGGTATATGGTCTCAATTAGTTTGAACTCTGGGATCATGATTTTTTTTTCCAGAATATGTCAGTTTGGTGAATATTTCGTTTTTCATTGGATATATTTGTCTATTGAGACTTACATATTTATCTGCCACTTATCTTTATAATTTTTGTGTTGTTCCCTAATCCGTGTGGTTTATCCAGCGCAGACATTTTCTATCTTCTCTGCATCATAATCAAACGACCTAGTGGTGTGTTGTTTTGTCTTGCAACGGATATTCCTCTCATAGTATTAGCTCCCCCAATATATTTATAATTATTCTTTCCTTTCCTGTCTAGTCAGTGTGGGCCCCATCGTTTGTTCAGTGTATTTTCCTACCTGCTTTTGTGTTTTCATCTGGTCTCACCGACAATATATGTTTGGGGGCTATCTATTCCTTTGGGGTCTGCTCTGGGGCAGTTTAGATTTCCCCTTTCTTGCTTTAGGCTTAGCCAGCTCTCCGGCTGTGCCGAGGCGTCTAGGATCATCGTAGGCATGCTCCACGGCTACTGCTAGTTGTGTGGATAGGATCAGGGGTCAGAAATCCGCTTAGTTACCAACCTCTCTGGTTTTCTGTAGCTTAGCTTGGGCTTATCTCCTCCTCGTTGACCCGATCATAACATTTATCTAGAGGTGTGGTGAGCAGTGTTGAGCGATACCATCCGATATCGTGAAGTATCAGATTGGATCGGACCGATACCCAAAAAGTATCGGGTATCGCCAATTCCGATACCGGAAACCCATGCAAGTCAATGAGGCAAAAATATCGGAATTAAAAAAAACCCTTTCTTTACTTGCACATCCAGTTCGGGAGGGGGGGAGAGTGTGGGTGGTGCGTGGGTGGACACTGTGCGTGTCTGTGTGTGCGGGCGGGGTATGTACGGGCCTCTCGGGGGTCTGTGTGGGCCTGCCGGGGGCCTGTATGGGCCTGCCAGGGGTCTGTGTGGGCTGTCGGGGGTCTGTGTGGGCCTGCCGGGGGTCTGTGCGGGCTGCCGGGGGTCTGTGCGGGCCTGCCGGGGGTTGTGTGTGTGTGCAGGCATCGTCCGATGGGACTACAAGTCCCATCGGGCTATGCCTGCTACAATGACAGTGATTGACACATTAGCCAATGATGAGACAGAAGTAGTCCCATCATCCGGCTAATGTGTTGAATGTAAAAAAAAACATACTACATACATACTACATATATACTACATTCATACAACATACATACATACATACTACATACATACTACATATATACTACATTCATACAACATACATACATAAATACTACATACATACTTCATATATACTACATTCATACAACATACATACTACATACATACATTCATGCAACATACATACATACTACATATATACTACATTCATACAACATACATACTACATACATACTACATATATACTACATTCATACAACATACATACATACTACATGCATACTACATATATACTACATTCATACAACATACATACATACTACATACATACTACATATATACTACATTCATACAACATACATACATACATACATAGTACATACTAATAATATAATAATAATAAATTTTATTTTTATAGCGCCGACATATTCCGCAGCACTTTACATTTCAGAGGGGATTTGTACAGACAATAGACATTGCAGCATAACAATAAACTTTGAACCCCCAAGGACTTCAAAGAAGTTTATAAGGTACAGCCGTACAATTAAAAAATCATATTTTTTCCACAAAAATGATCTTTTCACCCCAATTTTTATTTTACAAAGGGTAACAGGACCCCAAAAGTTATTGTGCAATTTGTCCTGAGTATGCTGATACCCCATATGTGGAGGTAAATTAGTATTTTGGCGCATGGCAGAGCTTGGAAGGGAAGCAGCGCCATTTGACTTTTTTGGCTGGAATTGAGATTGGACACCATGTCGCGTTTGGAAAGCCCCTGATGTGCCTAAACTGTTGAAACCCCCCACAAGTGACCCCATTTTGGAAACTAGACCCCCCCAAGGAACTTATCTAGATGTGTGGTGAGCACTTTGAACCCCCAAGTGCTTTACAGAAGTTTATAACTCCCGAGTGTGAAAATAAAGAAATCATATTTTTTCCACAAACATGATCTTTTAGTCCCCAATTTTTTTATTTTCCCAAGGGTAACAGGAGAAATTGGACCCCAAAAGTTGTTGTCCTGAGTACGCTGATACCTCATATGTGGGAGAAAACTACTGTATGGGCACACGTCGGGGCTCGGAAGGGAAGTAGTGACGTTTTGGAATGCAGACTTTGATGGAATGGTCTGTGGGTGTTATGTCGCGTTTGGAGAGCCTCTGATGTGCCTAAACCGTTGAAAACCCCCACAAGTGACCCCATTTTGAAAACTAGACCCCCCATTGAACTTATCTAGATGTGTGGTGAGCACTTTGAACCCCCAAGTGCTTCACAGAAGTTTATAACTCCCGGGCGTGAAAATAAAAAATCATATTTTTTCCACAAACATGATCTTTTAGTCCCCAATTTTTTATTTTCTCAAGGGTGACAGGAGAAATTGGACCCCAAAAGTTGTTGTCCTGAGTACGCTGATACCCCATATGTGGGAGAAAACTACTGTATGGGCACACGTCGAGGCTTGGAAGGGAAGTAGTGACGTTTTGGAATGCAGACTTTGATGGAATGATCTGTGGGTGTCATGTCGCATTTGGAGAGCCTCTGATATGCCTAAACTGTTCTCTGCAAAGGAATAAAGTTTGACAGTGGTTTATTCTATGCGTTTCAAGGTTTTTTGCAACCTCTTCTTCAGGAAATACCACATGAAGCATACATAGGTGGTGCATTAAGTACACACAGATTTCAAAAAAACAAGCTCCAAACAGTCAGATGTCAAGTCAGATGACACATGTCAAAGTTCATAGTTAGCAGACAGTAAAAAAATTCATAATAATAATTAGAAGCTGTTCTTATATTGACATGTCTATTTTAATTTCACAGGTTGTTGAACAAAAGGAAAAAAAATAAGGAAAATTAGAAAACACATATATACTGAGCAAGAAAAGCAAATCTCCGACACGAACTCTTAAACATATGTCTCAGCTTTCTCCAGATCTGCCGCCTGACAATTAGACCACTCGGCTATACTATCAAGTAAATTGTAATTATCTAAATTTTAGTGAATTAAAAATAAATGTTTTATTGATAAAAAATAAAAAATATATAATATATTTTTATTTAAATCTAAGGATTGGCTTATTATTCCTATTTAAGCATGAATTAGAATAAAGGAAAAAAAAGAAAAAAGGAAATCACTCATCTGCCAAAACTCAGTGGCAGAGTGGGAAGGACGATGTGCTCCACACCTGCTATATTGCGTACACCTTCAGGATCGTACCACAGGAGCAGGGATATGATCAATAGGAATAATTTTTAACTTATTAAAATCTTTATTATGAACTAAGGTATAATGTCTCGAAAGATATAATGTATAAAAAAATTATTCCTATTGATCATATCCCTGCTCATATTTCAAATAGGATTATGAAATTAAACAGGAAAGAGGTATATTGGATCTATAAATTAAGAAGCTTCAAACCACAGGGCCTTAATGAGATCACAGAGGTTTTTATTTAATTTATTAATAGAGTTTGTTATATGTATTTATTTATATTTTTTTAAATATTTATGGATGTTTTTTAATATTTATTTTTCTATGGGAGTTTTTAAAGAATTTCACCATGAAATAGCTGATGGGTTGATTATTTAATTGTTGTAAAAGATCTTATTCATGTTTTATAAGGGAAGTATTTTTAATGTGTTTTTAATATATTTATTTCCATCATACTCCTTTATGTCTAGTAAGCCCTTTAAATTTAAAGACTTATTAACTATAAGAGCTCCACAGTAATAGGATTAAATCGATGGTGCTGCGGTTAGAAAATTGAATGAGTAACGCCAGCTAAGTAATTGTCCCCCTTGTTAGATGTTCTTGGTCCTTCCTGATACATTTTACACCATAATTACAAATATAGCTTCACACTATTTTTCCCGCAGAGCGGGTAAGGGAAATCCCTAAACCCTGTTTTGTTTTTTTCCTTCAATTTTTCTATTCCTTCTCCACTCAGAGATATAGTAGTTCTACAGAGCATTAACTACTCTCCTCTTTCCGGACTGTCTTTGGACCCCAGTATAATTACAAAAATGATTACTGGTATATTTTTTTTAAGTTTCTTAATATTCCTCTCAGAAATATTTGTATATAACCAATCATTCCTTTGCCCTAAAGAAATCATCCTCTGACATGATTTGCTAATTTCAGGTGGTGTTAATAACGCTGCTGAAGGAGTGATTTTTTTAAAAACTTTGGTATGTGACTTACACTGGCAGCTGTATAATCTGACTCTGTGCAGGAGTTTTTAACAGCCAAGTGGTATTTGGAGAAGCTCTGTGTGCTCCTCAAGGTGTATGCAGTATTGCAGGTGTGGAGCACATTGTCCTTCCCACTCTGCCACTGAGCTTTGGGAGATGAGTGATTTCATCTTTTTTTTCTTTATTCTAATTCTTCATTAAATAGGAATAATAAGCCAAACATAAAATTTAAAAAAAAAATATATTATATATTTTTTATTTTTTATCAATAAAACATTTATTTTTAATTGATTAATATTTAGATCCTTACTATTTAATTTTTAACTAATGGTTTATTTCAACATGTCTCTTCCAAATTGGATACATTTGCAGGAACTTCTTAGTATAGCCGAGTGGTCTAATTGTCAGGTGGCAGATCTGGAGGAAGCTGAAGCATATATTTTGGAGTTCGTGTCCGAGATTTGCTTTTCTTGCTCAGTATATATGTGTTTTCTAATTTTCCTTATTTTTTTTCCTTTTGTTCAGCAACCTGTGAAATTAAAATAGACATGTCAATATAAGAACAGCTTCTAACTATTACTATGAATTTTTATACTGTGTGCTAACAATGAACTTTGACATGTGTCATCTGACTGTGTTTGGAGCTCATTATTTTGAAATCTGTGTGTACTTAATGCACCACCTATGTATGCTTCATGTGGTATTTCCTGAAGAAGAGGTTGCAAAAAACCTTGAAATGCGTAGAATAAACCACTGTCAAACTTTGTTAACCTTCTGGAATTTCATCATTTGGGCAGCGCGGACAAAATCCACATATTCCTTTGCAGAGTTCTGTTTCATACAGTCGGTGACCGACTTGTGGATCTGAGGCAGCCCTTATTTATACATGCTTTGAATACATACTACCAGGTGAGCAGTTTTTTGTCAAACCGCTTACTGTATTTGTGGGATAAGGCTAGAGTCACGCTGCCATATTTCTCGTGCGATAATCGCATCGCAGTGCACGGACTGACAGGCACCTCTCCTGACCTGAGCATGACAGCATAATGGATTACTATGCAGCTGTCAAGCTCAGGTCAGGAGAGGTGCCGGCCATGGCAAGTTTTATGATGCGATTCTCGCACGAGAATTGTGGCAGTGTGACTCCAGCCTAAGACCCTATATTGTGCTTGTGTCTCCCTCTTTCCTCACAATACTAGTGCCTAAACTATTGAAACACTCCACAAGTGACCCCATTTTGGAAACTAGACCCCCCAAGGAACTTATCTAGATGTGTGGTGAGCACTTTGACAGATGTTTATAACTCCCGGGCGTGAAAATAAAAAAATCATATTTTTTCCACAAACATGATCTTTTAGTCCCCAATTTTTTTTATTTTCCCAAGGGTAACAGGAGAAATTAGACCCCAAAATTTGTTGTCCAATTTGTCCTGAGTACGCTGATACCCCATATGTGGGAGAAAACGACTGTATGGGCACACGTCTGGGCTTGGAAGGGAAGTAGTGACGTTTTGGAATGCAGACTTTGATGGAATGGTCTGCGGGTGTCATGTTGCATTTAGAGAGCATCTGATGTGCTTAAACTGTTGAAACCCCCTACAAGTGACCCCATTTTGGAAACTTGACCCCCAAGGAACTTATCTGTTGTGAACTCGCTTTCTGGCCTACCTCTCGTTACTGCTGAAGGTGGTGGAGCTGGTCAGGTTGACGGAGGGGTTGCGAGTTCTTTTTCTGGGCTCCCTCTGGTGGTTACTGGAGGTAATGGTGCTGATCTGATTAACAGAGGCTTGCCATCTGATAATGAGGACGACGATTGGAGATCTGGGGTTTCAGACTGGATTTAAGACAGCCGACTCCCTCTATCCATGCTGGTGATTTTCTCCTGCCTCCTGAGGTCTTAGTTTCCAGCTCTGTCCCTGAATGCTCAGCTAAGTGTTCTTTTGCTATTCTGTTCACATTTGATCTGGTTTTGTCTATTTCAGTTTTGTGTGGGTCAGCCAGCTCCGGCTGGGGCTGTGCTGAATCACCATCCACATGTTACTGCTTGTGCCAGTTTGTTTTTGTCCCTTATTAGATTGGCCTCTTTTTGCTCTGCTTTCAGAATATACCAGAGTGCTGATATAGTGGGCGAAGTCATGCGACTTTAGTATTTTTGCATCAGACGTGTTGGACCTTTTTGCAGGGTTTTTTGCGTGATTGCAGACAGTGTCTTTCCTTTCCTGTCCTGTCTAGTCAGTGTGGGCCCCATCGTTTGCTCAGTCTATTTTCCTACCTGCGTTTGTGTTTTCATCTGTTCTCACCGACATTATATGTTTGGGGGCTATCTATTCCTTTGGGGTCTGCTCTGAGGCAGTTTAGATTTCCCCTTTCTTGCTTTAGGCTTAGTTAGCTCTCCGGCTGTGCCGAGGCATCTAGGATCATCGTAGGCACGCACCACGGCTACTGCTAATTGTGTGGATAGGATCAGGGGTCTGCAATCTGCTTAGTTACCAACCTCTCTGGTTTTCTGTGGCTTAGCTTGGGCTTGCTCTCCTTCTCGATGACCCAATCATAACAGAATCACCAGCCAAACCGCAGACTCTAGGGTACTCAAAAGAAGGAAAGAATTGTAATAAATAAATAAAAAAAGTGTCATAATTTTTTTATATATTTTTTCCTTTTTTTCTCTGGGGCCGTAGGAGGATTTTTTCTTTAATGGAGATTAAGCAATTGTCTGATCGTGTTGAGCAGCTCGCTGCTGAAGTGCGGGGAATTTCTGCCTATCTCGCTCAATCATCTGCTGTTGAACCAAAATCCCTACTCCTGATGTGCTTTCTGGGGATCGATCT
This sequence comes from Dendrobates tinctorius, assembly GCF_039654945.1. Lineage (NCBI taxonomy): Eukaryota > Metazoa > Chordata > Amphibia > Anura > Dendrobatidae > Dendrobates > Dendrobates tinctorius. Next base: position 5,263,898 of record NW_027361776.1, on the reverse strand, counting down.
AAATTTTTTAATTTTAAGAGTAATTTGTAAACTATTTCTTGCCTTGAAGCCTAACTCATCGGGGAGCTCTGTGTAGCAGGTTAAAATTGTCATCTCCTTGCTGCGCGGCGATCCCCAGAATTGGCTTTTACTTTGACACCTGGAGATCCTATTCTGACTAATGTGGACGCATTTTTTCAAGCCTTGGGGTTGTTGTATGAGGAACCTAATGCTATTGATCAAGCTGAGAAAACCTTATTGGCATTGAACCAGGGTCAGGATTCTGCAGAGTTATATTGTCAAAAATCCAAAAGTGGGCGGTCCTTACTAAATGGAAAGATGATGCCCTAACAGCTTTCTTTCGAAAGGGTTTGGCAGAAACTGTAAAAGATGTTATGGTGGGATTTCATGTTCCCTCTGGTCTTGATGATTCTATGTCATTGGCCATTCAAGTTGATGGGCGTTTACATGAACGTAAAACTACATGAGAGGCGTTGCCGCCTTTTGAACGAATGTCTGAACCCATGCAATGTGATAGGGTTTTGTCTAGGGCGCAGCGTCAGGAGTTTAGAAGGCGTAATAAGCTGTGTTTTTTTCTGTGGAGACGCCTCTCATACTATTTCTGTCTGCCCTAAACGAGAAAAACGTTTTTCGCACACATTTGCTGTGGGCAGTGTACAACCTAAGTTCCTTTTGGCAATTACTCTGATCTGCTCCTTGTCTACATTTTCCGCTAAGGCTTTTGTAGATTCAGGAGCAGCTTTGAATCTGATGGATTTAGATTTTGCTAAATGTTGTGTTTTTCCCATGATACCCTTGTGGACTCCTATCCCTTTGAGGGGTATTGATGCTACTCCTTTGGCAGAGAATAAGCCCCAGCTGGGGCTGTGCTGAATCACCATCCATATCTTACTGCTTGTGCCAGTTTGTTTTTGTCCCTTATTAGATTGGCCTCTTTTTGCTCTGCTTTCAGAATATACCAGAGTGCTGATATAGTGGGCGAAGTCATGCTACTTCAGTATTTTTGCATCAGATGTGTTGGACCTGTTTGCAGGGTTTTTTGTGTGATTGCAGACAGTGTCTTTCCTTGTAGTGTCTCCATTTTTATATGCCTATATTACATGTTTGATTTTTAAATCCTCTTGTATGGTGTTGGTATATGGTCTCAATTAGTTTGAACTCTGGGATCATGATTTTTTTTCCAGAATATGTCAGTTTGGTGAATATTTTGTTTTTCATTGGATATATTTGTCTATTGAGACTTACATATTTATCTGCCACTTATCTTTATAATTTTTGTGTTGTTCCCTAATCCGTGTGGTTTATCCAGCGCAGACATTTTCTATCTTCTCTGCATCATAATCAAACGACCTAGTGGTGCGTTGTTTTGTCTTGCAACGGATATTCCTCTCATAGTATTAGCTCCCCCAATATATTTATAATTATTCCTTCCTTTCCTGTCTAGTCAGTGTGGGCCCCATCATTTGCTCAGTCTATTTTCCTACCTGCGTTTGTGTTTTCATCTGGTCTCACCGACAATATATGTTTGGGGGCTATCTATTCCTTTGGGGTCTGCTCTGGGGCAGTTTAGATTTCCCCTTTCTTGCTTTAGGCTTAGCCAGCTCTCCGGCTGTGCTGAGGCGTCTAGGATCATTGTAGGTATGCTCCACGGCTACTGCTAGTTGTGTGGATAGGATCAGGGGTCAGAAATCTGCTTAGTTACCAACCTCTCTAGCTTTCTGTAGCTTAGCTTGGGCTTATCTCCTCCTCGTTGACCCGATCATAACATTTATCTAGAGGTGTGGTGAGCAGTGTTGAGCGATACCATCCGATATCGTGAAGTATCAGATTGGATCGGAACGATACCCAAAAAGTATCGGGTATCGCCAATTCCGATACCGGAAACCCATGCAAGTCAATGAGGCACAAATATCGGAATTAAAAAAACCCCTTTCTTTACTTGCACATCCAGTTTGGGAGGGGGGGAGAGTGTGGGTGGTGCGTGGGTGGACACTGTGCATGTCTGTGTGTGCGGGCGGGGTATGTACGGGCCTCTCGGGGGTCTGTGTGGGCCTGCCAGGGGCCTGTATGGGCCTGCCGGGGGTCTGTGTGGGCTGTCGGGGGTCTGTGTGGGCCTGCCGGGGGTCTGTGCGGGCTGCCGGGGGTCTGTGCGGGCCTGCCGGGGGTCTGTGTGGGCCTGCCGGGGGTCTGTGCGGGCTGCCGGGGGTCTGTGCGGGCCTGCCGGGGGTTGTGTGTGTGTGCAGGCATCGTCCGATGGGACTACAAGTCCCATCGGGCTATGCCTGCTACAATGACAGTGATTGACACATTAGCCAATGATGAGACAGTAGTAGTCCCATCATCCGGCTAATGTGTTGAATGTAAAAAAAAACATACTACATATATACTACATTCATACAACATACATACATACATACTACATACATACTACATATATACTACATTCATACAACATACATACATAAATACTACATACATACTTCATATATACTACATTCATACAACATACATACTACATACATACTACATTCATGCAACATACATACATACTACATACATACTACATATATACTACATTCATACAACATACATACTACATACATACTACATATATACTACATTCATACAACATACATACATACATAGTACATACTACTAATATAATAATAATAAATTTTATTTTTATAGCGCCGACATATTCCGCAGTACTTTACATTTCAGAGGGGATTTGTACAGACAATAGACATTGCAGCATAACAATAATCACATACAGTAGATTATAACAAATACCAAGAGGAAAGAGGGCCCTGCTCGCAAGCTTACAGTCTATGAGGAAAGAGGTAGACACGAAAGGTGGGTGGTAACAGTTGCCCTACTACATACATACTACATACTACATACAATACATTCATACATTCATACAATACATACATATAGACATACAGTACATACAACATAGAGTACATACTCACCATCACTTGTCACTTTGATCCCTGAAGCCAGTGTCATCTGTAAAAATATTAAAATAACAAACAAGCAATATACTCCCTGATCCGCAGAAATCCACGAGTGTCCCACGACGATCTCCCGTGGAGAACAGCAGCATCAGCTGATGCGACCGCTCTCTAGGGGCCCCAGGAATACAATGACGGGAGGTAGGTATCCCTCCGCACTGTATTCCTCTGCCACTGTAAAAAAATAGTCCCTAGTCTCACTTTTGGCATTGCTGTGTGAGAAAGTTCCCACGCAGCTTTTGCCATAAAGTGAGACCAGTGAACTATAGTAACCTCTCAGTGATGCACTGCAGGAGATCGTCATGGGATACTCGTGAATTTCTGCGGATCAGGGAGTATATCGGTTGTTTGTTATTTTAATATTTTTTACAGTGAGATGATACTGGCTTTGGGGATCAAAGTGACAAGTAATGGTGAGTATGTACTCTATGTTATATGTACTGTATGTCTATATGTATGTATTGTATGAATGTATGAATGTATTGTATGTAGTATGTATGTTGTATGTATGTTGTATGTATGTAGCATGTTGTATGTATGTTGTATGTATGTAGTAAGTATGTAGTATGTATGTATGTATGTTGTATGAATGTAGTATATATGTAGTATGTATGTATTTATGTTGTATGAATGTAGTATATATGTAGTATGTATGTATTATGTAGTACATATGTATGTTGTATGAATGTAGTATATATGTAGTATGTATGTAGTATGTATGTTGTATGAATGTAGTATATATGTAGTATGTATGTAGTTTGTATGTTGTATGTATGTATGTTGTATGAATGTAGTGTATATGTAGTATGTATGTATTATGTAGTATGTATGATGTATGAATGTAGTATACACTGTATAGTATGTATGTAGTATGTATGTATGCTGTATGAATGTAGTATATATAGTATGTATGTAGTATGTATGTATGCTGTATGACTGTAGGATATATGCAGTATGTATGTAGTATGTATGTATGTTGTATGAATGTAGTATATATGTAGTATATATGTAGTATGTATGTAGTATGAATGTTGTATGAATGTAGTGTATATGTAGTATGTATGTATTATGTAGTATGTATGATGTATGAATGTAGTATATATGTAGCATGTATGTAGTATGTATGTAGTATGTATGAATGTAGTATATATGTAGTATATATGTAGTATGTATGTATGTTGTATGAATGTTGTATATATGTAGTATGTATGTAGTATGTAGTATGTATGATGCATGAATGTAGTATATATAGTATGTATGTAGTATGTATGTATGCTGTATGAATGTAGTATATATGTAGTATGTATGTAGTATGAATGTAGTATATGAAGTATGTATGTAGTATGTATGTATGTTGTATGAATGTAGTATATATGTAGTATGTATGTAGTATGTATGTTTATTTTTTTCTTACATTCAACACATTAGCCGGATGATGGGACTACTACTGTCCCATCATTGGCTAATGTGTTAATCACTGTAGCAGGCATAGCCCGATGGGACTTGTAGTCCCATCGGACGATGCCTGCACACACAACCCCCGGCAGGCCCGCACAGACCCCCGGCAGGCCCGCACAGACTGCGCATCATGATGCGCACAGACCGCGCATCGTGATGACATCATTTCAGCAGCCAATCACAGCCACAACACTGGCTCATTGCATTATGGGAATTTCTGATTCCGGTATTCGATATTGTAAAAATATCGGTACTCGGTATCGGAATTCCGATACAGCGAATATCGGCCGATACCCGATATTTGCAGAATCGGAATGCTCAACACTAGTGGTGAGCACTTTGAGCCCTCAAGTGCTTCACAGAAGTTTATAATATAGAGCCATAAAAATAAAAAAATCATATATTTTTTCTACAAAAATGATATTTTTGCCCCCAATTTTTTTTCCCAAGGGTACCATTAGAATTTCGCCCCAAAGGTTGTTGTGCAATTTGTCCTGAGTAGGCTGATACCCCATATGTGGGGGTAAACCACTGTTTGGGCGCATGGCAGAGCTTGGAAGGGAAGGAGCACCGTTTGACTTTTTCAACACAGAATTGGCTGGAATTGAGATCAAATGCCATGTTGCGTTTGGTGAACACCTGATGTGCCAAAACAGTGGAAACCCCAAATTGTAATTCCAATCCTAACCTCAACACACCCCTAACCCTAATCTCAGCCCTAACCCTAACTCTAGCCCTAACGTTAGCCCTTACCCTAGCTCTAACCCTAGCCCTAACTCTAACCCTAGCCCTAGCCCTAACCCTAACCCTAACCCTAATGGGAAAATGGAAATAAATACCTTTTTTTTAATTTTATTATTTTTTAATAACTAAAGGGGTGATAAAGGGGGGTTTGATTTAGTATGGCTGGTTTTGTTTGGCAGCTGTCATACGCTAAAAGACGCTTTTTATTGTAAAAATAGTTTGTGCATCACCACATTTTGAGAGCTATAATTTTTTGATATTTTGGCCCACAGAGTCATATGAAGTCTTATTTTTTGCGGAACGATTGGAGGTTTTTATTGGTGCCATTTTCGGGCACGTGACATTTTTTGATCGCTTTTTATTCCGATTTTTGGGACGCAGAATGCACAAAAACCAACATTTCATGAAATTCTTTTGGGGGGTGCGTTTACACCGTTCCACTTGTGGTTAAATTGATAAAGCAGTTGTATTCTTCGGGTCAGTACGATTACAGCGATGCCTCATTTACGTCATTTTTTTATGTTTTGTCACTTTTATGCAAGGAAAACAATTTTATATAAAAAATAATTATTTTGCATCGCATTATTCTGCAAGCTATAACTTTTTTATTTTTTTGCTGATGATGCTGTGTGGCAGCTCATTTTTTGCGGAACAAGATGACATTTTTAGCGGTACTATGGTTATTTATATGCATCTTTTTGATCGTGCGTTATTGGACTTTTTGTTCGGCGGTATGATGATGCATTGTTTTTTGCTTTGTTTTTTATTTTTATTTTTTAAGAGGCTCACTAAAGGGGTTAACTAATGGGACAGTTTGATAGGACGGGTTGTTATGGACGCGGCGATACCAAATATGTGCACTTTTATTTTTTTTTTATTTCTGAAAAATAAATTTATTAGGGAATATATGTATTTTTTTTAATTAATTTAGCGATTTTTAAAAAATTATTTTTACACTTTTTTTTTACTTTATTACATTGTCCCAGGGGGGACATCACTGTCATATGTCAGATCGCTGATCTGACAGTTTGGACAGCACGCAGTCAGATCAGCGATCTGACAGGCGCTGCACAGACATTCTCAGTGCCTGCTTTCTGCAGGCACTGAGGAAGCAGGCCCCCGAAGGCCCCCACGGCCATATTGGATCTGGGGGCCTGCAGAGAAGGAGGACCCAAGAGCAGCGCAGCACATCGTGCTGCTTCGGGGGTCTCAGTGAAGCACGGAGGGAGCCCCCTCCCTGCCGATGCTTCCCTAATCCCCCGGTACACTGCGATCATGTTTGATCACAGTGTGCCAGGGGTTATTGTGCCTGGGGCAGTCCGTGACCACCCCTGACACATAGTGCTGGGTGTCAGCTGTGATAATACAGATGACAACCGGCTGCGATAAGCGGCGCGCCCCCCCGGGAGCACCGCTGATTGCTTAGACGTACTATCCCATCCCTGGTCATAGAGGCCCGGTACCGTGGATGGGATAGTACGTCTAATGTCAGAAAGGGGTTAAAATACAGACATTGTAGCTGATAAATGATGTGAAACAATCTGATGCCAAGTACACTAGCGTATGATGCATAAGGCGTTGGACTGGAGTACCTGAGGTCTACCAGACAAAATCATTCTTTGGTCCTGCTATGTAGCTACAGATGCTTGCAAAAATTTTCACCCCCTTGGCTTTTTACCAATTTTCTTACATTACAACCTGTGTTTAAATATTTTTGTAATCCAATTCATGTGTGATGTATCAGCATTAAAAAGTCTAAGATGGTGAATTTAAGTGAGAAAAATATAAACAAAAATTAAATTTATGGGACAAAATAATAAAAAATTGTCATGTGCATGTATTCATTCCCTTAGCGACAAAAAAATTCTGGTGCAAGCAATTAACTTCATAAGTCACATGCTTAGTGAGAGGAAGTCCACCTGTGTGAAATTTGAGTGTCATATGATCTGTCAGTATAAACACATCTTTGATGAAAGGTCACAGAGGTTGGAAAAGCATTAACCCCTTTATGACACATGACGTTTATGACTTTTTGTTGGGGGCTCCGGTGCTGAGCCTGAAACATTTTCGGCACATTAAAGTAACATAGTAACATAGTTTTGAAGGCTGAAGGAAGACCTTATGTCCATCTAGTTCAGCCTATTTTTAGTGCTGCTGTTCTGCATTGTTGATCCTGGGGAAGGCAAAAAACCCACAGAGTAGAAGTCAATTTTCTCCATAGGGAAAAAAATTCCTTCCCCTAAGCTGGGTCAATCATCTACCTATAATATTATGTTATTCGTAACCTTCTATACTGTTACTCACAAGAAAAGCATCCATTCCGTTCTTAAATTAATTCAGTGAGTTGGCCATTACCACTTCCTCAGGAAGAGAATTCCAGAGCCTCACTGCTCTTACCATGAAGAACCCTCTTCTATCCTGGTGCAGAAATTGTCTTTCATCCAAACGAAGAGAATGCCCCTTTGTTCTTGTCACAGTCCTTAGTACAAACAGTTCATTGGAGAGATCTCTGTATTGCCCTCTGATATACTTGTACATATATATTAGGTCTCCCCTAAGTCTTCTCTTTTCTAGAGTAAATAGACCTAATTTTGATAACCTTTCTGGGTATTGTAGTGAACCAACTCCATTTATCATTTTAGTAGCCCGCCTTTGAACCCTTTCAAGTTCAGTAATGTCTTTCTTAAGCACCGGCGTCCAAAATTGCACACAATACTCCAAGTGTGGTCTGACGAGTGATTTGTACAGAGGGAGAATTATGTTTTCATCTCGTGTCCCCAGACCTCTTCTGATGCATCCCATGACCCTATTTGCTTTGATGGCAGCTGCCTGACACTGGGCACTCCAATTTAGCTTCTTATTGACTAAGATGCCTAAGTCTTTTTCCATGTCTGATTTCCCCATCAGTTTCCCATTTAGTAAGTAATTGTAGCATCTGTTTCTCCTTCCCATGTGCATAACCTTACACTTATCTGTGTTAAACCTCATTTGCCATTTTTCAGCCCAATTCTCCAATTTACTCAAATCTGTCTGTAGTTGCAAACTGTCCTCCTTTGTGTTAACTACCTTACATAGTTTTGTATCATCTGCAAATACTGATATTTTACTGTGTAAGCCATCCACTAGATCATTAATAAATATATTAAATAGTAGGGGGCCCAATACAGAACCCTGTGGTACCTCACTAGTAACCCTGGCCCAATCTGAGTATGCCCCATTAATAACCACTCTTTGTTTTCTATCAATAAGCCAGCTACCTACCCATCTACACACATTTTCCCCTAACCCAATCCTTCACATCTTACTTACCAATCTTTTATGTGGGACAGTGTCAAATGCTTTAGAGAAGCCGAGATAAATGACATCCAATGATTCTCCTTGGTCCATTTGAGAGCTTACATCCTCATAGAAGCTGATCAGGTTAGTTTGACAGGAGCGATCCTTCATAAATCCATGTTGATATGGAGTTAAACATTTATTAACATTGAGATATTCCATAATGGTATCCCTTAGAAACCCTTCAAAAATTTTACCCACAACAGATGTTAAGCTTACTGGCCTATAGTTTCCAGGTTCCCTTTTACACCCCTTTTTGAATATTGGTACCACATTTGCTTGCCACCAATCAAAAGGAACAGACCCTGTTTCCATAGAGTCTTTAAATATAAGGAATAGTGGCCTGTCTATCACATTACTTAACTCCCTTAATAGCCGAGGGTGAATGCCATCAGGGCCTGGTGATTTGTCAATTTTAATCTTACTAAGGCGGTTCTGCACTTCTTCCTGGGTTAGGCAGATAATACTTAATGGGGAGTTTACATTATCACTCTGCATTTCCCCTGGCAAATCCTTTTCCTGTGTGAACACTGTTGAGAAAAAAGTATTTAAAACATTTGCTTTTCCCACATCGCTCTCTATGATTTCACCCTCATTGTTCTTTAAAGGGCCAACACCATCAATTTTAATCATTTTACTGTTTATATAATTAAAGAATAGTTTGGGGTTTGTTTTACTTTCCTTAGCAATGAGTCTCTCAGTTTCCACTCTTGCTAAATGTATTTGTTTTTTACACATTTTATTTTTTTCTCTATAACTTTTTAATGCTTTTTCATTGCCTTCTTGTTTTAGCTTCTTAAATGCCTTGTTCTTGTTATTTATTGCCCTTTTTACATCCTTATTTAGCCACATTGGTGTTCTCCTGTTCTAGCCCTTTTATTTCTGTATGGTATGGCTAGCTCGCAGTGGGTGTGTAAAACTGATTTAAATATTTCCCATTTATTTTCTGTGCTCCTATTTTTGAGGACATTGTCCCAATCAATTCGGCGAAGGTCCTCTCTAAGCTGATCAAACTTTGCTTTCCTGAAATTCAGCGTTTTTGTAACCCCCTTCCAGGGCACCTTACTGAAGGACAAGTGGAATTGTATTATATTGTGGTCACTGTTCCCTAGGTGCCCATCGACTCGTACTTCTGTTATTCTATCTGGCCTGTTGCTTAAAATTAAGTCCAGAAGGGCTGTCCCTCTAGTTGGGCCCTGCACAAGTTGTGACAGATAATTAGTCTTGGTCACTGACAGAAATTGGTTTCCTTTCTGAGATACGCAGGTTTCAGTTTCCCAGTCTATGTCGGGGTAGTTGAAGTCCCCCATAATAATCACCTTATTGTGATTTGCTGCTTTGTCTATTTGTTTCAATAATAGATTTTCAGTGGCTTTTGTTATATTTGGTGGCTTATAACAAACCCCTATGAGGATTTTATTACTTTTCCCTCCTTGTATCTCCACCCATAGAGACTTCACCTCTTCGTTTCCCTCTTGTATATCTTCTCTTAGTGTGGGCTTTAAAGTGGACTTTATATATAGACAGACTCCACCCCCTTTCCTTTTTTTACGATCCCTCCTAAACAAATCATATCCTTGCAAGTTAGCCGCCCAGTCATAGCTGTCGTCTAACCATGTCTCAGTTATTCCTACTATGTCGTATTTTTCCTCATACATTACCAACTCCAGATCTTCAATCTTATTGGTCAGGTTCCTTGCTTTGGTCAGAATGCAGGAAAGAAGTTTTGCTTCCTTTTTGTTAGCTTCCTTCTGAGTACCCTGTCTTGGGTCCTCTGTACTACATCTAGTATCCTTGATTAATTTGTCCTTCTGCTGCATGTTCTTGTCTGCTGTTTTTCCTCCCATCCCCTCTTCTTCTAGTTTAAAGCCCTCCTGATGAGTGTGGCAAGTCTTCTGGCGAATGTGTGTTTCCCAGGTTTTGTGAGGTGTATCCCATCTCTTGCGAGAAGTCCATCGTAGAGGTAATTCATGCCATGGTCCAAGAATCCAAATCCTTGCTGCCTGCACCACCGTCGTAGCCAGTTGTTCACCTCTAGTATCCTATTCCATCTTCTGATGCCATGACCATCGACTGGGAGGATTGATGAGAAAACAACCTGTACGTTCTGTTCCTTTATTTTCTTCCCCAGAATTTCAAAGTCTTCGCAGATAGTTGGTAGGTCATTTCTTGCCGTGTCATTTGTGCCTACATGTATCAGTAGGAAAGGGTAGTCATCCTTGGATTTGAGGATAGTTGGTATCCTGTTGGCCACATCCTTGATTTTGGCTACTGGGAGGCAGCATACTTCTCGTGCGGTTATGTCCGGCCTGCAGATAGTTGCCTCCATGCCTCTTAGTAGTGAGTCGCCTATAACTACCACTCTTCTTTTCTTTCCGGACGCACTGCTTGATGCTCGTGAGTGTTTTTGAGTGTCATTTGTTTCTGCCTTTGTTGACACAGTAACTTCTTTTGTTGATAGTGTGTCTTCTATTGTAGATACGGTATCATCCTGAGCTGTGCCATTTTCGTTCTCCAGCATGAAGGCTTCATATTGGTTACTAAGCTGTGTGGGTGGTGATGACCACTTGATCCGTTTGCTTCTTTTCGTCACATGGCTCCACTTTTCAGCCTCTGTATGTGCTCTGAAGCTTTTCTCGCTTTCCGTATCCTGAATGGCTGCTTCTGCTTCATCCAAGAAGTCCTCATGTTCTTTAATTACCTTCAATGTTGCTATTCTTTCTTCCAGTCCCTGCACCTTTTCCTCTAAGAGGGCAACAAGTTTGCACTTCTGACAGGTAAAGTTGAGTTTTTGGGCCGGAAGATCCGTAAACATGTAGCATGTGTTGCAGGTGACCATGTGGATTTTCTTCTCTTCCATATTGCTATTGCTGATGCAGTCTATGATGGGTGGAAACGGCGTGGTTTTGCGATGTCCTCAAACAGCGAGACCCGGCAAGTCCCAGCGATCGATCAGCTTAAGGCGACTCTTCTCCTCTTCCCAGAATGCACCGGAAATATGCAGATGAGCTTCCCGCTTCTCCAATCTCTGGTTTTTGTGGATCTGATCAGCTGTCATTTTTCCCCAAACAGCCATGGGTGGAATCACGATCCACCGGCTGTTGTTATCATGTTAAATGTCGGTGAGGCAATGATAAAAACAAGAGTTTCCTAAGGTTGTCATACCAATCCATTGGCGTACCGCAGTCTTGTTACAAGGGCATGGATAGGCAGAGCTAATGACATGCATCTGTTTTGCTCAAGTTAAATGCTGCTTTCAGAGATTGACTGTGGCATTTAACATGTTAACTGCCGTGGGTGGAATTGCTGTTGGGTGAACATGACAGCTGATCAGATCATCATGTTCCGGAAAAGGTGCGGGCTCATCACCGGAGCCCACATTAAACAGGGGAAGGCAACCTATGACAGACACTGCTGGTCATTGGGTGTTAAGGGGTTAAGGTGACACACACTAGCTGCACATAACAGTGACTGAGGCTCTCTAGAGGATGCTCCAGTGCAAAGATTCATCCGAGAGAATTAGGTTGATTATTCAAATCACACTCTGATCAAAACACCCCATCGGATCAAAGTCAGGCACTCAGTGATTTTTTTTTTCCCTCTGACAGACTTTGTCTGAGGAAAAGAATCGGACATATGAGTGGCCCCATAGGATAATATGGGGACAAGTGATATTGGTCAAAATGATGGATAGCATGATCCAATTATTATGGTTGCCTGTAAGAGCCCATAGGCTGAGTTCACATCTGCATTCTAAATTCTGATTTATCATGGAAGCAGAAAAATGAACTTGTGACAAATGTGTCACATGATAGATGCTAATATTTCCTGATCCTATAGTGGGTCTGTCTGCTTCTTTCATAGTAATCATTTGCTCATTTACTTACTATGGAAAATACTGGTGCTTGCTGTGCTATTTTTTTCTGCCTATCGTGATAGAATCCTAATGGAGACACGGATGTAGATTGATCAGAACCTAAGGCTGGAATTTCAAAGGCAGCTTTTGTACCAGTTTTTAAAGATATGTTGAGCCAGTAGTGAATCTAAAAGGAAGAAAAAGTCTAAAGGAAAGACCATTACTTCCCCTCTGTCTTACATATCTACTATTGTGTCTGTCACCAAAAGTGACAAAAAAAACTGCATGTTTGATTGATTCCAGCATAGGGCTGTTTCTAGATGACCATTTCAGGAACACATTTAATTGTCTGTGTCATAGCTGCAATATCAAGATCAGCTCATTTGAAAGTGCTTTCCGCTCTTTTTGAAAAGAAGCTAATTATCACACTTAACTGGGATCTGTGATTCACAGTTTGCATGTACCTGTATGAAAATAATTGTGCAAATGGTATTCAATGTTATAAATGGTGTGATTATAACATCTTGGTTATAAGATGGCTTTGGAGTTTCTGGTCACCAGAGAACAGCAGTCACTTATGAAATGGGATATTATACAATACATGCTGCCATTGGATCTCTCTTTAAGATAATTTCTACAAATAAAATAACAATACATAATATGCTTAACAGTCACTGCTTGTTACTAGCTCAAGCTTCAGTGTGCTCGGAATGTTCGTTACTCAGCAAATTTTTTTTAATGTTTGAGAGGTAGCTCAAGTCCCCGCCCTGCATGATTGGCACTTTTTAGACAGCCAATGAACATGTGGGGATTGCCTGCCAGTCACTGTAATGCCGTAGCCATCTTGGTTGTGGCATTACTGTGATTGGATGGCCGCATAGCGCCATCAGGTCTATATAAGACTCGTGATACCATGCTTGTCAGACTGTACCTCGGAAACAATTAGAGCAGGGAGAGGTCCTCGTGAAAGAGGGACAGAATTGTAGCTGCGTATTAGCCAGGGTTTGAACCCCATTAACATTTCTTATAAGTACAATAACAACCCTTCTTAGGGCTAATTATAATCAATATTAACTCCTTCATGACCCAGCCTATTTTGACCTTAATGACCTGGCCATTTTTTGCAATTCTGACGAGTGTCCCTTTATGAGGTAATAACTCAGGAATGCTTCAACGCAACCTAGCGATTCTAAGATTGTTTTTTCGTGACATGTTGGGCTTCATGTTAGTGCTAAATTTAGGTTGATAATTTTTGCGTTTATTTGTGAAAAAAACAGAAATTTGGCAAAAATGTTGAAAATTTTGCAATTATCAAATTTTGAATTTTTATTCCGTTAAACCAGAGTTATGTGACACAAAATAGTTAATAAATAGCATTTCCCACATGTCTACTTTACATCAGCACAATTTTGGAAACAATTTCTTTTTGTTAGGAAGTTATAAGGGTTAAAAGTTGACCAGTGATTTCTCATTTTTACAACAAAATTTACAAAATAATTTTTTTTAGGGACCACCTCACATTTGAAGTCACTTTGAGGGGTCTATATGGCAGAAAATATCTAAAAGAGACACCATTCTAAAAACTGCACCCCTACTACTACTCAAAACTACATTCAAGAAGATTATTAACCCTTCAGGTGCTTCACAGGAACTAAAGCAAAGCAGAAGGAAAAGATGGATATTTTAATTTTTCCAACAAAAATTTTCTTTTAGAATCAATTTTTTCATTTTCACATAGGTAACAGGATAAAATGGAACCTAAAATTTGTTGGGCAATCTCTCCTGAGTACACCGATACCTCATATGTGGTCATAAACCACTGTTTGGGCGCACGGCAGGGCTCAGAAGGGAGGGAGCGCCATTTTACTTTTTGAATGAAAAATATGCTGCAATATTTAGCGGTTGCCATGTCGTGTTTGGAGAGTCCCTGTGTGCCTAAACATTGAATCTCCCCCACAAGTGATCCCATTTTGGAAACTAGACCCTCCAAAGAACTTATCTAGATGCACAATGAGCACTTTCAACCCCCAGGTGCTTCACAAATTGATCCATAAAAAAGTACTTTTTTTTCACAAAAAAAATTTTTAGCCTCAGTTTTTCATTTTTGCATGGGCAACACTATAAAATGGATCCTAAAGTTTGTTGGGCAATTTCTCCTGAGTACACTGATACCTCATATGTGGTTATAAACCACTGTTTGGGTGCATGGCAGGGCCCAGAAGGGAAGTAGTGCCATTTGACTTTTTGAATGGAAAATTAGCTCCAATCGCTAGCGGACACCATGTCGCGTTTGGAGAGCCCCTGTGTGCCTAAACTTTGGAGCTCCCCCACAAGTGACCCCATTTTGGAAACTAAACCCCCAAGGAACTTGTCTAGATGTGTGGTGAGCACTTTCAACCCCCAAGTGCTTCATAGAAGTTTATAACGCAGAGCAGTGAAAATAAAAAATCTTTTTTTCCTCAAAAATGATTTTTTAGCCCGCTATTTTTTTATTTTCCCAAGGCTAACAGGAGAAATTAGACCACAAAAGTGGTTGTGCAATTTGTCCTGAGTACACTGATACCCTATATGTGTGGGGAACCACTGTTTGTGCGCATGGGAGAGCTCAGAAGGGAAGGAGCGCCATTTTGGAATGCAGACTGATGGAATGTTCTGCGGGCGTCATGTTGCGTTTGCAGAGCCCCTGATGTGCCTAAACAGTAGAAACCCCACACAAGTGACCCTATTTTGGAAACTAGACCCCCCAAGGAGCTTATCAAGATGTGTAGTGAGCACTTTGAACCCCCAAGTGCTTCACAGAAGTTTATAAACGCAGAGCCATGAAAATAAAAAATAATTTTTTTCCCTCAAAAATGATTTTTTAGTCTGAATTTTTTTTCCCAAGAGTAACAGGATAAATTGAACCCCAAAAGTTATTGTCCAGTTTGTCCTGAGTATGCTGGCACCCCATGTGTGGGGGAAACCACTGTTTGGGTGCACAGCAGGACTCAGAAGGGAAGGAGCACCATTTGACTCTTTGAATGGAAAATTAGCTCCAATTGTTAGCGGACACCATGTCGTGTTTGAAGAGCCCCTGTGTGCCTAAACTTTGGAGCTCCCCCACAAATGACCCCATTTTGGAAACTAGAACCCTAAGTAACTTTTCTAGATACATAGTGAGCACTTCGAACCCCCAGGTGCATCACAGAGGTTTATAACGCAGAGCCGTGAAAATAAAAAAAAAATTTTCCTCAAAAAAATGATTTTTTAGCCCGCTGTTTTTTATTTTCACAAGGGTAACAGGAGAAATTGGACCCCAAAAGTTGTTGTACAGTTTGTTCTGAGTACGCTGGTACCCCATATGTCGGGGGAACCACTGTTCGGACACACGTCGGGGCTCTAAAGGGAAGTAGTGACGTTTTGAAATGCCGACTTTGATGCAATGGTCTGCAGGCATCATGTATGTTTGCAGAGCCCCTGATGTGCCTAAACAGTAGAAACTCCCCACAAGTGACCCCATTTTGAAAACTAGACCCTGCAAGGAACTTATCTAGATGTGTGGTGAGCACTTTCAACCCCCAAGTGCTTCACAGAAGTTTATAACGCAGAGCTGTGAAAATAAAAAATCATTTTTTTCCACAAAAATAATTTTTTAGTCCCCAATTTTTTTTATTTTCCCAAGGGTAACAGGAGAAATTAGACCCCCAAAGTGGTTGTGCAATTTTTACGCTGATACCCCATATGTGGCGGTAAACCACTGTTTGGGTACACATCGGGGCTCGGAATGAAGGGAGCACTGTTTTTGAGCTCAAAATTGGCTGGAATAAATGGTGGTGCCATGTCGCATTTGGAGACACCGTGATGTGCCTAAACAGTGGAAACCCCTCAATTCTAACTCCAACCCTAACCCGAACACACCCCTTACCCTAATCCCAACCCTAATCATAGCCCTAACCACAACCCTATCCCCAACACACCCCTAGCCCTAATCCCAACTCTAACCCTAAACACAAGCCTAACCCTAATCCCAAATTTTCATTGGTGAAATATTACAAATCGCTCTGATTGGCTGTTTCACTTTTAACAGCCAATCAGAGCGATCATAGCCATGTAGGGGCTAAGCCACCCCCTTGGGGTGAAGTACAAAGGGTCCTGTGTGCGGGTCGGGTGACCTTTCAGTGACACCGGTCACCTGACCCACAGGGGGCTATGAATTCATGATGCCATATAGGCGTCATGGGTCGGATTGGCGCCGACTTTCATGATGGCTACGTTTTTACCTAAAGTCCAGATAGGTAAAAGTGTTATTTTCAAGCACACGTATCACATACAAATTGCCTCCCAAATCACTCTTTTGTAGTGAACGTGAATAATATTCTAGTCCATTTACATTGGGCAAGGGACGGGGAAGTGAACGTGATGGTGATGGTGCAGGCCGAGGCCGTGGGCAAGTTGAAATTGGCCCACCAAAAACACCCACATCTTCTCGCTGGATCTTAGTGTCCGAAGTCCTAGCGGACGGTGGCAAGACAGCACTATTGAAGCCTGAGCAGTGTGAAAAGGTTGTTGGTTGGATAGCGGATAATACTTACAGTTACTTATCCACCACCACCAGCACCCTGTCTTCAACACGGCCAAGTCACAGTAGCCGTGAATCTGGACAGCATGTTCCTTACCCTGATCCTCATTCCTCCCACCATGCAGAGTGCCCTGAGACAACTGATCCCACACTCAGAAACCCCGAAGAGCTGTTCAGTTTTCCATTTGGATATTCGTGCCTCTCGTCCGGTCCTCTTGAATCGGGGCAAGATGATATTCTATGTAGTGATGCACAAATCTTTGAGCAGCCACGGTCACAAGAGGTGGACGATGATGAGACACAATTGCCGGGAAGTCAGGAAGAGGACCAGGGTGGGGAAGTGGAAGAAAAAGTGGTGGATGATGTAGTAACAGACCCAACCTGGCAGGAGGACATGCAGAGTGAGGACAGCAGCACACAGGGGGAGGTAGGCACCGCACCAATTCAGGCAGGAAGAAGCAGTCTATTGGCTGCAGACAGAAGGCATGCAACCGTTCCCCGTAACACCAACCTGATGGAAGTTGCCAGTCCAACTGTTAGGTCTTCCCGAGTATGGTTATTTTTTAAAGACTCTGCCAATAACCTCAAACAGGCCATTTGCAACACCTGTCATGCCAGCATCAGCAGGGGTAGCAAATCTACCAGCCTTACCACCACCAAGATCAGGCACATGACAGCAAAGCACCCGACTTTGTGGGCCCAATCTCATGCTGCAGGAACAGTATCTGCGGGTGACACCCCAGCTTCTTCCAGTGTTGTGCGTGAAAGCCTATCCCCTGTCCACGGTGCATGTGAAAATGCCTCCTGCCCTGCACCTGCCATTGCCCACAGTCAAATAACACCATCATCAAACACGTCCTTGTCACAGCACAGCCTTCAGTTGTCCATACCCCAGTCATTGGAACGTAAGCTGAAAAACGCAGCCAACTCCCCACAGGCCACAGTACTCAATTCTCATATTTCTCATCTGCTTGCGGTTGAAATGTTTTGGCTTGTGGAGACGGAAGCTTTCTGCAACCTGATGGCGGCGGCCATCCCAAGGTACTCTGTCCCCAGCCGCCACTATTTCTCCCGCTGTGCCGTTCCGGCATTACACAAGCCCGTGTCCCACAACATTACCCGTGTCCTGAACAATGCAGTTACTGGAAAAGTACACCTAACCACAGACACGTGGACAAGTGCTTGTGTCCAGGGACAGTACATCTTGCTGACCGCACACTGGGATAACATAGTGTAAGCTGGGACCCTGTCAGACCTTGGGATGGAACACATCCTCCCGACTCCTAGTATTGCGGGCGCTATGTCAATCAGGGTTGCCCCCACTGTGTACAGTTCCTGCACCTCCTCCTCCTCTTCAGCCTCCATGTCCAAAATGAGCACATCATTCAGAAGCTGGAAGCACTGCAGCACTGCCAAAGCAAAGCGGCAACTGGCTGTGCTGAAGCCAATTTCCTTAGGTAACAAACCGCACAATGCTGAAGAGTTGTTGACAGCTTTGAAAAAGCAGGCAGATGTGTGGCTGACACCGCTGAATCTCCAGCCAGGCATGGTTGTGTGTGACAATGGCAGGAACCTGATGGTGGCTTTGAGGCGAGGCAAACTGACACACATACATGCCTGGCTCATATGCAGAACCTCGTTGTTCAACGTTTTCTAAAAAGCTATCCGGAGCTGCTGGATCTGCTCTTTAAAGTGTGCTGCCTGTGTTCCCATTTTAGAAAGTCAGTTACACCTTCAGCCGCCCTTGCCGTGCTTCAGCAGTGATTGCAGATTCTGGCTCACCGACTGGTGTGTGATATCCCCACATGTTGGAACTCTACACTGCATATGTTAGAAAAGGATTTGTGAGCAGAAGCGAGCAGGTGTTGAATACCAGCATCAACATGGCCGTCATTTTTCAGGTTTGACTCCACACATAAGACCTCAGGAATGGACATGGATGTCAGACATATGTAACATCCTTCAGAACTTTGAGGAGTCCACCAAGATGGTGAGCGGCGATGACGCCATAATTAGCGTCACCGTCCTGCTCATCTGCATTCAGAAAAGCTCTCTGCTCACAATGAAAGAGGAGGCATTGCCAGTGGAGCACAAGGACATGGATCAAGGAACCATACAGGGTGATTACACACAGCCCTGCCTCGTGTCATCCCAACGTGGATTGGTTGATAATGAGGAAGAGGAGGAGGAGGAAGAGGAGGAGGAAGAACAGGAGCTACTTTCATGTGCTATAGATGGGACTACAACCACAACTGTCATACCGTCTGTTCAGTGTGGATGGCCTGAGGACAGGGAAGAAGAGGAAGAGGAGGACACCTTGGTCAGTCTTCCTCTTAGTGAGCACATGAAAGGCTTGCCTGTTACCAGTCTGGCACGCATGGCTGACTTTATGTTGTGCTGCCTTCCCCGTGACCCTCATATTGTCAAAATATTGGGTAGCAGTCATTACTGGCTAGTGACACTTTTAGACCCATGGTACAAGGATCACTTTCAATCTCTTGTTCCAGGGGCAGACAGATGTACCAAAATGGTGCAGTAACATAGGGCCGTTGTTGCAGAATTATTATAAAAATTCCCATCTCAAAACCCTGGCAACAGAGATAAGTTTGTTGGCCAACCAAGCAGGACAGGCGATACAGACACAGGTCCACTCCGAGGCAGGGGAACACTGGCAAAGTTCTAGAACAGTTTTCTAAGACCCTCCCATCGCCCATGCACTGAGGCGCGGGGTAATCTCACAAGGAATACAATCTTTTCTAAGATAATGGATGGCCTGAGGACAGGAGGAAGATGAGTAGGAGAAGGAGGAGAATGACACCTTGGTCAGTCGTCCTGTTGCCACTCTGGCACGCATGGCTGACTTTATGTTGCGCTGTCTTTCCCATGACCCTCGTATTGTAAAAATATTGGGTAACAGTCATTACTGGGTAGTGACACTTTTAGACCCACGGTACAAGGAGATCTTTTAATCTCTTGTTCCAGAGGCAGACAGGTGTAAAAAAATAGTGCAGTGCCATTGTTGCAGAATTATTAAAAAAATTCCCATCTCAAAACACTGACAGCAGACATACTGTAACAGTTCGTTGGACAACAAGGAGTACAGGCGAGAGAGACACAACTCCAAACCAGCAGAGGTAGGGTAACATTGGCAAAGTTCAGGGACAGTTTTATCAGATCCTCCCATCGCCGTGGCCCTGGGTGTGGGGTAATGTCACAAGGAATGGAATGCTTTCTAAGATGCTGAGGGAGTACCTTGCTTACCGTACCAACGTCCTCCGTGTTTCCTCTGTGCCTTTTAATTATTGGGTATCCAAACTGGACACTTGGCATGAGCTGGCTCTAAACGCCTTGGAGGTCCTGGCCTACCCTGCCGCTAGCGTTTTGTCCGAGCGGGTTTTTAGTGCTGCTGGTGGCATTATCACAGATAAGCACATAAGACTTTTTATGAAAAATGCAGACAGGCTGACTCTTATAAAATGAACAAGGGATGGATTGGGCCTGACTTCTCTACACCACCAAATGATGACAGTGAAGCATAAACTCCAATGTAGTGTTTTTTTGGTAGGTGTATTCCCATGCACCTCTTCACAAGCAAACATGGATATACACTTCCTGATTTTGGCTATTTGGTGTCCTCCTCCTCCTTCTCCTCATCCCCACTGTCCACCACCACTTAAACACCAGAGTGAACGTATTCAGTCATGCTCCGGCCACTCTTTGTTTTGGCAAGAGTGTTATGATGCCCGTCACCAAAATATAAAAAATATGTACACCCCCAAGGGGAAATGTTTGCCAGCTCATACACTAAGTGTATGGGCATTCCAAGTCTATGAGACCCGCTCCTAGAAATTGGGCTTATTTTTTAATCAGGCCTTCCTTCACATCTGATATAATCCATCGCCACTAGATCAAAAGGGTTTACGTGCTCCATGCTACTACAGTCAGTGACGAATTATTAACAAGGGTGGGTGGTTATGCTATGCGTAAAATACTTGTTCTGAAAAAGGTTGAGGTGTACCCCACAGGGGAAATGTTTGGATTTTCCTGGGCCCATCCAGTACCTGGGTTCAAAGGCTTATTGGGGTGCATATGACTTGGTAGCAGGGCAGGCCTTGAATTCAATGCAATATTTTTTATGGAAGCCCTCCTGGACATCTCGTGAAAGGGGTAATGGGGTGCATTGTAATTATTGGCAGCCCATCCACTCACTGCATAGCTATAACAATTTAGGAGCCCCACTGTTTAATAATGGCCCTTTAAACAAATTAATGCTGCCTGATGCCCCTGTAAATATAGGCTCTGTGATTTTAAGAGTCCCTCCTTCATAAATGAAACAAGATGTGTCTGCTTATGTGTCACACACAACATGGCCAGCTATGGTTGGTAAATGTTACAATGACATTTCCCAGTGAATGCATTTGTTTTGGTTGAAAGCAATGTTAATGTTGAAAAACGCTTAAAAAACGCTGCGTCTGAATATAGCTCAAGTGGTGGAGGAACATTTTGGTCTGGGGTTAATTATTTTGCCTTATATACAAGTCATTAACCTGGAACGGATGTACCTTAACATATTTCCCAGCAAAATCCCTTTTTAGTTTTGTTTTGGTATGTTTTTTGGTGCACCGGTAAAAATGGCATGAAACTCTGAAAACATTGTTTAAAGCTGTGAACTAGGAGTCAGGAATGCTGCCAATGGCGAACCCCATGATGTCCCCATGTCATTTGAGCAGTGATTCCATCATTTTCAGACATTTTTAGACCTTAAAAGAACCCTCGGGGGGATCACGGTAAAAATGCTCGGGTCTCCCATAGACTTACATTGGGCTCATTGCTCTGTCCAAGTATCCGAGTATTCCAATTTGCTCTACCCAAGCAACGAGTACATGCAAGCAAAGCACCCGACTACTTGGGCCAAATGTCAGGGTCCAGAAATAGTGTCTGCGGGTGACATCACTACCTCTTCCCCTGTTCTACTTGCACGCCAATCACCTGTCCATAGTGTAGGTGAAGACTCCCACCCTGCACCTGTTGTTGCACTTGCAACCATCGTCAGCAGTCACGATACGTCCTTGTCCCAGCGCAGTGTTCAGTTGTCCCTACACCAGTGCTTGGAATGCAAGTGTAAATACGCCACCCACCCAAAGGCTACAATACTAAATAGCCACATTTCCAGACTGCTTGCCCTAAAAGTGTGGCCATTTAAGCTTGTAGAGATAAAACCTTTCTGCAACCTCATGACAGCAGCTGTTCCAGCTGCCACTATTTCTCCCAGTGTGCTGTCCCTGCCTTACACAAGCACGTGTCCCATTACATCATCCATGCCCTAACCAATGCTGTGACTGGGAAGCTCCACTTAACCACGGACACCTGGACAAGTGCTTGTGGCCAGGGATGATACATTTCCCTGATGACACACTGAATGAACATTGTGGAAGCCGGGACTCAAGCAGACCCTGGGACTGACACATGCTACTGAGTATTGCGGGCCTTGGTTTAATAAGAGTTTCTTGCACCTTCTACAGCAGTTTCTGCACCGCCTCCTCCTCACCCTTCATCTCACAACGTGCTTTGTTTCTATCTATTTCTTGGTGCTTCTTTAAGTATGGTTGGGGTTACTGTCCTGCTAGAAGATCCATGACCTAGGATGCAAGCCCAGCTTTCAGACCCAGAGCACTACATTGCGACCCAAAATCCTATGGGAATCTTCACATTTCATGATGCCTTCAACACAGTCAAGGCACTTAGGGCCAGAGGCAGCAAAACCACCCCAAAATATTTTTGAACGTTCACTATATTTGACTGTAATTACTGTGCTCTTCTATTTGTAGGCCATTCTACTTACAGTAAACAGTAGAATGATGTACTTTACCAAAAAATTCTATGTTGGTCTCTTTCCACAAGATGCTTGCTGGCCCTCTAAAAATACTGGGGGCCACCCGCTGTCCCTCTATAAATTGCAAGTGCCACCTGATAGCCCTCCAAGTTTCAAGCTTTACAATATTAATATGAAAAAGAAAATATGCCCACCACAGATGGATAAATTATATTTCATTAGCTATGTGTCTGCTTGCCTTTTCAGTATTTATATGAAAAATAAAATATACCCACTTCAGATGGATGAATTAAATTGCAGTAGCTATGTGTCTACTTGTCCTCCAAAAATAAGTGAGGTCAGGCTGCTAGCCCTCTAAAATCAGAGTGAAAGCTGCCTGATCGCCCTCTTACAATAGTGAGGGCTATCTCCTGGCCCTTACTAACAATAGTAAGGGCCACCTGATGGCCCTCTTCAAATAGTTATGGCTGCCTAATGGCCCTGAAAAACAAATTGCCACTTGCGGAGTCCTTTCGTCATAAATTAAACAGGATGTGTCTGATCATGTCTTAAGGCCCCGTTACACTAAACGATGCACCATTGATCCCGACAACGATACGACCTTGTCAGGATCGCTGGTGCGGGGGCGTGTCCTGGCCATGCAGGAGAGAGGACGCTGAAAACAGAGGCTCCTGCTCTGGGCCACTTTGAGGCCATATAACAAGCAGCCGCTGCGCTGGAGAGAGTCCCACATGTCACCTAAGAAGAGGGGAACACAGCCCACGCAGAATTCGGGCGGTGCAGCAGCTCCTTCTGCTGATATAACATGCTTTCTCCGCAGCACGGGAAAGCAGGCTCCTGGACTGACCCCAGCCAAGATGGCGACCGCAGGCAGCGTGGGGACCGGCCCTGGGGAGAGGGGACGGAGAGGCCAGCGGAGACTGGGTCACAGCAACTTCAGGGAGCACAGAGGCCCGATCAAAACCTAATTGAGACGGCAGCAGGTACTGACCCTGTCCCAAACGCCACTCAGAGGGATGGTATAGCAATGCTACAGGGGGTTACAGCCTCCCAGATAGCTCCGGGTGTAAAGGAGAATGGAGGAAGCCGGAGAGAACATGGAGGGAAGGAAGATACGGCAGTACAGCGGAGAGGGGACTCCCCATCAGGAGAGGACATTGAAACTGAAACCCAGAGTGCAGGAACTAAGGACAGAGAGAGATCACCACAAGCTGAGTGGTATATACATAAGCCTGATACTTCTGGGCCCCCCTGTCCAGCGCCTATGACCAACAACCAGCCATTAAGCGCATATGCAAATTCTTGGACACCCCATGAGAGAGATGAGGGGTTTGAGGCATGTACACTCCCCATGTCTATCAACGTTATGCGGCCTGCTGTTAGTATCCCTTTATCAGTAAGAAGAGATGCGCAAGCTCCCTCACAGAAATATATCCATACCCAACAAGTTCACTCTGGTACAGCAGATAGAGGTGGACAACCCGAAGGAGTATGGGATGACTTCAAGGCCCGTATTGCCGCTATCCCTTCAAGGGAAGAATTTGAAAGTTTTATCAGTCGGCTGGAAGCCTCCTTTAAAGCTGAAACGGCGGCTATCAGAATTGAGGTCCGCCACCTTAAAGACAGGGTTACTGAGTTTGAATCTGTCGCTGACAACATTTCAAGGCATATAGCCGCAGTGGAAAAGCATGTTGCAGACCAGGCGTCACATGTTGAACTTGCACTAGATCTCATGGAGGACTTGGAGAATAGAGATCGCAGAAATAATTTAAGAATCAGGGGGTTGCCAGAGTCAATTCAGTCAGGAGACCTAGATACAACATTAAGGGGCTTTTTGAACTCCATCCGTAATATGGAAGATGATACTCCTCTTGAGTTTGACCGAGCACACAGATCCCTGGGCCCTCCACCGCCAGAGGGAGCGAGACCGCAGGATGTTATATGTCGGATCCACCATTATAAAGCAAAAGACGAAATCTTCTCAAAAGCCAGACTGCGTGAGCCTCTGTCATTCCAGGGACATCCCGTACAAATATTGGCAGACCTCTCTCGACGCACACTCCTGAAATGAAGAGCCTTAAGATCTGTCCTCGATACCCTGCGAGCTCACGAACTCTCCTACTCCTGGGGATACCCCTTTCGTCTGCAGGTGAAGGAGGGCCGACTCTTTGTGCTGTCTCATCCCAGAGACATTCCTGACTTTCTTGGCCAACTGGGCATCTCGTCTTCGGGGATCACTATCTCGGACTGGCCAAGCACTCCAGGAGGCCCTGAGGGAGGATTGCCACCACGGGACCCGAACTGGCGGAGGAGGCAAAGAAGGGGCCCCCCCGGAGACGTGACCCAGAGAGATATGCTAAGGGGTCTTCTGGAGATGGATGAATAATTTATTATATGCTTTAGAGGGGTCTCTTCCTGTTCTCACAAGGTTTTATATGTGGGATATTGATATTGAAATTGGTTCATACTGTTTCAGAAAATCTTTCCCTTCTTTTTGGAATCTCTCGTTGGAATTAATCGCAAAGTTGTGTTGTGTTTCTCACTATATATGCTAAGCGGTTATATATGCTGTGCTTACATCTAATGATATAGGGTGGTACCAGTTACCAATATTCTAATTATGGAACCACAGTTGTTATATGTTAATAATTAGCAGGCCTTGGGGTCTGGAGTGGCTCTGTTTGGAAAGGACACACTCCACTTGGGCATCCGCATGCTGCAGGCAGGTGTGGAAATTAACATAGCCCCACCTAAACTTAGAACTGCTTGAGTTCTAATTATTTTGGTTGCAAGGGGAACAATACATATTTCTACTTTTGCATTCTCTTTCCTCTAATATCTTTGCTATCTCTTTGACTTCCTTTCTTTATCTTACTGATCTCTTTCCTCTTTACCCTTCTTTCCCACCCCTACCTACCCCATCCGCACCACAGCACCATTGAAAGTATACAGCTTTATAAGAGTGACCTGAGAACCGTCTAATACTCAACTGTATAACAATGAGCTCATTAACAATTTGTACCATGAATGTAAAAGGGTTTACTTTACCCCAAAAGAGATCTCAAATCCTATATGGATTACATAAACAAAGGGCCCACATAGTCTTAATTCAGGAGACACATTTCAAAACAGGCTCAGTTCCTACTCTGGTGAATAGATACTATCCAACATGGATGCACAGCACCAACCCCGACTCTAGATCAAAAGGGGTATCTATAGGGATCCACAAGAACTTGTCTTATGTCACCTTGGACTCCAAGGTCGACCCAGGTGGTAGATACATCTTTTTGAAAGTAAAAATTGGGGCCACAGTCTTAACAATTCTTAATTGGTATCTCCCAAATAGAAACCAGTCTACCGTTTGCCGAACTCTCTTGCTTCAACTTGCCGATTTTGCAGAAGGAACGATCATTATAGGTGGCGACTTTAACTTTGTCATGGACCCCTCTGTGGATTCTTCCTCTGGAAAAGGTACTGTCTCATGTAAAAAATTGCGCTCGGTTGGGAATCTCCTTCGTGCTCTCCAGCTCGGGGACGTATGGCGTATATTGCATCCACAGGATAGGGACTACACTTATTTTTCTTCAGTTCATAACTCCTATAGTCGAATTGACTTTTTTTTTTTAGTCAGTCATACGGCATTGGAATGGAGTCCCAGCACTAAAATAGGCGATATTTTCCTGTCGGACCATGCTCCCGTATTTCTATCTCTAGAGGTACCGGATCTGGCACGCAAAACATGGTCATGGAGGCTTAATGACCAGTTGTTAAGGGATGACTTTTGCCTCATGGAGTTAAAGAGGGATATTGTCGACTTTGAGCATACCCACTCAGGCGACACTACACCACAACCAGTTAAATGGGAGGCGTTAAAATGTATATTAAGAGGCACCCTGATAAAGCATGGGTCTCGTCTTAAAAAAGATAGGGCAGAACAAATACGGGATCTATATACCCAGATCCATAAATTAGAGATGACACATAAACAGACGCTGTCGCAGGTGGTTAAAACGGACCTTGTACAGAAACGAATAGAGCTTAAAAAACTGCTGGATCAAAAATATGCACAGCAATTAGAGAAATCTAAGAATTATTTTTATAAATTCGCCAACAAATGTGGGTGCCCCCTTGCTCGCATGCTCCACCCCAGAATAAACTATACCCATATCCCTAAAATTAGAACGGGGAAGGATCAGATGACTCCTAAGCCTTCCTAGATACTTGAAGTGTTTAGGAATTATTACCATAACCTGTACAATATTAAAGGCAAATTTGTAGACATGAAACCAGATGAATTGATTATGAAAGTTAGGGATTATGTGTGGTCCACTGCACTTCCCACTCTGTCGGAAGATATGATTATGTCCTTAGAGGCGGACTTCACTGAGGAGGAATGGAAGCCATTAAAACAACGCCACTCTCCAAGTGTCCGGGACCAGATGGTTTTACGCCAGCTTTTTATAAAACCCTATGGGAGGTACTGACACCTCACATGCTTAGTACGCTCAATTCTGTAGAGGAAGGTATGGACTTGACACCCCAGTCCCTAGAAGCTCACATTAGCATAATTCCCAAACCGGGAAAAGATCCAACCATGGCCCCCAATTATCGACCTATTTCCTTATTGAATGTGGACGTGAAGAATTACTCAAAAATTTTAGCGAACCGGTTGTCGCAGTTCCTTCCTTCTGTCATCAACCTTGATCAAGTGGGCTTTGTTAAAAATATAGAGGCCAGAGACAATACAATAAAAACATTACTTCTCTCTCATCCATGACAGCACCATGGAGAGAGGGGATCCGCCCTTCAGGGACAGGAACCTACAGATAAAAGGGCGGTACCTCCGCCTTCAGTTGGGTTCCCGTCCCTGACGGAGGGACCCACAGTACGGCGTACCTGTTAATGGAGCCGGGGCCGGCTTGTCCGGGGATCGGCAGCGGGGAGGCCCCTGTCGCTGCAGGTGCGGTGCCCGAAGCCACCACCCCCGGGGCCGATGCGGGCTGCCGGGTGAGCGGGGGGAGACGCCGGAGTCGCCGCTCCGGAGAGGAGATCGGGGCTCTGCGGGGCCCGATGGAAGGGGGACAGCACCATGGTACGGAGAGTACCAAGATGGCCGCTGCCCCGGAAGTAGAGAAGATGACTTCCGGGTCCCGGGACCAGGCGCATGCGCAGGAGCGCGATCCCCGTCCAGTGCGTGCAGGTGGAGCAGTGACGTCAAGGGGCGGTAAATTTAAAAGTGGTGAGGCGCAGAAACTCCTGGCTGGAAGCGATCCTGATAATGGAGGATAGCGACCAGCAACAGGAGCAGCATGCCAGGCAGCAGCTGAAGCAGCAGCAGCAGCACCACCAACACCACCACCGACAGAAGGAACGAAGCATGGAGGGCCGTTCCAGCAGTCACTCCATGCGGCGTAGTACGTCAGCAGCAAGGAGCAAAACGCCACCAGGAGATCAGCCTATACAGGACCTGACTCAGTCTCCCGAAACGGTACCTGCAGCCGCGCGCCTTTTTGGGGTAAGAGATCTTCGTGAATGTTCACCGTTGTAATACAAATCCCTCTCCCTTATTAGGGAAAAAAGAAGGCAAAAAAGAAGAACAGGGAATGTCCCACTTGCACTAAACCCCTACCGGTATCATGGGAGAAAAAACTATGCGAGTCCTGTACAAAAGAAATTGTTTGTCAGGAGACTCCGGATTTCGCATCTGACCTAAGGGCCGCAATTAAATCAGAGGTCCAGAGCCCCCTCGAATCCCTTAAACATAAGGATAAAATGAGGAAAAAAGACACGGTAGAAACCTCCCAGTCAGATTCTTCCACACCGGGAGAAATCTCATCTAAATCCTCAGAATTCGGCTCCTCATCCTCAGACGAGGAAACAGGAGGACGCCATTGTTTTCCCCTAGAAGAGATAGACAAACTAGTGAAAGCTGTAAGGTCTACCATGGGGGTATTGGACCCGAGGCCGGATAAAACAGTCCAGGACATAATGTTCGGGGGACTAGGCCAGAAAAAACGGAGAGTATTTCCGCTAAACGAGATTGTCAAGGGTCTAATCAAAAAAGAATGGGATAAGCCAGACAGAAAAAATACTACGGTCCCTTCCCTTAAAAGGAAATATCCCTTTGAGGAGGAGGCATCTACGTCTTGGGATAAAGCCCCGAAACTTGATGTAGCAGTCGCTAAGGCATCAAAGAAATTCGCCCTTCCCTTTGAGGACATGGGTACTCTCAGGGACCCCCTAGATAAAAAGGTGGATACCTTTCTAAAGGGGGCTTGGGAGTCGGCAGGGGGTAACCTCAGGCCAGCGATAGCGGCAACATGTACCTCAAGAGCCCTAATGGTATGGGTAGACCAACTTGAGAAACAACTGAGGGAAGGGACACCTAGAGATAAGATCTTAGATTCTATCCCAGTAATAAGGGGAGCGGCTGCATTCTTAGTGGACTCATTGGCCGATTCAGTCAGGCTATTGTCCAAAACAGCAGCACTTTCAAATGCGGCCCGAAGAACACTATGGCTTAAAAGTTGGCCAGGGGACCTACAGACCAAGATGAAACTATGTTCAATCCCCTGTGAAGGGAAATTCCTTTTTGGGGAAATGTTAGACGACATCCTCCAGAAAGCAGGGGACAAGAAAAAAGGATTCCCAAATTTAGGGCCAGCGGCATTTAAGAGGCCCTTTCGAAATAAGAGGTTTTTTCAGAGAAGACCACCAAGGGAACAAAAGTGGGATGACAAAAGAAGAGATAGAGGCTTCTTCTTTAATAACTCTCCCCAGGACAAAAAGCCCTCCAAGTGACAGTACGCCCAGGGTGGGGGGAAGGTTATCCTTTTTCCTTCCAGCCTGGAGGAGAATTTCAACAAACCCATGGATAATAAACCTAATCCAGGAGGGCCTAAGGATAGACTTCCTCTCTCTCCCGCCTCAAAAATATGTAACAACGCCGCTGAGATCCAGTATGCGAGAACAGGAAGCGCTAGAAAGCGAGGTCCTAGGCCTAGTGAAAAAAGGAGTCCTCCAGGAGGTTCCCCGGCAGGATATGGGCAGAGGGTTCTACTCCCCCCTCTTTCTAATGACCAAACCAGACGGCACCTTTCGTACTATTATAAATCTGAGAGAACTAAACAAATGTGTCAAGAATCAGAGCTTCAAAATGGAGTCGATCAAATCTACCACCAAAGTCCTGTTCCCAAACTGCTACATGACGGTGTTGGACCTCAGCGACGCTTATTATCACATCGCTATCCACCAAGACTCCAGGAAATATCTAAGGTTAGCCGTCTCAATAAAAGGCAAAATGAAAGAATTCCAATACAGGGCCATGCCGTTCGGAATATCGATAGCTCTGTGAGTATTCACCAAAATAGTAGCGGAAATGATGGCTCATATAAGAGAACAAGATTTAATAATAATCCCGTATTTAGACGATTTCCTAATAGCGGGCAGCTCGTCTCAAAAATGCAGGGAACAGAGAGACAGGGTGATGAACACTCTATAAGACCTGGGCTGGCTTCTAAATCTAAAAAAATCAAGATTGGAGCCCAGCAGGGTACAGGAATTCTTGGGCCTAACATTAGACTCAAGCATTCAGGAGTGTCACCTCCCAGACCGCAAAAAAGAGAAGATCGCTCAAATTACAACAAGAGCAATCCAAAATCCCTCCATGACACTAAGGAAGGCTATGTCACTGTTGGGTTCCCTATCCGCCTGCCTGCCAGCAGTTCAATGGGCTCAGTTACACACAAGAGATCTCCAGTGGGACGTATTGGCCAACCAGGCATCAATAGTGGGACACCTAGAGGGTCATATTACCCTAAATTCAAGCACTATTCATTCCCTAGCTTGGTGTCAAAGCCAGGAGAATCTGTCCAAAGGGATCCCCTGGACAACAAAGATAACACACATAGTGACAACGGATGCCAGTCCCTCAGGATGGGGAGCACACATGAACAACGAGGTGACTCAGAGCGTATGGGGAAATCAAGAACTAAAAGCCTCCTCAAATCAAAAGGAGCTTCTAGCAGTAGGCTATGCGTTAACACACTTCCTACCCCTACTCCGGAATCACCATGTCCGCATCCTTTCGGACAATCGAGTCACAGTAGCCTATATAAATCATCAGGGGGGAACCAGGTCCCAAGCCCTAATGGACACATCCGCCAAAATCCTCAAACTGGCGGAGGCAAACCTGCTATCTCTGACAGCCATACACATCCGCGGTACAGAGAATCAGAGGGCAGACTTTCTGAGCCGCACCCAGTTACGACAGGGGGAATGGGTACTAAAGCAGTCCATTTTTCGGCAGATTGTAAAAATGTGGGGGACCCCAGACATAGATCTGTTTGCCGATTTCAAAAACAAAAAAGTAGACACCTTCTGCTCCCTAGATCCCAGGGGGAATCCTCTATCTCTGGACGCATTTATGCTCCCATGGACACAGAATCTAACATATGCCTTTCCCCCAATCATGCTCATCCCAGCGGTCCTAAAGAAGGTCAGGGAGGACAGGGCAAGAATGATACTGATAGCCCCCTTCTGGCCCAAAAGAACCTGGTTTTCCTGGCTAAGAATGCTCTCAGTAACCGACCCTTGGATCCTACCGGATCTCCCGGACCTGCTATCGCAGGGCCCAGTGCTACATCCTCAGGCACCGAACCTCCATTTAACAGCATGGAATTTGAGAGGGCACTGATGAGGGACAGGGGATTTTCAGAAAACCTGATAACTACACTACAAAAAAGTAGGAAACCGGTTACGATGAGAGCTTACGGCAGAACATGGAAAAAATTCCTATCCACTTCTAGGGCAAAGGTTCAGGATGGGGTTCAGATTGATAAAATCCTAGAATTCCTACAAAAGGGCCTAGAACAGGGTCTGGCGGTCAACACATTAAAAGTACAAATAGCGGCGTTAGGCGCCCTCTAACACCATGATGTGGCAGGTGACCCCTGGGTAGCACGGTTTATTAAAGCCGCAACCAGATCTAGGCCAATAGTCGGTCAAAGATTACCCTCATGGGACCTGAATCTTGTACTTTCAACACTGACAGGCCCTCCGTTTGAACCAATTCACTCGGCAACCTTAAAGATCCTATCACTGAAAACTGTGCTTCTGGTGGCACTAACATCAGCCCGAAGAGTGAGCGATATTCAAGCCTTGTCAGCAGGGCCTCCTTTTACAAAAATTCTAGAGGATAGAGTCATCCTAAAACCTGACCCAGCCTATTTACCTAAAGTGTCGTCACATTTCCACAGGTCCCAGGAGGTAGTCCTTCCTTCCTTCTGCCCAAATCCAAAAAATAAAGGGGAAGAAAAATTCCATACTTTAGATGTTAAAAGGTGCCTAGTACAATACTTAGAGGCCATCAAAAAGTGTAGGAAGGAAGGATCTCTCTTTGTGTGTTTCCAGGGTCCTCGGAAGGGGCTCAAAGCATCCAAGAGTACCCTGGCAAGGTGGATAAGGGATGCGATCGCCCTGGCATATTCATCCAGCGGGAATACCATCCCAGAGGGGCTGAGAGCTAATTCCACAAGGGCAATGGCGACCTCATGGGCTGAAAGATCTGAGGTATCAATAGAACAAATCTGTAAGGCGGCCACCTGGTCAACACCTTCTACCTTTTTCAAGCACTACCGCCTAGATCTAGCCTCTACGTCTGACCTGACCTTCGGGAGAAGGGTCCTTCAGGCGGTGGTCCCTCCCTAAGCTACCAATCTCTGAAAATCTCTCCGTGGTGCTGTCATGGGTGAGAGAGAATAGCTTAGTTACTCACCGATAACGGTGTTTCTCGGAACCCATGACAGCACCCGCTTATTCCCCTCCCCTTCACGAGTATAGTGAGCACGTTTTACTGTTAGTAGAGTGTTTCCGTTTAGGCACGGTGCTTTGATAAGTAAGCAGTATTATAATGTTGTGTATATATTTCTGTTGTTTAACTAACCTGGAGACCCTCTGATGCTCTGTAACCAACTGAAGGCGGAGGAGAGGTACCGCCCTTTTATCTGTAGGTTCCTGTCCCTGAAGGGCGGATCCCCTCTCTCCGTGGTGCTGTCATGGGTTCCGAGAAACACCGTTATCGGTGAGTAACTAAGCTATTCTGATGCATAAAGCCAAAAACAGGATATTACCTGTTATCAGTCGATGCCGAAAAAGCATTTGACAGAGTTCATTGGGGCTTTATGAGGGAGGCGCTGCGGCAGATCGGAGTGGGTCCGCGATTCATGTCTAAAGTCTTTACTTTGTACTCAAAACCTTCTGCAAGAGTTACGGTCAATGGAGTATTATCAGATTCCTTCAGTATTGGTAACGGGACAAGGCAGGGGTGTCCACTATCCCCGCTCTTATATGTCATTGTAATGGAGCATCTAGCAGTGGCCATACGGTATAACAGTGATATACATGGTATTCAAATAGGCAAAACACAACATAAAACAGCACTATTTGCTGATGACCTATTAATGTATGTGTCTAGACCCCACACTTCCTTCCCATGTATTTTGAGGGAATTCGAGAAATTTGGTGCCTTAAGCAATTTTAAAGTGAATTATTCAAAGTCAGAGGCCATGAACATATCTCTCTCCCCAGGAGAAGTGCACCAACTTAAAGCTAGCTTCCCTTTTCGGTGGAAGGAGAATTTCATTAAATATCTAGGGATTTGTATCCCAACTGATTTGGCGAAGCTAAGTTCCTACAACCACTTTGCGCTACTTTCACAGGTAGAGGGGCAGTTGGCTTCCTATAAGTCATTAAAATTGTCATGGTGGGGGAGAATCAATGTAGTGCGTATGGATATCCTTCCACGGTTCCTATACGTATTCCAAACAGCCCCTGTCCATCTTCCTGGGAGCTTCTTTATAAAACTTAACGCAGTTATAACTAGGTTTGTGTGGGGTGGACTGAGACCGAGAATAAAATTGAAGATTTTGATGGCACCAAGGTGAAACGGAGGTGCGGGTTTGCCTGATTTTAGGACCTACTTCCGGGCTACAGCGTTTGTCCTACTACTTGATTGGCAGTTCGGATCAAATGTTAAAAAGTGGGTGGGGGTCGAGCAGGAGGGCTTGGGGATACCTTTGCATCACCTTCCCTGGATTGATCCAATAGCTACTAGAAAGTTAGGACCAGAAGCGGAGATCACTTTAGCTACCTTAAAGACCTGGCATGCGTTCAGACGCACTTACATACCTGAGGGCACTCTTAGCCCACTGGCGCCTCTTTTTTGTAATCCTGACTTTCCACCGGGCATGGACAGGCGGGCGTTCCTGGGCTGGACGATTGTGGAGGGGATCCGATTGGGACAGATACTATCAGACTGGAATATTCCTACCTTTGCCCAGCTTCGACAGAGGGCGCCCTTCTTACAGGTGAATTGGCTGGAGTTTGCACAACTTAGATCGTTTCTTTCAACGGCAACTTATCCATGCAGAGTTCGCTCTACTCCTTGCTCTCTTGAAAGGTTGTTCCCTGCTAGCTCGCCGCCGGTACACGCAATATCCGTATTCTATCGGAATATGATTTTAGAAACAAAAAAGGGAAAATTTCCTTACCAACTAGCTTGGGAGAGAGAGTTGGGTAGAGAATATACAGAGGAAGACTGGCAGGGGAGCTTCTTTTGTACTCACTCCATGTCATCCCCATGTGTAGCGCAGGAAAGAAATTATAAAGTCCTAACAAGGTGGTATTATTGTCCAAGCCAGCTTAGCAAAATTTCCTCTTCATATTCTGATAAGTGTTGGCGCTGCGACGCAGAGACGGGAACCATGCTACATATCTGGTGGTATTGCGTGAAGATACGCGGTTTCTGGGATAAAGTTTTCATAAATTATACGTTGATTACCGGTATAACTATTGTAGGGTCCCCTGAAGTGGCGCTACTGTCAATGCTCACAGGTTCTCCGAACCACATTAAAAAAGACATCTTAAGGTTTTGCGTAGCCGCGGCTCGTGCAATTATCCCGAGGCTCTGGAAAACGACAGAACAACCATCTATACGAGAATGGCATGAGGAACTATCTAGGATGTTTCGTATGGAAGAGCTGGCAGCTGAATGCTTTAACACACAAGATAAATTCAATGTGACTTGGTGTGAATGGATTGTATTCCGTAATTCCCCTAACTTCCAGAAGTTGTTTATTTGAAGCCACACAGGTTAAAAGGGGGTACGGGATTTCCCCTTGCCCTGGTCCCATCTCCACCCCCCCATCCGCTCTTTCTTTTCGTCCCCCTTTTTTTTCTCCCCCTTCCCTTATTCCTCCAATCTTCTCTTTTCTCCTTCTTTCGTCAATTCTAACTCTTCTTATTCCAACCTTTTTTCTTCTTTTTCTTTCTTTTCTTATTTATATTGTTTCTATTCTATCAAATATAGGTAAGACAAGTATTTCTGGACCCGCTCGTCTATTTTACACGAGGAGTTCAATACTTATTCTACTCTATAAGCTTATTAATAGCAAATATACTAGATTTGCTTATTCACTTAAGTGGTTCACAAAAACAAATACATGGATACTAGTATTAATATTAATAGAAACACAGAAGGGTCATGTCAATATGAAAAAGTGGATCTTGAAGTGGTACGATGTAATGTAATGCTTCTTCTTTATACTTTTACTAGTTGTATATCATATTTTTTTAAATATGTACATTTAATGTTTGGCTTGTCTATACCCTTAAAGGTACTTATAGTGCTAATGTTACATGTTGTATATGATTATTATACCTTCTGTAATTTAAAATACAAGACCCAATAAACAAGAGATTTAATAAAAGGATCGCTGGTGCATCGCTACATGATCGCTGGTGAGCTGCCAAACAGGCAGCTTCACCAGTGATCAGCACCAGCGAGGACTCTGGTATCTAAGGTAAATATCGGGATCCTAAGTGGCGCGCGTCACTTAGTAACCCGATGTCTACCTTAGAAACCAGCGTGCTTGCGCCGTGAGCTGCCAGCATGCAGGATTCTAAGGTACACATGGGTAACTAAGTGCCGCGTGCCGCTTAGTAACCCAATATTTACCTTAGATACCAGCTCTCAGCGCCTGCTTAGAGCGCTGGTAGCGTCGCAGATCGTTGGCTCCCGCTGCCACACGCAGCGATGCGCGCTGGCCAGCGGGAGAGCAACGATCAAAAAACGGCCGTGCACGATAGTGCAGGATCAACGATACCAGGCAGGAGGGCCGGTCGCTGATCCCCATCACACACAGCGATCTCGCTGGTGAGATCTCTGTGGCGTCACAAAATCAGCGATCTCGCTAGCAAGATTGCAGTGTGTGACGGGGCCTATACACACCATATGGCCAGATAAGGTATTACAATTATAAAATAACATTTCCTGAGTAATTTTTTTTTACCATTGAAAGCAATGTGGTTTCACACTAGTGTTTTATCACGTTGCGCATCGTGCGCTATCGGTCACACGCGCAATGGTCCCCTATCTTTAAAATGGCGGGCGCAGTGTCTAGCGATTGCACGCGTGCCTCAGCGTTTCAGTGCTCTGCGCATTTTCCAGGTGTGCGACCAGATGCGCTGAACGCTGCATGTTGTTTTTGTTCCGTCCAACTTCGTTAAAAATGCGCATGTGCGCGTCAGCGCACGCAATGCGCAAAAAAATAGCATTAGAGCCTATTGGGGCGCTGACGTGCACAGTGTAGTGTGCATGTCAGCGCTTTGCAAGCACGCGCGATTTCAGAGTAAACAATGTCTAGACACTTGGTAAATCCAGACCCTAAACAAGCAACATTGTTGTGGTGGAGGGGAGATAGAAGAAGGGCTTTGTAGTGCTAGATCATCACTCTCCAGACAGACTGCAAGACAAGACAAGACACCCAGCCAGCGAGAATCCATTAGTTTGGAGAACACAGCAGCTTTAATGTGAGTATTCTAAAACCAATGTATGTGAGCCTGTCCTTTAAAATATATAATGTACTAATGCTTTTTTTTTCCAGCATGTCTTCTGGATCAGAATATTCTCCTACCAGGCAAGAATTGGCAGACGCAGATCGTGAGGTGAGTATTTTGCTGCCTTTGTATAACCTGCCTCTACACATGGGTAATTATTTCTGTTCTTTTTCAGACCTCAGCATCAGACCAGGCAAGTGAGCGTGAACAGCCGGAGCAGCGTCCACAAGGCACGGCGAGAAGGAGACACACTGTAAGGATACTTTTTTTTTTCTTTGCCTAATAATGTTTTGTATTCCTGTTTTTCTGGCCTGCTTTTCTCCCCTTTTTTTTTATCTATATCATTCTCCACAACTTCAAAGTTTCTAAATGTATTTCTTTTTTAGGTTCCACAACGGGATGAAGACGTGTATCTCGACAATGAGCAAATCATCAGCCTTTTCCAGGAGCGTGTCCCATTGTGGGACAGCCTTGACGAGCAGTACAAAGACATTGTGGTGACCCGGCAGCTCTGGAATGAAGTGGCCGCAGCGTTGATGGAGGGCTGGGACAGCGCCTCTTCAACTGTCAAAAAGGCGTTCAGTAAGTATTTCTCTGTTGTGCGATGCTGCATTGACTCATGTTCCTGATGATACTTGTGTGTTTATTGCAAAACATGTACTTGCATTAAACACACGTGTCCTCAGGTTCAATAGTGTATGCATTGTTTTTTGTCATGCTGTATATTTCATGGTTCACTATTGTTCCTGGTGATACATGTGTGTTTAGTGCAAGAGATATACTTGCAGTAAACACACAAGTGTCCTCAGGTTCAATAGTGTACGCATTGTGTATTGTCAGGCTGCATATTTCATGCTTCACTCTTGATCCTGATGATACTTGTGTGTTTATTGCAAGATGTATACTTGCAGGAAACACACAAGGGTCCCCAGGTTCAATAGCGTGTGTATTGTCATGCTGTATATTTCATGCTTCACTCTTGTTCCTGATGATACTTGTGTGTTTATTGCAAGATACATACTTGCAGGAAACACACAAGTGTCCTCAGGTTCAATAGTGTTGTGAGTTCATTTTCCCCTTCACTGTCGATGTCTGATGAACTCCCTCTTCTGGTGAAGGAAGGTAGTGAGGCTGATTACCAAACATCTGATCTGGTAGATGATGACTGGGTAACAGGAACTGCTGACTGGATATAAGGCAGCCGACGCCCTTCTGAGTCGCTGGTGATTTCTCTGCTGGATTCTTGGAGACCAGTCTGATTCCTGCTTCCCAAAGATAAGTTTTTGCTCTGCTATTGAACTTATTAGTTTTGTTTTGTTTACCTTGTTTTTTGGAGTTCAGCCATCCCCGGTCGGGGGTGTGCTGAGTTCCATTTTTGTCTCTGATCAGTTTGTTCTCTTTGCTCTGTCTTCAGAATTTACCTGAGTGCTGATATAGTCATTTTGAAGTCCTAGCGACTTCAGGGCCTGTTTTTCCTATCAGACGGTTGGGACATTTTTGGTAGGGTTTTTTGCGGATTGCAGACAGCAGCTTTTCTATCCTGTCCTTTTTAGTTAGCTTGGGCCCCATCGTTTGCTCAACCTATCTTTCGATCTGTGTTAGTGTTTTCATCTTGCTTCACCGTCATTATATGTTGGGGGCTGCCTATTGCTTTGGGGTCTGCTCTGGGGCAGTTTAGATTTCCCCTTTCTTTATTTAGGCCTATTTAGTTCTCCGGCTGTGATCGAGGGGTCTAGGGCATCGTAGGAACCCCCCACGGCTACTGTTAGTTGTTGTGGATAGGATCAGGGGTCTGCAATCCGATAGCTACCAACCTCTCCGGTTTTCTGGACTTAGCTTGTATTTTTGTTTTTTCCTCCTTCGGTGACTCATTCATAGCACAATAGTTTATGCATTGTGTATTGTCAGGCTGTATATTTCATGCTTCACTCTTGATTCTGATGATACTTGTGTGTTTATTGCAAGATATATACTTGCAGGAAGCACACAAGTGTCCTCAGGTTCACCAGTGTATGCATTGTGTATTCAATTGGTTGGGATGCCTCATTGACTGTTTGACAAGTTCACTCAGGTGTGTGTTGATACAGATGTTACCATCAGTGCATTGTATAATATAATTTTATTTTTCTTTGACATTTTTTTCAACAGTGAACAAAGTCGGCACATGTTGGCGCTTGATGAAGGACCGCTTCAACACTGATGTTCATGCTGAGGGACAGGTTCGCAGTGGCTCAGTGGCAAGGACAAGAACCAAGTACCGTCATCATTGCGCGTTGGAATTCTTATGACCAGTCCTTGCGACCAGAGCGTAAGTATATTTTTTTAATTTTTTTTGTTTTTATTGAACCTAATCATTCCTTTTCTATTCCACAGCTGATCCGTCTTGAAAATGCTTGATACTAATGTTTAACTTTTGTTTCCACAGCACCTGGAGCAGCACCCTGCAACCTATTCCGGGAGCGGTTCTTTATCGATCGACCTCGGACCCATCCCAGCCATCCGACAGCCAGGAAGCAAGTTTCAGGTCAGCAACACAGACAGCTGGTGACCAGGAAGCTGGTCAGTCAGGTGCTCCCCTGTCCCAGGTCTCTGCCACTGGCTATGCGGGCACTACCCGCCAGCGACAGAGGGCCTTGGACAGGCCTGTCTTGCCCGAGTTCATGCACTTGAGTGAGGCCTTTCATGCCAGCCTCAAGACGCTGTCCGAAAGAGTGGAAAGTGGTTTTTCACTAATGGAACGTGGTTTTAACTACATGGAACACCTCTTCCACTCTTCCGCACAGCGCCTTGACCGGCTGGAGGCCGACCTCAATAGACCAGCACACCATTTCTTTAGTAAAATTGAACGGGCATGGCGGATCACCTTAGTCCTGAGCAACAGATGACTGTGTTACATGCCTGCAACACTGCTTACTTGCAGCCTATGCAGCAGAATCAGTACGTGCAGCAGTCAGTGTAGTCATTCCCACCTGTGCCACCATTGACTCGCTTCACCACAGTACTGACTTCTGCTGCATATCAATGCACGGCCACATGCATTCCTAGCCAAGCCGGACACTACTATACAACACAAATGCCGAGTGCTGCTGGACAGTCCACCACCGCCACCACCATGTCAAGCGCTGCTCCGTTCTGCAGCACCAGTACTGCCATGGTGACATCATCTTGGCGCTCAAGCGCAAAATCATCTTGGGCCACAGCAACCTCTTCTCCTGTTTGGAGCACAGAGAGAACATCATCTCCAGATCAGAGCACCGTCACTTCTCAACTGTATGAGAGCACCGCCACGACTCCTCACCATTCAGGGACCACCGCCACCACCCCTCTTCATAGGAGCAGGGCCACCACATCTCCTCATAGGATTACTGCCACCACTACTCTTCAGAGGAGCACCGCCACCACTTCGCCTCCTCATAGCACTGCCACCACTCCTCATCATAGGAGCACCACCACCACTTCGCCTCCTCATAGCACCGCCACCACTCCTCATCAGAGGAGCACCGCCAACACTTTACCTACTCATAGCACCGCCACCACTCCTCATCAGAGGAGCACCGCCCACACTTCGCCTGATTTGAGCACCGCCACCACTTCTCCTAACAGAAGCACCGTGCACAATTCACCTTCGATGAGCACTGACACCACAATTTCTCTTTCAAGGAGCACCGCCAGCAACACCACCGAGCACCCTAGGGGAGACCCACATTCATTATTTTTTTCATCACGATCACGGTCCACCAGCTCTAGGCGGTCAAGTAATGTAAGGCGGTCATACGGTGGTAGTCGGTCCCGGCTGGTGACTCCTGCCCCAAAGAAGACCAAGAAACAAAAGACTTTGTTAGTCAGTCCCCCCTCTCCTTCTAATGTTTCTCAACCTGCCTCCTTTTCCATGCCTGAACTCCCTTCCCCCACTAATTTAGTAGCCCCTTCACGTAGAACCCCTTTCTCAATTTCCAGCCGTTCCTCGTCTCTCCACACCCCTAAAGTATCCCATTCTTCCCTCAAACATCCTTCAAAGAGAAAATAATTTTTTTATTTTTTTACTTAAAAAATAAATGTTGAATACTTTTTTATCAAAAAAGGTTTGGTTAATGTGTCTTTGGCCGCCTACCCACACTACGCCGTACATACACTGCGCTGTACAGTTTGCGTTTTTGTGAACACATAGGTCCATTAATGACACATGTTTCGTGTGTCAATCTTGGAGATATGTGTTGTCAAAAACACAAATCTATATGACTTGCAATTTCCAAATCCCCTCAGTCTCTTTTCTCAGGTAATATTGCACAGACTGAATAGAGGATGGTGTTGAGTGCAAGGCCTATCTATTGTTACCTTGCCTTGTATCCTTAACAGTTAATCTACTATGGTGTTTTTAACATCATTTAACTGTTTGGAATACAATCCCAGGTTATTATAGATAGACCTTGTAAATAGCCCCATCCTCTATTCAGTGTGTGTTTATAAACTGAGGAGATGATGTGGAAAATACACGCTGTTGTGAGTTCATTTTCTCCTTCATCATTGATGCCCGAGGAACTCCCTCTTCTAGTAAGGAGAGGTAGTGAGTCTGATTATCAGACACCTGAGATTAATGATGATGACTGGCTGAGTGGAGTCACAGACTGGATATAAGGCTGCATATGCCCATCCTCCCTGCGGGTGATTTCTCTGTGGTATCCCTGGAGTCCAGTTTGAATTTCTGCTCTGCTAAAGCTAAGTTTTCTTCCTTGCTTTTTGCATTTGTGCCTTGCTTTGTTTTTTCTGGATTTTGGCCATTCCCTTCTGGGGTGAGCTGAACTCCTTAGCTCTTTCTCCTGAAAATACCAGTGTGCTGATTTAGTTTTGAAGCTTAGTTGCTTCAGGGTCTTTTTCCATTTCAGCTTGCTGGCTTATGTTTTTGATAGGGTTTTTTGCCGATTGCAGACAGCAGCTTTCCTTTCCTTTCCTGTTTAGATTAGATTGGGCCCCAACGTTTGCTCAGCCTATCTTTCTATCTGTGTCAGTGTTTTTTCATCTTGCTTCACCGTCATTATATGTTGGGGGCTGCCTTTTACTTTGGGGTCTGCTCTGGGGCAGTTTAGATTCCCCTTTCTATCTTTAGGCTATATAGATCTCCGGCTGTGTCGAGGGGTCTAGGGCACCGTAGGTACCCCCCACGGCTACTGCTAGTTGTGTTGATAGGTTCAGGGGTCTGCAATCGGATAGTTGTCAGCTCCTCTGGTTTTCTGGACGTAGCTTCTATTTTTGTGTCTGCCTCCTACGGTCACTCAATCATAACAGAATCACCCGCCTGACCGCAGATCCTAGGGTACTCAATAGCAGGAAAGAATTGTAAAAAAAAAAAAAAAAAAAAAAAAAAGTCTGTATATTTTTTCCTCTATATCTCTGAGGCTGTAGGGGGAATTTTTTTTTCTCTCAATGGAGATAAAGCAATTGTCTGATCGTGTGGAGCAGCTCGCTGCGGAAGTGCGGGGAATTTCCGCCTACCTTGCTCATTCACATGCTGCTGAACCAAAGATTCCTACACCTGATATATTTTGTGGTGATCGGTCTAAATTTTTGAATTTCAAAAATAATTGTAAATTATTTTTTGCCTTGAAGCCTAATTCGTCAGGGAGCTCCGCGCAGCAGGTTAAAATTGTCATCTCTTTGCTGCGTGGCGATCCCCAGGATGGGGCGTTTTCTTTGAAACCAGATGATCCTATTCTGACTAATGTGAATGCATTTTTTCAAGCCTTGGGCTTGTTGTATGACGAACCTAATGCCATTGATCAGGCTGAAAAGACCCTGCTGGCATTGAATCAGGGTCGAGATTCTGCAGAATTGTACTGTCAAAAATTCCGAAAGTGGGCGGTACTTACTACTTGGAATGATAATGCCTTGGCTGCTCTCTTTCGGAAGGGTTTGTCAGAAGCCGTAAAAGATACTATGGTGGGATTTCCTGTTCCCTCTGGTCTTGACGATTCTATGTCATTAGCCATTCAGGTTGATCGGCGTTTGCGCGAACGCAAAACTGCACGAGAGATGTTGCCACCTGTTGAACAAATGACTGAACCTATGCAATGTGATAGAGTTTTCTCCAGAGAGCAGCGTCAGGAGTTCAGAAGGCGTAATAAGTTGTGTTTTTTCTGTGGAGATGCCTCGCATATTATTTCTGTCTGTCCTAAACGAGAGAAACGCTTTGCACACACGTTTGCTGTTGGTGGTGTTCAACCTAAATTTCTTCTGGCTATTACTCTGATCTGCTCCCTGTCCACATTTTCCGCCAAGGCATTTGTGGATTCGGGAGCAGCTCTAAACCTAATGGACTTGGATTTTGCTAAACGTTGTAGATTTCCTATGACACCTCTACGGACGCCTATCCCTTTGAGGGGGATTGATGCTACTCCTTTGGCTAAAGATAAACCTCAGTTTTGGACCCAGGTGGTAATGCGGGTCGCCCCAGACCATCAGGAAAATTGCAGATTTTTGGTGTTGCATAATCTGCATGATACCATTGTTCTGGGGTTTCCCTGGTTACAAATCCATAATCCAGTTCTGGATTGGAAATCTTTGTCTGTGGTGAGTTGGGGTTGTCGGTGTGCCCTTAGTGATACTCCTGTTTTCTCCACCTCTCCCCAGTCACATGATGTTCCTGACTATTTGGCTGACTTTTATGATGTATTTAGTGAGAATGAGTCTGCATCTTTGCCTCCTCATAGGAGTTATGACTGTGCTATTGAGCTGAACCCGGGGTGTAAATTCCCCAAGGGTCGGCTTTTCAATTTATCTGTACCCGAGCACGAGGCTATGCGATCCTATATTAAGGAGGCATTGGAGAAGGGTCATATTAGACCATCCTCTTCACCCTTAGGTGCTGGATTTTTTTTTTGTAGCCAAAAAGGCTGGATCATTAATACCTTGTATTGATTATCGTGCCCTCAACAAGATTACTGTTAAATATCAGTATCCGTTACCCCTGATTTCGGATCTATTCTCTAGAGTTAAAGGTGCTTGCTGGTTTACCAAGCTTGACCTCAGGGGGGCGTATAATCTTATTTCTTATTCGCATTAAGCATGGGGATGAATGGAAGACGGCGTTTAATACTCCAGAGGGACATTTTGAGTACCTGGTGATGCCTTTTGGGCTCACTAATGCCCCTTCTGTCTTCCAGTGCTTCATGAACGATATTTTCCGAGATTTTGTGGATACATTTTTGATTATCTATCTGGATGATATTTTGATCTTCTCCAAGGATTGGGATTCTCATGTGGAACATGTTCGGACTGTGTTCCGGATCTTGAGGGAGAATTCCCTGTATGTCAAGGGATCTA
The DNA here is from genome assembly GCF_039654945.1 of Dendrobates tinctorius. Classification (NCBI taxonomy): domain Eukaryota; kingdom Metazoa; phylum Chordata; class Amphibia; order Anura; family Dendrobatidae; genus Dendrobates; species Dendrobates tinctorius. The sequence goes on along the minus strand of NW_027361776.1, from coordinate 5,219,886 downwards.
AATGCCTTTTTGGGGTACAGAGGATTTCATTTTTGGGATTTATTTTGTCTCCGTCAACTATTGAAATGGATCCAGCCAAGGTACAGGCCATTTATGATTGGGTTCAGCCCACTTCTTTGAAGGCCCTCCAGAAGTTTTTGGGTTTTGCTAATTTTTATCGGAAATTTATAGCAAAATTTTCTAGTATTGCCAAGCCATTGACTGATCTGACTAAGAAGGGTGCTGATGTGTTAAATTGGTCTCCGGAGGCTGTTTCTTCCTTTCAGGAGTTGAAGCGAAGATTCACCTCCGCCCCGGTTTTGCGGCAACCTGATGTCTCACTTCCGTTCCAGGTAGAGGTGGATGCTTCTGAGATTGGTGCAGGAGCTGTTTTGTCCCAAAAGGATCCTGTAACATCTAAAATGAATCCCTGCGCTTTCTTTTCCCGAAAGTTTTCTCCATCTGAACGTAACTATGATGTGGGGAATCGGGAACTGTTGGCCATGAAATGGGCATTTGAGGAGTGGAGACATTGGTTGGAGGGAGCTAAGCATCAAGTTGTGGTCCTCACCGACCACAAGAATTTGATTTATCTAGAGTCGGCTAAGCGCTTGAACCCTAGACAAGCTAGGTGGGCCTTGTTTTTTACACGTTTTGATTTTGTGGTTTCTTTTCTTCCTGGAACTAAGAATGTCAAGGCAGACGCACTCTCTAGGAGTTTCTTTGCTGATTCTCCTGTGGTGACCAAACCTGCTACCATCTTAGGCGAAGGGGTAGTTCTTTCTGCCATCTCGCCCGATTTGAGACGTGCTCTGGAAGAGTTCCAGAGAGACAAGCCTGAGCGTTGTCCCAGTGGAAAGTTGTATGTTCCTGACCAGTGGAAGAAGAGAGTGATGTCTGAAGTTCATTGCTCTGCTTTGGCTGGTCATCCAGGTATTTTTGGTACTAGAGATCTTGTGAGTCGGTCTTTTTGGTGGCCCTCCTTGTCTCGTGATGTCAGGAATTTTGTGCAGTCCTGTGGGACGTGCTCCCGGTCTAAATCATGCTCCCGCTCTAGTGGGTTGTTGATGCCTTTGCCTATTCCCAAGAGGCCATGGACCCATATTTCAATGGATTTCATCTCTGATATGCCTGTCTCTCAAAGGATGACTGTTATTTGGGTGATTTGTGATAGGTTCTCTAAGATGGTTCATCTTGTACCACTCCCTAAGTTGCCGTCTTCCTCTGAGTTGGTGCCCCTGTTTTTGCAACAGGTGGTTCACTTGCACGGGATTCCTGAGAACATTGTGTCTGACAGAGGAGTTCAGTTTGTGTCTAGATTTTGGAGAACTTTCTGTTCCAAGCTGGGAATTCAGTTGTCCTTCTCCTCTGCCTTTCACCCTCAGACCAATGGGCAGACAGAGAGAACAAACCAGACCTTGGAGTCATATTTGAGATGTTTTATTTCCGCTGATCAGGATGATTGGGTTTCATTTTTACCCTTGGCCGAATTTGCTTTAAATAACAGAGCTAGTTCTGCCACTTTGATGTCACCTTTTTTTTGTAACTTTGGGTTTCATCCTCGATTTTCTTCAGGGCAGGTGGAGCCGTCTGCCTGCCCAGGGGTTGACACTGTGGTGGAGAGAATGCACCAGATCTGGGACCAAGTGGTGGATAAGTTATCTCTCTCCCAGGAAAAGGCCCAGCGGTTTTCCAACCGACATAGGACCATTGGTCCCCAGTTTAAGGTTGGTGATTTGGTGTGGTTATCATCAAAAAATATTGCTATGAAGGTGGCTTCTCCTAAGTTTAAGCCTAGATTTATTGGACCTTACAAGATTTTGGAGATTATTAATCCGGTCTCTTTTCGTTTGGCTCTTCCTGTCACATTTAAAATCCATAATGTGTTTCATAAGTCCTCGTTGAAGAGATTTGTTGAACCTGTTGTTCCGGGAGTGGCACCTCCAGACCCTGTATTGGTTGAAGGTAACATTGAATATGAGGTAGAGAAAGTACTGGATTCTCGTCTGGTTAGACGGAGACTCCAGTATTTGGTTAAGTGGAAGGGTTATGGTCAGGAGGATAATTCCTGGGTCTCTGCCTCTGATGTTCATGCTAAAAGACTGGTGCGTGCCTTTCATCAGGCACACCCTGATCGCCCTGGTGGCGTGGTTGAGGGTTCGGTGACCGCTCCTCAAGGGGGAGGTACTGTTGTGAGTTCATTTTCTCCTTCATCATTGATGCCCGAGGAACTCCCTCTTCTAGTAAGGAGAGGTAGTCAGTCTGATTATCAGACACCTAAGATTAATGATGATGACTGGCTGAGTGGAGTCACAGACTGGATATAAGGCTGCATACGCCCATCCTCCCTGCGGGTGATTTCTCTGTGGTATCCTTGGAGTCCAGTTTGAATTCCTGCTCTGCTAAAGCTAAGTTTTCTTCCTTGCTTTTTGCATTTGTGCCTTGCTTTGTTTTTTCTGGATTTTGGCCATTCCCTTCTGGGGTGAGCTGAACTCCTTAGCTCTGTCTCCTGAAAATACCAGTGTGCTGATTTAGTTTTGAAGCTTAGTTGCTTCAGGGTCTTTTTCCATTTCAGCTTGCTGGCTTATGTTTTTGATAGGGTTTTTTGCCGATTGCAGACAGCAGCTTTCCTTTCCTTTCCTGTTTAGATTAGATTGGGCCCCAACGTTTGCTCAGCCTATCTTTCTATCTGTGTCAGTGTTTTTTCATCTTGCTTCACCGTCATTATATGTTGGGTGCTGCCTTTTACTTTGGGGTCTGCTCTGGGGCAGTTTAGATTTCCCTTTCTATCTTTAGGCTATATAGTTCTCCGGCTGTGTCGAGGGGTCTAGGGCACCGTAGGTACCCCCCACGGCTACTGCTAGTTGTGTTGATAGGTTCAGGGGTCTGCAGTCGGATAGTTGCCAGCTCCTCTGGTTTTCTGGACGTAGCTTCTATTTTTGCGTCTGCCTCCTACGGTCACTCAATCATAACAACACGCCATATGTTCAGTAACTTGGCCTTGTATCATAATTTTAAATTGAAAATGACAGAGTAGACTACAGGTATAAACACAGGCTTTTTATTAACATACAACCAAAAAAAAATTGCTTACACCATTTGCTCTTGCCAGGCCACCCGTCTTACATCTGAGTTGAAGTAGGCCGAAAAATTGGTCCCTCATTTGCCCTACTTCAACGGATGACCTGAGAGGGTGCTGATTAAATTCTGGCAAGGGGTTAGGAGCGACATCATCGAGTTCAAAATGCGGGTGCTCTCTAACCATCACAAAATTGTGTAGAACAACACAGGCCTTCACCACCTCATCCACGGTTTCCAGTTTAAGATTAATGGCTGTGCCGAGAATGCGCCATCTGGACACAAGTATACCAAAGGCACACTCTACAGTTCTTCTTGCCCTGGTCAGCCTGTAATTAAAAATTCATTTGGTGTGGTCCAAGTCCCGGCTGGAGTAGGGTTTGAGGAGGTTTTGGTACATCTGGAATGCCTCATCCCCAACCATTACAAAGGGCTGTGGCGGACCTTCAGTGTTGGGAAGAGGCCGTGGCATGGGGAAATTGAACTGGTGGCCATACAACCTCCGGCCCATGTCCGAGTTCTTAAAAGCCTGGGAGTCATTTCCACGGCCAAATGCCCCAATGTCCACTGCAACAAACTTACAGTCTGCATCAGAAAAGGCCATGAGTACTGTAGAGAAGTACTTTTTATTGTTGTGGTACTCTGATACAGTTCTCTTGGGTTTTATAATCCTGATGTGTTTACCATCCACCGCACCCAAACAGATAGGAAAATTGCAGACAGTCCAGAATTTTTTGGCATTTTCACACCACTTTTCCACGGTGGGCAGGGGCATAAATTCTGGTACCACACCCTCTACAGCGAGCTACAGGTAAACCCCGGATAAATTTACTGATTACACATGGATATCCCAACAAAGCTTCATGTATTTGCTTGGTTGTGTACAAGATGTCATCCGTAGACAGGACACACAGCTCCGTCGTGCGATTCCTCCCGAGGAACGGCTCCTGGTCACATTACGGTACGCAGTATTGCAAAACCAATGCCTGCCTAATTTTATTTGTTCTCTGATGTACTATTCAATTTTGGCAGAATTCTTGAACTGCCATGTACTTAACCAAAGGTTGTAGTATTATTTTTCTACCATTTATTAAAGAAAAAGATGCATTTTTATTCATTGGTATGCCCTTTTTTGTGTGTGGTAAAAATCCATATACACAAATATTAATTTTTGTTGTTTCTTTGTGTCACAGATTCCTGGCTACTGGAGAGACACTCTCTTCACTGCACTTCCAGTGCCGGCTAGGAATATCCACCTTGTCTGGAATAGTTGCAGACACCTGCCTGACTTTGTGGGACGTTCTCTGACCCATGAAATATACAGCATGACAAAAAACAATGCATACATTATTGAACCTGAGGACACATGTGTGCTTAATGCAAGTATATGTCTTGCAATAAACACACAAGTATCATAAGGAACAAGAGTCAGTACAGCATCGCACAACAGAGAAATACTTACTGAACGCCTTTTTGACAGTTGAAGAGGCGCTGTCCCAGCCCTCCATCAATGCTGCGGCCACTTCTTTCCAGAGCTGCCGGGTCACCACAATGTCTTTGTACTGCTGGTCACGGATGTCCCACAACGGGACACGCACCTGGACAAAGCTGATGATTTGCTCATTGTCGAGATACACGTCTTCATCCCGTTGTGGAACCTAGAAATGAAATACATTTAGAATCTTTGAAGTTGTGGAGAATGATATAGATAAAAAATGGGGAGAAAAGCAGGCTAGAAAAACAGGAATACAAAACATTATTAGGCAAAAAAAAAAAAGTATCCTTACAGTACGTCTCCTTCCCGCCATGCCTTGTGGATGCTGCTCCAGCTGTTCACGCTCAGTTGCCTGGTCCGATCCTGAGGTCTGAAAAAGAACAGAAATAATTACCCATTTGTAGAGGCAGGTTACACAAAGGCAGCAAAACACTCACCTCACGATCTGCGTCTGCCAATTCTTGCCTGGTAGGAGAATATTCTGATCCAGAAGACATGCTGGAAAAAAAAAAGCATTAGTACATTATATATTTTAAAGGACAGGCTCACATACATTGGTTTTAGAATACTCACATTAAAGCTGCAGTGTTCTCCAAAGTAATGGATTCTCGCTGGCTGGGTGGGTGTCTTGTCTTGTCTTGCAGTCTGTCTGGAGAGTGATGATCTGGCACTACAAAGCCCTTCTTTTATCTCCCCTCCACCACAACAATGTTGCTTGTTTATTGGGTGGATTTACCAAGTATCTAGACATTGCAAGCGCGCGTGATTTCAGAGTAAATAAAGCGCTGACATGCGCACCACACTGCGTAACAACATGTAACAACATGTCCTCTGTTCTCTCTTACTCCTCACATTCCGTGCTAATCTTTCCTTCTTTGGAAAATCAGGCTTTCAGTCTACGTTGCTCTTTCTCTTCCTCTCCCGTGCCAGCAGACCCAGATCACTGGGATCCGCTGCAGCACCTCCATCCTTCCATCCCTCTCTCCGGGGATCTCTTCTCCAACTCTCTAACCAACTGACCTCCAATCCTAAACTCTTCCCGCTCCTTGTAATGTAAAACTAACTCCACCCACCTCCCAGCACGTTTCGTGTTCCAAGCAGGGAGCCACCAATGGGTGCTTTGCTATACTCCAAGCAGGGAGCCGCCAAAGGTGCTTTGCTACACTACTTTGTGGTGTGGGGTGCAGGTGTTGGAGCATGGTCAGGAGCCTCCAACTTACCTGGATGGTGGGGTACCACACCACAGGAGGAGGTGCAGTACCTCTGTGGCAACTGAGCCCTCAGGGGCGCCACATATACAACACTTTAAAATATGTGGCCTGGTTTATTTTTAATGCAAAATAGTGCTGTATATCACTGGATTAACAGACAGGAAAAACAATGGAATACCAGTCTAAAATGCCCAAACTTGGAGCACGCAGATATATGAGCCCTTGAACGGAGATACCATACTGCCAAATATGTGGCCTGTTTTTTTTCAAATGCAAAACAGTGCTGTATAGAACTAGAGTGACAGACAGGAAAAACTATGGAATACCCACCTAAAATGCACCAACTTAGAGCACAAAGATATATGAGGCCTTTCACAAAGATATCACACTGCCAAATATGTGGCCTGGTTTTTTTTTAAATGTAAAATAGTGCTGTATATAACTAGAGTAACAGACAGCAAAAAAATGGAATTTAGGCCTAAAATGCAAAAATTTTTAGCACACAGATGAATGAGGCGTGTCACAGATATACCACACTGTAAAATATGTGGCCTGATACCACACTGCCAAATATGTGGCCTGTTTAATTTTTAAAATGCAAAATAGTGCTGTATATAACTAGAGTAACACAGACAGCAAAAAAATGGAATTTAGGCCTAAAATGCCAAAATTTTTAGCACACAGATGGATGAGGCATGTCACAGGTATACAACACTTTAAAATATGTGGCCTGGTTTTTTGTAATGCAAAATAGTGCTGTATATCACTGGATTAACAGACAGGAAAAACAGTGAAATACCAGTCTAAAATGCCCAAACTTGGAGCACGCAGATATATGAGCCCTGGAACGGAGATACCACACTGCCAAATATGTGGCCTGTTTTTTTTCAAATGCAAAATAGTGCTGTATAGAACTAGAGTGACAGACAGGAAAAACTATGGAATACCCACCGAAAATGCACCCACTTAGAGCACAAAGATATATAAGGCCTTTCACAAAGATATCACACTGCCAAATATGTGGCCTGTTTTTTTTTTTAAATGTAAAATAGTGCTGTATATAACTAGAGTAACGGACAGCAAAAAAATGGAATTTAGGCCTAAAATGCAAAAATTTTTAGCACACAGATGAATGAGGCGTGTCACAGATATACCACACTGTAAAATATGTGGCCTGATACCACACTGCCAAATATGTGGCCTGTTTAATTTTTAAAATGCAAAATAGTGCTGTATATAACTAGAGTAACAGACAGCAAAAAAATGGAATTTAGGCCTAAAATGCCAAAATTTTTAGCACACAGATGGATGAGGCATGTCACAGGTATACAACACTTTAAAATATGTGGCCTGGTTTTTTTGTAATGCAAAATAGTGCTGTATATCACTGGATTAACAGACAGGAAAAACAGTGGAATACCAGTCTAAAATGCCCAAACTTGGAGCACGCAGATATATGAGCCCTGGAACGGAGATACCACACTGCCAAATATGTGGCCTGTTTTTTTTCAAATGCAAAATAGTGCTGTATAGAACTAGAGTGACAGACAGGAAAAACTCTGGAATACCCACCGAAAATGCACCCACTTAGAGCACAAAGATATATGAGGCCTTTCACAAAGATATCACACTGCCAAATATGTGGCCTGTTTTTTTAATGCAAAATAGTTCTGTATATTGTAGGGTCGGTGGGCCGAGCTGGAGGGGTGGTCCCTCGATATACCGCGCAGAGACAAAACAGAGACAAGATGGAGGCAGGTTCTGGGTGCAACAGGTCCAAGTTTATTCCACTCGCCATCCACCTGACGGCCTCTGCAGTACACCGCACTTCTCTTCACCTCACAGCCCACCATTTCCAGGGCCGCTTCACACACCGTACGTTACACTAGGGACGTACATACACGTACCGTCCCTTCTTCACTGTTTGACGCACCTGACAGGTCCGTCACCGTGGCCGCCTTAGCCTCGTACACCAACAGCAATTTTACTGATCAGGCGTCGTGTCAAATACGGTGTCTCGTCTCCACTGCGGTTCTTCCTGTCAGGACCACCCCCCTGACGTTCTCTCTCCTCAGTCCCCCTGGTTCGGTTCTCCTCAGAGCGCACAGACTGTCGTAGTCCTCCTGTCACCTGAGCTCCCCCTGGGGACTGGAACTTTCTGGAACCCTCCCTCAGTATTTATACCTTTCCTGGTTCCCTGTAACTACGCCCTCCATGACCAACGGTTTCCTAAGCCCTAAGCTGATGTCAAGTCCTTTGCTCACACTCCTCCTAATGGTCAACCCAGGTACTGTACGTCCACTACACTTTCCTAGCTGTTTCCCCACTGTAATAACTGACACCTACCTACACTGTGCAAACCTTTCCTTCTTCACTCTGACAAGCCCGTCCGTCCATCAGGTCACCTTCCCTACAATATAACTAAAGTGACAGACAAAAAAACACTGGAATACCGGCCAAAAATGCCCAAATTTTTAGCACACAGATGTATGAGGCTTGTCACATATTTACCAGACTGTAAAATATGTGGCCTGTGTTTTTCTATTAAAGGCAAAATAGTGCTGTATATTACTAGAGTAACAGACAGGAAAAACACTGGAATATCAGCCTAGAATGCCCTAACTTGGAGCATGCACATATATGAGGCCCGACACGGAGATACCACACTGCCAAATATGTGGCCTGTTTTTTTCAAATGCAAAATAGTGCTGTATAGAACTAGAGTGACAGACAGGAAAAAATTCTGGAATACCCACCTAAAATGCACCTACTTAGAGCACAAAGATATATGAGGCCTTTCACAAAGATATCACACTGCCAAATATGTGGCCTGTTTTTTTTAATGCAAAATAGTTCTGTATATAACTAAAGTGACAGACAAAAAAACCTGGAATACCGGCCTAAAATGGCCAAACTTGGAGCACGCAGATATATGAGGCCTGGCATGGCACGGCGATACCACACTGCCAAATATGCGGCCTGTTTTTTTTTTAAATGCAAAATAGTGCTGTATATAACTAGAGTAACAGATAGGAAAAACACTAAAATATCAGCCTAAAATGCCCAAACTTGGAGCGCACAGATATATGAGGCCCGACACGGTGATACCACACTGCCAAATATGTGGTCTGTTTTTTTTTTAACTGCAAAATAGTGCTGTATATAACTAGAGTAACAGACAGCAAAAAAATGGAATTTAGGCCTAAAATGACCAAATTTTTAGCACACAGATGTATGAGGCTTGTCACAGATATACCAGACTGTAAAATATGTGGCCTGTTTTTTTTTTTAAATGCAAAATAGTGCTGTATATTACTAGAGTAACAGACAGGAAAAACACTGGAATATCAGCCTAAAATGCCCTAACTTGGAGCATGCACATATATGAGGCCCGGCACGGAGATACCACACTGCCAAATATGTGGCCTGTTTTTTTTTAACTGCAAAATAGTGCTGTATATAACTAGAGTGACAGTCAGCAAAAAAAAATGGAATTTAGGCCTAAAATGCCCAAATTTTTAGCACACAGATGGATGAGGCACGTCACAGGTATACAACACTTTAAAATATGTGGCCTGTTTTTTTTTAATGTAAAATAGTGCTGTATATCACTGGATTAACAGACAGGAAAAACAGTGGAATACCAGTCTAAAATGCCCAAACTTGGAGCACGCAGATATATGAGCCCTGGAACGGAGATACCACACTGCCAAATATGTGGCCTGTTTTTTTTTAACTGCAAAGAGTGCTGTATTTAACTAGAGTGACAGACAGCAAAAAAATGACATTTAGGCCTAAAATGCCCAAATTTTTAGCACACAGATGTATGAGGCTTGTCACAGATATACCAGACTGTAAAATATGTGGCCTGTGTTTTTTTTTAAATGCAAAATAGTGCTGCATATAATTAGAGTAACAGACAGGAAATACACTGGAATACCGGCCTAAAATGCCCAAACTTGGAGCACGCAGATATATGAGGCCCGGCACGGAGATACCACACTGCCAAATATGTGGCCTGTTTTTTTTCAAATGCAAAATAGTGCTGTATAGAACTAGAGTGACAGACAGGAAAAACTCTGGAATACCCACCTAAAATGCACCAACTTAGAGCACAAAGATATATGAGGCCTTTCACAAAGATATCACACTGCCAAATATGTGGCCTGTTTTTTTAATGCAAAATAGTTCTATATATACAGTCATGGCCAAAAGTATTGACACCCCTGCAATTCTGTCAGATAATATTCAGTTTCTTCCTGAAAATGATTGCAAACACAAATTCTTTGGTATTATTATCTTCATTTAATTTGTCTTAAATGAAAAAACACAAAAGAGAATGAAGCAAAAAGCAAAACATTGATCATTTCACACAAAACTCCAAAAATGGGCCGGACAAAAGTATTGTCACCCTCAGCCTAATACTTGGTTGCACAACCTTTAGCCAAAATAACTGCGACCAACTGCTTCCGGTAACCATCAATGAGTTTCTTACAATGCTCTGCTGGAATTTTAGACCATTCTTCTTTGGCAAACTACTCCAGGTCCCTGATATTTGAAGGGTGCCTTCTCCAAACTGCCATTTTTAGATCTCTCCACAGGTGTTCTATGGGATTCAGGTCTGGACTCATTGCTGGCCACCTTAGAAGTCTCCAGTGCTTTCTCTCAAACCATTTTCTAGTGCTTTTTGAAGTGTGTTTTGGGTTATTGTCCTGCTGGAAGACCCATGACCTCTGAGGTAGACCCAGCTTTCTCAAACTGGGCCCTATATTATGCTGCAAAATTTGTTGGTAGTCTTCTGACTTCATAATGCCAAGCACACGGTCAAGCAGTCCAGTGCCAGAGGCAGCAAAGCAACCCCAAAACATCAGGGAACCTCCGCCATGTTTGACTGTAGGGACCGTGTACTTTTCTTTGAAAGCCTCTTTTTTCTCCTGTAAACTCTATGTTGATGCTTTTGCCCTAAAAGCTCTACTTTTGTCTCATCTGACCAGAGAACATTCTTCCAAAATGTTTTAGTCTTTTTCAGGTAAGTTTTGGCAAACTCCAGCTTGGCTTTTTTATGTCTCGGGGTAAGAAGTGGAGTCTTCCTGGGTCTCCTACCATACAGTCCCTTTTCATTCAGATGCCGACGGATAGTACGGGTTGACACCGTTGTACCCTCGGACTGCAGGGCAGCTTGAACTTGTTTGGATGTTAGTGGAGGTTCTTTATCCAACATCCGCACAATCTTGCATTGAAATCTCTTGTCAATTTTTCTTTTCCGGCCACATCTAGAGAGGTTAGCCACAGTGCCATGGGCTTTAACCTTCTTGATGACACTGCGCACGGTAGACACAGGAACATTCTGGTCTTTGGAGATGGACTTGTAGCCTTGATAGTGCTCATGCTTCCTCACAATTTGGTTTCTCAAGTCCTCAGACAGTTCTTTGGTCTTCTTTCTTTTCTCCATGCTCAATGTGGTACACACAAGGACACAGGACAGAGGTTGAGTCAACTTTAATCCATGTCAACTGGCTGCAAGTGTGATTTAGTTATTGCCAACACCTGTTAGGTGTCACAGGTAAGTTATAGGTGCTGTTAATTACACAAATTAGAGAAGCATCACATGATTTTTCGAACAGTGCTAATACTTTTGTCCACCCTCTTTGTTATGTTTGGTGTGGAATTATATCCAATTTGGCTTTAGGACAATTCTTTTTGTGTTTTTTCATTTAAGACAAATTAAATGAAGACAATAATACCAAAGAATTTGTGTTTGCAATCATTTTCAGGAAGAAACTGAGTATTATCTGACAGAATTGCAGGGGTGTCAATACTTTTGGCCATGACTGTAACTAAAGTGACAGACAAAAAAACCTGGAATACCGGCCTAAAATGGCCAAACTTGGAGCATGCATATACAGTGGGGCAAAAAAGTATTTAGTCAGTCAGCAATAGTGCAAGTTCCACCACTTAAAAAGATGAGAGGCGTCTGTAATTTACATCATAGGTAGACCTCAACTATGGGAGACAAACTGAGAAAAAAAAATCCAGAAAATCACATTGTCTGTTTTTTTTTCCTTTTATTTGCATATTATGGTGGAAAATAAGTATTTGGTCAGAAACAAGCAATCAAGATTTCTGGCTCTCACAGACCTGTAACTTCTTCTTTAAGAGTCTCCTCTTTCCTCCACTCATTACCTGTAGTAATGGCACCTGTTTAAACTTGTTATCAGTATAAAAAGACACCTGTGCACACCCTCAAATAGTCTGACTCCAAACTCCACTATGGTGAAGACCAAAGAGCTGTCAAAGGACACCAGAAACAAAATTGTAGCCCTGCACCAGGCTGGGAAGACTGAATCTGCAATAGCCAACCAGCTTGGAGTGACGAAATCAACTGTGGGAGCAATAATTAGAAAATGGAAGACATACAAGACCACTGATAATCTCCCTCGATCTGGTGCTCCACGCAGACTGTAAAATATGTGGCCTGTTTTTTTTTTAAATGCAAAATAGTGCTGTATATTACTAGAGTAACAGACAGGAAAAACACTGGAATATCAGCCTAAAATGCCCAAACTTGGAGCACGCAGATATATGAGGCCCGGCACAGAGATACCACACTGCTAAATATGTGGCCTGTTTTTTTTAATGCACAATAGTGCTGTATATCACTGGATTAACAGACAGGAAAAACAGTGGAATACCAGTCTAAAATGCCCAAACTTGGAGCACCCAGATATATGAGCTCTGGAACGGAGATACCACACTGCCAAATATGTGGCCTGTTTTTTTTCAAATGCAAAATAGTGCTGTATAGAACTAGAGTGACAGACAGGAAAAACTCTGGAATACCCACCTAAAATGCACCAACTTAGAGCACAAAGATATATGAGGCCTTTCACAAAGATATCACACTGCCAAATATGTGGCCTGTTTTTTAAATGCAAAATAGTTCTGTATATAACTAAAGTGACAGACAAAAAACACTGGAATACCGGCCTAAAATGGCCAAACTTGGAGAATGCAGATATATGACGCCCGGCACGGAGACACCACACTGCCAAATATGTGGCCTGTTTTTTTTTTTAATGTAAAATAGTGCTGAATATAACTAGAGTAACAGACAGCAAAAAAAATGGAATTTAGGCCTAAAATGCAAAAATTTTTGGCACACAGATTTATGAGACGAGTCACAGATATACCACACTGTAAAATATGTGGCCTGATACCACACTGCCAAATATGTGGCCTGTATAATTTTTAAAAAGCAAAATAGTGCTGTATATAACTAGAGTAACAGATAGGAAAAACACAAAAATATCAGCCTAAAATGCCCAAACTTGGAGCATGCAGATATATGAGGCCTGGCTTGGCACGGAGATACCACACTGCCAAATATGTGGTCTGTTTTTTTTAACTGCAAAATAGTGCTGTATATAAGTAGAGTAACAGACAGCAAATAAAGGAATTTAGGCCTAAAATGCCCAAATTTTTAGCACACAGATGTATGAGACTTGTCACAGATATACCAGACCGTAAAATATGTGGCCTGGTTTTTTTTTTAACTGCAAAATAGTGCTGTATATAACTAGAGTAACAGACAGCAAATAAAGGAATTTAGGCTTAAAATGCCCAAATTTTTAGCACACGGATGTATGAGGCATGTCACAGATATGCCACACTGTATAATATGTGGCCTGTATGTATTTTTGGAGGGTTCAGCAAAACGGTGTCAAGAAATTGTGTAAGACACTCAAAAAAATTCTACCCTACCGTACCACATAAAAATGAATGATTTCTCTGGGCACTCAAAAGTGATTTTTGGGACCCCTTTAAAATTGCTAGATTTTCATGCTTTGCTAGGAAAGGATCTGGCTGTATTGTGCAGTGTCAAAAAGCAAATGGAGAAAAAAAGGGCTCTGCATTGCTTTGCAATTATATAATCTCTATTAACCTGGCAAAAAAAGTTTTCCTAGCCAATTATAGCTGAAGCTAGCTATACAGTGGGGCAAAAAAGTATTTAGTCAGTCAGCAATAGTGCAAGTTCCACCACTTAAAAAGATGAGAGGCGTCTGTAATTTACATCATAGGTAGACCTCAACTATGGGAGACAAACTGAGAAAAAAAAATCCAGAAAATCACATTGTCTGTTTTTTTTTCCTTTTTCCACATCTTTGGTCTTCACCATAGTGGAGTTTGGAGTCAGACTGTTTGAGGGTGTGCACAGGTGTCTTTTTATACTGATAAAAAGTTTAAACAGGTGCCATTACTACAGGTAATGAGTGGAGGAAAGAGGAGACTCTTAAAGAAGAAGTTACAGGTCTGTGAGAGCCAGAAATCTTGATTGCTTGTTTCTGACCAAATACTTATTTTCCACCATAATATGCAAATAAAAGGAAAAAAAAAACAGACAATGTGATTTTCTGGATTTTTTTTTCTCAGTTTGTCTCCCATAGTTGAGGTCTACCTATGATGTAAATTACAGACGCCTCTCATCTTTTTAAGTGGTGGAACTTGCACTATTGCTGACTGACTAAATACTTTTTTGCCCCACTGTATATGGTCAATATATGCTATAGGTAGCAGCAGCAGACAGTAATGGAATGGACCCTCTTGATGTATGCAATGATATCTAAATACACACATACAGTGCCTGTAGGCCTTGCACTGATATGTATAGAGTGATATACACTCCCCTGCTTACCTAATACTGCAAACTATATACTCCGGAATTAGTCCTTAGAAGGACTGTTGGTTTAGCTGAATTTGAGTAGTTTAGGATGGTAGACCCCACACTGACTAAGAAATCCCCAAATCTGACCCTATCTCAGCAGCAGCTCTTCTCAATCCAATGCTGAATGCGCTGAGCAGGGCAGCGTCCGGTCTCTTATATTCCTGATGATGCTGTGCAGTCAGCCAATCACTGCAAGACCACAATAAAGATGGCTGTGGCATTACAGTGCCTGGCAGACAATCCCTGCCTGGTGATTGGGTCTCAAAACCACCAAAAATGCAGGGTGGAGACCCGAGTTCCTGCCAAGTAATCCCAGAAATGCTTGGTGCTTTGGTGCTCACCGAGTACAGTGATACTCAGGTGAGTAAGGAATAGCTCGCTCATCACTAAAAGCATTCACTAAGATGACAAAGTGGTGCAAATGAAACAAGTAGAGAACCTTCAACATCAAAAGGAGCCTGTTCAATCATAAGATATGCAGGTTTTACCCAAGTGTTGTTGTCAACTGGTACAAGCCTAATGAATCTATGAAGCCATGTGGTCAGGTAGTGATAAGGGGCTAAGTGCAGCCTGTGAAGTAAGTGTCCGACGTGTATTGACACCGGATACTGTCTTACTCAGGGGTGGTTATATGAGGAGGACACTATCTGGTGTCCATACGCGTGGAGCACTTACTCCTCAGGCTGCACTCAGCACCTTATCACTACCTGACCACATGGCTTCTTAGATTCATTAGGCTTGTACCTGATGGCAACAACACTTGGGTAAAATCTTCTGTTTGGGTCGTGCTCCCAGGGCTGTGGGGTACTCGGTATCGGGCCGGTAACTCAGGGGGAAGGTGTCACAGCAGCAGTGACCCGGTCCGTGGCTCTGGGCGCCCAAGTAAAAGGGGAATTGAATGGTGGAATATAGTTGATTAGATGAATAGTTTGTGACGCCACCTGTGGTGTTCGGCAAGGGAGGTGTTAAGCCGACGCTGCATGCAGATCCTCTGGGACTGATGGTATGGTGCAGCAAAGATGTAAACGCTCCCCACAGGTGAAGCTGTAGTCCCAGGGCAGTGTAGATGTGGAGGCAAAGGGGAGGCATAGGTGAGGCAGTGTCGGGCACCAAGATATAGCAGTGCCGGGTGTGTTGGTGCAGGAATAAGCGGAGGACACCAGAGCATGTAGTGCCAAAGCTTTACTCACAGTCTGTTGTGCAAACAGGTGCCTGCCTCCGTGCCATGTCCTCCGGGTCAGGGACTCAGTCCACCTCCAGGCCAGGTAGAATACTCCTTTCCAACACTCTGCCAACATGTGCCTTTCTGAGCGTCTCCTCTTATAGCGCCTATAAATGAAGTACTCCCAGTACTGAGTTACACTGGAGTTCCTCCTGTCCAATGTTCTTATGAACTTTCCTTGTACGGCAGACAGCTGTAGCCTGCTTCGGGGACTCCTTGCTTCCTAGTCCCGGCTCACCTATGTTGCTGTTGTGCCAGCAAGTCTGATGTGGGAATAAAGTATTGTTAACTTCTTTTCCTCCGGTGTCTGCTGCAGGATCATTAGTATCCATACAACCATGGGGACCGGGCCCCTGCCTTGCGCTTAGAACTCCTAGGATGGGTGCTCAACTAACCCACGTCCTCTGTTCTCTTTTACTCCTCACGTTCCATACTAATCCTTTCTTTCTATGGAAAAATCAGGTTTCCTTTCTATGTCTCTTTCTAGTGCCAGCAGACCCAGGTCACTGTGGCCTGCTGCAGCACTTCCTTCATCCATCCCTCTCCTGGGGATCTTCTCTGTCTCACTCTCTGTCCTTCTGCATCCTCACTCACTCTCAGTGACTGACTGAATGGCTGAATGACTGAATGACTGACTGACTGAATCCTAAACTCTTCCCGCTCTTTTAATGTAAAACTAAGCTCCACCCACCTCGCAGCACGTTTCGGGTTCCAAGCAGGAAGCCACCAATGGGTGCTTTGCTATACTCCAAGCAGGGAGCCGCCGAAGGTGCTTTGCTAGACTACTTTGTGGTGTGGGGTGCAGGTGTTGGAGTGTGGTCAGGAGCTTCCCACCTTACCTGGATGGTGGGGCACCACACCTCAGGAGGAGGTGCAGTACCTCTGTGGCGACTGAGCCTCAGGGGCGCCACATTATCATATGATTGTACAGGCTCCTTTTGATGTTGAATTTGATGTAGTTTTTTCATTTGGACATCTTTGTGCTCTTAGTGAATGCTATATCTAGTTACGATATGATAAGATACACTTTATTGATCCCTAGGGAAATTATGGTATCATAGCAGTGTTACAACAGCATTACAAACAAAACATTATGAACAGCATTAATACATTACATTACAAACAGCATTGTATAGAGTAATTACTAGACACAGATCCTGCTCATGACTAACCACATTACGTAACAAACAAAGGTACACAAGTCTCTGATCCTTTACATTAGTGCACCGGCCCTAGGTCATAGCCATCTTTCACCCTTAGTGAATTGTTATACATCCCTATAGCAGTAGGCACAAACGATTTCCTGAATTTCTCCTTCTTGCATCTTAGTAGGATTAGAAGGCTGCTGAATGTGCTCTACTGATTCAAGAACAGCCCGTATAGTGGGTGTGTATTATTATTCATTATAGCCCTGCACTAGAGTTGAGCGACTTTGGTCGGATCGGGTTTCATGAAAGAAAATTTGTTTCAGATGAAACTGGTCATACTAGGGCAAAAAAAGTCGGAGTTTCGTCCGAAACCTGACCCCAATGCAAGTCAATGGGGAATAAAAGTCGGCATTGAGCAGATGACATTCATCCATTCAATGCCGACTTTTATTCCCCATTGACTTGCATTGGGGTCAGGTTTCGGACAAAACTCTGACTTTTTTTGCCCTAGTCGGACCAGTTTCATCTGAAACAAATTTTGTTTCATGAAACCCGATCCGACCAAAGTCGCTCAACTCTACCCTGCACTTCTACTTTTTGAATCCTATCTCCACTACCTCCTCAAAAGAGTCAAGATGGAGGCCAACAGCCGCGCTTGCTTTCTTGATAAGTTTGTTGAGCTTATTGGCGTCAGCTACTCGCACACTACTGCCCCAGCAAATGATAGCAACAAAGATGGCACTTGCTACAACGGACAGGTAGAACATTTCCAGCATTTTACTGCACACATTGAACGACCTGAACTTCCGCAGAAAGTTGCACTGACTCTACCTTGTGTCTTGCCATAGTTGCTCTTATTGACTATAACTGATGTAAGGAAAGTTGGCAGCATGCTAACCAATTTATTGAATGTATTTAAAGATTGGATTTATGTATTCTCATATGCCTTATGATCACTGTTCTTTGATATTATTTTTCCTAGCCATTTGTTGTGGTCAATTATATATTGAATTATTTTTGCTTTGGGTTACATTTACACCTTTTGTCCTGGCAAGGACCAACTCTGGTCTGTCTTTTGGGCCTTTTGGCTTTTTAATTGTTTTTAAATATGGTGTTTGCTAATGCTCTTTATGTATTTGAAGTGTAATAAAGATATTGTGTTCACGTGGATCCCTTTTATGCGTATTCTTTCTCTTTTTTGTATTCATTATACTGTTTCATATGCATAAGGTGAACCCCTATCTCTATATTTTGCTTGGTATTGATGTGGTGCCCGATACACTCTTAAATATCACTATTAGAAAGTTGGTACTCCCATACCGTTTGTCCATGAAGTGAAAGCAAGGCCTTCCCCAAATGTGGACGCACCCCAATAACCCTTTGAGCAGATATAAATGAGTGCCACCTGAAAGCAATGTTCCCATTTTTGGATAGTTGGTACTTCCATACTGTTTGCCCATGAAGCGAATGCAAGGCCTTCCCCAAATGTGGACACACCCAAATAACCCTTTGAACACATGTACATGATGGCCACCTGACAGTAATGTTCCCATTATTAGGAAGTTGATTCTCCATAAAGTGAATGCAAGACCATCCCCAAATGTGGACACACCCCAATAACCCTTTGAACAGACGGACAGGATTGTCACCTGAAAGCAATGTTCCCATTATTTAGAAGTTGGTACTCCCATACTGTTTGCCCATGAAGTGAATCCAAGGCCTTCCCCAAATGTGGACGCACCCTAATAACCCTTTGAACACACGTACAGGATGGCCACCTGAAAGCAATGTTCCCATTATTAGGAAGTTGATACTCCCATAATGTTTGCAGTGAATGCAACACCTGCCCCAAATGTGGAAGCACCCCAATAATCCTTTGAACAGACGTAAATGAGTGCCATCTGAAAGCAACGTTCCCATTATTAGGAATATGGTACTCCCATACTATTTCTCTATGCACTGAATGCAAGGCCTGACCTGCACCAAATTTAGACACACCCCAATAACCCTTTGAACAGACATACAGGATGTCCACCTGAAAGCAATGTACCCATTATTAGGAAGTTGGTACTACCATACTCTTTGTCCATGAAGTGAATGCAAGGCCTTCCCCAAATGTGGACGCACCCCAATAACCCTTTGATTAGACGTACAGGTAAATTTAAATGGTGACCCCTGAAAGCAATGTTCCCATTTTTAGGAAGTTGGTACTCCCATACTGTTTGCCCATGAAGTGAATGTAAGACCTGCCAATGGCCCAAATTTAGACGCACTATAATCCTTTGAACAAATGTACAGGATGGCCACCAGAAAACAATGTTCCCATTATTTGTCCAAGTCAGAAAAAATAGTACAGTACTTAATAATGGAAAACTGACTGAACAAAGAGCTAAAAAACAAAAACAGCTAACATAGTAAATAAAGAAAAGGTTGCACTCAATTGCACTAAATGTGTGATACAAGAACTGTGAATAGCATAGTGGCTTATGAAAATGAAAAAACACATGAGATACTTAGCACAAAATTTGGACAAACATTGTGATTCCATCCACCAATGTCAAGGTAATCTCATGGATTGGATGGGTCCCTGACCTAACTGCCTAGTGTGAACACTTACCTCTTGCTAATATCTTGGTAAAGCCTATACTTATAGGAAGGTCGGAACCTAATGTGATTGGATGTAATTAAAATCACAGCATAATACTCCCATACTGTTTTCCCATGAAGTGAATGCTAGGCCTTCCCCAAATGTGGACTCACCCCAATAACCCTTTGAACAGATGTACAGGATGGCCACCTGAAAGCAATGTTTCCATTAGTAGGAAGTTGACACTCCCATATTGTTTGCTTGTGCAGTGAATTGTGGTGTTGAGGCTGAAGACCTGGCAGTGGAGAATTGCAGTGTTGAGCCTCAATAACCTTCAGTGGAGAATTGCAGTGTTGATGCTGAAGACCTGGCAGTGGAGAATTGCATTGTTGAGCCTGAAGAACCTGCAGTGGAGAATTGCAGTGTTGAGGCTGAAGACCCGGCAGAAAATTGCAGTGTTGTGGCTGAAGAAGCTGCAGTGAATTGCAGTTTTGAGGCTGAAAAACCTGCAGTGGAGAATTGCATTGTTGAAGCTGAACAACATGCAGTGGAGAAATGCATTGTTGAGGCTTTCCAGATAGTGTTTGAAAGGGTTGCTGAGAGGGAGAAACTCCTGCCAGAGCAGTGGACAGAGGTACTTGTGCCATACTTGACGGGGGAATCCCAGAAAGCAAACCATGATTTAGCCTTGCAGGATGCTAAAGAGTATGACAAGCTAAAAACGGATATTATTGCACGCTTGGGGGTAACAATGACTATCAGGGCACAGTGGGTTCACCATTGGGCGTATCACCGGGACAAACCACCGCGCTCCCAAATGTTTGACCTGTTGCACCTGGTCCAAAAGTGGATGCAGCCAGAGTCCTTTATGCCTGCGCAGATGGTAGAAGAGTTGGTGAGGGACCAGTTTGTGCACTGTCTGCAGAGTCTCGTACACACTTGGGTTTCCCAGGGTGATCCCCGGAATGCCGATGAACTGGTCAGACTGGTCAAGAGATAACAAGAGATGGAAGGTTCTCTGGGAAAGCAGCACACTCCATACTGGGGATTCCAACAGGGGGTGGAGAGCCAAAAGGGGATGGGGGCCCATACAGTTTGCTTATGCAGTGAATTCAAGAGCGTCCACAAATTTGGACACACCACAAAACCCCTTGGAGGAGACGTGGAAGAGGGCCTCATAAAACAATTTTCTCATTTTTAGGAAGTGGGTCTCCCATACTGTTGCCTATGCAGTGAATACAAGGGCTTTCAAAAATTTTAAGTCACTCCAATGCCCCTTTGAATAGGCGTAGAGGGGGGTGTCATGAAAAAAGTTTCCCATTATAAACGAGTGGGTCTCCTATACTTGTAAAGCCCATACACTAAATGTATGGGCTGGCAAACATTTACCCCTGGGGGTATACATGAACATACGGTATAAACATTTTTTATACGGGTATCATAAACACCCTTTAAAAAAATTATGTGGGTGTTGCATCATGGACCATGGTTACCCTGGTGATCTAGTGGTGGTGGATCATGAGGATGATAAGAAGGAGGAGGACAACAGCAAGTAGCCAAAATTAGGAAGCGTATATATGATGTGGGTGTGAAGAGATGCATGGGAATAGACACTGGATTTGAGTTTGTTACGCTACTATCATTCAGTGGTGTAGAGAAGACTGGCCCAATCCATCCCTTGTTCATTTTTATGAGTAAGCCTGTCAGCATTTTCAGTTGACAGGCAAATGCGCTTATCAGATATAACACTACCAGCGGCACTAAAAACATGCTCTGAAAAAAAAAGGTTGTGGCAGGGCAGGCCAGGAACTCCATGGCATAGAGAGCCAGCCACGTATCTAGCTTTGAGACCCAATGATTATAAGGCACAGAGGAATCACAGAAGACATTGGTATGGTCATCAAGGTACTCCCTCAGCATCTTCTCAAACTTTGCACTCCTTGTGAGTAGAGTTGAGCGAAACGGGTCGAAAAATTTCAAAAGTCGCCGACTTTTGGCAAAGTCAGGTTTCATGAAACGAAACCCGACCCTAGTATGAGGTCGGCCACGAGGTCGGCGACTTACGCGCCAAAGTCGCGTTTCAAAAGTTTGTTTTGCGCTCTTTTTCAGCCAATCAGGATCCACGGACACTGTGGGCAACGTGATGACATAGGCAGGGGTCACCACCATCTTTCAGAAGGGCATGCAAGTGATTGGCTTGCTTTGGTGGGCGTCACAGGGGTTATAAAAGGGCCTGCACGCCGACCGCCATCTTACTTCTGCCGATCTTAGCATAGGGAGAGGTTGCTGCTGCTGATTCTGTAGGGAGAGCGTTAGGCAGGGAAGAAGAAAAAAAAACTGCTTCTGCTGCTAGCGATTTTGCCTGTACAACACACCAGTCACTGTGTGTGCAGTGCAAGGGGAGGCTATATTGTGGTGGATCAGCGGTGTTGGTTGTTAGGCTGCCTTCTAAGGCTTCCTGACAGCTGCATTGCTGTTTACCCACTGCTCTGCAAACTGCTTTTTTAAAAGCAATTCCAATTTTTTTTTTTGTCCTGCTGAGGAACTGAGCGTACATTTTTTCACACCATACAGCGGTGTACGCTCCTCACACAGTACCGTGTAACGGCTGTTATCACAGCCACAGTGAAGCTATCTGTGTGTCACTCTGTGAGAATAAGTCAAGGACATGTTCCGTTCTTACAGACCTGCACCTTCTAGTTTTGTCTAGCTTTCAAACAGTTAAATATATTTGCTGTTTGATCACATTCAAAACTATAGAGAGACAGCGTGTGTCAGTTCGTATACTTAAAAAACACGGAGCTTGACAATTTTACGTACACCGGACAGCCGTGTACGTGCACGCTCCTCTCAGTACCGTGTAACGGCTGTTATCACGGCCACAGTGAAGCTATCTGTGTGTCACTGTGGAAGGATAAGTGGAGGACTTGTTCCGTTCTTACAGACCTACACTCTAGGGAGATTCCTATTCTGCCCAATTCTACATACACCTTGTAGTTTGTGATACACTAGCCAATTTCTGCCTGTGACATAGCGCTCTGATATTCAGTGGGCCTCACACAATCCAAAAGTGTCCAGTGTCCACTAGTGTGTGCAGAAATTCAAAATCTCTGTGATCCTGTAGTCAATTTTTTCACACCTGTGCCATCGAGCCTGTGACATAGCGCTCTGATATTCAGTGGGCCTCACACAATCCAAAAGTGTCCAGTGTCCACTAGTGTGTGCAGAAATTCAAAATCTCCCTTATCCTGTAGTCACTTTTTTCACACTTGTGCCATCGAGCCTGTGACATAGCGCTCTGATATTCAGTGGGCCTCACACAATCCATAAGTGTCCAGTGTCCACAAGTGTGTGCAGAAATTCAAAATCTCTGTGATCCTGTAGTCACTTTTTTCACACCTGTGCCATCGAGCCTGTGACATAGCGCTCTGATATTCAGTGGGCCTCACACAATCCAAAAGTGTCCAGTGTCCACTAGTGTGTGCAGAAATTCAAAATCTCCCTTATCCTGTAGTCACTTTTTTCACACCTGTGCCATCGAGCCTGTGACATAGCGCTCTGATATTCAGTGGGCCTCACACAATCCATAAGTGTCCAGTGTCCACAAGTGTGTGCAGAAATTAAAAATCTCTGTGATCCTGTAGTCAATTTTTTCACACCTGTGCCATCGAGCCTGTGACATAGCGCTCTGATATTCAGTGGGCCTCACACAATCCAAAAGTGTCCAGTGTCCACAAGTGTGTGCAGAAATTCAAAATCTCTGTGATCCTGTAGTCACTTTTTTCACACCTGTGCCATCGAGCCTGTGACATAGCGCTCTGATATTCAGTGGGCCTCACACAATCCAAAAGTGTCCAGTGTCCACTAGTGTGTGCAGAAATTCAAAATCTCCCTTATCCTGTAGTCACTTTTTTCACACCTGTGCCATCGAGCCTGTGACATAGCGCTCTGATATTCAGTGGGCCTCACACAATCCATAAGTGTCCAGTGTCCACAAGTGTGTGCAGAAATTCAAAATCTCTGTGATCCTGTAGTCACTTTTTTCACACCTGTGCCATCGAGCCTGTGACATAGCGCTCTGATATTCAGTGGGCCTCACACAATCCATAAGTGTCCAGTGTCCACAAGTGTGTGCAGAAATTCAAAATCTCCCCTGTCCTATAGACACCTTGTACCTTGTTTTACATTACTATATAGTTTGTTGGATTTTGTCTACATTTCTACAAAAAATGAGGAAGGCTGGTGGAAGAGGCCGTGGAATTGGGCGGGGGTTGGCAGCTGGTAATGATGGTGTTGGTGGTGGATCTGATGGTAGTGGCAAGAGCAAAATAGGACCGAATGCAGGAGGTGTTGAGCCTGCGTCATCGTCTGGCTCCATAAGGCCTCGAAGGCTTAGTTTTCTAGGAGTAGGCAAACCGCTTTTAAAGCCAGAGCATCAGGAAAAAGTTTTGTCTTACATTGCTGACTCAGCCTCCAGCTCTATCGCCTCCTCTTCTGAAGTTGTAAAAAGTAAAAGCACTGAGTCGTCATTGGAGGCTCATGTTCATGAACCACACCTTTCCTTGTGTCCTTCACCCCAACCAAGATTGAAGGATGACGCAGGCCATACTACTGATTACTCCATGGAGCTGTTTTCACATACCATGCCTGGATTATCAAGTGAAATGGTGAATTACCCAGGCCAAGATGAATCTGACATGGAGTGCACTGATGCACAGCCGCTGATAGATGATTCTGCTGGTACATTCACTCAGAGCACTACATTGTCCTCGCAGTGTACAGAGTCAGATTCTGACCCTGATGAGACTCAGGTGCCCCTTCCCGCACACTATACCACCATACACGGTGACAAAGAGGAAGGTGCACATGACATTGAAGAGGAGGTGATGGATGACCCAGTTGTTGACCCAGATTGGTATCCATTGGGGGAAGAGGGTGCTGCTTCCAATAGCTCAGATGAGGAGCATCCACAGCAGACATCGACATCGCAACAGCTGTTATCTTGCAGGCCCGGAGCACTCCAAAGACAGGTTCCAAAAATCAAAAGAGTTGCTGGACAGCTTGTCCAAAGGGTCAAAAGATCACAGCGTGCTAGGCCGCAAAATGTCTGCCAAAGTAGGAAGAGTGCAGTGTGGCACTTTTTTGAACAAAATCCTCATGATCAGGCCAAGGTTATCTGTAAGAAGTGCGCAAAGACCTTTAGCCGAGGGAAAAATCTGAAAAATTTGAATACCAGTTGCATGCTTAGACATTTAACCACCATGCACTTGCAAGCGTGGACACAACACCAAACCTCAAGTGCCACATGTGCAACTGATCACAAAGAAGGTAGTCAGCAACGCTACATTGTTTCCCCCACTGTAAGCCCACCGGTTAGCACAGCAGCAAATGTTGAGGTGTCGTTGCAAGGCCACAGCAGTCAGGGAATCCCACTGTTATATCAACGAAAGACTGATTCTAGGCCATCAGAAAGAACACCAACTCCATCACCATCATCAACCCTCTCTCGGTCCGCCCTGTCCACCGCTACTTCCACCATATGCAGCTCTCAAGTCCAGCTCACCCTCCCAGACACTATGAGTAGGTCAAGAAAGTACTCAGTCTCTCATCCGCGTACACTGGGTTTGAACGCCCACATTGCCAAACTAATCTCGTTTGAGATGATGCCCTATCGGTTGGTGGAAAGCGCAGCTTTCCACGAACTCATGGCCTATGCAGTACCACGCTATGACCTACCCAGTCGCCACTTCTCCTCTCGCAAAGCCATCCCAGCCCTCCACCATCATGTGAAAGACCGCATTGTCCATGCACTCAAGCAGTCAGTGAGTGGAAAGGTGCACCTCACAACTGATGCATGGTCCAGTCGGCATGGCCAGGGCCGTTACGTGTCCATCACGGCGCACTGGGTTAATGTGGTGGATGCAGGGTCCACAGGGGACAGCGGTGGTGGGACAGTGCTGCCTAGCCCGCGGTATAGGAAACAGTTGGCTGTAGGCGTTCGACCGTCCTCCTCCTCCTCCTCCAGAAGCGAAAGCTCGTCCACAGAGCGCAGTCGTACGAGCACTCCATCTGCAGCTGCCACTGTTGCACATGAGGTGTCCCCCTATCGAGCAGCTAGTGGAAAGCGTCAGCAGGCTGTGTTGCAGATGATGTGTTTGGGCGACAGACACACCGCCGAGGTGCTGGCCGAGTACTTGAAGCGACAAACTGAGTCATGGCTGGGCAGTGTACATCTTGAGGCAGGCAAGGTAGTTAGTGATCACGGCCGTAATTTTGTGGCAGCCATAGCCCTTTCAAAACTCAGCCACATACCTTGCTTGGCTCACACCTTGAACCTGGTGGTGCAGTGCTTCCTCAAAAATTATCCGGAGTTAACAGCCCTGCTCCAGAAGGTGCGAAGACTGTGCGCGCACATCCGCCGGTCGCCTGTACACTCCATTTTTATGCAGAAGCTGCAGCGATTGCTCCACCTTCCCAACCACCGCCTCATTATCGACATTGCAACAAGGTGGAACTCCACCCTGCACATGGTTGAGCGGCTGTGCGAGCAGAGGCAGGCCATAATGCATTTGAGGGAGGATACACTGCCAGGCACTTTGAGAGCAGACATGGAGTTGACAGGTGTGCAGTGGTCGAAGCTGAAAGACCTCTGTAAAGTCCTTCAGTGTTTTGAGGAATGCACACGGCTGGTAAGCACAGACGATGCCATCCTAAGCATGAGCATCCCACTTATACGTCTGCTCATGCAAACTTTGACGCACCTTAAGGAGCAGGCGTCTGCAGCCAATGTTGACGAGGAGGGAATCCTTGATGACATTCAGCCATTGTCTGCTCAGGGACCTCTCCTGGACGAGGTGGAGGATGAAGAGGAGGAGGAGGAGGAGGATGGGGATGATTACTTAGGGGAGGAGGATGCATCTCGTGGGGCAAGTGAAAATGTTGGAGTGGCAAGGTCTGGTACAGGGTTTGTGCGTGACTGGAGGGATGTGGATTTGCCAGAAAGTGCTCCTCCAACCAGCACTCGCAGTGCATCATTGACACCGGGAACATTGGCCCACATGTCAGATTATGCCTTCCAGATCCTAAAAAGGGACCCCTGCATTGCCAAAATGATGAACGATGACGACTACTGGTTGGCCAGCATCCTGGATCCACGCTATAAAGGCAAATTACAAAACATCATGCCACAGGAGAACCTTGACCTAATATTGGCTAATAAACAAGCAACTCTGGTAAATCGGTTGCTTGAGGCATTCCCAGCACACAGCAGCGGTGATGGTTCTCACACGAGCCGTACGGGCCGGGGGCAGCTTGGCAGAGGTGTTCGTGGTGCACACAGCAGAAGTGGCGTTGGAGACAGGGGTTTCATGACAATGTTGTGGACTGATTTTTCAAGTACCGCTTACACAACTGGTAATACTGCATCGATGGAAAGTGACAGGAGACAGCAGTTGTCAACTATGGTTACAAACTACTTTTCCTCCCATATCGATGTTCTCCCACACAGGTCATTCCCCTTTGACTATTGGGCCGCTAAACTGGACACCTGGCCTGAATTGGCACAATATGCCTTACAGGAGCTCGCTTGCCCAGCTGCAAGTGTGCTATCGGAAAAAGTCTTCAGTTCAGCTGGATCAATCCTGACAGAAAAAAGGACCCGTCTGTCAATCCAAAATGTGGATGATCTAACCTTCATTAAAATGAACCATGCATGGGTTTCCAAGGATTTTGTCCCACCTTCCCCTGATGACACATAGGGTGACAGAAAAATGGCTTGCTTTGGTCCACCTCTTCCTGGGACTTGACCTATTTCGCCTTTTGCATCAGCTGAATGTCCAACATCAACATATGCCACTTTCTAAAACTCCCTAACTGTGCTGCCTCCCCCCCATGGCCATGGTCACCACCTAGCACACGACACCGTGCGAGTGCCGTTGCCCTGGACAGGTGGGTAGGCCGACTCTTGGGCGCGGGCACTGGCACAGGGTCCCTCATAGTGCAATCAAGTGTCTCTGACTGTGGTGGTGCACACCCGCCGTCAGACACACCGCCGTACTATGAGGGGCCCAGTGCCAGTACCGACGCCCACGAGTGGGCCCCCCATGCTTGGGCAGGGCCCCACCATTTGCAATCTTTACCTCTCCCTGCTCCTCCGCTGTGTAGTCTGGGCCGTCAAAGCCATACTGTGCCTGACACCATCTGAGCCTGCCTCCTGATGTATAGACATATATTTTGAATGTGTACGCTATCCATACATGTTATCCGGCAATACGGTACCCTTTCTCACCTTTGTGCAATCACGTCCAAGCCATACTTGGCTTAACACCGTCTGAGCCTGCCTCCTGATGTATAGACATATATTTTGAATGTGTACACTATCCATACATGTTATCCGGGGATACGGTACCCTTTCTCACCTTTGTGCAATCACGTGCAAGCCATACTGGGCCTAACACCGTCTGAGCCTGCCTCCTGATGTATAGACATATATTTTGAATGTGTACGCTATCCATACATGTTATCCGGGGATACGGTACCCTTTCTCACCTTTGTGCAATCACGTGCAAGCCATACTGTGCCTGACACCGTCTGAGCCTGCCTCCTGATGTATAGACATATATTTTGAATGTGTACGCTAAACATACATGTTATCCGGGGATACGGTACCCTTTCTCACCTTTGTGCAATCACGTGCAAGCCATACTGGGCCTAACACCGTCTGAGCCTACCTCCTGATGTATAGACATATATTTTGAATGTGTACGCTATCCATACATGTTATCCGGGGATACGGTACCCTTTCTCACCTTTGTGCAATCACGTGCAAGCCATACTGGGCGTGAGAACGGCTGGCGAGTTGTTAAGCAAGCTACAACACCTGTGGCTTGCACACGTAAGTTTTTCATTTTTTCAGGAATGACGGTTAGGCCTAATTCCGGAACTGCGGTTGACCTGCACTTACTGGGAAATCATCGTTCGCGGGTAATAATTGTAATCACAGATCCCCATCACTAACGTTGTTCAGCGGGTTATCTGCACCTGTAAGCGACAAACGCTGGCCTTTTCAGTGTAGCGCACATGCAGCCACGGACATGTAAGGGCATGACACACCAGTTATTGGCCAATCTCATGTGCCAGAGCCTCACGTGTCCCTCTAGTAAGCCGGACTCGGACCGCGGGGCATGACGGAGTCTCGTTCGTTAACGGAATTAAGCTTGCAATGTGTGCATCTTTTCTGTAGCTGGCATGGTTGAGGTTTCCCAGGTGGAGTCGAATTTAACCGTAGGCTCCACTCCTGGTGGTGCCCTTCTCGACATTCCTTTAAGGTTCAGCTTTGCAATCATACTGCCCACGTAAAACAAACACTTTGCCTTCATGAACGCTGTTTGGAGGGTCATGACTCGTGGGAATAACGCCGCCCAATCAGTTAACCTGCTAGAGAGATCCTTCGTTGCTCCCAAGCATGACATCACACTCCCTAGGAGGAAGGTAATGCCACTGTGGCGACCGTACTCCTGGGGGCGACACAAGTGCACTGATGCCCAGCCACTGCTCGATGAATCTGCTGGTACATTGACCCAGACCACTACATTCCCCTCGCACGCTACCCGGCCTGAATCTGACCCTGATGAAACTCAGGTTACCCTTCCCATATACTGTTCCATCTTACACCGTGACAAAGAGGAAGCTGCAGATGAAAGTGCAGGTTCGGCCCACCCGCCATCAGACACACCACCGTACTATCAGGGGCCCTGTGCCAGTGCCGTCGCCAACGAGTGGGCCCCCCCTGCTTGCTCAGGATCACAGCACTTGCAAGGTTGAAATACTGTGCAGTGAGATGGAAGATGGGGACGACGAGGAGTCCAGACTAGTACAGGGATTCCCTAGCGAGGAGACTTATTTCATTGTTTTCAATGTTGGGACAGCAATTTTTGGGGAGCACTATACTCTGGAGAATGATAGATGGGGCCCACCATACACTGGAACATTCCAAAGGTGGACATCAGACACTGGAGCAGCATTTACAGGGCCCATTATACACTAGAGCATTAGAAATGGGGCCCATTATGTTTGGAGCATTATTTGGGCTCATAAGACAGTGGAGCTTCATCCATGGGGACCAACATATACTGTAGCATTATGTGGAGCTCATCATATACTGTTTCAAACATTATATGGGACCAATGATTCTGTATGGAGAAATAGATGGGCCTCGTCATGAGATGTAAAAAGTGAAGTAGTTTTCATTGTACTATACCGCTATTTCTCTGCCGTATCGGAGCATGATGAGTTGTGGTATGTGTTAAAGGGGCGCTCTTTCGCCCAGGGCACATGAAAACCTGCAGCCAGCCCTACCCCCCCACATCTTTAGCCAAATAACCCCCATTTTTCAGTGCATAACTTGTATTATGAAGTTAATTAAGGTTGACAAGCTTAAGTAAGAAGAATTGATGCTTTTGGCATTCAAATGGGCACTGTAGGTGTGTTTCCTGTCCTCCTCTCACTGCCGACTTTTATTCCCCATTGACTTACATTGGGTTTCGTGTTTCAGGACGACCCCGACTTTTCCCTATAATCGGCCGATCTTGCTCGACCCGACTTTTGGAAAAGTCGGGTTTCACGAAACGAAACTCGACCCTAAAAAACCAAAAGTCGCTCAACTCTACTTGTGAGAGTACTCTACAACTCGGGCCTGTGCAATGGGAGGGTCTGAGAAAACTATCCCAAAACTTTGAGAATGTTCCCCTGCCTCTGCTGGGTTGGAGTTGAGTCTCTCTTGCCTGTACTCCTTGGTTGTCCAAGAAACTGTGACCTCTGTCACGTTTTCAGATGGGAATTTTTTTAGTAACTCCACAACAAGGGCTTACTACTGCCCCATTTTAGTAGACCTGTCCACCTCAGGAATAAGCGATAGAAAGTTCTCCTTGTAGCGTGGGTCTAGAAATGTCATCAACCAGTAATGACTGTCACCCAAAATTTTAATTACGCTAGGGTCACGGTCAAGGCAGCATAACATAAACTCAGCCTTGCGTGCCAGACTGCTAACAGGCAAGTCTTCCATGTCCTCACCAAGATGCTCTCCTCCTCCTATTCCTCATCCCTGTCCTAGGGCCATCCATGCTGAACAGACGGTTTGACAGATGTGTATGTACTACCATCTATAACGCATGAAACTAGCTCCTATTCTTCCTACTCCTCTTCCTCATTGTCACCTAATCCACATTGGGATGAGATGAGGCTGGGTTGTATGTATTCGGCCTGTATGATTCTTTGCTCCATCTCATCATGCTCCGCCTGCAATGCATCCTCTTTGATTGTGGATTGTAGATGGACATCAGGTCTTCCTTCAGCCTTCAAAACAATGTTATGTGAGCAGAGAGCGTTTCAGAAGACAGAGAAGCGGGTATGGTGACACTAATTGTGGCGTCACGACCGCTCAACATCTTGGTGGCATCCTCAAAGTTTTGGAGGATGGTACATATGTCTGACATCCATGTCCACTCCTGAGGTCTTATGTGTGGAGTCTCAATGCATGGGGACATCACACATCAGTCGGTGAGATGAAAGCTGCAAATGCTGCTGAAGCACTGCAAGGGCGGCGGAAGCTGTAGCAGATTTTCTAAAATGGGCACACAGGTGGCGCAATTTGACAAGAAGATCAAGTAGGTCCGGGGTAGGTTTTGAGAAACCGTTGAAGCACCAGGTTAAGCACATGGGCCAGGCATGGTACATGTGAGAGCTCACCTTGCCTCAGAGTCGCTACCAAGATCCAGCTATTGTCACACATGACCATTCCTGGCTGTAGGTTTAGCTGTGTCAGCTACAGATCTACCTGCTCTTTCAGAGCTGTCCACAACTAATCAGCATCATGCAGTTTGTCACCTAAGCATATTAGCTTCAGCTCAATCAGTTGCCTCTTGGCTGAGGCAGTATTGCAGTGCTTCCAGCTTGTGACTGATGTGGTCATTTCAGAGATGGATGCTGAAGAGAAGAAGAAGGAGGAGCATGAGGTGCCGGAGCTGTAGACTGTGGGGGCAACCCTGATTGACCTAGGGCCTGCAATCCTCGGCGTTGGGAGAACATGTTCCATCTCTAGGTCTGACTGGGTCCCAGCTTCCACTATGTTAATCCAGTATGCCATCAGCTAGATGTGCCGTCCCTGCCCACAAGCACTTGTCCACTTTTCAGTGATTAGGTGTACTTTCCCAGTAACTGCATTGTTGAGGGCACGGCTAATGTTGTGGGACACGTGCTTGTGTAATATGGGGATGGCACGCCAGGAAAAATAATGGCAGCTGGGGACCAAGTACTGAGGGAAGACCGCCACTGTCAGGTTGGGAAAAGCTTCTGTCTCCACGAGGCAACATTTCGAGTGCAAGCAGTTGAGAAATGTGTAAATTTAATAGCGTGGCCTGTGGGGCATTGGCTGTGTATTTGCTCTTGCGTTCCAAGGACTTAAGTAAGGACAACTGAATGCTGCGCTGGGACAAGGACGTGGACGTGCTTGATGATGGTGCTACTTGAGTGTGTGCAATGACAGGTGGAGGGCAGAGGGCATCTTCGCATGCACCATGAACAGGGAATTAGCTTGCATGCAGAACAGTGGAAGAAGCAGTGGTGTATCCCGCAGACACTGTTCCTGGACCCTGGGGTTCAACCCACAAAATTGGGTTCTTTGCTGCCATGTTCCTGATCATGCTGGTGGTGGTCAGTCTGGTAGTTTTTCTATCCCTGCTGATGCTGGCATGGCACGTGGTCCAAATGGCCTTTTTGGGGTTATCAGCAGAGTCTTCAAAAAACAACCAGACTCGGTAACAATTAACAGTTGTACTGGCAACGTCCGTCATGTTAGTGGTACGTGGAGCGGTTCAACCGCCTTCTGTCTGTGGCCACCATACTGCTTCTTTCTGCCTGTGGGGGTGCTATGCATCCCTTCCCCTGTGTGGTGTTGTCCTAGTTCAGCATGTCCTCCTGCCAGGTTGTGTCAGTTGCTATATCATCCACCTCCTCGCCTTCCACTTCCATGCCCTGGTCCTCCTGACTTTCTTGCAATTGGTTCTCTTCATTTCCCACCATTGTGACATGTTCCCACAGACACCTTCATGTGACCGTGGCTGCTCAAATATTTGGGCATCACTACTACATGCCATCTTCTCTTACCCCACTTCAAGTGGATCAGGTGAGAGTCCCGAATCTATAAATGGAAAATTGAACAGCTCTTTGGAGTGACTAAGTGTGGGATTAGTTGTCTCCATGCACTCGGTATGGTGGGAGGAAGGAGGATCAGGGTGAGGAATATGCAGTGCAGACTCACAGCTACTCAGACTTGACCGCGTGGAAGACACAGTGGTGGTGGTGGCAAAGTGACTGGAAGCATTATCCGCTATCCAACCAACAACCTTTTGTCACTGCTCTGGGTTCAATAGTGGTGTGCTGCTCCGGTCCCCTAGTAATTGGGACAGGAAGGTCGGGCGAGAAGATGTGGATGTTTGTTGTGGCACAATTTCAGCTTGGCTTAGGCCTCTGCATGTGCCACCACCTTCACGTCTAGTTCCTTGTCCCTTGCCACGCACCTTGCCCATTTTAAATGGAGGACAATATTTTGCACAGTCACTAAAATGGCTGAATTTAAAGTAGTTGGCCTGTATTTAACTATTTTTTTCCACAAACTGCTGTCAATAACTTGTATAAGACACTCCAACAAAATTTTACAGTAGCCCAGAAATGGCAGAATTTTCTGCACACTCAGATGTGATCCCTGTGATGGCCAAACCCCTGTTTAAAATAAATGCCCTGTAGGTAGCTATTTTTTTTGTCAGCAAAATGGTGTCAATAACTTCTATAAGACACTTCAACAAAATTTTACAGTAGCCCAGAAATGGCAGAGTTTTCTGTGCACTCAGATGTGATCACTGTGATGGCCATACCCCTGTTTAAAATAGCTTGATTTTCAAGCTATAATATGGAAATCATCCAGGCTGGCTGTATTCTGCAGTGCCAACAAATAAATGGAGCAAAAAAACGGTGTGCTCCAGATGACTTTTGAAGAAAATAATCAGGATTAAGATGCAACAAAAATTTATTCCTGGCCCCTGATACCTGGGGCTATGTATATATGGTAAATGTCTGTAATAGACAGCAGCAGTCATTACTGGAATGGACCCTGTTGCTATATGCAATGAAGTCTGCCACATACACTGCCTGCCTACCTAGCACTGTTATCTATACACTTTGATTAGTCTTCAGAAGGACTGTTGGTTTAGATTGTTTTGTGTATGAAAGATGGTATACCCACACTAACTAAAACAACACTAAATGTGCCCCTAGCTCTGCAGCAACTCTCCCTACACTGCCTAAGTCTGGAGCAGACTGTGAAGAGCACGGCACCGCCCAGTTTCCTATAGACCTGATGACGCTGTGCGGCCAGCCAATCACTGTAATGTCACAACCTACATGGCTGTAGCATTACAGTGTGTGGCAGACAATCCCTGCATGTTGATTGGCTCTGTAAAACATGCAGGGTGGGGACCCGAGCTCCCACCACGCAACCCCGGAAATTCTTGGTGCTCACAGAGCATCTCGAGCAGTGAGATGCTCTGGCGATCACCGAATACTTACGAGCACCAGAGCATTTTAGCGCTTGCTCATGACTAATGGTTAACATTAACATCAAATACGCAATGTATTTGTACCACATGTATGTTAAATAAAACCATAGTCAATGTACATACTGGGAAATGGGAGATCAGCTATAAGAAACTGGTTAGCCATAATGTGGCTATTACTGTTCTTAGCAAAAGTAGGCGTCAATATTTTTTTTTGTTTTGACTCCATGTATAATTAATTTGACATGGTAATTATGCCATGCAGCTTTACTTCCTTTACATATCACAATGAAAATGCTCAATTAAGTAAGGAAACTTCTCATAAGCTTTATTCTCTTTAATCATGTGTATGCATTCTTTTGTGAAATGTTACAGGAGGCTATGTTTCAGTGTGTTCAGGAAGGACAACTGTAAAACACTTTTCATAGAAAAGTAGTTGGTAGACGCAAAATGAAAGCATAATACAGCATCCCACAGTGGACTAGAGAGAAGAGCAGATTAACTTTTGATTTGAGAATATCACTGAAGACTGAGTGGGAGTTAAGTTTTCAGCTTTAGAAAAACCTTCTTTTAATGTGAAATGTTTAATACATCATTAGTGAGGATAATGTCAGCATTGCAAACTAATAACATGATATCTCCATCAGATCACCATAAGAAAAACCTGATAATAAAGGGGTGTTCTGGAAGTAAAAAATGCCCTGGATGGTAAAACAATTGAATTATTAATATATTTACTTTTGGAGTCTTTTACAGTTAATAACAAAGTTTAATTCCTTGAAATGTGCAATAATTGCCCACTGTAGTGACATCATTATGGTGGACATGTCACTGCAGCAGGCTGAGACTAGTCAGCCAATAAAAGTACAAGTATACTGGGGGATCTCAACTGTGGAGGGAAACCACAAATAATTCTAGAAAGAATTATATTATTTGATCATCTCATCTGATTTTTTAACCTAGCAAAACCTATGTAATGCACTATCTCTATCCAAATATCATAATGATAATTTAATTAGAAATCAGCTGCTAAATTAACCTTCCTAGTTAAATAATTGTAAAGATTTCATGATTAAATTTGTATCATCGGTTTATGTAAATGCCAGACTATTGAAACATTGGATCTCATCATATAAAGGAAAATGCTAATAAACTTTATAAACAGATTTGTTTTCCACATGCAAAATTATGTTTTTATTTTTTTTCTCTTAGGTGCATGGTAGGAACTTGCTGTCAATTGATTTTGACAGAAATTCTCATACAGAAAAAATATATGATGATCACCGGAAGTTTACGCTAAGAATTGTCTATGATCAGTTAGGACGACCACTTTTGTGGCTTCCAAGCAGTGGACTTGCACCTGTTAATGTGTCTTATTTCTTCAATGGTCGCTTATCTGGACTTCAGCGTGGAGCAATGAGTGAAAGAACTGAGATGGATAAACAGGGTAGAATTATTTCTCGTGCTTTTGCAGATGGAAAGACATGGAGTTATACATATCTTGAAAAGGTAAGAGGTGATTGCTCATCAAGTGTAGTAACTAAAGGACACATGTCAGTTGCATTCATGCTGCCTGAACCGTGCTCTGCATAAGGCTGGAGTCACACTTAATGTATTAAAAATCGGCACGATTCTCTCGGTCGAGAGTGACACAAATGCTCTCCGTATGGTCATCCATGTGTAATGCGTTTGCAATGCGATGTTGCGATTTTCTCACACCTGTGTATTTGTATGACATCCCTATGACATGCATATGGCTTTACATTTCTCCCTGATTTTCCCCATTGAATTTAATCGCTCAATGGGCTGAAATGAGGAAAATGTGTGCATATTTCTCTCAATCACACAGATGGTTCGTGTGGTGTCTGAGTTTTTCTCGCACCCATAGACTTTGCATTGGAGAGGCTCGGATGATATACGCATACAATCGCAGCATGCTGTGATTTCACTCGCACGCTGAATACGTCCGAGAAAAAAAACCGTGGTCTGAATGCTATGCAAAGTTTTATCGCATAGCACTTGTCTGTATTCAATGCTAGTGTGACTCTGGACTAATGGCTCATACTCACTTGCGAGAGACTCGCACGATTCTCGTGTGAGTGAATAATACAGAAACAGAGGTCAGACAGGCACAAATTGACTCTGTCTGCCTCGTCAAGGGGATCTACCTAAGTTCTGTTTTCCAGTTGTTCCGATAGAAGCCCCAATGTCAAGACCAGGAGCTTTATCTTGCCAAAATGCTAGTGTGACTGGGACCTGTAATGTCAACCAGTATGGCAGCATGGGTGTGACATCAATCTATATTTTAACTGTGAAAACAGAGAGATGGAGGACAAAAGGAAAAGTCAGCTCACCACATTAAATTGCACTGTGGTTTGATGTAGATCATCGCACGTCTGTGACGTGGAACCTAAACAAGCAGAAAAAAAGGGGAAATTATTCTCCAGCAATGATAGGTTTAGTAAATTAAAAATAAAAAAAATCTTCATTTAGGTATTATTGAAATAGACTGGTCACCAAAGAAATCCAGGGTACACAGCAGATGCTTTTCAGATACAAGCATTAATAATGGTATGTCGCTTGTTGATATTTTAACTACCCTTCAACCTGATCCTAGTATTGACTCGGCTTCCTGATTATTTTCTGTAAGGCTACTTTCACACATCAGGTTTTCGGCGTCAGGCGCGATCCGGCGTCGTGCCGGAACGCCGGATCCGGCAAATGTTTAGTAAAACCGGATGTGACGGATCCGGTTTTCTGCCGGATCCGTCTTTTTCTTGACAGACAAAACCGGATCCGTCTCATCCGGTTCATCCGTTTTTCTATCCGTTTTTCGACGGATTACGCCGGATCCGGTTTTTAAAATTGACCCTTGTGGCCTTCCGAACGGGATTGGCTACTGGAAAACTATATATAGCATGTTCCTACAGCCCTTCTTTGACAGGTTGTAGAGGAGAAAGTGCAGGTTGGAGAGAAGAGCAAGTTACCGGCGAAGATGGATGTTGTCATTGGAAATATTTTGAAGAATTTGGCGGATTTTACAGCGGAGGCGAATCGTTTGAGGGTGATTGTTCTGGAGAAGGAGAGAGCGAGACAGCAGCGCATCAGGCATCGTAGACGACGTTTGTGGATCCACCCCATCACAGCCAAGAGAATGACGCGTGGGGTCTATTCTACACTATGCATGGACCTTCGACGAAACCCGGATAAATTTTTTGGATATGTTAGGATGAAAATGGAGAATTTTGATTACTTGGTGGAGCGCATTGCACACCTCATAAGAAAAGCGGACACCTATTGCCGCTTCTCCGTTTCACCCGCAGAGCGTCTGATGGTGACTTTAAGGTAAGCCACATTTATTGGATATGATCGCATCAGAGCACACTTTCACTGCAATCTTGTTGGTGGTAATTTGTATCTCCAAGTGTTAGGTCAGTTTTGGTATGTAATGCTGTGATTTAAAACTAATTTATTGTTTGTTAATTCCCCACAGATTTCTTGCAACTGGAGAATCCCTTTCGTCACTGCATTTCCAGTACAGACTCGGGATTTCCACCATATCTGGAATTGTGAAGTACACATGCCGTGCACTGTGGGACTCCTTAGCTGAAGAGTTTTTACCAGAGCCCACAACAGAGAGGTGGATTGAAATTCCTGACAAGTTTCAACAGATATGTCAGTTTCCAAACTGC
The DNA here is from genome assembly GCF_039654945.1 of Dendrobates tinctorius. Taxonomy (NCBI): domain Eukaryota; kingdom Metazoa; phylum Chordata; class Amphibia; order Anura; family Dendrobatidae; genus Dendrobates; species Dendrobates tinctorius. The sequence goes on along the minus strand of NW_027361776.1, from coordinate 5,182,146 downwards.
TTGGGCGCTGTGGACGGGAAACATATCCGCATTGTAAAGCCAGCTGGATCTGGATCGGAATATTTCAATTCCAAGAAATATTTTTCAATTGTCCTCATGGCCATCGCTGACGCGGAATACAAATTTATTGCGGTTGATATTGGGGCCTATGGCCGCTCCAATGACTCTCAAGTTTTCAAACTGTCTGCCATGGGGCGTAAACTGTATGGAAACACCTTCCAGTTCCCACCACCTAGACCGCTGCCGCAAACATCTGGTCCACCTATGCCATTTGTCTGTGTAGGGGATGAAGCCTTCCAGCTGTCAGAACACCTTTTGAAACCGTACTCTAGCAGAGGATTGACAAGACCAAAACGCATTTTTAATTACCGCCTTACAAGAGCAAGAAGAATGGTTGAATGTACCTTTGGTATTCTGACAGCCAAATGGCGGGTCCTATTGACTGCGATCAACCTCAAGACAGAAACTGTGGACGAGGTGATCAAAGCGTAAGTGGTACTCCACAATTTTGTTATATGCAAGGAACCCATTTCCATTGAGGACACCTCTGAAGAAACCACCTTGCAAGATTACCATGACATTACCACTAGAAGTTCTGTGACGGTTTCAGTAATGAGGGACAATTTTGCACTATACTTTATGTCACCTCAAGGCAGAGTACACTGGCAGGATGACAGAGTGTGAAAGATTTGTGCCCTAACCAAACTTGTGTACCTTCTGTACCAACAGTATATACCTTTGCCAACCAAAGTTGGCTATCTTGTCATGGTCTCTATTTTTAGCTTTAGGCCACAGGTGTGTACCTGGTTGTGTTTTATGCAAAGTATTTCACCTTTTAACAAAAGTTGTGTACATTGTTAGGAAATCACCAACAATAAACACAACTTTTTAGGTGAAATACTTTGCTTCAAACACAACCAGGAACACAACTGTGGCAAAAAGCTAAAATTTACCCACAGTTATATACCTAGTTTTGAATACCATTTCACCTTTTAAATACCCTGTATTTAACCTTTTTCGCCGCAGAAAGAAATGACAGACAACCAGTGTAAAATAATTTAACTTTTATTGAAAAATGTTTTTTTTAGTAAACTTTTTTAAAATTTTAATAAACATGTTTAATAAAAATTTGAAACTATAAAACTGAAACCATAAAACTGGTCATTTTTATTTAAATACACACATTATAATTCTGTGTAGTGTGTGGTGGAAATACTGCTGTAGGGGCTGCGGGACACTTCGACACTGGGAGTGTGGAGAGAGGACTGGGATCGTGGTGGGGAAGGAACAGTTAGAGGTGAAGGTGTGGAAAAAACTACAGAATGGGTGGACATGTGGGAAGCAGAAGAGGTGGTGGGTGGTGGAGTGGAGGGTTGGGCAGGGACTGTAGGAGCAGATGATGTTGATGGCAAGTTGTATGGGGAAGGAGTTTGGTACGGGGCAGGTTGCTGGAAGTGGGGAGATGTCTGGTACGGGGCAGGTTGCTGGAAGTGGGGAGATGTCTGGTACGGGGCAGGTTGCTGGAAGTGTGGAGATGTCTGGTACGGGGCAGGTTGCTGGAAGTGGGGAGATGTCTGGTACTGGGGAGGTTGCTGGTACTGGGGAGTTTGCAGGTACTGTGGAGGTTGCTGGTACTGGTGAGGTTGCTGGTGCTGGGGAGGTTGCTGGTGCTGGGGAGGTGGCTGGTGCTGGGGAGGTGGATGGTGCTGGGGAGGTGGATGGTGCTGGGGAGGTGGATGGTGCTGGGGAGGTGGATGGTATGTAATAGGAGGGGGAGGATGGAAAGTGGCTGGAGGTGGATGGTATGTAATAGGAGGGGGAGGATGGAAAGTGGCTGGAGGGGGTGTAGATGTAATAGGAGGGGGAGGATGGAAAGTGGCTGGAGGGGGTGTAGATGTAATAGGAGGGGGAGGATGGAAAGTGGCTGGAGGGGGTGCAGGTGGAGGAACTACTGTGGTGGGAGGAGGAGGAGGTTGGGAGGTAACTTGCTGGAGAGCAGCGTGGCATGAATGCATTACATGCATCTGCTGGGCAGGAGAGAGCGTTTCCATGCGCTCCACAACAGACCTGAAAAAGGTGTGGTTTGGCGAAGATCTTGCTTCTGAATGCATGGTTTGCAGAAGTGTCTTCACCTCCAGAATGCTGGAGTTGATCTGCTGATAGCCTGCGGAGATTTGCTCTGGCAAGACTTTTAGACAGTTCTGGAAAGATGCATTCAGATGCAAGAACTCTGGCGCATAAATCTTTTCCTGACCCCTCTGCCGCTGCCGCCCAGTACCCGCAGGTGTACTAGAGGTGGCAGGGGCAGAAGGGTGGGGTAAAGGGAAAGCGATCTCCTCACCAGCAGCTTCATGTAATGTAGGCGGCCACGATGCTCCTGCGCTGGTGGATGGGACAGATGGGTCGAATGTGTTGGAAGGCTGGGAAGGTGCAGATGTACCGGGGCGGTCGAAGTGTCCCTCGGTGCCGGTCTCCTCAGGGATCGCCTCAGAAGGGTCCAATCGTGCCGGCTCCCGAGTGCTGCTCACCATGCTGTGGAATAAAGAGAAAAAAAAACAATTAAAATACTGACATGGTATGGCCCTGGCTGAAAAAAAAATTTACATCTAACATTTTTTTTCACATTTGGTGTGTAATATTTACCTTCTGGTGACCATTGTTTCCCGGAGGAACGACAGGGCTTCTGCGTACTTGTACTTGCTCCTGCGTCCTCCAGATCCACTCGGGGCCCGCATCTCTTTATTGAACTCCTTCTTGAAACGATCTCTCACAGACCGCCACCGATTCACAATTCTGTTCCCTGAAACGAGAAAGGAGTGGTTAGTATACAACATCAGTGTTTCCCAAACTCCAGTCCTCATGGTCCCCAGGGGTCATGTTTTCAGGATTTCCATAGTAAATAGAAATCCTGAACACATGATCCGTGGGGACCACGAGGACTGGAGTTCGGGAAACACTGGTTTAAATCAAGCAACCGGTACTGTATATACTTACGCTCTGTAATCTGTGCCCGAACATCGTGGTCCTCCCAGCGGCCCACAAGGAGTGAACAGATTTCCTCCCAGAGTCGTCGGGTAACGATCAGGTCAGCGTGGCGGCGGTCAGCCATATTCCAAAGCGGCTCCCTTTCTCTGACGAGATCGATGAGGCGGTCCACATCAATCCCTCCATCCTCAACGTCAGAGTCGGGAGCACGCTGTGAAGGCTGTTAAAGAAAAAGACAAAAATAACATAATTAGCCTCCACAAAAGAAATGAAATAAAAAGTGCAAAAAAACAAAGCAAAAATATTTATACTTACACGCTGGTGACCGCCGCGTTGCTGTCGCCGACGACCCTGGGAGGCACTGCGAGCACCTCTTGGCCAAGCACCAGATTGGGAAGACTAGAGAAGAAAACAAAAAAAGTTATGTCTTTGGATGTAGGCATTTGTTTGCTGTGTGTGGTCTGCAGAACATTGTTTTCTATGTGTTGTGTGTAGTGTGATGTTGTGTTTCTGCGTTTGATGCAAAAAACTTACCAATTGTGAGCCCACTCCAGGTGTCTGTCCACCCCTTCCTTCTTCTTCTGGGAGCTCCTCTTCATCTTGTGATTCCTGTTTTGAAATAAAAGGCCATGAATAGACATATATTACAGAGAAGATGGATTTTGGAAATAAAAACTTACCGTCAAACGCTGACGATGCGAGGGAGGGCTCCCAGAAGATGATGTGCTGTCTTCCTGGTGGCCACACTCCATGCCTGTGGGTGGTGTTCCAGCTGCTGCCATTGCTGCTGCTGCTGCTGCATCTATTGGGCGGCTGTTGAATAAAGAGAAACAAAGGGCCAATGAATATCTTGATATTCAATAGCCCTAGTTTGGAGGCCTCTTTCACACATCAGGTTTTCGCCGTCAGGCGCGATCCGGCGCTTTTGACAGAAACCGGATCCGGCGAAATGCAATGCCGGATCCGGTTTCCCCCCCATTGACTTGCATTTGCGCCGGATCGCGCTGGATGGCCATGCGTTTCATCCGGTTTTCGCCGGATCCGGCAATGTGTCGCAATGTGTCGCGATCCGGCGTCTGGAAAAAACGTCTACTGTAACGTTTTTTGTCTCCGGCGAAAAAGCCGGACACGCCGGATCCGGCGCGTCCGGCTTTTTCACACAATGAAAGCCTATGAGCGCCGCAATGCGCCGGATCCGGCGAAAGCCTGATCCGGCGGCCGGATCCAGTTTTTTGGTCTGAGCATGCTCAGTAGCTCTGCCCACAAGACATATATAAAAGCAAGACAGTGGGACCCACAGTCACACCCAACATGCCACCCAAGACAGCAACCAGGCGCAGGAGAAGGCAGGAGACATCTGCAGCAGCACCATCAGCACCACCCCAATTGGAGCAGCATGCTGAACAACGGGAGGGGAGTCCAGCAGCAGATGAGAGACGGTAATTATCAAATCACCCATTCCTCCAAACTAGGGCTATTGAATATCAAGATATTCATTGGCCCTTTGTTTCTCTTTATTCAACAGCCGCCCAATAGATGCAGCAGCAGCAGCAGCAGCAATGGCAGCAGCTGGAACACCACCCACAGGCATGGAGTGTGGCCACCAGGAAGACAGCACATCATCTTCTGGGAGCCCTCCCTCGCATCGTCAGCGTTTGACGGTAAGTTTTTATTTCCAAAATCCATCTTCTCTGTAATATATGTCTATTCATGGCCTTTTATTTCAAAACAGGAATCACAAGATGAAGAGGAGCTCCCAGAAGAAGAAGGAAGGGGTGGACAGACACCTGGAGTGGGCTCACAATTGGTAAGTTTTTTGCATCAAACGCAGAAACACAACATCACACTACACACAACACATAGAAAACAATGTTCTGCAGACCACACACAGCAAACAAATGCCTACATCCAAAGACATAACTTTTTTTGTTTTCTTCTCTAGTCTTCCCAATCTGGTGCTTGGCCAAGAGGTGCTCGCAGTGCCTCCCAGGGTCGTCGGTGACAGCAACGCGGCGGTCACCAGCGTGTAAGTATAAATATTTTTGCTTTGTTTTTTTGCACTTTTTATTTCATTTCTTTTGTGGAGGCTAATTATGTTATTTTTGTCTTTTTCTTTAACAGCCTTAACAGCGTGCTCCCGACTCTGACGTTGAGGATGGAGGGATTGATGTGGACCGCCTCATCGATCTCGTCAGAGAAAGGGAGCCGCTCTGGAATATGGCTGACCGCCGCCACGCTGACCTGATCGTTACCCGACGACTCTGGGAGGAAATCTGTTCGCTCCTTGTGGGCCGCTGGGAGGACCTCGATGTTCGGGCCCAGATTACAGAGCGTAAGTATACACAGTACCGGTTGCTTGATTTAAACCAGTGTTTCCCGAACTCCAGTCCTCGTGGTCCCCACGGATCATGTGTTCAGGATTTCTATTTACTATGGAAATCCTGAAAACATGACCCCTGGGGACCATGAGGACTGGAGTTTGGGAAACACTGATGTTGTATACTAACCACTCCTTTCTCGTTTCAGGGAACAGAATTGTGAATCGGTGGCGGTCTGTGAGAGATCGTTTCAAGAAGGAGTTCAATAAAGAGATGCGGGCCCCGAGTGGATCTGGAGGACGCAGGAGCAAGTACAAGTACGCAGAAGCCCTGTCGTTCCTCCGGGAAACAATGGTAACCAGAAGGTAAATATTACACACCACATGTGAAAAAAATGTTAGATGTAAATTTTTTTTTCAGCCAGGGCCATACCATGTCAGTATTTTAATTGTTTTTTTTTCTCTTTATTCCACAGCACGGTGAGCAGCACTCGGGAGCCGGCACGATTGGACCCTTCTGAGGCGATCCCTGAGGAGACCGGCACCGAGGGACACTTCGACCGCCCCGGTACATCTGCACCTTCCCAGCCTTCCAACACATTCGACCCATCTGTCCCATCCACCAGCACAGGAGCATCGTGGCCGCCTACATTACATGAAGCTGCTGGTGAGGAGATCGCTTTCCCTTTACCCCACCCTTCTGCCCCTGCCACCTCTAGTACACCTGCGGGTACTGAGCGGCAGAGGGGTCAGGAAAAGACTTATGCGCCAGAGTTCTTGCATCTGAATGCATCTTTCCAGAACTGTCTAAAAGTCTTGTCAGAGCAAATCTCCGCAGGCTATCAGCAGATCAACTCCAGCATTCTGGAGGTGAAGACACTTCTGCAAACCATGCATTCAGAAGCAAGATCTTCGCCAAACCACACCTTTTTCAGGTCTGTTGTGGAGCGCATGGAAACGCTCTCTCCTGCCCAGCAGATGCATGTAATGCATTCATGCCACGCTGCTCTCCAGAAAGTTACCTCCCAACCTCCTCCTCCTCCCACCACAGTAGTTCCTCCACCTGCACCCCCTCCAGCCACTTTCCATCCTCCCCCTCCTATTACATCTACACCCCCTCCAGCCACTTTCCATCCTCCCCCTCCTATTACATCTACACCCCCTCCAGCCACTTTCCATCCTCCCCCTCCTATTACATACCATCCACCTCCAGCCACTTTCCATCCTCCCCCTCCTATTACATACCATCCACCTCCCCAGCACCATCCACCTCCCCAGCACCAGCCACCTCCCCAGCACCAGCAACCTCCCCAGCACCAGCAACCTCACCAGTACCAGCAACCTCCACAGTACCTGCAAACTCCCCAGTACCAGCAACCTCCCCAGTACCAGACATCTCCCCACTTCCAGCAACCTGCCCCGTACCAGACATCTCCCCACTTCCAGCAACCTGCCCCGTACCAGACATCTCCCCACTTCCAGCAACCTGCCCCGTACCAGATATCTCCCCACTTCCAGCAACCTGCCCCGTACCAAACTCCTTCCCCATACAACTTGCCATCAACATCATCTGCTCCTACAGTCCCTGCCCAACCCTCCACTCCACCACCCACCACCTCTTCTGCTTCCCACATGTCCACCCATTCTGTAGTTTTTTCCACACCTTCACCTCTAACTGTTCCTTCCCCACCACGATCCCAGTCCTCTCTCCACACTCCCAGTGTCGAAGTGTCCCGCAGCCCCTACAGCAGTATTTCCACCACACACTACACAGAATTATAATGTGTGTATTTAAATAAAAATGACCAGTTTTATGGTTTCAGTTTTATAGTTTCAAATTTTTATTAAACATGTTTATTAAAATTTTAAAAAGTTTACTAAAAAAAACATTTTTCAATAAAAGTTAAATTATTTTACACTGGTTGTCTGTCATTTCTTTCTGCGGCGAAAAAGGTTAAATACAGGGTATTTAAAAGGTGAAATGGTATTCAAAACTAGGTATATAACTGTGGGTAAATTTTAGCTTTTTGCCACAGTTGTGTTCCTGGTTGTGTTTGAAGCAAAGTATTTCACCTAAAAAGTTGTGTTTATTGTTGGTGATTTCCTAACAATGTACACAACTTTTGTTAAAAGGTGAAATACTTTGCATAAAACACAACCAGGTACACACCTGTGGCCTAAAGCTAAAAATAGAGACCATGACAAGATAGCCAACTTTGGTTGGCAAAGGTATATACTGTTGGTACAGAAGGTACACAAGTTTGGTTAGGGCACAAATCTTTCACACTCTGTCATCCTGCCAGTGTACTCTGCCTTGAGGTGACATAAAGTATAGTGCAAAATTGTCCCTCATTACTGAAACCGTCACAGAACTTCTAGTGGTAATGTCATGGTAATCTTGCAAGGTGGTTTCTTCAGAGGTGTCCTCAATGGAAATGGGTTCCTTGCATATAACAAAATTGTGGAGTACCACGCACGCTTTGATCACCTCGTCCACAGTTTCTGTCTTGAGGTTGATCGCAGTCAATAGGACCCGCCATTTGGCTGTCAGAATACCAAAGGTACATTCAACCATTCTTCTTGCTCTTGTGAGGCGGTAATTAAAAATGCGTTTTGGTCTTGTCAATCCTCTGCTAGAGTACGGTTTCAAAAGGTGTTCTGACAGCTGGAAGGCTTCATCCCCTACACAGACAAATGGCATAGGTGGACCAGATGTTTGCGGCAGCGGTCTAGGTGGTGGGAACTGGAAGGTGTTTCCATACAGTTTACGCCCCATGGCAGACAGTTTGAAAACTTGAGAGTCATTGGAGCGGCCATAGGCCCCAATATCAACCGCAATAAATTTGTATTCCGCGTCAGCGATGGCCATGAGGACAATTGAAAAATATTTCTTGGAATTGAAATATTCCGATCCAGATCCAGCTGGCTTTACAATGCGGATATGTTTCCCGTCCACAGCGCCCAAGCAGTTTGGAAACTGACATATCTGTTGAAACTTGTCAGCAATTTCAATCCACCTCTCTGTTGTGGGCTCTGGTAAAAACTCTTCAGCTAAGGAGTCCCACAGTGCACGGCATGTGTACTTCACAATTCCAGATATGGTGGAAATCCCGAGTCTGTACTGGAAATGCAGTGACGAAAGGGATTCTCCAGTTGCAAGAAATCTGTGGGGAATTAACAAACAATAAATTAGTTTTAAATCACAGCATTACATACCAAAACTGACCTAACACTTGGAGATACAAATTACCACCAACAAGATTGCAGTGAAAGTGTGCTCTGATGCGATCATATCCAATAAATGTGGCTTACCTTAAAGTCACCATCAGACGCTCTGCGGGTGAAACGGAGAAGCGGCAATAGGTGTCCGCTTTTCTTATGAGGTGTGCAATGCGCTCCACCAAGTAATCAAAATTCTCCATTTTCATCCTAACATATCCAAAAAATTTATCCGGGTTTCGTCGAAGGTCCATGCATAGTGTAGAATAGACCCCACGCGTCATTCTCTTGGCTGTGATGGGGTGGATCCACAAACGTCGTCTACGATGCCTGATGCGCTGCTGTCTCGCTCTCTCCTTCTCCAGAACAATCACCCTCAAACGATTCGCCTCCGCTGTAAAATCCGCCAAATTCTTCAAAATATTTCCAATGACAACATCCATCTTCGCCAGTAACTTGCTCTTCTCTCCAACCTGCACTTTCTCCTCTACAACCTGTCAAAGAAGGGCTGTAGGAACATGCTATATATAGTTTTCCAGTAGCCAATCCCGTTCGGAAGGCCACAAGGGTCAATTTTAAAAACCGGATCCGGCGTAATCCGTCGAAAAACGGATGAACCGGATGAGACGGATCCGGTTTTGTCTGTCAAGAAAAAGACGGATCCGGCAGAAAACCGGATCCGTCACATCCGGTTTTACTAAACATTTGCCGGATCCGGCGTTCCGGCACGACGCCGGATCGCGCCTGACGCCGAAAACCTGATGTGTGAAAGTAGCCTAAGCCTGCTCCACTGGCCAGCAGTTGCTCTTTGCACCCAAGCCAGGGGTCCCAGTGTAAAGGTCCCATCTCAAATAACGAGATCGTGAGCGAGATCGCTGAAACGTCACAGGTTTTGTGATGCAACAGCGACCTCACAAGCGGTCTCGCTAAATGTGGCACATAGCGGCAACCGGCCCCCCGCTGGAAATTGCTGATCGTGCTCGAATGTCCCAGGCCATTTTTTGATCGTTGGCGTCCCGCTGGTCAGCATACATCGCTGTGTTTGAAGCCAACGAGCGACCTCGTTGGCAACACAGAACTCAGGGATGCAGGCGTGAGTCGTCAGAATAGCTGTTGTGTGACAAGATCCCAACGACCGCAGAGGTCTTTATACAGATCACCGTATCGTTGCTGCGTCTTTGAGTAGATCTGCCTGTTTGACAGCTTACTAGCTACCATGTAGAATTGTACCAGCGATCCTAACCAGGTCGTATCGTTGTCGGGATCGCTGGAGAGTCGTTATGTGTAACGGGACCCTAAGTCCCTATTTAAGGCTTAAAGGGTGAAGGTGAGGTCAACCTACAGGTTCTGGAAGGTGTTGTGGCTAGTGATAATCCTTTGTATGGAAACTTTATCAAGAGCTGCCAGGCTATCACACACAGTTCCCCATGACAATCAGAAATTGAGATTGGTGAAGTTTCAGGCTCTGAGTTTCCCACCCATTGCTGGAACTAAGAAGGTAGAAGCTGTTGGGTCTTCTTATCAGTGTGCTGAAGATGAGCAATAGACAGCATATCGAATGTCTAAAGCCGTTCATTTGGTGATGAGTGTGGCACACAGCAAGGGCCATAGCTTTAATTCATTAATACTGGTGTTTTGTTTCATTCATGCAGGAATAAGATGCATCACATTCATTTAGAGGCAAATACCACTTAATGAATTCATCTTATTAGTATTATATTCCAATCAAGGACTACAGTAAAATTTCTGACATAACAAACTTTTGCACTTTTACTGAATTTAACAGGTGGGCGTAGGCACACTCCACCCTATCTTTTCCCCAGCACCCCCCCCCCCATTTTCATGGATCTGCTTCAAACTAGCATGAAAACTCCTTGATGTATCAGCCCCTTGTGTCCAGTTCGAATATAAACTGCATGATAGATTTTTTTTTACCGTAATGACATTCCTTCCTGGGGGTCTCTGAACCTGAATTCAGATGATCACAACCACAAATGGGCTTCTATAAAATGACTGAAGTGAGTCTGGTATTGATTTTCCAGATACGTAACTGCAGTCAGAGGAAGGTAACAACAAAAGACATTGCTGTAGTTATAACTTTAATCTTGCAGATAGAAGATCATACTGTTTTATATGCTTTTTTCTTATAAAATATGTTTTAACTTTTTAAATCTACAAGTGTGATTGTTTTTCAAAAATATAAAATTCATCTGAACTACATTTTGTGGAAATAACTGTAATAAAATCTTATGTACCAAGTATTGTGCATTCAAGTAATAAAATGAGTAGTCTTTGCCATCAAAATTTACAGTGCAAAATGTTCTTTCCTAATGTTGGACATATTTCTTGAAAATTTTCTTCATCACACAGAGTATTTTTCCATTTGATTACTGATTTCCTTTATACATACATGTATTTTTGGACTTTTTGTTTACTACTAAATAATGTAATTTATATTATTTTATTTTTTCATGTTTGCAGTCTATGGTGCTTCTTCTTCAAAGTCAGCGGCAGTACATCTTTGAATACGACTCATCAGACAGACTTTACTCTGTAACTATGCCGAGTGTAGCACGGCACAGTATGTCAACTCATACATCTATTGGCTACATCAGGAACATGTACAACCCTCCAGAAAGCAATGCTTCGATTATATTTGATTACAGTGAAGATGGTCGAATTCTAAAAACTTCTTATCTTGGTACTGGCCGACAAGTGTTCTATAAATATGGAAAACTTTCCAAATTATCTGAGATCATTTATGACAGTACTGCAGTTACTTTTGGCTATGATGAAACCACAGGAGTTTTAAAAATGGTTAACCTCCAAAGTGGTGGTTTTTCTTGTACAATACGTTATCGAAAAATTGGACCCTTAGTGGACAAGCAAATATACAGATTTTCTGAAGAAGGCATGGTGAATGCAAGGTTTGACTACACATACCATGACAACAGTTTTCGTGTCGCAAGCATTAAGCCTATCATAAGTGAAACCCCACTTCCTGTTGAACTCTACCGTTATGATGACATATCTGGAAAAATTGAACATTTTGGCAAATTTGGGGTAATTTACTATGATGTCAATCAGATCATTACTACCGCTGTGATGACACTGACAAAACATTTTGATACTCATGGCCGCATCAAAGAGGTCCAATATGAAATATTTAGGTCACTCATGTATTGGATGACTGTGCAGTATGACAGTATGGGACGTGTTATAAAAAGAGAACTAAAGCTTGGTCCCTATGCTAACACAACTAAGTACACGTATGAGTACGATGGAGATGGTCAATTGTTGACGGTTGCTGTTAATGACAGACAAACCTGGCGATACAACTATGACCTAAATGGTAACCTGTATTTGTTGACCCCTGGAAATGGTGTACGTCTTCTACCATTGAGATATGACCTCAGAGATAGAATAACACGTCTGGGGGATGTACAATATAAAATAGATGATGATGGGTTTTTGAGCCAAAGAGGTGCAGATATTTTTGATTACAACTCAAAAGGTCTTCTCACTAGGGCATACAACAAGGTCCTTGGATGGAATGTACAATATCGCTATGATGGACTGGGTCGTAGAGCGTCATGCAAAACTAACTTAGGTCTCCATCTTCAGTTCTTCTATGCTGATCTCCACAATCCAACACGAGTTACCCACGTTTATAATCACTCAAACTCGGAAATTATTTCTCTGTATTATGATTTACAAGGCCACCTCTTTGCAATGGAGAGCAGCAGTGGAGAGGAATATTACATTGCCTCTGATAACACAGGAACGCCATTGGCAGCTTTCAGCATCAATGGGGTCATGATTAAACAGCTGCAGTATACACCTTTTGGTGAAATTTATTTTGATTCTAATCCAAACTTTCAGCTTGTCATTGGATTTCATGGAGGACTATATGATCCTTTAACAAAACTTGTACATTTTGCTCAGAGAGATTATGATGTGTTAGCGGGACGTTGGATATCTCCGGATTACACAATGTGGAGGAAAATTGGAAGAGACCCTGCTCCTTTCAATTTATACATGTTTAAGAACAATAATCCCTTAAGTACGGAAATGGACTTAAAAAACTATGTGACAGGTAAGTGACTACTGCCAAACAGGGTATTTAAACGACATTTGAATATAGTAAGGATGAAATGTTATAAAGATGATTTAATAATGATTGAACTTCTCCTCAAGTACTCCTGGCCACCTTACTGAAAGTGCTGCCATCGGGAGTAATTTAATTTATTTCCTCCTCGCCATTTTTCAGTCATGGGGGTGTACACAGAGAGGCTATAGTCACCCCTCACAGCACTGCTCACTATACTGTGAGCAGTGGCTATAGGCAGGCATCAGACTTTGACAGCTCTCTGCACAGATTCTCTAGAGAGATGGCTGCGATGCTGTGAGCGATGACTGTAAACACTCCCTGCACCACATCTATGACTGAAAGCTCCTGAGAGGAAATAAATTTGTTTTCTCCCTGTAGCCACACTTTCAGTAAGGTAACTGGTCAGTATTGTAATGCTGTTTACCTGCAGATTAACCCCATATCTGCAGATGAATAGTGTTTTCAAAGATGACAGGTTTCCTTTAACCCCTTAATGATCACGATACGCCTTTTAACGGCGGCAGTTAAGGGTACTTTTACCTGCGTGCCACTTTTTAAAGGCCCTGAGAAATAGGGATATAGTGCCCCTCCCCAGAGTCAGAAATTCTTTAGGGTCTCAGCTACCGGGAGTAGCTGAGACCCGGGAGAGCATGATTTGGGTCGTTTTTTACCGACCCCAGTGTTTTGCTATCTCCATTATTCACAGAATAACGGCGACCGCAATAAAAGTCAGATCTCCTATTTATCTCTCTCTCCTCTTATGTGACCCTCCTGCATCCCCCGTCAAGTCCCCCGGCCAGTGGCTTCTTCTTCTGGGAAGAAAATGGCGGGTGAATGTGCAGTGCGTCCACCAAGATCTGCCAGCCGGCACCCAGCAACAAAAGGAAATTTTTCCTATTGGTTTATTTTGATCACTGTGATAGACCCTAATACAGTGATCAAAATAAAAAAAATAGTAAATCAAAACCCCTTTTACCAGCTCCTTAGTTAGGTTAAAATCACAAAATAAAAAATGTATTTATTTCCATTTTTCAATTAGGGTTGGGCTAGGGTTAGGGTTGGGGCTAGGGTTGGGGCTAGAGCTAGAGTTAGGGTTGGCTATGGTTAGGGTTGGGGATAGGGTTAGGGTTAAGGTTGGGCTAAAGTTAGGGTTGGGCTAGGGTTAGAGTTGGGCTAAAATTAGGGTTGGGCTAAAGTTAGGGTTGGGCTAGGGTTTGGATTGTGGTAAGGGTTGTTTGTGGTTATGGTTGGGATTAGGGTTAGGGGTGTGTTAGGGTTAGGGCTGTGGTTAGGGTTGGGATTAAGGTTAGGGGTGTGTTGAGGTTAGAGTTGTGGTTAGGCTTATGATTAGGGTTGGAATTAGGGTTAGAAGTGTGTTGGGGATAGAGCTGGAGTTAGAATTGAGGAGTAGTCACTGTTTAGGTACATCAGAGGGTTTTCAAACGCAACATGGCACTGCCATTGATTCCAGCTTTTACCCTGAGGGTTATAGTTTTTAGAATGGTGTCACTTTTGGGTATTTCCTGTTATATTAACCACCCAAACTCACTTCAAATGTGAGGTGGTCCCTTAAAAAAATGATTTTGTAAATTTTGTTGGAAAAATGAGAACTCGCTGATCAACTTTTAACCCTGATAACGTTTTAACAAAAAAAATTATGCTTCCAAAATTGTGCTGATGTAAAGTAGACAAGTGGGAAATGTTATTTATTAACTATATGGTGTCACACATCTCTGATTTAAGGGTACAAAAATTAAAAGTTTGAAAATTGCAAAATTTTCAAAATTTTTGCCAAATTTCCATTTTTTCATAAATAAAATAGTTACAGTATATCAAATAAATTTTACCACTAACATGAAGTGCAATATGTAGTGAAAAAACAAACTCAGACTCAGTGGGATCCGCTGAAGCATTCCAGAGCTATAACCTCATAAAGTGACAGTGTTCAATATTGTAAAAATTGGCTTGCTCGGTAAGTACCAAATTGGCTCTGTCATTAAGGGGTTAAAAATCAGGAATCCTTATACCAGTAGCTTACAATTGTTAAAGACATTATGGCTAAACCACATACACATACATACAACATATATGGATGTGGTTTCAGGGTACGAGCATGTTGGGAAATGGTTGTGATCAATGCATACAAATCTATGCAGCTACAGTATTGCTAGCATTCAGTTGTTTATATGCACTATGCAATCTAATGGGATCTCTACAATTTCAGATTCTCCACTTAGGCCATTACATTTGATTATACAGTACATTGTAAAGATAAAGTGACTATCTAGGTCAAACTGAAAATGTGACTGTACATAGAAAATCTTTAGTCAACAACCAACCTTTTGATATTCCCCCATTCAGGCTTTTCTTTCTAATTTTCACAAAATAATCACCACAGCCCTATGAATTCTCTACAGAGAGTGTTCCTATAAATCACCCACAGACCTCTTCCCCTGTTAAGGCCTTTCTTGGATGAGCACTGATAATGTGGGTGGTGGGTCTATCCATTCTCTGTATTGTTTCTAGTACTATTAGACGAAAGTCTAGCAGGAGGATGTGTCTGTGACTTCTAGGAATTTGAGATGGGCGGACATCTGGATGTTCGGGTGCGGTGGGTTTGGCTGAGCAATTACAATGGGTTCGGGTACCAGAACAGTACCCAAACCCAAACCCGGACTCCATTCACTTGAATGGGGGGCCCGAACATCCAGTGTTTGCCACCAGGTGTTGGATGATGGGATCAGTAGTACCATTAGCTGACACGAGTGGCTGAAGGTAAGCTTTATACCTTCGATCACAGCTGAGCGCTACTGCTGTCTTTTGACAGCATGGGAACCATGGCTCTCTGACTGGCGGTGATGATTAGCAGCTGCAGGTGTCGGATGATGGGAGGAGTAGTACCATCAGCTGACACCAGTGACTGGAGGTAAGCTTTATACCTCCGATCACAGCTGAGCGCTCCCACTGTCTTTTGACAGTGTGGGAACCGTGGCTCTCTGACTGATGGGGATGATTTTCCCGCCTATCAGAAGAGGTGTTTGCCACACTGCCATGCACATAACAGCGCAACAAACACCCGGTGTTCTGGCACCAAAATCCGAACATTAACACGGACTTCCTGGTTAAGTCTGTGCCGAAACAGTAGGTGTTCGGTTCAGACACCGAAGTTTACTGTTCAGGTTCGCACATCTCTACTAGGAACATTGCCCATATAATAGTCACAGGCTGC
Organism: Dendrobates tinctorius; assembly: GCF_039654945.1. Lineage (NCBI taxonomy): Eukaryota > Metazoa > Chordata > Amphibia > Anura > Dendrobatidae > Dendrobates > Dendrobates tinctorius. Next base: position 5,166,285 of record NW_027361776.1, on the reverse strand, counting down.
AGTGGCCATTTTTAAAAAGTGTAACGTAAGACCAGAATTAAGGAACAGCAGCAGAATCACTTAAAGGGAGGGCACAAGATATGCTGACTATATATTTGCCATGTATGGCCAAATACTCAATTTGGATTGGAGGGTTGCATTGCAGCATCACATAAATCCATGAATTCAATCTCACTTCATGAAATCAATAGCCTCCATACTACAAGTAAAAATATTCAGACAGAATATCAAAATTTACATTATTAACATGTACACAACAGCATGTGGAAAAAGGAGGCAACACAAAATCATGGATCTTAGTAAATTTAATCTAAAATCTTAGATAATTGGCTTCATGGTTTTTTGCGCCCTCTGTTTTCAGAATGTTAAATTTATCTATATGTTCCATTCATCAGATATTTTTATTTATTTCATCTGTATAGGGAATATATATATATATATATATATATATATATATAGTCAGCTTTTATACAGATTCATTCAATAAAAAAATTGCATAGCATGCTGTATATTCTTGTTTGCAATGAGAGTCAATGGGCAATGTATGACAATCTATCCATATGTCAGGGACAGTGCTCCTGTTATATATATGTCGGATGGGAGACTTAGACATGATGTGAACAGAGCCAAGTTGAGTCTTTGCCCTGGGTGAAGGAAGGTCTAGCTGCAATGCTGTATAAAGGTTTCTTTGTGCAACGGACCAAAAAAGCCTTGTACTGTCAAACAATGCCTACAAATGGATAAAAGTCTGGAAACATTTGGTAAACGTGCTCTGTGGAAGCTGGTTTCATGGTTTTAGACAGAGTATGAAGCCTTTCTTCAGTCTACTGCAAAATCACAAACTGCAAAGGTAGTTCTTGTGTGAAGCAGTGTTAGGGTCGGCGGAACGCACCAGATTAGAGTTGAGCGAAACGGGTCGAAAAAATTCAAAAGTCGCCGACTTTTGGCAAAGTCGGGTTTCATGAAACGAAACCCGACCCTAGGATGAGGTCGGCCACGAGGTCGGCGACTTACGCGCCAAAGTCGCGTTTCAAAAGTTTGTTTTGCGCTCTTTTTCAGCCAATCAGGATCCACGGACACTGTGGGCAACGTGATGACATAGGCACGGGTCACCACCATCTTTCAGAAGGGCATGTAAGTGATTGGCTTGCTTTGGTGGGCGTCACAGGGGGTATAAAAGGGCGTGCACGCCGACCGCCATCTTACTTCTGCTGATCTCAGTATAGGGAGAGGTTGCTGCTGATTCTGTAGGGAGAGCGTTAGGCAGGGAAGAAGACCAAAAAACTGCTTCTGCTGCTAGCGATTTGGCCTGCACAACACACCAGTCACTGTGTGTGCAGTGCAAGGGGAGGCTATATAGTGGTGTATCAGTGGTGTTGGTTGTTGGGCTGCCTTCTAAGGCTTCCTGACAGGCTGGCATTGCTGTTTACCCACTGCTCCGCAAACTGCTTTTTTAAAAGCAATCCAATCTCCCTTATCCTCTAGTCACTTTGGTCACAGCTGTGCCATCGAGCCTGTCACATAGCGCTCAGATATTCATTGGGCCTCAAACTGCTTTTTTAAAAGCAATCCCAATTTTTTTTTTTGTCCTGCTGAGAAGGAAAAAAAACTGCTTCTGCTGCTGATAGCAATTTGGCCTGCACAACACACCAGTCACTGTGTGTGCAGTGCAAGGGGAGTCTATATTGTGGTGTATCAGTGGTGTTGGTTGTTGGGCTGCCTTTTAAGGCTTCCTGACAGGCTGGCATTGCTGTTTACCCACTGCTCCGCAAACCGCTTTTTTAAAAGCAATCCAATCTCCCTTATCCTCTAGTCACTTAGGTCACAGCTGTGCCATCGAGCCTGTCACATAGCGCTCAGATATCAGTGGGCCTCACACAATCCAAAAGTGTCCAGTGTCCAAAAGTGTGTGCAGAGATTCAAAATCTCACTTATCCTCTAGTCACTTAGGTCACAGCTGTGCCATCGAGCCTGTCACATAGCGCTCAGATATCAGTGGGCCTCACACAATCCAAAAGTGTCCAGTGTCCAAAAGTGTGTGCAGAGATTCAAAATCTCACTTATCCTCTAGTCACTTAGGTCACAGCTGTGCCATCGAGCCTGTCACATAGCGCTCAGATATCAGTGGGCCTCACACAATCCAAAAGTGTCCAGTGTCCAAAAGTGTGTGCAGAGATTCAAAATCTCACTTATCCTCTAGTCACTTAGGTCACAGCTGTGCCATCAAGCCTGTCACATAGCGCTCAGATATCAGTGGGCCTCACACAATCCAAAAGTGTCCAGTGTCCAAAAGTGTGTGCAGAGATTCAAAATCTCACTTATCCTCTAGTCACTTAGGTCACAGCTGTGCCATCAAGCCTGTCACATAGCGCTCAGATATCAGTGGGCCTCACACAATCCAAAAGTGTCCAGTGTCCAAAAGTGTGTGCAGAGATTCAAAATCTTACTTATCCTCTAGTCACTTAGGTCACAGCTGTGCCATCGAGCCTGTCACATAGTGCTCAGATATTCATTGGGCCTCACACAATCCAAAAGTGTCCAGTGTCCAAAAGTGTGTGCAGAGATTCAAAATCTCACTTATCCTCTAGTCACTTAGGTCACAGCTGTGCCATCGAGCCTGTCACATAGCGCTCAGATATCAGTGGGCCTCACACAATCCAAAAGTGTCCAGTGTCCAAAAGTGTGTGCAGAGATTCAAAATCTCACTTATCCTCTAGTCACTTAGGTCACAGCTGTGCCATCGAGCCTGTCACATAGCGCTCAGATATTCATTGGGCCTCACACAATCCAAAAGTGTCCAGTGTCCAAAAGTGTGTGCAGAGATTCAAAATCTCACTTATCCTCTAGTCACTTAGGTCACAGCTGTGCCATCGAGCCTGTCACATAGCGCTCAGATATCAGTGGGCCTCACACAATCCAAAAGTGTCCAGTGTCCAAAAGTGTGTGCAGAGATTCAAAATCTCACTTATCCTCTAGTCACTTAGGTCACAGCTGTGCCATCAAGCCTGTCACATAGCGCTCAGATATCAGTGGGCCTCACACAATCCAAAAGTGTCCAGTGTCCAAAAGTGTGTGCAGAGATTCAAAATCTCACTTATCCTCTAGTCACTTAGGTCACAGCTGTGCCATCGAGCCTGTCACATAGCGCTCAGACATTCATTGGGCCTCACACAATCCAAAAGTGTCCAGTGTCCAAAAGTGTGTGCAGAGATTCAAAATCTCACTTATCCTCTAGTCACTTAGGTCACAGCTGTGCCATCGAGCCTGTCACATAGCGCTCAGATATCAGTGGGCCTCACACAATCCAAAAGTGTCCAGTGTCCAAAAGTGTGTGCAGAGATTCAAAATCTCACTTATCCTCTAGTCACTTAGGTCACAGCTGTGCCATCAAGCCTGTCACATAGCGCTCAGATATCAGTGGGCCTCACACAATCCAAAAGTGTCCAGTGTCCAAAAGTGTGTGCAGAGATTCAAAATCTCACTTATCCTCTAGTCACTTAGGTCACAGCTGTGCCATCGAGCCTGTCACATAGCGCTCAGATATTCATTGGGCCTCACACAATCCAAAAGTGTCCAGTGTCCAAAAGTGTGTGCAGAGATTCAATATCTCACTTATCCTCTAGTCACTTAGGTCACAGCTGTGCCATCAAGCCTGTCACATTGCGCTCAGATATTCATTGGGCCTCACACAATCCAAAAGTGTCCAGTGTCCAAAAGTGTGTGCAGAGATTCAAAATCTCACTTATCCTCTAGTCACTTAGGTCACAGCTGTGCCATCGAGCCTGTCACATAGCGCTCAGATATCAGTTGGCCTCACACAATCCAAAAGTGTCCAGTGTCCAAAAGTGTGTGCAGAGATTCAAAATCTCACTTATCCTCTAGTCACTTAGGTCACAGCTGTGCCATCGAGCCTGTCACATAGCGCTCAGATATTCATTGGGCCTCACACAATCCAAAAGTGTCCAGTGTCCAAAAGTGTGTGCAGAGATTCAAAATCTCACTTATCCTGTAGTCACTTAGGTCACAGCTGTGCCATCAAGCCTGTCACATAGCGCTCAGATATCAGTGGGCCTCACACAATCCAAAAGTGTCCAGTGTCCAAAAGTGTGTGCAGAGATTCAAAATCTCACTTATCCTCTAGTCACTTAGGTCACAGCTGTGCCATCGAGCCTGTCACATAGCGCTCAGATATCAGTGGGCCTCACACAATCCAAAAGTGTCCAGTGTCCAAAAGTGTGTGCAGAGATTCAAAATCTCACTTATCCTCTAGTCACTTAGGTCACAGCTGTGCCATCAAGCCTGTCACATAGCGCTCAGATATTCATTGGGCCTCACACAATCCAAAAGTGTCCAGTGTCCAAAAGTGTGTGCAGAGATTCAAAATCTCACTTATCCTCTAGTCACTTAGGTCACAGCTGTGCCATCAAGCCTGTCACATAGCGCTCAGATATCAGTGGGCCTCACACAATCCAAAAGTGTCCAGTGTCCAAAAGTGTGTGCAGAGATTCAAAATCTCACTTATCCTCTAGTCACTTAGGTCACAGCTGTGCCATCAAGCCTGTCACATAGCGCTCAGATATCAGTGAGCCTCACACAATTCAAAAGTGTCCAGTGTCCAAAAGTGTGTGCAGAGATTAAAAATCTCACATATCCTCTAGTCACTTAGGTCACAGCTGTGCCATAAAGCCTGTCACATAGCGCTCAGATATCAGTGGGCCTCACACAATCCAAAAGTGTCCAGTGTCCAAAAGTGTGTGCAGAAATTCAAAATCTCCCCTGTCCTATAGACACCTTGTACCTTGTTTCACATACTATATAGTTTGTTGGATTTTGTCTACATTTCTACCAAAAATGAGGAAGGCTGGTGGAAGAGGCCGTGGAATTGGGCGGGGGTTGGCAGCTGGTAATGATGGTGTTGGTGGTGGATCTGATGGTAGTGGCAAGAGCAAAATAGGACCGAATGCAGGAGGTGTTGAGCCTGCGTCATCGTCTGGCTACATAAGGCCTCGAACGCTTAGTTTTCTAGGAGTTGGCAAACCGCTTTTAAAGCCAGAGCATCAGGAAAAAGTTTTGTCTTACATTGCTGACTCAGCCACCAGCTCTATCTCCTCCTCTTCTTCAGTTGTAAAAAGTAAAAGCACTGAGTCGTCATTGGAGGCTCATGTTCATGAACCACACCTTTCCTTGTGTCCTTCACCCCAACCAAGATTGAAGGATGACGCAGGCCATACTACTGATTACTCCATGGAGCTGTTTTCACATACCATGCCTGGATTATCAAGTGAAATGGTGAATTACCCAGGCCAAGATGAATCTGACATGGAGTGCACTGATGCACAGCCGCTGATGGATGATTCTGCTGGCACATTCACTCAGAGCACTACATTGTCCTCGCAGTGTACAGAGCCAGATTCTGACCCTGATGAGACTCAGGTGCCCCTTCCCGCACACTATACCACCATACACGGTGACACAGAGGAAGGTGCACATGACATAGAAGAGAAGGTGATGGATGACCCAGTTGTTGACCCAGATTGGCATCCATTGGGGGAAGAGGGTGCTGCTTCCAATAGCTCAGATGAGGAGCATCCACAGCAGACATCGACATCGCAACAGCTGTTATCTGGCAGGCCCGGAGCACTCCAAAGACAGGTTCCAAAAATCAAAAGAGTTGCTGGACAGCTTGTCCAGAGGGTCAAAAGATCACAGCGTGCTAGGCCGCAATGTGTCTGCCAAAGTAGGAAGAGTGCAGTGTGGCACTTTTTTGAACAAAATCCTCATGATCAGGCCAAGGTTATCTGTAAGAAGTTTTCCTGTAAGAAGTTTCCCTTTAGCCGAGGGAAAAATCTGAAAAATTTGAATACCAGTTGCATGCTTAGACATTTAACCAGCATGCACTTGCAAGCGTGGACACAACACCAAACCTCAAGTGCCACATGTGCAACTGATCACAACGAAGGTAGTCATCAACGCTACATTGTTTCCCCCACTGTAAGCCCACCGGTTAGCACAGCAGCAAATGTTGAGGTGTCGTTGCAAGGCCACAGCAGTCAGGGAAACCCACTGTTATATCAACGAAAGACTGATTCTAGGCCATCAGAAAGAACACCAACTCCATCACCATCATCAACCCTCTCTCAGTCCACCCTGTCCACCGCTACTTCCACCATATGCAGCTCTCAAGTCCAGCTCACCCTCCCAGACACTATGAGTAGGTCAAGAAAGTACTCAGTCTCTCATCCGCGTACACTGGGTTTGAACGCCCACATTGCCAAACTAATCTCGTTTGAGATGATGCCCTTTCGGTTGGTGGAAAGCACAGCTTTCCACGAACTCATGGCCTATGCAGTACCACGCTATGACCTACCCAGTCGCCACTTCTTCTCTCGCAAAGCCATCCCAGCCCTCCACCATCATGTTAAAGACCGCATTGTCCATGCACTCAAGCAGTCAGTGAGCGGAAAGGTGCACCTCACAACTGATGCATGGTCCAGTCGGCATGGTCAGGGCCGTTACGTGTCCATCACTGCGCACTGGGTTAATGTGGTGGATGCAGGGTCCACAGGGGACAGCGGTGGTGGGACAGTGCTGCCTAGCCCATGGTATAGGAAACAGTTGGCTGTAGGCTTTCCACCCTCCTCCTCCTCCTCCTCCAGAAGCGAAAGCTCGTCCACAGAGCGCAGTCGTACGAGCACTCCATCTGCAGCTGCTACTGTTGCACACGATGTGTCCCCCTATCGAGCAGCTAGTGGAAAGCGTCAGCAGGCTGTGTTGCAGATGATGTGTTTGGGCGACAGACATACCGCCGAGGTGCTGGCCGAGTACTTGAAGCGACAAACTGAGTCATGGCTGGGCAGTGTACATCTTGAGGCAGGCAAGGTAGTTAGTGATAACGGCCGTAATTTTGTGGCAGCCATAGCCCTTTCAAAACTCAGCCACATACCTTGCTTGGCTCACACCTTGAACCTGGTGGTGCAGTGCTTCCTCAAAAATTATCCGGAGTTAACAGCCCTGCTCCAGAAGGTGCGAAGACTGTGCGCGCACATCCGCCGGTCGCCTGTACACTCCGTTCGTATGCAGAAGCTGCAGCGATTGCTCCACCTTCCCAACCACCGCCTCATTATCGACATTGCAACAAGGTGGAACTCCACCCTGCACATGGTGGAGCGGCTGTGCGAGCAGAGGCAGGCCATAATGCATTTGTGGGAGGATACACGGCCAGGCACTTTGAGAGCAGACATGGAGTTGACAGGTGTGCAGTGGTCGAAGCTGAAAGACCTCTGTAAAGTCCTTCAGTGTTTTGAGGAATGCACACGGCTGGTAAGCGCAGACAACGCCATCCTAAGCATGAGCATCCCACTTATGCGTCTGCTCATGCAAACTTTGACGCACCTTAAGGAGCAGGCGTCTGCAGCCAATGTTGATGAGGAGGAAGAGGAGGAGGGAATCCTTGATGACATTCAGCCATTGTCTGCTCAGGGACCTCTCCTGGACGAGGTGGAGGAAGAAGAGGAGGAGGATGATGATGATGGGGATGATTACTTAGGGGAGGAGGATGCATCTCGTGGGGCAAGTGAAAATGTTGGCGTGGCAAGGTCTGGTACAGGGTTTGTGCGTGACTGGAGGGATGTGGATTTGCCAGAAAGTGCTCCTCCAACCAGCACTCGCAGTGCATCATTGACACCGGGAACATTGGCCCACATGTCAGATTATGCCTTGCGGATCCTAAAAAGGGACCCCCGCATTGCCAAAATGATGAACGATGACGACTACTGGTTGGCCAGCATCCTGGATCCACGCTATAAAGGCAAATTACAAAACATCATGCCACAGGAGAACCTTGACCTAATATTGGCTAATAAACAAGCAACTCTGGTAAATCGGTTGCTTGAGGCATTCCCAGCACACAGCAGCGGTGATGGTTCTCACACGAGCCGTACGGGCCGGGGGCAGCTTGGCAGAGGTGTTCATGGTGCACACAGCAGAAGTGGCGTTGGAGACAGGGGTTTCATGACAATGTTGTGGACTGATTTTTCAAATACCGCTCACACAACTGGTAATACTGCATCGATGGAAAGTGACAGGAGACAGCAGTTGTCAACCATGGTTACAAACTACTTTTCCTCCCATATCGATGTTCTCCCACACAGGTCATTCCCCTTTGACTATTGGGCCGCTAAACTGGACACCTGGCCTGAATTGGCACAATATGCCTTACAGGAGCTCGCTTGCCCAGCTGCAAGTGTGCTATCGGAAAGAGTCTTCAGTGCAGCTGGATCAATCCTGACAGAAAAAAGGACCCGTCTGTCAACCCAAAATGTGGATGATCTAACCTTCATTAAAATGAACCATGCATGGGTTTCCAAGGATTTTGTCCCACCTTCCCCTGATGACACATAGGGTGACAGAAAAATGGCTTGCTTTGGTCCACCTCTTCCTGGGACTTGACCTATTTCGCCTTTTGCATCAGCTGAATGTCCAACATCAACATATGCCACTTTCTAAAACTCCCTAACTGTGCTGCCTCCCCCCCCATGGCCGGGGTCACCACCTAGCGCACGACACCGTGCGAGTGCCGTTGCCCTGGACAGGTGGGTAGGCCGACTCTTGGGCGCGGGCACTGGCACAGGGTCCCTCATAGTGCAATCAAGAGTCTCTGACGGTGGTGGTGCACACCCGCCGTCAGACACACCGCTGTACTATGAGGGGCCCAGTGCCAGTACCGACGCCCATGAGTGGGCCCCCCTTGCTTGGGCAGGGCCCCAGCATTTGCAATCTTTACCTCTCCCTGCTCCTCCGCTGTGTAATCTGGGCCGTCAAATCCATACTGTGCCTGACACCGTCTGAGCCTGCCTCCTGAGACATATATTTTGAATGTGTACGCTATCCATACATGTTATCCGGGGATACGGTACCCTTTCTAACCTTTGTGCAATCACGTGCAATCCATACTGGGCCTAACACCGTCTGAGCCTGCCTCCTGAGACATATATTTTGAATGTGTACGCTATCCATACATGTTATCCGGGGATACGGTACCCTTTCTAACCTTTGTGCAATCACGTGCAATCCATACTGGGCCTAACACCATCTGAGCCTGCCTCCTGAGACATATATTTTGAATGTGTACGCTATACATACATGTTATCCGGGGATACGGTACCCTTTCTAACCTTTGTGCAATCACGTGCAATCCATACTGGGCCTAACACCGTCTGAGCCTGCCTCCTGAGACATATATTTTGAATGTGTATGCTATCCATATATGTTATCTGGGAATACGGTACCCTTTCTAACCTTTGTGCAATCACGTGCAATCCATACTGGGCCTAACACCGTCTGAGCCTGCCTCCTGAGACATATATTTTGAATGTGTACGCTATCCATACATGTTATCCGGGGATACGGTACCCTTTCTAACCTTTGTGCAATCACGTGCAATCCATACTGGGCCTAACACCGTCTGAGCCTGCCTCCTGAGACATAAATTTTGAATGTGTACGCTATCCATACATGTTATCCGGGGATACGGTACCCTTTCTAACCTTTGTGCAATCACGTGCAATCCATACTGGGCCTAACACCGTCTGAGCCTGCCTCCTGAGACATATATTTTGAATGTGTACGCTATCCATACATGTTATCCAGGGATACGGTACCCTTTCTAACCTTTGTGCAATCACGTGCAATCCATACTGGGCCTAACACCGTCTGAGCCTGCCTCCTGAGACATATATTTTGAATGTGTACGCTATCCATACATGTTATCTGGGGATACGGTACCCTTTCTAACCTTTGTGCAATCACGTGCAATCCATACTGGGCCTAACACCGTCTGAGCCTGCCTCCTGAGACATATATTTTGAATGTGTACGCTATCCATACATGTTATCCGGGGATACGGTACCCTTTCTAACCTTTGTGCAATCACGTGCAATCCATACTGGGCCTAACACCGTCTGAGCCTGCCTCCTGAGACATATATTTTGAATGTGTACGCTATCCATACATGTTATCCGGGGATACGGTACCCTTTCTAACCTTTGTGCAATCACGTGCAATCCATACTGGGCCTAACACCGTCTGAGCCTGCCTCCTGAGACATATATTTTGAATGTGTACGCTATCCATACATGTTATCCGGGGATACGGTACCCTTTCTAACCTTTGTGCAATCACGTGTAATCCATACTGGGCGTGAGAACGGCTGGCGAGCTGTTAAGCAAGCTACAGCACCTGTGGTTTGCACACGTAAGTTTTCCATTTTTTCAGGAATGACGGTTAGGCCTAATTCCGGAACTGCAGTTGACCTGCACTTACTGGGAAATCATTGTTCGCGGGTAATAATTGTAATCAGTGATCCCCATCACTAACGTTGTTCAGCGGGTTATCTGCACCTGTAAGCGACAAACGCTGGCCTTTTCAGTGTAGCGCACATGCAGCCACGGATATGTAAGGGCATGACACACCAGTTATTGGCCAATCTCATGTTCCAGAGCCTCACGTGTCCCTCTAGTAAGCCGGACTCGGACCGCGGGGCATGACGGAGTCTCGTTCGTTAACGGAATTAAGCTTGCAATGTGTGCATCTGTTCTGTAGCTGGCATGGTTGAGGTTTCCCAGGTGGAGTCGAATTTAACCGTAGGCTCCACTCCTGGTGGTGCCCTTCTGGACATTCCTTTAAGGTTCAGCTTTGCAACCATATTGCCCACGTAAAACAAACACTTTGCCTTCATGAACGCTGTTTGGAGGGTCATGACTCGTGGGAATAACGCCGCCCAAACAGTTAACCTGCTAGAGAGATCGTTCGTTGCTCCCAAGCATGACATCACACTCCCTAGGAAGAAGGTAATGCCACTGTGGCGACCGTACTCCTGGGGGCGACACAAGTGCACTGATGCCCAGCCACTGCTCGATGAATCTGCTGGTACATTGACCCAGACCACTACATTCCCCTCGCACGCTACACGGCCTGAATCTGACCCTGATGAAACTCAGGTTACCCTTCCCATATACAGTTCCATCTTACACGGTGACAAAGAGGAAGCTGCAGATGAAAGTGCAGGTTCGGCCCACCCGCCATCAGACACACCACCGTGCTATCAGAGGCCCTGTGCCAGTGCCGTCGCCAACGAGTGGGCCCCCCCTGCTTGCTCAGGATCACAGCACTTGCAAGGTTGAAATACTGTGCAGTGAGATGGAAGATGGGGACGACGAGGAGTCCAGACTAGTACAGGGATTCCCTAGCGAGGAGACTTATTTCATTGTTTTCAATGTTGGGACAGCAATTTTTGGGGAGCACTATACTCTGGAGAATGATAGATGGGGCCCACCATACACTGGAACATTCCAAAGGTGGACATCAGACACTGGAGCAGCATTTACAGGGCCCATTATACACTAGAGCATTAGAAATGGGGCCCATTATGTTTGGAGCATTATTTGGGCCCATAAGACAGTGGAGCTTCATCCATGGGGACCAACATATACTATAGCATTATGTGGAGCTCATCATATACTGTTTCAAACATTATATGGGACCGATAATTCTGTATGGAGAAATAGATGGGCCTCGTCATGAGATGTAAAAAGTGAAGTATTTTTCTTTGTACTATACCGCTATTTCTCTGCCGTATCGGAGCATGATGAGTTGTGGTATGTGTTAAAGGGGCGCTCTTTCGCCCAAGGCACATGAAAACCTGGAGCCAGCCCCCCCCCCCACAACTTTAGCCAAATAACCCCCATTTTTCAGTGCGTAACTTGTATTATGAAGTTAATTAAGGTTGACAAGCTTAAGTAAGAAGAATTGATGCTTTTGGCATTCAAATGGGCACTGTAGGTGTGTTTCCTGTCCTCCTCTCACTGCCGACTTTTATTCCCCATTGACTTACAATGGGTTTCGTGTTTCGGGACGACCCCGACTTTTCCCTATAATCGGACGATCTTGCTCGACCCGACTTTTGGAAAAGTCGGGTTTCACGAAACGAAACGCGACCCTAAAAAAACAAAAGTCGCTCAACTCTACACCAGATATAAATAATAGGGGGTGCGTTCGCCGCCCGGGGTCCACCGTGCGGTAGGTGACAAGACCGCTGCTGAGTAATGGCGAATGCACCAAAAGGTGAAGTACTGCGCTCGGGTTAACGTCACCCGAATGCTAAGAGCGGCTCTGTTCACACACAGAGTCGCTAACACAATAGACTTATGAGGACGCTGGCCCTGTTCACTTCACAGGCTAACCAGCGAATGACGATGCAAACGCAGACGCCAAGGACGCAGCTACTGCAGCGCGGCAATTACTATGGCCGCTGAACGACGGCGCCGGAATGACCGACCACCGTCGGACGCTAGTGTGCAGTGCAGGAGGCACAGTGGCGTGTAGCTTGCCACAATCTGGAGCTGACTACCCAACAATCTGTCACCATTCGTAATAACCGAGGGAAGGGGTTTCAAATAAGTCAGCCACCAGTCCATGCATCCATCACCATACACACAGCATAATATGCTACACTAGTGCATGGCCGAGCCGCCATGCGGGCTTTTTATAGCCATGCGCTTCCGGGACCTTCCAGTACTATAGGAAGGACCAATCAGATCCGACATAGGACCTGCACATGTGACCCCTGCTCTCCACTGAGAAGACAAGTTGCGGGCATGCCCAGTAGCACGGCACGAGGACTTAGCCTCCGGAGCAGTTCCCTGCAAAGCAGGTTGCGCCACCATTGCTGCACCAGAGGTAGCAGCAACATCCAGGCTCACAGAACAAGTCTGAGGGAAATGCCTGGTTCGCCGAGAATGCTGAGCAGGAGTCCGAGCGGTCGGAGGAGAATGGGAGACCGCAGGATGTCTGGCTCTGGATTCCTGCTGTGCAGTGCCAGGAATCTGCTGCCTAACATTACCCCCCCTCCTAGGGCCCCCTCCCTTCTGAGCACCACTGAGCTCAAAAGCAGCGATCTGGAGAGGTGCGTGAATGCTTTCCACCGGCTCCCAGGTCCGAGCCTTGGGACCATGACCCTTCCAGTCCACCAAATAAAATTTTTTGCCACGGACAAACCTGCGCCCCACGATGGCGTTAACCTCAAACTCGTCAGACGATAAGTCTGATGATCTGGCAGATGGCTCGGAAAACCGGGCCATGTGAACTGGTTTGAGGAGGGACACATGGAACACGTCCGAGATGGCCAAATGTGGAGGAAGAGCCAGGCGGTAGACCACCGAGCTAAGTCGCTCAAGGACCTTGAATGGTCCAATGTATCATGGCGCGAACTTGGGCGACTCAACCCGCAGTTTAATGTTTCGGGTGGAGAGCCATACCATGTCGCCAGGGGAGAAGCTTGGAGCCGGACGCCGATGTGCGTCAGCGGAGATCCTCATTCTCTCCTTGGAAGCTCGGATAGCATCCTGGGTGCGATCCCAAATGTCACGTGCCTCCACCGCCCAGTCTGCCACCTTGGAGTCGGTGGAAGACACGGGCATGGGCACAGGGACGCGCGGATGCTGACCGTAATTTAGGAGGAATGGGGTTTGACCGGTGGAGTCGGCCACAGCATTGTTCAACGCGAACTCTGCCCACGGCAGCAAGGATGCCCAGTCGTCCTGTCTGGCCGAGACAAAATGTCGAAGATATGTTATCAGGGTCTGGTTGGCTCTCTCTACCAACCCATTCGTCTCGGGATGATAGGCCGAGGAGAGATTCAGCTCAATGCGTGAGTAGAGAACAGAGCTCTCTCCAAAAACGGGACGCAAACTGAGGGCCACAGTCACTGACAATCTTGTCCGGCATGCCGTGCAGGCGGAAAACATGCTTGATGAACAAGACTGCCAGGCCCCGCGCTGAAGGTAACCGGGAGAGAGGTACCAAGTGCACCATCGTAGAGAAATGGTTGGTGACAACCCAAATGACCGTGCTGCCGCTGGACTTGGGTAGCCCCACCACAAAGTCCATACCGACCATCTCCCAGGGCCTGTCTGCTATCGGCAGAGGAAAAAGAAGCCCAGCGGGCCGCTGCCGAGAGGACCTATTCCGGGCTCAAGAGACGCACGCCTCAATATAGTCCTTGACGTCACGGGCCATATGTGGCCACCAGTACGTTCTCGCCAAAAGTTCAGAGGTCCGTTTTGTCCCAAAATGTCCACCCACTCTGGACGAATGGGCCCAAGAGAGGACCTCCGGTCGCAGACGGGCAGGGACAAATGTCTTGCCCGGAGGTACTGACTCAAGGGCAACCGGAGCCACAGTCCTCAGGCTCTCAGATGGGACGATCATCCGAGGCTCCTCCTCCTCTTCCTCCGATGAAACCACGGAGCGGGAGAGAGTATCCGCCCGGACGTTCTTCTCCCCGGAGAGAAAGTGGAGGGTGAAATGGAACCGGGAAAAGAACAAAGACCATCTGGCCTGGTGAGAGTTTAGCCGCTGGGCTGTTTGTAAATATACCACGTTTTTGTGGTCGGTGAACACCTGGAAAGGGTGGCGAGCCCCCTCCAGGAGGTGTCTCCTCTCCGAGAAGGCCAACTTCATCGCTAGCAACTCCCTGTCCCCGATGGCATAATTCTTCTCCGCCGGTGTGAAGGTCTTGGAGAAAAAGAAGCATGGATGCTTCCGACCTTGCGTGTCCTTCTGGAACAGGACCGCTCCAGCACCGACGGAAGAGGCATCCACCTCCAGAATGAAGGGCTTGTCTACATCGGGGCGATGTAGAATGGGAGCACTAGCGAAATGGGACTTAATGGTAGAGAAGGCCTTGGAGACCGGTTCCGACCACAACTTGGGATTTGCTCCCTTCTTGGTGAGGGCTACCAAGGGTGCTACCAAAGTCGAGAAGTGGGGAATGAATTGGCGATAATAGTTTATGAACCCCATAAAGCGCTGCATCGCTTTGAGAGAATGAGGTTCCTGCCAATCCATCACCGCCTGTAGCTTGGCAGGATCCATGGCCATTCCCTGGGCGGAGATGATATAGTCCAGGAAAGGCAAGGACTCCTGCTCAAACACACACTTCTCCAACTTGGCATAGAGGGAGTTTGCCCGCAGGCGATCGAAGACTTTGCAAACCTCTCTCCGCTGGGAGTCAATATCTGGAGAGTAGATGAGAATATCATCCAGATAGACTACAACCGAGGTGGTAAGCATATCCCGGAAGATATCGTTTACAAAGTCTTGGAAGACGGCCGGGGCATTGCAGAGGCCGAAGGGCATCACCAGGTATTCATAATGCCCGTCTCTGGTGTTAAATGCCGTCTTCCATTCATCCTCATCACGGATGCGAATCAGGTTGTAAGCTCCCCGCAGATCAAGTTTGGTAAATACCCTCGCTCCTCGTAGCCTATCAAACAGTTCTGATATCAGGGGCAGAGGATACTTATTCTTAACGGTGATGGCGTTAAGACCCCTGTAATCAATGCAAGGACGTAGTTCCCCACTCTTCTTCTGGACGAAGAAGAATCCCGCCCCCGCTGGTGACACTGACTTCCTAATGAATCCTCTTGCCAGATTCTCCCTGATATATTGAGACATGACCTCAGTCTCTGGGAGAGATAGGGGATAGACTCGACCCCGGGGTGGCTCAGCACCAGGCAAGAGGTCAATAGGACAGTCATAGGGGCGATGCGGTGGAAGGGTCTCCGCCGCCTTTTTGGAGAACACGTCTGCATACTGTCGATAGTGTTTGGGGAGCGAGGAGAGATCAGCGGGAACCTCGGTGGAGGCAACCTGAACGCACTCCCTCAGACATCTACCCTCACATGATTTACTCCACCCAATAATCCTCCCTGAGGACCACTCTATATGGGGGGAGTGAAACCGCAGCCAGGGAACCCCTAGAAGTACTTGGTCAATACCCTCGGGCATGACGAGGAGGGATATCGTCTCCTGATGAGACGGGGCCACTGAGAGTACTAAGGGAACGGTCTGGTGAGTTATCTGTGAGGGTAGGGTAGTGCCGTTCACCACTCTGACGGTGACTGGTGTAGACATCATAACCAGGGGTATAGCGTGCCGTTGGGCGAAGGCTGACGACATAAAATTGCCCTCTGCCCCGGAATCCACGCAAACCTCCACCGCCAGAGTGGAAGAATCAAACCCAAGAGTCCCCTTAAAGGACAGCTTGGAGGAAAACGTCACTGACTCTAGTGCGCCGCCTCCTACGGCCACTAGGCGCGAGCGTTCTCCCTGCTGCTGTGGGCACCGGTTGGCACGGTGACCGGACTGCCGACAAATATGACAGCTCACAGGAGCTCGAGCGGACCGGAGCCTAGATCCCTCACGGGAAGCCCCCTGACGCTCGGACGCCCGATCGGAAGATTCCAGAGGTTTAGAAAAACAAGGTGCCAACCTAAACCTCTGACTACACTGGTCCCGCTCCAACCTTCACTCGGTAAAGCGAAGATCTATTCGGGTGGAGACAGTGGTAAGCTCCTCCAGTGTAGCGGGAATCTCCCTGGTGGCCAGAGCGTCCTTCACATGGCCAGCCAAACCTCTCCAGAATGCCGGAATGAGGACCTTATCTGGCCACTCTAATTCTGAGGCCAGCGTCCGGAACTGGATGGCGAAGTGACTGACCATGGACGAGCCCTGTGATAATGCCAGCAGCCGGAGCGCGGTGTCATGGGTGACTCGTGGTCCCAGGAAGACCTGTTTCAGAGTGTCTAAGAACCACGAGACACACTGCACCACATGATCACCACGCTCCCACAGCGGTGTGGCCCACTCCAAAGCCCTGCCCGACAGAAGGGAAATGATAAATCCCACTTTAGCCCGCTCAGAGGGGAATCGGGCGGCCAGCAGCTCCAACTGTATAGAGCACTGGCTTACGAAACCCCTACAAGCAGCACTATCACCCGAGAACTTTTCGGGCAGCGGAAGGTGGGACAAAGTCGGGGCAGGGATGGCTGTGGTCACACGGGAGGCAGCCTCTGTGGCTGCCTGAACAGCGACTGCAGTAACATCCGCAGCTGAGGCTGAACGCTCGAGAGCCGCCAACCTGCCCTGCAGCTGCCAGATGTACTGCAGCAGTCGCTGTTCATCCACCATTACTAGCCAGACCCTGGTGCTAGTGTAATGTTAGGGTCGGCGGAACGCACCAGATATAAATAATAGGGGGTGCGTTCGCCGCCCGGGGTCCACCGTGCGGTAGGTGACAAGACCGCTGCTGAGTAATGGCGAATGCACCAAAAGGTGAAGTACTGCGCTCGGGTTAACGTCACCCGAACGCTAAGAGCGGCTCTGTTCACACACAGAGTCGCTAACACAATAGACTTATGAGGACGCTGGCCCTGTTCACTTCACAGGCTAACCAGCGAATGACGTTGCAAACGCAGACGCCAAGGACGCTGCTACTGCAGCGCGGCAATTACTATGGCCGCTGAACGACGGCGCCGGAATGACCGACCACCGTCGGACGCTAGTGTGCAGTGCAGGAGGCACAGTGGCATGTAGCTTGCCACAATCTGGAGCTGACTACCCAACAATCTGTCACCATTCGTAATAACCGAGGGAAGGGGTTTCAAATAAGTCAGCCACCAGTCCATGCATCCATCACCATACACACACAGCATAATATGCTACACTAGCGCATGGCCGAGCCGCCATGCGGGCTTTTTATAGCCATGCACTTCCGGGACCTTCCAGTACTATAGGAAGGACCAATCAGATCCGACATAGGACCTGCACATGTGACCCCTGCTCTCCACTGAGAAGACAAGTTGCGGGCATGCCCAGTAGCACGGCACGAGGACTTGGCCTCCGGAGCAGTTCCCTGCAAAGCAGGTTGCGCCACCATTGCTGCACCAGAGGTGGCAGCAACATCCAGGCTCACAGAACAAGTCTGAGGGAAATGCCTGGTTCGCCGAGAATGCTGAGCAGGAGTCCGAGCGGTCGGAGGAGAATGGGAGACCGCAGGATGTCTGGTTCTGGATTCCCGCTGTGCAGTGCCAGGAATCCGACGCCTAACAAGCAGTGACCGGTGTCATATGTGAGGGTCGCTATGTGTCCCCCAGGATGTTCTCTGAAATGTATTAGATCTGCTGGTGTACCTTGTGATTACAGCAATGTGCCTGTGACTCGCAGGGCAGAATAAAAGTAAATTCAAACCTGGCCAAGCTATTTGGACCAAGGAGTTTGTTTACGAAAACCCGGTATGGGCTTTTATTTTTGAAGCGGACTGCAGGAAGGTAGTGGGGTCCGGTCCGTTTCCTCCAGCCCAGGTCTTATGAGTGGCCCATGGCCACAGGTTGGAAAAAAGAAAAAAAAACCCTACAGGGAGGATTGATTTAGTCAGTGTTGCTCTGGTGAGGAAACAAAGCAGGTGATCTGCAGAGCACGCCCTGTGTGAGTTAACACAGGGCCAGCGGAGCCAAAGGACTGGCAACCCTCCCTGCATACCCAGCAGTACGTCGCTCACAGCAACTGCCCTGGACTGGCGTTTTGTTTACCCGGCTGCAATCCGAAAGATACAGCGTGCTGTGCACCGAGTGAGCTTTGTTCAAATCAAATCAAATCAAATTTATTATTATCGCCAAGTACATATTACATATATACAAGGAATTCTTTGTGGCAAAGAGGCAACATAATATATAACAACAGATACAACAAGTAACATCTAACAAGACAGATACAGTATATAGTCTACACATGACGATTTAATTGTTGAACAGAGAGTGGATAGAAGCTTTTCATATGGCGGTTGGTACTGCATTTGGGGACTCTGAAGCGACGTCCTGAAGGGAGTAGTTGGAATGAGGAGTGTCCCGGGTGAGAGGGATCGGATGAAATTTTCAATGCGTGGGATCGAATACTCTTATCATAAAGATCCTGGATTTTAGGCAGGGGGAGCCTATAATTCTCTCTGCTGTTCTGAAAGTCCTTTGTAAGCGGAGTTTGTCATGCGCAGTGGCTCCCCCATACCAGACTATCAGAGAGGAACAAATCACAGATCTGATGACAGCATTAAAGAATAAGATCAGCAGATTCTTAGGCAAACCATATCTTTTCAGCTGACGCAGGAAGAACATCCTCTGTTGTGCTTTTCTTATAACAGCATCCACGTTTTTCCCCCATTTAAGATCATGAGAGATGATAACACCAAGGAATTTGGTCTCTGTGACCCTAAGAACCACTTCGTCATGGATGTAGATTGGAAGTATCTCATGTTGATCTTTCCTAAAATCCACAACCATCTCAGCAGTTTTTTTAGTGTTGAGTACAAGATTATTGGCTTTACACCAGTCACATATTCTTTCCACCTCACTCCGATACAAGTCTTCAGCATTTCCCCTGATGAGACCAATCAGTGTCATATCATCGGCAAATTTCAAGATTTTTACTGAGTCTGCTGAAGAGATGCAATCATTCGTATAGAGAGAAAACAGTAACGGGGACAAAACACACCCCTGAGGTGCCCCGATGTTTGTGACCAAGGTGTCCGAAGTGAATGGTCCAACTTTTACACTCTGTATCCTGGCTGTCAGGAAGTTATAAATCCACAAGCATAAGTTGAGAGGGACTCCAAGAGCTACCATTTTCTTATGAAGTAAATTCGGATCAATGGTATTGAACGCTGAGCTAAAGTCCATGAAAAGAATCCGGACATATGAGTGCCGTTCATCTGTATGATCCAAAATGTACTTCAGTGCCAGATTGACAGTGTCGTTTGCCGAACGATTCTCCTTATAGGCAAACTGAAGCGGGTCCCATAGCTTCTGCGTGAATTTTATCAGGTGGGACATCATAATTCTTTCGAAGACTTTCATAGCTACAGATGTGAGTGCTACTGGTCTATAGTCGTTCAACTCAGAGGATCCCACTTTCTTGGGGACAGGGATAATTGTGGAATTTTTCCAACACTGAGGTACAACGCACTCTTTCAGTGACACATTGTATATATTTGTCAGTATAGGGGCAAGCTGGGTAGCACATACTTTCAGACACATTGGAGATACACCATCAGGGCCAGGTGCCTTTTTGACCTTAAGTCCCTTCAGGATGCGTATCACCTCTGCCTCGGAGATCACTACTTGGGTGTTGCACAATGAATGATCTTTATATGAACAGACTGAGGAGCTTAGAGATGAATAGCCACTGTGTGTAGAGCTTGCCTCAAATCTGCAGTAGAATTCATTTAACTCTGCTGCCAGACTTCTGCTGGGGTTCACTATAGTGGGGTGGCTTTTATAATTGGTGACCTCTCTTAATCCTCTCCATGCAGATCTAGTATCTTTTGATGAGAACCTTTCCTCCAGAATCTTTGCATACTCGTGTTTGGCTAACTTGATCTCTTTAGATAGCGAGTTCCTAAGTTTCTTGACATTTGTTGGACATTAAAACCCTTTTTAGTTTGAACTTGCTTGGGTCACTGTCTCATAACTGCACAGCGTGGACACCACTGCATTACATTTGGTGGAGAATGTGGCAGTGTGAATTGAGGCATACCCAAAGCGTGCTGCATGTCATATATCAGGCCTGCAAAGCTGCAGCTTAAGCCGACTGATAAGATGGAGGAAATACTGAGACAGTTGGCCGCCTCGCAGGTGCGACAGCAGAAGCTGCAAGAGGAACAGCAGCAAACCAACAATTTAATTCTGCAGCAGATTGCGGCTCTGCAAGAGGCAGGATCCCCAGCTACCACATACCGATCGGAAGCCCGGTACAAGGTCCGTTCAGAGCTGAGGAAAATGGCACCTGAGGACAACATGGAGGCTTTTCTCACCATCTTTAAACGCACTGCAGAGCGGGAGAACTTGCCGGTGGCTCAGTGGGCTGAGGTGGTCTCCAACTTCCTGATGGGAGATGCCCAAAAGGCCTGTGACAGGGACAAGGGGGCATCCTCTACATCTGGAGGAAAGAAGGTTTAAGCATACTCACAGACGCGGATTCTTTACTTTAAGAGCAGTGAGACTATGGAACTCTCTGCCATATGATGTTGTAATGAGTGATTTCCTAATAAAATTTAAGAAGGGACTGGATGCCTTTCTTGAAAAGTATAATATTACAGAGTATATACACTAGTTTCCTTAATATTGTGTTGATCCAGGGAGCTAGTCTGATTGCCGTATATGGAGTCGGGAAGGAATTTTTTTCCCCAATGAGAAGCTTACTGTTTGCCACATGGGTTTTTTTTGCCTTCCTCTGGATCAACATGTTAGGGCAAGTTAGGATAGGATATGGGTTGAACTAGATGGACTTAAAGTCTCCCTTCAACCTTAATAACTATGTTACTATGTTATCTGGACCTCAGTCGGGACGATGCCCTTGACTATGGGAAGCTGAAAGGTGAGATCCTTGCTCGACTGGGGGCTAATACATATGTGCGGGCCTAAGGGGTGTTCCTATGGTCCTTTTCTGAGACTCGTCTAGCCCGGTCTCAAGCTTATGACTTACTGCAACTGGTAAAAAAATGGCAACAGCCAGTGACTTTAACCCCGATCCAGATGGTAGAGAGGGTGGTGGTCGACCAGCTGGTGAGGGCCATGCCAGCCGCCATACAGCGTTGGGTGGGACAAGGGGACCCGGGCACTCTGGACCAGGTGGTAGGACTGGTAGAGCGGTATACAGCCACTCAAGACCTTATACGGGACACTGCCCCACTTCGGCTGTTGCGTAAGGCCCCATCAGCTCAGGAGCCTGGGAAAAATCCACAACCCTCCACTAAGGACCATACGGAGCGTGCCTGAACTGAGGGGATATCTCGGAAGGAGAGTGTCAACCGCCCTTTATCCCCTAACGTGGTCCCAAGGTTCCCTCGTGTCTCAGTTCTTAAGTGTTGGCGATGCCAAGAGCCTGGACATGTGGTTGCTAACTGCCCCCTAATGACCGAACCCATGGACTGCGGGTATACCCGCCGGGTATCTATGTATGCCCAGCCAGTCTGCACTGCCTCTACAAACCCTGCTGGTACTGAACGTCATCTGTGCCAGGTACTCGTTAATGGGTACCAGACGGACGCTCTCTTGGACTCGGGGAGTTTGGTAACTATGGTGCATCGGTCCCTGGTTGCTGGGGACAGTCCTGAAGGGTGTAAGGTGGGGGTGGTGTGCATACATGGGGACCACAGAGAGTACCCGACCGCAGAGGGCACGTTCTCCACCCCGTGTGGGGATGTAAAACATGTGGGAGTAGTAAAGACTCTTCCATATGGGACTGTATTGGGAAGAGACTTGCCCCTGTTCTGGTCCCTGTGGGAGACCAGAGGTAACCCTCTCAGGGACAATGGTATTCCGTGTGCTGAACCTGAAGATGCCGAGTCAGGGATACCTGCTATAGGTGTCGCCAACCTAGGGACAGAATGTAAACCTGATAGGTTTCCCTTTGAGGTATTGGCAGGGGAGATCGACGAGACCCCACCGATCCCTGAACTAGAGTTGTCCTCTGGTAAGTTCGGGACAGCTCAGCTCCAGGATCCTACTTTGGCACAGGCACGGGAAAGAATAATTGAGATAAATGGAGTGGCTCAGCAACCAGGTGCGGAGATGGAGTTCCCATGAATGGTATTCACCCAGGAGCTACTGTACAGGGTGGATAAAATCAGGGGTGAGGTGGTAGAACAGCAGGTAGTGCCCCAGCCCTACCGCCGGGTGGTGCTCGACATGGCTCACACTCACATGCTGGGAGGGCATTTGGGAGCCAAAAAGACTCTGGAGCGCATACTGCATCAGTTCTTCTGGCCAGGCATCTGTGCTGAGGTCCAAAGGTATTGTGAGACGTGTCCGGAGTGCCAACTGACCTCATCCACCACGAACTACCGGAGCCCCTTGGTGCCTCTGCCCATTATAGATGTACCTTTTGAGCGGATTGCGATGGATCTGGTAGGGCCAGTAGTGATATCCGCCTGGGGTCGCCAACACATATTGGTAGTCATTGACTACGCCACCCGGTATCCAGAGGCGATACCACTCCGCCACACCTCGGCTAAATTAAAAGCCAGGGAAGTGTTTGCTATGTTTTGTCGCCTTGGGCTACCAAAGGAGATCTTGACAGATCAGGGAACCCCTTTTATGTCTAAGGTGACCAAGGAGCTGTGCAAGTTGCTCTAAACTAAACAGCTACGTACATAGGTGTATCATCCACAAACCGACGGGTTGGTGGAGAGGTTTAATAAGACCCTCAAAGTCATGCTAAAAAAAGTTGATAGAAGAGATTGGGACATGTTACTGGCCTATCACATTTTGCCATCCGCGAGGTACCGCAGTCATCCACGGGGTTCTCCCCATTTGAGCTACTGTATGGCAGGCACCTGTGGGGACTGCTGGATGTAGCCAAAAGAGACGTGGGAACAGGAGCCCACTCCCCATAAGAGTGTCATCGAGTATGTGGCAAAAATGCAGGATCGGATTGCGGTCGTGCGGCCCATCGTAAAGGAGCATCATGCGCAGGCTGCTCAGAGCCGTACGTATAATAAAAGGGCCATGGTCAGGACCTTTAAAGAAGGGGACCGGGTGTTGGTACTTGTACCCACCCCAGAGAGTAAACTCATGGCCAAGTGGCAAGGGCCTTATGAGATACGGGGGAAGGTGGGGAAAGTGAACTATAAAGTTTACCAACCCGGAAAAAGGAAACCAGAGCAGCTGTACCATGTAAACCTGCTAAAGGCCTGGAAGGACCGGGAATGTTTGGTCACGGAGGCGACTCCAGTCTTACCAACAGAGGGCCCTCTGGTACTGGCCAAAGATACAGCCGGGAGACAGGTTAAAATAAATGACTCTCCCACCAAACAGCAGCGGTGGGAGGATCGGGCCCTCGTGCATAGTAACATAGTAACATAGTAATTAAGGTTGAAGGGAGACTTTAAGTCCATCTAGTTCAACTCATATCCTATCCTAACTTGCCCTAACATGTTGATCCAGAGGAAGGCAAAAAAAACCCATGTGGCAACAGTAAGCTTCACATTGGGGAAAAAAATTCCTTCCCGACTCCACATACGGCAATCAGACTAGCTCCCTGGATCAACGCAATATTAAGGAGACTAGTGTATATACCCTGTAATATTATACTTTTCAAGAAAGGCATTCAGTCCCTTCTTAAATTTTAGTAGTGAATCACTCATTACAACATCATATGGCAGAGAGTTCCATAGTCTCACTGCTCTTACAGTAAAGAATCCGCGTCTGTGAGTATGCTTAAACCTTCTTTCCTCCAGACGTAGAGGATGCCCCCTTGTCCCCGTCACAGGTCTAAGAGTAAAAAGATCATTAGAAAGGTCTTTGTATTGTCCCCACATATATTTATACATTGTAATAAGATCACCCCTAAGCCTTCGATTCTCCAAACTAAATAACCCCAAGTGTAATAACCTGTCTTGGTATTGCAGACCCCCTAGTTCCCTAATAACCTTGGTCACTCTTCTCTGCACCCGCTCCAGTTCAGCTATGTCTTTCTTATACACCGGAGACCAGAACTGTACACAGTATTCTAAGTGTGGTCGCACTAGTGACTTATATAGAGGTAAAATTATGTTCTCCTCATGAGCATCTATGCCTCTTTTAATGCATCCCATTATTTTATTTGCCTTTGCAGCAGCTGCTTGACTCTGGCCACTAAATGTGAGTTTGTCGTCCACCCATACACCCAGGTCTTTTTCAGTGACTGTTTTGCCCAGTGTTTTACAATTAAGCACATAATTATACAACTTGTTCGTTCTACCCAAGTGCATGACCTTACATTTATCCCCATTAAAGCTCATTTGCCATTTATCAGCCCAAGCTTCTAGTTTACATAAATCCTCCTGTAATATAAAATTGTCCTCCTCTGTATTAATTACCCTGCAGAGTTTAGTGTCATCTGCAAATATTGAAATTCTACTCTCTATGCCCCCTACAAGGTCATTAATAAATATGTTAAAAAGAAGCGGGCCCAAAACTGACCCCTGTGGTACCCCACTGCTAACCGTGACCCAGTCCGAGTGTGCTCCATTAATAACCACCCTTTGTTTCCTATCCCTGAGCCAGCTCTTAACCCACCTACACATATTTTCCCCTATCCCCATTGTTCTCATTTTATGTATCAACCTTTTGTGTGGCACCGTATCAAAAGCTTTTGAAAAGTCCATGTACACCATGTCCACTGCATTCCCTTGGTCCAGTCCGGAACTTACCTCTTCATAAAAGCTTATCAGATTAGTCTGACAGGAACGGTCTCTTGTAAACCCATGTTGATATTGGGTCATAAGGTTATTCTTCTCCAGATACTCCAGTATAGTATCTCTTAGAAAACCCTCCAGGATTTTACCCACAGTTGAGGTTAAACTTACAGGCCTATAATTTCCAAGTTCAGTTTTTGTCCCCTTTTTGAATATTGGCACCACATTTGCTATACGCCAGTCCTGTGGTACAGACCCTGTTATTATGGAATCTTTAAAGATTAAAAATAGTGGTCTATCTATGACTGTGCTTAATTCCTGCAGTACTTGGGGGTGTATCCCATCCGGGCCCGGGGATTTGTCAATTTTAGT
Source organism: Dendrobates tinctorius (assembly GCF_039654945.1). Classification (NCBI taxonomy): domain Eukaryota; kingdom Metazoa; phylum Chordata; class Amphibia; order Anura; family Dendrobatidae; genus Dendrobates; species Dendrobates tinctorius. The sequence continues at coordinate 5,140,847 of NW_027361776.1, read as the reverse complement.
GATTTGTAGATGCCGCCGTACTTCCTGCTGGGTTAAGCAGGTGACATTTAATGGAGAATTTTTATCCTTGATCATGTTATCCGTCATGGGATTTTCTTGTGTAAATACTGTTGAAAAAAAGTCATTTAGCATATTGGCTTTTTCCTCATCCTCATCCACCATTTCACCCAGACTATTTTTAAGGGGACCAACACTATCATTTTTTAGCTTCTTACTATTTATGTAGTTAAAGAATATTTTGGGATTATTTTTACTTTCTCTGGCAATGAGTCTCTCTGTCTCAATCTTTGCTGTCTTGATTTGCTTTTTACAGAATTTATTTAATCTTCTGTATTTATTTAATGCCTCATCACTACCTACTTGCTTTAATTCTCTAAATGCTTTATTTTTATCTCTTATTGCGCCCCTTACAGCTCTATTTAGCCATAGTGGTTTCCTCCTATTTCTCGCATGTTTATTCCCATACGGTATATATTGTGACACATTGTTCCTATTCAGGATGCTAATAAACGTCTCCCATTTTCTTTGTGTATTTTTATGTCTCAGGATATCGTCCCAGTTAATTACACCAAGATCATCTCTCATCCGTTGGAAATTTGCCTTCCTGAAGTTTAGTGTCCTTGTAACCCCTCTACTACACATCTTATTAAAGGATACATGAAAACTTATTAATTTGTGATCACTATTACCCAAGTGACCCTCAACCCTTACATTTGATATGCGGTCTGGCCTGTTGGTTAATATTAGGTCTAGCAGTGCCCCCCCTCTTGTTGGGTCCTGAACAAGTTGTGAAAGGTAATGGTCTCTCATAGTAGTCAAAAACCTATTACCTTTGCTGGAACTGCAGGTTTCAGTTCCCCAATGTATTTCGGGGTAGTTGAAGTCCCCCATAATAATGACTTCTCCTTGAGTCGCTGCTTCATCTATTTGCTTTATGAGGATATTCTCTGTAGCTTCCATTATTTTTGGAGATTTATAACAAACCCCTATCAGAGGAATACAGATGTATTCTCAGAGCTGCCAAGCTGGACCTCGGTAATACAGCATGACATTATCACTGAGCCCCAGGTAACGGTGCGGATGAAACCGTACCAAGTACCAGAAGCCCGAAGGCAAGCCATCGCAGCTGAGGTGAAGCAAATGCTCCGGTTGGGAGTCATTGAGGAGTCCCGAAGTGAGTGGGCCAGTCCCATTGTCCTGATACCGAAACCCGATGGGTCTTTACTAGAGTTGAGCGAAAAGGGTCAGTCAGATTCAAAAGTCGCTGACTTTCGCCAAAGTCGGGTTTCGCCGAGCGAAACCCGACTATAGCATGAAGTCGGCCATGCAGTCACCGACCTGAGCGCCAAATTTGCGCTTCCCATACTGCTTTCAGGCGCCACAAAGACACACACTGTGGGCAACGCGATGACATGGGCAGCGGCCACCACCATATTAGAGAAGGGCATTGCAGTGATTGGCTTGCTTTGTGTGGCGTCACAGTGGCTATAAAAGCCCTGACCGCCGACCGCCATTTTACTTCTGCCGATCTTAGCATAGGGAGAGGTTGCGCCGCTTTTTCTCAATAGGGAGAGTGTTAGGCAGGAAAGAAAACAGGCAGGAAAGGAAAAACATTATGTGCTTCTGCTGATAGCAATTGTGCTGCACAGTTAGTGTGCAGTGACAGGGGAGGATTTTTTGGTGTGCAGCAGCACTGGTTATTAGGCTGCCTGATAGCTGCATTGCTGTGTGCACACTCCTGTGCAGACTACTTTCTACATAGCACTCATACTTTTATTCTTTTTTTCTGCACAGTTACCGAGCGTTCATTTTTTCCCCACACCGTCTAGAGCTGTAAGCTCCTCACACACTGCTGTATACAGTGCTATCCGGACTCTGGAAATAAATATACGGAGATTTACATTTTTCCATACACTGTATAGAGCTGTCCGCTTCTGATACAGTACCGTATATCTGCTGTTTGGATTATGGGCAAATCCATAGTGAGACAGCGTGTGTGTGTGACTCCGGAAATAAATATACGGAGATTTACATTTTTCCACACACCGTATAGAGCTTAACGCTCCTCACACACTACCGAGGACCGGCTGGTATCACGGACAAATACATGCTATCTGTGTGTGACTCCGGAAATAAATATACGGAGATTTACATTTTTACATACACCGTATAGAGCTGTCCGCTTATGATACAGTACCGTATATCTGCTGCTTGGATTATGGTCAAATCCATACTGAGACAGCGTGTGTGTGACTCTGGAAATAAAAATACGGAGATTTACATTTTTTCATACACCGTATAGAGCTGTACGATCCTCACACACTACCGTGTACCGGCTGGTATCACGGACAAATACATGCTATCTGTGTGTGACTCCGGAAATAAATATATGGAGATTTACATTTTTACATACACCATATAGAGCTGTCCGCTTCTGATACAGTACCGTATATCTGCTGTTTGAATTATGGTCAAATCCATACTGAGACAGCGTGTGTGTGTGACTCCGGAAATAAATATACGGAGATTTACATTTTTCCATACACCGTATAGAACTGTACGATCCTCACACTACCGTGTACCGGCTGGTATCACGGACAAATACATGCTATCTGTGTGTGACTCCGGAAATAAATATATGGAGATTTACATTTTTACATACACCGTATAGAGCTGTCCGCTTCTGATACAGTACCGTATATATGCTGTTTGCATTATGGTCAAATCCATACTGAGACAGTGTGTGTGTGTGACTCCGGAAATAAACATACAGAGATTTACATTTCCCCCTACACCGTATTCAGCTGTCCGCTTCTGATACAGTACCATATATCTGCTGTTTGGATTACGGTCAAATCCATACTGAGACAGCATGTGTGTGTGACTCCGGAAACATATATACAAAGATTTACATTTCCCCCTACACCGTATTCAGCTGTCCGCTTCTGATACAGTACCATATATCTGCTGGTTGGATTACAGTCAAATACATACTGAGAGGGCGTCTGTTACTAAGGAAATATATACAGAGATTTAAATTTTTTCCTACACAGTATACAGCTGTACGTTTCTGATACAGTACCGTATATCTGCTGGTTGGATTACGGTCAAATACATACTGGGAAAGCGTCTGTGACTAAGGAAATATATATGGAGATTTAAATTTTTCCTTACACCGTATACAGCTGTGCGTTTCTGATACAGGACCGTATATCTGCTGATTGGATTACGGTCAAATACATACTGGGAGAGCGTCTGTGACTAAGGAAATATATAAGGAGATTTAAATTTTTCACTGCACCTTATACAGCTGTACGCTTCTTATATAGTACCATATATCTGCTGGTATTTTTGGTACATCTTCCCAAACATGAGGAAGTATGGTGGAAGAGGCCACGGATGTGGGCGGGGGGGCAGCAGGTACTGATGGTGGTAGTGGTGCATCATGACGGTCAAATCCATACTGAGACAGTGTGTGTGTGACTCCAGAAATAAATATACGGAGATTTACATTTCCCCCTACACCGTATTCAGCTGTCCGCTTCTAATACAGTACCGTATACCTGCTGTTTGGATTATGGTCAAATCCATACTGAGACACGTGTGTGTGTGACTCCGGAAATAAATATACGGAGATTTACATTTCCCCCTACACCATATTCAGCTGTCTGCTTCTGATACAGTAACGTATATATGCTGTTTGGATTACGGTCAAATCCATACTGACACAGCATGTGTGTGTAACTCTGGAAATAAATATACTGAGATTTATATTGCCCCCTACACCATATTCAGCTGTCTGCTTCTGATGCAGTACCATATATCTGCTGTTTGGATTACAGTCAAATCCATACTGAGACAGCGTGTGTGTGTGACTCCGGAAATAAATATATGGAGATTTACATTTTCCCCTACACTGTTTTCAGCTGTCCGCTTCTGATACAGTACCGTATATCTGCTGTTTGGAATACGGTCAAATCCATACTGAGACAGCGTGTGTGTGTGCCTCCGGAAATAAATATATGGAGATTTACATTTCCCCCTACACCGTATTCAGCTGTCCGCTTCTGATACAGTATCGTATATCTGCTGTTTGGATAATGGTCAAATCCATACTGACACAGCGTGTGTGTGTGACTCCGGAAATAAATATACGGAGATTTACATTTCCCCCTACACCATATTCTGCTGTCCGCTTCTTATACTGTACCGTATATCTGCTGTTTGGATAACGGTCAAATCCATACTGAGACAACGTGTGTGTGTGACTTCAGAAATAAATACACGGATATTTACATTTTCCCCTACACCATATTCAGCTGTCCGCTTTTGATACAGTGCCGTATAACTGCTGTTTGGATTATGGTCAAATCCATACTGAGACAGCATCTGTGTGTGACACTGGAAATAAATATACGGAGATTTACATTTTCCCCTACACCGTATTCAGCTGTCAGCTTCTGATACAATACCGTATATCTGCTGTTTGGATTATGGTCAAATCCATACTGAGACAGCGTGTATGTGTGACTCCGGAAATAAATATATGGAGATTTACATTTCCCCCTACACAGTATTCAGCTGTCCACTTCTGATACAGTACCGTATATCTGCTGTTTGGATTATGGGCAAATCCATACTGAGACAGCGTGTGTGTGTGACTCCAGAAATAAATATACAGAGATTTACATTTTCCCCTACACCGTATTCAGCTGTCCGCTTCTGATACAGTACCGTATATCTGCTTGTTGGATTACGGTCAAATACATACTGGGAGAGCATCTGTGACTAAGGAAATATATACGGAGATTTAAATTTTTCCTTACACCGTATACAGCTGTACGTTTCTGATACAGTACCATATATCTGCTGGTTGGATTACTGTCAAATAAATACTGGGAGAGCATCTGTGACTAAGGAAATATATACAGAGATTTAAATTTTTTCTTACACAGTATACAGCTGTACGTTTCTGATACAGTACCGTATATGTGCTGGTTGGACTACGGTCAAATACATACTGGGAGAGCGTCTGTGACTAAGGAAATATATACGGAGATTTAAATTTTTCCTTACACCGTATACAGCTGTACGTTTCTGATACAGTACCGTATATCTGCTGGTTGGATTACGGTCAAATGCATACTGGGAGAGCGTCTGTCACTAAGGAAATAAATACGGAGATTTAAATTTTTCACTGCACTTTATACAGCTGTTCGGTCCTCATAAAGCACCATATATCTGCTGGTATTTTTGCTACTTTTTCCCAAACATGAGGAAGTGTGGTGGAAGAGGCTGCGGACGTGGGGGGGCTGCTGGTACTGATGGAGGTGGTGGTGCATCTGCTGGTTATACCAAAAGCACAATAGCAGATAAGGCAGGAGATATTGAGACTGCATCATCGTCTGGCTCAAGAAGGCCTGTAAGGTTCCCTTTTCTGGGAGTAGGTAAACCGCTTTTAAAGCCTGAGTATCAGGAACAGGTTTTTTGCTTACATTGCTGAAACAGCCTCTAGCTCTATCGCCTCCTCTTCTGAAGTTTCAAAAACTGCAAGCACTGAGTCGTCAGTGCAGGCTTCTGGTCAGGTACAACACCTTTCCTTGTGTTCTTCACCCCCACCAAAAGTGAAGGATGCGGCAGGCCACACTTCAGATTACTCCATGGAGCTGTTTTCACATACCATGCCTGCGATATCAAGTCAAGTCCTGAATTCCCCAGTCCAAGATGAATCTGGCATGGAACAGCCACTGCTAGATGATTCTGCTGGTACATCGACCCAGAGCACTACATTGCCCTCGCAGTCTACTGAGCCAGAATCTGACCTTGATAAAACTCAGGTGCCCCTTCCCGCATACTATACCACCTTACACGGTGACACAGAGGAAAGTGCAGATGAAATTGAAGAGGAGGTGATGGATGACCCAGTTGTTGACCCGGATTGGCATTCATTGGGGGAAGAGGGTGCCGTTGGCAATATCTCAGAAGAGGAAAAGGATCCGCAGCAGGCATCGTCATCGCAGCAGCGGTTATCTGGCAGGCCCGTAGTTGTCCAAAAACGTGCTAAAAAAACAAAAAAGTTGCAGGACAGCTTGGCCAGATGGTCAAATTAGCACAGCGTGCAAGCCCTGAAACTTTATACCATGTTAGGAAGAGTGCAGTGTGGCACTTTTTTGACCAAAATCCTATTGATGAGGCAAAGGTTATCTGTAAGAAGTGCGGAAGGACCTTTAGCCGAGGGAAAAATCTCAGAAATTTGAATACCAGTTGCATGCTTAGACATCTAACCACTATGCACTTGCAAGCGAGGATGGACTACAAAACCTCAGGTAGCACATGTGCACCTGCTCCAACTGAAGGTAGCCAGCAACGCTCCATCGCTTCCCCCACTGAAAGCCCACCGGTAAGCACACCACCAGCAAGAAATGTTGAGGTGTCATCGCAAGGCCAAAGCAGTCAGGGAATCACAATGTTTTTGCAATGAAAGACTAAATCTAGGCCATCACCACCACCACCATCACCAACCCCCTGTCAGTCAGGTCCACCGCTAGTTCCCCCACATGCAGCTCTCAAATCCAGCTCATCCTACCTGACACTCTGAGTAGGACAAGAAAGTACTCATCCTCTCATCCGCGTACACTGGCTTTGAACGGCTACATTGCCAAACTGATCTCATTAGAGATGATGCCCTTCTGTTTAGTTGAAAGCCAAGCGTTCCGAGAGCTCATGGCCTATGCTGTCCCACGCTATGACCTACCCAGTCGGCACTTCTTTTCTAGAAAAGGCATCCCTGCCCTCCACCTGCAAGTGAAAGACCGCATTGTCCATGCACTCAAACAATCAGTGAGTGGAAAGGTGCACTTCACAGCATGCATGGGCCAGTAGGCATGGCCAGGGCCATTAGGTGTCCATCACTGCGCACTGGGTTAATGTGATGGATGCAGGGTCCACAGGGGACAGCAATGGTGGGACAGTGCTGCACAGCCCACGGTATAGGAAACAGTTGGCTGTAGGCGTTCGACCCTCCTTCTCCTCCAGAAGCGAAAGCTCGTCGACAGAACGCTGTCGCACGAGCACTCCATCTGCAGCTGCCAGTGTTGTACACGACGTGTCCGACTATCGAACAGCTAGTGGTAAGCGTCAGCAGGCTGTTTTAAAGATGATGTCTTTGGGCGACAACAGACACACCGCGGAGGTACTGGCCGACTACTTGCAGCGAGAAACTGAGTCATGGCTGGGCAGTCTACATCTTGAGCCAGGCAAGGTAGTCAGTGATTATGGCCGTAATTTTGTGGCGGCCATAGCCCTTGCAAAACTCAGACACATACCTTGCCTGGCTCACACCTTGAACCTGGTGGTGCAGTGCTTCCTAAAAAATTATCTGGAGTTAACAGCCCTGCTCCATAAGGTGCGAAGACTGTGCTCACACATCCGTCGCTCACCCATAGACTCCAGTCATATGCAGAGGCTGCAGAGATCACTCCACCTCCCCAAGCACCGCCTAATCATAGACGTTGCAACAAGGTGGAACTCCACCATGCACATGGTTGAGAGGCAGTGCGAACAGAGGCAGACTGTAATGCATTTGTGGGAGAATACACGGGCAGGCAGTTTGAGGGCAGACATGGAGTTGTCAGGTGTGCAGTGGTCAAAGCTGAAAGACCTCTGTAAAGTCCTTCAGTGTTTTGAGTTATGCACATGGCTGGTAAACGCAGACGACGCCATCATAAGCATGAGCATCCCACTTATGTGTCTGCTCATGCAAACTTTGACGCATATTAAGTATCAGGCGTCTGCAGCGGAGGAGGAAGAGGAGGAGGAGGATGGAAGCCTTGATGACAGTCAGCCATTGTCTGCTCAGGGAACTGTCCTGAACGAGGTGAAAGAAGAAGAGGAGGATGAGGGAGATGATTATTTTGAGGAGGATGCTTCTCGGGTGGCAAATGAAAATGTTTGCTTGCCATGTCAGGTACAGGGTTTGTGCGTGACTGGAGGGATGTGGATTTGGCTGAAAGTTCTCCACCCACCACTGTCAGTGCATCATTGACACCTGGAACATTGGCCCACATGTGTGATTATCTCTTGCGGATGCTAAAAAGTGACCCCCGCATTGTCAAAATTATGAAGGATGACGACTACTGGTAGTCCAGCATCCTAAATCTATGCTATAAAGGCAAATTACAGAACATCATGCCACAGGAGAACCTAGAGCTAATAGTGGCGAACAAACAAGCAACTCTGATAAACCGTTTGTTAGAGGCATTCTCAGCACACAGCAGCGGTGCAGGTTCTACCACAAGCTGTACTGGGCCAAATGGAAGAGGTGTTCATGGTGCACACAGCCGAACTGGCGTTGGAGACAGGGGTTTCATGACCATGTTGTGGACTGATTTCTCGAGGACCGCTCACATGACTGTTAATGCTGAATCGATTGAGACAGACAGGAGACAGCAGTTGTCAACTATGGTTCAAAATCATCTCTCCTCCCCTGTCGAAGTTCTCCCTCACAGTTCATTCCCCTTTGACTACTGGGCTTCTAAACTGGACACCTGACCTGAATTGGCACAATATGCCTTACAGGAGCTCGCTTGCCCTGCTGGTAGTGTGCTATCAGAAAGAGTCTTCAGTGCTGCTGGATCAATCCTGACAGAAAGAAGGACCCAGCTGTCGACCCAAACTGTTGGTGATCTCACCTTCATTAAAATGAACCATGACTGGGTTTCAAAGAATTTTGTACCACCTTCCCCTGATGACACATAGGTTGCCAGCAAAATGGCTCGCTTTGTCCTCCTCTTCCTCCGACTTCTGCAGTTCCTCCATTTGCAGCTGCTGAACGTCCAGCCTACACCTCAACATATGCCAGTTTTTCCACCTCCCTAACTGGGCTGTCCTCCCCCAGGGCCGGCGTCAGCACCTGCCGCACCCAGGCAAGTGCCGGGGCCCTGAGCAGGTGGGGGGCCCACTTGTGGGCGACGGCACTGGCACAGGGCCCCTAACAGTACGCAAAAGTCTCTGACGGCGGGGGGACCCACTCGCCATCACAGACACCGTCATACTATGAGGGGCCCTGTGGCACTGCCATCACCCACGAGTGGGCCCCCCTGCTTGCTCAGGGCACCAGCACTTGCAATACTTACCTCTCGCTGCTCCACCGCTGTGACCTCTTCCGCGTTTCCTGACAGTGACATTCAGGTCAGAGAGCGCGATGATGTCACATCTGTATGCCCTCTGCCTGAACAGTCCAAGTGCAGAGAGCTGGAAGATGGCGATGCTGAGGAGTCTAGAGTAGAGCAGTGCCCAGTGAGGAGAGGTATTTCATTTTTTTAATGTTTGGAGCAATATATGGGGAGCATTATACACTGGAGAATTATATATGGGGCCCATCATACACTGGATCATCATAGATAGGCCCATTATACACTTGAGCATTATAAATGGGGCCCATGATACACTGGAGCATCATCCATGGGGCCCATCATACCCCTGCGCATTATAAATGGGGCCCATCAAACACTGGAGCATTATAAATGGCAAGTTGTATTTAAGGGGATTCTTTTTATTATTGAACAACTATGTTCTGAATCAACCAAAAAGACTCATAAATATCAAAGTTTAATATTTTTGGAAGTTGGAGTGGGGTTTTTTTAGATTTGGCTATCTTAGGAGGATATCTGTTTGTGCAGGTAACTATTACTGTGCAGAATTATTAGGCAACTTAATAAAAAACAAATATATACCCATCTCACTTGTTTATTTTCACCAGGTAAACCAATATAACAACACAAAATGTAGAAATAAACATTTCTGACATTCAAAACCAAGAAAAAAAAGGGACCAACATAGCCACCTTTCTTTACCATGACACTCAAAAGCCTTCCATCCATACATTCTGTCAGTTGCTTGATCTGTTTACGATCAACATTGCATGCAGCAGCCACCACAGCCTCTCTGACACTGTTCCCAGAGGTGTAAGGTTTTGACTCCCTGTAGATCTCACATTTTATGAGGGACCACAGGTTCTCTATGGGGTTAAGATCAGGTGAACAAGGGGGCCATGTCATTAATTTTTTTTCTTTTAGACCTTTACTGGGCAGCCACGCTGTGGAGTATTTGGATGCATGTGATGGAGCATTGTCCTGCATGAAAATCATGATTTTCTTAAACGATACCGACTTCTTCCTGTACCACTGGTTGAAGAAGGTGTCTTCCAGAAACTGTCAGTAGGTCTGGGAGTTGAGCTTCACTCCATCCTCAACCCGAAAAGGTCCCACAAGTTCATCTTTGATTATACCAGCCCATACCAGTACCCCACCTCCACCTTGCCGGCATCTGAGTCAGAGAGGAGCTCTCTTGCCTTTACTGATCCAGCCTCGGGCCCATCCATCTGGCCCATCAAGAGTCACTCTCATTTCATCAGTCCTTAAAACCTTACAAAAATTTGTCTTAACATATTTCTTGGCCCAGTCTTGACGTTTTATCTTATGTTTCTTGTTCAAAGGTGGTCGTTTTCCAGCCTTCCTTACCTTGGCCATGTCCCTGAGTATGGCACACCTTGTGCTTTTTTATACTCCAGTAATGCTGCAGCTCTGAAATATGGCAAAACTAGTGTCAAATGGCATCTTGGCAGCTTCATGCTTGATTTTCCTCAATTCATGGGCAGTTATTTTGAGCCTTTTTAATCAACACACTTCTTGCGACCCTGTTGGCTATTTGCCATGAAACGCTTGATTTTTCAGTGATCACTAGAGTTGAGCGAAACGGGTCGGCCAAATTGAAAAGTCGCCGACTTTCGCTAAAGTCGGGTTTCATGAAACCAAACCTGACCTTAGCGTGAGGTCGGCCACGAGGTCGGCGACCAGAGCGCCAAAGTCGCGTTTCAAATGATGCTTCAGCGCCATTTTTCAGCCAATCATGGAGGACGCACACTGTGGGTAACGCGATGACATAGGCAGCGGTCACCACCATCTTTGAGAAGGGCATGCAAGTGATTGGCTTGCTTTGTGTGGCGTCACAGGGGCTATAAAAGGGCGTGCACGCCGACCACCATCTTACTTCTGCTGATCTGAGAATAGGGAGAGCTGATGCTGCTGCTGATACTGTAGGGAGAGCGTTAGGCAGGGAAGAAGATCCAAAAAACTGCTTCAGCTGCTAGAAATTTTGCCTGTACAACACAACAGTTAGTGTGCAGTGCCAGGGGAGGCTATATTTTTGTGCATCAGCTCTGTTGGTTATTAGGCTGCCTTATAAGGCTCCCTGATAGCTGCATTGCTGTTTTCACACTGCTGTGCAAACTGCTTTTTTAAAAGCAAAAATACTTTTCATCCTCTTTTTTGCCCAGTTACCAAGCGTTCATTTTTCCACACTTTTGTGTGCAGCAGTCCAGCTTATTAGGCTGCCTGCTGCCATACTTGGACTGAGAGCATCATTGTCAGCCTGCTAAAATCTCTAGGGAGATTCAGATTCTCCCCAATCCTATATTCACCTTTTAAACACCAGCCAATTTCAGCCTGTTATATTGAGATGTAATCTACACTGGCCCTGAGATAATAGTTCAGTGTCCTGAAGTCTGTAGGGAGATTCAAATTCTCCCCAATCCTATATTCACCTGTTATACACCAGCCAATTTCAGCCTGTTATATTGAGGTGTAATCTACACTGGCCCTGAAATAATAGTTCAGTGTCCTGAAGTCTGTAAGGAGATTCAAATTCTCCCCAATCCTATATTTACCTTTTATACACCAGCCAATTTCAGCCTGTTATATTGAGGTGTAATCTACACTGGCCCTGAAATAATAGTTCAGTGTCCTGAAGTTTGTAAGGAGATTCAAATTCTCCCCAATACTATATACACCTTGTACTTTGTTTTACAGTACCATATAGCTGGTGGTATTTTGTGTGCATTTTCTCAAAAATGAGGAAGTGTGGTGGAAGAGGCCATGGAAGTGGGCGGGGGTTGCCAGCTGGTAATGATGGTGTTGGTTATGGTGGTGGATCTGCTGGTAGTGGCAAAAGCACAATAGCACCTAATGCAGGAGGTGTTGAGCCTGCGTCATCGTCTGGCTCCACAAGGCCTCGAAGGCTCCCTTTTTCTGGGAGTAGGTAAACCGCTTTTAAAGCCGGAGCTTCAGGAACAAGTTTTGGCTTACATTGCTGACACAGCCTCCAGCTCTATCGCCTCCTCTTATGAAGTTTCAAAAAATAAATGCACTGAGTCGTCATTGGAGGCTCATGGTCAGGAACCACACCTTTCCTTGTGTCCTTCACCCCTACCAAAAGTGAAGGATGCGGCAGGCCACACTACAGATTACTCCATGGAGCTCATTTCACATACCATGCCTGGGTTATCAAGTCAAATCGTGAATTACCTAGTCCAAGATGAATCTGACATGGAGTGCACTGATGCACAGCCACTGCTAGATTTATCTGCTGGTACATTCACTCAGAGCACTACATTGTCCTCGCAGTGTACTGAGTCAGAATCTGACCCTGATGAAACTCAGGTGCCCCTTCCCGCATACTATACCACCTTACACGGTGACACAGAGGAAGGTGCACATGACAATGAAGAGGAGGTGATGGATGACCCAGTTGTTGACCCAGATTGGCATCCATTGGGGGAAGAGGGTGCCGCTGCCAATAGCTCAGAAGAGGAGGAGGAGCATCCGCAGCATGCATCGACATCGCAACAGCTATTATCTGGCAGGCCCGGAGCAGTAAAAAAACGGATTACAAAAACCAAAAGAGTTGCAGGACAGCTTGGCCAGACGGTCAAATTAGCACAGCATGCAAGGCCTCAAAATGTCTTCCATAGTAGGAAGAGTGCAGTGTGGCACTTTTTTGAACAAAATCCTAATGATCAGGCAAAGGTTATCTGTAAGGAGTGCGCAAAAGCCTTTAGCCGAGGGAAAAATCTGAGAAATTTGAATACCAGTTGCATGCTTAGACATTTAACCACCATGCATTTGCAAGCGTGGACGGACTACCAAACCTCACGTACCACATGTGCAACTGCTCCCAATGAAGGTAGTCAGCAACGCTATATCGTTTCCCCCACTGTAAGCCCACCGGTTTGCATACCACCAGCAGCAAATGTTGAGGTGTTGTCGCAAGGCCAAAGCAGTCAGGGAATCACAATGTTATTGCTATGAAACACTGAATCTAGGCCATCAGAAAGACCACCAACTCCATCACCATCATCAACCCTCTCTCAGTCCACCATGTCCACTGCTAGTTCCACCATATGCAGCTCTCAAGTCCAGCTCACCCTACCAGAGACTATGAGTAGGACAAGAAAGTACTCATCCTCTCATCCGCGTACACTGGGTTTGAACGCCCACATTGCCAAACTAATCTCGTTAGAGGTGATGCCCTACCGGTTGGTTGAAAGCGAAGCTTTCCGCGAACTCATGGCCTACGCAGTACCACGCTATGACCTACCCATTCGGCACTTCTTTTCTCACAAAGCCATCCCAGCCCTCCACCTTCATGTGAAAGACCGCATTGTCCATGCACTCAAACATGGCCGTTACGTGTCCATCACTGCGCACTGGGTTAATGTGGTGGATGCAGGGTCCACAGGGGACAGCGGTGGTGGGACAGTGCTGCCTAGCCCACGGTAGAGGAAACAGTTGGCTGTAGGCGTTCGACCCTCCTTCTTCTCCTCCAGAAGCGAAAGCTCGTCCACGGAACGCAGTCGCACGAGCACTCCATCCGCAGCTGCCAGTGTTGCACATGAGGTGTACCACTATCGAACAGGTAGTGGTAAGCTGTTTTAAAGATGATGTGTTTGGGCGACAACAGACACAGACAACAGACAACCGACACACCGCGGAGGTACTGGCCGACTACTTGCAGCGACAAACTGAGTCATTGCTAGGCAGTCTACATCTTGAGGCAGGCAAGGTAGTTAGTGATAACGGCCGGAATTTTGTGGCAGCCATAGCCCTTTCAAAACTCAGACACATACCTTGCTTGGCTCACACCTTGAACCTGGTGGTGCAGTGCTTCCGCAATAATTATCCGGAGTTAACAGGCCTGCTCCATAAGGTCCGAAGACTGTGCTCGCACATCCGCCGGTCGCCCGTACAATCCAGTCGTATGCAGAAGCTGCAGCGATTGCTCCACCTTCCCAAGCACTGCCTAATTATCGAGGTTACAACATATTGGAACTCCACCCTGCACATGGTTGAGAGGCTGTGCGAACAGAGGCAGGCTGTAATGCCTTTGTGGGAGTATACACGGGCAGGCACTTTGAGAGCAGACATGGAGTTATCAGGTGTGCAGTGGGCGAAGCTGAAAGACCTCTGTAAAGTCCTTCAGTGTTTTGAGGAATGCACACGGCTGGTAAGCGCAGACGACGCCATCATAAGCATGAGCATCCCACTTATGCGTCTGCTCATGCAAACTTTGACGCATGTTAAGGTGCAGGCGTCTGCAGCCGAGGATGATGAGGAAGAGGAGGAGGGAAGCCTTGATGACAGTCAGCCATTGTCTGCTCCGGGACCTCTCCTGGACGAGGTGGAGGAAGAAGAGGAAGAGGAGGAGGAGAATGATGATGGGGATGATTATTTAGGGGAGGAGGATGCTTCTCGTGGGGCAAGAGAAAATGTTGGCGTGGCAAGGTCTGGTACAGGGTTTGTGCGTGACTGGAGGGATGTGGATTCGCCAGAATGTGCTCCTCCACCCAGCACTCGCAGTGCATCATTGACACCTGGAACATTGGCCCACATGTCAGATTATGCCTTGCAGATCCTAAAAAGGGACCCCCGCATTGCCAAAATGATGAACGATGATGACTACTGGTTGGCCAGTATCCTGGATCCACGCTATAAAGGCAAATTCCAAAACATCATGCCACAGGAGAACCTTGACCTAATATTGGCTAACAAACAAGCAACTCTGGTAAACCGTTTGTTTGAGGCATTACCAGCACACAGCAGCAGTGATGGTTCTCCCACGAGCCGTAGGGGCCGGGGGCAACATGGATAAGGTGTTCGTGGTGCACACATCAGAAGTGGCGTTGGAGACAGGGGTTTCATGACCATGTTGTGGATTGATTTTTAAAGTCCCGCTCACATGACTGGTAATACTGCATCGATTGAAAGTGACAGGAGACAGCAGTTGTCAACTATGGTTACAAACTACTTCTCTTCCTATATCGATGCTCTCCCTCACAGGTCATTCCCCTTTGACTATTGGGCCGCTAAACTGGACACCTGGCCTGAATTGGCACAAAATGCCTTACAGGAGCTCGCTTGCCCTGCTGCTAGTGTGCTATCGGAAAGAGTCTTCAGTGCTGCTGGATCAATCCTGACAGAAAAAAGGACCCATCTGTTGACCCAAAATGTTGATGATCTAGCCTTCATTAAAATGAACCATGCATGGGTTTCAAAGGATTTTGTCTCACCTTCCCCTGATGACACATAGGTTGCCAGAAAAATGGCTCGCTTTTGTCCTCCTCGTCCTCGGACTTCTCCAATTCCTCCATTTGCAGCTGCTGAATGTCCAACATCAACATATGGCATTTTTTAAACCTCCCTAACTGGGCTGCCTCCCCCCCATGGCCGGGGTCATGACCTAGTGCACGCAACCGTGCGAGTGCCGTTGCCCTGGACAGGTGGGTGGGCCGACTCTTGGGCGCTGGCACTGGCACAGGGTCCCTCATAGTGCAATCAAGTGTCTCTGATGGTGGGGGTGCACACCCGCCATCAGACACACCGGCGTACTATGAGGGGCCCAGTGCCAGTACCGACGCCCACGAGTGGGCCCCCCTTGCTTGGTCAGGGCCCCAGCATTTGCAATATTTACGTCTCCCCGCTCCTCCGCTGTGTAGTCTGGGCTGTCAAATCCTTCACTGGGACTGCCCTACAAATTTGGTGAAATGAAAGATGATGGTTAAGACGTTGCTATGCCCTGTCCTGCTGGCCGGGCTCTAGCTTGAGTTGATCAATGGCTTCCATTTCTTATGGACGTCGACTCACAATGAGATGCAGTGGTGGTTTATTATCAGCTCTCAGAGTTTTCCTGCTCACAGACGTGTGACATTCCTGCCCACATTTTTAAATGTGCCCTCTCATGCCAATCCAACAGAATCGCCTACGGCCTGTGGCTTCTGTCTTTTACACTCCAAAGTTACGTGACACATCATGAAAGGCAGTGAGGACCATGTCTACATCTCTCCCTGTGATCAAAATTTGATGGAGATGAGTAACGGTGATGGGATCAACGGTACTGCGATACAGCAACCCTTTCTTCACAAAGAACTGTTTTCGCTGTCTCCACACACAAAGTAATTTAGGGTCAGCATCGCCTCTGAGAATTCTACCGGGAGTTTTTCCCGTGATTAGTAATTCCTAAATTTCTGCAATCACTAGACATTATGTCTGTACTTTTATCCATCTCGTTTCCTCTTGCGGAGAGTCTGGACTGTTTTACTGAGACAGAAATATATATGAAGATTTAAAAATACCCCAACAGTGTATACTGGTGTACTCTTCAAATACATTTCCTTTTTCTACTTTTTAGATTGTTGTCTAATCCATACTGAGGCTGTGAGTGTCTTTGTCGGACTCCAGAAATAAACACGGAGATTTTAAATGTTTAAACTATGCTATCCAGTGATACTGTACCCTTTCTCAACTTTCTACAATCTTGTCGAATCCATACTGTGCTTGAGACCATCTGAGTCTGCCTCCTGATTACAGATGAGTGATGTCTGAGTGGAACTGTTAGCCAAGTTCAAATTCTAGCTGTTTTGGGCGGTGTTACATCCGTTCGTCGAACTACAACACTTTGATTAAAATTCGTCTGTTTGAGTTTCCGTTCGAGACAGTTTCGTTAAACAAAAGCGTAACTTTATTTTCACATTACTAATGGTTTTCAATGATAATAGACAGTTTCAGGGCATAGTAGCGGTGTCTGGTAGCCAGCGGTGTAGTACACCTGTGAAGGAGCTACACCGTGTGTGTTTCTAATAATTTTTTACCGCATATTGTCCTGAAAATCCTTTTGGGCCTAGTAACTGTGTCTGCTACTCAGCAGAGGAGCCCACCCGTGAACCGAGCTATGCCACCTGTTTACGAAAGAACCAGTTTTTGACTGCATTTACACCACTTAATACTTTGGGCCTAGTAACTGTGTATGCTACTCAGCAGAGTTGGCCACCCGTGAACCAAGCTATGCCGCCTGTTGATGTAAGAACTGTGTGCTACTCAGCAGAAGAGCCCAGCTGTTAAGCAAGCTACAGCACCTGTAGTTTGGACAATTAATTTTTTCACATTCTTTCTGGAATGCCGTTTAGGCCTAATTCCGGAATTACGGTTGGCCTGCACTTACTGGGAAATGCTTGTTCGTGGGGAAGAATTGTAATCCCAGATCCCTATCACTAACAGCGTTCAGCGTGTTATCCGCACCTATAAGCGATACACGCTGGTCCTTTCAGTGTAGCGCGCGTGCAGCCCAGGACATGTAAGGGCATGACAGACCTGTTATTGGCCGATCTCGCGTGCCAGAGCCTCACGTGTCCCTCTAGTAAGCTGGACGCAGACCGCGGGGCATGCCGGAGTCTCGTTCGTTAACGGAATTAAGCTTGCAATGTGTGCATCTTTTTTGTGGCTGGCATGGTTGAGGTTGCCCGTGTTGAGTCCAATTAAGCCGCAGGCTCCATTCCTGGTGGTGCCCTTCTGGACATTCCTTTAAGGTTCAGCTTTGCAACCATACTGCCCCCAGAAACCAAACACTTTGCCTTCATGGACTCTGTTTGGAGGGTCGTGACTCATGGGAATAACGCCGCCTGATTGGTTTACCTGCTAGAGAGATCCTTCGTTGCTCACAAGCATGACATCACACTCCCTAGGAGGAAGGTAATGCCACTGTGGTGAACGTACTCCTTGGGGCGCCACAAGTGCACAGATGCCCAGTGTCTTACCGAGTTTTCACCTTAAGAGGGGCAAGCCCATTACGTACGTAGCGCTCACTAATATCCTAATTAGGCAAGAAGACTACTAGGTCTTTATATCGGTTAAACAATTTATAGTTTATTAATATAATAGTCCAATATATGTATTATAGGCACATGAATTATAGCAGCACTAGTCTAACATTACATGATCATCATCATCATCTATAACATAGAGATAGTCATCATCTATAACATAGAGAAAGTAAGCATCAATATATATTACCAGATATTGCAGCATCACTCCTCCATCGGGGGACTCGACTGGTGAGGAGGAAATATCCAGCATCACATCATCACAGAAGTTATGCGTCCATAAAATCTCCTGGAATGTCCCTACCTCACTGACACAGGTCCACCTTTTTATACACAAAATTCCCACATTCCCTCTGTTCAGTATGCTGAGTCATCAGATTCTTGAAACTGCACAAGACTTCAAGGTCTGTTTGCTATAGCCTCTTAGTGTGTTTGCACCAACCAGAGATTTGTTTACCAATAGTATGTCAACCTAGACTCTGTTTGCCTCTGGTCAACTTGTCAAAGTTGTCTATTACTGTTCAAAGTTCAACATATGTTGCGTGTTACAAAGTTAACTCTTCATGCTCATAGCATAACACTCTAAGATGGTAGCATATGGGCCGCATGACTTCCATAATCACCTATTCTGAAAACTGGATACCTATCATAACTCAGACACACACTCAGACATGTCAAGATATGTATCACAATCGGTCCTCGATTATTGATGTCATGCATGACCCAATGTTGCTACATGACATAACATTTTGGTCTCTCTTGTCTTCGAGAATCATACTATTATTGAGCACAAGACTTCCTTGTTCAAGCAGCATAAATATTCATTATCTATACAGTTGTTATTGAAAGCTCCTTGTAGAATTCCCATCAACCACCCCCCAAGTGAAATATTCAGTATCTATCACTGTTTGTCAACAGGGGTCACTTGTGTGCAAATCAGGATAATGAATCTTTGAAACACAGAGCTTCAAAGACCACAGCTTACGGTATTGACACAGAGCAAACGCTTTGTGTCTCAGTATCAAAGTCCAGCATTAATGATATTACACCCTAGTATATTGCAATATAGTGTTTGGATTCAAACAACCATATTTCATATTTGCAATACTTTCTACCCTTGGTCTAATGACCACACTATATCAAAGCATATAAGCAATATATTACAATATGTAGGCTATAAGATATCCATATTTTTATTAGCACCACAATCCACCCTTGGATATCTTATAGCCACACATTATTTATCCAACAACAACAAACCAATGCATGCATAAAACAAATTACTCCTTAAAAGTTAACCTAGAGCTAACAACTGGCATGTTCTGCAAATGATGGAGAGATCACTATACTGTTATACGTCATATTTGCCCACACTCATACTTTTGCACTTTTTATCTGAACTGGAGCCACATATAATAGCCCTCTCCCCATCCCCAGTCTGATTCATCATATTTCATGTTTATCACAAGTCCACTGACAGCATGGATCAGCAGGCATCATTCTTGGAATCCTTCTTCTAATCATTTCTCCCATTAGAAATTTTTCTTCAGTACAGTTCACATCTTGGGTCGCATCTTCTTCGTCTTTGCCCTTCAAAAATGGCTAGTGTTCATCTGTTCATCCACTGAGCCAAGTAAAGATTCTGTTTGGCTTTCAGAAATCCACACTTTCCATAGCTGGTATATGTCTGAAGATTGCTTGGCTCTTGAAAGCAGTCGCTCAAGATGAAAGCAATAATACAACACTTACAGATCAGATTTTGATCTAAAGGGAAAACAAAAGCATTATTATCTGAGATCACATTGACTGCTACTTCAGAAATGACTTGAGCAGATGCAGGACACTTAATTGATTCCACCAAATTTTAGAAATCCACTGGCTGAGCTATTCTAGCTTCTCTCTGTATTATTGACATGTCACTTTACTCAATATTCATACATTTCTCCTGGATAAATCTGATCTATCACATTACCTCCATTCATTGAAATATCAAACAAAACTGTTCAAGATACAACTTTCAAATGGATTTTACAAACCTATTATGTTCCTAATTGAAAATAAAGATTAAAAACGTACATAAAACTAAACCACAACTTTTAGCTAAATACAGTCCGATTCATCACAATGGGATGATTGCTTATTTAATTGTTTGCAAACAATTATTTTAACCTTTACCTTTGAGCTCATTAGTCTACCCCCATGTCTTATATATAGCTAAATACATTGAATCCGATTCCTCTGAAAAACTGGTTTGTCCAGTCTGAAAGAAAGAACACAGAAAGGTTAGAACGTCTTAAAAGGATAACACAGGAATAGTAGCACCGTCTTTTTGGGGTTTACAATATGATAAATTCTGCTCTTTCCCAGTCTCACTCTTATCCACCATTGGGATCTGCATTTCTTGCGACTTTTGTGCAGTTGTAGCAATGTCGGCTTTTTACATGAGTCTGTAAATTCAGTATCGTAGATGGCAGGCTCTTCCTTATTCTCAATGCCATCAATATTCTGGTGCAATGAATGGCTCTCTGGTTTGGGATTACAATAACGTCTAATGTGGCCTATCTTCCCACATTTAAAGCAATACCTAGGCCTGTAAACAGCAGACACCTTCTCGGATACTTCATCCTGCTCTTTTTACTTAAGACACCACTCGTTTAATAGTTTTGCAAATCTTTCATATGAACTGGTATTTCTTAGAGACACTCTTGTGGCATAATCTACATTACAATGATTTGCCATTGAAAATAGAAAACTAGGATCATTCTGAGACATATCTGGATGATTGCAAACATTTCTGTACAATGCCAAATAATTACTACAGAACAACAAGAGGATCCATTTCTTCCACCTCCCCATCAAAATGATCACCCCCTGTTCTGGGTTGATGACAGTTTCAGAGTCAGTTGTCTCCTGTGCATCACCATCCCACTGATCTGGGTTCCTCTCCATCTCTGCTCTGGCCTTGGCCAAAGCTTTCTTCCTTTTCACCTTCCCCCTCTTCTTTCTGCACTTATACTGTGTTACACATACAGCAGCCTGTTCTGCATCATGCTGAATTCCAACACATTTGTCCATTACTAACTTATTCTGACCCTGTGCTGCCACCAATGCATCCTGGGCCTCACATAGCTGTATTTCCAATTCCTGCACTTTAGTTAACATTCTTTGCTTTTCCTCATGCTGTTTTCTATATGCAGATAGCAGGATCCAGCCACACCTACCAAGAGCACATAATTCTTTACCTTTTTCTACTTTTACTTTCTGCAACCATTCTTCTACATCAACTAGCTTTGCATCTTGCCCATATTTGCCCCAACGTTCACTTGAACCAACACTGTGTGGCAAAATATGATATGGAGTTTCCTCCCACCCTGGAGTCTCAACAGACTCACTTACAACCTCTTTTTGTTCCATTTCTGACAACTTTCTTTGCATATGGGTGTTTTGCTCATGCATATCTCGGTATACACTGAGTAAAATCCACATGCGCCATCCTACAGACACTACATCACCTGCCTGAGCAGGGACACCCCTGAGTACTTCAACAACATCAGAGGTTAACTGCATCACCTGCCTTTGCAGGGAAAGCCTCGAGTAATTCAACAACATCGAGGGGTTAACCACATCACCTGCCTTAGCAGGGATCCCCATGAGTAAACCAACAACATCATGGGTTAACTGCATCACCTGCCTTTGCAGGGAAAGCCTCGAGTAACTCAACAACATCGAGGGGTTAACTGCATCACCTGCCTTAGCAGGGATCCCCATGAGTACTTCAACAACATCATGGGGCTCTGAGCCCTTGAGCTTATTCTCCCAGGGTTCTGCCAATCAACAACAACGCATTTCCTGCGCCAAAAACCCAAACATTTTGGCCTAGTGCCGACAAATTACTATCCTATAAAATAAGTTAGGATGTGAGGATTATTTCTTATCCCAACAAAGAAAAAAAAAATTCCGAGCCTTCTGCATATCCTGCCGACTACGCCAATTTATGTCTTACCGAGTTTTCACCTTAAGAGGGGCAAGCCCCTTACGTACGTAGTGCTCACTAATATCCTAATTAGGCAAGAAGACTACTAGGTCTTTATATCGGTAAAACAATTTATAGTTTATTAATATAATAGTCCAATATATGTATTATAGGCACATGAATTATAGCAGCACTAGTCTAACATTACATGATCATCATCATCATCTATAACATAGAGATAGTCATCATCTATAACATAGAGAAAGTAAGCATCAATATATATTACCAGATATTGCAGCATCACTCCTCCATCGGGGGACTCGACTGGTGAGGAGGAAATATCCAGCAGCACATCATCACAGAAGTTATGCATCCATAAAATCTCCTGGAATGTCCCTACCTCACTGACACAGGTCCACCTTTTTATACACAAAATTCCCACATTCCCTCTGTGCAGTATGCTGAGTCATCAGAATCTTGAAACTGCACAAGACTTCAAGGTCTGTTTGCTATAGCCTCTTAGTGTGTTTGCACCAACCAGAGATTTGTTTGCCAATAGTATGTCAACCTAGACTCTGTTTGCCTCTGGTCAAATTGTCAAAGTTGTCTATTACTGTTCAAAGTTCAACATATGTTGCTTGTTACAAAGTTAACTCTTCATGTTCATAGCATAACACTCTAATATGGTAGCATATGGGCCGCATGACTTCCATAATCACCTATTCTGAAAACTGGATACCTATCGTAACTCAGACACACACTCAGACATGTCAAGATATGTATCACACCCAGCCACTGCTAGATGATTCTGCTGGAACATTGACCCAGACCACTACATTCCCCTCGCACTCTACACAGCCAGAATCTGACCCTGATGAAACTCTGGTCCCCCTTCCCACATACTATACCACCTTACACGGTGACAAAGAGGAAGGTGCAGATGAAAGTGCAGGTTCCTTGAGCAGGTGGGGGGGCATTCTCATGGGCGACGGCACTGGCACAGGGCCCCTCATAGTATGCAAAAGTGTCTCTGCTGGGGCTCACCCACCGTCAGACACATCGCCGTACTATGAGGGTCCCTGTGCCAGTGCTGTCACCAACGAGTGGCCCCCCTGCTTGCTAAGGATCACAGCACTTGCAAAGTTGAAATACTAACCTCTCCTTGCTCCAACGCCATGACATCTTCCGCGTTTCCTGACAGTGACATTCTGGTCAAAGAGCGCGATGACATCACGTCTGTATACCCTCTGCCTAAACAGTCCAAGTGCAGAGCGATGGAAGATGGGGGTGACGAGGAATCCAGAGTACAGGGATTCCTTAGCAAGGAGACTTATTTAATTGTTTTAAAGGTTGGGAGCAATTTTTGGGGAGCACGATACTCTGGAGAATGATATCCGGGGCCCACCATACACTGGAGCATTCCAAAGGTGGACATCAGTCACTGGAGCAGCATTTACAGGGCCCATTATACTCTGGAGCATTAGAAATGGGGCCCATTATATATGGAGCATTATTTGAGCCCATAAGACAGTGGAGCTTCATCCATGGGGACCAACATAGACTGTAGCATTATGTGGAGCTCATCATATACTGTATCGAACATTATATGGGACCAATGATTCTGTATGGAGAAATATATGGGCCTCATTACTCTGTATGGCGCACTATGCGGTGGCCATAATACTGTATGGAGGAATATACTGTCTGTTTTTGGAGCTATTGGAGAATTTAAAATGGATATCAGTCATGTGATGTAAGAACTAAAGTATTTTTCTTTGTACTGTACCGCTATTTCTCTGCCGTATCAAAGGATCATGAATTGTGTCATGTGTTAAAGGAGCCCAGTGACACTCTTTGGCCCTGGGCCCACGAAAATCTGGAGCCAGCATTACCCCCCCCCACACAACTTTAGCCAAATAACCCCCAGTTTTCAATGCCTAACTATTATTATAAAGTAAATAAAGGTTGACAAGCTTAAGTAATAATTGATGTTTTTGGCATTAACCCCTTCATGACCCAGCCTATTTTGACCTTAATGACCTGGCCATTTTTTGCAATTCTGACCAGAAATTTGGCGAAAATTGTGAAAATTTTGCAATTTTCAAATTTTTAATTTTTATTCTGTTAAACTAGAGAGTTATGTGACACAAAATAGTTACTAAATAACATTTCCCACATGTCTACTTTACATCAGCACAATTTTGGAAGCAAAATATTTTTTTGTTAGGAAGTTATAAGGGTTAAAAGTTGACCAGTGATTTCTCATTTTTACAACAAAATTTACAAAACCATTTTTTTTAGGGACCACCTCACATTTGAAGTCACTTTGAGGGGTCTATATGGCAGAAAATACCCAAAAGTGACACCATTCTAAAAACTGCACCCCTCAAGCTACTCAAAACTACATTCAAGAAGATTATTAACCCTTTAGGTGTTTCACAGGAACTAAAGCAACATGGAAGGAAAAAAAGGACATTTTAATTTTTCCAACAAAAATTTTCTTTCAGCATCAATTTTTTCATTTTCACATGGGCAACAGGATAAAATGGATCCTAAAATTTGTTGGGCAATTTCCCCTGAGTACACCGATACCTCATATGTGGTCAAAAACCACTGTTTGGGCGCACGGCAGGGCTCAGAAGGGAAGGAGTGCCATTTGACTTTTTGAATGGAAAATATGCTGGAATATTTAGCGCTTGCCATGTCACGTTTGGAGAGTCGCTGTGTGCCTAAACACTGGAGCTCCCCCACAAGTGACCCCATTTTGGAAACTAGACCCCCCAAGGAACTTATCTAGATGCATAGTGATCACTTTGAACCCCCAGGTGCTTCTCAAATTGATCCGTAAAAAAAAAAAGTACTTTTTTTCACAAAAATTATCTTTTAGCCTCAGTTTTTTCATTTTCACATGGGCAACTGGATAAAATGGATTCTAAAATTTGTTGGGCAATTTCTCCTGAGTACACCGATACCTCATATGTGGTCATAAACCACTGTATGGGTGCACGGCAGGGCCCGGAAGGGAAGGAGCGCCATTTGACTTTTTGAATGGAAAATTAGCTCCAATCGTTATCGGACAACATGTCGCGTTTGGAGATCCCCTGTGTGCCTAAACATTGGAGCTCCCCCACAAGTGACACCATTTTGGAAACTAGACCCCTTAAGGAACTTATCTAGATGCATAGTGAGCACTTTGAACCCCCAAGTGCTTCACAAAAGTTTATAACATAGAGCATTGAAAATAAAAAATCTTTTTTTTTCCTAAAAAAATTTTTTTTAGTTGGCAATTTTTTATTTTCACAAGGGTACTAGGATAAATTGGACCCCAAAAGTTGTTGTCCAGTTTGTCCTGAGTACGCTGGTACCCCATATGTGGGGGGGAACCACTGTTTGGGCACACGTTGGGGCTCAGCAGGGAAGTAGTGACATTTTGAAATGCTGACTTTGATGGAATGGTCTGCGGGCGTCATGTTACATTTGCTGAGCCCGTGTGTGCCTAAACAGTAGAAACCCCCACAAGTGACCCCATTTTGGAAACTAGACCCCCCAAGGAACTTATCTAGATGTGTGGTGAGCACCTTGAACCCCCAAGTGCTTCACAGAAGTTTATAATGCAGAGCCGTGAAAATAAAAAATCATTTTTTTCCCTAAAAAAATGAATTTTAGCACGCAATTTTTTTTTCACAAGGGTAACAGGAGAAATTGGACCCAAAAAGTTGTTGTCCAGTTTGTCCTGAGTACGCTGATACCCCATATGTGGGGGATGACCACTGTATGGGCACACGTCAGGGCTCGGAAGGGAAGTAGTGACGTTTTGGTATGCAGACTTTGATGGAATGGTCTGCGGGCATCATGTTACATTTGCAGAGCCCTTGATGTACCTAAACTGTGGAAACCCCCCACAAGTGACCCCATTTTGGAAACTAGACCCCCCAAGGAACTTATCTAGATGTGTGGTGAGCACCTTGAACCCCGAAGTGCTTCACAGAAGATTGTAACGCAGAGCCATGAAAATAAAAAATCTTTTTTTTCCTCAAAAAATGAATTTTTAGCTCGCAATTTTTTATTTTCACAAGGGTAACAGGAGAAATTGGATGCCAAAAGTTGTTGTACAGTTTGCCCTGAGTATTCTGATACCCCATATGTGGGGAGGGACCATTGTTTGGGCACACGTCGGGGCTCAAAAGGGAAGTAGTGACGTTTTGAAATACCGACTTGATCGAATGGTCTGCGGGCATCATGTTACGTTTGCAGAGCCTCTGATGTGCCTAAACAGTGGAAACCCCCCACAAGTGACCCCATTTTGGAAACTAGACCACCAAGGAACTTATCTAGATGTGTGGTGAGCAGCACTTTGAACCCCCAAGTGCTTCACAGAAGTTTATAATGCAGAACCGTGAAAATAAAAAATCTTTTTTTTACTCAAAAAATGATTTTTTTAGCCCGCAATTTTTTATTTTCACAAGGATGACAGGAGAAATTGGACCCCAAAAGTTGTTGTTCAGTTTGTCCTGAGTACGCTGGTACCCCATATGTGGGGGGGAACCATTGTTTGGGCACACGTCAAGGCTCGGAATGGAAGTAGTGACGTTTTGAAATGCAGACTTTGATGGAATAGTCTGCGGTCGTCATTATGTTTGCAGAGCCCCTGATGTGCCTAAACAGTGGAAACCCCCCACAAGTGACCCCATTTTGGAAACTAGACCTTCCAAGGAACGTATGTAAGATTTTTTATTTTCCCAAGGGTAACACGAGAAATTAGTCCCCAAAAGTTGTTGTGCAATTTTTCCTGAGTACGCTGATACCTCATATGTTGGGGTAAACCACTGTTTGGGCACACGTCAGGGCTTGGAAGGGAGGGAGCACCGTTTGACTTTTTGAACGCAAAATTGGCTGGAATCAATGGTTGCACCATGTCGCGTTTGGCGACCCCCTGATGTGCCTAAACAGTGGAAACCCCTCAATTCTAACTCCAACCCTAACCCCAACACACCCCTAACCACAGCCCTAACCCTAACACATCCCTAACCACAAGCCTAACCCTAATTCCAACGCTAACCCTAATTCCAACCCTAACCCTAATTCTAACCCTAATTCCAACCCTAACCCTAACCCTCTTTCCAACCCTAACCCTCTTTCCAATCCTAACCCTCTTTCCAACCCTAACCCTAACCCTCTTTCCAACCCTAACCCTCTTTCCAACCCTAACCCACTTTCCAACCCTAACCCTCTTTCCAACCCTAACCCTAACCCTCTTTCCAACCCTAACCCTAACCCTCTTTCCAACCCTAACCCTCTTTCCAACCCTAACCCTAACCCTCTTTTCAAGCCTAACCCTAACCCTCTTTTCAACCCTAACCCTAACCCTCTTTTCAACCCTAACCCTAACCCTAATGGAAAAATAAAAATAAAAATATTTTCTTTATTTTATTAGTTGTACCTACCTATGGGGGTGATAATCGGGGGGTTTATTTACTTTTTCTTTCATTTTGATCACTGTGAAAGTGATCAAAATGAAAGAATGAAAGAAATATTTTCTTTATTTTATTAGTTGTGCCTACCTATGGGGGTGATAATCGGGGGGTTTATTTACTTTTTCTTTCATTTTGATCACTGTGAGAGTGATCAAAATGAAAGAATGGAATCTGCAGCCGGCAGATTCGGGCGGGCGCACTGCGCATGCGCCCGCCATTTTCTAAGATGGCGGCGCCCATGAACCGGACCCGCCGGACACCGGGAGCGACAGGGGGACTTAGAAGGTGCCGGGGGAGGTGAGAGGGGTTGAGGGGGTTATCGGAATCTGGCGGGGAGCAGAGGGAATGGGAGGGGGCAGATGATGACAGCGGCGGCAGATCGCCGCTGTCATTCAGTTGCGGGGGGGGCGATCACCGGTGGGGGGGTGGAATCGGTGTCTCCAGCCATGTCCGATGCTACAGCAGCATCGGCCATGGCTGGATTGTAATATTTCATCAATTTTCATTGATGAAATATTACTATCGCTCTGATTGGCTGTTTCACTTTTAACAGCCAATCAGAGCGATCGTAGCCACGTGGGGGCGAAGCCATGCCCCATGTGGCGAAGAACAAAGCCCCCTGTATCTGCGGGTCGGGTGACCTTTCAGTGACCTAGGTCACCTGACCCGCAGGGGGGCTTTAAAGTCATGACGCCACATAGGCGTCATGGGTCGTTCTGGCACGACTTTTCATGACGCCTACGTGGCGTCAAAGGTCGTGAAGGGGTTAAAATGGGCACTGTAGGTGTGTTTCCTGTCCTCCACTCACTGGAGTGGACTTACATTGGGTTTCGTGTTTCAGTTGGCCTTCGACTTTTCACAATAATCGGCCGATTTCGTTCGAACCGACTTTTGCGAAAGTTGGGTTTCATGAAACCCGAATCGACCCGAAAAAAGGCAAAGTCGCTCATCTCTAGTGATCACGCTTCAATAGTTTGGCAATTTCAAGACTGCTGCATCCCTCTGCAAGACATCTCACAATTTTTGACTTTTCAGAGTCCATCAAATCTCTCTTCTGACCCATTTTGCCAAAGGAAAGGAAGTTACCTAATAATTAAGCACACCTTATAGGGTGTTGATGTCATTAGACCACACCCCTCCTCATTACAGAGATGCAAATCACCTGATTTACATAATTGGCAGTTGGCTTTCAAGCCTATACAGCTTGGAGTACAACAACATGTATGAAAAGGATGATGTGATCAAAGTACTCATTTGCCTTATAATTCTGCACACAGTGTATAGGCCCATCATACACTGGAGCATCATCCATGGGGCCCATCATATACTGGAGCATCATATGGGGCCCATCATATACTAGAGCATCATATGGGGCCCATTATATATGGAGCATTATATAGACCCATCATACAATGGATCAACATCCATGGGGCCCATCATATACTGGAGCATCATATGGGGCCATTATATATGGAGCATTATTTAGGCCCATCATACAATTGAGCATCATCCATGGGGCGCATCATATACTGGAGCATCATATGGAGTTCATTATTTATGGGGCATCATATAGAGTATGGAGCATTATATGGAGCACATATGGGGCCTATTCTGTATGGAACATTATATGGAGCCCATTCTGTATGAAGCAATATATGGGGCCTATCATATACTGTATGGAGCTTTAGATGCGACTCATTATACTGTATGGAGCAATATGTGGGGCTCATTCTACTCTATGGGGACCATCCTATACTGTATGGCACATTATATGGGGGTCATCATATACTGTAGCATTATGTGGAGCTCATCATATATTGTATTGAACATTATATGGGACCAATTATTCTGTATGGAGCAACATATGGGGCTCATTATTCTGTATGGCGCACTATGTGGTGGCCATAATACTGTATGGAGGAATATACTGTCCGGTTTTTGAGCTATTGTAGAATTTAAAATAGATATCAGTCATGTAATGTAAGAAGTGAAGTATTTGTCATTCCACGATACCAATATTTCTCTGCCGTATCGGAGCATCATGAATTGTGGTATGTGTTAAAGGGGCCCACTAACACTCTTTCGCCCGGGGCACATGAAAACCTGGAGCCAGCCCTACCCCCCACAACTTTAGCCAAATAACCCCCAGTTTTAAATGCTAGCTATTATTATAAAGTAAATTGTTTGACAAGCTTAAGTAATAAGAATTGATGTTGTTGGCATTGAAATGGGCACTGTAGGTGTGTTTACTGTCCTCCACTCCCTGACGACTTTGCTTCCCCAGTGACTTGCATTGGATTTCGTGTTTCAGTCGGACCTCCGACTTTTCCCGATAGTCGGCCAATTTTGTTCGACTCGACTTTAGAGAAAGTCGGGTTTCTTGAAACCCGACTCGACCCTAAAAAAGGCAAAGTCACTCATCTCTAGTCTTTATGCTTCTGTAATGACTTCAGGAGGTTAAATGAAGTGTCAAAACTTGACCTCTATCCCATGCCACGGGTGGATGAGCTAATTGACAGATTGGGGAAGGCCCAGTACTTCACCACGCTGGATCTCACAAAAGGCTACTGGCAGGTCCCCTTAACTGAGTCTGCAAAAGAAAAGACCGTTTTTTTATAACAGCAGAGGGCCTCTATCAATATCTTGTCTTGCCTTTTGGATTACATGGGGACCCTGCCACATTCCAGAGGCTGATGGACATTGTGTTGGCACCTCACCGGGGTTATGCATTGGCTTATTTGGATGACATAGTCATTTTTAGCACCGACTGGGATACTCATCTGTCCCAGGTACAAGCAATGCTGGAGTCTCTTAGAATCGCGGGGTTAACAGCCAACCCAAAAAAGTGCGCGATATGTCTCACCGAGGCCCGGTACTTAGGATATGTGATTGGCCAAGGGGTTATCAAACCCCAAGTTAACAAAATTGAGGCCATTCAAAACTGGCCCAAGCCCTTAAGTACCAAACAAGTGAGGGCATTCCTTGGCATCATTGAGTACTACCGCCTGGTTTATACCCAATTTTGCTGGGAAATCAGCACCCCTAATGGATCTGCTAAAGGGGAAGAAGACGGTGATGATCCGGTTGAATCCTCAAGCGGAGGAAGCGTTCCACTCTCTGAAGTTGGCTTTGTGTGGACAGCCAGTCTTCGTCAGCCCCGACTTCAAGAAATCCTTTATTGTCAAAACTGATGCCTCAGAGGTAGGCTTAGGAGCCGTGCTGTCAACACCGCTGCATTACACTTGCTATAAAGAAATTCTGCTCTTATGAAAAAAGTCTATAATTTTTTTTAATAGTGTAATCTGCATCTTCTGTGAATGGAAAAAGACCAACTCAGTACAATTAGTACAACTTAGATGGCACAAATTGTTACTAAATGGCCATTTATGTTGTAAGAAGGATAGTCAGTCACTAATCTTCCATTATGAAATGTGAGATAAGACATTAAAGGAAGGAACAAGTACATGGATTTGTGATTACGAGCCAGAAATAGGTTCTGTAAAGAAAAAGTCTTATTGAACGTGACTGTGAGGAAGGAGGCAGAGCGTTTCTGACAAGTGGGGTCACACGTGTTTCAGATGCTTAAATGCTCAAATCAGCCATTGTCTTGTTAATTAAGCTTTATTAAACAAGACGGATTTATATCTAAGTAGTCATGCTTAGTGTTGAGCGATACCACCCGATACTGAAAAATATCGGATAGGATTGGATCGGCCGATATCCAAAAAGTATCGGGTATCGCCGATTCCGATCCCGGAAGTCCCATTCAAGTCAATGGAACAGAAATATCGGAATTAAAAAAAACCCCTTTCTTTCCTTGTAGGTTAATTCTACATGAAGAAAAACAACTAATAATAATGTAGAATGTATTGTGGGAGGTGTTGGAGACATTAAAGCCATAGAGGTTTAGGCCAATCAAATGGAATAGCAGGAATTATTTTTTTATTTTAAAGACGTTCAGAGTTACTAAGATATTGACTATGTTAACCTCTTTTATATTTTGTCAGATATGTATGTTTCACTACTTCCATGCTCTTCACCTTCTTTTTTACTTCTCCCACACTTTCTCCTTCATCATCCTCAGCAGCAGCATCTTTTTCATCAACTTCTTCACCTTATTCATCTTCTTCTTCACCTTCTTCCTATTATTCTTCTTTTTTACATTCTTCATATTCCTCTTATTCAACTATTATTATTCTTCTTCATATTCTACTTCATCATCTTCAACCTAGTTGTCTTCTTCATCATATTCCTATTTGTGACAAGCATTCCTGTAGTTGTTATCTATAAAAGTTTGAAGATTACACCTTCCGTTCTGCCTGTCACAAAAGATTTACAACAGGATTTGTCCGCGTTCAGTTTGGCCTGCAGCAGCAGGAATTTTCCAGGGGCAACACGAGGAGGAACGGACTCACCCCCATACACTGTTTAGTCTTCTTCTGCTTATAATTTAGATAATATCATTTGCTCTGATTTTTAGTCTTATGCTCAATGTTCTTCTGCTTTTGGTTTTTCTGCTTCTTGGTCTTCTGTCTCTTGTTGTTCTGCATCTTGGTGGTTGTCTTCATGTTCTTTGTCCTCTTGGTCATCTTCTTGTGGGTCATCTTTTTGGTCTTCTTTGGGGTGGTCTTCAGGGTCGTCGTCTTCAGGGTCGTCGTCAGGGAGATCAAGAGTGAGAACCAAAAACCATTTCCACAAGCTCGAACTTGGAAAAGTAGCAGAAGGCACAAGAAGGCTGAGGAACTGCTGAGTACCAGCTGACGGTACTGGAACCCAGATGGTTAGCAGAAGAAACAAGAGCAAATGGAAGTAGCGAGGACCAGCTGATGGTGCTGGAACCCGGAGGGGCAGCATAAGGAACAAGAGCCAATGGCACAACCGTGGACAAGCTGACGGTGCTGGAACACAGTTACTAAGCAGGAGGTACCTGTGCTACAAAGCACTACCAAGGACCAGCAGATGTTGCTGGAATGCGGATACCGAGAAGGAGGCACCTAGGCCAAAGGCACTGCCGAGAACCAGCTGACGGTGCTGGAACCCAGATGGGTAGCAGAAGCTGCAAGAGCAAATGGAACTAGCGAGGACCAGCTGACGGTGCTGGAACCCGGAGGGGCAGCAGAAGGAACAAGAGCCAATGGCAAACCGTGGACCAGCTGACGGTGCTGGAACACGGTTACTAAGCAGGAGGTACCTGTGCTACAAAGCACTACCAAGGACCAGCAGATGTTGCTGGAACGCGGATACCGAGAAGGAGGCACCTAGGCCAAAGACACTGCTGAGAACCAGCTGACGGTGCTGGAACCCAGATGGGTAGCAGAAGCTGCAAGAGCAAATGGAACTAGCGAGGACCAGCTGACGGTGCTGGAACCCAGAGTGGCAGCAGTAGGAACAAGAGCCAATGGCACAACCGTGGACAAGCTGATGGTGCTGGAACACGGTTACTAAGCAGGAGGTACCTGTGCTACAAAGCACTACCAAGGACCAGCAGACATTGCTGGAACTCGGATACCGAGAAGGAGGCACCTAGGCCAAAGGCACTGCTGAGAACCAGCTGACGGTGCTGGAACCCGGATGGGTAGCAGAAGGTACCCATAATAAACAAAGTTGCCAGGCCGCGAGCAGGCCGCAGTTACCGAAACCCCCAGTCCAACAGGGGGTGCTTGTCCTATTGGCACTACGGAACCAGCCTTTATTACCAGAACCCGCAGCCCACATAGGAAGCACCTTACCTGCAGGCACCATAGACTCGGTTAACCCGACCGCAACACGACAGGACAATGTATTGGTGGCAAAGTGACGTTGACACTCCCCGGAAACAGCATGCGTGCTGGAACCAGGCTGGGCAGGAGGGAGTACCCGTGCCAAAGACACTGCCGAGAACCAGCTGACGGTGCTGGAACCCGGATGGGTAGCAGAAGCTAGAAGAGTCAATGGAACTGCCGAGAAGCAGCTGATGGTGCTGGAAACAAGAGTGGCAGCAGAAGGAACAAGAGCCAATGGCACAACCATGGACCAGCTGACGGTGCTGGAACACGGTTACTAAGCAGGAGGAACCTGTCCTACAAAGCACTACCAAGGACCAGCAGACATTGCTGGAACTCGGATACCGAGAAGGAGACACCTAGGCCAAAGGCACTGCCGAGGACCAGCTGACGGTGCTGGAACCCAGATGGGTAGCAGAAGGTACCCATGAAAAGCAAAGTTGCAAGGCCGCGAGCCCGCCGCAGTTACTGAAACCCACAGTCCTACAGTGGGTGCTTGTCCTATTGGCACTACGGAATCAGCGTTTATTACCAGAACCCGCAGCCCACATAGGAAGCACCTAAACTGCAGGCACCATAGACTCGGCTAACCCAACCGCAACACGACAGGACAACGTATTTGTGGCAAAGTGACATTGACACTAACCAGAAACAGCAGGCGTGCTGGAACCAGGCTGGGCAGGAGGGAGTAGCCGTGCCAAAGACACTTCTGAGCAGCAACTGGCGATGTTGCAGCCCAGGGTCAATCATGCAGCAGGCTGAGACCTACTTAGAGCAAGTAGTAAATAAGATGTAGTATGATTTTGGAGGCAGCAGGAGACTTTGTCATCCACACAGCAGGGGAGCAGCTGGCGTTACTGAACCCCACTAACACTGGAGCATGTGTTTTTCTCTGTGCATACGGCACTTCCGAGCACCAACTGGCTGTGTTGAAGCCCAGGATCAATCATGGAGCAGGCTGAGGCCTACTTGAAGCAAGTTTTATATCGGTTGTACATTACTACTGATTGTAACCGTGCTCCACTTAGGCCTCTGGCTCCACTGTCTCTAGTTTTTCCCCTGGCCTCCAACCCCACCAGTTACTGCTCTGAAGTGGCGTCTGCACAATCCATACTTGTTCCTGTGTTACTGGGGCTCAGTCACGTCAGTTAATCCCCTGATGTGTGTCCGGCAATGTCTCCTGCTCTGTCCACATTCCCACTACTATTAGTGGGAATGTGGACAGAGCAGGAGACATTGCCGGACACATATCAGGGGATCAACTGACGTGAATGGGCCCCAGTAACAAAGGAACAAGTGTGGATTGTGCAGACGCCACTTCTGAGCAGCAACTGGTGGGGTTGGAGGCCAGGGGAAATACTAGAGACAGTGGAGACAGAGGCCTAAGTGGAGCACGGTTAAAAATCAGTAGCAGTGTGACTGTGTAGGCAGCAGGAGACTTTGTCGTCCACACAGCAGGGGAGCAGCTGTCGTTACTGAACCCCACTGACACAGGAGCTAGTGTTTCTCTCTGTGCGGACGGCACTTCCAAGCTACAACTGGCTGTGTTGAAGCCCAGGATCAATCATGTAGCAGGCTGAGGCCTACTTGGGGCAAGTAGAAAATAAGATGTAGTGTGATTTTGGAGGCAGCAGGAGACTTTGTCGTCCACACAGCAGGGGTGCAGCTGGCGTTACTGAACCCCACTAACACTGGAGCATGTGTTTTTCTCTGTGCAGACGGCACTTCTGAGCAACAGCTGGCTGTGTTGAAGCCCAGGATCAATAATGGAGCAGGCTGAGGCCTACTTGGAGCAAGTAGTAAATAAGATGTAGTGTGATTTTGGAGGGAGCAGGAGATATTGCCGTCCACACAGCAGGGGAACAGCTGACGTTACTGAACTCATTAACACAGGAGCTAGTGTGTTTTTCTCTGTGAAGACGGCACTTCTGAACACCAACTGGCGTTGTTGGAGCCCAGGATCAAGCATGGAGCAGGCTGAGGCCTACTTGGAACAAGTAGAAAATCGGATGTTGTGTCAATGTGGAGGGAGCAGGAGACTTTGCCGTCCACCCAGCAGGGGAGCAGCTGGCGTTACTGAACCCCACTAACACAGGAGCTAGTGTTTTTCTCTGTGCGGACAGCACTTCCGAGCGACAACTGGCTGTGTTGAAGCCCAGGATCAATCATGCAGCAGGCGGAGGCCAACTTGCAGCAAGTTTTATCTAGGTTGTAGACTACTACTGATTGTAGCCGTGCTCCACTATGGCCTCTGGCTCCACTGTCTCTAGTATTTCCCCTGGCCTCCAAGCCCGCCAGTTACTGCTCTGAAGTGGCGTCTGCACAATCCACACTTGTTCCTGTGTTACTGGGGCTCAGTCACGTCAGTTGATCCCCTGATGTGTGTCCGGCAAGGTCTCCTGCTCTGTCCACATTCCCACTACCCCCTGGCCTCCAACCCCGCCACCTCAGAGCAGCAACTGGCGGGGTTGGAGGCCAGGGGAAATACTAGAGACAGTGGAGCCAGAGGCCTAAGTGGAGCAGGGTTAAAAATCAGTTGTAGTTTGAATGTGGATGGAGCAGGAGACTTTGCCGTCCACACAGCAGGGGAGCAGCTGGCATTACTGAACCCCACTAACACAGGAGCGAGTGTTTTTATCTGTGCGGACGGCACTTCCGAGCAACAACTGGCTGTGTTGAAGCCCAGGATCAATCATGGAGCAGGCTGAGGCCTACTTGGAGCAAGTAGTAAATACGATGTAGTGTGATTTTGGAGGGAGCAGGAGATATTGCCGTCCACACAGCAGGGGAACAGCTGACGTTACTGAACCCATTAACACAGGAGCTAGTGTGTTTTTCTCTGTGAAGACGGCACTTCTGAACACCACTGGCGTTGTTGGAGCCCAGGATCAAGCATGGAGCAGGCTGAGGCCTACTTGGAACAAGTAGAAAATCGGATGTTGTGTCAATGTGGAGGGAGCAGGAGACTTTGCCGTCCACCCAGCAGGGGAGCAGCTGGCGTTACTGAACCCCACTAACACAGGAGCTAGTGTTTTTCTCTGTGCGGACAGCACTTCCGAGCGACAACTGGCTGTGTTGAAGCCCAGGATCAATCATGCAGCAGGCGGAGGCCAACTTGCAGCAAGTTTTATCTAGGTTGTAGACTACTACTGATTGTAGCCGTGCTCCACTATGGCCTCTGGCTCCACTGTCTCTAGTATTTCCCCTGGCCTCCAAGCCCGCCAGTTACTGCTCTGAAGTGGCGTCTGCACAATCCACACTTGTTTCTGTGTTACTGGGGCTCAGTCACGTCAGTTGATCCCCTGATGTGTGTCCGGCAAGGTCTCCTGCTCTGTCCACATTCCCACTACTCCCTGGCCTCCAACCCCGCCACCTCAGAGCAGCAACTGGCGGAGTTGGAGGCCAGGGGAAATACTAGAGACAGTGGAGCCAGAGGCCTAAGTGGAGCAGGGTTAAAAATCAGTTGTAGTTTGAATGTGGATGGAGCAGGAGACTTTGCCGTCCACACAGCAGGGGAGCAGCTGGCATTACTGAACCCCACTAACACAGGAGCGAGTGTTTTTATCTGTGCGGACGGCACTTCCGAGCAACAACTGGCTGTGTTGAAGCCCAGGATCAATCATGGAGCAGGCTGAGGCCTACTTGGAGCAAGTAGTAAATAAGATGTAGTGTGATTTTGGAGGGAGCAGGAGATATTGCCGTCCACACAGCAGGGGAACAGCTGACGTTACTGAACCCATTAACACAGGAGCTAGTGTGTTTTTCTCTGTGAAGACGGCACTTCTGAACACCAACTGGCCTTGTTGGAGCCCAGGATCAAGCATGGAGCAGGCTGAGGCCTACTTGGAACAAGTAGAAAATCGGATGTTGTGTCAATGTGGAGGGAGCTGGAGACTTTGCCGTCCACCCAGCAGGGGAGCAGCTGGCGTTACTGAACCCCACTAACACAGGAGCTAGTGTTTTTCTCTGTGCGGACAGCACTTCCGAGCGACAACTGGCTGTGTTGAAGCCCAGGATCAATCATGCAGCAGGCGGAGGCCAACTTGCAGCAAGTTTTATCTAGGTTGTAGACTACTACTGATTGTAGCCGTGCTCCACTATGGCCTCTGGCTCCACTGTCTCTAGTATTTCCCCTGGCCTCCAAGCCCGCCAGTTACTGCTCTGAAGTGGCGTCTGCACAATCCACACTTGTTCCTGTGTTACTGGGGCTCAGTCACGTCAGTTGATCCCCTGATGTGTGTCCGGCAAGGTCTCCTGCTCTGTCCACATTCCCACTACCCCCTGGCCTCCAACCCCACCACCTCAGAGCAGCAACTGGCGGGGTTGGAGGCCAGGGGAAATACTAGAGACAGTGGAGCCAGAGGCCTAAGTGGAGCACTGTTAAAAATCAGTAGTAGTTCGAATGTGGAGGGAGCAGGAGACTTTGCCGTCCACACAGCAGGGGAGCAGCTGGCGTTACTGAACCCCATTAACACAGGAGCTAGTGTTTTTCTCTGTGCAGATGGCACTTCTGAGCGACAACTGGCTGTGTTGAAGCCCAGGGATTACAGTTCAGGTGGTAGAAACATGAACACAACAGGAGACCTGGATACTGTTGCCAACCAATTATTTATTCTGGAAGAGGACTGGCGAGATCCAGGCCTTGTTCATTTTCAGAAAAGTAAGCCGGTCAACGTTATCGGAGGATAGTCACATGCGACGGTCTGTTAGTACACCACCTGCGGCACTAAAGACACGTTCCGATAATACACTGGCAGCAGGGTAAGCCAGCACCTCCAATGCATACTGGCTAAGCTCTGGCCATGTATCCAGCTTAGAGACCCAAAACTTGAAGGGGGAAGAGCCATCTGGGAGTACACTGACAGGGCAAGACATGTAGTCTGTCACCATCTGACGGAAGCGTTGCCTCTTGCTGACTGGAGCCGTCTGCGATGGTGTAGACAATTGTGGCGGACACACAAAACTTTGCCACATTTGGGCCATACTGGTCTTGCCTTGTGCTGAGGCGCTGCCTCTGCTCCCTCTTTGTGCAGAGCTTCCTCCACTGCCTCGACGCACAGAGCTGCTTTGTAAAGCACTAGCAGCACTGCTGTCGGGTGGAATGGAGAACATGATGGACTGCACCAGTGTGTCTTGGTACTCCCGCATTTTACGCTCCCGGTTCAACGGTGGTATGAGGCTTTGTAAGTTGTCCCGGTAGCGAGGATCTAGGAGGGTGTACACCCAATAATCAGCCGTGTTGAGAATGTGGGCGATGCGGCGGTCGTTGCTCAGGCACTGCAGCATGAAATCAGCCATGTGCTGCAGACTCCCAACTGCCAAAGAAACGCTGTCCCCTGCTTGAGTCGTCATCTCTGCCTGCTCTGCATCACCCAACCCTCGCTGTACATACTGACTAGAGCATTGTGTACCTCCCTCCTCTGGAGAGATGTCTTCCTCCTCCATTGACTCCTCCTCATCCTCCTCACAACGTGTCCCCTGCCTAGGCCTTTGTGAGGAACCACGTAGCGCAGATTGTCCAGAAGCAGATTGCATTTGTGACTCCTCATCCTCCACCCCTTCCGAAACCTCATCCCTTAGTGCTTGCAGTGTTTTTTGAAGCAGGCAGATAAGGGGGACATTCATGCTGACCAGTGCATCATCTGCACTCGCCATCCGTGTGGAATCATCGAAGGCACGCAAAACGAGGCAGATGTCCTTCATAGAGTCTCACTCAGTGGTGCTGAAGTGTGACCATCGCACAGTGCGACTTGTTTGCGCCTGATGCAGCTGGTACTCCATGACTGCTGCCTGCTGCTCACACAACTGCTCCAACATATGTAACGTTGAATTCCACCTGGTGGGTAGGTCACATATGATGCGATGTTCCGGAAGGCATAATCGGTGCTGCAGGGCAGCAAGGCGCGATCTTGCCGTGCTGGAACGCCGCAAGTGAGCGCACTCTATGCGGACCTTGTGCAGCAGTGCATCAAGATCCGGATAGTCCCTCAGAAAGCTCTGCACGACCAAGTTGAGCACATGTGCCAGACATGGGAAGTGAGTGAGGTTGCCTAGACCCAGAGCTGCCACCAGATTTCGCCCATTGTCACACACTACCAAGCCTGGCTGGATGGCTGGAGATTCGCTGGCACTAACGACACGTCGCTCTCCTGCTTCATGGCATTCCAGAGCTCCTGCACTGTGTGGCTTCAATTCCCCAAAGAAATTAATTTCAGTACGGCCTGTTGACGTTTGGCCACGGCTGTGCTCATATCGGTCGAAACAGGCTCCTGCAGCTCTGTTTCTGAGGAACTTGAGTAGGAGGAGTCAATGTGTACAGACTGGATTCCTGCAATCCGTGGAGTTGGCAGAACACGTACAGCGCCACTCTCCAGATCTGTACCCGGCTCCACAACATTGACCTAATGGGCAGTGAGGGAAAGGTATCGTCCCTGTCCATGGTTACTGGTCCACGCATCGGTGGTCAGGTGGACCTTGCTACTGATGGCATTTAGTAGCGCATATTTTATTTTTCCCTCCACATGCTTTTGCAGGGCAGGGACGGCATGCCTGCTGAAATAAAAGCGGCTGGGCACGGTGTATTGTGGGACTGCCAATGCCATGAAGTTCCGGAAGGTGTCAGTCTCCACCAGCCTGAATGACAGCATTTCAAGGGCCAGTAGTTTGGCAATGCCAGCATTCAGAGCCTGTGCTCGGGGATGGTTTGCCGAGTATGGCCGCCTTTTATCCCATGCCTGTGCTACCGATGGCTGTAGAGTGGCCTGGGAGTGTGAGGATGACTGGGAATGTGGTGCTGTGGGTGGAATGTCACTGGGTATCCAGACAACAGTG
This sequence comes from Dendrobates tinctorius, assembly GCF_039654945.1. Classification (NCBI taxonomy): domain Eukaryota; kingdom Metazoa; phylum Chordata; class Amphibia; order Anura; family Dendrobatidae; genus Dendrobates; species Dendrobates tinctorius. Next base: position 5,100,818 of record NW_027361776.1, on the reverse strand, counting down.
CCAGAGGTTCTTCCTTGGCGATCCTGTGAGGAAGCCGAACCAGCTGTGTGTGAGCTGGAGGAAGAGGCCCCAACACGAGCTGAAGAGGTGGTAGGTGGTGCTGTACGTTGGCCTATGTCTTCAGTGTGTCTGTGTAACTCCAGCTCGTGCTTGGACCGCACATGTTTCCACATATTTGTGGTATTGAGGTTGCTGACATTTTTCCCTCTTTTGACTTTCTGATGACACAGCTTGCTTTTGACAAAGCTAATGTCATCTGCAACTGTGTCAAAAAAGGACCTCACACTGCAAGTCTTGGGAGCGCCCGTTTTGGATTTTGGAAGAGGAATGCTCCTAACGGGTGCCGAAGTGGAGGCTACAGGCAACCAAGTCTGCCCCCTCCCTCTCCCTCCTGTTTTGTCCGTTCGGGGAATCTCTTCCTCAGAGCTGCTCCCACCACCTTCCTGTTCCTCACGCCATGATGGATCAAGGACCTCATCATCTACACTCCCCTCTTCAAACACCTGCTTCTCCTGGGTTGTCTCGCCAGCACCGTATGCACCAGAAAGTGGCACTTGAGTCTCCTCATCATCTGATGCGTACTGAGGTGTGCTGACCATAGGCACTGGCCCACCCACCTCTTCAGATTCAGAGGGACAAAGAAGTTGCGCATCACTGCATACTCCCTCTTCTTCACATTCTTGAATGCTGCTTGGCTGGCCCCCTCTTTCCAAGCCAACAGATTCAGAGAACAGAAGTAGAGACTGTGATGGCTCCTGTCCAGGGCTCTCTGACTGCCTGGGCACTTTGGCAGGTGGTGAAGAGACAGATGGTTGCTCTTCAGTGCTCTGGCCCTGAGAGAACGTGGAAGTCATTGAAGTCGATGCGTTAACTGCCATCCATCCGACAACGGCTTCAATTTGTTCCTCCCGCAGTAGTGGGGTACGGCGAGGTCCTACAAAGCTGCGCATAAAGGACTGTTGCCTGCTAAAACTGGGGGATTGTTGTGAGTTCATTTTCCCCTTCACCATTGAGGTCTGATGAACTCCCTCTTCTGGTGAAGGAAGGTAGTGAGGCTGATTACAAAGCACCTGAGCAGAATGATGATGACTGGGTGACTGGGATTGCTGACTGGATATAAGGCAGCCGACGCCCTTCTGCCTTGCGGGTGATTACTCTGAGGGATTCTTGGAGACCAGTCTGATTCCTGCTCCTCAAAAGCTAAGTTTTCTGCTCTACTTTTTGCATTTCTGTTTTGGTTTTGTTTTGCCTTGTTTTTCTGGATTTCTGCCTTTCCCTGCTGGGTGAGCTGAATTCCTTTTTGCTCTGTCTTCAGATAATACCTGAGTACTGATATAGTCTTTTTGAAGCCTAGCGTCTTCAGGGCTTTTTTCCCTATCAGTCTGTTGGCTCTTGTTTTTGAGAGGGTTTTGGCGGATTGCAGACAGCAGCTTTTCTATTCTGTCCTATTTAGTTAGCTTGGGCCCCATCATTTGCTCAGCCTATCTTTCTATCTGTGTGAGTGTTTTTTCATCTTGCTTCACCGTCATTATATGTTGGGGGCTGCCTATTGCTTTGGGGTCTGCTCTGGGGCTGTTTAGATTTCCCTTTCTGTCTTTATGCTATGTAGTTCTCCGGCTGTGATTGAGGGGTCTAGGGCACCATAGGAACCCCCCACGGCTACTGCTAGTTGTTGTTGTTAGGTTCAGGGGTCTGCAATCCGATAGCTGCCAACTTCTCTGGTTTTCTGGACTTAGCTAGTATTTCTGTTTTTGCCTCCTACGGTGACTCATTCATAACAGGGGATGCTGACTCACTGGTGCCCGCAGCAGGCACAGAATCCCCACGTCCTCTCCCTGCAGAATCCCCACGTCCTCTCCCTGCTGAAACCCCACGCCCACGTGCCTTACTCCCTGCCTTCTTCATCTTGGTAGACTGATAAAGATAGGCAGAAAAGTACAAACGGGGGGCTTAGTGTGCTTATTCCTGAACAGCTGGTAACAGGTATAAGAAACACTAATTTTATGATGTGTTTGTGTGGACTACACTTTAATATGCGCTAATGTGGCCTACACAACTGTCAAATGGAGTGTTTGGTGAACTTTATTTTGTTTTTGTTTTTTTCAAAAAAACTAAAAGGATGTGACCAAAGATTTGAGAGCGATAGTATCACAAACTTTTTGGAGCTATTACAATGCAGGAAGGTAACCTACAATGCAAAAGATGAGGCTCCAAAAAATAGGGTAATACTAATCTAGCTGCAGCTGAAGGGCACAAGCCAGAAAAAAGGCTCCTCTATCTACTCCTATATAGTGTTTGCAACCAACCAATGTAGATGGATACGGATGGATGCACACTAATAGGAGAATAAAAAATGAGCTGCAATAGAAGAAAAATATGTGTGAGGCAGTGATGCACGCTGAGCGGCCTACAACCAGACGTAGCTGCAGGACACACTACTCAGCGTGAGCTGCACTCACACACAGAGACCTCTCAGACAGCCGTAAACAGTGCAGATAAGTGGGCACTAGCACTGAAAGGCTGCATAAAGGCTCCGCTGTCTACTCCTATAGTGTTTGCAACCACCGTATATGGATACAGATGGATGCACACTAATAGGAGAATAAAAAATGAGCTGCAATAAAAGAAAAATATGTGTGAGGCAGTAACGCACACAGAGCGGCCTACAACCAGACGTAGCTGTAGGACACACTACTCAACGTGAGCTGCACTCACACACAGAGACCTCTCAGACAGCCGTGAAGAGTGCAGCAAACTGGGCACTAGCACTGAAAGGCTGCAGAGAGGCTCCGCTGTCTACTCCTATAGTGTTTGCAACCAACGTATATGGATACAGATGGATGCACAGTGCACACTAATAGGAGAATAAAAAATGAGCAGCAAAAAAAGAAAAATATGTATGAGGCAGAGACACACGCTGAGCGGCCTACAACCAGACGTGGCTGCAGGACACACTACTCAGCGTGAGCTGCACTCACACAGACCTTGCAGACAGCTGTGAACACTGCTGCAAGGCAAAAGAAAGCTATAGTGATGGATTATGTAGCCTGGGTAAAGCACACTATGTTTGTGAAAATCGCTATGTCTAACTGTCCCTCAGAGTCTTGAACAGCAGCCTGTCCCTAACTGAACTCACAGCAGAGTGAACCAGAAATGGCGGCTTTTATAGTGCATCATGACATCATTTCAGCAGCCAATCACAGCCATGCCATTAGTTAACATGCCTACATGCCTAACAGGATGTGCCCACACTTCTGAGGATTGTCATTGGCTGAATCAAGTCAAACTGGCTTATAGCATTATGGGAACTTCCGAATCCGGTATTCGATATGCAAAAAGTATCGGAACTCAGTATCGGAAATCCGATACAGTGAATATCGGCCGATACCCGATACTTGCGGTATCGGAATGCTCAACACTAGTCATGTTAAATTACCGTACTTATGTGGACATAAGTAAGATCCTTTAAAATTATGATCTAAAATTGTATTAGAATTTTACTTCTTTAAGGAGGTCACAGATCACATCATGGCGCTACAAGTGTTCAGATGAAGTAGTATCTGCTGTGTAATTTGTTCCAATCTAACTAGCAATTAAACTCAGAACTTGACATTAATATATATCAGGTCTTATGGAAGATGGGAATGTTTAGTCCACCTCGTTCTACACTTTCACCTTGTGTTTCAGATTGGTACTCATCAGCATGTAACAGAGATGTTTTTTGTCTGCATTTAACTATTTGGGGCTGTGTTCCATTACCTATTATACCAACTGAAGTCTGTAAAGCCCTGTGGAATTACTGGTGCTACTTAAGTGAGGAAAGAAATAAATATATAAAGCCATAGTCCGCTTCTAATTCACGTATATGTAAATCATGTCCAAAAAGTCATTACAATATGGCTGAAGTCTTTTTACACTTGCTTATCTCAAAGATGGCAGCAATGTGCACTATAATTGTTGGTTACCAAATAAATGAATCACAGCTAATATTTAATGCATCTCACTCTGCCCTAAATGTTGTATACCAGTACTTGCCTTCAGAAATCCCCACTGTCCCCTCAACTCCACTAGTTACATCTCATCACGTGTTTTTTTATTTATTTTAGTGACTTAAATAACCCCCTTCATTTTCTCAACACTTTATGAACATTATCAACACTGTCCCCAATGGGGCTCACACTCTACATTACCTATCAGTGTGTCTTTGGAGTGTGGGAGGAACCCGGAATACCCAGAGGAAACCCACGCAAACACGGGGAGAACATACAAACTCCTTGCAGTTTACACATGCCCTTGATGACCGTCAGTCGAGTGAGTCTGACAATTGGCTGCTAAGGTGGATGGTTATCTATAGTGCTGACTTGCTGGCCCCTTGAGGACCTACTGGTGAATTGTGATCCCTCAAAGAACCACACACTACAACACAAATAAAAATGTGGGGGAGCTGGTTTGCCAAAGGTGACTATATATTGTAGGCAGAGAGATTTTTTATTTCGTGTTAGTCTTAAAACTAATTCATAAATTGATCCATGCAGAGAAAGAATGGATCTTCCTTGTTTTTTAGCAAGAAATATACTAATTTCCAACTATGTGCATGAGTAAGAGAGAAATCAGGGGTATCCTGTAAACAACATAGGATAGGTAATAAATGTATGATCAACTTGAGTCCAACTAGTGGAATCCCCACAAGTCACAAGAAAGGGGTCTAAAGGTCACCTATTTGAATAAGACATTAATGTCCCCTGCTTTATTAAATATCGTATTGGAATTATATAATTAATGAAACAGTGGTCATATATGCACAGTAATGCTTCATTCACACAGGAGATTTTGGGACCTCATTCTCATAAATAAGGGAAGTTTCAGCAATCACTCATTTATCACCTTTCCTGTAAATGTTGTGCATGTAATAACCCAATACCCCTTATAATGTGCAACAAGAAGCTTTTGCTATGAATGCATATGCATGTGTATCTTTATGACATTCCTAGTCACACATAGATTTTTGATGGGTACAACTCCCTAAGAAATGGACCAGCTTAAGTACAAACATGAGTATGTGACACTAGTGATAATCAAGTACAAATGGTTTGTGCTGAATACAGGCTTCTCATAACCTATCAACTAAGGGTACTTGTATCTGGAGGTGTGCTTTAAGATCAGGCTATGTTGTTGGCTACTAGCATAGAAAAAAAATAACTATTGTGCAACTTCTGTGTTTTCCTATAAGAAAAAATAAAAAAGGTTTGTGAAATAAAATATTTCACTTGGTTGGTAAGTTAGTATTTTCCTGTCTAACAGTTCAGCAACTTCCTGTTGAACACATCCATTCAATGCAAAATTAGCTGAAAGAACGCAGCTAGTGATAATAGCTTCCCCTGACGCTAAAGCTCCGACTATAAAATCTATAAAACAGCACCTCATCATATGCAGATATACAAACTAAGTGACAATTATATTTTATGTCCATTCTGCAGATGTGCAAAGCTGGCTGGTGATATTTGGATTTCAACTGAGCAATATAATTCCCGGCTTCCCAAGATCCAAACTGCATTTTGTGGCACCTCCGTATGAACTGACTGAAAGTCAAGAATGTGAAAATGGACAGGTACATCTCGTCTTCCTCACTTATATGAGCCGCCAGGGCTCAGTGTAATATCTTACATTTCCACTTGTATGACATAAAGATAGGATTTTTATTATAATGATCTCATGCACAATGTGCATTTTGCCTGCCTAGATAGTTATGTTAATTGCAGTATCATTAGCTCTTTGTGTGTATACCCTTGAGTTGTTTCTTGATTAACAATTATACAGGGAAATTTAAAGGTAGCCGGCCATCTGTTCCATCTACAGTATAACAACCTACACCTTTGGGATTTTATTACTTGAAATAAAAATATAGTCTTTAACTACTGTATTGTTTATGTGCTTTATACAAATACACTCTTTTTGTATAATATAAACACAGTTGTGTTTGTCCCCTTCCTGATTTCTTATTCTTTTGCATGTTTGTCACACTTAAATGTTTCAGATCACCAAAGAAATATCAATATTAGACAAAGACAACACAAGCAAACATAAAATGTAGTTTTTAAATGAAGGTTTTTTTAATAAGGAAAAAAGAAATGCAAACCTACAGGGAACTGTGTGAAAAAGTGATTCCCCCCCACCTTAAAACATAAATTAACTGTGGTTTATCACATCATTGGGAAGCTAAAATACAGACGGTTCACCACAAGGTGCAAACCATTAATCTTTATTCATTACATAGTGGAATGCATTGAGAACAATAAAACCTAAAAATGATCAATGTAAATCAAAATTTATATCCCATTGAGGTCTGGATTTGGAATGATCCTCAAAATCAAAGTGGAAAATCAAATTAAAGGCTTATCTAACTTCAGTGGAAATTCCTCAATACAAGGAAATGATGCTCAGAAGTGTGTGTGGCCTCCACGTTCCTGTATGATCTCTCTACAATGTCTGGGCATGGTTCTGATGAGGCAGCGGATGCATATGCATAAACTGCTGACACACTTCAGTCACACGAGGCCTAGCATTGTCAAGCATTAGAAGGGACCCAGTACATAGTGCATTCGCATATTGTCTCACAATGGGTCTGAGGATCTCATCCCGGTGCCTAATGGCAGTCAGGGTACCTCTGGATAGCACATGCCTCCCCACACCATTACTGACCCTCTGCCAAAATGGTCATCCTGGAGGATGTTGCAGGCAGCAGAAGATTCTCCACAGAGTCTCCAGACTCTGTCACATCTGTCACATGTGCTCAGTGTGAGCTTGCTTTCATCCATGAAGAGCACAGGGCACCAATGTCAAATTTGCCAATCTTGGTGTTCTCTGGTAAATACCAATTGCTCTGTATAGTGTTGGGTTGTAATTCAACATCCACTTGTGGACGTCGGGCCCTCATACCACTCCCATGGAGTAGGGCTCTAGTATTGCTCCACTTGTTCCGTCTTGTAAAAAGAAGAAGGTAGCAGTCCTGCTGCTGGGTTGTTGCCCTCCTACGGCCCCCTCCACGTAGAATGGTGTAATGGAGACATCCTGGTATCTGGTACCAGGAGACATCCTGGTATCTGCTCCATGCTCTGGACACTGTGCTGACAGACAGCTATCCTTCTTGCCACAGCTCTCATTGATGTGCCAACCTGGATGAGCTGCACTACCTTAGCAACTTCTTTGGCTTGGAAACAGTGCTTCATGCTACTGTACTGTACCTCTAGGGGTGAGAGCAATGACAAAATGAAAAAGTGACCAAAACAAGAGCCAAAAAGGATGAGAACAGCTAAATGTCTGTGGTTGCTACCTGCAGAACCATTCCTTTATAGTGGTTGTCTTGCTAATTGCCTATCATTTCTGCCTGTTGTCTGTTCCATTTGCACAACAGCAGGAGATATTGATTCACAATCAGTGTTGCTTCATAACAAGACAGGTTTCACAAAAGTGTAATTGAGATTATATTTTGTTGTTTGAGTGTTCCCTTTATATTTTGAGTAGTGTATATACATGATGTGTAAATTAAAAAATCACAGCCCCATAGCAAGAATCAGAAAGCACTCCAAACTAAACAGTCCTAATAATGCAGGCGAAAAGTAAATGATTATTTCTAAAATCACAAAATGAATTCTGTTTATAAAATATGCTCCATTTCAGGACCACAGCCCTTTTGTATCTGACTGTCACTTCACTAGCCTCTAAAGCAGGGGTGGGGAATCTTTTTTCTGCCAAGGGCCATTTCGATATTTATACCATCCTTCGGGGACCGTACAAACTCCACCCAAAAGTACATCCTGACTCTGACACTAGTGTCAGGATGTAATCTTTCATTGCATGATCCTCAGTGTTCAGTAGTGAACACTGCGTGTGTGTGCTCACATAGTAAGAAGAAATTAATGAGCTGGTGGCAATCAAAGTACAACTCCCTGCCAAAGCACTGCAGTCCCTGAGAATCTGCCCGAGGGCCGGATAAGAGGTCATCGAGGGTCGTAAGTGGCCCGGGGGCAAGAGATTCCCCACCCCTGCTCTAAAGTGCATACAGCACTAGCTGCAAAGTACTAGTGGAAAATACCTACACTTATTCAGTAAGCATTTTTAGTGCGGGATCTCACCAGTTATCTGGGAAAGCGTCATGGAGAAAGCATCCAGGCCCTCCTTGAACTCTTGTAGTGAATCAACCATTACAAAATCATGCAGCAGAATTACATATTCTCTGCTCTTACAGTAAAGAATTGCCATCTGTGACTATGATTAAAACTTCTTTCCTCTAGACATAGAGGATGCACCTTGTCACCATCGTAGGCCTAGGTGTAATAAAGGTAATTAGAAAGATCTCTGTACCTGTTCCTCATATATTTGTATGTTGTAATAAGATCGCCCATAAGCCTTCATTTTTCCATACTTTAAAACACCAAGTTCCCATGATAATTTCTGCAAACAACTGAAAATCACGAAAGCACATTTTTATGACTGTGTCATAAACAATTTACACCGGTATTTCAGTGAGCAGTTGTCATTTAGGCCTTACTATCAGCGATTTAAAAATTTACTAATTTTTTGGAGCACTCTGCCATCATCATGTTAAATTTGAAACACTGTGTGAGCAACTTCAGCAGAAAATCTCAGCCGTGATCACTCTAGACTTTTATGTGTGCTGAATAAACAAGATACTGCACTAAAACCATCATAGCTTATAGACACCGTGTAAATAACCGTAGCTATGCACATACAGGTCTAAACCTCATACAATAACGCAGGAATCAGGTAAAAATATTTATTTGTAGATACCAAAAAGCCCACAATGCACTTGTAATGCCCCAAAGTTGTTTTATATATGCCGTTAAGATGCAGCAGAGCTGGCAGTTACCTCCTTATGTTTGCACAGTGTTTCCCTTTGCAGGTAATGTACCTTAGAATTCAGTACATTAGAGAGGTGTATTTCTGCATAAAGTGATGGACTCATTAAGTTCTGCTATCAGGAGGTTGTAAAGAGTTAACAAAGCAGTTGGGATGCAGTTACTGACAGCTCGGCCGTCCAATGCAGTACAGGGGCATGCTGAAGCTGTCAGTACTTTGATGGACAGCATGGCCATCCAATCTGGTACAGGGGTGTGCTGAGCTATTAGTGTGTTGATTGACAGCTCGACTAGCCAGTCTGTCACTGGGAGGCGTTGGCTGTCTCAGGTGTTCACTAGCCCGGTTAATTGCAATGCCTACTTAACTGAGCAGCTTCTCCCAGACCACTGCCACACGTACAATCATGTTGCGAAGTTTGCACTCTGTGCAGGGGCGGGCAGGGCCGGGTGGCAGGGAGGCATATGCCCCCCGGGCCGCTCCCTCAGGCGCACACGTCGGGCCGCAGCTTTCTCTGAGCTGTGCATAGCTGTCATACCTTGACAGCTGCGCAGCTCCGACTCTCTCCCTCCGCCCTCCCTGGACTTCTGGTCATGTGACATGGCTGTAGCTAGAATGTAGGGGCTCTTTGCAGGTCCTGACTACAGCCCATACAGTCTAGGTGATTCACTGCTGAAAGTGATAACAATGTATGGCGGGCTCCTTCTAGGTACAGCGTCTGCCATGACAAGAGGAGCTGCAGCTGTGCCTGCTGGGGATCACTGGTGAGGTAAGTATGAAAAACGTTTTTTTTTTTCTTTATCAAATGAATTAAATGGGTGAGGGGGCTGCAAATGATGGAGGTGAGCTGCCGATGATGGAGGGGCCTGCAAATGATGGAGGGGGTGCTGGAAATGATGGAGGGGGTGCTGGAAATGATGGAGGGGGTGCTGGAAATGATGGAGGAGGCTGCAAATGATGGAGCAGGCCTGGAAATGATAGAGGAGGTGCTGCAAATGATGGAGGGGGATGCAGAGATAATGATGGAGGGGCCTGCAAATGATGGAGGGGGTGCTGGAAATGATGGAGGGGGTGCTGGAAATGATGGAGGGGGTGCTGCAAATGATAGAGGGGGCTGCAAATGATGGAGCAGGCCTGGAAATGATGGAGGGGGTGCTGCAAATGATAGAGGAGGTGCTGCAAATGATGGAGGAGGGGGCTGCAAATGATGGAGGGTGTGCTAGAAATGATGGAGGGTGTGCTAGAAATGATGGAGGGGGCTGCAAATGATGGAGGGGGTGCTGCAAATGATGGAGGAGGTGCTGGAAATGATGGAGGGGGCTGCAAATGATGGAGGGGGTGCTGGAAATGATGGAGGAGGCTGCAAATGATGGAGGGGGGTGCAGAGCAAATGATGAGGGGGTGCTGGAAATGATGGAGGGGGTGCTGCAAATGATAGAGGAGGTGCTGCAAATGATGGAGGGGGCTGCAAATGATGGAGGGGGCTGCAAATGATGGAGGGGGCGCTGCAAATGATGGAGGAGGTGCTGGAAATGATGGAGGAGGTGCTGGAAATGATGGAGGGGGCTGCAAATGATGGAGGGGGCTGCAAATGATGGAGGAGGTGCTGCAAATGATGGAGGAGGTGCTGGAAATGATGGAGGGGGCTGCAAATGATGGAGGAGGTGTTGGAAATGATGGAGGGGGCTGCAAATGATGGAGGGGGTGCTGGAAATGATGGAGGGGGTGCTGGAAATGATGGAGGGGGTGCTGGAAATGATGGAGGAGGTGCTGCAAATAATGGAGGGGGTGCTGCAAATGATGGAGGGGGCTGCAAATGATGGAGGAGGTGCTGGAAATGATGGAGGAGGTGCTAGAAATGATGGAGGAGGTGCTGCAAATGATGGAGGAGGTGCTGCAAATGATGGAGGGGGCTGGAAATGATGGAGGAGGTGCTGGAAATGATGGAGGGGGCTGCAAATTATGGAGGGGGCTGCAAATTATGGAGGGGGTGCTGGAAATGATGGAGGGGGTGCTGCAAATGATAGAGGGGGCTGCAAATGATGGAGCAGGCCTGGAAATGATGGAGGGGGTGCTGCAAATGATGGAGGAGGTGCTGCAAATGATGGAGGAGGGTGTGCTAGAAATGATGGAGGTGGCTGCAAATGATGGAGGGTGTGCTAGAAATGATGGAGGGGGCTGCAAATGATGGAGGGGGTGCTAGAAATGATGAAGGGGGCTGCAAATGATGGAGGAGGTGCTGCAAATGATGGAGGAGGTGCTGGAAATGATGGAGGGGGCGCTGGAAATGATGGAGGAGGCTGCAAATGATGGAGGGGGGTGCAGAGCAAATGATGGAGGGGGTGCTGGAAATGATGGAGGGGGTGCTGGAAATGATGGAGGGGGTGCTGCAAATGATGGAGGAGGGGGCTGCAAATGATGGAGGGGGTGCTGGAAATGATGGAGGGGGCTGCAAATGATGGAGGGGGCTGCAAATGATGGAGGAGGTGCTGCAAATGATGGAGGAGGTGCTGGAAATGATGGAGGGGGCTGCAAATGATGGAGGAGGTGCTGCAAATGATGGAGGGGGCTGCAAATGATGGAGGGGGCTGCAAATGATGGAGGGGGTGCTGGAAATGATGGAGGAGGTGCTGGAAATGATGTAGGAGGTGCTGGAAATGATGTAGGAGGTGCTGCAAATGATGGAGGAGGTGCTGGAAATGATGGAGGGGGCTGCAAATGATGGAGGAGGTGCTGCAAATGATGGAGGGGGCTGCAAATGATACAGGGGGCTGCAAATGATGGAGGGGGTGCTGGAAATGATGGAGGGGGTGCTAGAAATGATGGAGGGGGGCTGCAGAGCAAATGATGGAGGAGGTGCTGCCAATGATGGAGGGGGTGCTGGAAATGATGGAGGGGAGCTGGAAATGATAGTGGGGCTGCAAATGATAGAGGGGGCTGGCAATGATGGAGGAGGGCTGCAGTGCAAATGATGGAGGGGGGTGCTGCCAATGATGGAGGGGGTGCTGCCAATGATGGAGGGGGTGCTGCAGTGCAAATGATGGAGGGGTGTTGCGAATGATGACAGCGGGGCTTCCAATGATAGAGGGGGTGCTGAAAATGATGAAAGGGGGGATGCAAATGATGGAGGGGGGTGCTGCAATTTGCAAATTATGGAATGGGGCTTGCAAATGTTGGAAGGGGCTGCAAATGACGGAGGGGGGCTGCATATGATGATGTGAGGGAGGGGATAGGGGACTGCACATGAACGAAAGGGGACTGCACATGAAATGGGGGGAGAATGGGGGACTGCAAATGATGAAGTAAGGGGGACAGCGAATGATGAAGAGAGGGGGGAAGGGGGACAGCGAATGATGAAGTGAGGGGGACTGCAAATGATGAAATGAGAGACGGGGACAGTAATTGAATTGAAGGTGGGGGATGGGGAGAACAAATGAGGACCTGGGGCGGAGCAAATAATGAATTTTCAGGGTGATGGGAGTAAATGATGTATTGAATGTGGGGTAGAGCAGTTGATAATGAATAGAGGATGGGAGAGAAAGACATGACAATGAATTGGGGAGGAAGGGGCATATAAATATAATAAATTGGGGGAGCGGGAGGCACATATTGGGGGACATTGAGGATGCAGTGACTGGTAATGAATTGGAGGAAGAGTACAGGGGCTAATTAATGTATATATTAGGTGGGGAAATTGCTATTTATTGTTGGTGGGGGCGCAGTGGTGAATTATAATTTATATTTGGAATGGTGGATTATTATATATTAATGGTGGGTGCACGTCTCTATTTAGATGTGTAGTGTAGAAGAAGGGATAAATGGGGAATGTGCTCTGGAAGCCGTGCTCAAGGTAACTTTGTGTTATTTTATGCAGAGACGAGTCCTGGCTGAAAGAAATGATGGCGGTCTGCGCTGCATAAAAAAGAAAAGCAAAGATGAAGGACATCAGCTGGAGACGTCACTGGTGAGTCAGTGTGCTACCTGTACACTGACACTATACACTATAACCTGTTCACTGTGCACTATATTCAGAGCTTCTGTGTATAATGTCACAGGTAATCACTGTATTACCTGGACACTGACACTGTATACAGAGCTCTTGTGTATAATGTCACTGATGAGCTCTGTATTACCTGTACACTATATACAAAGCTCCTGTGTTTAATGGCATTAGTGTTGTGTATTTTTTTATTAATAATCTGTATTGTAGTATTCGGTCACTATATGGTGGTAGTATGTGATCTGGTTATGGTGTGGCGGTATTTCTCCCTGTATGTGGTATTATTTGGCACTATGTGATGGTAATATGTGGTCTGGTCATGGTATGGAGGTATTTGTTTCTTATATATTGTATTATTCGGTCGCTATGTGGTGGTAATATATGGTCTAGTCATGGTGTGACAGTTTTTGTCCCTTGTATGTGGTATTAATGGTCATTCTAAAAAATATATGCCACTCATTCCCTTAAAGAAAAATAAATAAAAATAAACCTAAAAAGAGTATTGGATATTTTTGGAAATGTTTAATAAGTAAGAGTAGAATATGGCCCGGCCAAAAGAGTCTACCTTGTTGTGGTGGTGGCTTAAAAATTCTTTTGGCCAAAACAAAAGCTGCTGGTTAAGTATGTGATCTGGTGTTTGCTGGAAACTGTTAATAGATTGGTGAGGATGTGGTGTAGAAGATGAGTTTTTCCAAGAGCGGGCGGTGGGACTGTGGCAGGCTCGTGGTGTGGAGGCAGAACTGGGGTGGTGCCTGGGTAGAGTCTCAAGGGGTCCCGAAAATTTTGCCAGTATGGGGCCCCGAAATTCCTAGTGGCAGCCCTGACTGTAATCATGTGTGTGTTCTGCAGGACTGGTATCTACCAATATACGGTTCCTGTAAGGTGGGACTAGTGCTCTTTTTATTACCTTTTGGTTTTTTTATTTATTTAGTAACAGCTTAATGTGTTTCGGTCATTATGTAGTAGAAGGTGTATGGTGGTGTCATTGGTCTGATTAGAGTGTTTTGTTATGTAGAGGTAATGGTCATATTATATTTTGTACTCGCGGTGTGGTGGTGATGGTAGTGGGCATTGTGCAGACGTATTGTTTTGGCCTTTTATAGTAGTAATATTGATCATATTGGTCTTTGCATTGTGTGTTTTTGGTTAGCAACAGTGGTATACTGTAATTATATATACATGCTATTTTAAATGGCTAAAGGTTGGTGTTATGGGGAGACATGCTTTTTGGGGCTTGGGCCCTTGAGCTTTAAGGACCCTGGTAATGCCCCTGACATTAAATGTCCGTGTTTCTGGAGTTGTATGTTCGTAAGTAAGCTCAGTTATGGTACCATATCTAAGCAGTAACCTTGGTTCTGATACTGTATTGATGTAGTAATCTAGATTCTGGTTCAATATGTATGCCATAAGCTTGGTTCTGTTTCTGTATCTTGTAGTAGACATAGTAAGCTCTGTTCTGATTCCTTATCTCTCTAGTAAGCTCGGTTCTGCTCCCATATCTCTGGAGTAAGCTCTGTTCTGCTCCCATATCTCTGGAGTAAGCTCTGTTCTGCTCCCATATCTCTGGAGTAAGCTCTGTTCTGCTCCCATATCTCTGGAGTAAGCTTGGTTCTGCTCCCATATCTCTGTAGTAAGCACGATTCTGCTCCCTTATCTCTGTTGTAAACTCGGTTCTGCTCCCTTATCTCTGTAGTAAGCTCGGTTCTACTCCTTTATTTCTGTAGTAAGCTCGGTTCTGCTTTCATAGCTCTGTAGTCAGCTTCCTTCTGTTACAGTATCTATGTAGGCAGCAAGCTTGGTTCTGCTCCATTATCTCTGTATTAAGCTCGATTCTGCTCCCTTACCTCTGTTGTAAACTCGGTTCTGCTCCCTCATCTCTGTAGTAAGCTCGGTTCTACTCCTTTATTTCTGTAGTAAGCTCGGTTCTGCTTCCATAGCTCTGTAGTAACATCTGTTCTGTTCCCATATCTCTGTAGTAAGTTCGGTTCTGCTTCCATATCTCTGTAGTCAGCTTGCTTCTGTTACAGTATCTATGTAGGCAGCAAGCTCGGTTCTGCTCCATTATCTCTGTATTAAGCTCGATTCTGCTCCCTTACCTCTGTTGTAAACTCGGTTCTGCTCCCTCATCTCTGTAGTAAGCTCAGTTCTACTCCTTTATTTCTGTAGTAAGCTTGGTTCTGCTTCCATAGCTCTGTAGTAACCTCTGTTCTGTTCCCATATCTCTGTAGTAAGCTCGGTTCTGCTTCCATATGTCTGTAGTCAGCTTGCTTCTGTTACAGCATCTATGTAGGCAGCAAGCTCGGTTCTACTCCTTTATTTCTGTAGTAAGTTTGGTTCTGCTTCCATAGCTCTGTAGTAAGCTCCGCTCTTTTCCCATTTCTCTGTAGTAAGTCCCTTACTGTTCCCATATCTCTGTAGTAAGCTCGGTTCTGCTCCCATATCTCTGTAGTAAGCTCCGCTCTTTTCCCATTTCTCTGTAGTAAGCTCGGTTCTGCTCCCATATCTCTGTAGTAAGCTCCAGTCAGTTTCCTTGTCTACGTAGCAATCTTGGTCCCGGTCTCGTGTCTATGTAGTCAGCTTGCTTCTGTTACAGTATTTATGTAGGCAGCAAACTTGGTTCTGCTCCCATATTGATGCAGCTAGCTCCGTTCTGTTCCCATATCTATGTACCAGCCTGTTATTAAAGCCTATTATCTCTGCTGCTTTAATGCAGCGGCCAGAGATAAGCAGGGCAAAAGCACCGCAACTGGAGGGCCACTGCCTTGTGATTGCCCCCCAGGCTGAAAAGTGCCAGCCAGCCCCTGACTCTGTGATCTCCTGTGCCTTGTGTTCTGTTTGCTTGATCTGTTGCCTGGCTTTGAACTTAGTTCTGACCATCCGCCTGTTTAACCCCTTCAGGTCTGATCCATTAACCTCTGACCTTGGAACGTTAGCTGACTACGCTTTTGTCTCTTCCTTCTGTTTATGCCGTACCCTCCTGGCTTATGACGTTGGACTCCTTGACCACTCCAACTCATGGCTTGGCCATGAGAAGTGACTGGTGTCACATTACTTCTGGCCACTACGTTTTTGTTTTTCATCAGTATGGATCCTGTTCACACGCTTTGTGACCAGGTGGAAAATTTGATGCAGATGACTCAGGATCTGGCAAAGTATTGCCAGAGTCTGGAGTCTTCACAATATCAGTTGCAGGGTCAGATGATGAAGACCTCCCATAGCCCCCACTGCCAGCAGTGGCTGTGATGTCAGTACCCTCTGATGTACAGTTGGTCTCTCTGTTATATCCCTCCCTGATAAATTTTTGGGAGAGAAAGACCAGTTTAGGGTATTCATGGAGAACTGTAAGTTATTTTTTACCCTGCGCCCCCGGTCATCAGGGGAGGAGTCCCAGCGGGTGAGAATAATCATGTCCCTACTGTGAGGGGGTCCACAGACATGGGCATTTTCTTTATCCCCACCAGCCCCAGAACAGTCTGATATATGACAAACCCGACAGAATCCATGTCGCGGAGGCTAAGATCATGAACCTGGCACAGGGGGGTTGCACAGCTGAGGACTACTGTACTGAGTTCCGGCAGTGATCCACAGAAGTTCTATGGAACGATGCTGCTTTCAGGTGCTAGTTCCAAAGAGGCTTTTCCAAGACACTCAAGGATGCTATAGTCCTCCATGACACCCCTTGTTCTATGATGGAGGTCATGACTCAGGCCATACGTATGGACCACAGAATCCGTCAAAGACATGGCGAACAGCAGGCCACATGTATTACTGCCTCGTAGCAGGTCCATTTACCCAAGGTTAGAGTTGCCAGTCTTCGAGTGAAGAGAAGACGGAAGCAAGATCTTGGACTTTGTCTATATTGTGGTCTCTCTGGACATTTTCATAAGAATTGCCCAACTCGACCTCAAGCTATTAAACCATTGGGAGATCGTCTGAGTCTGGGTGATGGCCGAGGAGGTCACCCAGACTCCCTGGTACCTTTTTCTTCCTCTGATAAAGTACTGATAAATTCGATAATTTCCTTTGAGAACCAGGTATTATCAACATTGGCGTTCACTGACTGTGGGTCTGCTGCTAACTTTATTGATTCAGGACTGGTTCTGAAGTTAGGCTTAGGGACAGTTAGATTGGAAAGACTTATTCAAGTTATCACCCTACACAAGACTCCGTTAGCTCATAATGTGGTCAAGAGAGCAACGGTGGATTTCACTCTCCAAGTGGGAGCCTCCACTATGAATTCATCTCCTGTTTTTTGTTGGATAATTTACCTGCTGGATTGGTACTGGGGTTTCCATGGTTGCAGATGCACAATAAAGTTATTGATTGGTGTCAGAGGGATATTGTGAAACGGAGCCCCAAGTGTTCCCAAAAAAAAGACTAAAAAATGTACAAATATGCTCCGCTAGTCTGGAGGGTCTTCCGGGGTGCCTGAAGGACTACAGAGATGTGTTCTCAGAAAAAGAGGCAGAGATACTACCTCCCCATTGCCCCTATAAGTGTGCCATTGATCTTATTCCTAGCGCCAAGTTGCCAAAAGTTCACCATTACAATTTGTCGGGGCCTGAATGAGCTGCCATGAAAGAATATGCTAATGAAAGTTTACGGAAGATATGAATCCATCCTTCCTCCTCCCCTATAGCTGCTGGATTTTTCTTTGTTAAAAAGAAACATGGGAGTCTCCGTCCTTGCCTTTATTTCTGAGAACTAAACAAGTTCAGGGTTAAAAATAGTTACCCACTTCAACTCATCCCCGACCTATATAATCAGCTTCTGGGGGCCAGGGTGTTTTCTAAACTTGATCTTAGAGGGGCTAACAATTTGATACGCATCCGGAAGGGTGATTAGTGGAAAACGGTGTTTTTAACATCTGAGGGTCTGTTTGAAAACCTTGTCATGCCTTTCGGATTATCTAATGCACGTGCTGGGTTTCAAAATTTTATGAATTATATTTTCTCTAATTGCATTGGAAGGTTTATTGTGATTTACCTCGATGACATTTCAATTTTCTCGTCAGACTTGGATACTCACCAGGTAGATAGCCGTGTGGTGTTACAGAGACTGAGGGAGAACTCTCTGTTTGCTAAATTAGAGAAATGTGTTTTTTTTCTGTGCCAGAAATCTCTTTCTTGGGGTTTATCTTGTCAGCAGAAGGGATTAAAATAGACCCTGGGAAGGTGCAGGGCATAATTGATTGGGTTCAACCTTGTGCTCTTAAGGCTTTGCAGTGTTTTCTGGGATTCACCAACTATTACAGAAAATTAATCAAGGGGTTTTCACAAATTGCTAAACCACTTATGTAAGGGGGCAAATCTCAAGGTTTGGTCACCGGGTGCTGTGGAGAAACGTGGTCAGTGGGTGCTCTCGTCCGCTGGCCTGCCTGCCTTTAGAAAGACTGCATGGACCAGGGCTCATACCACTGAACGCCCGCTCTATCTCCCCGTGGACAACATACTACACAGACAATGCAGGATTAGGGTAAAACAGTGTGGCAAAGCTTTATTGAACCACAACAACCAATAGCAAACAGAACAATCCCAGCAATTACCCCCAACTTGGTGCACATTACAGGGCCTAACCCTTCTGCTGACTCGCCTGGATAATGGTAGATGTTGCGCCAGAGCTCCCAGGGTCGATATTCCACCTGTGATATACACATAGAGAAGAGATATTGACAAACATAAGAAGATGACCGACAACAGTCCATAGAGTCTGTACAAGGTCCAAAGCCAGTTGACATAACATCACAGCTCCCAGAGTCACTATTCCACCTGTGATATACACACAGAGAAGAGATAACGACAAGCATAGGGAGGTGACAATCCATACTGTCTATACAAGGTCCAAAGCCGGTTGACATGAGAGTCACCACCTGGCTTGTCTGACCATCTCCATGGAACCAGGCAACCAGCGGGTCCCAAAACCTGGCTTTCTCCAAACATATCCATGATTCAGAGATGGTCACTGGATCAGATCAGTGCCCTTCCAACCGGAGCCGATCACTCGTAGGTTGTTTCCCTTAGAATCATAGATCCATGTCCCCCGTGATGGTGCCATGATGAATTGGCTGCAGTCCTCTCTCTCATCTGTTGAGTGTTGTACAGACTGGTAGCTGTCTGTGTGATGAGATGAGACGATCTCTGGTCTCTCCTTCTCAGGATCTTTTTATACCCCAGGCAAGTAAGCTATTTTTAAGAATTACCCATAATCCTTCAGTACACCCTCACATTCTGCTGCCTCTTTACTTTAGAAGTCAACAAACTAGTTTCATAATACAATGCACAATTAGCATATCAGTACACATCAATAGACAAAGATAAACACACACTATGTACAGTCACTATTAAGGCCCGTCACACATAGCGACTCACCAGCGATTCCGACAATGATATGAACTTGTCAGGATCCACTGGTGTGTTGCTACATGATCGCTGGTGAGCTGCCAAACAGGCAGCTTCACCAGCGATCAGCACCAGCGACGACGAGCGCGCGCGTCGCTGTGTACCTTAGATACCAGTGCGCTGGTAACCAAGGTAAACAGCGGGTTTCTAAGCGCCGCGTGGTGCTTAGAAACCCGCTGTTTACCTTGGCTACCGGCACCCTGCATCAGCACGCTGGTAACTAAGGTACACAGAGGGTTTCTAAGTGCTGCGCCGCGCTTAGAAACCCGCTGTTTACCTTGGTTACAAGTTCCAGCTCGCTGAACGCTGGTCTCCCACCTGCCACACGCAGCGATGCGTGCTTTCCAGCGGGAGACCAATGATCAAAAAAATGTCCAGGGCTTTCCACAACGATCAGCGATACCCGGCAGGGGGGCCGGTCGCTGTTAGGTGTCACACACAGCGATCTCGCTGGTGAGATCGCTGTTGCGTCACAAAACTTGTGACTCAGCAGCGATCTCGCTAGGTACCGTCACACTTAGCGATGCACCAGCGATCCCGACAACGATATGACCCGGTCAGGATCGCTGGTGCATTGCTAAGTGGTCGCTAGTGAGCTACCAAACAGGCAGATATCACCAGCGACATAGCAGCAGTCGGCGGTCGCTACTTACCTGTCAGACGAGGCGATGAAGACTTCCACCAGCATCCATGTGCCGCTCGTCTCCACAGCAGGAAGCCCAGCTGGAAGCTGACGATGAGAAATGGCCCTGGCCATTCTCGTGCGATCAGCGATAACCAGCGGGGGAGCCGGTCGGAGGTAAGTATCACACATAGCGATATCGCTAGCAATATCACTGCTACGTCACAAAACCAGTGACGTTATAGTGATATTGCTAGCGATATCGATTAGTGTGACGGACCCTTTACATAGTATGTGTTACTGTTAGCGCAGTGCTAGGCAAGGTGGGTTTCCCGGAGTGGACCCTCTGGACCATGGCACCGAGGGACCCCGGACGAGCCACCTGGTGGAACCGACCCCTATACAGGGATCGTTAGGAGCAGGTCCAGGGGTTTGAATGCCAAGGCAGCCGGAACCTAGAGGGGCGGCTCAGAATGGACTGCAGGAACAGACACGGGTTGGCAGGACCAGAGTAGGACTGCAGGATCGGAAACGGGTAGGCAGGACTAGAGTAGGACTGCAGGAACAGACACGGGTAGGCAGGACCAGAGTAGGACTGCAGGAACAGACACGGGTAGGCAGGACCGGAGTAGGACTGCGGGAACAGACACGGTTAGGCGGGAACAGACACGGGTAGGCAGGAACAGACACGGGTAGGCAGGACTGCAAGAAAGCACAAGACAGTATGAGAACGGAAGCCGTATACAAGGCAAACCACGGGAGCCTAGAGAGCTGATACTACATCAGCGATCAGGCGCCTCCATTATGGGAGGGCGGCCTGATATACCTGAGGACATGCCCCCATTGGTCCGGCGGTGCTACCGGGTCAGGGCACCGCTGGAGTATAAGATCAGACAGAAAAGGCCGGCCGTGGCCTATGGTGCATGCGCAGGCCTCGCAATGACGTCACAGGCCACGGGCCGGTCAGAGCAGAACGCTGCAGAAGCAAGGGGGAGCGAGGCTGCGGCGCTGGGTAAGTATCAGAGTGAGCGACAGGGGCATGGCAAGGCGCGCGACAGGGGGCATGATGATGGGGACCGTGACAGTACCCTCCCCCTTAAGCCGCCTCCTGCTGCGATTGGCAAAAAATCTCCTGAGAATGCGGGGAGCGTTGATGTTCTCCCGGGGCTCCCAGGATCTCTCCTCAGGACCAAAACCCCTCCAGTCAATAAGGAAAAAGGTCCTCCCTCTAAATTTTTTCATGGCGAGAATATCTCTTACCTCGAAGGTGTTGTCAGAGCCCACCGGCCGAGGAGCAGGACATGGTGAGGGAAGGAACTGATTTAGTACCACGGGTTTCAGGAGAGCGACGTGGAAGGTGTTCGGGATATGGAACGAAGCAGGCAACCTCAACTTGTAGGCGACTTCATTGGCACGTTCCAGGATCTCAAAAGGACCGATGTACCGGGGACCCTGCTTGTAAGAGGGTAATTTTAACCGGATATATTTGGATGAGAGGCAGACCTTATCCCCGATGTGAAACGGTGGAGGATCTAACCTCCTCTTGTCTGCGTGTTTCTTCATCCACTCACAGGCCCTCTTGAGGGCAGTGTTGGTCTCGGACCAGATTTCAGAAAATTCTTGGGACAAGGAGTTGGCTGCTGGTACCTCAGAAACCAAGGCTACAGGCAGAGGCATGCTGGGATGTTTGCCAAACACCACGAAAAACGGCGACTTGGTTGAGGATTCGCCGGCATGATTGTTGTAGGCAAATTCCGCCCAGGGAAGCAGGTCAACCCAGTCATTCTGGTGGGTGTTGGAGAAATGACGAAGATATGCAGTCAACGACTGGTTAGTTCGCTCTACTTGCCCATTGGTCTGCGGATGGTAGGCAGATGAGAAGTCCAGGGATATATCCAGGAGTCTGCAAAGTGCTCTCCAAAACTTTGAAGTAAACTGGACTCCACGGTCAGATACAATACGTCGAGGTAGGCCGTGAAGCCAAAAAATTTCATGGACGAAGATCTTGGCTAATCCGGGCGCAGAGGGGAGACCGCTCAGAGGAATAAAATGTGCCATTTTGGAAAAGCGGTACACTACCACAAGAATCACCGTACAACCGGAAGAGCGGGGCAATTCGTTGATAAAGTCCATGGCAATATTCTCCCAAGGTGACGTAGGCGCCGGCAAAGGAAGCAGCAGACCAAACGGAGGCCGCCGTGGTATTTTAGTCCTAGCGCAGGAGGAACAGGAGGTAATGAAGTCTGCTACATCTTGGCGGAGAGTTGGCCACCAATACTGCCGAGATATGAGAGCAAGGGTCTTCTGAATTCCGGCATGGCCAGCCAATTTGGAGGAATGCCCCCACAGCAGAACTTTTCTTTTGGCACTCTATGGCACGAAAGTCTTGCCTGGAGGTGGAGAAAGCAAACTCAATGGTGCCATGGTGATAATCTTCATGGGCTCGATGATGTGTGACGGTTCCTCCCCAGCCTCGGACGGTTGAAAGACTCTGGATAGGGCATCGGCTTTGGTGTTTCTGTCCCCAGGGCGAAAATGGAGCTCAAAATCAAAGCGAGCGAAAAACAAGGACCACCTGGCCTGTCGAGGATTAAGTCTCTGGGCGGTCTGAAGGTAGGCCAGGTTCTTGTGGTCCGAGTAAATAACAAATGGATGGACAGCTCCCTCCAGAAGATGACGCCACTCATCCAATGCCAATTTGATGGCCAAGAACTCACAGTCGCCAATCGAGTAATTGCATTCGGATGAGGAGAAGGCCTTGGAGAAGAATCCACAGGGGCGTAGGCGACCAGAAGAGGTTTTCTGGGATAGGACAGCCCCGGCACCTGTCGAGGATGCGTCCACTTCCAGCACGAAGGGTTTGCTGTTCTCAGGACGTGACAACACAGGAGCCATGGAAAAAGCCCGTTTTAGTGACTGGAAGGCCTCCTCAGCCTGTGACGTCCAGGAGTTTGAACTGATCCCCTTACGGGTAAGGGCAGAGATCGGCTTGGAAAGTGACGAGAAGTGCGGAATAAACTGCCTGTAATAGTTGGCGAATCCGAGGAAACGCTGGATAGCTCTTATGCCGACGGGGCGGGGCCATTTGAGAATG
Organism: Dendrobates tinctorius; assembly: GCF_039654945.1. Classification (NCBI taxonomy): domain Eukaryota; kingdom Metazoa; phylum Chordata; class Amphibia; order Anura; family Dendrobatidae; genus Dendrobates; species Dendrobates tinctorius. The sequence goes on along the minus strand of NW_027361776.1, from coordinate 5,077,830 downwards.
GCGGACAGTTTCTAGGGATCCATCTGCAGCCTGGTGTTGGAGACGATGTAGCCCAGAAATGGTAGTGAGGTTTGCTCGAACAGGCATTTCTCCATCTTGGCATGCAACCAATTCTCCCGAAGACGCTGAAGAACCAGGCGGACAGTCCTCCTATGAGACGGAAGATCTGAGGAGAAGACAAGGATGTCATCCAAGTACACTACCACACAGGAGTACAAAAGGTCCCGGAAGATCTCATTGACAAACTCCTGAAACATAGCCGGAGTGTTGCACAGACCAAAGGGAATAACCAGGTACTCATAGTGACCGTCACGGGTGTTAAAGGCGGTCTTCCATTCATCACCGGCACGGATGCGGATAAGATTGTAAGCTCCCCTGAGATCCAACTTGGAGAAGATGCGTGCCTCTCTGAGGTGGTCAAACAACTCCGGGATGAGTGGAATGGGGTACCGGTTCTTGATAGTGATGTTGTTTAAACCCCTATAGTCGATGCATGGGCGCAGCGAACCGTCCTTCTTTTTAACGAAGAAGAAACCGGCTCCTGCAGGGGAAGAACACTTTCGAATAAATCCTTTGGTGAGGTTCTCCTGGACGTACTCAGACATGGCAGCGGTTTCTGCAGGAGACAGTGGGTAAATCCTACCCCTAGGAGGAGTGGAACCAGGGATTAACTCGATTGGATAGTCGAAAGACCGGTGCGGTGGAAGGATCTCCGCCTCCTTCTTGTCAAAGACGTCTGCATAGGACCAATAGGCCGAAGGAAGCCCCGAGAGCTCCAGAGGTGGGCGTGCGGAGACAGCAGGACGAATAGAGTTCAGACACTGGCCTTGACACGGGTCTCCCCAGCACAAAACCTCCCCGGACGGCCAGTTGAGGACTGGCTGATGAGTCCGTAGCCACAGAAGACCAAGCAGAATGGTGTGAGACAAATCGGGCAACACGTAGAAGGCCACTTTTTCCTGGTGGAAAGCGCTAGCTTGCAAAACAACCTCCTCCGTGACCATGGTGATGGTTCCAGTAGCGGTCTGCCGTCAACAGAAGCAATCAATCGAGGATTCTTTAGGGTAACCACGGGAATCCGATATTTGTCCACCACTTCGCGCCGGATGAATTTTTCTGCTGAGCCCAAATCCACGTAGGCCACCTCGGACCCACGCCTCTCCCCTGTAAGCAAAAGAACAGATACTGTGAGGGCTTGAGAGGAATCATTATCACCTAGGGAGGCCTCTCTTACCTGGCCTAGGTGGAAGAGTTTCCCGGTCTCTCAGGGCAAGAACGGATGAAATGCGAAGCTCCTCCACAATAAAGACATAGACTCTGCGCCCGTCTCTCTCTCTCTGACGTGACTCAGCCATCCGGACCCGGTCTACCTGCATGGGCTCGGGAGGAGGAGTGTGGGCAGACCCAGCTGGTTGTGGACTAAAGGACTGATTAGCGGATAGGGCTAGCCTGGTAGGTCTCCTGTCCCTAGCTGACTCCCGGAGGTCTATACGAGTAGCCAGGGAGATGAGGTCCTCGAGAGTGGTGGGAGTATCCCGACCCGCCAATTCATCCTTTATCCTGCCCCACAGCCCATGCCAAAAGGCTCCTACCAATGCCGCATTATTCCAACCAAATTCAGATGACAACGTGCGGAACCGGATGGCATACTGACTGACAGTCAGGGCGCCCTGGTGGAGGTTGAAAAGCAACTCAGTAAGAGAGGCTACCCATCCTGGCTCATCAAACACCTTACGAAAGGTATCCAAAAAGACCAGAATATTTGAAACCATGGGATCATCCCTCTCCCAGAGAGGATTTAGCCAAGACAGGGCCTCCCCCTCCAGATGGGACATGATAAAGGCCACCTTGGCCCTATCGGAGGGATACTGGTGAGGCAGAAGCTTGAAGTGCAGGCTACATTGGTTTAAGAACCCTCTACAATGTTTGGGATCACCAATGTACCGGGGTGGTTTGGCAAGGCGAGGAGAGGGAACCGAAGCGAGACCGGGGGAAGCGGCAGAGGTCGCAGCGGCGGACTGGAGGGCCACCAAATGGTTATCTACGGAGGCCATATAAGTCAGAATATGGGACTGGGCGTCACGCTGCTGACCCAGCTCCTGTTGGAGACTGGCCAATTGGGCAGCATTCCCCGGATCGGCGGCCTGAAGAGCTGACAGGCGCGACTCCATAGACTTCATTACAGACATGATGCGCCCCTGGTTCTCCGGCAAAAAGAGCAAGTCTTTCTGAGCGGGAGCAGAAGTACCGGCGGAATCCATGGCCTGATTGTACTGTTACTGTTAGCGTAGTGCTAGGCAAGGCGGGTTTCCCGGAGTGGACCCTCTGGACCATGGCACCGAGGGGCCCCGGACGAGCCACCTGGTGGAACCAACCCCTATACAGGGATCGTTAGGAGCAGGTCCAGGGGTTCGAATGCCACGGCAGCCAGAACCTAGAGGGGCGGCTCGGAATGGACTGCAGGAACAGACACGGGTTGGCAGGACCGGAGTAGAACTGCAGTAACAGACACTGGTAGGCAGGACCGGAGTAGGACTGCAGGAACGGACACGGGTAAGCAGGACCGGAGTAGGACTGCAGGAACAGACACATGTAGGCAGGACCGGAGTAGGACTGCAGGAACAGACATGGGTAGGCAGGACCGGAGTAGGACTGCAGGAACAGACACGGGTAGGCAGGAACAGACACGGGTAGGCAGGACTGCAAGGAAGCACAAGACAGTATGAGAACGGAGGCTGTATACAAGGCAAACCACGGGAGCCTAGAGAGCTGATACTACATCAACGATCAGGCGCCTCCATTATGAGAGGGCGGCCTGATATACCTGAGGACATGCCCCCATTGGTCCGGCGGTGCTACCGGGTCAGGGCACCGCTGGAGTATAAGATCAGACAGAAAAGGCCGGCCGCGGCCTATGGCGCATGCGCAGGGCTCGCAATGACGTCACAGGCCGTGGGCTGGTCAGAGCAGGACGCCGCCGCCGAAGCAAGGGGGAGTGAGGCTGTGGAGCTGGGTAAGTATCAAAGCACGCGACGGGGGGCATGGCAACAGGGGCCGTATCATTATGTTAAATAGTATATCAGCTTACAAGACTGTCTTTTTTGACCCACCAGACATAAACACTTAAATCCACAAGCCAACATACAGATAGAAAACCAACTCCCCTTGGTTTGCAAAAACACAGTCATCTGGGTAATTAAGATGTAATCTGGTTTCTTCGCAGGTGCTATCAGGGCTTTTGAAAGATTAAAAGAGTGTTTTATGTCAGCACCCATTCTGATCCAGCCTGATCTTCAAGAACCATTCATTATAGAGGTGGATGCTTTGGAGATCGGAGTGGGAGCAGTCTTATCGCAGAGGTCCAAAACTCTGACTAACTTGTGTCCATGTGGTTTTCTTTCTAAAAATATTTCACCAGCAGAGAGAAATTATGATGTGGGTAATCAGGAGTTACTTGCTGTCAAATTGGCCTTTGAGGAATGAAGGCATTTCTTGGAGGGGGAGATTTATCCAGTTATGTTGATCACGGATCACAAGAATCCTAAACAGGCCACATGGTCCTTGTTTTTCTCTCGATTTAGTTTTACTATTACATACAGGCCTGGGTCTAAGAATGTGAAAGCTGATGCTTTATCTTGTAGTCTAGATTTCATTTCTTCTTCAGAACCCCCATCCTCCATTATTCCTCAGAGTTTTGTGGTGTCTATGGTAACCTCGGAATTGGAAGAGGAGATTCATAAAGTCCAGACATTAGCTTCCACTTCCCCTGAGTCCAAATTATTTATGCCTGTGTACCTACAGTGGGGAAAAAAGTATTTAGTCAGCCACCAATTGTGTAAGTTTTTCCACTTTAAAAAATGAGAGAGGCCTGTAGTTAACATCATAGGTAGACCACAACTACTGTATGTGAGGCACTGCCTGGACATAGCGGTGCCTGCATCCCCCACTGCGCCACCAATGCTTTTTTGCCATACCAACAGGACTTCTGTTCCTCTGGCACCTGGACTATTGGCTACATTGGACAATCCGCATTGTTCTGAAATATTGCCTAGCAGTGATAAACTATTTACCGGTGACTACCAAAACTCTACTTCAAAAGGGCGACTATGTGATAAAGGCCGTTGTTAGGCCGAAACGTCAGCTGTCGCTTCATCACCGTCAATTAAATAAAAAAGCTCACTAAAGCATAATTTACGTGAGCAGTGATTCTATATTGACTTCATATTTACGGGACCAGAGGTTCCCCTTCACTAGCACCGTATATTCATCCTACCAGTCGAGTGCTAGCCATCTTCTATATCTGCCGGGTCGTATCGTTGTCGGGATCGCTGGTGCATCGCTAAATGTAACGGGACCCTTACTGCCACAAGGAAAGCTGTTGCTAGACTTTTTTGGTTGCCAGCCATGCATAATGATATTAAAGATTTTGTATCTGCTTGTGACATCTTCGCACGTGCCAAAGTCTGTCATAGCTGGCTGGCTGGGGAATTGACTCCATTGCCTATTCCTAAAAGACCATGGCTCATCTGTCCATGAATTTCATTACTGATTTGCCTCTGTCTGATAGGAAGACTGCTATTTGGGTGGTAGTTGATCGGTTCAGCAAACAAGCTCATTTTGTTCCTTTGTCAAGATTACCTAATGCAGAGACACTCTCCAGTTTGTTTATTTCTCATATTGTAAGGCTACATGGGGTCCCTCGGAACATTGTGTCTGATAGAGGAGTACAATTTGTCTCTAAATTTTGGAGAGCTTTTTGCAGTAAACTAGGGATTGAATTGTTTTTCATCTGCTTATCACCCTGAAACCAATAGTCAGACTGAGAGGACAAATCAATCTTTGTAAAAAAAATTTAAGGTGCTTTGTGCCAGTGTGACAAGAGGACTGGTCTTCATTTTTACCTCTAGCGGAGTTTGTTTTTAACAGTTGAGTAAACCAGTCTACCGGAACCTCACCATTCTTCTGTAATTATGGGTTTCATCCCCATTTTGGTGAATTTTCTAGGATCATTTCTGAATGCCGTGGGGTGGAGGTTGCCGTACCGAGACTTGGGAATGTCTGGAGGGAGGTTCAGGAGAATATTGGGACTGCTCAGATTTGCCAAAAACGAAAGGCCGATTGAAGACTTTCGATGGGTCCTGGTTTTAAGATTGGGAATAAGGTTTGGTTGTCATCTAGGAACATTAAACTTAAAGTGCCGTCAGCGAAGTTGGGTCCAAAGTTTATTGGTCCATATGAGATCCTAGAGGTGGTCAATCCTGTGGCATTTAGATTAAAGCTTCCTCAATCCCTTCGCATCCCTAACATACTCCATAAATCCCTTTTAAAGGAGTATGTCCCTTCTGCATTGTCTCCTTCATCCCCGCCTCCTCTGTTTTCAGTAAATGGTGGCCTGGAGTATGAGGTTCAGAGGGTTGTGGATTCTTGGAGGGTCTTTAATTCAATCCAGTACATCATCCACTGGAGGGGATATGGACCAGAGGAGAGATACTGGGTCCCTGCTCGAGATGTGAAGGCCGATCGGTTAGTCAGGGCATTCCATCTAAAATTTCCTGAGAAACCTGGGGTCCGGTGGCCCCCCGAGTAGAAGGGGAACTGTCATGGTTCCAACCCTCAGGGTGTCTGGGATGCAGTTACCGACAGCTCGGCTGTTCAGTCCGGTACAGGGGCGTGCTGAAACTGTCAGTACTTTTAAGGACAGCATGGTCATCCAATCTGGTACAGGGGCGTTCTGAGCTGTCAGTGTGTTGATTGACAGCTCACCTAGCCAATCTGTGACTGGGAGGCGTTGGCTGTCTCAGATGTTCACTATCCTGGGTAATTGCAATGCCTATTTAACTGAGCAGTTTCTCCCAGACAACTGCCAGACGTATATTCATCTTGTGAGGTTTGTGTTCTGTGCTCTCCTGTGCCTTGTCTTCCTTTTGCTTGATATGTTGTCTGTCTTTGGACTTAGTTCTGACCATCTGCCTGTTTAACCCCTTCAGTTCTGATCCATTAACCTCCCGGTACTCTGATCTCGGAATGTTACTGTGATGGTATGATATGTTATGCGAGTATAATTTTGCGTCTATTTATATTGTACGGATTTCCATAGTGCTCTCTTGTTGCCCTGCATCATTCCGTGTATTCCCCATATTGTCTAGAGTCTCAATTACCTTCCAAAAGTCTGATAATTGAATTATCTCACTAAAGGGCTGTTTACATTTAGCGATGCACCAGCGATCCGACCTGGTCAGGATCGCTGGTGCATCGCTAAATGATCACTAGTGAGCTGTCACACAGGCAGATCTCACAGCGATGCAGCAGCGACACAGCGCACGATACTCACCTTTCACACACAGCGATCCTGACGTCCTCCCGCCCACCTCCATGCATCGCTTGTCATCACAGCAGGAAGCCCAGCAGGAAGCTGACGACGAGAAATGGAGCCGGACATTCTCGCGCGATCAGCGATGGACAGTGGGGGAGCCGGTCGGAGGTAAGTATCACACATAGCGATATCGCTAGCGATATCACTATAACGTCACAAAATCGGTGACGTTATAGCGATATCGCTAGCGATATCGCTATGTGTAAAACCCCCTTTACTGTCTGCAGCCCGACTGTATCTATGCCTCTTGATGAACCCCCTGTAGTGTCTTAATCCCCAAGGCACCTTTGTCAGGACTGGGAGGCCTGAAAACCGCCCCAATCTGTCTGACTACCCCTGGACATAAGGAGGGGGCTGGGGAGGACAGGAGCTGGACAAGTCAGACCCTGTATGGTGATGATCGTGTGAAGACGGCACGTCAGAGAGAAGGGAAAGCATATGGACCCATTTTATCATCTTTCTGCTGGATTATTGGACTCTCATCTCCTTGGACATTCATCCTGTTACTGAATTGCATTCATGTTCTGCACTATTGTATCCTCAGTGTGGTGGATTGTTTATGGACCTTTTAGTTTTGCCTATAATAAAGGTCTTGGAATTTTTCACACTTCCCTTGCTCTGTTGATTGTGTGGTATTGGAGAATGACCCCATGACGACTGGTGGCAGCAGTGGGATCAACAGAGTGTAACCCAATGGAGAACCACCCACAGAGTGAGTACAGAAATTGGACAGTATCCAGTTTACAGGAGAAAGCCAGAGACCTGGGCCTGAACTACCAGGGACTGACTGAAGAAGCCTTAATTGACCTACTGGTGGGTGCTAGCCCGGCCACCTCCTTTCAGATGTCTGAAGGACAAGCACTGGAGACAGGGATCCCCACCCAAAAAGCCAGTGGTTGGTGTGGTACGAAGAAGAGATGGCGTTTCTTGGTCCCGGCGTCTCTCAGGAGTATAAGGAAGAGGCTGCCTAAGAAAGGCACAGCAGAGACAAGAAGTAATGGAGCTTGAAAGAGGGAGTAATGCAATGTGGAGTGTAAGCCCAACGATCCGGGAGCCTGTACGGATCACCCGGACAGAGTTTAAGTCATTTGATGAGGCTTCCGGAGATGTGGAGGGGTTCTTCTAGGACTTTGAGCAGCAGTTTGTTGTGATGGAGGTGCCCCACTGTTATGAATGAGTCACCGGAGGAGGAAAAAGCAAAAATACAAGCTAAGTCCAGAAAACCGGAGAGGTTGGTAGCTAGCGGATTGCAGACCCCTGATCCTATTCACAACAACTAACAGTAGCCGTGGGGTGTTCCTACGGTGGTCCTAGACACCTCGTTCACAGCCGGAGAACTAAATAAACCTAAAGAAAGAAAGGGGAAATCTAAACTGCCCCAGAGCAGACCCCAAAGCAATAGACAGCCCCCAACATGTATTGATGGTGAAAACAGATGAAAACACAAACACAGACAGAAAGACAGGCTGAGCAAATGATGGGGCCCAACTAACTAGATAGGACAGGAAAGAAAAGAAAAGCAACTGTCTGCAATCACGCAAAAACCCTGCCAAAAATAATGTCCAACACGTCTGATAGAAAAGGCCCTGAAGTCACTAGGCTTCAAAATCACTATATCAGCACTCAGGTATATTCTGAAAACAGAGCAAAGAGATCAACTGATCAGAGACAAAAATGGAGTTCAGCCAGTTCCAACCAGGGCTGGCTGAACACAAACACTAAGTAAACCAGACAAAATCTCATGGAACAATAGCAGAGCAAAAACTTAGCTTTAGTAGACAGGACTAAACTGGAGGCCAGAGCTCAGAGCAGAGAGGATCACCAGCAACCCAGCAGGGCATAGGCGGCCTTATATCCACTCAGAGATTCCGGATGTCCAATCACACTCCACCTGTTCAGATGACAGGTTTTTCCCATCCAAATCAATTTCACTACCTCCTTTCACCAGCAGAGGGAGTTCATCGGACATCAAAGGTGAAGGAGAAAATGAGCTCATAACAGTACCTCCCCCTTGAGGAGGGGTCACCGAACCCTCATCCACGCCACCAGGGCGATCAGGATGGGCCCGATGAAAAGCACGAACCAATCTTTCGGCATGAATATCAGATGCAGAGACCCAAGAATTATCCTCTTGGCCATAACCCTTCCACTTAACCAAATACTGGAGTCTCCGTCTAGCCAGAGGAGAATCCAGTATCTTCTCAACCTCATATTCCACATTACCTTCAGCTAATACAGGGTCAGGGGGTGCCACCACAGGAGCTACTGGCTCAACAAACCTCTTTAACAGAGACTTATGAAACACGTTATGGATCTTGAATGTAACAGGAAGGGCCAATCGAAAAGAGACCGGATTAAGAATCTCCAAAATCTTGTAAGGTCCAATAAATCTATGTTTAAACTTTGGAGAAGCCTCCTTCATAGAGATATTCTTTGATGACAACCAAACCATATCACCCACCTTAAACCGGGGACCAATGGTCCTATGCCGGTTGGAAAACTGTTGGGCCTTTTCCTGGGAGAGAGACAACTTATCCACCACTTGGTCCCAGATCTGGTGCATTCTCTCCACCACAGTGTCAACACCTGGGCAGGCAGAAGACTCCATCTGCCCTGAAGAGAATCGAGGATGAAACCCAAAGTTACAAAAAAAAGGTGACATCAAAGTGGCAGAACTAGCTCTATTATTTAAAGCAAATTCGGCCAACGGCAAACATGAAACCCAATCATCCTGATCAGCAGAAATAAAACATCTCAAATAAGACTCCAAAGTCTGGTTTGTTCTCTCCGTCTGCCCATTGGTCTGAGGGTGAAACGCAGAGGAGAAGGACAACTGAATTCCCAGCTTGGAACAGAAAGTTCTCAAATCTAGACACAAACTGAACTCCTCTGTCAGATACAATATTCTCAGGAATCCCGTGCAAGCGAACCACCTGTTGCAAAAACAAGGGCACCAACTCTGAGGAAGATGGCAACTTAGGGAGTGGTACAAGATGGACCATCTTAGAGAATCTATCACAAATCACCCAAATAACAGTCATTCTCTGAGAGACAGGCATATCAGAAATAAAATCCATTGAAATATGGGTCCATGGCCTCCTGGGCACCGGCAAAGGCATCAACAACCCTTTACAGCGAGAACAAGGTTTAGACCGGGAGCAAGTCCCACAGGACTGCACAAAATTCCTGACATCACGAGACAAGGCGGGCCACCAAAAAGACAGACTCACCAAATCTCTAGTACCAAAAATACCTGGATGACCAGCCAATGCGGAGCAATGAACTTCAGACATTACTCTCTTCCTCCACTGGTCAGGAACATACAATTTTCCAATGGGACAACACTCAGGTTTGTCCTCCTGAAACTCTTCCAGAGCACGTCTCAAATCGGGCGAGATGGCAGAAAGAACTACCCCCTCACCTAAGATGGTAGCAGGCTTGGTCACAATAGGAGAATCAGCAAAGAAACTCCTAGAGAGGGCGTCTGCCTTGACATTCTTAGTGCCCGGAAGAAAAGAGACCACAAAATCAAAACGTGTGAAAAACAAGGCCCACCTAGCCTGTCTAGGATTCAAGCGTTTGGCCGACTCAAGGTAAATCAAATTCTTGTGGTCAGTAAGGACCACGACTTGATGTTTAGCTCTCTCCAACCAATGTCTCCACTCCTCAAATGCCCATTTCATGGCTAACAGTTCTCGATTCCCCACATCATAGTTGTGTTCGGATGGGGAGAACTTTCGGGAAAAGAAAGCACATGGATTCATTTTACATGTTACCGGATCTTTTTGGGACAAAACAGCTCCTGCACCAATCTCAGAAGCGTCCACCTCTACCTGAAACGGGAGTGAGACATCAGGTTGCCGCAAAACCGGAGCAGAAATGAACCTCCGCTTCAGCTCCTGAAAGGAAGAAACAGCCTCTGGAGACCAATTTAGCACATCAGCACCCTTCTTAGTCAAATCAGTCAATGGTTTGGCAATACTAGAAAAATTAGCTATAAATTTACGATAAAAATTAGCAAAACCCAAAAACTTCTGAAGGGCCTTCAAAGAAGTGGGCTGAACCCAATCATAAATGGCCTATACCTTGGCCGGATCCATTTCAATAGTTGACGGAGACAAAATAAATCCCAAAAATGAAATCCTCTGTACACCAAAAAGGCATTTCGATCCCTTAACATACAGGAAATTCTCCCTCAAAATCCGGAACACAGTCCGAACATGTTCCACATGAGAGTCCCAATCCCTGGAAAAAATCAAAATATCATCCAGATAGATGATCAAAAATTTATCCACAAAGTCCCGGAAAATATCATTCATGAAGCACTGGAAGACAAAAGGGGCATTAGTGAGCCCAAAAGGCATCACCAGGTACTCAAAATGTCCCTCCGGAGTATTAAACGCCATCTTCCATTCATCCCCATGCTTAATGCGAATAAGATTATACGCCCCCTGAGGTCAAGCTTGGTAAACCAGCAAGCACCTTTAACTCTGGAGAAAAGATCAGAAATCAGGGGTAACGGATACTGATATTAAACAGTAATTTTGTTGAGGGAACGATAGTCAATACAAGGCCTTAATGAACCATCTTTCTTGGCCACGAAAAAAAAACCAGCATCCAAGGGTGAAGAGGATGGTCTAATATGACCCTTCTCCAATGACTCCTTAATATAAGATCGCATAGCCTCATGCTCGGGTACAGATAAATTGAAAAGTTGACCCTTGGGAAATTTACACCCAGGGTTCAACTCAATTGCACAGTCAAAACTCCTATGAGGAGGCAAAGACGCAGACTTATTCTCACTAAATACATCATAAAAATCAGCCAAATAGTCAGGAACATCATGCGACTGGGGAGAGGTGGAGAAAACAGGAGCGTCACCAAGAGCACACCGACAACCCCAACTCACCACAGACACAGATTTCCAATCCAAAACTGGATTATGGATTTGTAACCAGGGAAATCCCAGAACAATGGTTTCATGCAAATTATGCAACACCAAAAATCTGCAATTTTCTTGGTGGTCTGAGGCGACCCGCATTACCACCTGGGTCCAAAACTGAGGTTTATTCTTCGCCAAAGGAGTAGCATCAATACCCCTCAAAGGGATAGGCATCCGCAGAGGTGTCATAGGAAACCCACAACGTTTAGCAAAATCCAAGTCCATCAGGTTCAGAGCCGCTCCCGAATCCACAAAAGCCTTAGCGGAAAATGTGGACAGGGAGCAGATCATAGTAATTGCCAGAAGAAACTTAGGTTGAACACCACCCACAGCAAATGTGTGTGCAAATCGTTTCTCTCGTTTAGGGCAGACAGAAATCATATGAGAGGCATCTCCACAGAAAAAACACAGCTTATTACGCCTTCTGAACTCCTGACGTTGCGCCCTAGACAAAACTCTATCACATTGCATAGGTTCAGACATTTGTTCAACAGGTGGCAACATTTCTCGTGTACTTTTACGTTCACGTAAACGCCGATCAACCTGAATGGCTAATGACATAGAATCGTCAAGACCAGAGGGAACAGGAAATCCCACCATAGTATCTTTTATGGTTTCTGACAGACCCTTCCGAAAGAGAGCTGCCAAGGCACCATCATTCCAGGTAGTAAGGACCGCCCACTTTCAGAATTTTTGACAGTATAACTCTGCAGAATCCTGACCCTGGCTCAATGCCAACAGGGCTTTCTCAGCTTGATCAATAGCATTAGGTTCATCATACAACAACCCCAAGGCTTGAAAAAATGCGTCCACATTAGTTAGAATAGGATCATCAGGTGTCAAAGAAAACGCCCAATCCTGGGGATCGCCGCGCAGTAAAGAGATGACAATTTTAACCTGCTGCGCAGAGCTCCCCGAAAAGTTAGTCTTCAAGGCAAGAAATAATTTACACTTATTCTTAAAATTCAAAAATTTAGACCGATCCCCAAAAAACACATCAGTAGTAGGAATCTTTGGTTCAGCAGCATGTGAATGAGCAAGATAGGCGGAAATTCCCCGCACTTCAGCAGCCAGCTGATCCACACGATCAGACAATTGCTTAATCTCCATTAAAAAAATTCCTCCTACGGCCCCAGAGAAAAAGAGGAAAAAATATACAAAAAAAAATTCTGACACTTTTTTTTTTTTTTTACAATTCTCTCCTGCTATTGAGTACCCTAGAATCTGCGGTATGGCTGGTGATTCTGTTATGAATGAGTCACCGGAGGAGGAAAAAACAAAAATACAAGCTAAGTCCAGGAAACCGGAGAGGTTGGTAGCTAGCGGATTGCAGACCCCTGATCCTATTCACAATAACTAACAGTAGCCGTGGGGTGTTCCTACGGTGGTCCTAGACACTTCGTTCACAGCCGGAGAACTAAATAAGCCTAAAGAAAGAAAGGGGAAATCTAAACTGCCCCAGAGCAGACCCTAAAGCAATAGACAGCCCCCAACATGTATTGACGGTGAAAACAGATGAAAACACAAACACAGACAGAAAGACAGGCTGAGCAAACGATGGGGCCCAACTAACTAGATAGGACAGGAAAGAAAAGCAACTGTCTGCAATCACGCAAAAACCCTGCCAAAAATAATGTCCAACACGTCTGATAGAAAAGGCCCTGAAGTCACTAGGCTTCAAAATCACTATATCAGCTCTCAGGTATATTCTGAAAACAGAGCAAAGAGATCAACTGATCAGAGACAAAAATGGAGTTCAGCCAGTTCCAACCAGGGCTGGCTGAACACAAACACTAAGTAAACCCGACAAAATCTCATGGAACAATAGCAGAGCAAAAACTTAGCTTTAGTAGACAGGACTAAACTGGAGGCCAGAGCTCAAAGCAGAGAGGCTCACCAGCAACCCAGCAGGGCATCGGCGGCCTTAAATCCACTCAGAGATTCCGGATGTCCAATCACACTCCACCTGTTCAGATGACAGGTTTTTCCCATCCAAATCAATTTCACTACCTCCTTTCACCAGCAGAGGGAATTCATCGGACATCAAAGGTGAAGGAGAAAATGAGCTCATAACACCCCACTCTGGCTGGATGCTTTTGTTAGTGGGACTCCTGAACGGAAGCATGGCGGAGGCTTACCGAACCATTGACTCACAGCGGAATCGGGATTATAACACTGTAAAGTGGACTATCCTGGATTACCATGCTATCACCCCAGACTCATATAGGGCCAAGTTCCTAGACCTCCCATGCACAACAGGACATCGTTTAGGATGTATACACATAAGATGTCCCAGGCATGTCGGAGATGGCTGGAAGCAGAAAACGCCTTTTCTGTGGAAGACGTTATACAGGCGTTCCTTATGGAACAATTTCTTGCCAAGTGCCCCGCAGAGGTATGGGAATGGGTCCGGGAGTGCAAACCATGTACTGTGGATAGAGCTGCAGCCCTGGCTGATGAAGCCGATGAAGCCCTTACTATCCGACCGCAATGGAGGAGGCTGCTGGACAATGAACCACGGCCTGCTCCTGCGCCCCGTCCCCCTCCGATTATATCTGCCCTTCTACCTAGTCGCAAGCCGATGACAATCACGCCTCACAATCCTGGGCCCCAACAGTTCCGACCATGACCTGGGGGTATCACAGAGAGGAGATGTTATGGGTGTGATCAACCTGGACATTTGCAGTTTGGCTGTCCCTCAAGGATTCCGAGGGAGCCCCACACAGCCCCACCTAGTCCAGTGCATCTTGTGCACTCCATCCTGCCTGAGGAAGAGCTACCACCACCCCCACCAGAGTGGACCACTGACCACGGCACCATAGATACCCCTCCTGGAGTATACGGACTCCGGCCTTTGTCCCTTAGCTACCCAGAGCAATGGCAATGCCACCTGCAGGATGTCTTAATTGATGGATACAAAGTGTCAGGATTTAGAGACACAGGGGCATTCCTGACTATCGCTTACCCCCGTGTGGTTCGACCCGAGGCAATTCACCAGGGTCCGGTAATTCCCATTGTCCTGGCGGGGGGTGCCCGCAAATATATACAGAGAGCTTCTGTGCATTTGGATTATGATCACATTTTCTCCCGGATGCCTCGGCCTTTTTCTTTGGTCGAGGACCCGGTGGTCTGAAGAGACCGGATAGATACCGCCCAAGGGTCCCCTGCCTGCACTTTTAATTGGAACGCAGAGGTTGGAAGCACCTCTTACAGTGGTCTCACCAGTTTCGCCATTTCAACCTGTGGTTTCAGGACAATGTCTTGGTCTTCTAGGTTGGTGCAGCACACCAGGACGGTCCCTTTCCGCACAGTGGCCAAGGTGTGGGCCACCAGGACTCCAGGGAGTAGGCGCTCGGAGAAGCACGGCTCCACCTGCATCTCCACTCCCTCCAAGGTCACAGGGGCCCAGATAGGCAAGGCCACTACTGTCTGCCCGGGCGGCAGCACGAGTGGAGGAGCCGCCGGTGCGATCACCTTCCCCAGCACCTCGCCTTCCTGGCAGTCCTGGAGGACTCGCGCACCCTGTACCAACTGCTGGAAGATCCGCCCTTGGGGCATGCGGAAGCCCCACTTGGTCAGAGTCTCTTGCGTGGGCTCATTGATGAGTAGGTTGCTGAACTCTCGCAGTATGTTCATACCCAGGGTAACCGGATGTTTGTCGTTAGCATCTCCCTGGGTCAGGATCACTCCCCGGCGGCCGAGTGATTTGCCGCATAGCGAAATCTGCATCCAGACTACTCTGACGACAGGAACCAGTAGCTGGTTGGTGGCTACCAGCTTTATCATGGACCCCCACTGAGGTCTCACTGCTTTGGGAAAATGCTGGCGAAAATAAGTCTCTGACATGGTTGTTACTTGCGACCCTGTATCTACTAGGCATCATACGGCACGGCCTTCGACCTCTGCCCATACCACTGGACACTGCACAATCAGATCTTTGTGACTTCCACCACCCCGTGTGGTGGGCTCTGGCTCCGAGCGGCGTTCCCCCAGCTCAGGGTCCTCTGATTTTAATGGCCGGTGGGGCAGGTTCCTCCTGCAATGTGGGCACTCTCGGGTGGAGTGTCCCAATCCTCCACAATCGTAACAGGCGAATGGTCGTGGGAACCGACTCTGGTGAGGGCTGCGATGGTTCGTGCCTTCTCTGCCCGGCCCCAACCGATTTCTTGTGGACTCTTTTTTCACTTTGGCCAATTCGCCTTTAATACTTTGTAGCTCTTCCCTCATCTCTTGTACCCAGTGGGGTTCTTCCAGGGTGCTTACGGATGCTTCGATACTCCGAGCCATCCCCACAGGGACTGTCACCCCTTGCTCCTGTTCCCGAACAGGTGCCTCCTTTCCTATCTCCAAAAAGGTCAGATGCGGGTCCACTCAACTCCTGTTTCGTCAGGGTGCCTCATAGCCTGGTCACTAAAAGGTCACGTAATGTTACGTCCACGGTCCCCATGCCAACCCTGTCCTTCCTTTCAATGGCTGTAAACAATTCCTGCAAAATATTCATATATTGCATCACTGTTTCCCCCTCTTTCTGCATGCAACTAAACATCCGGGTTCTCAGTTCTCCCACATCAGTCAGGTCCCCATGGGTCTCCTCTAAGGCTGGTTTCACATTTGCGTTTTTTTGCGCTGGAAAAAAACGCATACGTGCGCATGCGTTTTTTCCCCTATATTTAACATGGGTGCGCATACCTGCGCGCTGGTAAGCGCACGTATGCGATTTTCATGCGCTGCGTTTTTTTGGGGTGTGCGTTGGTATTTTCCAGACGCAGCATGTTGCATTTTTTGGCCCTGCAAAAAAGCGCATGCGCACGTATGCGCACGTTTTGCGCTAAAAATGGCCATTATAGCCTATGGGAGCGCATATGTGCGCATTGGCATGCTTATGTATGCTTTTTTTGCACATGCGTTTTTTTTTGTTAACCATGGAATTTAGGGGTTTGGGTTAGAGTTAGGGTTAGTTAAAGGGGTTTAGGGTTAGGGTCAGGGTCAGGGTTAGGGTTGGGGTCAGGGTTAGGGTTAAGTATGGTTTGGTTAAGGGTTAGGGTCAGGGTTAGGGTTAGGGTTAGAATTAGGGTCATGGTTAGGGTTAAGTATGGTTTGGTTAAGGGTTAGGGTCAGGGTTAGGGTTAGGGTTAGGGTTAGTTAGGGTTTAGGGTTTGGGTTCGGGTTAAGTATGGTTTGGTTAAGGGTTAGGGTTAGGGTTAGGGTTAGGGTTAGTTAGGGTTTAGGGTTTGGGTTAGGGTTAAGTATGGTTTGGTTAAGGGTTAGGGTCAGGGTTAGGGTTAGGGTTAGGGTTAGGGTTAAGTATGGTTTGGTTAAGGGTTAGGGTCAGGGTTAGGGTTAGGGTTAGGGTCAGGGTTAGGGTTAGTTAGGGTTTAGGGTTTGGGTTAGGGTTAAGTATGGTTTGGTTAAGGGTTAGGGTCAGGGTTAGGGTTAGGGTCAGGGTTAGGGTTAGGGTTAGTAAAGTCATGGTTTGGGTTAGTGTGAGGGGCCACCTAATGTTGGAAAAAACGCAAACGCGGTAAAAATGCACTAAAAACGCATACAAACGCATAAAAACGCTGCGTTTTTTTCATGCATGCTCATAAAAATGCTTGAAAAAAACGCAGCAGTTGTATGCTTTTGTATGCGTTTTTTCAATGCGTTTTTTTGCGGGAAAAACGCGCTGCAAAAAAAAGCAAGTGTGAAACTAGCCTAAGATTTGTAACACCCTGACAAAGGTGTTTCACTGCCCCAGAGGCCTCAACATTACGGAATCCCGGGCATCCCCGTCCAACGCCATTAGGGCCACTTCTGCCTCTAGGTAAAAGGTCAGTGGATGCATCCTAAATAACCCTCGCTTTCGCTCCATCCAGTTCCACAGCATAGTATTGCTGCCAGAGAACCTGGGTAGATTGCTCAGCATAGCCCCCAAGGATAGGCTGGGCCGGGGCCCACCGTTGCCCCTCTGGGCCACACCATCTCCACTCGCGCTCAGAGACCGCATCCTGCCGACTACGCCAAATGTAGTAATTGCAGGTACGTGGGATGCAGTGACGAGATGGGAGACAGGATGAACTTTAAGATGTAACTTTTATATCTATATAGGTGCCTATAGGGGCTATTTCAAGCAGCCAAACAAGCCAACAGCAGTTATCCTCGCAGGGATCAAAGCAAGAATACACTGGTGACACAAACACAACTAACCCGGCAAAGACCGGTCACTATATGGCCGCGGTATGGCCGACTATGGGTCCAGAATGTTTACTATAATGTGTCACTTACCCTCTCTGACGTCCGGCAGAGCGATGGTCATTGATGCTTCGGCATATCAGCTGCTGGGCCCAGTCGATGAGGATCTGGCAAAGACTTTGGGCGTTCCTACGCCCAAGTGAGGTGGGGGCATAGCAGGCCCCTGGAGAGTTCCTCGGCGTAGAGCTCCCTGACGGGGGCGATGTGGTGTTTCTCGAGCACCGGAGAATGGAGGCCGCAGCCACAAGATGCGAACGGGCAGCGGCGGCCGCGAGTGGTGGTGGGCAGGCCGCAGTCGCAGCCCGGAGCTGAGCTATGGAGACCGCGGGTGGCAACGGACAGGCCGCAGCCACGGGTTGGAGTGCGGCGGCGGCAACCGTGGGTAGTGGCGGACCGGCCGCAGCCGCGGGCTGAAGTGAGGCAGCGGCGGCCGCGGGCGGTAGCGGGCAGGACGCAGCCGCAGGCTGAAGTGAGGCGGCGGTGGCCACGGGGAGCAGCGGACAGGCCACGACCGCAGGCTGATGTCGGGTGGTGGCGGCCGCTGGGATGGGCGGTCTGTGTTCCTCTACTGGACGGCCCGGTGCCGTCTCCCTTCTGCCCACAGTGAGTCTCCCTTCCGTCTCTCCTGTCGCTGCTTTCCTCTCTTGTCTCTTTCACTGACTCTTGATCTGGCTCCATGGCGCCCACTAGCTTCCTTGCTCCTTCTCTCCTGCTTTGTCAACTGCCCTCTGTTGGCGTCCTCAGCCCCTTTTATATTAGCTCCTTCCCTGACCTTTCTAGAAGTCTCTGTGTTCCGTCCCCTAATTATGTCCCCCAGAAACAGTCCCCCTAGGAACCTTGGTGACATCCCCCTTGGTTCCGGCCCGGACACACAGCGGGGACGACTCCTCCTACAGAGCTATGTGTGTTTGATCCTGAGGTATACATCCCTCATCTCATTTTTTGTGTTTTTCTACCATTGTGTCATTGATTATTTGGCTCATCCTGTGATAGGGTAGTTTTCACTACCAATATAAGGCTCGTTTGTGTCATTACCTATAAAGAGATTTATTTCATGAGTGTCACAATACATATATAGACCTTTTTCTTAGATACCAAACATGTCTAGGTTCTTTTTTAATTAAATGTTAAAAAATATTCAAAGTTTGTTAAAAAAAAAAGTCACCATTTTATGAGACCTGCAGCATCTCCATTTTTCGGGATCTGGGTGAGGATTTAATTTATCTTTTGCACCAAGCTGATGTTTTTATTGATACCATTGGAGTGTAAATACAATGCTTTGATCGCCCGTTATTCCATTTTAATGAAATGGAGAAGAAGGAAGTGATCTCCAGCGTGAAGAGTTGGGTAAAATTCCAATTTATTTATATCATAATAAAGAAAATTCATAATAGGACATCATGTGGACAGGGTCCCAGGTACAAGCAGCAATCAACACGTTTCGACCCGTGAGGGTCTTAATCATCCATGATTAAGACCCTCATGGGTCAAACTGCGTTGGTTGCTGTTTGTACCTGGGACCCTGTCCACATGATGTCCTATTATGAATTTTGATTTTTTATTATGATATAAATAAATTGGAATTTTACCCAAGTCTTCACACTGGAAATCACTTCCTTTTTCTCCTTTTCCTGTCGTGGACAATGCCTCTTATCAAGGCTTCTCCATGCGTGTCTCATTATTGCATTCCAGCTGCGACCGGCGTCTTGCAAGTACTGCATTTTCTGGATTCCTATTGAGAGTGGTGAACTGATTTTTTTTCCTTTTTCCCTATTTTTTTTTCTCATTTTAATGAAATGTAGCTGCGACCAAAAAAACTTAGTTCTGGCATTTTTTTTTTTCTTGTTATGCTGTTTACCAGTCGGATTAAATCTTTTTAGATTTTGATAGATCGGGCAAATCTGAATGCAGTGATACCCAATAAGTGTATTTTTTATTATTGTTTTATTTTGATTGGAGCAAAGGGGTGTGACTTGAACTTTAATTTTTTTTTTTAATTTTTTATATTTTTAAAAAACATTTTTGGCTTAGGAGACATGAAACTATGATCTTCTGATTGCTTGTGCTACACATAGAAGGGCTTCAGTCCTTCTCTGTGTACCAGAATTGATCATCTGGTTATGAACTGATCATTTGGAATGCCTTGAGGGCCAGCGTTCATAGCAGATCAGCAGTGACAACTACGAGGTCTCCTGCAGACCCCGGGTTGTCATGCCAACACGTCGGCATCCTGCGATCATGTGACTGGGACACCAATGGGCGGAGCTAGTGACACACTTGCGGTGCGATCACGTTAAATGCCGCTGTGAGAGATTGACAGCGACAGTTAAAATGTTAGCTGCAGGTGGATCGCAATTTCATCAGCTTGACATGTGCCAGAATATATGTGGTTTCAGTGCCAGAGGCCACATCAAAAGGGAACACAAAGCATATGACATATGTATTTATGTACATCATATGTCATGAAGGGGTTACACCTAGAGTTGAGCGACTTTGGTCGGATCGGGTTTCATGAAACAAAATTTGTTTCAGATGAAACTGGTCCGATTAGGGCAAAAAAAGTCGGAGTTTCGTCCGAAACCCGACCCCAATTGCAAGTCAATGGGGAATAAAAGTCGGCATTGAGCGGATGACATTGATCCACTCAATGCCGACTTTTATTCCCCGTTGACTTGCATTGGGGTCGGGTTTCGGACGAAACTCCGACTTTTTTTGCCCTAGTCGGACCAGTTTCATCTGAAACAAATTTAGTTTCATGAAACCCGTTCCGACCAAAGTCGTTTAACTCTAGTTACACCTAAAAATGAATTTTTATATTTAACATGAAATATAGCAGTTTGGTAGTCCTCACATTTTTAGCATGACCCTGATGCTTTCAAAATTGCAAATATCTTGCAGAGAATATAGGGATTAGTCTCCTGCTAATCTGTTCCATCTTTAGCTGGTGGCAGACTTAAGCCACTTCCTTTTAGCTAAGGGGGTGGTGCTTATTGCTCTTTTGTATTACATGAGTCATGACACAGTGGGGAAGATTTGTTGCTTCCAGTTCTGTCATATAGCAACATACAAGACATTGATAATGGACAGGACTGAGCTGCCAACACGCAGATAAGATTTTTTAATTTGTTTCTCAATTTTAAATATACAGTATATTATAGATTTAATATAAGACCACATAGAATCAAAAAACAAAAGGAGAATGACTGAGAGATTGCTCTGGAATACTTATTACTTTTTGTGCATTTTATGTGTTCAGTGTTTCTTTAATTCCCCTTATTTTTTAAGAACAATGGATTGAGCACGTTATTGCTCATGTTTAACACTTCACATTTCATGCTTTTTTGTATTAATCACACAGTGGAGTACTATATAAATCTGCAATGTTTCTTAACTTTATTTGTGAACCGTTTCCTTCATAATATAAGACTTTAGATTTCTCAAATAGCTGAATAACTTTTCTAATTTCATGTGATTTACTTTTCTAGTAAATTAAGGGCAAAATGTAATTAAGTCAGTATTGCATGACCTTCAGATATCAGTACAGTCTAGTTACCATGGTTCACTGCATTACTTTTTAACTTTCTACAACTAATTCATTTTTCTGTCTTACAGCTAATTACGGGTGTTCAACAGACCTCTGAAAGACATAATCAAGCATTTATGGCATTGGAGGGTCAAACCATAGTGAAGCGACTCCATGCAAACATAAGGGAAAAACTGGGACACTGGTTTGCAACTGCAGTTCCTATAATTGGAAAAGGAATAATGTTTGCAATCAAAGAAGGAAAAGTGACAACGGGAATGTCCAGCATTGCAAGTGAAGACAGCCGGAAAATTGCTCTTGTGCTTAACGGAGCTCACTACTTGGAAAAAATGTACTACAACATAGAGGGAAAGGACACCCATTATTTTGTCAAAATCGGATCATCCGACAGCGATCTAGTCACCTTAGGTTTGACTACGGGTCGCAAAACACTAGATAGTGGAGTTAATGTCACAGTCTCTCAGCCAACCTTGCTGATAAATGGAAGGACTCGCAGGTTTACAAACACAGAGTTTGAGCATTCATCTCTCATTTTAAACATTCGCTATGGGTTGACTGTCGACACCCTTGATGAAGAGAGAGCACGAGTTCTTGACCAAGCACGTCAACGAGCATTGAATGCAGCTTGGGCAAAAGAGCAGCAAAAGGCCATGGATGGGAAAGAAGGCAGTCGCTTATGGACTGAGGGTGAAAAACAGCAACTTCTAAGCACAGGAAGAGTTCAAGGATATGAAGGCTACTATATCCTTCCGGTGGAGCAGTACCCAGAACTAGCAGACAGCAGCAGTAACATCCAGTTCTTGAGACAGAATGAAATGGGAAAGAGGTAACAAATTAATCTGCTGTCATTCGTCTCTGGATGAATCAGTAGTAATAAAACTGTTATCTCCTCTCCTAAGGAGATGAAGACCTAAATGGGGCACTAGGCTGAATTGTTTTGAGACCGGTAAGTAGCATGAAAGCTCACATTTTTTGAGTTGAATGCTACTGACAACCACAAATCGAAGTGGACTTAAAGCCTGACTTCAAGGAAAACACAAATAAACATAAGTACCCCTGTGATATTACCCACTTCTTCTGGGTCTCTGTTACAAAAAATAATAATCAAGGCCTCTGATTACCTCACTTCTTTGACATGTGAGGAAAATACAGAAACAAAAAAATTCCACCTTTCCAAGATCTTTTGCTGAAAACTACTAAGACTGCTTCTTTGATAAGTATTCCAACATTTTGATTTCTGAAGAATGCTTACTGCATTGGAAAAAAATGACGATTGAGAGATTTGTAGAAACAACTTTAAAACTAAGAGCACTGGATAGACTCTGACAAGAAAACTCAAACTTTGCTTGCACTCTTATCCCAAAATGCTCTTACTTAATTTATTCATTAAGTGGGTAGAGTGTGATGTGTGAGTCAAATGGCTTTCACTACAGATAAATTCATCCTCTTGTTTGTATTTGAGAAATCCATTGTGGACAATACAGTATAACACAGTTACAGGGTGTAGTCTATTTAGAATCAGTAGTTTGTTGGTATCAGTTTCAGTAGAGATGTGGGCATTGTGACACTATCGCAAATGGACACCACTCCTGATCACCCTGTTCATATAAGGAGGCCAGATGGCAAAATCACTGTTTCAGATTAAGACTAGAAATGTGTTTGTTTGGTCAAAACAATAAACTGAGACAATCACCTTACAGTCACCACAAAATGATTATGAACTTTGGTAATTTTTTTGTAATATACATGTATGAACTGTTCATTGAGTTTTTATATTATTTTAATTTTTAATTTGCTGCTAAATGAAAATTAGAGACAGGCAAAGATAATTTATGGCAAAGTGTTCAAATTGTTTATACATAAATAAAGTCTCTAAAACTGTGGATGTCTTTCTCTGGAATCTGGACTATTTTTATATTTTGATTCTTTGTGTTTGGACCAAACGGAAGATAATTAGTAAGGGATAAATATTTGGTTTAAATTTTGACCTCAGAAGATTTTTATTTACTTTCTTTGTTCATATAGTGGGGTCCAAACAGCACTATAGCTCAATTTCCATATGTGTTTGGTCTTTAATGTATTTTACATGTAGTGATGATCACCTGAAGAAACATTAATTGCATATATTGCCAAGGGTAAACTAAAGGCCCCGTTACACATAACGATGTCCCAGCAATCCCACCAACGATCCGACATGGATAGGATCGCTGGGACATCGTTAGACAGCCCCTCCAGCGATCAGGACCAGCGAGCAAGCTGGTTTAGAATGTAAACATCGGGTATCTAAGAGCTGCGCGGCTCTTTGATACCCGCTGTTTACCCTGGAAACCAGCGTGCACGCTGGTTTCCAAGGTAAACAGGGGTAACTAAGAGCCACGCAGCTCTTAGATACCCGATGTTTACATTGGGAACCACAGTATTTCAAAAAGAGACACCGCACTCAAAGAGCGAGAGGGAGGTGCACAAGTCGGGTATCCAACCAACTATACAAAATATCAAAAAACTTGGCACTCGAAAACGAAGGCAATTTCACAGTTCCTTTATTGTTATCGCTTCCAATGCAACACATTCCTTTTGAACGTTTTCGGTCAAACAACAGACCTTCATCAGAATACTTTTCTCATGGTTGATTTAGCTAAAAAAGGAGCTGTATGGGAAAACCCATCTGCTGTAGGGAATGCTGTACTGGGTACACAACTTGTGGTACTGAATAACTAAGAAGATGTGTACAGGTAAAGCAGACGTCTCCTGGGAAGCGGCTCAAGAGGGCGAAAAGGCACTGTGAAGAAAAAGGGGTGCATGCAAAGCCTCCTTTGTGGGACTAATATGGGAGTTGATAGGCTGACAGCGTATTGAGTACTAGGTTTATTGCCCCAAACTGGCGCTGTATATGAATAGGCAATCCAGTGATGCTGGGACGCAGCGTCTCCCCTGGCTGCAGCTTCATGTTCCCTGGACACAGGCTAAGCGCTTCTATGCTGCACTTCTGGTGCCCTCTCCTATAGCGCTGGTTCATTTACCTGTGTTCAGTGTGGGACCACTGGATAGGGCTCACAAGCTGAATACTCCACAGTATCCTCTAAGTGCGGAAACCAATATGCCACCAATCTAGCCATAGCCGCAACATTCCCATATTCAAGGCATCACTGTCTTGCCTGTTCATATACAGCGCCAGTTTGGGGCAATAAACCTAGTACTCAATACGCTGTCAGCCTATCAACTCCCATATTAGTCCCACAGAGGAGGCTTTGCATGCACTCCTTTTTCTTCACAGTGCCTTTTCGCTCCCTTGAGCCGCTTCCCCGAAGACGTCTGCTTTACCTTTACACATCTTCTTATTCAGTACCACAAGTTGTGTACCCAGTACAGCATACCCTACAGCATTTGGGTTTTCCCATACAGCTCCTTTTTTAGCTAAATCAACCATGAGAAAAGTATTCTGATGAAGGTTTGTTGTTTGACCGAAAACGTTCAAAAGGAATGTGTTGAATTGGATGCGATAACAATAAAGGAACTGTGAAATTGCCTTCGTTTTTGAGTGCCAAGTTTTTTGATAATTTTTACATTGGAAACCAGCGTCGCTGATCGCTGGTCTCTCGCTACCACATGCAGCGATGCATGCTGGCCAGCGAGAGACCAGCGATCAAAAAATGGCCCAGGACGATGGAGCGCGATCAGCGATACCAGGCAGGGGGGCCGGTCGCTGATCCCCGTCACACACTGGCGAGATCGCTGTGGCATCACAAAATCAGCGATCTTGCTAGCAAGATTGCTGTGTGTGATGGGGCCTTAAGAGATCAAAGGACAAATGAGAAAAGGCTTATTTGTTGTCGATTACAACTTTTATGCAATCAGAAATAATAATGTTATTGGCATACTCATTCCCCTGTGTGAAACGGTCATGTGCTGCCAATAACAGTGAAAATTGAGTGGGAAGCAACGTCTGTTGAAAAAATGTGATCAAGCGCTAATCAATTTCTTATATAAAAACAACTTCAGATGTTAGGGTGAGTCTCCATTGGCCGTATTGTCTGCGCTTTGGATGGAGCGGAATCCTCCTTCCGCCCCAAAGCGTCGCCCCCTTCTGTACACGCGGTGATTCTGGATGTGTTCATTGAACACATCCGGAATCGCCATAGCTTATACATAGAGTAGGCTATTTACCTTGTGGAGACTGAGCGTCTCAGCAAGGTAAACAGACATGCTGCGGTCTAAAAAGACGCACCGCATGTCTGGTTTCGTGGGTGTGTCACCCGCGTATTAGGACGCATAGTGGAGACGGGATTTCATAAAATCCTCTCCACTATGCTGTAACATCTGGACACTACGGATTAAATGCTGCGTCTGTATGCAGCGTTCAATCCGCAGGTATTCCGGATGTATTGCGGACCATGGAAACTCACCCTTATTCTTTTGCATGATGGGTACCACTTGTCACCACACTTCCTGTATACACATAATATCTATTGTTTTCAGTGCATTCAGCATAATGACGACTACTGGTATGACAGATGCATTAAAGAATTATTTGCAACATGAAAAGTTATCACCAATCCAAAAATGGAGGCGCTGTGATGAAGTTGTGTTCTTGAATATGCTCCACCACCACCTCATTCATTCTCCATGGGACTGCTGGAAATAGCTAAGTTCACTACTTGTTTTCTCCTGCCAATACCACAGAGAATGAATAGAGCTGTGATACACATACTCCATTCCAATAGGGCATTGAACATTTATGGTTGTAGTTAGAAAGTTATCATTATTATTATTATTAAAAAAATAATTTTATTGCATTGAGTGCATAAATGGTATGCAGTAAGCTCATTCTAATTGTGAATGCAGACAATCTTGAAGGTTATCTAATAAATTTATGTTTATACCCGGGATCTGAAAAATGATATTTTTGGAAATTACCGTATTTCTTGGACAATAAGACGCACTTTTTTCCTACAAATATTTGCGAGGAAAATGAAGGATGCATCTTATAGTTCGCATGTACCTACTGTGGCTGTGGATGGGTTGGGGCGGCAGGTCACAGGAGGCAGCAGCTGGCTGCTGCAGCTAACACCTCTGCCAGCAGCTTAAGAGAAATGAATATTCACTGCTCCCGACGCCCATAATGCTTTCCACCTCTAAGAAATGTAGCCTGTGCTGAAAGGTGGGAGGGACTATGACCATGGGGAGCAGTGAATATTCATTTCTCTTTAATAGCGGGCACAGTATTAGCTGCAGCCACCAGTTCCTGCATCTGCTGAGCGATCACATGTCCGAGCTATTACAGAGAATAAATATTCACTACTCTCCACTCCCATGGGCATGTGGAGCAGTGAATATTCATTGATCTTTAATAGCGGGCACAGTGTGACCTGCAGCTGCTGGTAGATCACATGTGCCCACTACTAAAGAGAATTATTCACTGCTCCCCATGCCAATGGGAGTGGAGAGCAATGAATATTCATTTTCTTTAATAGTGGGCACACATGATCTCCCAGCAGCTGCAGAAAACCAACGGCTATGTCTAATACTGTGCCCGCTATTAAAATTTAATGAATATTGACTGCTCCACATGCCCATAGTCCCAGGCATGGAGAGCAGTGAGTATTCCAGCAGCTGTGCTCTGCTTTTAAGCAGCGCATGACGTCACTGCCATGCGCCGCTTACAAGCTGAAGTGAGCTGCTGGCATCAGAACTGGATGCTGCAAGGTAGCGCAGGGAAGGTAAGTAGAACTCTTTTTATGTTTTTCTGATGGGGGCCATGCATATCAGTATGAGAATTGAGCCTTGCATACCAGGATTGGGATGGGGCAATGCATAATAGGATATGGATGAGGAAGACATGCATACCAGGATAGGGATGAGGGAGCCATGAATACCAGAATGGAGATGAGGGGGCCATGCATTCCAGGATAGGGATGAGGTGACCATGCACACCAGGATATGGAAGAGGGGGCCATGCATATAAGGATAGGGATGAGGGGACCAAGCATGCTAGGATAGGGATGAGGTGACCATGCATACCAGGATAGGGATTAGGGGTCCAAGCACACAGGATAGGCATTAGGGGGGCATGTATACCAGGATAGTGATGAGGGGACTAAGTATACCAGGATGGTGATGAGAGACCAAGTATACCAGGATGGAGATGAGGGAGCTATGTATCCCAGGATACAGATGAGGTCGCCATGCATGCCAGGGTAGGAATGAGGGGGCCATGCATACCATGATGGGGATAATTGCACCATGTACACCAGGATGGGATAAGGGGGCCATGCATACCAGGATAAAGATGAGAGGCCATGCATACCAGGATAAGGATGAGAAACCATGCATGCCAGAATAGGTATGAGAGGGCCATGTATGTCAGGATGGAGATGAGAGGGCCATGGACAGTGTCGAACTAGAGCACCTTGGTTCCACCAGAGAAAATCATTCTTGGGGCCCACTATGTAGCTACATATAAATAAATACAAGACCACCAATTGTGTGGTAAAACACGCTAATATCAGGGTATAATATAAGGTAGTACACGCCTTAATTATGTAGCAGGGGTTGGGGTAGCCCCTCATAGAATATATTGTATCCCCCTCATAGAAAATAATGTAGCCTCCCTCATAGAATATAATGTAGCCCCCCCTCATAAAATATAATGCAGCACCTCACAAAATATAATACAACCCCCTCATAAGTTGTAAGCATATTACCCAAGCCCATCTCCCAAAACTAAAGTGGGCAACACTTCAAACATTGAATATACATACTGATCTCTGCAGCAGTAGGAATAGCATCAAGATCAAGAAGTGTGAATAACTAGAGATAATATTTTAAAAAACAATATTATTTTATTTAGTCAATATTTAATAAATACACATAAAATAGGACACCTCTAACCCATAAGTACACCAAAATGTCAGCTCCAGCAATACTTAAAATTAACAAGGAAAATGTATGTGGTCCAAATTAGTATTTCTAATTACATTGCAATCAACATATCAAATTTTATATGCAGTAAATATTTGGATATATTGATATAGTAATAATATAAATATCAAACAGAGACTTTATTCAAATGCCCCTAATTAATTTATATGTGATCCAAATCAATATTTCGGATCACACTGCAATCAGAATATCCAAGTGCTCAAATAAACAATGGCCACCAGGTATAGCTAGTGGAGCACAATGAAGATTGAATCCTTACATAGCGCAATGCCCTCATTCCAATAATAGATGCGCCACTAGCTATTCACCCGTGCTGACAATGAACTGCTAGAAACCCTCGCCCCATACATATTACCTGAATTAAAGCTGCTGAGCCAATATAATGTCCAGTGACTCGCTGACACTTCCACCCCGACTCGCGTTTCGCTAATGCTTCTTCCTGGGGGCATGTCTAAGCGGTGGGCGTCCAACTATTTATATTCTCCAACAACCAATAGAATCAAAAGAGGTGGCTCTAATTAAGTCTGACTCATAGAGTCACAAGATGAATATAGACCTATGCCTGCTGCCTTAGCAACAATCGCTATAAATCACAAGCCATGTTCGTTATTGGCAAGAAGAGACCCGTTTCCAATCAGCACTGTTTAAGTCTGGCTTGGTAACAGTAACTATATACAAACTGCATGGCAAATACACTGTCCCAGAATCAGTTTCACACAGACAACAATTAGTGTAAGCGAGTCTAATAAGTAAAAACTCATAGCTTCTCATGATAATACTGAGTAAATGCTGATATCTCAGCAGCTGAAACAAATGAATTATAACAACTAAACCGCATAGAAGTCAGATACTAAAAAATAATATAGCTAAATCTCTCCCACTGTAATGTTACAACGCTATTCCAAAACCCTTTTTCAAAGATACATACAAAACATCACATATGCCAATTTGCAATTCCATTATCTGCGTAATTATAATTTAATGATCTATCGCTCCCACATAAGCTGTAAAATCGGAGTCACTCCACTAAATCTATAGGAAACAACACTGAGATATTTACAAGAAGATTATTTTGTCACAAATGCTATCTGTAAAAATACCATTGTGAAATGCATATCTAATATATAAAGCTCAATGTGGGTGTGTATGTGTGTATGTCCGGGATTGGCATCCACACCGTCGCAGCTACAGCCATAAAATTTGGCACAGTCACACGTCTGGACCTCGAGAGCGTCATAGGCTATGTTGTGAGGTGAAATTTTAACCCCGCGCATTCCAAATCACCAAACAATTATGCCTCTATATAATGGGGAAAAAGTGCGTGTATATCAAGCCCCGTCCCTCATTATGATGTTATAATGGTTGCCATGGCGATGCTGATGCCATCATAGGTTGCAAGCCCCGCCCCTCATTATGATGTCATAATGCTTGCCAAGGCGACACTAATGTCATAATAGGTTGCAATGGCGAAGATGCTGTCACATTGGTTGCCATGGTGACGATGATGTCTTAATAGGTTGCAATGGTGACGGTTATGTCATAACGGTTGCCATGGTGATGATGATGTTATAATGGGTATATGGGCACGAGACTATGGGATGGAGGATATGTATGACAGGTATATGGGCACGGGACTATGGGATGGAGGATATGTATGACGGGTATATGGGCACGGGACTATGGGATGGCAGATATATATGATGGGTATATGGGCATGGGACTATGGGATGGAGGATATGTATGATGGGTATATGGGCATGGGACTATGAGATGAAGGATGTGTGATGGGTATATGGGCACTCGACTATGGGATGGCGAATATGTATGATGGGTATATGGGCATGGGACTATGGGATGGAGAATATGTATGATGGGTATATGGGCATGGGACTATGGGATGGAGGATGTATGATGGGTATATGGGCACTCGACTATGGGATGAAGGATATGTATGATGTGTATATGGGCACGGGCCTATGGGATGGTGGATATGTATGATGGGTATATGGGCACTGGACTATGGGATGGAGGATAATTATAATTTATTATAACTGACCACAGTTAGTTACTATGCCCGGGCAGCGACGGGCTCTTCAGCTAGTTACTAATATTGAGAAATTATTGTATAAACTCAATATATATCTAGGCATAAAAAAAATGAAAAAATAATAATAATAAATGCAAAAAATAAAAAATAAATAAAATGAAAAAACCTCCAAGCTTACTGTAGGTAATTAAATCCCATATAGTGAAGAAAAAAAAAAAAATATATATATATATATATATCTATATATAATACTAATATTACTGAAGTAACTACAATACACCAAAATTATTAATATTGCTGAAATAACTAATGCCACTTCAGTACCATTATTAGAGTGTGCCCAGGAAAAGTGTAAAATAATCATTACAGGATAAAATATATCTCCAAGAGAATAAAGTGTCTGAAATAATTATTGATAAATAATATGGACCATAAATCATAATGCAAAACCTGAACGTTTCTGAATAGAAGTAGATGGCTGCCCCTCCTGCAGGAAAGGAACAAATCCGTCAAAACTCCATACAGATTTTAGTATAACGTCCAACATCTGTCTACTGGGACCCATATGTGGCTACAATCAAGTGCACATTTAGGAATAATTAATTTGTAAAGTGAAGAGGTGTTATTATAATAGTGAATTAAGTGAACATATTTATTTATATCTTAATCTCTAGAAAGAGTATCAATTATCACAACTACAGTGTTGTTCCCATAAGCAAAATATAAATACATATAGAACCAGTAGATATAAGGCATAAATTGTAAACTTAAGACACAATATTGAATATCCTTCCATACATGTTCCATATATCTCTCGTTATCAATGATATATTATATTTTTCTTCCAGTTGTAAATAATATAATTAACTTTATTTCATAGTCCAGGATCAGTCCGATAAAATCAATGAATTGCTGTGCCTTCAGTGGTAGTATATTCATCTTGTATAAGTAGATCCAAGATGAAGAAATGCAGATAGCATATGGTACCAAGCTGTATATAGTATATGTTCTACGAAAAGGACAATTCTATGTTGCAATTAGAATAACCTCACGACTCCAGACAGCCATCACATTCCAGAAGGTATAGTTGAAGAAATATAAAAATGTCAATACCTAAAACACAAAAAAACAATTAACATCTATACATAGACAACAACACAATATGGTGACCCACCATAGACAGACAAAAATAAAATTACAGATAAAATAAAAATAAAATACTGATATCACCAGATACAAGAAAAAAAGAAAACAGGTCTTACACTATATTATAGGAAGGACCCGAAACCAAGATTCTCATTGAGACCTAGACAGGCTAGGGTGCCTAGTCTATAAATCCAGCAGCTTTCTACTTGAGCCAGCATTTTACCCAAATCACCACCTCTAGGTCCCAGTGTGATCAAAATCAATGCCTTTTACCTTCAAGGTATCAGAGTTGCATCTATGGTATTTTTTGTAATGTCTGGGAATTGTTTTAAGGGTTGATATATCATCCACAGTCGCAGCCTTGGCTATATCCAGACAATGTTCTCGAATACGGAATTTTCAACTCTCTGGTAGTGAGTCCAATATATGCTTTGCCACACATGCAAGTGGCATGATAGATAACACCTTTCGATCTGCACATAATGAACTTCCTAATTTCAAAAGTTTTAGATCCATTGAAGTTGGAGAATCTCTTAGCTTTAACACAGTTTGCACAGGCTTTACATCTGCCACATGGATAGAATCCAGCCATTGTTTCATCCATTTTATGTCTGCTTTTTCCTGGTACAAAGTAACTATGTATTAGGTGATCTCGGAGATTTCTTGGTCTTTTGGCTACTATGGTAGGTGTCCGAGGTAACACCAATTTCAAGGTTGGATCGCTATGTAAAATTGGCCAATGTTTGTTGACAATCTCCCTAAATTGGTGCCATTTGTTGTGGTAACCTGTAACAAAACGTACTTCATTGTCAAAACCCTTGGAAGTCTCGGCTCTATTCCCATACAAGAGTTTATTCCTAGCTGTATTTTTAGCATGTAAGTATCCTTTACGTATGTTCCTTTGACTGTAGCCTCGTTCTAAAAATCTATTTCTCAGGTCATCTGATTGGTTTTCAAAGTTTTCCTCCTTTGAGTATATTCGCTTTATTCTTAAAAATTGACCAATGGTAATTCCTTTTATGGTAAGTTGGCTAGAGCTTCATTCTCTTCTTCTGTAGGAAAAATATCTTCTCCACCACCCTTCTAGTGGAGTTTTTTCAAAATTAATTTTCTTGAGAATAAATGTAAGTCTCCTACCGATGAAAATGCGTCTAAGGAGAATGAGGGACAAAATGTCAAACCTTTTTCAAGAATTTTGATATGATTCTCAGACAATATATGATATGAAAGGTTAATCACCTTAAATTGATCATTTTTTCTGTATGTCTTCCTCTTAAAAAAAATCAGCTCTCTTGTCATTTTCCCCAAACCTAGTTCTTTTGTTCCAAGGGGTAATTTCTAATGCTGAGATAGATGTACCTGCATCAGACATGGATGATACCGAGCTGAACGAAGCCTTTCTAGACTCAAGGCCAGTTGTATCCATTTTGGTTCCCTGCCATCTATATATTTTCTTATTTTTATAGTCCATGAGATCTCTCTGGTACTTTTTACTTTTGATGAAACAAATGTCCTTTTCCCACTTTTCAAGATCCACATTGATCTCCTTTAAAAATGTATCCAAACGTTCTTTATTCATCTCCTTTTTTAAGGTCATTTCCAATTTATTGATTTCTTCCTCTATTTTAATAATATAGAGAGTATTACTCTCAACAATTATTTGGAGAAATTCAAGAGAACAAGATGTGGCAGCTGCCATCCACCGATCAATCAATTTTTGTTCTCCCAGATAAAATGTAGGGAATAATTGTATCCTCAATCCCCTTGGAATGATTTTTTGACTTACATAGTTCTCTGTTATGATTGAGTGACCGTAGGAGGCAGACACAAAAATAGAAGCTACGTCCAGAAAACCAGAGGAGCTGGCAACTATCCGATTGCAGACCCCTGAACCTATCAACACAACAAGCAGTAGCCGTGGGGGGTACCTACGGTGCCCTAGACGCCTCGGACACAGCCGGAGAAATATATAGCCTAAAGATAGAAAGGGAAATCTAAACTGCCCCAGAGCAGACCCCAAAGTAAAAGGCAGCCCCCAACATATAATGACGGTGAAGCAAGATGAAAAAACACTGACACAGATAGAAAGATAGGCTGAGCAAACATTGGGGCCCAATCTAATCTAAACAGGAAAGGAAAGGAAAGCTGCTGTCTGCAATCGGCAAAAAACCCTATCAAAAACATAGGCCAGCAAGCTGAAATGGAAAAAGACCCTGAAGCAACTAAGCTTCAAAACTAAAACAGCACTCTGGTGTTTTCAGGAGAAAGCGCTAAGGAGTTCAGCTCACCCCAGCAGGGAATGGCTGAAATCCAGAAAAAACAAAGCAAGGCAAAAATGCAAAAAGCAAGGAAGAAAACTTAGCTTTAGCAGAGCAGGAATTCAGACTGGAATCCAAGGATACCACAGAGAAATCACCCGCAGGGAGAATGGGCGTAGGCAGCCTTATATCCAGTCTGTGACTCCACTCAGCCAGTCATCATCATTAATCTCAGGTGTCTGATAATCAGACTCACTACCTCTCCTAACCAGAAGAGGGAGTTCCTCGGGCCTCAGTGATGCAGGGGAGAATGAACTCACAACAGTACCCCCCCTTGAGGAGGGGTCACCGAACCCTCAACCACGCCACCAGGGCGATCAGGGTGTGCCTGATGAAAGGCACGCACCAATCTTTTGGCATGAATATCAGAGGCAGAGACCCAGGAATTATCCTCCTGACCATAACCCTTCCACTTAACCAAATACTGGAGTCTCCGTCTAGCCAGACGAGAATCCAGTACTTTCTCTACCTCATATTCAATGTTACCTTCAACCAATACAGGGTCTGGAGGTGCCACTCCAGGAGCAACAGGTTCAACAAACCTCTTCAACAAAGACTTATGAAACACATTATGGATTTTAAATGTGACCGGAAGAGCCAAACGAAAAGAGACCGGATTAATAATCTCCAAAATCTTGTAAGGTCCAATAAATCTAGGCTTAAACTTAGGAGAAGCCACCTTCATAGCAATATTTTTTGATGATAACCACACCATATCACCAACCTTAAACTGGGGACCAATGGTCCTATGTCGGTTGGAAAACCGCTGGGCCTTTTCCTGGGAGAGAGAAAATTTATCCACCACTTGGTCCCAGATTTGGTGCATTCTCTCCACCACAGTGTCAACACCTGGGCAGGCAGACGGCTCCACCTGCCCTGAACAAAATCGAGGATGAAACCCAAAGTTACAAAAAAAAGGTGACATCAAAGTGGCAGAACTAGCTCTATTATTTAAAGCAAATTCGGCCAAGGGTAAAAATTAAACCCAATCATCCTGATCAGCGGAAATAAAACATCTCAAATATGACTCCAAGGTCTGGTTTGTTCTCTCTGTCTGCCCATTGGTCTGAGGGTGAAAGGCAGAGGAGAAGGACAACTGAATTCCCAGCTTGGAACAGAAAGTTCTCCAAAATCTAGACACAAACTGAACTCCTCTGTCAGACACAATGTTCTCAGGAATCCCGTGCAAGCGAACCACCTGTTGCAAAAACAGGGGCACCAACTCAGAGGAAGACGGCAACTTAGGGAGCGGTACAAGATGAACCATCTTAGAGAACCTATCACAAATCACCCAAATAACAGTCATCCTTTGAGAGACAGGCATATCAGAGATGAAATCCATTGAAATATGGGTCCATGGCCTCTTGGGGACAGGCAAAGGCATCAACAACCCACTAGAGCGGGAGCATGATTTAGACCGGGAGCACGTCCCACAAGACTGCACAAAATTCCTGACATCACGAGACAAGGAGGGCCACCAAAAAGACTGACTCACAAGATCTCTAGTACCAAAAATACCTGGATGACCAGCCAACGCAGAGCAATGAACTTCAGACATCACTCTCTTCTTCCACTGGTCAGGAACATACAACTTTCCACTGGGACAACGCTCAGGCTTGTCTCTCTGGAACTCTTCCAGAGCACGTCTCAAATCGGGCAAGATGGCAGAAAGAACTACCCCTTCACCTAAGATGGTAGCAGGTTTGGTCACCACAGGAGAATTAGCAAAGAAATTCCTAGAGAGTGCGTCTGCCTTGACATTCTTAGTTCCAGGAAGAAAAGAAACCACAAAATCAAAACGTGTAAAAAACAAGGCCCACCTAGCCTGTCTAGGGTTCAAGGCGCTTAGCCGACTCTAGATAAATCAAATTCTTGTGGTCGGTGAGGACCACGACTTGATGCTTAGCTCCCTCCAACCAATGTCTCCCCTCCTCAAATGCCCATTTCATGGCCAACAGTTCCCGATTCCCCACATCATAGTTACGTTCAGATGGAGAGAACTTTCGGGAAAAGAAAGCGCAGGGATTCATTTTAGATGTTACAGGATCCTTTTGGGACAAAACAGCTCCTGCACCAATCTCAGAAGCATCCACCTCTACCTGGAACGGAAGTGAGACATCAGGTTGCCGCAAAACCGGGGCAGAGGTGAATCTTCGCTTCAACTCCTGAAAGGAAGAAACAGCCTCCGGAGACCAATTTAACACATCAGCACCCTTCTTAGTCAAATCAGTCAATGGCTTGGCAATACTAGAAAATTTTGCTATAAATTTCCGATAAAAATTAGCAAAACCCAAAAACTTCTGGAGGGCCTTCAAAGAAGTGGGCTGAACCCAATCATAAATGGCCTGTACCTTGGCTGGATCCATTTCAATAGTTGACGGAGACAAAATAAATCCCAAAAATGAAATCCTCTGTACCCCAAAAAGGCATTTAGATCCCTTGACATACAGGGAATTCTCCCTCAAGATCCGGAACACAGTCTGAACATGTTCCACATGAGAATCCCAATCCTTGGAGAAGATCAAAATATCATCCAGATAGATAATCAAAAATTTATCCACAAAATCTCGGAAAATATCGTTCATGAAGCACTGGAAGACAGAAGGGGCATTAGTGAGCCCAAAAGGCATCACCAGGTGCTCAAAATGTCCCTCCGGAGTATTAAACGCTGTCTTCCATTCATCCCCATGCTTAATGCGAATAAGATTATACGCCCCCCTGAGGTCAAGCTTGGTAAACCAGCAAGCACCTTTAACTCTAGAGAATAGATCCGAAATCAGGGGTAACGGATACTGATATTTAACAGTAATCTTGTTGAGGGCACGATAATCAATACAAGGTCTTAATGAGCCATCCTTTTTGGCTACAAAAAAAAACACAGCACCTAAGGGTGAAGAGGATGGTCTAATATGACCCTTCTCCAATGCCTCCTTAATATAGGATCGCATAGCCTCGTGCTCGGGTACAGATAAATTGAAAAGCCGACCCTTGGGGAATTTACACCCCGGGTTCAGCTCAATAGCACAGTCATAACTCCTATGAGGAGGCAAAGACGCAGACTCATTCTCACTAAATACATCATAAAAGTCAGCCAAATAGTCAGGAACATCATGAGACTGGGGAGAGGTGGAGAAAACAGGAGCATCACTAAGGGCACACCGACAACCCCAACTCACCACAGACAAAGATTTCCAATCCAGAACTGGATTATGGATTTGTAACCAGGGAAACCCCAGAACAATGGTATCATGCAGATTATGCAACACCAAAAATCTGCAATTTTCCTGATGGTCTGGGTCGACCCGCATCACCACCTGGGTCCAAAACTGAGGTTTATCTTTAGCCAAAGGAGTAGCATCAATCCCCCTCAAAGGGATAGGCGTCCGCAGAGGTGTCATAGGAAATCCACAACGTTTAGCAAAATCCAAGTCCATTAGGTTTAGAGCTGCTCCCGAATCCACAAATGCCTTGGCGGAAAATGTGGACAGGGAGCAGATCAGAGTAATAGCCAGTAGAAATTTAGGTTGAACACCACCAACAGAAAACGTGTGTGCAAAGCGTTTCTCTCGTTTAGGACAGACAGAAATAATATGCGAGGCATCTCCACAGAAAAAACACAACTTATTACGCCTTTTGAACTCCTGACGCTGCTCTCTGGAGAAAACTCTATCACATTGCATAGGTTCAGTCATTTGTTCAACAGGTGGCAACACCTCTCGTGCAGTTTTGCGTTCGCGCAAACGCCGATCAACCTGAATGGCTAATGACAAAGAATCGTCAAGACCAGAGGGAACAGGAAATCCCACCATAGTATCTTTTACGGCTTCTGACAAACCCTTCCGAAAGAGAGCAGCCAAGGCATTATCATTCCAAGTAGTAAGTACCGCCCACTTTCGGAATTTTTGACAGTACAATTCTGCAGAATCTCGACCCTGTTTCAATGCCAGCAGGGTCTTTTCAGCCTGATCAATGGCATTAGGTTCATCATACAACAAGCCCAAGGCTTGAAAAAATGTGTTCACATTAGTCAGAATAGGATCATCTGGTTTCAAAGAAAACGCCCAATCCTGGGGATCGCCACGCAGCAAAGAGATGACAATTTTAACCTGCTGCGCGGAGCTCCCTGACGAGTTAGGCTTCAAGGCAAAAAATAATTTACAATTATTTTTGAAATTCAAAAATTTAGACCGATCACCACAAAATACATCAGGTGTAGGAATCTTTGGTTCAGCAGCATGTGAATGAGCAAGGTAGGTGGAAATTCCCCGCACTTCTGCAGCGAGCTGCTCCACACGATCAGACAATTGCTTTATCTCCATTGAGAGAAAAAAAATTCCCCCTACGGCCTCAGAGATATAGAGGAAAAAATATACACACTTTTTTTTTTTTTTTTTGCAATTCTTTCCTGCTATTGAGTACCCTAGGATCTGCGGTCAGGCGGGTGATTCTGTTATGATTGAGTGACCGTAGGAGGCAGACACAAAAATGGAAGCTACGTCCAGAAAACCAGAGGAGCTGGCAACTATCCGATTGCAGACCCCTGAACCTATCAACACAACTAGCAGTAGCCGTGGGGGGTACCTACGGTGCCCTAGACCCCTCGGACACAGCCGGAGAAATATATAGCCTAAAGAAAGAAAGGGAAATCTAAACTGCCCCAGAGCAGACCCCAAAGTAAAAGGCAGCCCCCAACATATAATGACGGTGAAGCAAGATGAAAAAACACTGACACAGATAGAAAGATAGGCTGAGCAAACATTGGGGCCCAATCTAATCTAAACAGGAAAGGAAAGGAAAGCTGCTGTCTGCAATCGGCAAAAAAACCCTATCAAAAACATAGGCCAGCAAGCTGAAATGGAAAAAGACCCTGAAGCAACTAAGCTTCAAAACTAAAACAGCACTCTGGTGTTTTCAGGAGAAAGCGCTAAGGAGTTCAGCTCACCCCAGCAGGGAATGGCTGAAATCCAGAAAAAACAAAGCAAGGCAAAAATGCAAAAAGCAAGGAAGAAAACTTAGCTTTAGCAGAGCAGGAATTCAGACTGGAATCCAAGGATACCACAGAGAAATCACCCGCAGAGAGAATGGGCGTAGGCAGCCTTATATCCAGTCTGTGACTCCACTCAGCCAGTCATCATCATTAATCTCAGGTGTCTGATAATCAGACTCACTACCTCTCCTAACCAGAAGAGGGAGTTCCTCGGGCCTCAGTGATGCAGGGGAGAATGAACTCACAACAGTTCTCTAAAGTTACCTTGGTCCACCAAATTTTTGTTTTTTGATGCACCCATTTCTTATATTGTTTGGTGAGGTCTCTTTCCAACACTGGCGTATCAGTAGGGGGTTGTGAGGTACCTACATGAAACATATCAGTAGCTTTTTTACGCCATGACGATTCTTTGGCGCTGAAATCCATCATGAAAAATCGGGTAAACTGTCTAGAGACAGAAACACAATTGTAAGCACATTATATCACCCTTGGGTATTAAGGGAGTTAAGTAATGTGATAGACAGGCCTCTATTCCTTATATTTAAAGATTCTATAGAAACAGGGTCTGTTCCTTTTGATTGGCGGCAAGCAAATGTGGTACCAATATTCAAAAAGGGGTGTAAAAGGGAACCTGGAAACTATAGGCCAGTAAGCTTAACATCTGTTGTGGGTAAAATTTTTGAAGGGTTTCTAAGGGATACCATTATGGAATATCTCAATGTTAATAAATGTTTAACTCCATATCAACATGGATTTATGAAGGATCGCTCCTGTCAAACTAACCTGATCAGCTTCTATGAGAATGTAAGCTCTCAAATGGACCAAGGAGAATCATTGGATGTCATTTATCTCGACTTCTCTAAAGCATTTGACACTGTCCCACATAAAAGATTGGTAAGAAAGATGAGAAAGCTTGGGCTAGGGTAAAATGTCTGTAGATGGGTAGGTAGCTGGCTTAGTGATAGAAAACAAAGAGTGGTTATTAATGGTGCATACTCAGATTGCGCCAGGGTTACTAGTGGGGTACCACAGGGTTCTGTATTGGGCCCCCTACTATTTAATATATTTATTAATGATCTAGTGGATGGCTTACACAGTAAAATATCAGTATTTGCAGATGATACAAAACTATGTAAGGTAGTTAACACAAAGGAGGACAGTTTGCAACTACAGACAGATTTGAGTAAATTGGAGAATTGGGCTGAAAAATGGCAAATGAGGTTTAACTCAGATAAGTGTAAGTTTATGCACATGGGAAGGAGAAACAGATGCTACAATTAATACTAAATGGGAAACTGCTGGGGAAATCAGACATGGAAAAAGACTTAGGCATCTTAGTCAATAAGAAGCTAAATTGGAGTGCCCAGTGTCAGGCAGCTGCCACCAAAGCAAATAGGGTCAAGGGATGCATTAGAAGAGGTCTAGGGACACGAGATGAAAACATAATTCTCTGATATGAATGAGTCACCGAGGAGGAAAAACAAAAACAAGCTAAGCCACAGAAAATTAGAGAGGTTGGTAACTGAGTGAATTGCAGACCCCTGATCCTATCCACTCAACTAGCAGTAGCCGTGGAGCATACCTACGATGATCCTAGACGCCTCGTCACAGCCGTAGAACTAAATAAGCCTAAAGCAAGAAAAGGGGAAATCTAAACTGCCCCAGAGCAGACCCCAAAGCAATAGACAGCCCCCAAACATGTATTGTCGGTGAGACAAGATGAAAACACAAGCACAGATAGAAAAATAGGCTGAGCAAACGATGGGGCCCACACTAACTAGAAAGGATAGGAAAGAAAAGATGCTGTCTGCAATCACGCACAAAACCCTGCCAAAAAATGTCCAACACTTTCTGATAACAAAAACCCTGAAGTCGCTAGACTTCAATTCCCTATATCAGCACTCTGGTATATTCTGAAGACAGAGCAAAAAGAGACCAATCTGATCAGGGACAAAAAGCAAACTGGCATAAACAGAGACATAAGAATGGAAATTCAGCACAGCCCCAGCAGGGGCTGGCTGACCACAAAAACTGAGTAAACCAGACCAAATCTCATGTGAAAAAATAGCAGAGCACACTTAGCTTGAGAAGGCAGGAACAGAACTGGAAACCAGAACCTCAGGGCAGGAAAAAATCACCAGCACAAAATTAGCGAGTCGGCTGTCTTAAATCTAGTCAGAGACTCCTGATGTCCAATCACAGTCCTCCTCCTCAGGAGGCAGGTCTCTGCCATTTAGATAAGCTTCACTACCTGCTGTCACCACCAGAGGGAGCCCGGATGGAGAACTCACAACTCCTCTGTCAACACAGCCAGCTCCACCACCCTCACCAGAAGCCAGAGGTAAACCAGAAAATGAGTTCACAACAGTACCCCCCCTTGAGGAGGGGTCACCGAACCCTCATCCACGCCACCAGGCCGATCAGGATGGGCCCGGTGAAAAGCATGAACCAATCTATCAGCATGAATGTTAGAGGCATAGACCCAAGAATTGTCCTCTTGGCCATAACCCTTCCACTTGACCAAATACTGGAGTCTCCGTCTAGCCAGACGAGAATCCAATATTTTCTCTACCTCATATTCCACATTACCTTCAACCAACACAGGGTTGACGCCATAGGAACCACTGGCTCAACAAACCTCTTCAACAGAGACTTATGGATCTTAAAAGTAACTGGATGAGCCAATCGAAAAGAAACTGGGTTAAGAATCTCCAAAATCCTATAAGGCCCCATAAATCTTGGCTTGAACTTTGGAGATGCAACCTTCACAGAGATATTTTTTGACGACAACCAAACCATATCACCCACTTTAAACCGGGGACCAATGGTCCTATGCCAGTTGGAAAACCGCTGGGCCTTTTCTTGAGAGAGGGACAACTTATACACCACTTGGTCCCAAATCTGCTGCATTCTCTCTACCACAGTGTCAACACCTGGGCAGGCTGAAGATTCCACTGTCCCAGAAGAAAATCGAGGATGAAACCCAAAGTTACAGAAAAAGGGCGACATCAATGTGGCAGAACTATCTCTATTATTTAGGGCGAATTCGGCCAAGGGCAAAAATGAGACCCAATCATCCTGATCAGCAGATAGAAAACATCTCAAATAGGACTCCAAAGTCTGGTTTGTTCTCTCAGTCTGCCCATTGGTCTGTGGGTGAAACGCAGAGGAGAAGGATAACTGAATTCCCAGCTTGGAACAAATGGCTTTCCAAAATCTGGAGACAAATTGGACTCCTCTGTCCGACACAATGTTCTCAGGAATCCCATGCAACCCAACCACCTGTTGTAAAAACAAGGGCACCAACTCTGAGGAAGATGGCAGCTTTGGGAGTGGTACAAGATGGACCATCTTAGAAAATCTATCACAAATCACCCAGATAACAGTCATTCTCTGAGAGACAGGAAGATCAGAAATAAAATCCATTGAGATATGGGTCCATGGCCTCTTGGGCACCGGCATGGGCATCAACAACTCGCTAGAACGAGTACAGGGTTTAGACCGGGAACAAGTCCCACAAGACTGCACAAAATTCCTGACATCACGAGATAAGGCGGGCCACCAAAAAGACAGACTCACCAAATCTCTGGTACCAAAAATACCTGGATGACCAGCCAACGCGGAACAATGAACTTCAGACATCACTCTCTTCCTCCACTGGTCAGGAACATACAATTTTCCCATAGGACAACGCTCAGGTTTGTCCTCCTGAAATTCTTCCAGGGCATGTCTCAAATCGGGCGAGATGACAGAAAGAAATACCCCCTCACCTAGGATGGTAGTAGGTTTGGTCACAATAGGAGAATCAGCAAAGAAACTCCAAGAAAGGGCATCTGCCTTAACATTCTTAGTGCCCGGAAGAAAGGAGACCACAAAATCAAAACGCGTGAAAAACAAGGCCCACCTAGCCTGTCTAGGATTCAAGCGTTTGGCCGACTCAAGGTAAATCAAATTCTTGTGGTCAGTGAGGACCACAACTTGATGTCTAGCTCCCTCCAACCAATGTCTCCACTCCTCGAATGCCCACTTCATGGCCAACAATTCCCGATTCCCCACATCATAGTTGCGTTCAGATGGGGAGAACTTTCGGGAAAAGAAGGCACAGGGATTCATTTTAGAAGTCACTGGGTCTTTTTGGGACAAAACAGCTCCTGAACCAATCTCTGAAGCATCTACCTCTACCTGAAATGGAAGTGAGACATCAGGTTGCCATAAAACCGGAGCAGAAGTGAACCTCCGCTTCAGCTCCTGAAATGCCAAAACAGCCTCTGGAGACCAATTCAGCACATCAGCGCCCTTCTTAGTCAGATCAGTCAGTGGTTTGGCAATACCAGAAAAATTAGCTATAAATTTACGATAAAAATTAGCAAAACCCAAAAACTTCTGGAGAGCCTTCAAAGAAGTGGGCTGAACCCAATCATAAATGGCCTGTACCTTGGCCGGGTCCATTTCAATAGTTGACGGAGACAAAATAAATCCCAAAAATGAAATCCTCTGTACACCAAAAAGGCATTTCGATCCCTTAACATACAGGGAGTTCTCCCTCAAAATCTGGAACAAAGTCCAAACATGTTCCACATGAGAATCCCAATCACTGGAAAAGATCAGAATATCATCCAAATAGATGATCAAAAACTTATCCACAAAGTCCCGGAAAATATCATTCATGAAGGATTGGAAGACAGAAGGGGCATTAGTGAGCCCAAAAGGCATCACCAGGTACTCAAAATGTCCCTCCGGCGTATTAAACGCCATCTTCCATTCATCTCCATGCTTCATGCGAATAAGATTATATGCCCCCCTGAGGTCAAGCTTAGTAAACCAGCAGGCACCTTTAACTCTG
Source organism: Dendrobates tinctorius (assembly GCF_039654945.1). Classification (NCBI taxonomy): domain Eukaryota; kingdom Metazoa; phylum Chordata; class Amphibia; order Anura; family Dendrobatidae; genus Dendrobates; species Dendrobates tinctorius. Next base: position 5,034,460 of record NW_027361776.1, on the reverse strand, counting down.
GAGAATAAATCAGGAGGGGCGTGGTTTGCAGGAGCTCCTGCTTCTCCCCTAATATAAGTTACTTTAAGCTACTAATTCGTGGGACATTTGGACTTAAAAGAAGAAAGAACATGCCCAGGAAAAAATACAAGAAGAAAAATACAGCTACATCTGAGGAAAAGCCATGGACTGAACAGGAAAGCTTTGGGAGGGCCTCTCATACAGGCCTTCTCCATGTCAGAGGTAAACAAGGCAATCCTCCACTTAAAGCGCCTGATCCACAGCATATGGAGGTGAGAGTGGGGTCGTCGGGGGTCCAGCTGGACTCTCAGACATCATTGGTGAGGTCCTCTGGGTTTGGCGCGGCTCAGGCTTCAGTTGTTATTGATCTGGAGAGAAGCCGGGACTTTGCAGTGGGAGCCGCGGCCGAGCGGCTGCAGAGAAGTGACGGCGGTACACCTCCGGGTCTACGGCAACATGGATCTTCAGAGTGCCCATCCTCCAACAGCTACAGCAAGGAAACCGGAGCTCGATTATGTCAGGCAGCAGCGGGGGACTCCCCGGGATTCTGCGCGGCCCCGGACTCAGAAGACAAGGATGTAAAGATGTGTCGGGTGAAAGCGGCGGGAGCCACGGCCGCGCGACTGAAGAGGAAAAACAGCGACGCTGCTCCTGTCATGATGCTGCAACATTCTCCCGGTCCTTCTCCTTCCATCGGCCTGCGGTTCATTCGGAGAGGTCCGGGTGCATCTGGGGCACATTCAGCTTGTCAGCCATCGGTGGAGGAATTCCCGGGGCTCGGCATGCCGCAGGATTCTACTGCTTTGATAAATGCTGCGGATATGCAGCAGCAGTGGATTAAAAGCAATAAGGCTCCGGATGTTATACTTCGGGAACCTGCGGGACTGCCACCTACTAGCCGGTATGTTAACAGCAAGTTAAGATATAATGCAACTGAGTTTATGCCTGCTGCTACAGGCATGGATTTCAGCGTAAGATCGGGGATAGAGCCGGCGGTGGGGGAGAGGTCTCTGCAGGGGCTTGGAGATTCAGAGGGATTTCTTAATAGTGATCGGTTATTGCAGCCTATAAATCATTTGAAGTGTCAGACGCTGGAGGAGAATTCTCCCACTACTTTAAGCTCCTTTAAGGAGGGGAATCTCTTAAGAATCATTACTCCTCAACTGTCAGATGGAAAGATTACTAAAAAACCGTCAACAAATAATAATGGGGTTCAGCCTTCTACTGGATCTGTTATATCCACAGATCACCAAGCTCTTGCGGACTCTACTACCAGTATTAATGGAGGATTACAAATAAATAGGTCCATAACTTTCTCTGATGTGGTGCAGGAGGAACCAGCTCTAACTTCTCCTGAAAAGGAGGAAACTTTTCACAACCCAGATGACGTCTTCATTAAATCCAGGATTGGTGTCTCTGCACCTGCCTCAGAAACTTCTAAATCTTGGAATGAGATGTATGATGAGAATGAGCGACTGATTAAAAGCCTTCTTGAAAAATTACACCAAAACCCTTCTTCTACACATAATTTTAAAGGGGTCAAAGAACAAATTGAACAATCAGCTGTGTCAGATTCATCTTTAGAATCTGAGGAAGAATCGGAAAATTCATCCCTGGAAGAATCCATTGAGGAGTCTGTCTCTGCTAAAAGTTCAGTATGTGATAACTCTGATTATGTCGACTCCGATGAAGTTTCTTCATCTCTCTCTTTTTCTTCAGGGGATTCTAATAGCAAAGCCCAAATTAATGGACCTGGTAGGGTTCAAGATGGGTCTGGTGTGGGTATTGGAGTACATATTGTTAACACGTTGGTACTGGATAATATCCCATCTTCAGATGACTATCCTACTGAAGGTTTTTTGATCAATATATGCAAAGCTTTTCTGAAATCATTGGACAGTTGGCGGAATTCTGCTAATGATGAGGGTATCTCGGATCTATCCCTTGAACACAAGAAAGTCCCTCAATCAACAGATAAAGTTACAGTTTCAGAGTGCTTGATCAAGAGGCTTTTTAAAGACACGCTATTGTCATTGATCGGGGATATCCATTTAAAATCTCATAACATACTTAACAGTTCTTTTCAAGAATTGAAATCTATATCTAGAAATCAAGAAATCTCGTGTTCTAAAGATGCTCCGGATCTGCTTGAACTCTCGAATTCTCTGAAGAATATTCAAAAGGATATTACCCACTTTAGATATTCATTGTCCAACTATGAAGATTTAAAAAGGAAAAACAACGTGAAGGTCAGAGGCGTCCCTGACTCAATCCATTCATCTCAACTGAAAGACTATATCTCTTCAATGGTGTATCATCCATTTCCAGAATTTAAAGGGAAGAATTTAATTGAAAAAGTTTTCAGGATTAGAAGACCCACTTCTCTACCGTCTCATTTACCTAGTGACGTAATCGTTTCATTCTATCCTAATTGGGTAAGAAATGCCCTTCTTGGTGTATCTACGGAATCGGCTTTTCTCTCATCGCCATACAAGAACTTAACATTCTTTAAGGACTTATCCAGAGATACAATGCAAACACGCAGGTCATTCTATCAGATTACCAAAGAACTTCAACGTGCTGGGATTCATTATAATTTGTTGCAATCTTCCACTTTGCTTGTGAAATTTGCCTTCAAGCTGACTGTTATTCGATCTCCGGCGGAAGGAATGGACTTTTTAAGAAAGGCTGGGATAGCTCCTAATTTATCCCCTTCTGGCGCTTCACCTCCAACTAAACAGGACTCTGGGCCTGCTTATAATCCGAAGATATGGACTGTGGATGATACTCGGTCTCCGCATAATAGTGGACTTTTAAAGCAGTCTAATCTAATAACTGGAAAGCAGCTATAGTAAATAATTGGTCCATACCCAACAAATATAGTTTGAGACACAAAACTGAACTTTCCCCTCATTTGGTCCATGGGTACTGGTGACTTGGACCGACTCCGACAAGTTTTGCATATAATGTATATTTTGAGAATACTTTAGCTCATTTATAAGCATTTGTCAGTAAGCAATAACAAGTGATACTAATACTTTCTTTTGCAGGTATGTACTAATTTATATGTATGCTTGTCTTTAATTATAGGGGTTTATTACCCCTAAAAATATTGCAGGATATATTACTGTTAGTTTTGTCTTGTCTCTTCTTTATGGGGTTTGTTTATTCCCAGATCATATTGAAGAGACACGACACGTTAGCTATAGTTAGATTTGTACTTCAACTTATTCACTATATATAACACTACGGATATATTCCCCTCTCCTACCCTCCTTTTGTTTTGCCCTTTGTATGTCTTAATAAAGCAACTTAAACCCATTCCAAATCCCTTATCCTTCCCTTCCCTTGTCACATGTATGTATAAATGTAACATCTACACTGAATGTCTTTACAAAACATTACTGTTACTTTAAAAAAAAATTAATAAAGTTATTTGAAAATGGAGAATAAATCAGAAATCAGGGGTAACGGATACTGATATTTAACCGTAATCTTGTTGAGGGAACGATAGTCAATACAAGGCCTTAATGAACCATCTTTCTTAGCCACGAAAAAAAAAAAAAACAGCACCTAAGGGTGAAGAAGGAGGTCTAATATGACCCTTCTCCAACGACTCCTTAATATAAGATTGCATAGCCTCGTGCTCAGGTACAGATAAGTTGAAAAGCCGACCCTTGGGAAATTTACACCCAGGCCTCAACTCAATTGCACAGTCATAACTCCTATGAGGAGGAAGGGATGCAGACTTACTCTCACTAAATACATTATACAAATCAGCCAAATAGGAACATCATGAGACTGGGGATAGGTGGAGAAAACAGGAGTGTCACCAAGAGCACACCGACAGCCCCAACTCACCACAGACACAGATTTCCAATCCAAAACTGGATTATGGATTTGCAACCAAGGGAAACCCAGAACAATAGTATCATGCAAATTATGCAGTACCAAAAATCTACAATTTTCTTGGTGGTCTGGGGCGACCCGCATTATCACCTGGGTCCAAAACTCAGGTTTATTCTCCGCCAAAGGAGTAGCATCAATACCCCTCAAAGGAATAGGCGTCCACAGAGGTATCATGGGAAAACCACAACGTTTAGCAAAAATCTAAATCCATCAGATTCAAAGCCGCTCCTGAATCCACAAAAGCCTTGGTGGAAATTGTGGATAAGGAGCAGATCAGAGTAATTGCCAAAAGAAACTTAGGTTGTACGCCACCCACAGCAAATGTGTGTGCAAAAGGTTTCTCTCGTTTAGGGAAGACAGAAATAATATGAGAGGCATCTCCACAGAAAAAAACACAGCTTATTGCGCCTTCTATACTCCTGACGTTGCACCCTAGACAAAACTCTATCACATTGCATAGGTTCAGACATTTGTTGAAAAGGTGGCAACACCTCTCGTGTAGTTTTACTTTCACGTAAACGCCGATCAACTTGAATGGCTAAAGACATAGAATCGTCAAGACCAGAGGGAACAGGAAATCCCACCATAATATCCTTTACAATTTCTGATAAACCCTTGCGAAAGAGAGCTGCCAAGGCACCATCATTCCATGTAGTAAGGACCGCCCACTTTCGGAATTTTTGACAGTATAACTCTGCAGAATTCTGACCCTGGTTCAATGCCAATAGGGCTTTTTCAGCTTGATCAATAGCATTAAGTTCATCATACAGCAACCCTAAGGCTTGAAAAAATGCATCCACATTAGTCAGAATAGGATTTTCAGGTGTCAAAGAAAACGCCCAATCCTGGGGATGGCCGCGCAGCAAGGAGATGACAATTTTAACCTGCTGCGCAGAGCTCCCCGATGAGTTAGGCTTCAAGGCAAGAAATAATTTACAATTATTCTTAAAATTCAAAAATTTAGGCCGATCCCCAGAAAACACATCAGGAGTAGGGATTTTTGGTTCAACAGCATGTGATTGAGCGAGATAGGTGGAAATTCCCCACACTTTATCAGCGAGCTGCCCCACACGATCAGACAATTGCTTAATCTCCATTAAGGAAAAAATCCTACGGCCCCAGAGAAAAAGAGGAAAAAATACATATAAAAAAAAATTCTGACACTTTTTTTTACAATTTTTTTTCCTGCTTTTGAGTACCCTAGAATCTGCGGTATGGCTGGTGATTCTGTTAAGAATGAGTCACCGAGGAGGAGAAACAAAAACAAGCTAAGCCACAGAAAACCAAAGAGGTTGGTAACTAAGCAGATTGCAGACCCCTGATCCTATCCACACAGCTAACAGTAGCCATGGAGCGTACCTACGATGATCGTAGATGCCTCATCACAGCCGGAGAACTAAATAAGCCTAAAGCAAGAAAAGGGGAAATCTAAACTGCCCCAGAGCAGGCCCCAAAGCAATAGACAGCCCCCAAACATGTATTGTCAGTGAGACAAGATGAAAACACAAACACAGATAGAAAAATAGGCTGAACAAACAATGGGGCCCACACTAACTAGAAAGGACATGAAAGGAAAGATGCTGTCTGCAATCACGCACAAAACCCTGCCAAAAAATGTCCAACACTTTCTGATAACAAAAACCCTGAAGTCGCTAGACTTCAATTCCCTATATCAGCACTCTGGTATATTCTGAAGACAGAGCAAAAAGAGACCAATCTGATCAGGGACAAAAAGCAAACTGGCATAAACAGAGACATAAGAATGGAAATTCAGCACAGCCCCAGCAGGGGCTGGCTGACCACAAAAACTGAGTAAACCAGACCAAATCTCATGTGAAAAAATAGCAGAGCATACTTAGCTTGAGAAGGCAGGAACAGAACTGGAAACCAGAACATCAGGGCAGGAAAAAAATCACCAGCACAAAATTAGCGAGTCGGCTGTCTTAAATCCAGTCAGAGACTCCTGATGTCCAATCACAGTCCTCCTCCTCAGGTGGCAAGTCTCTGCCATTTAGATCAGCTTCATTACCTGCTGTCACCACCAGAGGGAGCCCAGGTGGAGAACTCACGACTCCTCTGTCAACATAGCCAGCTCCACCACCCTCACCACAAGCCAGAGGTAAACCAGAAAATGAGTTCACAACAATTCTCCCTCTGTACAAATCACTCGTCAGACCGCACTTGGAGTATTGTGTGCAATTTTGGACGCTGGTGCTCAAGAAAGACATTACTCAACTTGAAAAGGTTCAAAGGCGGGCTACTAAAATGATAAATGGAGTTGGTTCACTACAATACCCAGAAAGGTTATCAAAATTAGGTCTATTTACTCTAGAAAAGAGAAGACTTAGGGGAGACCTAATATATATGTACAAGTATATCAGAAGGCAATATAGAGATCTCTCCAATGAACTGTTTGTACCAAGGACTGTGACAAGAACAAGGGAGCATTCTCTTCGTTTGGAGGAAAGAAAATTTCTGCATCAGCATAGAAGAGGGTTCTTCACGGTAAGAGCAGTGAGACTCTGGAATTCTCTTCCTGAGGAAGTGGTGATGGCAAACTCACTGAATAAATTTAAGAAAGGAATGGATGCTTTTCTTGTGAGTAACAGTATAGAAAGTTACGAATAACATAATATTATAGGTAGATGGTTGGCCCAGCTTAGGAGTCGGGAAGGAATTTTTTTCCCTGTGAAGAAAATTGGCTTCTACTTTGTGCGTTTTTTGCCTTCCCCAGGATCAACAATGCAGAACAGCTGCACTAAAAATAGGCTGAACTAGATGGACATAAGGTCCTCCTTCAGCCTTCAAAACTATGTTACTATGTTACCCAAGCCCATCTCCCAAAACTAAAGTGGGCAACACTTCAAATAATGAATATACATACTGATCTCTACAGCAGTAGGAATAGCATCAAGATCAAGAAGTGTGAATAACTAGAGATAATATTTTAAAAAACAATATTATTTTATTTAGTCAATATTTAAAAAATACACATACAATAGGATACCTCTAACCCATAAGTACACCAAAATGTCAGCTCCATTAACAGGGAAAATGTATGTGGTCCATATTAGTATTTCTAATCACATTGCAATCAGCATATCAAATTTTATATGCAGTAAATATTTGGATATATTGATATAGTAATAATATAAATATCAAACAGAGACTCTATTCAAATGCCCCTAATTAATTTATATGTGATCCAAATCAATATTTCTGATCACACTGCAATCAGCATATCCAAATATATATACCATAAACATTTAAATATATTAATACAATGATAATATATAATATCCAAATAGAGACTCCATTCAAATACTTACACTAATTGTTGTCTGGTGTGAAACTGATTCTGGGACGGTGTATTTGCCGTGCAGTTTGTATATAGTTACTGTTACCAAGCCAGATTAAAACAGCGCTGATTGGAAGGCTTGGTATGTTATTCTAAAACGGGTCTCTTCTTGCCATTAACGAACATGGCTTGTGATTTTGTCACGAGCTGGATACTAGAACAAGAGTGGACCCACTGGACCGTGATGCCGAACTCTCCCTGAGCGAGCGCACCAGGTGGACCGACCCCTATACAGGGACCGTTTGGGAGCAGGCTCAGGAAGCTCAAACGTCACGGCGGCCAGGACCAGGGGTCGGCTCAAGAGGGTGAGCAGCGGAGAGGAGAAAGAGAGATCCGAGGAGACCAGGGTTCAGAAAATGGAGGTTGTTGCGGCAGGGTGAAGGAGGGCAGAGGGAACCAGGTGGAAGCAGGCACAGGAAGCTGAAAAGGAAGACACAGGAGGGTTAGCAGGGAGGCAAGGGCTGAAGCAGCTATGGGAGCTAGGAGAGCGAGCGGGCGCTGGGAGCCAGCAAGAGCACGCAGGGCCTGATCCCAGTGAGGAGAACTCAATAGTCAGGCGCCTCCCCTAAGGGAGGGCGGCCTGAAGTACCTGACGGTATGCTCCGATTGGCCAGGCGGTGGGTCGGAACAGGTCAGGCCAGGCGTCCATACAGCAGGAAGGTGCGGTCAGGCCCCCCGGCACGTGCACAGAGGCACAGTGCGCGCGGCCGAGGGCAGAGGAGGAGCGTGCCGGGAGACCGCCCGCCGGAACGGAGGACGGGTGGAAGTGCGTGCTGGGAGCGAGAGGCAGGGGGAACCCGGCCTGGAGACGGAAGCAGCGGCGGTGAGTATGGGGATGGCAGGAACAGCGGGACCCGACATGGCGGTGCTGACAGTACCTCCTCCCTTTCCCCCCCTTCTACTGTGTCTGGAAAGGAACCTCTTAAGAATACGTGGAGCATTGATGTTCTCGGATGGTTCCCAAGACCTCTCCTCGGGACCGAAACCCTCCCAGTCGATGAGAAAAAATGTTTTATCTCTTATCCTTCTCGAGGCCAAAATATCTCTCACTTCAAAAACATCATCAGAGCTGACTGGTGGAGGAGAAGAGTTGGGAGCTGGGTGGAAACGATTCAGAACAACTGGCTTAAGGAGAGAGACGTGGAAGGTGTTGGGAACTCGGAGCGAGGCGGGCAACTCCAGCCGGTAGGACACGTTGTTGATGCGTCTGAGAATCTTGAAAGGCCCAATGTAGCGGGGTCCAAGCTTGTAAGACGGGAGCTTTAGCCTAATATACTTGGCTGAGAGCCAAACTTGTTGTCCCTGGAGGTAAATCGGGGAGTCTAAGCGCCTCTTGTCAGCATGTCTCTTCATGCGCTCCCCGGACCTCTTGAGAGCCTCTTTAGTCTTGGACCAGACCTTGGAGAATTCAATGGCCAGGGAATCCGCTGCAGGTACACCGGAAGCAGTGGATATCGGCAGTGGAATACTGGGATGCATCCCAAACACTACAAAAAATGGAGACTTAGCTGAGGACTCGCTGGAATGATTATTGTAGGAGAATTCTGCCCAGGGGAGAAGGTGGACCCAGTTATCCTGGTGCGCGTTTGAGAACAGGCGTAAATATGAGGCTAGCACTTGATTGACCCGTTCCACTTGCCCGTTGGACTGAGGGTGGTAGGCGGAAGAAAAGTCCAATCTGACCTCCAGAAGTTTGCATAAGGCTCTCCAAAATCGAGAAGTGAATTGTACACCACGATCCGAGACAATATGCTGCGGGAAGCCGTGAAGGTGGAAGATGTGCTGGATAAAAATCTTCGCCAACTCTGGGGCAGAGGGCAGAGGGCAGTGCTGGAAGAGGAACAAAATGGGCCACCTTAGAGAAGCGGTCGACTGCCACCAGGATAGTCGTACATCCGGAAGAGTTAAGCAAATCGGTGACGAAATCCAATGCAATATGTTGCCATGGAACCGAGGGGATCGGCAAAGGGAGCAGAAGGCCGGAAGGTGGCCGTCTAGGAACTTTGACCTTGGCACATGAGGAAAAAGATGCCGTGAAGTCCATTACATCCTGACGAAGAGAAGGCCACCAATAAAAACGAGCAATGAAGTCCAGTGTCTTCTTGACTCCGACATGCCCGGAAAGTTTAGAGGAATGTCCCCAATGCAGCACCTCTCTTCTGTCCGCCTCAGAAACGTAGGTCTTGCCTGGAGGAGGAGTGAAGAGACTCACAGGAGCCACCGTGAGGATTTTGGCCGGATCGATGATGTGAGTCGGTTCCTCTACCAAATCAGGAGACTGCAGAGAACGGGACAATGCATCAGCCTTGACGTTTTTAGGTCCGGGACGAAAACGCAGCTCAAAATCGAACCGGCCAAAAAAGAGAGACCATCGGGCTTGTCGGGGGTTCAGTCTGTGGGCTGACCGGAGGTATGCCAAATTCTTGTGATCGGTAAAGATGGTAAACGGGTGGACCGCTCCCTCAAGAAGATAGCGCCACTCCTCCATGGCCAATTTTATGGCCAACAACTCGCGGTCCCCGATGGAATAATTACACTCGGCAGGAGAGAAGGCCTTCGAGAAAAACCCACAGGAAACCAGTCGTCCGGAAGAAGATCTCTGAGAGAGGACTGCACCCGCTCCTGTGGATGAGGCATCGACCTCCAAAATGAATGGCTTGTTGGCCTCGGGCCGGTGGAGCACAGGGGCTGTTGCAAAGGCTTGTTTTAACCTGGAAAAGGCCTCTTCAGCCTCGGAGGGCCAGGACAAGGAGTTGGTGCCCTTGCGAGTAAGACTGGAAATGGGTTTGATGAGGGAAGAAAAGTGTGGCACAAACTGAGGATAATAATTGGCGAAGCCGAGAAACCGTTGAATCGCCTTGACCCCTACCGGGCGAGGCCATTGAAGAATTGCCGACAATTTCTCAGGATCCATCTCCAGCCCAGAATCCGAAACAATGTAACCTAAGAAGGGCAACGATGACTGCTCAAAGAGGCACTTCTCAAGCTTCGCGTAGAGGTGATTCTCCCGCAGGCGCTGCAGTACCAGACGAACACTCCTCCTGTGGGATGCCAGATCCGGGGAAAAAATAAGGATGTCATCTAGGTATACGACCACGCAGGAGTACAGCAGATCTCGGAAGATGTCATTAACGAACTCCTGAAACACCGCGGGAGCATTGCAGAGACCGAAGGGCATGACAAGATATTCATAATGCCCGTCCCGGGTGTTAAAGGCCGTCTTCCATTCGTCGCCGGAGCGGATACGGACGAGGTTGTAGGCTCCGCGTAAATCCAACTTCGAGAAGATGCGGGCTCCACGTAAGCGGTCAAAGAGTTCAGGAATGAGAGGCAAGGGGTATTTATTCTTTATCGTGATATCGTTTAATCCTCGGAAATCAATGCACGGGCGGAGCGAACCGTCATTCTTTTTCACGAAGAAGAACCCGGCCCTGGCTGGAGAAGAAGACTTCCGTATGAACCCTCTGGCAAGGTTATCACGAATGTACTCGGACATGGCAGTAGTCTCAGCTGGAGAGAGAGGATAAATTCGACCCCTAGGCGGAGTAGTCCCGGGCCGTAGATCAATAGGACAATCGTACGGGCAATGCGGGGGAAGTGTCTCTGCCTCTTTCTTATCAAAGACGTCCGAAAACGACCAGTATGCGGCAGGCAAGCCTGCAGGACCCGAAGAAACTGGATGAGGAGTGACAGGAAGAACGGAGGCTAGGCACCTCTCTTGGCAGGGATGCCCCCAGCGGAGGACTTCACCGGAACGCCAATCCAATACGGGTTCATGTGTCCTAAGCCAGGGAAGGCCAAGTAGCAGGGAGTGGGACAGGTTGGGTAGGACATAAAAGGAGATCAGCTCCTGGTGCAATGCCTCGATGCGCAGACGCACCTCTTCCGTAACCAGAGATACCGACACTTGTAAAGGTCTCCCATCAACTGAGGCGATAACCCGTGGAGTCTTCAGGGAAATAACGGGAATCTGGTACTTCTTCACCTCCTTCAACCGGATGAAGTTCCCCGCCGTGCCCGAGTCCACATAAGCCACCTCCGAACCACGTCTCTGACCAAAAACCAGCTGCACAGAAAGAGTAAGAGGATGAGAGGAGTGAGACACACCTAGGATGGCCTCTCTTACCTGGCCTAGGTGGAGGAGTTTCCCGGCCTCTCAGGACAAGAACGCAGGAAGTGAGACGCGCTGCCGCAATACAAACATAAGCCATCCGTCAATCTCTCCCTCTGGCGCTGTTCCACTAACTTGACCCGATCTACTTGCATCGGCTCTGGCGCCGGGCTGGAGGACGGCCCAAGGGAACGTGGACTGGATGGCCTGTGGAGAGAAGCAGAAGGTCTAAGCGGTCTCCTCTCCCTAGCGGCCTCGCGGGCGCGTTCCTGAAACCGGAGGTCAATCCGTGTAGCCAAGGAAATGAGATCCTCCAAGGTAGCCAGGGTATCTCGTCCTGCCAGTTCGTCCTTAATCTTGCCCGAGAGACCATGCCAGAAGGCCCCGACCAAAGCCTCATTATTCCACCCCAACTCAGAGGCCAAGGTACGGAACCGGATGGCGTATTGTCCGACCGTAATAGAACCCTGAGTGAGGCAGAAAAGGGACTCTGTAGCGGAAGCCAACCGGCCGGGCTCATCAAAAACCCTACGAAAAGTGTCCGTGAAGGTCTGGAGACTAGAGACTATGGGGTCGTCCCACTCCCACAGGGGATTCACCCAGGAGAGGGCCTCTCCCTCCAGATGGGACACAATGAAGGCCACCTTAGCCCGGTCAGTGGGATACTGCTGAGGCAGGAGTTCGAAATGCAACCTGCACTGATTCAAAAAACCCCTGCACAGCTTTGGGTCGCCGCCATACCGTGGCGGTTTTCCAAGTCTAGGGGACGGGACAGGATCTGGACTGCGAGACGGCTCTCGTGCGGCTGCAGACTGAAGGGAGAGCAGCCGATCGTCGACCGAAGCCGTATAGGACAGGATATGGGCCTGGGTATCTCGCTGTTGACCCAGCTCCTGCTGGAGACTGGCCAATTGGGAGGCGTTGCTGGGATCTGCGGCCTGCAAGGCCGAGAGGCGGGAGTCCATAGTCTTCATAAAGGACATTATACGGGTCTGGTTCTCCCGTAAGAACACTAGCTCCTTTTGGACGGCGGCCCCGGCGGGGTCCATGGCCTGACAATTCTGTCACAAGCTGGATACTAGAACAAGAGTGGACCCACTGGACCGTGACGCCGAACTCTCCCTGAGCGAGCGCACCAGGTGGACCGACCCCTATACATGGACCGTTTGGGAGCAGGCTCAGGAAGCTCAAACGTCACGGCGGCCAGGACCAGGGGTCGGCTCAAGAGGGTGAGCAGCGGAGAGGAGAAAGAGAGATCCGAGGAGACCAGGGTCCAGGGAATGGAGGTTGTTGCGGCAGGGTGAAGGAGGGCAGAGGGAACCAGGTGGAAGCAGGCACAGGAAGCTGAAAAGGAAGACACAGGAGGGTTAGCAGGGAGGCAAGGGCTGAAGCAGCTACGGGAGCTAGGAGAGCGAGCGGGCGCTGGGAGCCAGCAAGAGCACGCAGGGCCTGATCCCAGTGAGGAGAACTCAATAGTCAGGCGCCTCCCCTAAGGGAGGGCGGCCTGAAGTACCTGACGGTATGCTCCGATTGGCCAGGCGGTGGGTCGGAACAAGTCAGGCCAGCGGGCGTCCATACAGCAGGAAGGTGTGGCCAGGCCCCCCAGCGCGTGCGCAGAGGCACAGTGCGCACGGCCGAGGGCAGAGGAGGAGCGTGCCGGGAGACCACCCGCCGGAACGGAGGACGGGTGGAAGTGCGTGCTGGGAGCGAGAGGCAGGGGGAACCCGGCCTGGAGACGGAAGCAGTGGCGGTGAGTATGGGGACGGCAGGAACAGCGGGACCCGACGTGGCGGTGCTGACAGATTTATAGCGATTGTTGCTAAGGCTGCAGGCATAGGTCTATATTGATCTCGTGACTCTATGAGTCAGACTTAATTAGAGCCGTCTCTTTTGATTCTGTTGGTTGTTGGAGAATATAAATAGTTGGACGCCCACCGCTTAGGCATGCCCCGAGGAAGAAGCATGAGCGAAACGCGCGTCGGGGTAGAAGTGTCAGCGTGTCACTGGACATTATATTGGCTCAGCAGCTTTAATTCAGGGAATTTGTATGGGGCGAGGGTTTCTAGCAGTTCATTGTCAGCACGGGTGAATAGCTAGTGGTGCATCTATTATTGGAATGAGGACATTGCGTTATGTAAGGATTCAATCTTCATTGTGCTCCACTATCTATACCTGGAGGCCATTGTTTATTTAAGCACTAGATCACTTTATAGGTGTGATTACTCACAACTTAGAAATTCAATTCATTGCTATTTAATCATAGGTTTTGTATGTTATTTGCACTGCTGTGCTGTATATTGTTGCTATTGGAAATATTTGAATGGAGTCTCTATTTGTATATTATATATTATCATCATATTAATATATTTAAATGTTTATGGTATATATATTTGGATATGCTGATTGCAGTGTGATCAGAAATATTGATTTGGATCACATATAAATTAATTAGGGGCATTTGAATAGAGTCTCTGTTTGATATTTATATTATTACTATAACAATATATCCAAATATTTACTGCATATAAAATTTGATATGCTGATTGCAATGTGATTAGAAATACTAATTTGGACCACATACATTTTCCCAGTTAATTTTAAGTATTGCTGGAACTGACATTTTGGTGTAGTTATGGGTTAGAGGTATCCTATTTTATGTGTATTTTTTAAATACTGACTAAATAATATAATATTGTTTTTTTAAAATATTATCTCTAGTTATTCACACTTCTTGATCTTGAGGCTGTGTGCCCACGTAGCGATTTTTAAGCATTTTTGCCGCGATTTTTGGCTCGAAAACGCAGCGAAAACGTTTAAAAATCGTGTACAGAACGCCCCCCATGCATTCCTATGGCATTCCGCTCATGCTGTGCTAATGCTGCGCTTTTTTCAGCGGCGGAATCGCATCGCGGAAAAAATCGCAGCATGCTCATTCTTTTGTGCGGAATCGCAAAGAATTGCCGCGATTCCGCACCCATAGGAATGCATGAGACCCGCTTACTTCCCGCATGTGGCTATGCCCACCATGCGGGAAGTGAAGCGTCTCATGTGCGGTTGGTACCCACGGTGTGGAGGAGAGGAGACTGTCCTCCAGGCCCTGGGTACCATACCCCTGTAAAAAAAAAAAAAAAAAAAAAAAAAAAAAAAAAATCGGGGTATATTTACCTTCCGGCGTCCCGTGCTGCATTCCTGGCCTAAGCGTTCCCAGTAATGCCTTGCGGCACGGTCCAGTGATGACGTAGTCTCACGTGACTCTGGCGGTCTCGCGAGATCGCTATAGCAACGCGAGACTACGTCATCACAGGTCTCGCAAGGCATTACTGGGAACGCTGTGGCCCGGGATGGCAGCGCGGGACGCCAGAAGGTAAATATACACCGATTTTTTACACTATGTTTGACGAGTGTGACCAACCTGTCAATCACTTTCCAAGCGATGATTCAAATCGCTTGGAAAGTGCTTGAATATCGCACACGAAAATCGCGGCAAAATCGCGATCATAATCGCGGTAAAATCGCGCGGAAAAAAATGCGCGATTTCTGGGAAGGAGTCCGGTTTTTGGTGTGCGTTTTAACACGCACTGTGGGCACATAGCCTGATGCTATTCCTACTGCTGTAGAGATCAGTATGTATAACTCCCTCATAAGGTATAACGCAGTCCCCACCATAGAATATAATGCAGCCCCCCATAGAGTATACTGTAGCCCCCTCATAGGGCATAATGCTGCCCCTCATATAGTATGATGCAGCCCCCCCAGAATATAATGTAGTCCCCTGAGAGAATAATGCAGTCCCACCACAGAATATGATGCAGCCCCCATAGAGTATACTCTAGCCCCCTCTTATATTATGATGTAGCCCCCCAGAAAATAAAGTGGTCCCCTGAGAGAATAATGCAGCCCCACCACAGAATATAATGCAGCCACCCCCCACAGAATATAATGTAGCCCCCTCATTAAGTATAATACAGCCCCTCTCCACCCCCATCATTGTCCTCATCACCACCTCTATCATTGCCTTCTCCCCCACCACCCCTATCATTCTCCCCCACCACCCCATCACTGCCCATTCCACCACCTCAATCATTGCCTCCTCCCCCACCACCATCATTGCCCATTTCATCACCTCCATCATTGCCTCCCCCCACCACCATCATTGCCCATTTCATCACCTCCATCATTACCTCCCCCCACTACCATCATTGCCCATCACCTCCATCATTGCCTCCCCCACCGTCATCATTGCTCATCACCTCCATCATTACCTCCCCCTCCGCCATCATTGGCCATCACCTCCATTATTGCATCACCCCACCATCATTGCCCATCACCTCCATCATTGCCTCCCCCAACCTTCATTGCCCATCACCTCCACCTTTGCCTCCCCCCATCAATATCATTGTCCTTCCCCACCACCCCTCTCTCTCACACACACACAGAACACACAAAGCACTGCATCAATCTCTCACACTGACACACAAAGCATCGCATGGCACCACATACACACATGCAGGCACACAGACACACAGCTCACCTCCCCGCAGCAGCAGCACATCCAGCATCCTCTTCCTTGCTGGCCGCTTTCTGTCTGAGACAGCATGCTGGATGATGATGTCATCCAGCTGGGCTGTCTCAGACAGGAAGCGCCGGGCAGGAAGTATGAGACCGGGATGTGTTGCACTGTGTGTCTGTGTGCCTGCGTGTGTGTGTGTGGTGCGGTGCTGTGTTTGTGTGTGTGTTTGTGTGTGTGTGTGTGTGGTGGAGCTTTACATGCGGGCGGTGATAGCTGCAGCCTGCGGCTGATGCTTCCCACTATTAAAGAGAAATGGTATTCACGCCTCTCCATGCCCATAGGGGCATGGGGAAGTGTGAATATTCATTTCGCTTTAGGCTTGTTTCACACTTCAGTTTTTTGTGTCACTTAAAATCCGCCAAAAAGGCAGAAAAGCGGATCCGTTCCTAACTGATGTGAACGGATGCCACCGGATCCGTTTTTTGACGGATCCGCTGCCCGGGAAGGAGAGAGAGAATTTTTTTCGTCCGCCAGAAAGGATTTCAGGGTTAAATTCCTGGCTGACTTCCTTTCTCTGGGCATGCACACTGTAAAATGCGGATCCTGCAGCAAAAAAAAACGTTGCAGGGTCCGTCCAGGCATGTCGGCGGACGCAAAAAATTTGTCGGATCCGCAAAAAAACGGATCCAACGGATGGCCATCCGTCAAGATCCACCGGTAATGCAACTCAATGGGGAAAAAAACGGATCCGCCAAAAAAAATGGCGGATCCGTTTTCTTCAAAAAACGGCGGATTTTGACTGATGGTCAAAAACAGAAGTGTGAAACAGGCCTTAGCAGCAGGGACAGGATCCTGTTCCAGCTACAGCAATGCTGGCACAGGGGCCCCATAGCCTCTGGCTGGTGCCCCTGGAGAAGTGGGGACCCTTGGAGCAGAGGGGACCCTAGGCAGCTGCTGGCCAATATGCCAGCAAGTGTCAGTGCCTGGATTCTCCGGTGGGCCAGTCCGAGCCTGGTCATGTATACCAGGATGGGGATAAGGGGATCATATATACCATGATGGTGATGAGGGGGCCATGTATACCTGGATGGGGACATATATATACTAGGGAATATTAGTTCAGAATTGACCACATTTTCTGCTTCAAAAATTTTTTCCAATTTCCTCCTCTAAAACCTAGGTGCATCTTTTGGTCTGGTGCATCTTATAGTCCCAAAAATTTGGTAATAAGCAGAACATTTTGAACCTGCTTGGATTTTTAAGAAAATCTAAATGGTATTCAAAATGGACATTGAATTTCAGTATCAGTTCACACATGCTTTCCAAATTCTGTTTCTTTGCTTGTTCCAAGAACAGATATATTTTCGCATGAATCATTTGGGTTTTTCCTGGTTTCTGTTTTGTTCTGTAATTGATCCGTTTTCTACATGGATGCCATTTTATCATTCATAGAAAGTATGTTCATCTTCCATTCTGCTTTGACCATGTGTGTCAATGTAGATAGACATCATGATGACTGACAGCCGACTCCCCACAGTTAGGCAGTGGGGACCCAACTGTCAATCAGAATGAGATCGGGAGAGTCACGTCGTGATCAGAGTGGAGCGAAAGAGAATACGCTGCTCTGAGGACAGCTGACAGCATAAGAAGCAAAATCACTGGCAGGAGCATTTGGTGACAGCTCTCAGCCAACAGAGATTCTTAGCCCCATAGAAAAAATAATAAAAGTCCTGCACAACCCCTTCAACAATTGAATTGTCTTTTTCTTTGGTTTTTTATCTGTTTTTTTTTCTAGCTGTACTACTATTCTCAGAAAAAATGCTAGGTAATGCATAAACAATATTTTCCACAAAACTAATGACTTGTAGTTGTATATGTTATCCAAACCAATCTCAGGGGACTCATACACATTAGTTTGTTGGAGAATCCTGCCTATTTAGTCACTGCCTATGTGCAGGTAACACAAATAGTATGCGCATCCTTGAACTTTTTATTACAGTTAATGATTAGTGATGAGCGAGTAATCTCGTTGCTCGGGTTTTTCCGAGCATGCTAGGGTGTCCTCCAAGTATTTTGACGTACTTGGAGATTTAGTTTTTGTCGTCTAATCTGCATGATTTGCGACTTGTAGACAGTTTGAATACATGTGTGGAATGCCTGTTTGTTAGGGAATTCGCACATGTATTCAGCCTGTCTACAAGTCGCAAATCATGCAGATTAGACGACGAAAACTAAATCTCCGAGCACGCCAAAATACTCGGAGGTCACCCGAGCATGTTCGAGAAAACCCGAGCAACGAGTATACTCGCTCATCACTATTGATGATTAAAAGTAATTTTACTCTTACTCATCAACTGTTATAAAAAGTTCAAGGATGCACAAACTATTTGTGCTACCTGCACATATGCACATGGTTCTGTAATTGGGAGGCCCATTGTCATCATAACTATTTTTTGTACTGTGTAACACACCACATATTAACGCCACAATGTGCAAACTCCATAAATCAGATGCATGCTCAGAAAGTACATGGCTCTGGTAAGGTCGATTCCTCGAGGATAATTCCCTGTACCCCCCTCCCCCCCTTCCAACAAAGACAAACTCAACCATTTCTTGGGTGCAAAATGGCCACAGCAGCCAATTTATTGATATTTTGATACTTAAGAGACACTTGGTGAGGTCCTCGAAGGTAATAAGGTCTAGTAGCTTTTTCTTTCAAGGGCATTGCCCCTTCCCTCCCATCCTTACTTCTAGCCGCGAGACCCAAAAGCGCCATTAAACCGAGGGGAGAGGTTGCCCTCCTGACAATGTGATCACGCCATTCCATTGCCGGGTATCACTCAAACTCCTAGTAACGTGACCCCGAAGCTCCATTGCCGGATGTCACCCAAATTCCCATTAATGTGAATCTGACATTCCACCGCCAGGTATCACCCAATCTCACCAGACCACCACCACCACAACACCGTCCAATGAAGGAGATCCATGTATTTCAGGAATCCCCAAAACTGTAATTTAGCCAACTTCGAGGACCCACCAATGCCATAAAATATCAATGCACCCAGGTAGAGCCCCACTGCTCACACAGAGCCATCCACAAGCCGTCAGGAGAGGAAAAAACCCCTGTGGGGGAAACCTCCAGGGAACCATGGCTAATGAATTGCCCTTCCACTAGGCTTAAGAGGTAACTGCCAATAATTAAAATTGTATTTATATATATATATATTTTAATAAAACAAAATATTGCATCTATATACATATATCATCGACGTGTTCATGATGCTGATCCTCGCCGCTGTGACCCGGAATTCTTCTCCTCTTGGGTGGGTGGGATCTCACTACCCTTCCGCAGGTCTGAGGACAAAGAGGTTACTTGGGCCCTGTCCTGTCCTTTTGTGTCCTCATTTAACCCCACCTCCCTTATGTAATTTCCTTTTGTAGCCCTCTATACTACTATTTATCGCCTCATCTTCCCACAACCCCCCTTTCCCCTGCAGCCATCTTGTCACTCTCTCCCATCCTCATGTCAGCCTCCACTTATCACTTTGTTTCATGTCCGGCTAATACTTGACTCTGGTAAGGTCTATTCCTCGTGGATAATTCCCTGTACCCCCCCTCCCCCCTTCCAACAAAGACACCCAGGTCATTACCTCCTACATGCAAAAGCAATGTATCGGGAGCTCCGTGACGAAAAACTGCTGTCTGAAACGCGTGGATTACCCGGCCCCAAGTTAAACCCCTAAACCCTAGCCACCTACTTAATGCTGTATTCTTTTTGAAACCCATCTGTCGCCCGTCAGTCAGTCTGTTTGCTTGTAGCGCTCCCCAGTGAACATAAGAATGGCCTAGAATCCAAACTAGTAGTGGAACACGCTCTGTAAGAAAACAATCAAAAGTTAATACTCTGTTTCAGTTAACTGAAGCCTTAGCCATGTCGTATCCGAGAGGTTGTACGTAGGACCGATACTGTTGTGACTGCCACCGACCAATTTTCATTATAATCTCTGGACTTAAACCTCCTACCGCAGCCTCAGTACCAGCCCCAATTCGAAACAAATTACCTCCATAATTGTGCAGCTTCATACCCGCTTCCTCTAAGCACTTCCGAAACTCCTTGTTAAACTGATATTTCGACAAGAACGACCAGTCCTCATGACATAACAGGGATCCCCCTTGCATGGGCCTGGAGGTCATAAAAAATCCAAACCATCACCACAGGTACATAATAGAATCCTGCATATTTCCCAACATTACCTTCTTTCCCTTTGCCATTTGATCAGTCTTCGACTTTCTGATCCAGAATTCTAACCCTTTCTGTGAGGCTGTAATATCACTGGCTAGAATGCCCCCTACCCTGGATTTTCCTGGCGCTACCAATTCTCTAATTCTCAGTGCCCCAAAAAAGTACAATGAAAATGCTAACCTAAACAGCCCTATCTCAAAACGCGACCTGCAGACCACCTGTAACTGCTGCCCTAACTTTTCCAATAATCCGAATGACACTGGTCTTCGGATGTCCATTTGACTTTGCCCTTGTTGAAATCTCTTAAGCGCCTGTTTAAGAAATTCTTTGTCACATCAGTTCTGTTTCTCAGCTTAAAACCAAAGGCTAACCCGCTAATTAACTGACTTATTTTTGCTGTTGACTATTTACTATCCGCTGCTTGCCTAATTCCCATCAGTAACACCCCTACCTGATCCTTCTCCGTTAAATGTTCCTTCTCTCGCCCTAACCATTGTTCCCAAAGCAGCCAGACTTGTTGATACGCTGCCCAGGTGCTACCTGCAAACGATAACCTGATTAGAGGTTCGGCAGCCCTGAGACCACATTCCAGAGTTCGGGAGGACAGGGTAACCCCTCTTCTTCCGCATCCGGGGCCAGTGGCCAGAACCGTTCCCACTGAAAATGAGAAAGTGCGTCAGTTAGGCCTCTTTCACACATCAGGTTTTCGCCGTCAGGCGTGATCCGGCTCTTTTGACAAAAACTGGATCCGGCAAAATGCAATGCCGATCCGGTTTCCCCCCCATTGACTTGCATTTGCGCCGGATCGTGCCGGATGGCCATGCGCTTCATCCGGTTTTCGCCGGATCCGGCAATGTGTCGCAATCCGGCGTCTGGAAAAAACGGCAACTGTAACGTTTTTTGTCTCCGGCGAAAAAACCGGATCCGCCGGATCTGGCGCTTCCGGCTTTTTCACACAATGAAAGTCTATGAGTGCCGGTCGGATACGTTTTTTTGGATCTGAGCATGCTCAGTAGCTCTGCCCACAGCACACATATATAAAAGCATGACAGTGGGACCCTCAGCCACACCCAACATGCCACCCAAGACAGGAACCAGGCCCAGGAGAAGGCAGGAGACCACTGCAGCACCATCAGCACCACCACCACCCCAAATGGAGCAGCAAAGGGAACATGCTGAACAACGGGAGGGGAGTCCACCAGCAGATGAGAGACGGTAATTTTCAAATCCCCCATTCCTCAAAACTAGGGCCATGGAATATCAAGATATTCATTGGCCCTTTGTTTCTCTTTATTCAACAGCCGCCAAAGAGATGCAGCAGCAGCACTGGCAGCACTGGCAACAGCAGCAGCACCACCCACAGCCATGGAGTCTGGCCAGCAAGAGGACACCACATCTTCTTCTGGGAGCCCTCCCTCGCATCGTCAGCGTTTGATGGTAAGTTATTTCCAAAATCCATCATCATCTCTGTAATATATGTCTATTCATTGCCTTTTATTTCAAAACAGGAATCACAAGCTGAAGAGGAGCTCCCAGAAGAAGAAGGAAGGGGTGGACAGACACCTGGTGTGGGCTCACAATTGGTAAGATTTTTTCATCAAACGCAGAAACACAACATCACACTACACAGAGCACATAGAAAACAATGTACCGAAGACATCACACAGCAAACAAATATGCCAACATCCAAACACATAAATTTTTTTCTTTTCTTCTCTAGTCTTTCCAATCTGGTGCTCAGCGAAGAGGTCCTCGCAGTGCCTCCCAGGGTCATCGGCGACAGCAACGCGGCGGTCACCAGCGTGTAAGTATAATATTTAAGTTTTAAATTTTGGTACACTTTTTATTTCATGTCTTAAACTGTGGTGACTAGAGTTGAGCGACTTTTGGTTTTTTAGGGTCGCGTTTCGTTTCGTGAAACCCGACTTTTCCAAAAGTCGGGTCGAGCAAGATCGTCCGATTATAGGGAAAAGTCGGGGTCGTCCCGAAACACGAAACCCAATGTAAGTCAATGGGGAATAAAAGTCGGCAGTGAGAGGAGGACAGGAAACACACCTACAGTGCCCATTTGAATGCCAAAAGCATCAATTCTTCTTACTTAAGCTTGTCAACCTTAATTAACTTCATAATATAAGTTACGCACTGAAAAATGGGGGTTATTTGGCTAAAGTTGTTGGGGGGGGGGGCTGGCTGCAGGTTTTCATGTGCCCTGGGCGAAAGAGCGCCCCTTTAACACATACCACAACTCATCATGCTCCGATACGGCAGATAAATAGCGGTATAGTACAATGAAAAATACCTCACTTTTTACATCTCATGACGAGGCCCATCTATTTCTCCATACAGAATCATTGGTCCCATATAATGTTTGAAACAGTATATGATGAGCTCCACATAATGCTACAGTATATGTTGGTCCCCATGGATGAAGCTCCACTGTCTTATGGGCCCAAATAATGCTCCAAACATAATGGGCCCCATTTCTAATGCTCTAGTGTATAATGGGCCCTGTAAATGCTGCTCCAGTGTCTGATGTCCACCTTTGGAATGTTCCAGTGTATGGTGGGCCCCATCTATCATTCTCCAGAGTATAGTGCTCCCCAAAAATTGCTGTCCCAACATTGAAAACAATCAAATAAGTCTCCTCGCTAGGGAATCCCTGTACTTGTCTGGACAGGTGCTGTAGCTTGCTTAACAGCTCGCTAGCCGTTCTCACGCCCAGTATGGATTGCACGTCTTTGCACAAAGGTTAGAAAGGGTACCGTATCCCCGGATAACATGTATGGATAGCGTACACATTCAAAATATATGTCTATACAGCATGAGGCAGGCTCAGACGGTGTTAGGCCCAGTATGGATTGCACGTCATTGCACAAAGGTTAGAAAGGGTACTGTATCCCTGGATAACATGTATGGATAGCGTACACATTCAAAATATATGTCTATACAGCATGAGGCAGGCTCAGACGGTGTTAGGCCCAGTATGGATTGCACGTGATTGCACAAAGGTTAGAAAGGGTACCGTATCCCTGGATAACATGTATGGATAGCGTACACATTCAAAATATATGTCTATACAGCATGAGGCAGGCTCGGACGGTGTTAGGCCCAGTATGGATTGCACGTCATTGCACAAAGGTTAGAAAGGGTACCGTATCCCTGGATAACATGTATGGATAGCGTACACATTCAAAATATATGTCTATACAACATGAGGCAGGCTCAGACGGTGTTAGGCCCAGTATGGATTGCACGTGATTGCACAAAGGTTAGAAAGGGTACCGTATCCCCTGTGAGGTAGCGCTGTCATGTAAGTAAGGGGTTCTCGCTTGCAGCGATCGAAAAACACATCCGGCACAGGATTTTCCAACAAATCATAGTCTATGAGGTTTATTCATCCTTCATAAACCTCCAGCAGCAATATACACAGCATTACAGGAGAGCGTCCATTATACAGGCTATTTAGCCCCAGGGTTATCTCACCCACGTCAGGGTTCCCATATGGCTGTTTCTCCAGGCCGCAGAAGTCCACTCACTCCTCAGGGACTCTCAGATACTGGCCGCCATTACACACACAGCCGCTCCACAGGCTGCTGTTAGTGAGGAGATCCTTCTCCTCACGGGACCTTCCAAAAACTGGACCAATCAGGTCCCAGCATTCACTCCATGTGACCTAACCTGGCCACATTATATGGTCCATAGCCACGCCCACCGGGTCACATGACTATGACCTCACCACAGGTCCTTCACACAGACATATATACTTTACAATAGCATTCATAAACATACATATGTCTCTATCTCAAGGTCACCCACCTTGAGATACATAATGGCTCTTCAACCACTCACACTCTTGGGACATCCACACAGCGCCCCCTCGTGGACACAGTGGTCATTACACCACATACCTCCCCCCTATGTTCAAACTTGTGGGGTTGAACACACAACATCACACCAGGGTCTCGAGACCGGGCACGTATTGCACCTTGCCCCACAGGTCGAGAGAACTGTCTCCATTTGTCATACGGCCTCATCTCTACATTAGGCCTCCCCCGCCCCCAGCGGTCATAATACCGGTCATTGTCTTTGACCCTCCAGTCACGGTCTGTCTGCATCATCAGACACTGTTTAGTCACCACTAGAGTTGAGGGACTTTTGGTTTTTTAGGGTCGAGTTTCGTTTCGTGAAACCCGACTTTTCCAAAAGTCGAGTCGAGCAAGATCGGCCGGCTATAGGGAAAAGTCGGGGTCGTCCCGAAACACGAAACCCAATGTAAGTCAATGGGGAATAAAAGTCGGCAGTGAGAGGACAGGAAACACACCTACAGTGCCCATTTGAATGCCAAAAGCATCAATTCTTCTTACTTAAGCTTGTCAACCTTAATTAACTTCATAATACTAGTTACGCACTGAAAAACGCACGCTCAGCAACTCAGCAGGACAAAAAAAAAATTGGGATTGCTTTTAAGGCTGTGTGCACACGCTGCGGATTCTGCTGCGGTTCCGCAGCGGGTTTGGCCGCTGCGGGTCCGCAGCAGTTTTTGCTGCGGTGTACAGTACCATTATTCCCTATGGGAATCAAAAACCGCAGTGCAGACGGTGCGGAATTTTCCGCGCGGATTATCTGCGGTTTTCAATCCGCAGAAAGAATTGACATGTCAATTCTTTCTGCGGATTCTGCTGCGGTTTGCCATCTCCTCCATTGAGGAGATGAAAAACCGCAGGGCAAAACCGCAGAGCAATCCGCAGGTAAAACCGCAGGTCTTTTGAACTGCGGTTTCACCTGCGGATTTTACAAAATCCGCGAGGATGAATCCGCACCACAATCCGCAGCGTGTGCACGTACCCTTAAAAAGCAGTTTACAGAGCAGTGGGTAAACAGCAATGCAGCCGTCAGGAAGCCTTAGAAGGCAGCCCAACAACCAACACCACTGATCCACCACAATATAGCCTCCCCTTGCACTGCACACACAGTGACTGGTGTGTTGTACAGGCAAAATCGCTAGCAGCAGAAGCAGTTTTTGGTGTCTTCTTACCTGCCTAACGCTCTCCCTACAGAATCAGCAGCAGCAGCAGCAGCAGCTCTCCCTATTCTGAGATCAGCATGAGGAACATGGCTGTCGGCGTGCACGCCCTTTTATACCCCCTGTGACGCCCACCAAAGCAAGCCAATCACTTGCATGTCCTTCTGAAAGATGGTGGTGACCCCTGCCTATGTCATCACGTTGCCCACAGTGACCGTGGATCCTGATTGGCTGAAAAAGAGCGCAAAACAAACTTTTGAAACGCGACTTTGGCACGTAAGTCACCGAACTCGTGGCCGACCTCATCCTAGGGTCGGGTTTCGTTTCATGAAACCCGACTTTGCCAAAAGTCGGCGACTTTTGAAATTTTTCGACCCATTTCGCTCAACTCTAGTCACCACACTGTTACAGTGCCCCTTGTCACCTGATCTTTCTCTCATTGACCGTCTCTCTCGGTTGGTGCGGTCATAAGTCTTAGTCGATCCTGCTGTCTGGCACGAGTCTGACTCAGTCAACGTCTCACAGGAACTACAGCCCTTCAACCTCGTACGGTCTGTCGAATTGCCACTCGCTGACATTCTTCGGCCATCTGCCATGTCACTTCTTGGCGGTACCCCTGGGGTCCTTACATCTTGGTATGAAGGCGGCCGCCACCTGGTATTCCGCACTTCTTTATTAATCTGCTGGCGGTCCAGCTTCAACTGTTCAATCTCTTGCAGGTACCCCACTCTATACTCCAAGAGCAATTGAAAGTTCCTCAGGCTTTCCATGGAGCCAACCACCATCATGGGAATCCTTCCCACTTCACCAGACACCTGGTCTTCGTCGTCAGGAGGGATCCTCACCCTCACCACACCGGAGACATTCACAAGGTCCTGCATCACCTTCCCGGACCTTCCAATGATTCTCCCAATCAGAGCTTTGGGTACCGGAACCACATCTTTCCTCAAACCCAACCGATTCATAGCCTCTCTTGCTATCTCTAGGCGTCGAGCAGCCTTCATATTACTCCGCCTAACCAATTGTTTGACACGTAGACACTGCAAATGCATCTCTTTCAGGACAGCTACTTGGTTTGATGTGTTTTCCCTAGCTGATACTATCACCAACTGCCGAGTCTCAGGTGCCCAGTGCACCTTACACGCTTTGACCGCCTCTTTGAAAGCCTCATGCACACCTTCCTCAGCACAGGCTTCTTGCATGTCTTCTGGTACATCAATTACAACCTTGAAGGTCGTGGACTTGCTCTCATCCTGGACAGATGGCTCTGGGTTCCCCACGGACACTTCCCTCAAGATATCTGTCATGACCGGATGACTGTCTTGTGCAGCTCTTGGCTCACCATCTTCCTGAAATTTACAGTCTTCAGGACCCTTTTCCAAGATGGGCTTTGTCAGTTCTGCCTTGCTATCAGTCGGGGACGGCCGCTGTACGTCTTCGCCCATCCACTTCTTCTCCCACAGAAGACCTTTTACTACTCCACTGAGTTCTTGCAGAACTTTATCTCGCTCCTCTGCCAGGTAGCGACGCTCATCCTCTCTCCTGAGAATCTCCTGTTGATGCTTCTCTTGGGCCTCTCTGAGCACCTCCATATCCTTCACTATAGCTTTGTTCATAGTTTGACATGCTGACAGGTGACCCCTGAGCTCAGAGACTTCCTTCTCCAGCTCATCCACTCTGTGCTCAGCTGTTTGTCTCAGGCCTCTTTCTTGTTTGACACATTCATCCACCTCCTCTCTGAGGGCCTTATTCAGTCCTTGCCACGTTACCATGTGGCCTTTGAGCTCAGAGACTTCTTTCTCTAGCCCTTCTATTCTGTGCTCCCTTTCTTTCTCAGAGCCACAGTCACCCCCAGAGATTAAGTCATCCCTCCAGTTACTCACTAACCGTGTGACTACTTCCGCCGTCTTACCCACCAGGTCAGCGTCAGTTTTGTCACGAGATGTCAGGTCCGTCCGTTGGGCTGACATACCCCTTTTCCCAGTCACTTCCACCTCTGACCTCTCCCCGTCAGGAACCGTCACCGTCTTAATATCTGTTAGCCCAACTATAGGATCGTCTCCCTCCTCGTACCATAGGTCATCCAACATGACAAAGTCCCGGCCGCCCTCCAAGGTATACACCAAGTCTGGTGGTATCCCGCCACCTTGGCACTCACTGCCTCCAGGCCCCTCAAACACCACTCTGTCTAGCATATAGTTCACCATGACCCCATGTTTACAGCGAACCTGGGCCATTTTCTCGGTCAGACAGAAAGTGAGAGGAGTTCCTATCAGAGTCACCTGACTCTTGGAGTCCAACCGTCCCGAGATTCCTTCCCGGTGCAGCATTACTGTACACACTTGCGGCCCGTCATGCTCCGGAAAGTATATCCCACATTCTGGAAACGACATACACGTACACTGCAGTTTCCCAGACATACCCACTGAGTCACCCAGTGCTGTCACTTCTTCAAACTTGGCCCCTTTCTGGACCACCACCCCACTTTGGGTTGCCGCCCCCTCCCGGGACTCTACCCCTTTTTGGGTTACCACGCCAATTTGGGTCACCGCCCCCTTCTGGGACTCCACCTCTTTTTTGGTTACCACCCCCATTTGGGACTCCACCCCCTTTTGGGCTACCACCCCAATTTGGGTCACCGCCCCCTTTTGGGACTCCACCCCCTTTCGGGATCTCCCCATGTCTGTTTTACCGGTCTTCTCAGACCACAGTTCACACCACACAGTTTATGTCTCTCACGATACCAGACAAGTCCTTGTTGGCACCACCACAGCTCCTGCTGTCACCGATCACTGGCACCACCGGCTGCTGTTCACACACACAGCGGCTGGAGTCACTGCAGCTCCTGCTGCGCCGTCTTCATGGACCCGCCGATCCACCAGAAGCCGCTTGTCACCTTCGTGACCCCACTGAGCCACATCAAGCCGCTTGTCACCTTCTTGACTCCCACTGAGCCACCGCAGGCTGAGTCGAGAAAAAAGAAAAAAAACACACCACAAAAAAAACTCACGTGTCCTGACTGTGCGCTATTCAGGACGCTCCTGTCTCCACCTGAGACCGTCCAACACACAGGGCGCACCGGGTGAGATTCAGGGAGCGACCCTCCTCCCAGGGTCTCCCCACACACCGGCCTCACCAGGTCCAGGGGCTCAGCGGGTGCTATTCAGGACATCCGTCTCGGCCTGAGACTGCCCAACACTTAAGCCTCACCAGGTCCAAGGTCCTACCATGTGCTCCAGGGCTCTTCCCAACACTGACCCTCCAGGACCTTGCTCACTGAACCCTCCAGGAACACAGTCTTTACCACTGACCCAGGTCAGTAAAACACTTCTTTTTTTTTTTTTTTTCCTTCTTTCCCGACCGGCACCTGCTGGCCGCGCAGGTTCTCGGACCTCTCTACCGCAGAGGTATCCTATAAGTCTTTGCCACTGACTCCTGTCAGCACATCACATGGCTTTAAGACCATCAGCCCTCCTGGCTCAGCGTTGCCCCCAGCAACCGAATCTGCAGTCCTTTTCCGTTGCCCCTAGCAACAAGGCTACAATATTGCTCGCATTCTCCACCATATGTGAGGTAGCGCTGTCATGTAAGTAAGGGGTTCTCGCTTGCAGCGATCGAAAAACACATGCGGCACAGGATTTTCCAACAAATCATAGTCTATGAGGTTTATTCATCCTTCATAAACCTCCAGCAGCAATATACACAGCATTACAGGAGAGCGTCCATTATACAGGCTATTTAGCCCCAGGGTTATCTCACCCACGTCAGGGTTCCCATATGGCTGTTTCTCCAGGCCGCAGAAGTCCACGCACTCCTCAGGGACTCTCAGATACTGGCCGCCATTACACACACAGCCGCTCCACAGGCTGCTGTTAGTGAGGAGATCCTTCTCCTCACGGGACCTTCCAAAAACTGGACCAATCAGGTCCCAGCATTCACTCCATGTGACCTAACCTGGCCACATTATATGGTCCATAGCCACGCCCACCGGGTCACATGACTATGACCTCACCACAGGTCCTTCACACAGACATATATACTTTACAATAGCATTCATAAACATACATATGTCTCTATCTCAAGGTCACCCACCTTGAGATACATAATGGCTCTTCAACCACTCACACTCTTGGGACATCCACACAGCGCCCCCTCGTGGACACAGTGGTCATTACACCACACCCCGGATAACATGTATGGATAGCGTACACATTCAAAATATATGTCTATACAGCATGAGGCAGGCTCAGACGGTGTTAGGCCCAGTATGGATTGCACGTAATTGCACAAAGGTTAGAAAGGGTACCGTATCCCTGGATAACATGTATGGATAGCGTACACATTCAAAATATATGTCTATACAGCATGAGGCAGGCTCAGACGGTGTTAGGCCCAGTATGGATTGCACGTCATTGCACAAAGGTTAGAAAGGGTACCGTATCCCTGGATAACATGTATGGATAGCGTACACATTCAAAATATATGTCTATACAGCATGAGGTAGGCTCAGACGGTGTTAGGCCCAGTATGGATTGCACGTCATTGCACAAAGGTTAGAAAGGGTACCGTATCCCTGGATAACATGTATGGATAGCGTACACATTCAAAATATATGTCTATACAGCATGAGGCAGGCTCAGACGGTGTTAGGCCCAGTATGGATTGCACGTCATTGCACAAAGGTTAGAAAGGGTACCGTATCCCTGGATAACATGTATGGATAGCGTACACATTCAAAATATATGTCTATACAGCATGAGGCAGGCTCAGACGGTGTTAGGCCCAGTATGGATTGCACGTCATTGCACAAAGGTTAGAAAGGGTACCGTATCCCTGGATAACATGTATGGATAGCGTACACATTCAAAATATATGTCTCAGGAGGCAGGCTCAGACGGTGTCAGGCACAGTATGGATTTGACGGCCCAGATTACACAGCGGAGGAGCGGTGAGAGGTAAAGATTGCAAATGCTGGGGCCCTGCCCAAGCAAGGGGGGCGCCACTCGTGGGCGTCGGTACTGGCACTGGGCCTCTCATAGTACAGCGGTGTGTCTGACGGCGGGTGTGCACCACCACCGTCAGAGACACTTGATTGCACTATGAGGGACCCTGTGCCAGTGCCCGCGCCCAAGAGTCGGCCTACCCACCTGTCCAGGGCAACGGCACTCGCACGGTGTCGTGCGCTAGGTGGTTACCCCGGCCATGGGGGGGGGAGGCAGCACAGTTAGGGAGTTTTAGAAAGTGGCATATGTTGATGTTGGACATTCAGCTGATGCAAAAGGCGAAATAGGTGAAGTACCAGGAAGAGGTGGACCAAAGCAAGCCATTTTTCTGTCACCCTATGTGTCATCAGGGGAAGGTGGGACAAAATCCTTGGAAACCCATGCGTGGTTCATTTTAATGAAGGTTAGATCATCCACATTTTGGGTTGACAGACGGGTCTTTTTTTCTGTCAGGATTGATCCAGCTGCACTGAAGACTCTTTCTGATAGCACACTTGCAGCTGGGCAAGCGAGCTCCTGTAAGGCATATTGGGCCAATTCAGGCCAGGTGTCCAGTTTAGCGGCCCAATAGTCAAAGGGGAATGACCTGTGTGGGAGAACATCGATATGGGAGGAAAAGTAGTTTGTAACCATAGTTGACAACTGCTGTCTCCTGTCACTTTCCATCGATGCAGTATTACCAGTTGTGTGAGCGGTATTTGAAAAATCAGTCCAAAACATTGTCATGAAACCCCTGTCTCCAACGCCACTTCTGCTGTGTGCACCACGAACACCTCTGCCAAGCTGCCCCCGGCCCGTACGGCTCGTGTGAGAACCATCACCGCTGCTGTGTGCTGGGAATGCCTCAAGCAACCGATTTACCAGAGTTGCTTGTTTATTAGCCAATATTAGGTCAAGGTTCTCCTGTGGCATGATGTTTTGTAATTTGCCTTTATAGCGTGGATCCAGGATGCTGGCCAACCAGTAGTCTTCATCGTTCATCATTTTGGCAATGTGGGGGTCCCTTTTTAGGATCCGCAAGGCATAATCTGACATGTGGGCCAATGTTCCCGGTGTCAATGATGCACTGCGAGTGCTGGGTGGAGGAGCACTTTCTGGCAAATCCACATCCCTCCAGTCACGCACAAACCCTGTACCAGACCTTGCCACGCCAACATTTTCACTTGCCCCACGAGATGCATCCTCCTCCCCTAAGTAATCATCCCCATCATCCTCCTCCTCCTCTTCTTCCTCCACCTCGTCCAGGAGAGGTCCCTGAGCAGACAATGGCTGAATGTCATCAAGGATTCCCTCCTCCTCTTCCTCCTCATCAACATTGGCTGCAGACGCCTGCTCCTTAAGGTGCGTCAAAGTTTGCATGAGCAGACACATAAGTGGGATGCTCATGCTTAGGATGGCGTCGTCTGCGCTTACCAGCCGTGTGCATTCCTCAAAACACTGAAGGACTTTACAAAGGTCTTTCAGCTTCGACCACTGCACGCCTGTCAACTCCATGTCTGCTCTCAAAGTGCCTGGCCGTGTATCCTCCCACAAATGCATTATGGTCTGCCTCTGCTCGCACAGCCGCTCCACCATGTGCAGGGTGGAGTTCCACCTTGTTGCAATGTCGATAATGAGGCGGTGGTTGGGAAGTTGGAGCAATCGCTGCAGCTTCTGCATACGAACGGAGTGTACAGGCGACCGGCGGATGTGCGCGCACAGTCTTCGCACCTTCTGGAGCAGGGCTGTTAACTCCGGATAATTTTTGAGGAAGCACTGCACCACCAGGTTCAAGGTGTGAGCCAAGCAAGGTATGTGGCTGAGTTTTGAAAGGGCTATGGCTGCCACAAAATTACGGCCGTTATCACTAACTACCTTGCCTGCCTCAAGATGTAAACTGCCCAGCCATGACTCAATTTGTCGCTTCAAGTACTCGGCCAGCAACTCGGCGGTGTGTCTGTCGCCCAAACACATCATCTGCAACACAGCCTGCTGACGCTTTCCACTAGCTGCTCGATAGGGGGACACATCGTGTGCAACAGTGGCAGCTGCAGATGGAGTGCTCGTACGACTGCGCTCTGTGGACGAGCTTTCGCTTCTGGAGGAGGAGGAGGAGGAGGAGGGTCGAACGCCTACAGCCAACTGTTTCCTATACCGTGGGCTAGGCAGCACTGTCCCACCACCGCTGTCCCCTGTGGACCCTGCATCCACCACATTAACCCAGTGCGCAGTGATGGACACGTAACGGCCCTGGCCATGCCGACTGAACCATGCATCAGTTGTGAGGTGCACCTTTCCGCTCACTGACTGCTTGAGTGCATGGACAATGTGGTCTTTCACATGATGGTGGAGGGCTGGGATGGCTTTGCGAGAGAAGAAGTGGCGACTGGGTAGGTCATAGCGTGGTACTGCATAGGCCATGAGTTCGCGGAAAGCTGTGCTTTCCACCAACCGAAAGGGCATCATCTCAAACGAGATTAGTTTGGCAATGTGGGCGTTCAAACCCAGTGTACGCGGATGAGAGACTGAGTACTTTCTTGAAATACTCATAGTGTCTGGGAGGGTGAGCTGGACTTGAGAGCTGCATATGGTGGAAGTAGCGGTGGACAGGGCGGACTGAGAGAGGGTTGATGATGGTGATGGAGTTGGTGTTCTTTCTGATGGCCTAGAATCAGTCTTTCGTTGATATAACAGTGGGATTCCCTGACTGCTGTGGCCTTGCAACGACACCTCAACATTTGCTGCTGTGCTAACCGGTGGGCTTACAGTGGGGGAAACAATGTAGCGTTGCTGACTACCTTCGTTGTGATCAGTTGCACATGTGGCACTTGAGGTTTGGTGTTGTGTCCACGCTTGCAAGTGCATGCTGGTTAAATGTCTAAGCATGCAACTGGTATTCAAATTTTTCAGATTTTTCCCTCGGCTAAAGGTCTTTGCGCACTTCTTACAGATAACCTTGGCCTGATCATGAGGATTTTGTTCAAAAAAGTGCCACACTGCACTCTTCCTACTTTGGCAGACATTTTGCGGCCTAGCACGCTGTGATCTTTTGACCCTCTGGACAAGCTGTCCAGCAACTCTTTTGATGTTTGGAACCTGTCTTTGGAGTGCTCCGGGCCTGCCAGATAACAGCTGTTGCGATGTCGATGTCTGCTGTGGATGCTCCTCATCTGAGCTATTGGAAGCAGCACCCTCTTCCCCCAATGGATGCCAATCTGGGTCAACAACTGGGTCATCCATCACCTCCTCTTCTATGTCATGTGCACCTTTCTCTGTGTCACCGTGTATGGTGGTATAGTGTACGGGAAGGGGCACCTGAGTCTCATCAGGGTCAAAATCTGGCTCTGTACACTGCGAGGACAATGTAGTGCTCTGAGTGAATGTACCAGCAGAATCATCCATCAGCGGCTGTGCATCAGTGCACTCCATGTCAGATTCATCTTGGCCTGGGTAATTCACCATTTGACTTGATAATCCAGGCATGGTATGTGAAAACAGCTCCATGGAGTAATCAGTAGTATGGCCTGCGTCATCCTTCAATCTTGGTTGGGGTGAAGGACACAAGGAAAGGTGTGGTTCATGAACATGAGCCTCCAATGACGACTCAGTGCTTTTACTTTTTACAACTGAAGAAGAGGAGGCGATAGAGCTGGAGGCTGAGTCAGCAATGTAAGACAAAACTTTTTCCTGATGCTCTGCCTTTAAAAGCGGTTTGCCAACTCCTAGAAAACTAAGCGTTCGAGGCCTTATGTAGCCAGACGATGACGCAGGGTCAGCACCTCCTGCATTCGGTCCTATTTTGCTCTTGCCACTACCATCAGATCCACCACCAACACCATCATTACCAGCTGCCAACCCCCACCCAATTCCACGGCCTCTTCCACCAGCCTTCCTCATTTTTGGTAGAAATGTAGACAAAATCCAACAAACTATATAGTAATGTAAAACAAGGTACAAGGTGTCTATAGGACAGGGGAGATTTAGAATTTCTGCACACACTTGTGGACAGTGGACACTTTTGGATTGTGTGAGGCCCACTGATATCTGAGCGCTATGTGACACGCTCTATGGCACAGCTGCCTGTGACCAAAGTGACGAGAGGATAATGGAGATTTTGAATCTCTGCGTACACTTTTGGACACTGGACACTTGTGGATTGTGTGAGGCCCACTGATATCTGAGCGCTATGTGACATGCTCGATGGCACAGCTGCCTGTGACCAAAGTGATGAGAGGATAATGGAGATTTTGAATCTCTGCGTACACTTTTGGACACTGGACACTTGTGGATTGTGTGAGGCCCACTGATATCTGAGCGCTATGTGACACGCTCGATGGCACAGCTGCCTGTGACCAAAGTGACGAGAGGATAATGGAGATTTTGAATCTCTGCGTACACTTTTGGACACTGGACACTTGTGGATTGTGTGAGGCCCACTGATATCTGAGCGCTATGTGACACGCTCGATGGCACAGCTGCCTGTGACCAAAGTGACGAGAGGATAATGGAGATTTTGAATCTCTGCGTACACTTTTGGACACTGGACACTTGTGGATTGTGTGAGGCCCACTGATATCTGAGCGCTATGTGACACGCTCGATGGCACAGCTGCCTGTGACCAAAGTGACGAGAGGATAATGGAGATTTTGAATCTCTGCGTACACTTTTGGACACTGGACACTTGTGGATTGTGTGAGGCCCACTGATATCTGAGCGCTATGTGACACGCTCGATGGCACAGCTGCCTGTGACCAAAGTGACGAGAGGATAATGGAGATTTTGAATCTCTGCGTACACTTTTGGACACTGGACACTTGTGGATTGTGTGAGGCCCACTGATATTTGAGCGCTATGTGACACGCTCGATGGCACAGCTGCCTGTGACCAAAGTGACGAGAGGATAATGGAGATTTTGAATCTCTGCGTACACTTTTGGACACTGGACACTTGTGGATTGTGTGAGGCCCACTGATATCTGAGCGCTATGTGACACGCTCGATGGCACAGCTGCCTGTGACCAAAGTGACGAGAGGATAATGGAGATTTTGAATCTCTGCGTACACTTTTGGACACTGGACACTTGTGGATTGTGTGAGGCCCACTGATATCTGAGCGCTATGTGACACGCTCGATGGCACAGCTGCCTGTGACCAAAGTGACGAGAGGATAATGGAGATTTTGAATCTCTGCGTACACTTTTGGACACTGGACACTTGTGGATTGTGTGAGGCCCACTGATATCTGAGTGCTATGTGACACGCTCGATGGCACAGCTGCCTGTGACCAAAGTGACGAGAGGATAATGGAGATTTTGAATCTCTGCGTACACTTTTGGACACTGGACACTTGTGGATTGTGTGAGGCCCACTGATATCTGAGCGCTATGTGACACGCTCGATGGCACAGCTGCCTGTGACCAAAGTGACGAGAGGATAATGGAGATTTTGAATCTCTGCGTACACTTTTGGACACTGGACACTTGTGGATTGTGTGAGGCCCACTGATATCTGAGCGCTATGTGACACGCTCGATGGCACAGCTGCCTGTGACCAAAGTGACGAGAGGATAATGGAGATTTTGAATCTCTGCGTACACTTTTGGACACTGGACACTTGTGGATTGTGTGAGGCCCACTGATATCTGAGCGCTATGTGACACGCTCGATGGCACAGCTGTGACAAAAGTGACTAGAGGATAAGGGAGATTGGATTGCTTTTAAAAAAGCAGTTTGCGGAGCAGTGGGTAAACAGCAATGCCAGCGTGTCAGGAAGCCTTAAAAGGCAGCCCAACAACCAACACCACTGATACACCACAATATAGCCTCCCCTTGCACTGGACACACAGTGACTGGTGTGTTGTGGAAGCCAAATCGCTAGCAGCAAAAGCAGTTTTTTTGTCTTCTTCCCTGCCTAACGCTCTCCCTACAGAATCAGCAGCAACCTCTCCCTATACTAAGATCAGCAGAAGTAAGATGGCGGTCGGCGTGCACGCCCTTTTATACCCCCTGTGACGCCCACCAAAGCAAGCCAATCACTTGCATGCCCTTCTGAAAGATGGTGGTGACCCGTGCCTAGGTCATCACGTTGCCCACAGTGTCCGTGGATCCTGATTGGCTGAAAAAGAGCGCAAAACAAACTTTTGAAACGCGACTTTGGCGCGTAAGTCGCCGACCTCGTGGCCGACCTCATCCTAGGGTCGGGTTTCGTTTCATGAAACCCGACTTTGCCAAAAGTCGGCGACTTTTGAATTTTTTCGACCCGTTTCGCTCAACTCTAGTGGTGACTAATTTTGCTATTTTTCTCTTTTACTTTAACAGCCTTCACAGCGTGCTCCTGACTCTGACGGTGAGGATGGAGGAATAGATGTGGACCACCTCATCGATCTCGTCAGAGAAAGGGAGCCGCTATGGAATATGGCTGACCGCCGCCATGCTAACCTGATAGTTACCCGACGGCTCTGGGAGGAAATCTGTTCGCTCCTTGTGGACCGCTGGGAGGACCTCGATGCTCGGGCCCAGATTAAAGAGCGTAAGTATATACAGTACCGGTTGCTTGATGTAAACCAGTGTTTCCCGAACTCCAGTCCTTGTGGTCCCCACGGATCATGTGTTCAGGATTTCTATTTACTATGGAAATCCTGAAAACATGACCCCTGGGGACCATGAGGACTGGAGTTTGGGAAACACTGATGTTGTATACTAACCACTTTGTCCTTTCTCGTTTCAGGGGACAGAATTGTGAAACGGTGGCGGTCTGTGAGGGATCGTTTCAAGAAGGAGTTCAATAAAGAGATGCGGGCGCCGAGTGGATCTGGAGGACGCAGGAGCAAGTACAAGTACGCACGAGCCCTGTCGTTCCTCCGGGATACAATGGTCACCAGAAGGTAAATATTACACACCACATGTAAAAAAAAAATGTTTAGATGTAAAAAAAAATTTTCAGCCAGGGCCATGCCATGTCACTATTTTAATTGGTTTTTTTCTCTTTATTCCACAGCACGGTGAGCAGCACTCGGGAGCCTGCACGATTGGACCCTTCTGAAGCGATCCCTGAGGAGACCCGCACCGAGGGACACTTCGACCTCCCCGGTACATCTGCACCTTCCCACACATTACAGCCATCTGTCCCATCCACCAGTGCAGGAGCATCGTGGCCGACAACATTACATGAAGCTGCTGGTGAGGAGATCGCTTTCCCTTTACCCCACCCTTCTGCCCCTGCCACCTCTAGTACACCTGCGGGTACTGGGCGGCAGCGGCAGAGGGGTCAGGAAAAGACTTATGCGCCAGAGTTCTTGCATCTGAATGCATCTTTCCAGAACTGTCTAAAAGTCTTGTCAGAGCAAATCTCCGAAGCAA
Source organism: Dendrobates tinctorius (assembly GCF_039654945.1). Taxonomy (NCBI): domain Eukaryota; kingdom Metazoa; phylum Chordata; class Amphibia; order Anura; family Dendrobatidae; genus Dendrobates; species Dendrobates tinctorius. The sequence goes on along the minus strand of NW_027361776.1, from coordinate 4,996,967 downwards.
GATCTTCGGCAAACCACACCTTTTTCAGGTCTGTTGTGGAGCGCATGGAAACGCTCTCTCCTAGCCAGCAGATGCATGTAATGCATTCGTGCCACGGTGCTCTCCAGCACGTTACCTCCCAACCTCCTCCTCCCACCCCAGTAGTTCCTCCACCTGCACCCCCTCCAGCCACTTTCCATCCTCCCCTCCTATTACATACCAGCCACCTCCCCAGTACCAGCAACCTCCCCAGTAGCAGACATCTCCCCACTTCCAGCAACCTGCCCCGTACCAAACTCCTTCCCCGTACCAAACTCCTTCCCCATACAACTTTCCATCAACATCATCTGCTCCTACAGTCCCTGCCCAACCCTCCACTCCACCACCCACCACCTCTTCTGCCTCCCACATGTCCACCCATTCTCTAGCTTTTTCCACACCTTCACCTCTAACTGTTCCTTCCCCACCACGATCCCAGTCCTCTCTCCACACTCCCAGTGTCGAAGTGTCCCGCAGCCCCTCCAGCAGTATTTCAACCCCACACTACACAAATATTTATAATGTGTGTATTTTAATAAAAAATGACCAGTTTTATGGTTTCAAACCTTTATTAAAAAAGTTTTTTTAAATTTAAAAACAGTTTAATAAAAAAAAAAATTTAAATAAAAGTTAAATTATTATTTACACTGGTTGTCTGTCATTTCTTTCTGCGGCGAAATATGTTAAAAAAAAGGTTAAACACAGGGTATTTAAAAGGTAAAAAGGTATTCAAAACCAGGTATATAACTGTGGGTAAAAGGTAAATAAATTTTAGCTTTTTGCCACAGTTGTGTTCCTGGTTGTGTTTGAAGCAAAGTATTTCACCTAAAAAGTTGTGTTTATTGTTGGTGATTTCCTAACAATGTACACAACTTTTGTTAAAAGGTGAAATACTTTGCATAAAACACAACCAGGTACACACCTGTGGCCTAAAGGTAAAAATAGTAAGACCATGACAAGATAGTCAACTTTGGTTGGCAAAGGTATATACTGTTGGTACAGAAGGTACACAAGTTTGGTTAAGGGCACAAATCTTTCACACTCTGTCATCCTGCCAGTGTACTCTGCCTTGAGGTGACATAAAGTATAGTGCAAAATTGTCCCTCATTACTGAAACCGTCACAGAACTTCAAGTGGTAATGTTCTGGTAATCTTGCAAGGTGGTTTCTTCAGAGGTGTCCTCAATGGAAATGGGTTCCTTGCAGATAACAAAATTGTGGAGTACCACGCAAGCTTTGATCACCTCGTCCACAGTTTCTGTCTTGAGGTTGATCGCAGTCAATAGGACCCGCCATTTGTCTGTCAGAATACCAAAGGTACATTCAACCATTCTTCTTGCTCTTGTGAGGCGGTAATTAAAAATGCGTTTTGTTCTTGACAATCCTCTGCTAGAGTACGGTTTCAAAAGGTGTTCTGACAGCTGGAAAGCTTCATCCCTTACACAGACAAATGGCATAGGTGGACCAGATGTTTGCGGCAGCGGTCTAGGGGATGGGAACTGGAAGGTGTTTCCATACAGTTTACGCCCCATGGCAGACAGTTTGAAAACTTGAGAGTCATTTGAGCAACCATAGGCCCCAATATCAACAGCAATAAATTTGTATTCCGCGTCAGCGATGGCCATGAGGACAATTGAAAAATATTTCTTGTAATTGAAATATTCCGATCCCAATCCGGCTGGCTTTACAATGCGGATATGTTTCCCGTCCACAGCGCCCAAGCAGTTCGGAAACTGACATATCTGTTGAAACTTTTCAGAAATTTCAATCCACCTCTCTGTTGTGCGCTCTGGTAAAAACTCTTCAGCTAAGGAGTCCCACAGTGCACGGCATGTGTGCTTCACTATTCCAGATATGGTGGAAATCCCGAGTCTGTACTGGAAATGCAGTGACGAAAGGGATTCTCCAGTTGCAAGAAATCTGTGAGGAATTAAAAAACAATCAATTAGTATAAAATAACAGCATTACATACCAAAACTCAGCTATAACACTTGGAGATACAAACTACCACCAACAAGATTCCAGTGAAAGTGTGCTCTGATGCGAGCATATCCAATAAATGTGGCCTACCTTAAAGTCACCATCAGACGCTCTGTGGGTGAAACAGAGAAGCGGCAATAGGTGTCCGATTTTCTTATGAGGTGTGCAATGCGCTCCACCAAGTAAGCAAAATTCTCCATTTTCATCCGAACATATCCAAAAAATTTCTCTGGGTTTCGTCTAAGGTCCATGCAGAGTGTAGAATAGACCCCACGCGTCATTCTCTTGGCTGTGATGGGGTGGATCCACAAACGTCGTCTACGATGCCTGATGCGCTGCTGTCTCGCTCTCTCCTTCTCCAAAACAATCACCCTCAAACGATTCGCCTCCGCTGTAAAATCCACCAAATTCTTCAAAATATTTGCAATCACAACATCCATCTTCGCCAGTCACTTGCTCTTCTCTCCAACCTGCACTTTCTCCTCTACAACCTGTCAAAGAAGGGCTGTAGGAACACGGTATATATAGTTTTTCAGTAGCCAATCCCGTTCGGAAGGCCACAAGGGGCGTTTTTAAAAACCGGATCCGATGTAATCCGTCGAAAAACGGATCGAGAACCGGATGAGACGGATCCGGTTTTGGCTGTCATGCGCAAGAAGGATCCAGCAGAAAACTGGATCCGTCACATCCGGTTTTACAAAACATTTGCCGGATCTGGCGCTCCGGCACGACGCCGGAACGCGCCTGACGGCGAAAACCTGATGTGTGAAAGTAGCCTTATTGAGTTATATTCGCCCGCTACATGCAACGCGGTAAAACAAGCATTGATGGACAACACCAACCGGCGCAACACTTTGATGACTGGAGGGGAAGAAGCGGTAATATTATTTATGACCATCACCACGCCCATGTTATCACATTTGAAACAACCCTTTCTGTTCTGTTCTGAACCTTCCTTCCACAATGACACCGCTACTAAGATAGGGAAAATTTGCAATAGCACTATGTTCTTTACCAACCCCTCACAGACCCAATTCTCAGGTCATTTAGCCGCACACCATTGTCCCTGAAAATATGCCCCAAAACCAGAACTGCCAGCCATGTGCGTGTATAGATCAATATCTGCATTGCAACATAAGTCATCCGTCATCAAGGAACGACCATTGTAACTCTCCAAAAATTGTCTCCAGACTAATAGATCTGCTCTGTTTTCGGGTGATAACCGGACGTAATGATGTGGTGACCGAACACCAGTTGTAGCCCCGGCTAACCTTCTAGAAAAAATTCTGCCCATGGGCATTACCCAACATGCAAAGTTTAAGCTGGCTAGCAAGGACTGAACCTCCCGAAGCCTCAATTTTTTTAGCTTCAGTGCCCTACTTACCTCAGCCCTAAGCTGGTAGCCGACATTTCTTCCTTCTTCTGGTAGCCAACATTCCCATTTCACTGTATCTATCACAATACCCAGAAAGGAAATACTAGTCATTGCATGAACTGTTTTTTCAGGAGCTAATGGGACCCCAAATTCTTTTGCTACCCACTCCAGGCTCCTCAAAATGGTCTCACACACTTGCATCTTGGGCGGGCCTATACACCAGAAATCATCCAAATAATGGCTCAATGAATCCCAACCGGATACACATTTCACTACCCACTCCATAAAGGTGCTAAAAGTCTCAAACACTGTGCAAGACAAGGAACATCCCATGGGCAAACACCTGTCAACAAAGTACTCCCCCTCCCAATAGCAGCCGAGCAGTCGCTGACTAGACGGATGCATCGGCAACAGCCGAAAGGCTGATTCCACATCAGTTTTTGCCATTAACGCACCTCTTCCACATTTTCTTACCCACTTCAAAGCCCCATCAAAGGATGCATATACAACAGAGCATAACTCAGGGTCAATGCCGTTGTTCACAGATTTGCTCCGGGGGTAAGACAGGTGGTGGATCATGCGATACTTATTTGGTTTCTTTTTTGGCACAATACCCAGTGGAGAGACCACCAAATCTGAAACTGGTGGGGACATAAACGGACCTGCCATTCGGCCTAGCAGCACCTCTTTACTTAATTTATCTTTCACCACCTCAGAGTGCTGATAAGCTGAACATAGACTTTTTAGCCTTCATTGCATTTGGAATGCCGGGGAGGGAATTATGAAACTGTCTCTGAAGCCCTTGATTAGTAAGTTAGCCTTGATTCTATCGGGATATCTATTTAGATAAGGGAGCACTGTGCGCAGCTTGATTGGTGTTTGCCCCTTGACCATAGCCGTTCCCTCCTGATTTCCCAATATTCCTTTAGAAACATTTGCTGGCCCCGTGTGTGGCACTGCTGCACACTGCGCATAGGTGTCTAAATTTGCAGTTGTTGGGCCGAACCTGCACTGGCTATCGTTAAATGGCCAACACAACCCCAATTTCTGTCTGCTCCCTTGTGCCTGAAAGTTCCCTGTGACCAGATTCCCCGAACTGTTTCCTGCTTGGCCGGCGGTACCGGCCCAACCTTGAAAGGGATAATGTGTCTGTTATTGGGGGCCATAAACTTTAGCCAGAGCCCAATATCCTTTTGATCCCATCTAAAGGTCGGGCGAATAGCCTTACATTGGCGAAACTGCTCATCGTATCGCAACCACCCTTGCCCCCCATATGCTCTGTAAGCTTTCTCAATATAGTCCATATAGCAGAACAATTGCAAGCAGTTTTATGGTGCCTTCTCCCCTATAACGCTGGCCAATATCGCAAAGGCTTGCAACCAGTTTGTGAATGTTTGTGGCACTGCCTGACCTCGTTGCCCTTCCTCATCATCTTTTTTCCCACCCCCTATTTCAAACCTCTCAAAACTCGTCTTATCCATTGGTAACAGTGAAAAGATATCAATGTACTTATCTTTCCAAATTTTTTCTTTAACCTCATTTTTAAGGAGGGTGCCAAGGAGGCCAGAGAAACAAATATATACCTCCCCCTGTGCCCTGTCATCTAACTGACTGCTCTTGTCCTCCCCCACTATTATTGTTTCAGGCATGACCCCTTCAATCCCACTCGTGGCCCAGACCCCTCCAAACCTTCAACCCTATCCTTCAGACTTGTTAATAGGGCTATCAACTCTGCTGGGTGAATCAGTGGGGGATATACCAGTGTTGTGCATTACTGCTCTTGCCGGGGGTCCCTGTCTCTCCCCCCTGCAAAGGGTCAATCAAAAAGGATGGATGTAACATTGATTCATAATTACCAGGCTGCCTGGGAGGTGACCTCCCTCCGGCCTCTATGGTTCCAGAATCTTTGGTGTCATCATCCTCATCGGGCTGTGCTCGGGTCCAGTGCAGGATGGGCCCCGTGCGACATGCTTTGAAGGTCCTACCAGGCCACTCCTCATCCGGGTGGTGCAGTTGCTCCTCATCCCGTGCTGATGACCTTGTCCCCTCGATCTGAGCGGCATCCATTTCCCCCCCCCCGTGGTAAATTGCCCAATCCAGGCATCTGCGGGCACCTGGGCTCCGAATGGTGTCCCTCCCTGCCTGAGTCCTGTTCCTCCCCTCCACGTATAACGAGCCCGGGGTGTCTCTTGAGGGGCTCCTGACCCATCGCTGCGCTCGAACAGGCATGTCCATAGACAGCCTTTCTGGGGGCCTTGTCCTGCGTGCAGACCTGTTGGGCCTTTCATTTCCTGCTGGTACCTCACAGGACAGCCACCTTTTTTCTGATTTTTTAGCAGGTGCCGCACTGGACGACCTGCTCACCGGGGCCCTCAGTAGAGGACCCCGGAAGTAAGATGGTGGCGCCCTTGTAACGCGCTTCGGCTGCTCTGCAGGGGAGTCGCTGCTTTGTGCTCCCTCTGCCTGCGCATCAGAGTCTGCAGCAACCGATGTCGGAATATCTCCCGCTGCCCCCCGCTGCATTGAGGCAAAATTTGAAAATGGCGCCACTGACACCTGCCTCCTACTGTGCCCCGCTCCTGACCGCTACAAGGATGACCGCGGGGACTTGCTGTGGCCCTCCCCGCTACCCCCAATGATCCCGCTAATGGTCTCCTCCAGCCAGCCCGTGCGATGAAGGCTGGCCACTGCCTGGAGCTTCTCCATTAGTTCCTCCATACCGGTAAGAAGAAGGGGGTAGCGACCGGCTCCGGCGGTCCTTTGCTGGCGTGTGGTTGTGGGGTGGTTCCGGTGATCTTGCTGTCCTTCCGCAGGAGTGAGGACAAAGAGGTTACCCGCCCCCTGTCCTGTCCTTTTGTGTCCTCATTTAACCCCACCTCCCTTACGTCATTTCCTTTTGTAGCCCCCTATACTACTACTTGTCGCCTCATCTTCCCCCAACCCCTTCCTTTCCCCTGCAGCCATCTTGTCACTCCCTCCCTTCGTCATGTCAGCCTCCCCTTATCACTTTGTTTCATGTCCAGCTGATACTGGATCACAGGAACCACGAAGAACAAAGGAATAGATTCAGAATGGCAGCATTCTGGCAAAACCAATACAATTTTGTATTCTATCAGCACATGAACATGACCAGTACAGGAACATAACACTTCATAGACATGGTCACATTTTAAGCTATTAGCCACTTTTTCACTGTCTATTATATTGCATGCAAGTGAGTGAGCGAATTACAAGAACAATCAGAGAAAAAATTTAATAGAAACATGTGCACTATTTTTTGCACTTTTACCCATTCTTGGTTTTGGCTTACAAAAATTGAGGTAAAATACTGACCAAAATATCGTGTGAATGTAACATTACCATTGAACATACCATTGGATCAACCTTTGTAGTTCCACAGGGGCCCAAAGTGTTAAAGGGTTAATTTCTACCTACAAAGCAGCAAGTAACAAGAGATGCAGAGAGGTGCATTATGATGAGCTGTTGGACTGCAAAGGGCCCTTAGGCTGGGTTCATATTGCTTTATTAGGGTGCAATTAACATATCCGTTACATAGAGGCATTAGCGCTATGTAACAGATGCGTTAACGTACCCATACACTGCTATAGACGAGTGCATCGCTAACATGTGGCGCCCCTGAGGCTCAGTCGCCACAGAGGTACTGCACCTCCTCCTGAGGTGTGGTACCCCACCATCCAGGTAAGGTGGAGATTCCTGACCACACTCCAACACTTGCACCCCACACCACAAAGTAGTGTAGCAAAGCACCTTCGGCGGCTCCTGCTTGGAGTATAGCAAAGCACCCATTGGTGGCTTCCTGCTTGGAACAGGAAACGTGCTGGGAGGTGGGTGGAGCTTAGTTTACATTAAAAGAGCGGGAAGAGTTTAGGATTTAGTCATTCATTCAGTCATCCAGTCATTCAGTGATTGGGCACTCAGTCAGTGCGTGAGGAAGCAGAAGGACAGAGAGTGAGACAGAGAAGATCCCTGGGAGAGGGATGGATGAAGGAAGTGCTGCAGCAGGCCACAATGACCTGGGTCTGCTGGCACAAGAAAGAGACATAGAAAGAAAACCTGATTTTCCATAGAAAGAAAAGATTAGTACGGAATGTGAGGAGGAAAAGAGAACAGAGGACGTGGGTTAGAGGAGAACCCTTCCTAGAAGTTCTAAGCGCGGGGCCCGGTCCCCGAGGTTGTAAGGATACTAATGGTCCTGCAGCAGACACCGGAGGAATAGAAGTTGTCACCACTTTATTCCCACATAAGACTTGGGGGCACAACAGCATCAGAGAAGTGAGCCGGAACTAGGTAGCAAGAAGTCCCCGAAGCAGGCTACAGCTGTCTGCCGTACAAGTAGAGTTCATAAGAACATTGGACAGGAGGAACTTCAGTGTGACTCAGTACTGCGAATACTTCCTTTATAGGCGCTATAAGAGGAGACGTTCAGAAAGGCACATGTTGGCGGAGTGTTGGAAAGGAGTATTCCATCTGGCCTGGAGGTTGACTGAGTCCCTGACCCGGAGGACACGGCACGGAGGCAGGCACCTGTTTGTACAACAGACTGTGAGTAAAGCTTTGAAACTGCATGCCCTGGTGTCCTCCACTCATTCCTGCGCCAAACCACCTGGCGCCGCTACATCCCTGTGCCTACCACTGCACCATTCCCGCTACGCACATCTACACTGCCCTGGGACTACAGCTTCACCTGTGGGGAGCTTTAACATCTTTGCTGCACCATACCATCAGTCCCAGAGGATCTGCATGCAGCATCGGCTTAACTCCCTTGCCACAGGTGGCGTCACGAACTATTCATCAAATCAACTACATTCCACCATTCAAACTCCCTTTCACTTGGGTGCCCAGGGCCACGGACCGGGTCACCGCTGCTGTGACACCTTCCCCTCTAAGTTACCGGCCCGGTACCGAGTACCCCACAGCCCTGGGAGGGAGACCCAACTTGGCATCATGAACAGGATGACGAGACCCGATGCCATAGGGTTCTGTGTGCCTGAGACTCAAAGTTTTTGAAAATGTACAGAAGACCCAATTTAATAGACTGTAAAATGAACGCTAAAAATGGCCGCCGGCGCGGTGAAGAAAGGCGTGACAACATGGGAGGTCCTAAGAAAAGAGCGCGAACTGTCCTGGGCCTCCCCTGCCTGAACTACTATGCGACAGCAACATGGCCCACCCCCCGAGGGGATCGTATACTGGCCTGGTATGGAGGAGTTGGAAGAAGGCACTGCCCCAGAAGGAGGAGTGGAAACCAGTGGCGGGAAAAGAGCCCAGGCAGGAAGAAGGATGCCAGAACGCCATATTGGAAGGAGAAGGGAGGAGGCCTGCGGAGTGCGAGGAGGTTGAGCTGAATCTCCCCAGCGCCATGGCTAAAGGCTCTGACCCCACTTCCAGAATGAACAGCCGGCAGCTGGAGGAAGAGATTACCTGGCTAACACACTATCTGCAGCTGAGGCAGGAGGCGTTATGGAGGATGAACTGGCAGCACGCCTAGGAGGGGCCTACACCAGCGGTACCGCAGTCACCGGTACCCGTCGCTGCTGCACCGGATCTTCCCCAGGCAGACTCTGTGGAGCCTACGGCCACTGCCATACCACCGGCAGCAGCTATCGTCCCCTCCCTGCCATCACCGCCGCGGAGTGAGGCCTGTCCGGAGGAGTTGTATGAGGCCCTGGGAGCCGAAGCAGAGGAAGAGGAGCTCCTGCCTGGACCTGACATGGCTGCGCAGGTCCCACCGGAGGCTTCCGCGGACCTGGAGCCCCCATCTCTTCCACTGCCGTCATCGGTATCTACCCGGGCAGTCGCAACTACCACCGTTGCCACCCGGACCCGCACCGTGCCTGCACCGGACCCGAGACTACACCGCCAGGAGGCACCAGGTATAGATGGTGGCCCTCCTAAGGGGCTACCTCCCGAATTCTCACTGTCGGAGGCTGGCCTGCTGGAGCTTGAAATGGGGGTGTTGGATGAGTCATCCGGGGCACTAGGCTGACGGAGATAGGGAGATGGAAGAAATCCCTGCTGAGGAGGGTACGGTTGGAACAGGCGCGCACTATTCGACACCTTCAGGGCTTGGATGAGTCTAGGCTGCTTTGGGATATTGAAACGCACCACGGGTTCTCTTGGCCGCAGCTGCAAAACCCCCGTGTAGCCGCCTACCAATGCCAACAGGCCGCGGCATCCCTAGATGTTAGGCCAAGGACCAGCGCAGCAGTACCCCCTGAGGATGAAGAACCTTATCCATTGGTACCAGCTGCCACTCCTATTGACTTACTGGTGGCAGAGACATCACCAGCAACAGCTGATATGCCTACTCCTGCTGTACCCCAGGCAGCAGCAATTGCACCAGCTGCCACCATCTCACCCTATGTGAACTCAACAACGGGAAGAGGACTCCCAGAGCATCTCCCTTGGAAGCAGCCCAAGCAGCCAGCTTCCAGAACCCCAGGAGGGGATAACTAGTCAAGATGTTGATTTGAACTAACTTTTATTACCCAGGAGGGTATTTGCAGCTTTGTACCTGTTTTTCAATTTTGGCTATCATGTTTTTGCTTTTTCTTCTTGATTTTTCCTGCTGTTGCCTAGTTTTATTGGCAGCCTTTACACTTGAACTGTGGAGATCATGGACGCTGAGTGATCCAGAACTGTTAATGTACATAGTTTGCACCTCTTTAGGTGCTTTCTCTTGGTTTTACATAGGAACCTCGCCTTGGAACAAGGACTACCTCGTTATAGGGACATTTCCAGACATGATGGCTGGTCCAGTGTCTACTCTGCACTTATTAATAATGCTTAGTATTTTTGAACAAGAAGGTAGAAAGTGATCATGTGTAGTGAAAGTATTAATGACAGATTTTATAGGGTTTAATTGAGAAAGAAATACTGTGAATGTTTTACAATGTTCGAATAAAGATGTGAGAATTGAATAAAAATATGCAGGTGATGAACCAGGCAATAGCGGTTGTCACTCCTCAGACAAAGAAAAAGAGAGTAGAAAATGTGAAAGATAACAGAAAAGAAATGTGTTGCTAGAAAATGTGTTACTCAAGCTGATAGTGAATTTGCTGCTATAGAACTTTAAATTAGTTAGCATAACTTTAAATTTAGATAGACAGTTAAATTGTTTGTAACCTTCAAGAAACAGTGCCTCCCACATTGGGAAGTTTAGTATAAGATATGTTCGTTATGCAATATAAAAATTTTGTATGTTCCTGTATTGTTTGTCTCTGTTTAACTTGCAGCCCGCTGACGTGCTGTGTTTAAAAGGGGGGTATGTGGCGCCCCTGAGGCTGAGTCGCCACAGAGGTACTGCACCTCCTCCTGAGGTGTGGTACCCCACCATCCAGGTAAGGTGGAGATTCCTGACCACACTCCAACACCTGTACCCCACACCACAAAGTAGTGTAGCAAAGCATTTTTGGCTGCTCCCTGCTTGGAGTATAGCAAAGCACCCATTGGTGGCTCCCTGCTTGGAACAGGAAACGTGCTGGGAGGTAGGTGGAGCTTAGTTTACATTAAAAGAGCGGGAAGAGTTTAGGATTTAGTCATTCATTCAGTCATCCAGTCATTCAGTGATTGGGCACTCAGTCAGTGAGTGAGAATGCAGAAGGACAGAGAGTGAGACAGAGAAGATCCCCGGGAGAGGGATGGATGAAGGAAGTGCTGCAGCAGGCCACAGTGACCTGGGTCTGCTGACACAAGAAAGAGACATAGAAAGAAAACCTGATTTTCCATAGAAAGAAAGGATTAGTACGGAACGTGAGGAGGAAAAGAGAACAGAGGACGTGGGTTAGAGGAGAACCCTTCCTAGAAGTTCTAAGCGCAAGGTCGGGGCCCAGTCCCCGAGGTTGTATGGATACTAAAGGTCCTGCAGCAGACACCGGAGGAATAGAAGTTGTCACCACTTTATTCCCACATAAGACTTGGGGGCACAACAGCATCAGAGAAGTGAGCCGGGACTAGGTAGCAAGAAGTCCCCGAAGCAGGCTACAGCTGTCTGCCATACAAGTAGAGTTAAGAACATTGGACAGGAGGAACTCCAGTGTAACTCAGTACTGGGAGTACTTCCTTTATAGGCGCTATAAGAGGAGACGTTCAGAAAGGCACATGTTGGCGGAGTGTTGGAAAGGAGTATTCCATCTGGCCTGGAGGTTGACTGAGTCCCTGACCCGGAGGACACGGCACGGAGGCAGGCACCTGTTTGTACAACAGACTGTGAGTAAAGCTTTGGAACTACATGCCCTGGTGTCCTCCACTCATTCCTGTGCCAACCCACCTGGCGCCGCTACATCCTTGTGCCTACCACTGCACCATTCCCGCTATGCACATCTACACTGCCCTGGGACTACAGCTTCACCTGTGGGGAGCTTTAACATCTTTGCTGCACCATACCATCAGTCCCAGAGGATCTGCATGCAGCATCGGCTTAACAACTCCCTTGCCGAACACCACAGGTGGCGTCACAAACTAATCATCTAATCAACTACATTCCACCATTCAAACTCCCTTTCACTTGGGCGCCCAGGGCCATGGACTGGGTCACCGCTGCTGTGACACCTTCCCCTCTGAGTTACCGGCCCGGTACAGAGTACCCCACAGCCCTGGGAGGGCGACCCACCTACATGTCATAATCGGCATGCGTTAGCTATGTGCCGTCATTCTGTGATGAACCCTCGGATGCGGTCTGCAGCATCCGAGGGTCCGTCACTGATAGCGCAGATGAAGCATTTCGTTAGGGAATAGCGTTAACGCAGTCCATCAACGCTATGCATTGAACGGACTGCATTAATGCTATGTGAACCTTGCCTTATACTGTTCTTGTACAGGGGAATTGAATCACACCATTCAGTTTACTTTACAGTGTACAGGAAAGAATTCCATGTGTGGTGAAATTGCAAGAAAATGCAATTCCATCATGGATTTTTTTTTACAGCATTCTTTGTATGCTAAAAATGACTTGGAATAATAATTGTAATGATTGTATGAGTGTGAATATGTATGTGCTTGATGTCAGTGAGTTACATGTTTAGAAACCCGGGTAGTAGATCTAAATGTGCAGCTTGCAAAACTCATGACCCTGGAGAGGTCAATTCTTGTGACCGACCCCCTCACCCCCCCTCACCCATCCCCCTCTCAACAGAGAGCTCCCATAAACAAAGGACACATGAGCCATTTATTCTTGGATAATAACGGCCACAGCAGCCAATTTATTATAATTAAAAGACACTTGGTGAGGTCCTCGAAGCTACGAAAAGTCTGGTGATTTTCCAAGGCATTGCTCCTTCCCTTCATTTACTCCCAGCCTCGTTTTTTACCATTTCAGAAGCACCATGGGACTGAGGGAGAGCCTCCACAATGTAAATGTGAACCCGACGTTCCATCGCCGGGTATCACCCAAAACTCATGACCATGTGATACCAACATACCATCGCCGAGTATCACCCACATATTGTGTTAATGTGACCCCGACATTCCATCGCCGGGTGTCACCCGAATATCACCAGACCACCACCACATAAGCCATCCAATGAAGGGGATTCTTGCCTTTCAAGAACCCCCATACCCAATTTTTACCAACTTTGAGGACCCACCAATGCTACACCAAGAGCACCTTGACCCTTTAGGTGCTCGAGACACCACCACCTAGCAATGCTGTGGGCGATTGTATGCCTTTTTGCAACCCTGTAATCCACAAATCCATCCCTGCAGCCTTTATGTGAACCCCATCTGCCAACTAGAAATCCTTTTCCACAAAATCCAGACCCATATGGTGTACCGCCACACCCCCATTCCACACTACGAACTTAGATATTGTTTTATTGACTTTTACGTGTGCTTTGTTTATCTTTGGTACCAACTGTGCCCCTCGCCAAAATCTCCTGGATACAATGTCAGACCACACAACTTTCAATACTGGGAATGTCACCCATATGCGCCTCAGGTCTTTTTTAATGTTGCTAGCCAATGCCTTCCCCGAACGTGCTCCCAAGTCATTCCCCCCACATGCAGGACTAAAATATCTGGGGCTTTATGAAGATGAACTGCTCGTTGAAACTCGTAAATTACCTGCCTCCATGCCAATCGCCTAAAACCCAGCCATCTAATTACCGCCCTATCCCTTGTGTAACCCAACTGTCTCCCTTCTGTCCGTCTATCTGCTTGCAGCACTCCCCAGTAAACGTATGAGTGGCCCAGGATCCAAATGAGAGTTTTAAATTGCTCTGTAACAAAGCAAACACAAGTTAGTGACACATTTAGTTACCCAAATATTTAGCTCCCTGGTACCGTATGTAAGGCCCGTACCGTTGTGACTGCCTCATTACAACTTTAGAGTTCAAGCCTCCTACTGCTGCCTCTGTTCCGACCCCAGTCCAAAAAAATGGACTGCATAGCTGCGTTACTCTATGCCTGCAGCTTTCAAGCACCTGCGAAACACCTCAAGAATGACCCATCCTCATGACATAATAATGGGCCACCCTGGCTAGGCCTGGCAGCTATAAATATCTCAAAGCATTGTAACAAGTTAATGCTCTGTTTCAGTTAACTGAAGCCCTAGCCATGTCATATCCGAGAGGTCATATGTAAGACCGGTATCGTTGCGACTGCCACCGGACAATTTTCATTATGATCTCTGGACTAAAACCTCCTACCGCAGCCTCAGTAGCAGCCCCAATTCGAAACGAATGACCTCCATAATTGTGCGGCTCCATACCCGCTTCCTCCAAGCACATCTGAAACTCCTTGATAAACTGATATTTCGACAAGAAGGATCCGTCTTCATGATATAACAAGGGTCCCACTTGCCTGGGCCTGGAGGCCATAAAAATTCCAAAACAACGCCAGGGGCACATAATAGAATCCCGCACCTTTCCCAACATTACCTTCTTTCCTTTTGCCATTTGATAAGTCTTCGACTTTCTGAACCAAAATTCTAGCCATTTTTGTGCGGCTATGATATTGCTGTGACTCCCTGATTCAGAATTCTACCCCATTTTCCGTAACTATGATTTCCTCAGCTAAAATGCTCCCAACCTTGTCTCTACTAGGTGCTACTAAATCCCCTATTCTCACCGCCATGAGAAAGCCAATGAAAACGCTAACCTAAATCACCCTATTTCAACACACGACCTGCAGATTACACCTAATTATAAGCCTAACTTTTCTAGCAATCCTAATGCCACTAGTTGCCTGTTATCCATTTGGCTTTTTCCTTTTTAGGAAACCTCTTAAGAGTCTGTCAGACTACAAATTCTTTGTCAAGTCAGTTCTATTCTGAAGAGGGGGGTAGCAATAAAATGCATACCTGTATAATGACATAATGACATGCGTCAAGCTTGAAAACTATTATGCTGCCTGTATTTTAGCTAGCACACCAATTTCTAGGTTTTACTTCTAGAAACACCAATATGTACAATAGCTGAGCTGTAATAATTTATAAATCTACTTACTACTATTCCTGGAAAAGTGATGAGTATATATAAAGAGGAAGATATTATAAGTATAGAATAATTAAAAGCTATAATAAAAATAACATCAACATTATAAAAGACTATTAAATAAACTTCATAATACTTGGACATAGTACTGTTATTTAAATAAACCTATGTTACTTGTTTTCCATGCACATCATGGCATTCACTGTTAACCGCTCCCGCTGGGTCCAAGTTGTCGGAGATAGGCATATTGCCCTTCATGTAGATGTATTTAATACATCACCCTTAGCTGCTCTTCTGGGCTGACGGGCGCTGGGAATAGGCATATTGCCCTTTGTGTTAATGCACTTGATCATTTCTTTCTTTACTTGCTCCCCCTAACTGAAGGTCACTCCGATTAGGTATACTGCTCTTCAGTTTATTGCACTGGATTACTATTTGTCCAGAGGTCAGCCATAAAGAAACAAGGGTTGGTCAATATAACAGTCAAGATCCTTGCCGCAGCATTCCCAACTCACAAACTCACATGAACAACAAGAGGGGGTCATCCTTTCCCTAACCACTGGGCTCACCCCAAGGGACCACGATAATTATGATTTTTTCTTCCTGGACAAAGTAAATTGCCATGTAATTGGAAAACTTACGCCGAGCGTACCACACCATCGGACAATACCCATTAGTCACTGATCCCTAAGTAATGGCCGACACTGTTGTGTTTATGTCTTCTAGCCCTCATTAATGGCTAGCACTGTTGTGTCCACAGCTCCACCTGCCTTTAGTAATGCTAGCACTAGTGTTTATGACTCTGCTAGCCCTCAGTAATGGCAGGAACTTGTGTTTATGGCTCTGCCTCTTGGCTTCGGTGCACTGAGCCTTTTATGACCACTTGCACACCCATCTTATTTTTTTATTATGGGATTACATATAGGATAAGGCTCCAGGTAAACTCTTTTCTGCATCACTATCCACCATCATAGGAAATGTGGATAAGAGGATGGTGGGTATATGGCCTGACTGTTAACCTACTGTAATGAAATTGCAGCACTACAAGGGGGTGCCATCAAGCAGGGCACCATATAAAAGACTAAATGCTGCCATATATACAGGAGACAGCCCTATACAGGCTTATAATGGTCCAAGAGGTGTGCAGCCATATTTACTGGGATTCCGGAGTATAAATATATCATGTATATACCATGGAGCACTACAATTCTGGGGTCCAACTATACATATAGAGGAAGTGCCATATATACTGAAGTCCACCCATGTACAGAGGGACTATTATAATTCCAGGGTACAACTATACATCTAGAGGTAGTGTCATACGTACTGGGGTACACTTGTATATACTGGGCTACTGCTATAGCTCAGGAAGTACGACATACATAGGGTGAATTCTATATATGCCAGGGTACATCCATATATACTAGTCAGTCAAAGAAAAAAGAAACATCAGGCACTGTCCCTGAGAAAGAAATACCCGCAAAGTCACTTATAACCGCTATCAGTGTGACACCTGTAACCCTTGCTGAACGGGGGCTCTATCCATGTGAAGAAAAAACATGAAATATCATAGTAGAAAAAGACAGCAGGATGGCACTCACCGTTCTCTTGAAATGATTTACTTTATTTCATATTAATAAAGCATAGGCAATGGCACGGGAGAAATGCAAAAAGACGGACGACAGCCGTTTCATGCACAATGCACTTCAACAGGTCCCCAGGACCTTTTGGGCTTACATGATACAGGATGGTGGGGAAGGAGACAGTAGGTTGGGGGGTTGCAGCAGCTCCAGTGATGGTGAGGCGGTAGCTCCAGTAGTGGTGAGGAGGCAGCCGGGATCATTGCAGGCTTTAGGCTTTCCTGAAGAGGTGGGTTTTCAGGTTCCGTCTGAAGGATCCAAGTGTGGTTGATAACCGGACGTGTTGGGGCAGGGAATTCGAGAGGATGGGCGCTATTCTGGAGAAGTCTTGGAGGTGGTTGGGTGAGGAGCAAATAAGTGTGGAGGAGAGAAGGAGGTCTTGGGAGGACCGGAGATTACGTGAGGGAAGGTATCGGGAGATTAGTTCAGAGATGTATGGAGGAGACAGGTTGTAGATGGCCTTATAGGTGTTAGCTTTGTACTAGGCAAGGCGGACTTCCCGGAGTGGACCCTCTGGACCGTGACACCGAGGGACCCCGGACGAGCCACCAGGTGGAACCGACCCCTATACAGGGATCGTTAGGGGCAGGTCCATGGGTTCGAATGCCACGGTAGCCGGAACTAAGACGGGCGGCTCGGAGTGGAGTGCGGGGACTAACACGGGAAAGCAGGTTTGGAGTAGAACAGTAGATACAAACACGGGTAGGCTGGACTGGAACAGGACTGCAGGTGCGGACACCGACAGGCAGGACCGGAGTAGGACTGCAGGTACGGACACGGGTAGGCTGGACTGGAACAGGACTGCAGGTGCGGACACAGACAGGCAGGACCGGAGTAGGACAGCGGGTACGGACACGGGTAGGCTGGACTGGAACAGGACTGCAGGTGCGGACATGGACAGGCAGGATCGGAGTAGGACAGTGGGTACAGACACGGGTAGGCTGGACTGGAACAGGACTGTAAGGAAGCACAAGGCAGTGAGAGGGAGTGGAAGCTGCAAGGCTATCCACAGGACCTGGATGGAAGTCTGAAAACAAACAACGATCAGGCGCCTCCATTAAGGGAGGTAGGCCTGATATAGCTGCAGATGTGCCCCCATTGGTCCGGCGGTGCTACCGGGTCAGGGCACCGCCGGCTGATAAGATCAAAGGCAGAGGGCCGGCCGCGGCCTATGGCGCATGCGCAGAGCACGCAATGACGTCACAGGCCGTGGGCCGGTCAGAGGAGGACAGCGACGCTGGAGCAGGGGAGAGCGAGGCTGCGGCGCCGGGTAAGAATGAGCGCTCGTGATGAGAGGGGCAACGTGGCGCACGGCTGGAGGCACGGGGGCCGTGACAGTACCCTCCCCCTTAAGCCGTTCCCTGCTGCGATTGAGAAGAAATCTCCTGAGAATGCGGGGAGCGTTGATGTTCTCCTGGGGCTCCCAGGACCTCTCCTCAGGACCAAAACCCTTCCAGTCAAAAAGGAAAAAGGTCTTCCCTCTGACTCTCCGCATGGCGAGAATATCTCTTACCTCGAAGGTGTCGTCAGAACCCACTGGCCGAGGAGCAGGACACGGTGAAGGGTGGAACTGATTTAGTACCACAGGTTTCAGGAGAGAGACGTGGAAGGTGTTCGGGATGCGGAGCGAAGCAGGTAACCTCAGCCTGTAGGAGGCTTCATTGATACGATCTCAAAAGGACCAATGTACCGGGGACCCAGCTTGTAAGAGGGTAACTTTAGCCGGATATACTTGGACGAGAGCCAGACCTTATCCCCGATGCGAAATGGTGGAGGATCCAGCCTCCTCTTGTCTGCGTGATTCTTCATCCGGACACTAGCCCTATTGAGGGCAGTATTGGTCTCGGACTAGATTTCAGAAATGTCTTGGAACAAGGAGTTGGCTGCCGGTACCTTGGAGGTTGGGACCACAGGAAGAGGTATACTGGGGTGTTTGCCGTACACCACGAAAAAGGACGACTTGGTCGAGGATTCACTGACATGATTGTTATAGGCAAACTCTGCCCACGGAAGCAGGTCGACCCAGTCATTCTGATGGGCATTGGAGAACTGACGAAGGTATGCAATCAACGTCTGGTTGGTTCGCTCTACTTGCCCATTGGTTTGCGGATGATAGGCAGAAGAGAAGTCCAGGGCTATTTTTAGAAGTAGGCAAAGCGCTCTCCAAAACTTGGAAGTAAACTGGACTCCACGATCAGAGACGATCCGTTGAGGTAGGCCGTGAAGCCTAAAAATCTGATGGACGAAAATCTTGGCCAGTCCAGGAGCAGAATGGAGACCGCTTAAAGGGATAAAATGTGCCATTTTGGAGAAACGGTCCACAACCACTAGAATCACCGTACAGCCGGAGGAGCGGGGCAAATCAGTGATAAAGTCCATGGCGGCATTCTCCCAAGGTGAAGTAGGTACCGGCAGAGGATGTAGTAGACCAAACGGAGGCCATCGAGGTGTTTTATTCCTAGGGCAGGAGGAACAGGAGGCAACGAAGTCAACTACATCTTGGCGGAGAGTTGGCCACCAATAATACCGGGATATGAGAGCAAGGGTCTTCTGGATTCCGGCATGACCAGCCAATTTAGAGGAATGCTCCCAAAGAAGAACTTTTCTTTTGGCACTCTCCGGCACGAGAGTCTTGCCAGGAGGTGGAGAGAGCAGCCTCGGTGGTGCCACGGTGATAGTCTTCGCGGGCTCCATGATGTGGGATGGTTCCTCCCCGACCTCAGGCGGTTGAAAGACTCTGGACAGGACATCGGCTTTGGCGTTCCTGTCCCCTGGGCGAAAGTGGAGCTCGAAATCAAAGCGAGCAAAAAACAAGGACCATCTGGCCTGTCGAGGATTAAGTCTCTGGGCGGACTGAAGGTAGGCCAGATTCTTGTGGTCCGAGTAAACGACAAATGGGTGAACTGCTCCCTCCAGAAGATGGCGCCACTCCTCCAAGGCCAATTTGATGGCCAAAAGCTCAGGGTCGCCAATCGAGTAATTGCACCCGGAAGAGGAGAAGGCTTTGGAGAAGAATCCACAAGGCCGCAGGCGACCAGAAGAGGTCTTCTGGGATAAGACAGCCCCGGCTCCTGTCGAGGAAGCATCCACCTCCAACACGAAGGGTTTGCAGCTCTCAGGACGGGACAGCACAGGAGCCATGGAAAAAGCCCGTTTTAGCGACTGGAAGGCCTCCTCGGCCTCTGGCGTCCAGGAGTTAGAAGAGCTCCCCTTACGAGTAAGGGCGGAAATAGGCTTGGAAAGTGAAGAAAAATGTGGAATAAACTGCCTGTAGTAATTGGCGAATCCGAGGAAACGTTGGATGGCTCTTAGGCCGACAGGACGGGGCCATTTGAGAATGGCAGACAGTTTCTCTGGATCCATCTGCAGCCCGGCGTCGGAGACAATGTAGCCCAGAAATGGCAGCGAGGTCTGCTCGAATAGGCATTTCTCCATCTTAGCATACAAACGATTCTCCCGAAGGCGCTGAAGAACCAGTCGGACCGTCCTCCTATGGGATGAAAGATCAGAGGAGAAGACAAGGATGTCGTCCAAGTACACCACCACACAGGAGTACAGGAGGTCCCGAAAGATCTCATTGACGAATTCCTGGAACACTGCCGGAGCGTTGCACAGACCGAAGGGCATCACCAGGTATTCATAGTGACCATCACGGGTGTTAAAGGTGGTTTTCCATTCATCGCTGGCACGGATGCGGATAAGATTGTATGCTCCCCTGAGATCCAACTTGGAGAAGATCCGTGCCCCTCTGAGATGGTCAAACAACTCCGGAATGAGTGGGAGGGGGTACCGGTTCTTGATGGTGATGTTGTTTAGACCTCTATAGTCGATTCATGGGCGTAGCGACCAGTCCTTTTTTTTAACAAAGAAAAAAATGGCTCCTGCGGGGGAGGAGGACTTCCGAATAAAACCCTTGGCAAGATTCTCCTGGACGTATTCAGACATGGCGGTGGTCTCTGCGGGAGAGAGTGGGTAGATTCTACCCCTAGGCGGAGTGGAACCGGGGATTAACTCAATAGGACAGTCGAAGGACCGGTGTGGTGGAAGGACCTCCGCCTCCTTTTTGTCAAAGACGTCTGCATAGGCCCAGTAAGCAGAAGGCAGCCCCGAAAGCTTCAGGGGTGGACACGCGGAGACCGGTGGACGAATGGGTTTCAGGCACCGGCCCTGACACACATCTCCCCAGCGCAGAACCTCTCCTGAAGACCAGTTGAGAACCGGCTGATGAGTCCGTAGCCACGGGAGCCCTAGCAGAATGGCGTGAGACAGATCAGGCAGCATGTAGAAGGCCACTCTCTCCCGGTGGAGGGCGCCGATTTGCAAAACCACCTCCTCTGTGACCGCCGTGATGGGTTCCTGTAGTGGTCTGCCGTCCACAGAAGCGATTAGTCTGGGATTCTTCAGGGTAACCACGGGAATCGGTATTTGTCCACCACTTCACGCCGAATGAAGCTACCTGCAGCGCCCGAATCCACGTAGGCCACCTCGGACCCACGCCTCTCCCCTGAAAGTAAAAGGACAGATAATGTGAGAGCTTGAGAGGAGTCATTTACACCTAGGGAGGCCTCTCTTACCTGACCTAGGTGGAAGAGTTTCCCGGTCTCTCAGGGCAAGAACGGATGAAGTGGGATGATCCTCCACAATAAAGACAGAGACCCTGCACCCGTCTCTTTCTCTGACGTGACTCAGCCATCCGGACCTGATCTACCTGCATGGGCTCGGGAGGCGAAGTGTGACCGGACCCAGCTGGTCGCGGACTAAAGGAACGAATAGTGGTCGGGGCAGGCCTAGTGGGTCTCATGTCCCTAGCAGACTCCTGAGCGCGCTCCTGGAACCGGAGGTCTATTCGAGTTGCCAAAGAGATAAGGTCCTCGAGGGTGGTAGGAGTATCCCGACCCGCTAATTCATCCTTTATCCTGCCCGACAACCCACGCCAGAAAGCTCCGACCAATGCCGAGTTATTCCAAAACAATTCAGAAGATAACGTGCGGAACCGGATGGCGTACTGACCAACCGTCAGGTTGCCCTGGTGAAGGTTGAAAAGCGACTCGGTGAGGAAGGCTACCCGTCCCGGCTCATCAAACACTCTACGAAAGGTGTCCAGAAAAGCCAGAATGTTTGAAACCACGGGGTCATCCCTCTCCCGGAGCGGATTCAGCCAGGATAAGGCCTCCCCCTCTAGATGGGACATGATAAAAGCCACCTTGGCCCTATCTGAGGGATACTGGTGAGGCTGAAGTTCAAAGTGCAGGCTACATTGGCTTAAGAACCCTCAACACTGTTTGGGGTCACCACTGTACCGAGGGGGTTTGGCCAGGTGAGGAGAGGGAAGTGAAACGGGACCGGGGGTAGCGGCCACGGCTGCAGCGGCGGACTGGAGAGCCCCCAGACGGTTGTCTACAGAGGCCATATAGGACAGAATATGGGACTGGGCGTCGTGCTGTTGACCCAGTTCCTGCCAGAGGCTGGCCAACTGAGCGGCGTTCCCTGGATCGGCAGCCTGTAGGGCAGACAGGCGTGACTCCATGGATTTCATTACGGACATGATGCGCCCCTGGTTCTCCCGTAAGAAGAGCAACTCCTTTTGACTGGTAGCCGAGGCACCGGTGGGATCCATTGCCTGATCGTACTGTTAGCTTTGTACTAGGCAAGGCGGACTTCCCGGAGTGGACCCTCTGGACCGTGACACCGAGGGACCCCGGACGAGCCACCAGGTGGAACCAACCCCTATACAGGGATCGTTAGGGGCAGGTCCAGGGGTTCGAATGCCATGGTAGCCGGAACCAAGACGGGCGGCTCGGAGTGGAGTGCGGGGACTAACACGGGAAAGCAGGTCTGGAGTACAACAGTAGATACAAACATGGGTAGGCTGGGCTGGAACAGGACTGCAGGTGTGGACACCGACAGGCAGGACTGGAGAAGGACTGCAGGTACGGACACGGGTAGGCTGGACTGGAACAGGACTGCAGGTGCGGACACAGACAGGCAGGACCGGAGTAGGACAGCAGGTACGGACATGGGTAGGCTGGACTGGAACAGGACTGCAGGTGCGGACACGGACAGGCAGGACCGGAGTAGGACAGCGGGTACGGACACGGGTAGGCTGGACTGGAACAGGACTGCAGGTGCGGACACGGGCAGGCAGGATCGGAGTAGGACAGCGGGTACGGACACGGGTAGGCTGGACTGGAACAGGACTGTAAGGAAGCATAAGGCAGTGAGAGGGAGTGGAAGCTGCAAGGCTATCCACAGGACCTGGGTGGAAGTCTGAAAACAAACAACGATCAGGCGCATCCATTAAGGGAGGGCGGCCTGACATAGCTGCAGATGTGCCCCCATTGGTCCAGCAGTGCTACCGGGTCAGGGCACTGCCGGCCGATAAGATCAAAGGCAGAGGGCCGGCCACGGCCTATGGCACATGGGCAGAGCACGCAATGATGTCACAGGCCGCGGGCCGGTCAGAGGAGGACGGCGACGCTGGAGCAGGGGAGAGCGAGGCTGCGGCGCCAGGTAAGAATGAGCGCTCGCGACGGGAGGGGCGGCGCGGCGCATGGCTGGAGACACGGGGGCCGTGACAATAGGTCAGTCTTAGTAATTTGAATTGGATGCGCTGAGGGAATGGGAGCCAGTCAAGAGATTTGCAGAGGGGAGAAGCAGAGGAGTAGCGAGGAGAGAGATGAATTAGTTGGGTGGCAGAGTTGAGGATGGACTGGAGAGGTGCAAGGGTGTTAGCAAGGAGGCCACAGAAAAGGATGTTGCAATAGTCGAGGTGGGAGGAGCTGATGAGGACATGCACAAGTAGTTTAGTAGATTGAGGAAGGGACGGATTCTGGAAATATATTTGAGCTGGAGGCGACAGGAGATGGAGAGAGCTTGGATGTGCGGTTTGAAGGACAGGGCAGAGTCAAGGGTTACTCCGAGGCAGCGGACCTCCGATACGGGGGGTAAGCATGATGTCGTCAATTGTTATAAAAAGGTCGGGTAAGGAAGATCTGTGAGATGGGGGAAAGATGATTAGTTCAGATTTGTCCACATTGAGTTTGAGGAAGTGAGAGGAGAAGAAGGAGGATATGGCTGATAGACACACCGGCATAAATGAAAAAAAAAACTTTATTAGGCTAATATGCCATATTAAAATGCAAAAAACACCTGACGCGTTTCTGGTGCACAAAGGCACCCTTAGTCATAGGTAAATAAAAACAGTATGCATAGAAAAATATATACAGGTTACAAACCAATCACAAACCATTCAATTAATTACAAAAAGTGGCAACACATGAAAGGAAGAGTGAGCGGTTCCTTGCAATGATGCAGATCACTCCAGTATTGAAGTTCCCAAGGAAAAAAATAAATGAATAAATAAATAAATCATACAGTCAAACATATAATTAGTCGATATTAGACAGATCATACTTGAATTTTATACAACTGGAGAATTAATTGTACATAGAGAAAAATAAAAAAATTTTTTACAATAATATAAATGGATATATCTAAAAGTAATTAAATACTTGGTGTAAAAATTTTGTTCAAAAATAGCTAAATGGTTGTTACTAGTGTTGAGCTTTCCGTTACAGCAAGTATCGGGTATCGGCCGATATTAGCTGTATCGGAATTCCGATACTGACTTCCGATACTTTTTTCATATCGGATACCGGAATCGGAAGTTCCCATAATGCTATCAGCCCGCTCGCTTTGATTCAGCCAATGGGATTCCTCAGAAGTGTGGGCACATCCTGTTAGGCATGTAGGCATGTTAACTATTGGCATGGCTGTCATTGGCTGCTGAAATGATGTCATGATGCACTATAAAAACCGCTGCAGCCGCCATTTCTGGTCACTCTGCTGTGAATTCAGTTAGGGACAGACTGCTGTTGAAGACTATGAGGGACAGTTAGAAATAGCGATTCTCAAAACAATATTGTGCTTTACCCAGGCTACATAAACCACCACTGTAGCTTGCTTTTCCCTAGCAGCAGTGTTCACAGCTGTCTGCAAGGGCTGTGTGAGTGCAGCTCACGCTGTGGAGTGGGTCCTGCAGCCACGTCTGGTTGTAGGCCGCCCAGCGTGCCTCACTGCTGCTTCATACATATTTTTCTTTTTGAGCTGCTTATTTATAAAAAATTCTATCTAGTGTGCTTCCATCCGTATCCATATACGTTGGTTGCAAACACTAGTAGTAGACAGCGAAGCCTTTCTGCAGCCTTTCAGTGCTAGTGCCCACTTAGCTGCACTGTTCACGGCTGTCTGAGAGGTCTCTGACTGTGTGTGAGCGCAGCTCACGCTGAGTAGTGTGTCCTGCAGCTACGTCTGGTTGTAGGCCGCTCAGCGTGTCACTGCCTCACGCATTTTTCTTTTATTGCAGCTCATTTTTTCTCCTATTAGTGTGCATCCATCCGTATCCATATACGGTGGTTGCAAACACTCTAGGAGTACACAACGGAGCCTTTCTGCAGCCTGTCAGTGCTAGTGCCCACTTAGCTGCACTGTTCACGGCTGTCTGAGAGGTCTCTGACTGTGTGTGAGTGCAGTTCACGCTGAGTAGTGTGTCCTGCAGCTATGTCTGGTTGTAGGCTGCTCAGCGTGCATCACTGCCTCACACATATATTTCTTTAATTGCAGCTCATTTTTTCTTCTCCTATTAGTGTGCATCCATCCTTATCCATCTACATTGGTTGGTTGCAAACACTATATAGGAGTAGATAGAGGAGCCTTTTTTCTGGCTTGTGCACTTCAGCTGCAGCCAGATTAGTATTACCCAATGTAGGTTACCTGTCTGCATTGTAATAGCTCAAGAAAGTTGGTGATACTCTGACTTTCAAATCTTTGGTCACATCCTTTTAGTTTTTTTCCCCCCCAAAAAACAACAAAGTTCACCAAACACTACATTTGAAAGTTGTGTAGGCCACATTAGCTCCCATTAAAGTGTAGTCGACACACACTTCATAAAATTAGTGTTTCTTATACCTGTAACCAGCTGTTCATAAAATTAGTGTTTCTTATACCTGTAACCAGCTGTTCAGGAATAAGCACACTAAGGCCCCCCTTTGTACTTTTCTGCCTATCTTTCTCAGTCTAGCAAGATGAAGAAGGCAGGGAGTAAGGCACGTGGCCGTGGGCGTGGAGTTTCAGCAGGGAGAGGACGTGGGGATTCTGCAGGGAGAGGACGTGGGGATTCTGCAGGGAGAGGACGTGGGGATTTTGTGCCTGCTGTTGGCACCAGTGAGTCAGCATCCCCCAGTTTTAGCAGGCAACAGTCCTTTATGCGCAGCTTTGTAGGACCTCACCGTACCCCACTGCTGCGGGAGGAACAAATTGAAGCCGTTGTCGGATGGATGGCAGCTAACGCATCGACTTCAATTACTTACACATCCTCTCAGGGCCAGAGCACCAAAGAGCAACCATCTGTCTCTTTACCACCTGCCAAAGTGCCCAGGCAGTCAGAGACCCCTGGACAGGAGCCATCACAGTCTCTACTTCTGTTCTCGGAATCTGTTGGTTTGGAAAGAGGGGGCCAGCCAAGCAGCATTCCAGAATGTGAAGAAGAGGGAGTATGCAGTGATGCGCAACTTCTTTGTCCCTCTGAATCTGAAGAAGCGGGTGGACCAGTGCCTATGGTCAGCACACCTCAGTACGCATCAGATGATGACGAGACTCATTTACCACTTTCTGGTGCGTACGGTGCTGGCGAGACAACCCAGGAGAAGCAGGTGTTTGAAGAGGGGAGTGTAGATGATGAGGTCCTTGACCCATCATGGCGTGAGGAATAGGAAGGTGGTGGGAGCAGCTCTGAGGAAGAGATTCCCCGAACGGCCAAAACCGGAGGGAGAGGGAGGGGGCAGACTTGGTTGCCTGTAGCCTCCACTTCGGCACCCGTTAGGAGCATTCCACTTTCAAAAGGCAAAAAGGGCGCTCCCAAGACTTGTAGTGCGTGGTCCTTTTTTGACACAGTTGCAGATGACATTTGCTTTGTCAAATGCAAGCTGTGTCATCAGAGAGTCAAAAGAGGGAAAAATGTCAGCAACCTCAATACCACTAATATGTGGAAACATGTGTGGACCAAGCACGAGGTGGAGTTACACAGACACACTGAAGACGTAGGCCAACGTACAGCACCACCTACCACCTCTTCAGCTCGTGTTGGGGCCTCTTCCTCCAGCTCACACACAGCTGGTTCGGCTTCCTCACAGGATCGCCAAGGAAGAACCTCTGGCACTGTTGTCCGGAGACCCTGTGACATTCCATCCACAGCACCACGTTCCAAGTCATCCTCACACTCCCAGGCCACTCGGCCTGGCCTGGCCTCGGCACAGGCATGGGAGAAAAGGCGGCCATACTCAGCAAACCATCCCCGAGCACAGGCTCTGAATGCTGGCATTGCCAAACTACTGGCCCTTGAAATGCTGTCATTCAGGCTGGTGGAGACTGACACCTTCCGGGACTTCATGGCATTGGCAGTCCCACAATACACTGTGCCCAGCCGTTTTTATTTCAGCAGGCGAGACGTCCCTGCCCTGCAGAAACATTTGGAGGCAAACATAAAACATGCGCTACTAAACGCCGTCAGTAGAAAGGTCCACCTGACCACCGATGCGTGGACCAGTAACCATGGACAGGGACAATACCTTTCCCTCACTGCCCATTGGGTCAATGTTGTGGAGCCGGGTACAGATCTGGAGAGTGGCGCTCTACGTGTTCTGCCAACTCCACGGATTGCAGGAATCCAGTCTGTACACATTGACTCCTCCTCCTACTCCAGTTCCTCTGAAACAGCGCAGCAGGAGCCTGTTACGACCGATATGAGCACAGCCGTGGCCAAACGTCAACAGGCCGTACTGAAATTAATTTCATTGGGGAATCAAAGCCACACAGCGCAGGAGCTCTGGAATGCCATCAAGCAGGAGAGCGACGTGTGGTTTCTGCCAACGAATCTCCAGCCGGGCTTGGTAGTGTGTGGCCGAAATCTGGTGGCAGCTCTTGGCCTTGGCAACCTCACTCACATTCCATGTCTGGCACATGTGCTCAACTTGGTCGTGCAGAGCTTTCTGAGGGACTATCCGGATCTTGATGCACTGCTGCACAAGGTCCGCATAGAGTGCGCTCACTTGCGGCGTTCCAGCACGGTAAGATCGCGCCTTGCTGCTCTGCAGTGCCGATTACGCCTTCCGGAACATCGCATCATATGTGACCTACCCACCAGGTGGAATTCAACGTTACATATGTTGGAGCGGTTGTGTGAGCAGCAGGCAGCAGTCATGGAGTACCAGCTGCATCAGGCGCAAACAAGTCGCAATGTGCGCCGGTCACACTTCAGCACCACTGAGTGGGCCTCTATGAAGGACATCTGCTTCATTTTGTGTGCCTTCGATGATTCCACGCGGATGGCGAGTGCAGATGATGCACTAGTCAGCATGACTGTCCCCCTTATCTGCATGCTTCAAAAAACACTGCAAGCACTAAGGGATGAGGTTTTGGAAGAGGTGGAGGATGAGGAGTCCCAAATGCCATCTGCTTCTGGACAGTCTGCACTACGTGCTTCCTCACAAAGGCCTAGGCAGGGGACACTTTGTGAGGAGGATGAGGAGGAATCGATGGAGGAGAAAGACATCTCTCCACAGGAGGGAGGTACTCAAAGCTCTAGTCAGTATGTACAGCGAGGGTGGGGTGATGCAGAGCAGGCAGAGATCACGCCTCAAGCAGGGGACAGCGGTTCTTTGGCAGTTGGGAGTCTGCAGCACATGGTTGACTTCATGCTGCAGTGCCTGAGAAACGACCGCGCATCGCCCACATTCTCTACACGGCTGATTATTGGGTGTACACCCTCCTAGATCCTCGCTACCGGGACAACTTGCAAACCCTCATACCAACCCTGAACCGGGAGCGTAAACTGCGGGAGTACCAAGACACACTGGTGCAGTCCATCATGTTTTCCATTCCACCCGCCAGCAGTGGTGCTAGTGTATTGCAAAGCACCTCTGTGCGTCGACCCAGTGGAGGAAACTCGGCACAAAGAGGGAGCAGAGGCAGCGCCTCAGCACAAGGCAAGACCACTATGGCCCAAATGTGGCAAAGTTTTGTGTGTCCTCCACAATTGTCTACACCATCACTGACGGCTCAAGTCAGCAGGAGGCAACGTTTCCGTCAGATGGTGACAGACTACATGTCTTGCCCTGTGAGTGTACTCCCAGATGGCTCTTCCCCCTTCAAGTTTTGGGTCTCTAAGCTGCATACATGGCCATAGCTTAGCCAGTATGCATTGGAGGTGCTGGCTTGCCCTGCTGCCAGTGTATTATCGGAACGCGTCTTTAGTGCCGCAGGTGGTGTACTAACAGACCGTCGCACGCGACTTTCTTCCGATAACGTCGACCGGCTTACTTTTCTGAAAATGAACAAGGCCTGGATCTCCCCAGAATTTGCCAGTCCTCTTCCCGGCTAAATAATTGGTTGACAACTGTATACAGGTCTCCTGTTGTGTTCATGTTTCTACCACCTGAACTATAATCCCTGGGCTTCAACACAGCCAGTTGTTGCTCAGATGTGTCGTCTGCACAGAGAAAAACACTAGCTCCTGTGTTAGTGGGGTTCAGTAACGCCAGCTGCTCACCTGCTGTGTGGACGGCAAAGTCTCCTGCTCCATCCACATTCAAACTACTACTGATTTTTAACCCTGCTCCACTTAGGCCTCTGGCTCCGCTGTCTCTAGTATTTCCCCTGGCCTCCAACCCCGCCAGTGACAGCTCTGAAGTGGCGTCTGCATAATCCACACTTGTTCCAGTGTTACTTGGCCTCAGTCTCGTCAGTTGATCCCCTGATGTGTGTCCGGCAAGGTCTCCTGCTCTGTCCACATTCCCATTACTAGTAGTGTGAATGAGGACAGAGCAGGAGACCTTGCCGGACACACATCAGGGGATCAACTGACGGGACTAAGGCCAAGTAACACAGGAACAAGTGTGGATTGTGCTGACGCCACTTCAGAGCTGTCACTGGCTGGGTTGGAGGCCAGGGGAAATACTAGAGACAGTGGAGCCAGAGGCCTAAGTGGAGCAGGGTTAAAAATCAGTAGTAGTCTACTACCTCTATAAAACATGCTGCAAGTTGGCCTCAGCCAGCTCCATGCCTCATCCTAGGCTCCAACAACGTCAGTTGGTGTTCAGAAGTGCCGTCTTCACAGAGAAAAACACACTAGCTCCTGTGTTAGTGGGGTTCAGTAATGCCAGCTGTTCCCCTGCTGCGTAGACGGTAAAGTCTCCTGCTGCCTCCACATGCCAACACCATCAGGCCTCAGCTTGCTCCATGCCTCATCCTGGGCTCCAACAACGTCAGTTGGTGTCCAGAAGTGCCGTCTTCACAGAGAAAAACACATTAGCTCCTGTGTTAGTGGGGTTCAGTAATGCCAGCTGTTCCCCTGCTGTGTAGACGGAAAAGTCTCCTGCTGCCTCCACATGCCAACACCATCAGGCCTCAGCCTGCTCCATGCCTCATCCTGGGTTCCAACAACGCCAGTTGGTGTTCAGAAGTGCCGTCTTCATAGAGAAAAAAACACTAGCTCCTGTGTTAGCGGGGTTCAGTAACGTCATCTGTTCCCCTGCTGTGTGGACGGCAATGTCTCCTGCTGCCTCCACATTCAAAAAACAGCAGGCCTCAGCCTGCTCCATGCCTCATCCTGGGCTCCAACAATGCCAGTTGGTGTTCAGAAGTGCCATCTTCACAGAGAAAAACACACTAGCTCCTGTGTTAGTGGGGTTCAGTAACGTCAGCTGTTCCCCTGTTGTGTGGACGGCAATGTCTCCTGCTGCCTCCACATTCAAAAAACAGCAGGCCTCAGCCTGCTCCATGCCTCATCCTGGGCTCCAACAACGTCAGTTGGTGTTCAGAAGTGCCGTCTTCACAGAGAAAAACACACTAGCTCCTGTGTTAGTGGGGTTCAGTAATGCCAGCTGTTCCCCTGCTGTGTAGACGGAAAAGTCTCCTGCTGCCTCCACATGCCAACACCATCAGGCCTCAGCCTGCTCCATGCCTCATCCTGGGCTCCAACAACGCCAGTTGGTGTTCAGAAGTGCCGTCTTCACAGAGAAAAACACACTAGCTCCTGTGTCAGTGGAGTTCAGTAATGCCAGCTGTTCCCCTGCTGTGTAGACGGCAAAGCCTCCTGCTGCCTCCACATGCCAACACCATCAGGCCTCAGCCAACTCCATGCCTCATCCTGGGCTCCAACAACGCCAGTTGGTGTTCAGAAGTGCCGTCTCCGCAGACAAAAACACTTTAGCTCCTGTGTCAGTGGGGTTCAGTAATGCCAGCTGTTCCCCTGCTGTGTAGACGGCAATGTCTCCTGCTCCATCCACATGCAAACTACTACAGATTTGTAACTTTGGTCAACTTAGGCCTGTGGCTCCACTGTCTCTAGTATTTCCCCTGGCCAACAACCACGCCAGTTACAGCTGTGAAGTGGCGTCTGCACAATCCACACTTGTTCCTGAGTTACTGTGGCTCATTCCCGTCAGTTGATCTCCTGATGTGTGTCCGGCAAGGTCTCCTGCTCTGTCCACATTCACATTACTAGTAGTGTGAATGAGGACTGAGCAGGAGAGCTTGCCAGACACACATCAGGGGATAAACAGACGGGACTGAGCCACAGTTACACAGGAACAAGTGTGAATTGTGCAGACGCCACTTCACAGCTGTAACTGGCGGGGTTGTTGGCCAGGGGAAATACTAGAGACAGTGGAGTCGGAGGCTATAGTGGAGCATGGTGACAATCAGTAGTAGTCTACAGCCTCTATAAAACCAGCTGCAAGTTGTCCTCCGCCTGCTGCATGCTTCACCCTGGGCTACAACACAGCCAGTTGTAGCCTGGAAGTGCCGTCCGCACAGATATAAACACTCGCTCCTGTGTTAGTGGGGTTCAGCAATGCCAGCTGCTCCCCTGCTGTGTGGACGGCAAAGTCTCCTGCTCCATCCACATTCAAACTACAACTGATTTTTAACCCTGCTCCACTTAGGCCTCTGGCTCCACTGTCTCTAGTATTTCCCCTTGCCTCCAACCCCACCAGTGACAGCTCTGAAGTGGCGTCAGCACAATCCACACTTGTTCCTGTGTTACTTGGCCTCAGTCACGTCAGTTGATCCCCTGATGTGTGTCCGTAAACGTCTCCTGCTCTGTCCACATTCCCATTACTAGTAGTGTGAATGAGGACAGAGCAGGAGACCTTGCCAGACACACATCGTTGCATCAACTGACGGGACTGAGGCCAAGTAGCACAGGAACAAGTGTGGATTGTGCTGATGCCACTTCGGAGCAGCAACTGGCGGGGTTGGAGGCCAGGGGAAATACTAGAGATGCTTGGAGCCTCAGCCTGCTTGGAGCATTGATCCTGGGCTTCAACACAGCCAGTTGTAGCTTGGAAGTGCCGTTCGCACAGATAGAAACACTCGCTTCTGTGTCTGTGGAGTTCAGTAACGCCAGCTGTTCCCCTGCTGTGCGGATGGCAAAGTCTCCTGCTGCCTCCAACATCACACTACATGTTATTTTCCACTTGCTCCAAGTAGGCCTCAGCCTGCTTGGAGCATTGATCCTGGGCTTCAACACAGCCAGTTGTAGCTTGGAAGTGCCGTCCGCACAGATAGAAACACTCGCTTCTGTGTCTGTGGGGTTCAGTAATGCCAGCTGTTCCCCTGCTGTGCGGATGGCAAAGTCTCCTGCTGCCTCCAACATCACACTACATGTTATTTTCCACTTGCTCCAAGTAGGCCTCAGCCTGCTTGGAGCATTGATCCTGGGCTTCAACACAGCCAGTTGTAGTTTGGAAGTGTCGTCCGCACAGATAGAAACACTCGCTTCTGTGTCTGTGGGGTTCAGTAATGCCAGCTGTTCCCCTACTGCGCGGATGGCAAAGTCTCCTGCTGCCTCCAACATCACACTACATGTTATTTTCCACTTGCTCCAAGTAGGCCTCAGGCTGCTTGGAGCATTGATCCTGGGCTTCAACACAGCCAGTTTTAGCTTGGAAGTGCCGTCCGCACAGATAGAAACACTCGCTTCTGTGTCTGTGGAGTTCAGTAACGCCAGCTGTTCCCCTGCTGTGTGGATGGCAAAGTCTCCTGCTGCCTCCAACATCACACTACATGTTATTTTCCACTTGCTCCAAGTAGGCCTCAGCCTGCTTGGAGCATTGATCCTGGGCTTCAACACAGTCAGTTGTAGCTTGGAAGTGCCGTCTGCACAGATAGAAACACTCACTTCTGTGTCTGTGGGGTTCAGTAACACCAGCTGTTCCTCTGCTGTGCGGATGGCAAAGTCTCCTGCTGCCTCCAACATCACACTACATGTTATTTTCCACTTGCTGCAAGTAGGCCTCAGCCTGCTTGGAGCATTGATCCTGGGCTTCAACACAGCCAGTTGTAGCTTGGAAGTGCCATCCGCACAGATAGAAACACTCGCTCCTGTGTCTGTGGGGTTCAGTAACGCCAGCTGTTCCCCTGCTGTGCGGATAGCAAAGTCTCCTGCTGCTTCCAACATCACACTACTACTGACTTTTAACCGTGATCCACTTAGGCCTCTGGTTGTACTGTCTCTAGTATTTCCCCAGGCCTCCAGCCCCGCCAGTCGCTGCTCTGATGTGCCGTCTGCACAATCCACACTTGTTCCTGTGTTACTGGGGCTCAGTCACGTCAGTTGATCCCCTGATGTGTGTCCGGCAATGTCTCCTGCTCTGTCCCCATTCCCATTAATAGTTGTGGGACTGTGGACAGAGCAGGACACCTTGCCGGACACACATCAGGGGATCAACTGACGTGACTGAGCCCCAGTAATTCAGGAACAAGTGTGGATTGTGCAGACAACTCTGCAGAGCAGCAACTGCCGTGGTTGGAGGCCAGGGGAAATACTAGAGACAGTAGATCCAGAGGCCAAAGTGGATCACGGTTACAATCAGTAGTTGTGTGCAACCAATATAAAACTCGCTCCAAGTTGGCCTCAGCCTGCTGCCTGATTGACCCCTGGGCTTCAACATCGCATGTTGCTGCTCAGAAGTGTGTTTGCCACGGGTACTCCCTCCTGCCCAGCCGGGTTCCAGCAACGTCAGCTGTTTCTCGGCAGAGCCTTTGGCCTAGGTGCCTCCTTCATGGTATCCGAGTTCCAGCAACGTCTGCTGGTCCTTGGTAGTGCTTTTTAGAATAGGTACCTCCTGCTTAGAAACCGTGTTCCAGCACCGTCAGCTGGTCCATGGTTGTGCCATTGGCTCTTGTTCCTTTTGCTGCCCCTCCGGGATCCAGCACCGTCAGCTGGTTCTCGGCAGTGTCTTTGGCACGGGTACTCCCTCCTGCCCAGCCTGGTTACAGCACGCCTGCTGTTTCCGGGTACTGTCAACATCACTTTGCCACTGATACGTTGTCCTGTTGTGTTGCGGTCGGGTTAGCCGAGTCTATGGTGCCTGCAGTTTCAGTGCTTCCTATGTGGGCTGCGGGTTCTGGTAACAAAGGCTGGTTCCATAGTACCAATAGGACAAGCACTCCCTGTAGGACTGTGGGTTTCGGTAACTGCGGCCAGCTCGTGGCCTTGCAACTTTGTTTTTCATGGGTACCTTCTGCTGCCCATACGGGTTCCAGCACCATCAGCTGGTTCTCGGCAGTGCCTTTGGACTAGGTGCCTCCTTCTTGGTATCCGAGTTCCAGCAACGTCTGCTGGTCCTTGGTAGTGCTTTGGAGCAGTAACCGTGTTCCAGCACCGTCAGCTGGTCCACGGTTGTGCCATTGGCTGTTGTTCCTTCTGCTGCCCTTCCGGGTTCCAGCACCGTCAGCTGGTTCTCGGTAGTTCCATTAACTCTTGTAGCTAATGCTACCCATCCGGGTTCCAGCACCGTCAGCTGGTCCACGGTTGTCCCATTGGCTGTTGTTCCTTCTGCTGCCCCTCCGGGTTCCAGCACCGTCAGCTGGTCCTCGCTAGTGTCATTTGCTCTTGCAGCTTCTGCTACCCATCCAGGTTCCAGCACCGTCAGCTGGCTCTCAGCAGAGCCTTTGGCCTAGGTGCCTCCTTCTCGGTATCCGAGTTCCAGCAACGTCTGCTGGTCCTTGGTAGTGCTTTGGAGCACAGGTACCTCCTGCTTAGTAACCGTGTTCCAGCACCGTCAGCTGGTCCACGGTTGTGCCATTGGCTGTTGTTCCTTCTGCTGCCCTTCCGGTTCCAGCACCGTCAGCTGGTTCTCGGTAGTTCCATTGACTCTTGTAGCTAATGCTACCCATCCGGGTTCCAGCACCGTCAGCTGGTTCTCGGAAGTGTCTTTGGCATGGGCACTCCCTCCTGCCCAACCTGGTTCCAGCACATCTGCTGTTTCCTGGTAGTGTCAACGTCACTTTGCCACCGATACGTTGTCCTGTTGTGTTGCGGTCGGGTTAGCCGAGTCTATGTTGCCTGCAGTTTCGGTGCTTCCTATGTGGGCTGCGGGTTCTGGTAATAAAGGCTGGTTCCATAGTGCCAATAGGACAAGCAGCCCCTGTAGGACTGTGGGTTTCGGTAACTGCGGCCGGCTCACGGCCTTGCAACTTTGTTTTTTTCCTGGGTACCTTCTGCTACCCATCCGGGTTCCAGCACCGTCAGCTGGTTCTCGGCAGAGCCTTTGGCCTAGGTGCCTCCTTCTTGGTATCCGAGTTCCAGCAATGTCTGATGGTCCTTGGTAGTGCTTTGTAGCACAGGTACCTCCTGCTTAGAAACCGTGTTACAGCACCGTCAGCTGCTCCACGGTTCTCCCATTGGCTCTTGTTCCTTCTGCTGCCCCACCGGGTTCCAGCACCGTCAGCTGGTCCTCACTAGTGTCATTTGCTCTTGCAGCTTCTGCTACCCATACGGGTTCCAGCACCGTCAGCTGGTTCTCGGCAGTGCCTTTGGCCTAGGTGCCTCCTTCTTGGTATCCGAGTTCCAGCAACATCTGCTGGTCCTTGGTAGTGCTTTGGAGCACAGGTACCTCCTGCTTAGTAACCGTGTTCCAGCAACGTCAGCTGGTCCACGGTTGTGCCATTGGCTCTTGTTCATTCTGCTGCCCCTCCGGGTTCCAGTACCGTCAGCTGGTTCTCGGCAGTTCCTCAGCCTTCTTGTACCTTCTGCTACTTTTCCAAGTTCAAGCTTGTGGAAATGGTTTTTGATTCTCACTCTGGATCTCCCTGACAATGACCCTGAAGACGACGACCCTGAAGACCACACAGAAGAATACCTAAAAGATGACCCTGAAGAAGATGACCAAGAGGACAAAGAACAGGAAGACAACCACCAAGATGCAGAACAACAAGAGACAGAAGACCAAGAAGCATAAAAACCAAAAGCAGAAGAACATGAAGCATAAGACTAACAATCAGAGCAAATTATATTATCTAATTTATAAGCAGAAGAAGACTAAGCAGTGTATGGGGGTGAGTCCGTTCCTCCTCGTGGTGCCCCTGGAAAAGGCCTGCTGCTGCAGGCCAAACTGAACACGGACAAATCCTGTTGTAAATCTTTTGTGACAGGCTGAACGGAAGGTGTAATCTTCAAACTTTTATAGATAACAACTACAGGAATGCCTGACACAAATAAGAATATGATGAAGAAGAATAGGAAGAAGATGAAGAAGTAGAATATGAAGAAGAATAAAAGAAGAATAAAAGAAGAAGAAGAAGTAGAAGAAGAAGAAGAAGATACTGCTGCTGCTGAAGATGATGAAGGAGAAAGTGTGGGAGAAGTAAAAAAGAAGGTGAAGAGCATGGAAGTAGTGAAACATACATATCTGACAAAAAATTAAAGACTTTAACATAGTCAATATCTTTGTAACTACGAACATCTTTAAAAAAAAAAAAAAATACTGCGATTCCATTTGATTGGGCTAAACCTCTATGGCTTTAATGTCTCCTACACCTCCCACAATACATTCTACATTATTATTAGTTGTTTTTCTCCATGTAGAACTAACCAACAGGGAAAGAAAGGGTTTTTTTGTAATTCCGATATTTCTGTTCCATTGACTTGAATGGGACTTCCGGGATCGGAATCGGCGATACCCGATACTTTTTTTTAGATCGGCCGATCCATTCCGATACGATAGTTTTCAGTATCAGGTGGTATCGCTCAACACTAGTTGTTACCTGACCATCCAGTAATTCCTATTTTCCATGGGTTACCCAAAATCCACAAAAATCAATTCCCTCCTCCACTCCGTCCTATCATTTCTAGTATTGGTTCACTAAGCGAAAATTTAAGTGTTTGGGTAGATAAATTTTTGCAACCTTTAACCCTTCACATTCCAGGGTATTTGAAAAATTCTGCATCTGTGATTCATGCGTTTGATAATTTTATTTGGCAGAAAAATTTCAGCTTTTTCACTTGTGATGTAACCAACTTATACTCCTCGATTCCTCATTCTCTTGCTTTACAGGCTTTATCGCACCATATGGATAATTATATCCGTTATGTTGCCCGAAGGGGAACCAGTTTGGCGAATTATCTTTCTCCCAGTCTTTTAAAATCACCAGAAAAAATTCGTACTTGGATTACTTCCACTGGATTTTACAAATGGCTGGTTCCAGGTGCAATGTTTGCACATATGCAATTGACAAATCCAAATTTATTTTTTCATACCAAGATTTTTCTCAACAAATTACATCTTTTATCAATTGTGACAGCCAGTTTGTCGTTTATTGCATTTGTTGCACAGAGTGTAAGATTCAGTATATCGGCTGTACTATACGCAAACTAAAAAAAAGAATAGCTGAACATATCAGAAATATAGAACAAAGAAACGCTTCCTATTCAGGAGCGGTAAAACACTTCGTTCATGCTCATCATAGCAATATGGATTCATTTGCCTTCTATGGTCTAGAAAAGGTTAAAACTCCTGCATGAGATGGTGATAGACACAAGCTATTAAATATACGTGAAGCTCTTTGGATATTAAAATTAGACACTAAATCTCCAAACGGTATAAATATTAGGAACAATTTGTTCTATATTTATTAATGAAATTTATGTACTTATTAGTTTTTCCTAGCAAAAATAATTTTACAGTGATCCGCATTTAGTTTATTTTGCGCATTTATTTTGTTATAGTAGGAAAGCATAGAATTTATCTCATAGCTCCTATTTTATTCATATGTTTATCAAGCATTCTGCAATAGTTCCACCATTGATTGCTATGTGTCTATAATTTATTTGTTATTTTTTATGTGCTAAAAATTCTATTTGATTGTCACCAAGTTTATATACTGTTTGTAGGCACTCATTCACACCTCTTGCATGGAACCTTTTATTCCTGCGTATCTATAAATTATTTTTTAAGTCCAAAAAAAACTTTTTTTTTTTTTTTTATTGTGACTAATTCTATATATTGTTCGCAAGCACTCATTGACTCTCTTTGCATGAAATATTTTATTTCATGTGCAAAAAACTCCATCTGATTGTTATTAATTCCATATATTGTTTGTAGGTACTTATTCCCACCTTTTGCATGGAACCACGCATTCCTGCGCATCAATAATTTATTTTTGAGGTGTAAAAAATTCCTTTTGATTCTGACTGATTTAATATATTGTCCGTAGGCACTCATTCACACCCTTCGCATGGAATCATTTATTTCTGCGCAGAAAATCCATTTTCCATTGGAAGATCATTTTGGAGTTATTTAATTACTTTTAGATATATCCATTTATATTGTAAAAAAATTTTTTTTTCTCTATGTACAATTAAATTCTCCAGTTGTATAAAATTCAAGTATGATCTGTCTAATATCGACTAATTATATGTTTGACTGTATGATTTATTTATTTATTTATTTATTTCCTTGGGAACTTCAATCCTGGAGTGATCTGTATCATTGCAAGGAACCGCTCACTCTTCCTTTCATGTGTTGCCACTTTTTGTAATTAATTGCAAGCTTTGTGATTGGTTTGTAACCTGTATATATTTTTCTATGCATATTGCTTTTATTTACCTATGACTAAGGGCGCCTTTGTGCACCAGAAACGCGTCAGGTGTTTTTTGCATTTTAATATGGCATATTAGCCTAATAAAGTTTTTTTTTTTTTCATTTATGCCGGTGTGCCGAACGAACTTTCTTCTTCTTGTGGATATCTGCTGTGCTCACCAGCGAATTCGTGCACCCACCTGTGGATTAATGAACTCAGCCCAAAGTGGTTTTCATTTGGATGCGATGCAAGCTCCCAGTCCTCCCTCTCCTGCATGGCTGATAGACACTCCGGGATTCTGGAGAGCAGAGAGGTGACGTCTGGGCCAGAGAGGTACTGTAGATCTGAGTATCATTGGCATAAACATGGTACTGGAATCCGTTTGACCTTTTGAGTTGCCCCAGGCCAAGTGTGTAGATTGAGAAGAGTAGGGGTCCTAGAACAGAGCCTTGGTGGACTTCAACAGAGAGATGGTGGGATGAGGAGGTAGTGTGGGAGATGCTGAATGTGCGGTTGGAAAGGTATGAGGATATCCAGGATAGGGCCGGGTCTTTGATGCCAAAGGAGGAGAGGATCTGTAGTAGGAGGCAGTAGGATATATATATATATATATATATATC
Source organism: Dendrobates tinctorius (assembly GCF_039654945.1). Lineage (NCBI taxonomy): Eukaryota > Metazoa > Chordata > Amphibia > Anura > Dendrobatidae > Dendrobates > Dendrobates tinctorius. The sequence continues at coordinate 4,957,964 of NW_027361776.1, read as the reverse complement.
TCAAGGCAGAAAAGTCCAGCAAGCGGAAACTTCAGGTGGTATGATAAAATCCAATAATTTTTATTGCAGATAATTTAAAAAATCCAGAGTTCAGTAACAAGATGCAGACATAATGCTGAACAGACTACGCGTTTCGGCGGTAACAACTGCTGCCTTCTTCACGGTCTCAAACTGCTTCTGGAATATTCCAACATTCTTAAGTAGAAAAACATTTCTTAACCTCATAATCAAGACGTAGCAGGTGTAGATAACATCCTTCAATGTTAACTCTATAGCTTCCTGAAACAAGTAGAGAAAAAGAAAAGCATCAGTATGAACAGTACCTGTGCTAACAAAGTTATCTGACCAGGATAAAGAAATAATTAAAAACACACATTATTACATTAATACAACGGTGTTATATAATGAAAACATTATGACTGAGATATAATAGCACTACTTGGAAAAACATGATATCAGAAATTATTTATAATGTATTGCTAGAGCCATTCTATTATTGAATCCATGCGGTAACCTTGTATCTAAAAGAAACATCCATTTGCTTTCTCTTGCAAGAATTTTTTTGTGATAATTCCCCCCTTTCTCGTTTTTTAACCTGTTCAATGCCTAGAAAAGAAAAACCCTTGATATCACCCCATGTATTTGAGTAAAATGTCAGGAAACTACAGAGGCTCCTGCTGGTGGCCAATTAACTGCATCATAAAGATGTTTTCTGATCCTTTTTTTAAAGTGTTCATAGTGCAAACAACATACTGTTTGTTGCAAATTTCACAATTAATTAAATAGATAACATTGGCTGTATTACAATTAATATATGAAAGAATATCAAAAGTCTTATTATTGTGCATAGACATAAATGTTTTAGATTTTTTGGCATGCTTGCAACATTTGCACACATTAGCTCCACACCCATAGAAACCTTTGGTTTTTAACCAGTTGGTATCCTGTGAGTTAAGAGACAAGGGATCCTTGAAAAGGTTAGAAGATAAAAGTGAAATAAAGGTGCTGTCACACTTAGCGATGCACCAGCGATCCCGACCAGTGATATGACGCGGTCAGGATCGCTGGTACATCGCTAAGTGGTCGCTAGTGAGCTGCCACACAGGCAGATCTCACTAGCGACATCGCTGGGGACGGGGGTCGCTACTTACCTATCACACCAGGCGATCCTGCGTCCTCCCGCCCGGCTCCACGCATCGCTCGTCGTCATAGCAGGAAGCTGACGACGAGAAACAGTCCAGCCTGTTCTCGCGCGATCAGCGATAAGCAGCGGGGGAGCGGGTCGTAGGTAAGTATTACACACAGCGATATCGCTAGCAATATCGCTATAACATCACAAGTAATAGCGATATTGCTAGCGATATCTCTTAGTGTGACAGGCCCTTTAGAGTGGGGGCACGTTTAGCATCAAACAAAATAGATTCACTATCTACCAGTGTTATTAAGATTTTATCTTGACACAGAATGGGCAGATATTTCTTAATAATCGCAACAATATTATGATACTAGGGACTAAAAGATGTAGTAAAAGTAACTTTATTTGAACCATTACCAATATTATTGCATTTTGTCTTTTTATTTTTAGAGTACAACAAATGTGCTCTATCCATATTATCTACCAGGTTTTTTTGCTCTTTCCAAATAATAACTGGGACAACCTCGTTCACTTAATCTGGTGCAGGCTAAATCCGCTTCTTTTTTATAGATGGATTCTTGTGTGCTATTTCTTTTTAGCCGAATCAGTTCACCAAGAGGAATGTTTTTAATAGTATGTTTGGGATGATTGGAATTAGCTGTTAGAATACTGTTACAATAGGTATTTTTTCTGTATGGTGAAATATTAATCTGATGTGTGATCAAATCACCTGTTAGAGTCAAGTCCAGAAAATTGGCCGAAAAATTATGTACTGAGCTGGTAAATTTAAGATTGTAGTCATTGGTATCTACATAGTTGAAAAAATCACTAATAAAAGTATCTCCCAAATCATTTTTATCCCAAATAAACACCAAATCATCAATATATCTTCCTAGCCAAACAATACCATCTTTATAAGGGTTATCATCACAAAAAATAAAATTTTCCTCCCATGTAGCCATGACTATATTAGCAAGGGACGGGGAAAAGCGTGCTCCCATGCTAACGCCCTGTGTTTGTAAGAAAAATCTATTGTTAAATGAAAAATAGTTGTGTTCAAGGAGAAACTCTATTGCAGAAATAATAAAATTTTGAATGTTTATATCATATGAGCTGTACCAATGTAAATAGTACCTAATAGAGTTGAGCGAAACGGGTCGAAAAAATTCAAAAGTCTCCGACTTTTGGCAAAGTCGGGTTTCATGAAACGAAACCCGACCCTAGGATGAGGTCGGCCACGAGGTCGGCGACTTACGCGCCAAAGTCGCGTTTCAAAAGTTTGTTTTGCGCTCTTTTTCAGCCAATCAGGATCCACGGACACTGTGGGCAACGTGATGACATAGGCACGGGTCACCACCATCTTTCAGAAGGGCATGCAAGTGATTGGCTTGCTTTGGTGGGCGTCACAGGGGGTATAAAAGGGCGTGCACGCCGACCACCATCTTACTTCTGCCGATCTTAGCATAGGGAGAGGTTGCTGCTGATTCTGTAGGGAGAGCGTTAGGCAGGGAAGAAGACAAAAAAACTGCTTCTGCTGCTAGCGATTTGGCCTGCACAACACACCAGTCACTGTGTGTGCAGTGCAAGGGGAGGCTATATAGTGGTGTATCAGTGGTGTTGGTTGTTGGGCTGCCTTCTAAGGCTTCCTGACAGGCTGGCATTGCTGTTTACCCACTGCTCCGCAAACTGCTTTTTTAAAAGCAATCCAATCTCCCTTATCCTCTAGTCACTTTGGTCACAGCTGCGCCATCGAGCCTGTCACATAGCGCTCAGATATTCATTGGGCCTCAAACTGCTTAAGCAATCCCAATTTTTTTTTTTTCGTCCTGCTGAGAAGAAAAAAAACTGCTTCTGCTGCTGATAGCAATTTGGCCTGCACAACACACCAGTCACTGTGTGTGCAGTGCAAGGGGAGGCTATATAGTGGTGTATCAGTGGTGTTGGTTGTTGGGCTGCCTTTTAAGGCTTCCTGACAGGCTGGCATTGCTGTTTACCCACTGCTCCGCAAACTGCTTTTTTAAAAGCAATCCAATCTCCCTTATCCTCTAGTCACTTTGGTCACAGCTGTGCCATCGAGCCTGTCACATAGCGCTCAGATATTCATTGGGCCTCACACAATCCAAAAGTGTCCAGTGTCCAAAAGTGTGTGCAGAGATTCAAAATCTCACTTATCCTCTAGTCACTTAGGTCACAGCTGTGCCATCGAGCCTGTCACATAGCGCTCAGATATTCATTGGGCCTCACACAATCCAAAAGTGTCCAGTGTCCAAAAGTGTGTGCAGACATTCAAAATCTCACTTATCCTCTAGTCACTTAGGTCACAGCTGTGCCATCGAGCCTGTCACATAGCGCTCAGATATTCATTGGGCCTCACACAATCCAAAAGTGTCCAGTGTCCAAAAGTGTGTGCAGACATTCAAAATCTCACTTATCCTCTAGTCACTTAGGTCACAGCTGTGCCATCGAGCCTGTCACATAGCGCTCAGATATTCATTGGGCCTCACACAATCCAAAAGTGTCCAGTGTCCAAAAGGGTGTGCAGACATTCAAAATCTCACTTATCCTCTAGTCACTTAGGTCACAGCTGTGCCATCGAGCCTGTCACATAGCGCTCAGATATTCATTGGGCCTCACACAATCCAAAAGTGTCCAGTGTCCAAAAGTGTGTGCAGAGATTCAAAATCTCACTTATCCTCTAGTCACTTAGGTCACAGCTGTGCCATCGAGCCTGTCACATAGCGCTCAGATATTCATTGGACCTCACACAATCCAAAAGTGTCCAGTGTCCAAAAGTGTGTGCAGACATTCAAAATCTCACTTATCCTCTAGTCACTTAGGTCACAGCTGTGCCATCGAGCCTGTCACATAGCGCTCAGATATTCATTGGGCCTCACACAATCCAAAAGTGTCCAGTGTCCAAAAGGGTGTGCAGACATTCAAAATCTCACTTATCCTCTAGTCACTTAGGTCACAGCTGTGCCATCGAGCCTGTCACATAGCGCTCAGATATTCATTGGGCCTCACACAATCCAAAAGTGTCCAGTGTCCAAAAGTGTGTGCAGACATTCAAAATCTCCCCTGTCCTATAGACACCTTGTACCTTGTTTTACATACTATATAGTTTGTTGGATTTTGTCTACATTTCTACCAAAAATGAGGAAGGCTGGTGGAAGAGGCCGTGGAAGTGGGCGGGGGTTGGCAGCTGGTAATGATGGTGTTGGTGGTGGATCTGATGGTAGTGGCAAGAGCAAAATAGGACCGAATGCAGGAGGTGTTGAGCCTGCGTCATCGTCTGGCTACATAAGGCCTCGAACGCTTAGTTTTCTAGGAGTTGGCAAACCGCTTTTAAAGCCAGAGCATCAGGAAAAAGTTTTGTCTTACATTGCTGACTCAGCCTCCAGCTCTATCGCCTCCTCTTCTTCAGTTGTAAAAAGTAAAAGCACTGAGTCGTCATTGGAGGCTCATGATCATGAACCACACCTTTCCTTGTGTCCTTCACCCCAACCAAGATTGAAGGATGACGCAGGCCATACTACTGATTACTCCATGGAGCTGTTTTCACATACCATGCCTGGATTATCAAGTGAAATGGTGAATTACCCAGGCCAAGATGAATCTGACATGGAGTGCACTGATGCACAGCCGCTGATGGATGATTCTGCTGGTACATTCACTCAGAGCACTACATTGTCCTCGCAGTGTACAGAGCCAGATTCTGACCCTGATGAGACTCAGGTGCCCCTTCCCGCACACTATACCACCATACACGGTGACACAGAGGAAGGTGCACATGACATAGAAGAGGAGGTGATGGATGACCCAGTTGTTGACCCAGATTGGCATCCATTGGGGGAAGAGGGTGCTGCTTCCAATAGCTCAGATGAGGAGCATCCACAGCAGACATCGACATCGCAACAGCTGTTATCTGGCAGTCCCGTAGCACTCCAAAGACAGGTTCCAAACATCAAAAGAGTTGCTGGACAGCTTGTCCAGAGGGTCAAAAGATCACAGCGTGCTAGGCCGCAAAATGTCTGCCAAAGTAGGAAGAGTGCAGTGTGGCACTTTTTTGAACAAAATCATCATGATCAGGCCAAGGTTATCTGTAAGAAGTGCGCAAAGACCTTTAGCCGAGGGAAAAATCTGAAAAATTTGAATACCAGTTGCATGCTTAGACATTTAACCAGCATGCACTTGCAAGCGTGGACACAACACCAAACCTCAAGTGCCACATGTGCAACTGATCACAACGAAGGTAGTCATCAACGTTACATTGTTTCCCCCACTGTAAGCCCACCGGTTAGCACAGCAGCAAATGTTGAGGTGTCGTTGCAAGGCCACAGCAGTCAGGGAATCCCACTGTTATATCAATGAAAGACTGATTCTAGGCCATCAGAAAGAACACCAACTCCATCACTATCATCAACCCTCTCTCAGTCCGCCCTGTCCACCGCTACATCCACCATATGCAGCTCTCAAGTCCAGCTCACCCTCCCAGACACTATGAGTAGGTCAAGAAAGTACTCAGTCTCTCATCCGCGTACACTGGGTTTGAACGCCCACATTGCCAAACTAATCTTGTTTGAGATGATGCCCTTTCGGTTGGTGGAAAGCACAGCTTTCCGCGAACTCATGGCCTATGCAGTACCACGCTATGACCTACCCAGTCGCCACTTCTTCTCTCGCAAAGCCATCCCAGCCCTCCACCATCATGTGAAAAACCGCATTGTCCATGCACTAAAGCAGTCAGTGAGCGGAAAGGTGCACCTCACAACTGATGCATGGTCCAGTCGGCATGGCCAGGGCCGTTACGTGTCCATCACTGCGCACTGGGTTAATGTGGTGGATGCAGGGTCCACAGGGGACAGCGGTGGTGGGACAGTGCTGCCTAGCCCACGGTATAGGAAACAGTTGGCTGTAGGCGTTCCACCCTCCTCCTCCTCCTCCTCCAGAAGCGAAAGCTCGTCCACAGAGCGCAGTCGTACGAGCACTCCATCTGCAGCTGCCACTGTTGCACACGATGTGTCCCCCTATCGAGCAGCTAGTGGAAAGCGTCAGCAGGCTGTGTTGCAGATGATGTGTTTGGGCGACAGACATACCGCCGAGGTGCTGGCCGAGTACTTGAAGCGACAAACTGAGTCATGGCTGGGCAGTGTACATCTTGAGGCAGGCAATGTAGTTAGTGATAACGGCCGTAATTTTGTGGCAGCCATAGCCCTTTCAAAACTCAGCCACATACCTTGCTTGGCTCACACCTTGAACCTGGTGGTGCAGTGCTTCCTCAAAAATTATCCGGAGTTAACAGCCCTGCTCCAGAACGTGCGAAGACTGTGCGCGCACATCCGCCGGTCGCCTGTGCACTCCGTTCGTATGCAGAAGCTGCAGCGATTGCTCCACCTTCCCAACCACCGCCTCATTATCGACATTGCAACAAGGTGGAACTCCACCCTGCACATGGTGGAGCGGCTGTGCGAGCAGAGGCAGGCCATAATGCATTTGTGGGAGGATACACGGCCAGGCACTTTGAGAGCAGACATGGAGTTGACAGGTGTGCAGTGGTCGAAGCTGAAAGACCTTTGTAAAGTCCTTCAGTGTTTTGAAGAATGCACACGGCTGGTAAGCGCAGACGACGCCATCCTAAGCATGAGCATCCCACTTATGCGTCTGCTCATGCAAACTTTGACGCACCTTAAGGAGCAGGCGTCTGCAGCCAATGTTGATGAGGAGGAAGAGGAGGAGGGAATCCTTGATGACATTCAGCCATTGTCTGCTCAGGGACCTCTCCTGGACGAGGTGGAGGAAGAAGAGGAGGAGGAGGATGATGATGGGGATGATTACTTAGGGGAGGAGGATGCATCTCGTGGGGCAAGTGAAAATGTTGGCGTGGCAAGGTCTGGTACAGGGTTTGTGCGTGACTGGAGGGATGTGGATTTGCCAGAAAGTGCTCCTCCACCCAGCACTCGCAGTGCATCATTGACACCGGGAACATTGGCCCACATGTCAGATTATGCCTTGCGGATCCTAAAAAGGGACCCCCGCATTGCCAAAATGATGAACGATGACGACTACTGGTTGGCCAGCATCCTGGATCCACGCTATAAAAGCAAATTACAAAACATCATGCCACAGGAGAACCTTGACCTAATATTGGCTAATAAACAAGCAACTCTGGTAAATCGGTTGCTTGAGGCATTCCCAGCACACAGCAGCGGTGATGGTTATCACACGAGCCGTACGTCCCGGGGGCAGCTTGGCAGAGGTGTTCGTGGTGCACACAGCAGAAGTGGCGTTGGAGACAGGGGTTTCATGACAATGTTGTGGACTGATTTTTCAAATACCGCTCACACAACTGGTAATACTGCATCGATGGAAAGTGACAGGAGACAGCAGTTGTCAACTATGGTTACAAACTACTTTTCCTCCCATATCGATGTTCTCCCACACAGGTCATTCCCCTTTGACTATTGGGCCGCTAAACTGGACACCTGGCCTGAATTGGCCCAATATGCCTTACAGGAGCTCGCTTGCCCAGCTGCAAGTGTGCTATCAGAAAGAGTCTTCAGTGCAGCTGGATCAATCCTGACAGAAAAAAGGACCCGTCTGTCAACCCAAAATGTGGATGATCTAACCTTCATTAAAATGAACCACGCATGGGTTTCCAAGGATTTTGTCCCACCTTCCCCTGATGACACATAGGGTGACAGAAAAATGGCTTGCTTTGGTCCACCTCTTCCTGGTACTTCACCTATTTCGCCTTTTGCATCAGCTGAATGTCCAACATCAACATATGCCACTTTCTAAAACTCCCTAACTGTGCTGCCTCCCCCCCATGGCCGGGGTCACCACCTAGCGCACGACACCGTGCGAGTGCCATTGCCCTGGACAGGTGGGTAGGCCGACTCTTGGGCGCGGGCACTGGCACAGGGTCCCTCATAGTGCAATCAAGTGTCTCTGACGGTGGTGGTGCACACCCGCCGTCAGACACACCGCTGTACTATGAGGGGCCCAGTGCCAGTACCGACGCCCACGAGTGGGCCCCCCTTGCTTGGGCAGGGCCCCACCATTTGCAATCTTTACCTCTCCCTGCTCCTCCACTGTGTAATCTGGGCCGTCAAATCCATACTGTGCCTGACCCCGTCTGAGCCTGCCTCATGCTGTATAGACATATATTTTGAATGTGTAAGCTATCCATACATGTTATCCGGTGATACGGTACCCTTTCTAACCTTTGTGCAATCACGTGCAATCCATACTGGGCCTAACACCGTCTGAGCCTGCCTCATGCTGTATAGACATATATTTTGAATGTGTACGCTATCCATACATGTTATCCGGGGATACGGTACCCTTTCTAACCTTTGTGCAATCACGTGCAATCCATACTGGGCCTAACACGTCTGAGCCTGCCTCATGAGACATATATTTTGAATGTGTACACTATCCATACATGTTATCTGGGGATACGGTACCCTTTCTAACCTTTGTGTAATCACGTGCAATCCATACTGGGCCTAACACCGTCTGAGCCTGCCTCATGCTGTATAGACATATATTTTGAATGTGTACGCTATCCATACATGTTATCCGGTGATACGGTACCCTTTCTAACCTTTGTGCAATCACGTGCAATCCATACTGGGCCTAACACCGTCTGAGCCTGCCTCCTGAGACATATATTTTGAATGTGTACGCTATCCATACATGTTATCTGGGGATACGGTACCCTTTCTAACCTTTGTGCAATCACGTGCAATCCATACTGGGCCTAACACCGTCTGAGCCTGCCTCATGCTGTATAGACATATATTTTGAATGTGTACGCTATCCATACATGTTATCCGGGGATACGGTACCCTTTCTAACCTTTGTGCAATCACGTGCAATCCATACTGGGCCTAACACCGTCTGAGCCTGCCTCCTGAGACATATATTTTGAATGTGTACGCTATCCATACATGTTATCTGGGGATACGGTACCCTTTCTAACCTTTGTGCAATCACGTGCAATCCATACTGGGCCTAACACCGTCTGAGCCTGCCTCATGCTGTATAGACATATATTTTGAATGTGTACGCCATCCATACATGTTATCCGGGGATACGGTACCCTTTCTAACCTTTGTGCAATCACGTGCAATCCATACTGGGCCTAACACCGTCTGAGCCTGCCTCATGCTGTATAGACATATATTTTGAATGTGTACGCTATCCATACATGTTATCCGGTGATACGGTACCCTTTCTACCCTTTGTGCAATCACGTGCAATCCATACTGGGCCTAACACCGTCTGAGCCTGCCTCATGCTGTGTAGACATATATTTTGAATGTGTACGCTATCCATACATGTTATCTGGTGATACGGTACCCTTTCTAACCTTTGTGTAATCACGTGCAATCCATACTGGGCCTAACACCGTCTGAGCCTGCCTCCTGAGACATATATTTTGAATGTGTACGCTATCCATACATGTTATCTGGGGATACGGTACCCTTTCTAACCTTTGTGCAATCACGTGCAATCCATACTTGGCCTAACACCGTCTGAGCCTGCCTCATGCTGTATAGACATATATTTTGAATGTGTACGCTATCCATACATGTTATCCGGTGATACGGTACCCTTTCTAACCTTTGTGCAATCACGTGCAATCCATACTGGGCCTAACACCGTCTGAGCCTGCCTCATGAGTGTATAGACATATATTTTGAATGTGTACGCTATCCATACATGTTATCCGGTGATACGGTACCCTTTCTAACCTTTGTGCAATCACGTGCAATCCATACTGGGCCTAACACCGTCTGAGCCTGCCTCATGCTGTATAGACATATATTTTGAATGTGTACGCTATCCATACATGTTATCCGGGGATACGGTACCCTTTCTAACCTTTGTGCAATCACGTGCAATCCATACTGGGCCTAACACCGTCTGAGCCTGCCTCATGCTGTATAGACATATATTTTGAATGTGTACGCTATCCATACATGTTATCCGGGGATACGGTACCCTTTCTAACCTTTGTGCAATCACGTGCAATCCATACTGGGCCTAACACCGTCTGAGCCTGCCTCCTGAGACATATATTTTGAGTGTGTACGCTATCCATACATGTTATCCGGGGATACGGTACCCTTTCTAACCTTTGTGCAATCACGTGCAATCCATACTGGGCCTAACACCGTCTGAGCCTGCCTCATGCTGTATAGACATATATTTTGAATGTGTACGCTATCCATACATGTTATCCGGTGATACGGTACCCTTTCTAACCTTTGTGCAATCACGTGCAATCCATACTGGGCCTAACACCGTCTGAGCCTGCCTCATGCTGTATAGACATATATTTTGAATGTGTACGCTATCCATACATGTTATCCGGTGATACGGTACCCTTTGTAACCTTTGTGCAATCACGTGCAATCCATACTGGGCCTAACACCATCTGAGCCTGCCTCCTGAGACATATATTTTGAATGTGTACGCTATCCATACATGTTATCCAGGGATACGGTACCCTTTCTAACCTTTGTGCAATCACGTGCAATCCATACTGGGCGTGTGAACGGCTGGCGAGCTGTTAAGCAAGCTACAGCACCTGTCCAGACAAGTACAGGGATTTCCTAGTGAGGAGACTTATTTGATTGTTTTCAATGTTGGGACAGCAATTTTTGGGGAGCACTATACTCTGGAGAATGATAGATGGGGCCCACCATACACTGGAACATTCCAAAGGTGGACATCAGACACTGGAGCAGCATTTACAGGGCCCATTATACACTAGAGCGTTAGAAATGGGGCCCATTATGTTTGGAGCATTATTTGGGCCCATAAGACAGTGGAGCTTCATCCATGGGGACCATCATATACTGTAGCATTATGTGGAGCTCATCATATACTGTTTCAAACATTATATGGGACCAATGATTCTGTATGGAGAAATAGATGGGCCTCGTCATGAGATGTAAAAAGTGAGGTATTTTTCATTGGACTATACCGCTATTTCTCTGCCGTATCGGAGCATGATGAGTTGTGGTATGTGTTAAAGGGGCGCTCTTTCGCCCAGGGCACATGAAAACCTGGAGCCAGCCCTCCCCCCCCACAGTTTGTAGCCAAATAACCCCCATTTTTCAGTGCGTAACTTGTATTATGAAGTTAATTAAGGTTGACAAGCTTAAGAAAGAAGAATTGATGCTTTTGGCATTCAAATGGGCACTGTAGGTGTGTTTCCTGTCCTCCTCTCACTGCCGACTTTTATTCCCCATTGACTTACATTGGGTTTCGTGTTTCGGGACGACCCCGACTTTTCCCTATAATCGGACGATTTTGCTCGACCCGACTTTTGGAAAAGTCGGGTTTCACGAAACGAAACGCGACCCTAAAAAACCAAAAGTCGCTCAACTCTAGTACCTAATACATCTCAGAGCTATATGATGTGGGATAGAGGGATAAAGTCCCACCACATCACATAACAACCAAACATAATTATTCTTCCACTGTATTCTCTCCAAGACTCCAACAACATCCCTGGAATCACCAAGAAAACTAGGTGTCAATGGGACTAGAGGTTTCAAAAAATGATCCACCCATTCTCCAAGCCTTTCACTAAAGGAACCTATACCAGAGACTATAGGTCTCATAGGTGGAGGAAAAATTTCCTTATGAACCTTAGGAAGTGAGTGATAAACTGGAATAATGGGATTCTCTACATACAGATACTTCATAATTTTGTTTGTAATGGCACTTGTTCCTAGCCCTTCATGTAACAAGACATTCATTTTTTTTATTGAAATCTGATGTAGGATCCTGTCTCAACTCAATATACGTACTCATATCCTCCAAATCCTGCAGGCTAAGTTTCTTGTAAAGACCGGCATTCATAGTCACAACAGCGCCTCCTTTATCTGCTTGCAGAATAAGGAGGTCAGAGTTGTCTTGAAGCTCAGCAATGGATTTCTGTTCAGAAAGGCTAAGATTAGAGTTGAGCGATACCGTCCGATACTTCAAAGTATCGGATCGGAATGGATCGGCCGATCTTAAAAAAAAGTATCGGTATCGCCGATTCCGATACCGGAAGTCCCATTCAAGTCTATGGGACTTCCGGTATCGGAATAAGAAAAACCCTATTTTTGCCTTGTACAGCCTCTCTGGGGTCTGTACGGGCCTTTCGGGGGGCTGTGCCGGCCTGCCAGGGGGTCTGTGCAGGCTCCGGTGGTCTGTGCCGGCCTGCCGGGGGGCTGTGCCGGCCTGCCGGGGGGTCTGTGCAGGCTCCGGTGGTCTGTGCCGGCCTGCCAGGGGGTCTGTGCAGGCTCCGGTGGTCTGTGCCGGCCTGCCGGGGGGCTGTGCCGGCCTGCCGGGGGGCTGTGCAGGCTCCGGTGGGCTGTGCCGGCCTGCCGGGGGGCTGTGCCGGCCTGCCGGTGGTCTGTGCACCCTGTGGGGGTCTGTACCGGCCTGCCGGGGGGCTGTGCCGGCCTGCCGGGGGGCTGTGCTGATGTCCGGGGGTCTGTGCAAGCATCGTCCGATGGGACTATAAGTCCCATCTGGCGATGCCTGCTACCATGACAGTGATTGACACATTAGCCAATGATGGGACAGTAGTAGTCCCATCATCCGGCTAATGTGTTAAATGTTAAAAAAAAAAAAAAAATACTACATACTACATGCATGCTACATACATACTACATATATACTACATGCATGCTACATACTACATACATACTACATATATACTACATGCATGCTACATACATACTACATACATACATACTACATACATACTACATGCATGCTACATACATACTACATACATACTACATGCATGCTACATACATACTACATGCTACATACATAATACATACATACTACATGCATGCTACATACATACTACATGCTACATACATACTACATACATGCTACATACATACTACATGCTACATACATACTACATATATACTACATACATACTACATACATACTACATGCTACATACATACTACATATATACTACATACATACTACATACATACTACATGCATGCTACATACATACTACATGCTACATACATACTACATATATACTACATGCATGCTACATACATACTGCATGCTACATACATACTACATACATACTACATACATACTACATATATACTACATATATACTACATATATACTGCATACATACTACATGCATGCTACATACATACCACATATATACTACATACATACTACATGCATGCTACATACATACTACATGCATGCTACATACATACTACATATATACTACATGCATGCTACATACATACTACATGCTACATACATACTACATATATACTACATACATACTACATACATGCTACATACATACTGCATGCTACATACATACTACATACATACTACATACATACCACATATATACTACATACAATACATTCATACAATACATACATAGACATACAGTACATATAACATAGAGTAACATACTTACCAATACTTGTCACATTGTTCCCCGAAGCCATTGTCTTTTACGGAATAAATATTAACATAACAAACCACAAAAATACTCACCCACGATCCGAAGCAGTCCACGAGTGTGTCCCACGACGATCTTGGGTAGAGAACTGCAGCATCAGCTGTTGCTGCCGTTCTCTACGGGCTGCAGGAATCCAATGACGGAAGGTAGGTATCCTTCCGCACTGTATTCCTCCGCCACTTAAAAAAAAAAAAGTCCCTAGTCTCATTTTATGCCATTGCTGTGTGGGAATTTCCCACGCAGCAATGGCATAAAGTGAGACTAGGGACTTTTTTTTTTTTAAGTGGCGGAGGAATACAGTGCGGAAGGATACCTACCTGCCTGTAGTATATATGTAGTATGTATGTAGTATGTATGTAGTATGTATGTAGTATGTATGTAGTATGTATGTAGTACTGTATGTTACTCTATGTTATATGTACTGTATGTCTATGTATGTATTGTATGAATGTATTGTATGTAGTATATATGTGGTATGTATGTAGTATGTATGTAGTATGTATGTAGCATGCAGTATGTATGTAGCATGTATGTAGCATGTATGTAGTATGTATGTAGTATATATGTAGTATGTATGTATGATGTAGTATGTATGTAGCATGCATGTAGTATATATGTAGTATGTATGTAGCATGCATGTAGTATGTATGTAGCATGCATGTAGTATGTATGTAGCATGCATGTAGTATGTATGTAGTATATATGTGGTATGTATGTAGTATGTATGTAGTATGTATGTAGTATATATGTGGTATGTATGTAGTATGTATGTAGTATGTATGTAGTATGTATGTAGTATGTATGTAGCATGCAGTATGTATGTAGCATGCATGTAGTATATATGTAGTATGTATGTAGCATGTAGTATGTATGTAGCATGCATGTAGTATGTATGTAGTATGTATGTAGTATATATGTAGTATGTATGTAGCATGTAGTATGTATGTAGTATGTATGTAGTATGTATGTAGCATGTAGTATGTATGTAGCATGCATGTAGTATGTATGTAGTATGTATGTAGCATGTAGTATGTATGTAGCATGCATGTAGTATGTATGTAGTATGTATGTATGTAGTATGTATGTAGTATATATGTAGTATGTATGTAGTATGTAGTATGTATGTAGTATGTATGTAGTATGTATGTAGTATTTTTTTTTTTTTTTTTAACATTTAACACATTAGCCGGATGATGGGACTACTACTGTCCCATCATTGGCTAATGTGTCAATCACTGTCATGGTAGCAGGCATCGCCAGATGGGACTTATAGTCCCATCGGACGATGCTTGCACAGACCCCCGGACATCAGCACAGCCCCCCGGCAGGCCGGCACAGCCCCCCGGCAGGCCGGTACAGACCCCCACAGGGTGCACAGACCACCGGCAGGCCGGCACAGCCCCCCGGCAGGCCGGTACAGACCCCCACAGGGTGCACAGACCACCGGCAGGCCGGCACAGCCCCCCGGCAGGCCAGTACAGACCCCGGGCAGTCCACACAGCCCCCCGGCAGGCCGGCACAGGCCCCCGGCAGGTCGGCAGAGACCCCCGGAAGGCCCGAAATGACGGCGCATCATGATGCGCACACACCGCGCATCATGATGACGTCAGGCTGTCAATCAACTTTGAACTTCCGATTCCGATGCCGACTTCCGATATTGAAAAAATATCGGAAGTCGGTATCGGAATTCCGATACAGCAAGTATCGGCCGATACCCGATACTTGCGGTATCGGAATGCTCAACACTAGCTAAGATTAAAACCGTGACTGTTTTTTTCCAGATTTTTACTAAGATTTATTAAGTCATTTTCTATAGCCTCCTGAAAAAGATCCAATGCAGCTGGTCTCGATTTCACAGGGCAATAATCAGAAAAACACATGTCAAAAGTGTCATTAAGATTAACATAGTTAGACACATTAGTTTCACTCTCCAATTGTCTAAGGTTGTTCAAGGACATTTGTTCTTTAAAAGAAGTCTTGAAAACCCTATTGTGTGAACTGCGCAAACCACTTGGAGCAGGAAAATCATCATGTTCATGAATCATTTCAGTATCAAAATGCACTTTTAGAGTGAAATTACGTGCAAAATGATTCACATCATGAATAGTATCATAAAAATTAAATTTATTAGTAGGAGAAAACCCCAGACCTTTGGAGAGGAGAGCAATTTGAGACTCAGACAGAATATAACTGGACTAGCTGAAGAGCCCGGCGCTGCCCAGGCATAGTAACTAACTGTGGTTAGTTATAACAAATTATAATTATCCTCCATCCCATAGTCCCGTGCCCATATACCCATCATACATATCCACCATCCCATAGGCCTGTGCTCATATACCCATCATACATATCCTCCATCCCATAGTCCCATGCCCATGTACCCATCATACATATTCTCCATCCCATAGTCCCATGCCCATATACCCATCATACATATTCGCCATCCCATAGTCGAGTGCCCATATACCCATCACACATCCTTCATCTCATAGTCCCATGCCCATATACCCATGATACATATCCTCCATCCCATAGTCCCGTGCCCATATACCCATCATACATATCCACCATCCCATAGTTCCGTGCCCATATACCCGTCATACATATCCTCCATTCCATAGTCCAGTGCCCATATACCCATCACACATCCTCCATCCCATAGTCAACCATTATGACATCATAATGAGCTGCGGGGCTTGATGACATCAGTGTCGCCATGGCAACCATTGTGACATCATAATGAGGGCGGGGCTTGATACGCACACACTGTATCCCCATTATGTAGATAGGGGCATTATGACATCATAATGAGGGGCGGGGCTTGACGTACACACACTTTTTCCCCATTATGTAGACAGGAGCAAAATTGTTTGGTGAATTGGAACGCGCGGGCGGGGTTAAAATTTCACCTCACAACATAGCTTAGGACGCTCTCGGGGTCCAGACGTGTGACTGTGCCAAATTTTGTGGCTGTAGCTGTGACGGTGCGGATGCCTATCCGTGACATACACACACACACACACACACACATACACACTTTGAGCTTTATATTATATATATATATATATATATGATGGTTAGAAGATAAAATGTATACCTGCCTAGTAAAATTTGTGGTACATCTGCTATATATTATACCACAGAGTCTATATATCAGCCATAATAGTCTAAAATTATCTATGTTGTATAGGGGAAGTTATTTAAAAACATATCTACACAAGCGCCATGCACTGTAATGTGGTATCTGCATGTATCCCTGCACTAAATTGCAGTGTATACATACATGCCATGCATTATATTGAAGAATCACATACATTCACCAATATATATACATAACTGCTATGCACTTTTACAGCATCTTTACATACCCCATGCACTATATTGCCATATCTATATCTACACAACGCACCACAATGCAGTACCTATATATATACACCATATAGCAGCAGTATATATAATAGGGCAGTAATCCATGGCATAACAGCCATGCAGTACCTAATAAAACAGCACTGTAAATATATATATTACTATATATGTACCTGTGTCTGCAGCCATGCCACAGGCACACAGGAGAGGGTCTGCCATGTGGGAGGTAACATATAGAAATTCCTGAGGACAAATATCTTTCAGGATATAATGATCCTATATAGCTCAGCTTCTTTTGAACAGCTCTGGTGAAATGAAAGATGCTTCGTGATTGGTTGGTGATACACACACACACATACACTTTCATTTTTATATACAGTTAGGTACATATATATTTGGACAGAGACAACATTTTTCTAATTTTGGTTCTAGACATTACCACAATGAATTTTAAACAAAACAATTAAGATGCAGTTGAAGTTCAGACTTTCAGCTTTCTTTTGAGGATATCCACATTAAAATTGGATGAAGGGTTTATGAGTTTCAGCTCTTTAACATGTGCCACCCTGTTTTTAAAGGGACCAAAAGTAATTGGACAATTGACTCCAAGGCTATCTCATGGACAGGTGTGGGCAATCCCTTCGTTATGTCATTCTCAATTAAGCAGATAAAAGGCCTGGCATTGATTTGAGGTGTGGTGCTTGCATTTGGAAGGTTTTGCTGTGAAGGAAACATTTGGTCAAAGGAGCTCTCCATGCAGGTGAAACAAGCCATCCTTAAGCTGCAAAAACAGAAAAAACCCATCCGAGAAATTGCTACAACATTAGGAGTGGCAAAATCTAGTTTGCTACATCCTGAGAAAGAAAGAAAGCACTGGTGAACTCATCAATGCAAAAAGACCTGGGCGCCCACAGAAGACAACAGTGGTGGATGATCGCAGAATAATCTCCATGGTGAAGAGAAACCCCTACACAACAGCCAACAAAGTGAACAACACTTTCCAGGAGGTAGGCGCATCAATGTCCAAATCTACCATAAAGAGAAGACTGCATGAAAGTAAATACAGAGGGTTCACTGCATGGTGCAAGCCACTCATAAGCATCAAGAATAAAAAGGCTAGACTGGACTTCGCTAAAAAACATAATAATAATAATACATTTTATTTCTATAGCGCCGACATGTTCTGCAGCACTTTACATTTCAGAGGGGATTTGAACAGACAATAGACATTACAGCATAAAAATAATCACATAGATTATAACAAATACCAAGAGGAATGAGGGCCCTGCTCGCAAGCTTACAGTCTATGAGGAAAGAGGTAGACACGAAAGGTGGGTGGTAACAGTTGCCCTGATTGTATGGACCAGCCATAATGTTAACTGTGTAACAGTACAGACACAGAGGGCTAATGGATGCATAAAGCATGTGGGAACATGATGCGGGGAAACTGGTTATGGTAAAACTTTTGGCTGTGCCACACAGGGATAGATTAGGTTAATGTGTTGAGGCAATAGGCCAGTCTGAATAAATGCGTTTTCATGACACGCTTAAAATTGTGGGGATTGGGGACTAATCGTATTGACCTGGGAAGTGCATTCCATAGAATTGGCACAGCATGTGTAAAGTCTTGGAGACGGGAGTGGGAGGTTCTGATTATTGAGGATGCTAATCTCAGGTCATCAGCAGAGCGGAGGGTGCGGGTAGGGTGGTATACTGAAACAAGGGAGGAAATGTAGGGTGGTGCTGAGCCATGGAGGGCTTTGTGGGTGAGGGTAATAAGTTTATACTGAATTCTGGAGTGGATGGGTAGCCAGAGTAATGACTGGCACAAGGTAGAGGCATCGGTGTAACGATTGGAGAGGAATATGATCCTGGCTGTAGCATTCAAGACAGATTGGAGAGGGGAGAGTTTGGTAAGAGGTAGACTGATTAGAAGAGAGTTACAATAGTCGACACGAGAATGAATAAGAGAAACAGTAAGAGTTTTTGCACAGTCAAAAGTAAGAAAAGGTCAAATTCTAGAGATGTTTTTGAGGTGCAGATGACAAGAGCGAGCCAGTGATCGAATGTGGGGGGCAAAGGAAAGCTCGGAGTCAAGTATGACCCCAAGACAGCGGGCATGTTGCTGGGGAGTAATAGTGGAACCACACACAGAAATGGCAATGTCGGGTATAGGTACATTAGTAGAGGGAGGAAACACAAGGAGTTCAGTCTTTGACAGGTTCAGTTTCAGATATAGTGAGGACATGATGTTAGACACAGCGTTTAGACTATCGCTGGTGTTTTCTAGAAAGGCTGGCGTGATGTCAGGAGAAGAAGCGTATAATTGGGTGTCATCAGCATAGAGATGGTACTGGAAACCAAATCTACTGATTGTTTGACCAATAGGGGCAGTGTACAAGGAGAAGAGGAGGGGGCCTAGAACAGATCCTTGAGGAACCCCAACAGTAAGGGGAAGGTGAGAGGAGGAGGAGCCAGCAAAAGATACAGTAAAGGAGCGGTCAGAGAGATAGGAGGAGAACCAGGAGAGAACGGTGTCCATGAGGCCAATGGAACGGAGCATAGTGAGGAGGAGCTGATGATCCACGGTGTCGAATGCTGCAGAGAGATCCAAGAGAATTAGCATGGAGTAATGACTATTTGATTTAGCTGTTAGTAGATCATTAGAGACTTTAGTGAGGGCAGTTTCAGTAGAGTGTAAAGAGCGGAAACCGGATTGGAGAGGGTCGAGAAGAGAGTTATCAGAGAGATAGCGAATCAGACGGGAGTGGACCAGGCATTCCAGGAGTTTAGAGATGAAGGGAAGATTAGAGACAGGTCTATAGTTAGCGGCACAGTTTTGGTCGAGGGATGGTTTTTTAAGTAGTGGATGTATGATGGCATGCTTAAATGAGGAGGGAAAGATACCAGAAGAGAGAGAGAGGTTAAATATTTTAGTTAGGTGAGGGGTGACAGCAGGGGAAAGGGACTGGAGGAGATGTGACGGAAATGGGTCACTGGTGCAAGTGGTTGGGCAAGAAGATGCAAGGAGCCTGCTTACTTCTTCTTCGGTGACTGGTTCAAAGTCAGAGAGTGAGCTAGATGCAGTGGGGGAGGGAGGACAGTGCATGGTATGTGGTGATTGGGAGATAATTTCCTGTCGAATCTGGTCAATTTTTTCTTTGAAGTAATTGGCCAGATCGTCAGTTCGGAGCTCCGTGGGGGCCTGTACTCTTGGGTTGAGTAGAGAATGAAAAGTGTTAAAGAGACGTTTCGGGTTATTGGACAGTGAGGTGATGAGGGTGTTGAAATAGGTTTGTTTGGAGAGGTGAAGGGCAGTGTTGTATGTTCGAAGCATAAACTTATAATGGATGAAATCTTCGTGTAGATTGGATTTTCTCCACAGACGTTCGGCGCACCTGGAGCACCGCTGCAGGAAACGTGTTTGCAGGGTGTGCCAGGGTTGTCACCGTCTGTGTTGTGGTGTTCTATTTATAGGGGGTGCAAATTCATCCTGGGCACTTTGAAGTGTTTCATTATAATGCTTCAATGCAGAATCAGGACATGAGAAGGAGGAGATAGGGGCCAATGAAGACTGCAAGTTCTTCATAAGCTTCTGGGTGTTAATGGCCTGTATCTTTCTATAAATATGGACAGTGGGGGTGACCTGAGCAGCCTGGCAGTTCTTGATAGAGAATGAAAGAAGATTGTGGTCAGAGAGCGGGAGAGTGGAGTTTGCAAAATCATCCACTGTACAAAGCCGAGAGAAGACCAAGTCGACATCTAAAAAAGCCAGCACAGTTCTGGAAGAACATTCTTTGGACAAATGAAACCAAGATCAACCTCTACCAGAATGCTGGAAAGAGAAAAGTATGGCAAAGGCGTGGTACAGCGCCAAAGCATACCACATCATCTGTAAAACATGGCGGAGGCAGTATGATGGCTTGGGCATGCATGGCTGCCAGTGGCACTGGGTCACTAGTGTTTATTAATGATGTGACACAGGACAGAAGCAGCCAAATGAATTCTGAGGTATTCAGAGCCATACTGTGTGCTCAGATCCAGCAAAATTCAGCCAAACTGATTGGTCGTCGTTTCATACTACAGATGGACAATGACCCAAAAACATAAAGCCAAAGCAACCCGGGAGTTTATTAAAGCAAAGAAGTGGAATATTCTTGAATAGCCAAGTCAGTCACCTGATCTAAACCCAATTGAGTATGCATTTTACTTGTTAAAGACTAAACTTCAGACAGAAAGGCCCACAAACAAACAGCAACTTAAAACCACCGCAGTGAAGGCCTGGCAGAGCATCAAAAAGGAGGAAACACAGCCTCTGGTGATGTCCATGAGTTCAAGACTTCAGGCAGTCATTGCCAACAAAGGGTTTTCAACCAAGTACTAGAAAGTATTAAGTTACATACCAGTAACGGTATTTTTCGGAAGCCCATGACAGCACCACGAGAGAGGGGATCTGCCCTTCAGGAACAGGAAGCCTACAGATACAAAAGGGCGGCACCTCTCTCACGCATCAGTTGGATTACAGAGCTTGAGAGGCTACCATGGTTAGTTGGTACAGCATACAGTGGGGAAAAAAAGTATTTAGTCAGTCAGCAATAGTGCAAGTTCCACCACTTAAAAAGATGAGAGGCGTCTGTAATTTACATCATAGGTAGACCTCAACTATGGGAGACAAACTGAGAAAAAAAAATCCAGAAAAATCACATTGTCTGTTTTTTTTTCATTTTATTTGCATATTATGGTGGAAAATAAGTATTTGGTCAGAAACAAAATTTCATCTCAATACTTTGTGATATATCCTTTGTTGGCAATGACAGAGGTCAAACGTTTTCTGTAAGTCTTCACAAGGTTGCCACACACTGTTGTTGGTATGTTGGTCCATTCCTCCATGCAGATCTCCTCTAGAGCAGTGATGTTTTTGGCTTTTCGCTTGGCAACACGGACTTTCAACTCCCTCCAAAGTTTTTCTATAGGGTTGAGATCTGGAGACTGGCTAGGCCACTCCAGGACCTTGAAATGCTTCTTACGAAGCCACTCCTTCGTTGCCCTGGCGGTGTGCTTTGGATCATTGTCATGTTGAAAGACCCAGCCACGTTTCATCTTCAATGCCCTTGCTGATGGAAGGAGGTTTGCACTCAAAATCTCACGATACATGGCCCCATTCATTCTTTCATGTACCCGGATCAGTTGTCCTGGCCCCTTTGCAGAGAAACAGCCCCAAAGCATGATGTTTCCACCACCATGCTTTACAGTAGGTATGGTGTTTGATGGATGCAACTCAGTATTCTTTTTCCTCCAAACACGACAAGTTGTGTTTCTACCAAACAGTTCCAGTTTGGTTTCATCAGACCATAGGACATTCTCCCAAAACTCCTCTGGATCATCCAAATGCTCTCTAGCAAACTTCAGACGGGCCCGGACATGTACAGGCTTAAGCAGTGGGACACGTCTGGCACTGCAGGATCTGAGTCCATGGTGGCGTAGTGTGTTACTTATGGTAGGCCTTGTTACATTGGTCCCAGCTCTCTGCAGTTCATTCACTAGGTCCCCCCGCGTGGTTCTGGGATTTTTGCTCACCGTTCTTGTGATCATTCTGACCCCACGGGGTGGGATTTTGCGTGGAGCACCAGATCGAGGGAGATTATCAGTGGTCTTGTATGTCTTCCATTTTCTAATTATTGCTCCCACAGTTGATTTCTTCACTCCAAGCTGGTTGGCTATTGCAGATTCAGTCTTCCCAGCCTGGTGCAGGGCTACAATTTTGTTTCTGGTGTCCTTTGACAGCTCTTTGGTCTTCACCATAGTGGAGTTTGGAGTCAGACTGTTTGAGGGTGTGCACAGGTGTCTTTTTATACTGATAAGTTTAAACAGGTGCCATTACTACAGGTAATGAGTGGAGGAAAGAGGAGACTCTTAAAGAAGAAGTTACAGGTCTGTGAGAGCCAGAAATCTTGATTGCTTGTTTCTGACCAAATACTTATTTTCCACCATAATATGCAAATAAAATGAAAAAAAAACAGACAATGTGATTTTCTGGATTTTTTTTTCTCAGTTTGTCTCCCATAGTTGAGGTCTACCTACGATGTAAATTACAGATGCCTCTCATCTTTTTAAGTGGTGGAATTTGCACTATTGCTGACTGACTAAATACTTTTTTTCCCCACTGTATATACAATCTATACATCCTACTTACAATTTATATATAATCTTTACTCAAAATAAGATAGATCCGTGAAAACAACCCTCTAAGAGGAAGGAGTGCACCCCTATTTGTGAACAAGGGAGGGACCTAAGGGTGCTGTCATGGGCTTCCGAAAAATACCGTTACCGGTACATAGCTTAATACTTTATTCGGACTCCCATGACAGCACCACAAGAGAATTACAGAGATGTAAACTAACTTAGGGAGGGACTACGGCCTGCAGCACCCTTAGCCCAAAGGTGAGATCCGAGGAGGCACCCATATCTAACCTATAGTGGTTAAAAAAGGTGGAAGGAGATGACCAGGTGGCCGCCTTACATATCTGGTCAATTGACACTCCAGAACTCTCTTCCCAAGATGACGCCATGGCACGAGTGGAATGCGCCCTCAGATTCTGTGGAGCCGGACCGTCACATGTTGTGTAAGCAAGAGAGAGAGCCTCCCTAATCCACTTTGCTAACGTGTGTTTTGATACCCTAAACCCTTTCTTAGGACGTTGGAAGGATAAAAATAACGCGTTCTCTTTCTTCCAAGAATCGGTAGCTGATATATATTTTAGTAGGCACCTTTTGACATCTAACGTATGAAGCTTCTGCTCTTTAGGGTTGGTAGGATTAGGGAGGAAGGAAGAACTATCTCTTGTGTCCTGTGAAAGTGTGACGCTACCTTGGGTAAGTATGCTGGGTCCAGTTTTAGAGTAGTCACTCTATCATGTAAAAACTCTGAATAAGGGGGCACCCTGGAAAGTGCCTGTATATCACTTATCCTACGTGCGGATGTTATTGCTACCAAAAAAGCTGTCTTAAGGGATATGATTTTTAAAGAGGCCGAATCCAGAGGTTCGAATGGCTTCTCTGTCATGGCTGTAAGGCCTAAATTCAAGTCCCATGGTATACTTTTATCTCTGTGTATAGGTCTAGATCTACTAGCGGCTTTGATAAATCTAGTCACCCAGTAATTGCTGGCAATATCACAGGTAAACAGGGCCCCCAAGCCTGAAACCTGCACCTTCAAGGTACTTGTGGAGAGACTCAACTTGAGACCCCTCTGAAGGAATTCTAGAATCTGTTTTGTGGGTATTCCGTCCCTGAGATTAAACTCAGAGGTGGCCAGGAATCGTCTCCAGGTTCTAGCATAGATATTTGTAGTAATATGCTTCCTGCTCTTCAGAAGGGTATCGATTAAATTTAGGGAGAAACCTCTATCCCTCAATAGTGCCCTTTCAAACTCCATGCCGTCAAATGGAGTCCTGTTACTTGCAGATGGTTGACTGGCCCCTGGTAGAGAAGATTTGGGATGTCTGGCAGTACCCAGGGATCGCATACTGACATGGTCCTCAACCATGCCAACCAAGTCCTCCTGGGCCAGAATGGGGCAATTAGTATGACTTTTGCTCTATCTTCCCTGATCTTCCTCACCACCAGAGGTAAGAGGGCTAACAGTGGGAAAGCATATGCCAGAGAGAAGTCCCATTTTATTAGGAAGGCGTCCACTGCCAGTGGATTTTCCCTAGGGTTCAAAGAGCAGAACTTTTTTACTTTTCTGTTTTCCTTGCTTGCAAAGAGGTCCACCTCCGCCTGACCCCATCTGCGGACAATCTGGTTGAAAATGTCCGTGTTTAAAGCCCATTCTCCTTGTCTTAGCGCTCTGTGGCTTAGAAAGTCTGCCTTTGTGCTGTCTTTCCCTCTGATATGGAGCGCAGTTAAAGAGTGAAAATTTATTTCGGCTATTTGAAATAGATGTTCTGTTATCCGCATCAGGGCCTCGGAGCGTGTTCCACCTTGGTGGTTGATATAGGCTACTGCTACCTGGTTGTCCGAGAGGATCCTCACATGATGACCCTGTAGGTACATAATGAGTTTTTTAACTTCCAACTCAATCGCCAACAGCTCCCTCTGATTAGAGGAGGTCTCAGCTTTTTTAGTCCCAATGTCCCTGGACCAGTATGTCCCCCATATGGGCCCCCGAACCAGAGGGGCTAGCATCTGCGGTTATTACGCGGGTTATCTGCGTCACCCAGGGCACCCCTGAGGATAGGTTGTTCTCATCAAGCCACCTTCTAAGAGACGTTAAAGTCAAGGGGCTCAAAGATATCTGATCCTGTAGAGACCCCTCTAAGGCCCTGTCACTAATTAGGACGTCCCTCTGGAGGGATCTAGTGTGAAACTGTGCCCACCTGACTGCTGGCATACATGAGGTCAGAGAGCCTAACAACGACATGGCTTGCCTAAGGGTCATGGAGTGCTTGTCAATCGCCTGAAGTACCTGCTGTTGTATGTGTTTTAACTTATCCGATGGCAGAAGACATTGCTGGGTTTCTGAATTTAACAGTAAGCCTAGGAATTTTTGGACTCTTAGGGGCTGAAATCGGGATTTCTCGTAATTTATTATCTACCCGAGGTGTTCAAGTCTCGACTTAGCCCTTTCTTTCTGAGATAAACAATGGCCCACCGAATTGCCCACAATTAAAAAATCGTCTAAGTATGGGACAATCAGGATGTCTGCCTCTCGTAGATGAGCCATGACTTCGGCCACTATCTTCGTAAATACCCGGGGGGCTGCTGAGAGACCAAAAGGGAGAGCCCTAAACTGAAAATGATGGACTAAACCGTCCACTGACACTGCCACTCTCAGAAACTGCTGGAAGTCTGTGTGGATGGGCACATGATAGTACGCGTCTTTCAAATCCACGACTGCCATAAAACACCCTTTAAACAACATCTTTATTGCTGAACCGATAGACTCCATCTTAAAGGTTTGGTCAACCAAGAATTCATTAAGGGAACGTAAATTAATAATGGTCCTGAATGATTTATCTGGCTTTTGGATCAGGAACAGGGGAGAGTAGAAGCCTCTACCTCTCTCAGACTCAGGAACCTCCACCAGGACATTTTTTGGCAGACTCAAGACTTCTGCTTCTATAGCGGCTTGTTCAAGTGGCGAACGTAAGGGAGATAGTTTAAAGGTATCCCGAGGGACCTGACTAAACTCCATCCTGAGTCAGGTGGATATTACGTTTCGCACCCAGTCACTATTGGTGATCTGTAGCCATGCTGGAAGGAAGGCTGACAGTCTACCCCCCCCCGGGAATCGCTAGTCATTGTCCAGGTTTCTTTCACTCTCTTGAAGAACGCCTGAACATAAAGCCCGTACCTCTCCTTCTTCTATCCTCCCATCTGGGATGGTCTCTATTAGGCGATGGATTACGCCTTCTACCCTGACCGAATCTCTTCCTATTGAACGAGCGTCAGTAGGGTGCAGACCACAGATTAGGGAACTTCTTCTCTTCGTCCCTGGCTTTATCCAGCAACTCGTCCAGGACTGTTCCAAACAAATATTCCCCTTTGCACGGGATAGTGCAGAGTTTTGTCCTGGACTGGATGTCTCCCGGCCAGCATTTTAGCCACAGGTCTCTATGAGCCGCATTCGAAAGTCCTGCTGCCCTAGCGCCCATTCTAACTGCATCAGCTGAGGCATCCGCTAGGAAGGCTGCGGCCTCCTGGATTACTGGTAGGGCACCCAAAATAGTCTGTCTAGATGTCCCATATTTTAACTGAGACTCCAGTTGGTCCAACCAGACCATCATGGACCTGGCCGTACATGTTGAGGCTACTGCTGGTCTTAGGGAACTGGCTGCCATCTCCCAGATTCCTTTAAGGAAGGTGTCTGCCTTCCTGTCTAGGGGGTCTTTAAGGGTCCCCATGTCCTTGGAGGGTAGCGAGGCTCTCTTTGATGCCTTGGCAATTGCCACATCCAATTTAGGGGCTTTGTCCCAAGTGCTAGCTGTCCTCAAAGGGGTATCTACATTTGAGGGCTGGTAGAAGTGAACCTCTTTTATCCGGTTTCTTCCATTCTCTACAAATTAGTTCCTGAATCTTTTCGTTCAAAGGGAAGACCCTTCGCTTTTTCTGATCCAGCCCCCCAAACATGACATCCTGCATGGATAGCTGTGGTTTTGGCTCCTCCACCTCCATTGTTGCTCTCACTGCCTTTAACAGCTTGTCCACCAGGTCTAGTGGTAGACAGAATCAACCAGAATCCTCTTCTTCCGAGGAGGACGAGGGGAATGAGCCAGAGGAGTCCTTATTTCTCCTCCTTTCCACCGAGGAATCTGACTCCACAGGGTCCACAACCCTTGAGCTTCCCACCTGGGACAGGGATTTTAGGGTTTCTCTCATCTCTGCCCTGACTGTCCTTTAAGCTTGCAGCGACTTTAGGCGATTCCTCCGCCACTGTCTGCTGGATACAGGGGGACATAACTTTTTTGGGCATGAGTCCGGTAGTGGGCATGCACAGAGAGCGCATTCTCTGTGTTTTGCCTTACTCATGGCTTTCTTTCCTTGAGAATAAAACCTAAAGGGAGGCTCTATCACTGAGTGAACATTCACGTAGGACACTTACCGGTGCAGAAAATAGGTACCGGAGTATGACGGGGATCTTTCTCAGTCGATGCTCCCATGCATCTGGAGGAGCTCCTATGACTGGACTGGTCACTCCTTTTGGCACGCTCCTCCCATGATTCTTTTCTCTTCTGTTTGGTCTGCCGAAGGTCTTCTAGGGGCGGCAGTCATGCCTGTCGTCATCGCTGCTGCTGTCGCTGTTGCTGCCGCTGCTGCTGCTCCTGGTTGCTCTCCATTATCACGTGCAATAATGTGGCCAGAAGCATGGAACCCCTCTTGGGCCCTGCTTAAATACCCCTCCTCCGATCAGCAGACATGGCGCGCCCCCCCGATTGGTCTCCACCAGCCCAGCTGGCAGAGGTATTGGCTGGTCTGTCGGTACTCACCGGCGCTTGTTCTGATGGGCGCCACCATCTTAGATTCCCTGTGCAGTGGTGCCGTTGACCCGGAAGTGAAAAATGAGGATGAATGAACTCATGGAGATCAACATCCAACACTGCGGAGACACCATCACATGTTTCTCAACACAGTGATTCTAGAGCAATGCCCCCATCCCTTATGGGAAATATGCAAAAACATGCAAAACACAAGCCGCGGAGACACCATCACATGTTTCTCAACGCAAGCAGTGACTAACCAGGTCTTTCCCCGGGAAGGAACAACCATGGGAAGGGCAGTCTCCAATGAAGGAAACCACCTATGCCAAAACATGGTATCCATCCACAGACAGCTGTTTTTTTTTTTTTAAAAACCATTCAGGTTAGTTATAAACAACTCAATATAAGCTCATCAACTTAAACATCGTTGTTTCAACTCTCCTCATCATGGTTCATATTTATTTTAGTATAGCAAACCAAGGGTACACACAAAGACATCCTAAACATCACAAAAAATTCACTGATATTTGATCAGGTGCTGCCATTTTTTAAATTTCCAGACACCCTCTGCATCAGAACCACCACCGCCTTCACTGTCTAATTTATAAATCAAGTATAATCTAGAAAGGATCAGTCCGACACACTTATTCACAGATACATGCTTCTCTTTGAAAATTCCTAAATTCCTCACATCCCACAAACTCTGCATCACACAAGTCATAATTAACCATAGGATTCTATTTTTCACATGACCACATGCACCAATTCCAAACATTGCAACACGCCAGTCAATAAAACTCACACCCGCTAACTCCTTACACAACCCACCTACACACTTCCACACACTGCACGCGTAATCACAGTCCCACATAGTATGCCACACAGTCTCACATCCACCACATCCTTCCCTTGGCACACATCAGTTCTGGTCAGACCTCGTCTCTTCTGAACCTGTCGCACAGGCAAAATATTGTGCAAGGACATCCATACAATATCCTTTTGTCTATTAGACATCCCGTACGTTCCCAAACTCTTCCATGCAACCGAAACTTCATTCCCTCTCAACCCCACAATATTACATTCCACATCATTCTTACATATTATTTTCATCACATTCCTAGCCATTCTAAAATCATTCATCGGTACACTCAGCAAATCATGCTTCCTCACAAACTTCTCAATCACCTCATACCAGACCAGACACTGGAAAGCAACAGGCACTCTAGCATCCCTCTTTCTCCAACATAAGCCATATAACATCCAACCAGCAGAATAACTTGCCATATACGCTCCCTTATTTCCTTTATTCAGCAAAATAACAACAGTTTTGATATACTGAAGCCCCAGAAAAATCTCAATGTTTGGAAAGGCCATGCCACCATGGTGACACGCCTTGAAAAGACTCTGTTAAGTTTCTCTATTTTACTGCTCCAGAAAAAAGTAAAAACTAACTTTTCCACTCTTTTTATTTTCCTACATGATGGTGGAAAAACTGTTGCAATAAAAAGCAAAATCGGAAGAATCACCACTTTTATGACCAAAATCTTACCACTCAAGGTCAAGTCTCTCAGTCGCCAAAAATTTAACTTGCGCTCTATGCGCAATCCACACTCCTCCCAGCTCTCCATACCTTCCAAGTCCTTATTAAATAATACTCCCAGCACTTTGATAGCACTCTCCTCACACTTTACCCCCTCCATTTTAACCCTGTCATCCCCAAAACATTTAAAACTGCATTTATTCCAATTCACTCTAAAGCCAGATGCACCACAGAAAAACTCCAGAAGCAACTTTACCCTACTCATAGACGCAACACTTTCACTCACAGCCACAACATCATCCATATATCCAAGAACTTTCACATGCTTCCCACCACTCCCAGGTACCAACAAACCTTGCATCATTTTATCACGTCTCACCAAGCACAACAGAGGTTCAATCACACATACAAACAAGACAGGGGACATGGGACACCCCTGCCTTACACCAGACTTAATATTCACTTTCTCACTCAACCACCCATTAACAAGAAACTCACTTGACACACAATCATACAATGACATTATCCCATTCACAAATTTTTGAGGAAATCCCATTCTATCCAGAACTTTAAACAAACACATGCGAGACCCTATCAAACGCTTTCTCAAAATCAATTGACAAAACCATACACTTCTGTTTCCTTCCCATGCAGTCTCCAATCAAATCCCTTAATAACAATAAGTTATCACTAGCGTTGAGCGATACCACCCGATACTGAAAAATATCGGATCGGAATGGATTGGCCGATCTAAAAAAAAAGTATCGGGTATCGCCGATTCCGAAAGTCCCATTCAAGTCAATGGAACAGAAATATCGGAATTAAAAAAAACCTTTCTTTCCCTGTCGGTTAATTCTACATGAAGAAAAACAACTAATAATAATGTAGAATGTATTGTGGGAGGTGTAGGAGACATTAAAGCCATAGAGGTTTAGCCCAATCAAATGGAATAGCAGGATTTTTTTTTTTTAAAGACGTTCGTAATTACAAAGTCTTCTCCTTCTTCTCTTTCTCCTTCTCCTTCTTCTTCCCTGTAGTTGTTATCTATAAAAGTTTGAAGATTACACCTTCCGTTTAGCCTGTCACAAAAGATTTACAACAGGATTTGTCCGCGTTCAGTTTGGCCTGCATCAGCAGGCCTTTTCCAGGGGCACCACGAGGAGGAACGGACTCACCCCCATACACTGCTTAGTCTTCTTCTGCTTATAAATTTGATAATCTCATTTGCTCAGATTTTTAGTCTTATGCTTAATGTTCTTCTGCTTTTGGTTTTTATGCTTCTTGGTCTTCTGTCTCTTGTTGTTCTGCATCTTGGTGGTTGTCTTCCTGTTCTTTGTCCTCTTGGTCATCTTCTTCAGGGTCATCTTTTAGGTATTCTTCTGTGTGGTCTTCAGGGTCATCGTCTTCAGGGTCATTGTCAGGGAGATCCAGAGTGAGAATCAAAAACCATTTCCACAAGCTTGAACTTGGAAAAGTAGCAGAAGTTACAAGAAGGCTGAGGAACTGGCGAGAACCAGCTGACGGTGCTGGAACCCAGAGTGGCAGCAGAAGGAACAACAGCCAATGGCACAACAGTGGACCAGCTGACAGTGCTGGAACACGGTTACTAAGCAGGAGGTACCTGTGCTCCAAAGCACTTCCAAGGACCAGCAGACGTTGCTGGAACTCGGATACCGAGAAGGAGGCACCTAGGCCAAAGGCTCTGCCGAGAGTCAGCTGACGGTGCTGGAACCCGGATGGGTAGCAGAAGCTGCAAGAGCAAATGACACTAGCGAGGACCAGCTGACGGTGTTGGAACCCGGAGGGGCAGCAGAAGGAACAAGAGCCAATGGGACAACCGTGGACCAGCTGACGGTGCTGGAACATGGTTTCTAAGCAGGAGGTACCTGTGCTAAAAAGCACTACCAAGGACCAGCAGACGTTGCTGGAACTCGGATACCGAGAAGGAGGCACCTAGGCCAAAGGCTCTGCCGAGAACCAGCTGACGGTGCTGGAACCCGGATGGGTAGCACAAGGTACCCAGGAAAAAAACAAAGTTGCAAGGCCGTGAGCCGGCCGCAGTTACCAAAACCCACAGTCCAACAGGGGGTGCTTGTCCTATTGGCACTACAAAACCAGCCTTTATTACCAGAACCCACAGCCCACATAGGAAGCACCAAAACTGCAGGCACCATAGACTCGGCTAACCCGACCGCAACACGACAGGACAACGTATTGGTGGCAAAGTGACGTTGACACTACCCAGAAACAGCAGGCGTGCTATAACCAGGCTGGGCAGGAGGGAGTACCCGTGCCAAAGACACTGCCGAAAACCAGCTGACAATGCTGGAACCCGGAGGGGCAGCAAAAGGAACAAGAGCCAATGGCACAACCGTGGACCAGCTGACGGTGCTGGAACACTGTTTCTATGCAGGAGTTACCTGTGCTCCAAAGCACTACTAAGGACCAGCAGACGTTGCTGAACTTGGATACCAAGAAGGAGGCACCTAGGCCAAAGGCTCTGCCGAGAAACAGCTGACGGTGCTGGAACCCAGCTGGGCAGGAGGGAGTACCCGTGGCAAACACACTTCTGAGCAGCAACATGCGATGTTGAAGCCAAGGGGTCAATCATGCAGCAGGCTGAGGCCAACTTGGAGCGAGTTTTATATTCGTTGTACACAACTACTGATTGTAACCCTGCTCCACTTTGGCCTCTGACTCTACTGTCTCTTGTATTTCACCTGGCCTGCAATCACGCCAGTTGCTGCTCTGCAGTGTTGTCTGCACAATCCACACTTGTTCCTGAGTTACTGGGGCTCAGTCACGTCAGTTGATCCCCTGATGTGTGTCCGGCAAGGTGTCCTGCTCTGTCCACATTCACACAACTATTAATGGGAATGGGGACAGAGCAGGAGACATTGCCGGACACACATCAGGGGATCAACTGACGTGACTGAGCCCCAGCAACACAGGAACAAGTGTGGATTGTGCAGACGGCATATCAGAGCAGCGACTGGCGGGCTTGGAGGCCAGGGGAAATACTAGAGACAGTACAGCCAGAGGCCTAAGTGGACCACGGTTAAAATTCAGTAGTAGTGTGATGTTGGAGGCAGCAGTAGACTTTGCCATCCGCACAGCAGGGGAACAGCTGTCGTTACTGAACCCCACAGACACAGGAGCGAGTGTTTATATCTGTGCGGACAGCACTTCCAGGCTACAACTGGCTGTGTTGTAGCCCAGGATGAAGCATGCAGCAGGCGGAGGACAACTTGCAGCTGGTTTTATAGAGGTTGTAGACTACTGTTGATTGTCACCGTGCTCCACTATGGCCTCCGGCTCCACTGTCTCTAGTATTTCCCCTGGCCAACAACCCCGCCAGTTACAGCTCTGAAGTTGCGTCTGCACAATCCACACTTGTTCCTGTGTAACTGTGGCTCAGTCCAGTCTATTGATCCCCTGATGTGTGTCTGGCAAGGTCTCCTGCTCAGTCCTCATTCACACTACTAGTAATGTGAACAGAGCAGGAGACCTTGCCGGACACACATCAGGGGATCAACTGACGGGACTGAGCCACAGTAACTCAGGAACAAGTGTGGATTGTGCAGATGCCACTTCAGAGCTGTAACTGGCGGGGTTGTTGGCCAGGGGAAATACTAGAGACAGTGGAGCCAGAGGCCTAAGTTGAGCACAGTTACAAATCTGTAGTATTTGCATGTGGAGGCAGCACTAGACTTTGCCGTCTACACAGCAGGGGAACAGCTGGCATTACTGAACCCCACAGACACAGTAGCAAGTGTGATTTTCTCTGTGAAGACGGCACTTCTGAACACCAACTGGCCTTGTTGGAGCCCAGGATGAGGCATGGAGCAGGCTGAGGCCTGATGGTGTTGGCATGTGGAGGCAGCACTAGACTTTGCCGTCTACACAGCAGGGAAACAGCTGGCATTACTGAACCCCACTAACACAGGAGCTAGTGTGCTTTTCTCTGCGAAGACGGCATTTCTGAACACCAACTGGCGTTGTGGGAGCCCAGGATGAGGCATGGAGCAGGCTGAGGCCTGATGGTGTTGGCATGTGGAGGCAGCAGGAGACTTTTCCGTCTACACAGCAGGGGAACAGCTGGCATTACTGAACCCCACTGACACAGTAGCTGTGACGAAGTGTCAGCTTATGCTGAGTCGTTCTTCTTAGAAAGAGTGGACCCTCTGGGCCGTGGCACCCACCCACCTAGGGCAAGCTGACCTAGTGAGAACCACCCCTATACGGGGAGTGTCAGGGGCAAGACCAAGGGGGTGAGCCACCCCGGCAGCTGGACCAGACGGCCGGCTCAGGGAAACAAGACAAGGCAAGACGAGTCATTACTTCAAAGGAACTTCATTAAGGAAGACTTCAGGTACAACAGGTGCAAAACGTGAACACACAGAACATAAAGCAGGGTGCGTGCAAGAGCACGCTGAGGTCCAAGACTTGTGGAACTCTTCAGGGTGCAACAGCAAACGCGAACACACAGTTCATGAAACAGGGTGTGTGCAATGGCACGCCGAGGTCCAGGCATGGAACGTGCAGATGGTACACGGACATCGTACTCTCGACAACAGTCCACGATCAACCAGGACATCAGGGTCTGTAGCTCAGAGGGTGATCGGACATCCAGAAGTTAGCCAGGGTTCCATGCAAGGAAACAAGAGAGTTAGTGACATGGTGCGTGTCAACGGACATGCCAGGATCAGGTTCACAGGACAGAGACCTGCGCATGCCGAGGGGCATGCCAGGGAGAGGCACAGAGTACGGTGGCATCGGAATCCAAATGCTGGCATCGACCGACAGGGTCCAGGTATCTGGCTACGGACATCAGCTCCGGACATCAGGCCGCAGTCATCTAGGTCCGGACCTCTGGCAGCGGTCGGCAGGTTATGGAATCCAGCAGGCAAACTAGAGGTACAGAGAAGAGCAAAAGGAGACAAAGACTTTGTGCAAGAGTAGCACAAAAAGGCACAGTGCAAGAACCAGCGTGAGTGCAAGGGAGCACAGAGACCACGGCGGGGAGCACCGGCAGGGGGTACTGACGATGGCAGTTGCAAGCGGGCACGACTAGAGGCGGCACCGCTGCGGGGCCACGCAGCCAGACCACTATAGCACTGGACGGGGCATGGCTGGGGCACACAGGCGAGCATGGCTAGAGGCGGCACGGCTGAGGCACATCAGGTAGGCACAGGCGACCAGGCACGTGCACAGAGGCACGGAGCCCCAAGACAGGGCTAGGCAAAGACACAGGACAGAGACGCGTACAGCCAGTACGGCAAAGCCTAGTGTAAAATGTGCAAGAGCGCACGAAACATCAGGGACAATACAAAGAACGAGGCAGAGACCTGCGCATGCAAAGAGCATGCCAGGGACAGGGACAGTCTAGCAGCGGAGCGTAGGCCGAAGCCCAGAGCCGGGCCAAGGAAGGACCTTGGGACTAGACAGGGTACAGAGCGAGACCTGCACGTGTAGAGACACGCCAGGGACAGGGACAGTCTAGCAGCGGAGCGTAGGCCGAAGCCCAGAGCCGGGCCAAGGAAGGACTTTGGGACTAGACAGGGTACAGAGCGAGGCCTGCACGTGTAGAGACACGCCAGGGAGAGGTTCAGAGCGGAGGCCTGCACGTGTAGAGACACGCCAGGGAGAGGTTCAGAGACAGAGGCAGGGTACCTGAAGCCACAAAGCAGAGCGAGACATGAAACAAGGAACAGAATCAGAGCAAACAAGGACTACAAGGCAAAGCAGGGCAGGGACAGAACATGGCACGAAGGACAAACACTAGACAAGACAAGAGACGGACTACGAGCACGGAGCGTGTGCAGAGATGCACGACAGAGCAGAGTGCAAGGGCGCAAAATAGAGGGAGCGCCCCACAGACCAAGCAGCCATGCAGGGACACCACACAATACTCAGACCCTGAGCATAGGATGGGGCGGCCTGATACAGGGCATAGCACCTCCTCTTCCAGGTCAGGACCAGGGGAGCACTTCCGGGTTCAGATCCACAGGATAACAGAGCGCAATCACATGTTCCAGGCATGACGAGACGACTGCAGATCCAGTGCTGAAACCTAGACAGGTCACATGATCAGAGTTCTAGACATGACGAGATGATTGCTGAACCAGACAGTGAAGGATCTTTAGGAAACGTCACATGATCAGCGTTTCAGACATGACGAGATGATTGCCGAACCAGAAAGTGCAGGATCTTTAGGAAACGTCACATGATCAGCGTTTCAGACATGACGAGATGATTGCAGAACCAGACAGTGCAGGATCCAGGCAGGGACACATGACCAGGGATTCTAGACATGACGAGAAGATCACAGAAGGCAGAGCAGAAACGCAGGCATCCTGCAGCTCAGACATGAAGTGAGTGTGCACACTGCTCTAGGGAACATGCAGGATAGCAGACAAGATATGGGCATTGCTCCAGGAGTTCTTGAGACAAAACAGACGTGGCGGACATGACAGTAGCGAGTGTGTTTTTCTCTGTGAAGATGGCACTTCTGAACACCAACTGACATTGTTGGAGCCCAGGATGAGGCATGGAGCAGGCTGAGGCCTGATGGTGTTGGCATGTGGAGGCAGTACTAGACTTTGCTGTCTACACAGCAGGGGAACAGCTGGCAATACTGAAACCCACAGACACAGTAGCGAGTGTGTTTTTCTCTGTGAAGACGGCACTTCTGAACACCAACTGGCGTTGTTGGAGCCCAGGATGAGGCATGGAGCAGGCTGAGGCCTGATGGTGTTGGCATGTGGAGGCAGCAGGAGACTTTGCCATCTACACAGCAGGGGAACAGCTGGCATTACTGAACCCCACAGACACAGTAGCGAGTGTGTTTTTCTCTGTGAAGACGGCACTTCTGAACACCAACTGGCGTTGTTGGAGCCCAGGATGAGGCACGGAGCAGGCTGAGGCCTGATGGTGTTGGCATGTGGAGGCAGCAGGAGACTTTGCCATCTACACAGCAGGGGAACAGCTGGCAATACTGAACCCCACTAACACAGGAGCTAGTGTGTGTTTCTCTGCAAAGACGGCACTTCTGAACACCAACTGACTTTGTTGGAGCCCAGGATGAGGCATGGAGCTGGCTGAGGCCAACTTGCACCACGTTTTATAGAGGTAGTAGACTACTACTGATTGTAACCATGCTCCACTATGGCCTCTGGCTCCACTGTCTCTAGTATTTCCCCTGGCCTCCAACCCCGCCAGTGACAGCTCGGAAGTGGCGTCAGTACAATCCACACTTCTTCCTGTGTTACTTGGCCTCAGTCCCGTGAGTTGATCCCCTGCTGTGTGTCCGGCAAGGTCTCCTGCTCTGTCCTCATTCACACTACTAGTAATGGGAATGTGGACAGAGCAGGAGACCTTGCAGGACACACATCAGGGGATCAACTGATGTGACTGAGGCCAAGTAACACTGGAACAAGTGTGGATTGTGCAGATGCCACTTAAGAGCTGTCACTGGCGGGGTTGGAGGCCAGGGGAAATACTAGAGACAGTGGAGCCAGAGGCCTAAGTGGAGCAGGGTTAAAAATCAGTAGTAGTTTGATTGTGGATGGAGCAGGAGACTTTGCCGTCCACACAGCAGGGGAGCAGCTGGCGTTACTGAACCCCACTAACACAGGAGCTAGTGTTTTTCTCTGTGCAGACGACACATCTGAGCGACAACTGGCTGTATTGAAGCCCAGGGATTATAGTTCAGGTAGTAGAAACATGAACACAACAGGAGACCTGTATACAGTTACCAACCAATTATTTAGCCGGGAAGAGGACTGGCAAATTCTGGGGAGATCCAGGCCTTGTTCATTTTCAGAAAAGTAAGCCGGTCGACGTTATCGGAAGAAAGTCGCGCGCGACGGTCTGTTAGTACACCACCTGCGGCACTAAAGACGCGTTCCGATAATACACTGGCAGCAGGGCAAGCCAGCACCTCCAATGCATACTGGCTAAGCTCTGGCCATGTATCCAGCTTAGAGACCCAAAACTTGAAGGGGGAAGAGCCATCTGGGAGTACAGTCACAGGGCAAGACATGTAGTCTGTCACCATCTGACGGAAACGTTGCCTCCTGCTGACTGGAGCCGTCAGTGATGGTGTAGACAATTGTGGCGGACACACAAAACTTTGCCACATTTGGGCCATAGTGGTCTTGCCTTGTGCTGAGGCGCTGCCTCTGCTCCCTCTTTGTGCCGAGTTTCCTCCACTGGCTCGACGCACAGAGGTGCTTTGTAAAGCACTAGCACCACTGCTGTCGGGTGGAATGGAAAACATGATGGACTGCACCAGTGTGTCTTGGTACTCTCGCAGTTTACGCTCCCGGTTCAACGTTGGTATGAGGGTTTGCAAGTTGTCCAGGTAGCGAGGATCTAGGAGGGTGTACACCAAATAATCAGCCGTGTAGAGAATGTGGGCGATGCGGCGGTCGTTACTCAGGCACTGCAGCATGAAGTCAACCATGTGCTGCAGACTCCCAATTGCCAAAGAACCGCTGTCCCCTGCTTGAGGCGTGATCTCTGCCTGCTCTGCATCACCCCACCCTCGCTGTACATACTGACTAGAGCTTTGTGTACCTCCCTCCTCTGTAGAGATGTCTTCCTCCTCCATCGACTCCTCCTCATCCTCCTCACAAAGTGTCCCCTGCCTAGGCCTTTGTGAGGAAGCACGTAGCGCAGACTGTCCAGAAGCAGATGGCATTTGGGAATCCTCATCCTCTACCTCTTCCAAAACCTCATCCCTTAGTGCTTGCAGTGTTTTTTGAAGCAGGCAGATAAGGGGGACAGTCATGCTGACTAGTGCATCATCTGCACTCGCCATCCGCGTGGAATCATCAAAGGCACGCAAAACGAGGCAGATGTCCTTCATAGAGGCCCACTCAGTGGTGAAGTGTGACCGGCGCACATTGCGACTTGTTTGCACCTGATGCAGCTGGTACTCCATGACTGCTGCCTGCTGCTCACACAACCGCTCCAACATATGTAACGTTGAATTCCACTTGGTGGGTAGGTCACATATGATGCGTTGTTCCGGAAGGCGTAATCGGCGCTGCAGAGCAGCAAGGCGCGATCTTGCCGTGCTGGAACGACGCAAGTGAGCGCACTCTATGCGGACCTTGTGCAGCAGTGCATCAAGATCCGGTTAGTCCCTCAGAAAGCTCTGCACGACCAAGTTGAGCACATGTGCCAGACATGGGATGTGAGTGAGGTTGCCTAGGCCAAGAGCTGCCACCAGATTTCGGCCATTGTCACACACTACCAAGCCCGGCTGGAGATTCGCTGGCACAAACCACACGTCGCTCTCCTGCTTGATGGCATTCCAGAGCTCCTGCGCTGTGTGGCTTCAATTCTCCAAAGAAATTAATTTCAGTACGGCCTGTTGACGTTTGGCCATGTCTGTGCTCATATCGGTCGTAACAGGCTCCTGCTGCGCTATTTCAGAGGAACTTGATTAGGAGGAGGAGTCAATATGTACTGACTGGATTCCTGCAATCCGTGGAGTTGGCAGAACACGTAGAGCGCCACTCTCCAGATCTGTACCCGGCTCCACAACATTGACCCAATGGGCAGTGAGGGAAAGGTATCGTCCCTGTCCATGGTTACTGGTCCACGCATCGGTGGTCAGGTGAACCTTGCTACTGATGGCGTTTAGTAGCGCATGTTTTATGTTTGCTTCCACATGTTTCTGCAGGGCAGGGATGGCTTGCTTGCTGAAATAAAAGCGGCTCGGCACGGTGTATTGTGGGACTGCCAATGCCATGAAGTCCCGGAAGGTGTCAGTCTCCACCAGCCTGAATGACAGCATTTCAAGGGCCAGTAGTTTGCAATGCCAGCATTCAGAGCCTGTGCTCGGGGATGGTTTGCCGAGTATGGCCGCCTTTTCTCCCATGCCTGTGCTACCGATGGCTGCCAAGTGGCCTGGGAGTGTGAGGATGACTTGGAACGTGGTGCTGTGGGTGGAATGTCACAGGGTCTCTGGACAACAGTGCCAGAGGTTCTTCCTTGGCGATCCTGTGAGGAAGCCGAACCAGCTGTATGTTTCCACATATTAGTGGTATTGAGGTTGCTGACATTTTTCCCTCTTTTGACTCTCTGATGACACAGCTTGCATTTGACAAAGCAAAGTAGCTGCAGGACACACTACTCAGCGTGAGCTGCGCTCACACACAGTCAGAGACCTCTCAGACAGCCGTGAACAGTGCAGCTAAGTGGGCACTAGCACTGAAAGGCTGCAGAAAGGCTTCGCTGTCTACTACTAGTGTTTGCAACCAACGTATATGGATACGGATGGAAGCACACTATATAGAATTTTTTTTATAAATAAGCAGCTCAAAAAGAAATATATGTATGAGGCAGCAGTGAGGCACGCTGGGCGTCCTACAACCAGACGTGGCTGCAGGACCCACTCCACAGCGTGAGCTGCACTCACACAGCCCTTGCAGACAGCTGTGAACACTGCTGCTAGGGAAAAGCAAGCCACAGTGGTGGTTTATGTAGCCTGGGTAAAGCACAATATTGTTTTGAGGATCGCTATTTCTAACTGTCCCTCACAGTCTTCAACAGCAGCCTGTCCCTAACTGAATTCACAGCAGAGTGACCAGAAATGGCGGCGGCAGTGGCTTTTATAGTGCATCATGACATCATTTCAGCAGTCAATCACAGCCATGCCAATAGTTAACATGCCTACATGCCTAACAGGATGTGCCCACACTTCTGAGGATTCCCATTGGCTGAATCAAAGCGAGCGGGCTGATAGCATTATGGGACCTTCCGATTCCGGTATCCAATATGAAAAAAGTATCGGAAGTCAGTATCAGAATTCCGATACAGCTAATATCGGCCGATACCCGATACTTGCGGTATCGGAAAGCTCAACACTAGTTATCACTCATACTTCTTCCAGGCACAGCGCACACTTGATCCTCATCCACAATACTACCATTCACCTCACGCATACGATTCGCCAACAATTTGCTATAGATTTTGTTATCTGCGTTCAGCAATGTTATAGGTCTCCAATTCTCTAAACACTGTCTCTCACCTTTCTTATGTACAAGCACAACCACCCCCTCTTTCATTGACTCACACAACTTACAACTCACCCACATATACTTACATATCTCAGTCAAATCAGCACCCAGAAAATCCCACGCCTTCACATACAATTCTACCGGCAATCCGTCTTTACCTGGAGTCTTATTCTTTTTAGCACTCTTCATCACATTTTCTACTTCTTCCATAATTACGTCCTCATTCAAAATATCACATTCTCCACTATCCAACTTGTTCTCTAACCCATTCAGCACTTCTGAAACAAGACCAGAATCAATCCATTTTTTATCATATAACTTGCTATAGAACCTATTCACCTCCTTTATCACATTCTCACCTGACACACACAAACCATTCCTATCCAGGATTTTATCCATATCAACCTTTCTCCCATTCATTTTCTTAAAAAAGAACCTCGTGCACTTTTCATCTTTCTCAAGATGTTCTATTTTGGTGCGATAGATGATTTCTTTCCCTTTTTCATCCATAACACGCTTTAATTCACTCTTTGTCTCAGCCAGCAGATCAGACACATCCATCCCACTTTCTCGACACTTCCTTAACCAGTCTAAGCGCCTGTTTAAATCATTACATCTACTCCGATAAATAGCAGCTTTTTTATAGCCCCACTTTTTGAAGAATTTTTTGCAACACACCTTAACCCAGTCCCACCATTCTAGTACACATGCAAAATCCCTCTTACATACTCTCCACTCTTTATACTTTATTTTTAATTCATTCATCACATCCTCATCTTCTGACAATCTTACATTCAGCTTCCAAACCCCACCCCCATACACACGGTCATCAATCGCACTAAACATACCTCTCAAACACTCATGATCAGAAAAAGGTACAGCATTTTGTTCAAAATTCATACACAACATATTTTTGGAAAACAACATTTTATCTATCCTGGATGCAATACCACCCCTATCAGCATGGTACGTTGGCGGTGGTGGGATGCCAAATTTCAGAGCAGCAGCATCTAGAAGGGAAAAATCAGAAATAAGATTGGATAACTTTTTACCAGTTATTTCACAATTCCCTTCTGTGATGCAATTAAAGTCTCCAACTAACACTGTAGGCATTTTGCCCGGAAGAAACAAACTTAATTTTTCCAAAAGAGCCAGGCGCTCCTTTTTCCTGTCGTGTCCTGATAGACAGTACACATTAATAATTCTAGCCCGCCACCCCCTATAGCTAACATGTGCAATTATACATCTACCCACCTCTACCACCGTGTAGCTATCTAAACTAATCTCCCTGTTACCCATTAATATCCCTACACCATCATTCCTGTTAACACATGAGCCAGACCATACATGCTGTCCGTAAGGCCAGTCCTTATCGCTAGGAGCGTCCACAATCCCACATTCCTGAAGACAAAAGATGTGAGCATTCATCTGTTTAATATAATCTAGAATGATTGCCCTCCTGAATTTGGATCTAATTTGCCTGACATTCAGGGACACAATGCCCCAACCAGCTTGGGGAGCCATAACATGACTGTGTTATTTACATGACGGCAAACACGCCACATCCTCTTCAGCCATTTTCGTCTTCCATCTGGAACTGCAACTCCTTGAATCTGTTTACGTCTAGGGGAATGCCTAAAAAAGCATTGGTTTCTGGAGAGAAGACATTCTGAGGGTAACTACGTTCACTCACCGGACTTAAACCAACTTCACCGGGGTCTGCCCAATCCGTTCTGGGCTTCTTACAGGAATTTCCAGGCTCCTCATCCTCAGAGGACCTCGCAAGAGTGGTCACCTTGATCTCCACAACTGGCCAACTCCTCCTCAGTAGCAAACCAAGATACACTGGGGGTATTGCCAAGAGTACTCACCAACTCCCCCTCCCCACAGACACCAGACTGATGAGGGAGCTCACATTCAACATCAGTAGCTTCCAAAACTGCCACCTCTGGGCTGGGAGACTCCGTTTGGGGCAGGGCCTCCTCATGTGCATCCATGATTTCAGGTTCCTCAATAAGTTCCAGGTCTGAAACCTGTGGAATGTCAACAATAGCAGCAGGGGGTGCAGCTGCCCCACCTGAGACCTCAGCGTAAGAACTAGGACTGATCCTGGCCTTACAGTCCCGATACTTATGGCCCTCCTCACCACAAGCATTACACATAACAGGATTTGTGAAGTCTTTTGCCATATGGCCAGAAGCATTGCAATTCCTGCAAGTTGGCATCTCCTTGCAACTATCCTGGGTATGCCAGAAATTTTTACACCTCCTGCAATACATCTGGGCAACTGGAAAGAATAAATCTCACAAAAAATTTGTACTTCCCGGTCCAGAGCCTTTCTCGATTCAGGACCCTGTGGGAGTACTGAACATAAATGCAATGTCCTTTCAAAAATAAAGCAATGTCCTCCAGGGAAACGAAAGGGTTGTGCATGAAAACTACAAATGGGATATCTCCCTTAGAGTACAGTAAAGGTAAGACCTTCCAGCAAAGGATTTACCACTCCATTTTTCAGGGCAGTAAACAAATTCTGGCAAGCCGCCATAGGAGATAGCACCAGTACATACCTGCTTTCTCTCCTAAATTCCTGCAGGCATATCATATCGGACTTCCGAATCTACAGGATGTCATAAAATGTTGACCAAATATCCCAGGGAAAAATGCAACTTCTTATCTTCAGCGATGTCAATCCTGAATCCATTTTTGACCTGGCTATCACCGGTCCCAGAGAATTGAAGTCGGACTCCCATCATCCACAACTCCAAGGGTCTCCTCCCCGAAACCTCCTGGCTATCTCCCAAAAGCAGCGACTGGCTTAAGCTACCGAAGTGGCGATGCTGGAAGGCCAAGAGACAGCACTCAAGGTATTCAGGAAACTCCGCACCTCATCAGTGAGGAGTAGGAAACTGGCCAGTAGGAGCAATGCCTAGTAGAAGACTGTGAAAAATGAGGATGAATGAACTCATGGAGATCAACATCCAACACTGCGGAGACACCATCACATGTTTCTCAACGCAGTGGGAGGAGTGTGGATTGCGCATAGATCGCAAGTTAAATTTTTGGCGACTGAGAGACTTGACCTTGAGTGGTAAGATTTTGGTCATAAAAGCGGTGATTCTTCCGATTTTGCTTTTTATTGCAACAGTTTTTCCACCATCATGTAGGAAAATAAAAAGAGTGGAAAAGTTAGCTTTACTTTTTTCTGGAGCAGTAAAATAGAGAAACTTAACAGAGTCTTTTCAAGGCGTGTCACCATGGTGGCATGGCCTTTCCAAACATTGAGATTTTTCTGGGGCTTCAGTATATCAAAACTGTTGTTATTTTGCTGAATAAAGGAAATAAGGGAGCATATATGGCAAGATATTATGCTGGTTGTATGTTATATGGCTTATGTTGGAGAAAGAGGGATGCTAGAGTGCCTGTTGCTTTCAAGTGTCCGGTCTGGTATGAGGTGATTGAGAAGTTTGTGAGGAAGCATGATTTGCTGAGTGTACCGATGAATGATTTTAGAATGGCTAAGAATGTGATGAAAATAATACGTAAGAATGATGTGGAGTGTAATATTGTGGGGCTGAGAGGGAATGAAGTTTCGGTTGCATGGAAGAGTTTGGGAACGCACGAGATGTCTAATAGACAAAGGGATATTGTATGGATGTCCTTGCACAATATTTTGCCAGTGCGACAGGTTCAGAAGAGACGAGGTCTGACCAGAACGAATGTGTGCCCGAGGTAAGGATGTGGTGGATGTGAGACTGTGTTGCATACTATGTGGGACTGTGATTACGCGTGCAGTGTGTGGAAGTGTGTAGGTGGGATGTGTAAGGAGTTAGCAGGTGTGAGTTTTATTGACTGGCGTGTTGCGATGTTTGGAATTGGTGCATGTGGTCGTGTGAAAAATAGAATCCTATGGGTAATTATGACTTGTGTGATGCAGAGTTTGTGGGATGTGAGGAATTTAGGAAG
Organism: Dendrobates tinctorius; assembly: GCF_039654945.1. Taxonomy (NCBI): domain Eukaryota; kingdom Metazoa; phylum Chordata; class Amphibia; order Anura; family Dendrobatidae; genus Dendrobates; species Dendrobates tinctorius. The sequence continues at coordinate 4,913,417 of NW_027361776.1, read as the reverse complement.
AAGAAGCATGTATCTGTGAATAAGTGTGTCGGGCTGATCCTTTCTAGATTATACTTGATTTATAAATTAGACAGCGAAGGCGGTGGTGGTTCTGATGCAGAGGGTGTTTGGAAATTTAAAAAATATCAGCACCTGATCAAATATCAGTGAATTTTAGTGATGTTTATTGATGTTCAGGATGTCTTTTGTGTATAACCTTGGTTTGTTATACTAAAATAAATATGAACCATGATGATGAGAGTTGAAACAACGACGTTTAAGTTGATGAGCTTATATTGAGTTGTTTATAACTAACCTGAATGGTTTTTAAAAAAAAAAGAAACAGCTGTCTGTGGATGGGTACCATGTTTTGGCATAGGTGGTTTCCTTCATTGGAGACTGCCCTTCCCGTGGTTGTTCCTTCCCGGGGAAAGACCTGGCTAGTCACTGCTTGCGTTGAGAAACATGTGATGGTGTCTCCGCGGCTTGTGTTTTGCATGTTTTTACATATTTCCCATAAGGGATGGGGGCATTGCTCTAGAATCACTGTGTTGAGAAACATGTGATGGTGTCTCCGCAGTGTTGGATGTTGATCTCCATGAGTTCATTCATCCTCATTTTTCACAGTCTTCTACTAGGCATTTCTCCTACTGGCCAGTTTCCTACTTCACACTGATGAGGGGCAATACCCCGAAACAGCTGTCTGTGGATGGATACCATGTCTTGGCATAGGTGGTTTCCTTCATTGGAGACTGCCCTTCCCATGGTTGTTCCTTCCCGGGGAAAGACCTGGTGTCTCCGTGGCTTGTGCTTTGCATGTTTTTACATATTTGACCCGGAAGTGACTGCAGCTCCGCCCCCCGATGTCACTGTGGCCCCACAGACACTTCCTGTCTATCAGAGAAGCACGCAGGACACCTGGGCCTCTTACCGCAGCGCCTCCAGGTCCTGGACGCTAGCCCTACCGACCCCAGCCACCACGCCTCTGAAGCAGGGAGACCCCGGGGGATTCTTACTGGTGGCAGCCTTTTCCTAGCGGAGACGAAAAATCCTCCGGACTCCGCTCCCTGCTGCGAACTCCACTGCCCGTGCAGCCCATCCAGGACCACCGTGGCATCTCCAGGAGCTCTGCACCTGGCCGAGGTAGGAGACCCCCCCCCGCTACCCGTGTCGGCCGGTCGGCCTGGGCATCCGAACTTCCATCTGTAGGATCGCATCCCCTCAGGAACAGGAAACCAACTGATGCGTGGGAGAGGTGGCGCCCTTTTGTATCTGTAGGTTTCCTGTTCCTGAAGGTCGGATCCCCTCTCTCGTGGTGCTGTCATGGGAGTCCGAATAAATGAACATTTTATTTACAATTATTTAATTTGTCCAATCACTTTTGGTCCCTTTAAAAACAGGGTGGCACATGTTAAGGAGCTGAAACTCCTAAACCCTTCATCCAATTTTAATGTGGATGCCCTCAAATGAAAGCTGAAAGTCTGAACTTCAGCTGCATCTGAATTGTTTTGTTTAAAATTCATTGTGGTAATGTCTAGAGCCAAAATTAGAAAAGTGTTGTCTCTGTCCAAACATATATGGACCTAACTGTATATACAGGATCAGATACTGCAGCAGTGCATGGTGTATAAAGTAACTGTGTTCACATCTCCCATAATGAGACCTGATATCCAGAATATTATACTCCCTGAAGCAGAAGACATGTCTCCAGTTGTCTTCCTTTGTTTGAATGACTGTGAGATGATGCAGGGAATAGTTGTCTCTTGTTTTCTGTAATGTCTCCTTCCACTTGTATCTTCACGAGGTGAGTTATCTTGCTTCTTGCTGTCCCACTTTTTCTTGCTGTTCTTCCAGTTGTCCAGATGAACGCAGGGAAGTTGTCCAGTTGTCCAGATGACTGCATTGAAAGAGGACCCCTCACCCCTTCGTCTGTCCTTATAAATTCTTTCCCTGTCACGCCCCCCTCCTTATTCCCTATGCAACTTCCTCCCTGCCCTTGTTCCCCCCTCCCAGCTTTTTCCCCAATGTCACTCCTCCCTCCCAGTGTCATGCCCGCCTCCCTCGATCCTTGTGTGGCGTCCGGTGGGTACTGTATGCGCCGTATGCACCACACATACACACACTGTATACGACGTACGCACCACACACAAGCACACACACACTGTACACGCCGTGTGCATCACACACACACTGTACACGCCGTACACACCACATACACACACTATATATGCCATATGCACCACACACACACATTGTATATTCCGTACGCAGCACACACACACACTGTACACGCTGTATGCACAAAACACACACTGTATACACCGTAAGCACCACATACACGCACTCACTGTTTACACCGTATGCACCACACAAACTGTATACGGCGTACTCACCACACACACTGTATACACCGTACGCACCACACACTGTATACGCCATACGCACCACCACACACAAACACATACACTCTGTATATGCCTACGCACCACACACACTGTATATGCCTTACGCACCACCACCACACACACTCACACTGTATATGCCGTACGCGCTACACACAAACACTTTATATGCCATACGCACCACACACACACTGTATACGCTGTATGCACCACACACACTGTATACGCCGTACACACCACACACACTGTATATGCCGTACGCACCACACACACTGTATACGCCTTACGCACCACCACCACACACTCACACTGTATATGCCGTACGCGCTACACACAAACACTTTATATGCCATACGCACCACACACACACTGTATACGCTGTATGCACCACACACACTGTATACGCCGTACACACCACACACACTGTATATGCCGTACGCACCACACACACTGTATATGCCATATGCACCATACACACACACACACTGTATATGCCATATGCAGCACACACATACTGTATATGTCACGCTCGCGCCTTGGCTGTGCCACTGTGCCACAAACCAGACTACCCTGGAAGGGGCGTAACTATGGCAGCTACCTCGGTCTTCACTGGAGCCTCTGATGGTGAGGTCAGGCTTGTGCGGCAGGTAGCTACCGGGTGCCACTCCAGGGTGGCATCTGGCTGTGGCTGCTGATCCCACTCGGGAACAGGACACCTGGACAGGTGCGAGACAAGCAGGCTGAGACACAGGGCAAGCCGGCACGGCTTGGAGACACAGGACAGGCGGGCACGGCTTGGAGACACAGGACAGGCGGGCAAGGCTTGGAGACACAGGACAGGCGGGCACGGCTTGGAGACACAGGACAGGCGGGTACGGCTTGGAGACACAGGACAGGCGGGCACGGCTTGGAGGCACAGGACAGGCGGGCACGGCTTGGAGACACAGGACAGACTGGCGTGGTATGAGAAGGGACAGGTAGGGACCTGTTCACACAGCAGGTGCAGGCAGGAGGGAGTGGTGTATGTTGGAACAGGATTTGGACCTGTTCACTCAGGAAGTGCAGGTATGGATATAGGCAGGAGTGTGGAGTAGGCAGAGCTGCAGGAGTGCGGAGTAGGCTGTGCGGCAAGGGAGCCGGGCAGGCAGAGCGGCTAGGGGAGCCGTGCAGGCAGAGCGGCTAGGGGAGCCGTGCAGGCAGAGCGGCTAGGGGAGCCGTGCAGGCAGAGTGGCTAGGGGAGCCGTGCAGGCAGAGCGGCTAGGGGAGCCGTGCAGGCAGAGCGGCTAGGGGAGCCGTGCAGGCAGAGCGGCTAGGAAGCCGTGCAGGCAGAGCGGCTAGGAAGCCGTGCAGGCAGAGCGGCTAGGGAGCCGATGCACAGATAGAGCTGCAAGGATGCAGATTCTCAGACAGGGCTGCAAGGGTGCAGATGAACAGACAGGGAGGACACAAGGAAAGACACAGCAGGGAAGGAAGCCACGGACAAGGAGAAAGGGAGACTAAGGTAGGACAGAGTACAGACAGGGTACTGGAACCAAGACTCAAGGTCCAGGATATTCAGCCTCTTGGCAGGCAGACAAGGTACGAGGCAAGACAAGAAGTATTCCTCCAGAGAAGGAGGAAATACACAGAACAGGGCCTGGCTTCCTCAGCAGCAAGATACTAACTGAGATTAGACATTGCACAGGCAATGTTCCAGTGGGTGTGGCAGGGTTAAATAGTCCAGGGCTCTAGGTGATTGGTCAGGGACCCATTAGCCAGGTGCACCCTGACTGCATAAGAACCAGAGAGTTCAGGCGCCCCCCCCTATACACACAGTCAGGAAACATGGAGAGCAGAGGCACAGAGCTGGCAACAGAGAGAATTCACAGCATGGCTTGAAGCAGAAAGTAAGTTGGTGTGCGGGGGATGGGAGTCCATGCAGTGATGCCAGCATGGTTGTTACAGTATACTCCGTACGCACCACACACACTGTATACGCCGTACACACCACACACATACTCACACTATATACGCCATACGCACCACACACCCACTGTGTACACTGTACACGCACACACGCTGTATACGCCGTATGCACCACACACACTCTGTATACGCCGTACACACCACATACACTATATGCGCCACACATACACTGTATACGCCGTACGCAGCCTCTACGCACTTTACCAGAAGAGAGTGGATAGGTGGGTGAGCACAAGGGGGAGAGATTCTGAACGCTGCAAAGCCTGCCCCCATCGTGACATTACCGCCCTCCCGATGCAAAAGCATCGTGCCTCCATCTAGTAGATGGGATTGAAAGTATAGTGTCAGTCTTTGCTGACAACAGCAAGCTATGAAGGATATTAAAATCTGACATTGAAATTACAATTTTGCAAAACAATCTGGCTAAGATGTGTGAATTGGCAAACACTTGGCACATGAGGTTGAATATAGATAAATGTAAAGTAATGCACCTAGGACTAAGTAAGCGTATTGCTGCATATACATTAAATGAAACCATACTTGGGACTACAGAACAGGAGAAGGAATTGGGTATTCTGGTTGCAAGTAAACTGAGCAGCAATACTCAATGTTAAGCAGTAGCCGCAAAAACAAACAATACTTTAGGATGCTGTGAGAATCATGTGGGAATAGTGGATGAGGGCAGGTATATCTCGCCCAGATTCCTTTCCTATGTGGCCTAGTCTGGTCAGTATCGCACCTGCTTGCTAATGAATAATGGGAGGTGGATATAAAAGGATGCAAGGTGGTTGTGTGAGTGTCTCAGCCTGGGAACACAGAGAGCCTGTCTGTGTGAGAGACACACGTGAGTGGAAGCAGTGCCCACTGCAACGGTGGTTTGGCTGGACGGGAGAAGCCCGCCAGTTGGTAGTTAGGTTGTCCATTGTTTAGTTAGTGCTGGACAGGCAAGGATTTGTTTTCTGTTTTATTTCCTTTTGCATTGCTTTCACTGTTAATAAACCTGACCCAGGGTCAGTTACACCCAAATCCCAGCTCTGCGCCTGAGTTTCATGCTGAATGCACGTGACCTTTGACCCCAGCAAAGGCGATCCCGGAGTGTTTTATCACATTGTGGTGGAGAACGCGGGCATCGCGTTGCAAGCATGAGCATGGAGGATGTGGTGAAAGCGCTGGTACAGTCCACCGCCGTCCAGCAAAAAGCTAATTGGGTGATGATGGCCCAGCTGAAGGAGTTGGTGGACATGACAGTTACCGATCGTTCGCTTCTCCAGCAGGTGGCGCAGTGCTTGGCAAGCCTACAGGAGGTTAACCTGGAAGCCGAGTAGAGAGTGATTCACGTGAGTTGGTACTGGCAGAAAATGACGACCGAAGATGACGTCGAGGCATACCTGACCACGTTTGAATGGACGGCGGTGCGAGAAAAATGGCCGAAGGCACGATGGGCCGGCCTGATTGCCCCGTTTCTTTCCGGTGAGGCCCAAAAGGCTTATTATGACTTAGAGCCTGAAGCCGCGCAGGACTTTGACAAATTGAAAGCCGAGATCTTGGCCCGGCTGGGAGTGACGACCGCTGTCCGTGCACAGAGAGTGCATCAATGGACTTATCAGCCGGATAAACCACCGCGGTCACAGATGTTCGACCTGATCCACGTGACGAAGAAGTGGCTACAACCCGAGGTGCTGACAGCGCCAGAGATAATCCAGAGAGTCGTCATGGACAAGTACCTGAGAGCTCTACCGCCAGCCCTGAGGAAGTGGGTAAGCCATGGAAATCCTACGACGGCAGATCAACTGGTGGATCTGGTTGAACGTTACTCCGTGGCGGAAGGACTCCGAGACGACGCTACCCCACCTCGTTCTTCATCATCTCCACGTGGAACCGGTAAGACTGTTCCAGGGAGTAGGGGAGATGGAAAAATCCCTAAGACAGTGGGGGAGGAAAACGGGACTGCCCGCACTGCGAGGCCGAGAGTAACGAACTATGGTCTAAGCAAGGGGCCCGTTAGGTGTTTCTGCTGCCAAGAGATGGGACATATTGCTGTAAACTGTCCGGTCACTACTGAACCCATGCAGTGCGACGTCACAGACTCTAAAAACCGCATGTCTATGGTTGCACGGGTAGTGAGTGTGAATTCCGATCAAAAGGATGTGGAAAAACACTTGTGTGATTTAACTGTTGATGGCAAAAATGTGGTGGCATTGTTAGACTCGGAAAGTGTGGTGACTCTGGTGAAGGCCAGTCTGGTGTCAGCCCCGACTGGACCATCAGACAAATTTTCTGTAACGTGTGTGCATGGAGACACCTGTTCGTACCTCACCACGGTCATATGCATTACAACTTCCTATGGGTCTGTGCAACATAAAGTGGGACTCGTCCCGGCGTTATTGCATGATGTTATCCTGGGCCGGGATTTTCCCCACTTCTGGCAATTGTGGGAGAATCAGTTGATACCCCAGGGTAATAGTGTACATGATTCTTCTCCCAGGGCACGTGTGGGTCCCGAACCCCTGGAAGAGGTCTCCCCGGAAGACTCTGGGGAAGAGTCTGCGGGAAATGACCTGCCGTTCCCGTTTTCAGTCATGGCGGGTGATACGGAGGAGACCGGGGAAGAGGAGGAGGCCGACAGCCGTCCACCTCCCCGTTTGCCGGATTTAGAAGTTCAGAAAGATGACTTCCAAAGCGAGCAAATAAAGGATCCTACCCTTTCTCAGGCTAGGACAAATGTAAAAGTGATAAATGGGGTACCCGTAGAACCTGGCTCTAGGCTGGCATATCCTTACATGGTTCTAGAGAATGATTTACTCTATCAGATAGAGAAAAAGGGGGAAGATACGGTGCAACTATTAGTCGTGCCAGGTGTTGGACCTGGCCCACGGACATGTGATGGGAGGTCACCTGGGAGTCCAGAAAACCACCGAAAGGATATTACACTGTTTTGTTTGCCCAGGCATGCATCACGATATTCGTGTATATTGTGAGTCTTGTCCTGACTGCCAAGCCTCTGCACCTAAGCCCCGGTTCTGTAGCCCTTTGGTACCCCTACCTATTATTGAAGTCCCGTTTGAGAGGATTGGGATGGATTTAGTTGGGCCCCTTCCACGGTCTGCACGTGGACACCAACATATCCTGGTCATCTTGGATTATGCCACTCGTTACCCGGAGGCCATCCCTTTGCGTAACACGGCCACCAAAACGATCGCCAAGGAACTGGTGCATGTGCTTAGTCGGGTCGGTATACCAAAACAGATACTCACCGACCAGGGGACCCCCTTTATGTCCAGGGTAATGAAGGAGCTCTGCCGATTGTTACAAATCGAACCGTTACGCACATCCGTGTATCACCCTCAAACAGACGGGTTGGTCGAACGGTTCAATAAAACTCTGAAGCAGATGCTGAGAAAGGTGATAGACAAGGATGGGAAGAACTGGGACTATTTACTTCCGTATTTGCTTTTTGCCATTAGGGAAGTGCCCCAGTCTTCCACGGGGTTCTCGCCTTTTGAGTTATTGTACGCCCGACGTCCTCGCGGACTGTTAGACGTTGCAAAAGAAACCTGGGAGGGTCAGGTCACTCCGTTTAAAACGGTGATAGATCACGTCACACAAATGCAGGATCGTATTGCGGCTGTTATGCCTATCGTCAAAGAACACATGATACAGGCTCAAGGAGCCCAAAAAAGAATCTATGATAGGGGCGCCAAGATCCGTACGTTTGCACCCGGAGATAGGGTGTTGATCCTGGTCCCCACGGTGGACAGTAAGTTCCTGGCAAAGTGGCAGGGCCCCTTTGAGATCAAGGAAAGAGTTGGTGAAGTAAACTACAAAGTATACCAGGCAGGTAAACGGAAACCTGAACAAATATATCATGTAAATCTGATAAAACCCTGGAAAGATCGGTCTGCCTTGTCAGAGGAGCTGGCCCGTCCTGTCTGCTCGCATACCGTACCGGAGGTACGGGTTGCAGAGACCCTCTCGGAGCGGCAAAAGACTGAGGTCAGGCAGTTTCTACTCCACAACCAAAAATTTTTCTCAGAAAAACCCGGGCAGACTATGCTAATGAAACATGACATCGTAACGGAACCTGGTGTCACAGTTCACGTAAAGCCCTACCGAATCCCGGAAGTGCGCCGTGAAGCCATTTCCCGAGAAGTGAAGGCAATGTTAGAGTTAGGAGTCATTGAGGAATCGCACAGTGCGTGGTCCAGCCCGATTGTGCTAATTCCTAAACCGGATGGCACCATCCGGTTCTGCAATGACTTCAGGAAACTGAATGCGGTCTCAAAATTTGATGCCTATCCTATGCCCCGGGTCGACGAGTTAATAGATCGGTTAGGAAAAGCCCAGTATATTACGACCCTAGATCTAACAAAGGGGTATTGGCAGATCCCTCTGGCTGAGGCTGCCAGAGAAAAGACGGCATTTGCTACGCCGGAAGGTTTATTTCAGTATGTGTATATGCCGTTTGGACTGCACGGGGCACCGGCGACCTTCCAGAGACTGATGGATCGAGTCTTGAGGCCACATAGGCGGTACGCTTCGGCCTATTTGGATGACATTGTCATTTACAGCTTGGGCTGGGAGACTCATCTCCAGAAAGTACAAGCTGTGATTGACGACCTGTGGGAGGCAGGTCTAACCGTGAACCCCAAGAAATGTCACATCGGGCTAGAAGAAGTCCGGTATTTGGGGTATGTAATTGGGAGGGGTGTTGTTAAACCCCAGGTTGATAAGATTCAGGCGGTTCAGGACTGGCCACAACCTGTCAACAAGAAGCAGGTGCAAGCCTTCCTGGGGATCGCCGGTTATTATCGCCGGTTCATACCCAATTTTGCAGCCATCGCTACCCCCCTGACGGATCTTACAAAAGGGAAAGACTCCGTCATGATTAAATGGAGTTTAGCGGCTGAAGAAGCCTTCCATAGCCTAAAACGGGCACTTTGCTCTCAGGCCGTACTGGTGACTCCGGACTTCCGCAGTGAGTTTGTGGTACAAACGGATGCCTCTTATACCGGTATCGGGGCCGTACTCTCACAAGTGAGGGACGGAGTGGAACACCCAGTCCTCTATCTCAGCAGGAAGCTGAATAAACACGAGCAAAGGTATGCAGTCGTAGAAAAAGAGTGCCTCGCCATTAAGTGGGCTCTAGAGGCCCTCAAATATTACCTGGTGGGCCGAAAGTTCAGGCTGATCACTGACCATGCCCCTCTCAAGTGGATGCACTTGAACAAGGAACGGAATAGCCGGGTGACCCGGTGGTTCCTTGCCCTGCAGGCCTACACTTTTACGGTGGAGCACCGCCCAGGGGTACAGATGGGAAATGCAGATGCCCTGTCCCGAGTGCACTGTTTGGCGGGTGTCATTGCTCGACCGGAGTGGTCTGAGCAGAGGGGGGGGATATGTGAGAATCATGTGGGAATAGTGGATGAGGGCAGGTATATCTCGCCCAGATTCCTTTCCTATGTGGCCTAGTCTGGTCAGTATCGCACCTGCTTGTTAATGAATAATGGGAGGTGGATATAAAAGGATGCCAGGTGGTTGTGTGAGTGTCTCAGCCTGGGAACACAGAGAGCCTGTCTGTGTGAGAGACACACATGAGTGGAAGCAGTGCCCACTGCAACGGTGGTTTGGCTGGACGGGAGAAGCCCGCCAGTTGGTAGTTAGGTTGTCCATTGTTTAGTTAGTGCCGGTCAGGCAAGGATTTGTTTTATGTTTTATTTCCTTTTGCATTGCTTTCACCGTTAATAAACCTGACCCAGGGTCAGTTACACCCAAATCCCAGCTCTGCGCCTGAGTTTCATGCTGAATGCACGTGACCTTTGACCCCAGCAAAGGCGATCCCGGAGTGTTTTATTACATTGCATAAAAAGAGAGAGAAAATCCTGTGATCCCAACATATTATTTCCCCTTAATAAATGACTGGTGAGACCACATCTAGAATATGGGATCCAGTTGTAGGCTCCACATTTTAAAAAGGATATTCAGAAGTGAAGTTCAAAGTGAGTTCAAAGGCGGGCAACTAGATTATTACAAGGGATGAAAGACCTCTACTCTATTATGATGAGAGGTTGGAAAAGTTGAGCTTGTTTACCTTAGAAAAAAAGACGTCTCAGAGGAGATCTCATTTACATGTATAAACATATGTGTAGTCAGTACAGAGTACTTGCACATTACCTTTTTATTCCAAAGACCACTAGAACCAGGGGACACTTATTATAGGTGCTAGAAAGGTGATTCTGGCAGCTACATAGTAAAGGGTTCTTTACCGTTAGAGCAGTCAGACTGTGGAATTCCGTAACAAAAGAGTTAGTACTGGTAGACACTATAACTGCTTTTAAAAAAATCGATCACGAAGAAAGGTCCAACTCCATGATATCAATAAAAATTATTATTTATTCATAAGTCATAAAAGAACTTTTTGATACAATCGGCATAAATGCCATAAGCCCCCAATGGGGAGGTATATAGTAGCATACGTGTTTCAAACCTTGTGGTTCTTAATCATTGCATTTTTATTATGAATAAATAATAATTTTAATGGATATAATGGAGCTGGACCTTCTTTCGCGATCCATTTTTTTTCCTGTAGCACCGCTGTCTAGTCTACATGTGGGTGAGCTGACAAAACACCTTTTTTCCCTTATGTTTTTAAAAAAGGGCTGGATGATTTCCTCGATACACATAACATTGTGGGTTATAGTTAAATTAGTGACAAAATGTACAACTGGTGGAGAAAGGTTGAACTTAATGGACCTAATATTTTTGAACCTATGTAACTAGACTGCTAGACCTAATATTAACCAACAGGCCAGACCGCATATCATATGTAACGGTTGAGGGTCACTTGGGTAATAGTGATCACAAATTAATAAGTTTTCATGTATCCTTTAATAAGATGTGTAGTAGAGGGGTTACAAGGACACTAAACTTCAGGAAAGCAAATTTCCAACGGATGAGAGATGATCTTGGTTCAATTAACTGGGACGATATCCTGAGACATAAAAATACACAAAGAAAATGGGAGACGTTTATTAGCATCCTGAATAGGACCTGCACACAATATATACCGTATTGGAATAAACATGCGAGAAATAGGAGGAAACCACTATGGCTAAATAGAGCTGTAAGGGGCGCAATAAGAGATAAAAATAAAGCATTTAGAGATTTAAAGCAAGTAGGTAGTGATGAGGCATTAACTAAATACAGAAGATTAAATAAATTCTGTAAAAAGCAGATCAAGACAGCAAAGATTGAGACAGAGAGACTCATTGCCAGAGAAAGTAAAAATAATCCCAAAATATTCTTTAACTACATAAATAGTAAGAAACTAAAAAATGATAGTGTTGGTCCCCTTAAAAATAGTCTGGGTGAAATGGTGGATGAGGATGAGGAACAAGCCAATATGCTAAATGACTTTTTTTCAACAGTATTTACACAAGAAAATTCCATGACGGATAACATGATCAGGAATAAAAATTCTCCATTAAATGTCACCTGCTTAACCCAGCAGGAAGTACGTCGGCGTCTAAAAATCACTAAAATTGACAAATCCCCGGGCCCGGATGGCATACACCCCCCGAGTACTGCAGGAATTATGCACAGTCATAGATAGACCATTATTTTTAATCTTTAAGGATTCCATAATAACAGACACAAGACTGGCGTATAGCAAATGTGGTGCCAATATTCAAAAAGGGGACAAAAACTGAACTTGGAAATTATAGGCCAGTAAGTTTAACCTCATCTGTGGGTAAAATCCTGTCGGGTTTTCTAAGAGATACTATACTGGAGTATCTGGAGAAGAATCACCTCATGACCCAATATCAACATGGGTTTTACAAGGGACCGTTCCTGTCAGACTAATCTGATAAGCTTTTATGAAGAGGTAAGTTCCGGATTGGACCAAGGGAATGCAGTGGACGTGGTGTACATGGACTTGTCAAAAGCTTTTGATACGGTGCCACACAAAAGGTTGATACATAAAATGAGAACAATGGGGATAGGGGAAAATATGTGTAGGTGGGTTAAGAGCTGGCTCAGTGATAGGAAACAAAGGGTGGTTATTAATGGAGCACACTCGGACTTGGTTACGGTTAGCAGTGGGGTACCACAGGGGTCAGTTTTGGGCCTGCTTCTTTTTAACATATTTATTAATGACCTTGTAAGGGGCATAGAGAGTAGAATTTCAATATTTGCAGATGACACTAAACTCTGCAGGGTAATCAATACAGAGGAGGACAATTTTATATTACAGGAGGATTTATGTAAACTAGAAACTTGGGCTGATAAATGGCAAATGAGCTTTAATGGGGATAAATGTAAGGTCATGCACTTGGGTAGAACGAATAAGATGTATAATTATGTGCTTACAGTAATTGTAAAACACTAGGCAAAACTGTCACTGAAAAGGACCTGGGTGGACGACAAACTCACATTAAGTGGCCAGTGTCAGGCAGCTGCTGCAAAGGCAAATAAAATACTGGGATGCATTAAAATAGGTATAGATGCTCATGAGGAGAACATAATTTTACCTCTATATAAGTCACTAGTGCGACCACACTTAGAATATTGTGTACAGTTCTGGTCTCCGGTGTATAAGAAAGACATAGCTGAACTGGAGCTGGTGCAGAGAAGAGCGACCAAGGCTATTAGGGAACTAGGGGGTCTGCAATACCAAGACAGGTTATTACACTTGGGGTTATTTAGTTTGGAGAACCGAAGGCTTAGGGGTGATCTTATTACAATGCATAAATATATGTGGGGACAGTACAAAGACCTTTCTAATGATCTTTTTACTCTTAGACCTGTGATGGGGACAAGGGGGCATCCTCTACGTCTGGAGGAAAGAAGGTTTAAGCATACACACAGATGCGGATTCTTTACTGTAAAAGCAGTGAGACTATGGAACTCTCTGCCACATGATGTTGTAATGATTGATTCCCTACTAAAATTTAAGAAGGGACTGGATGCCTTTCTTGAAAAGTATAATATTACAGGGTATATACACTAGTTTCCTTAATATTGCATTGATCCAGGGAGCTAGTCTGATTGCCGTATGTGGAGTCGGAAAGGAATTTTTTTCCCCAATGTGAAGCTTACTGTTTGCCACATGAGGTTTTTTTGCCTTCCTCTGGATCAACATGTTAGGGCAGGTTAGGACAGGATATGGGTTGAACTAGATGGACGTAAAGTCTCCCTTCAACCTTAATAACTATGTTACTATGTTACTATATGTAACTATTATTTTAGTGGTGAAAAACAATTGGATCAAGACACTTAACCTCTTACCGACCGCTGATACGCATTAAAACAGCGATTGGGAATCAGGTTGTAGCAGCCCTCAGAGTCAGAAAATCTCTTGGGTCTCGACTACCGGGTTTAGCTAAGACCCTGGAGAACATTATCAGGGCTAGATTTGCTGGTGTCTGACCACGTGATCGCCGTTATTCACTGAATAACGGCAATCTCAAAAAACAAAAGTGTGCCATGCCCCCCATGGCTTCCCAGTACCTCTGCCATCTCCCGGTCCCTCCTGATCGGTCCCCTGGCCTGGTGTCATCTTCCTGGAAAACAAAATGGCTGGTTCATGGGCAATGCGCCCGCCGAGATCTGCAGGCCGGTAGCCAGCAATAACTGGAACTCTTTCCAAATGGTTCCTTTTGATCACTGGGATAAACCGTATCACAGTGATCAAGTGAATAAAAACAGTAAATCAGTTCCCTTCTGTCACCCCCGTAGTTAAATAAAAATGATAAAATATATATTTTTTTTCCATTCCTTGCAGTTGGGCTGGGGTTAGAGTTGGGGTTAGAGTTTTGTTAGGGTTAGGAGTGTATTAGGGTTAATGTTGGGGTTGGGGTTACAATTGGGGTTTTTTCAAAAGGAAAAAAAGTGATGATACTGTATGATTGCTAGTGTTGAGCGTAAGTGCTCACTATTTGAGTTTGCGTGGGGTGCTCGGGTATGACCAGAGTATTGCGGATCCCAGCAATTTTTTGTGGTGTCTAATGGCCATGAAACATGCGTGGTAGGGACTCAAGCATGTAACTTGAGCACCCGCGATATTCGGTGCATATCCGTGCACCCAATGCAAATTTGCGCTCAACACTAATGACTAGAGTTGAGCGACTTTTGTTTTTTTTATGGTCGAGTTTCGTTTCGTGAAACCCGACTTTTCCAAAAGTCGGGTCGAGCAAGATCGGCCGATTATAGGGAAAAGTCGGGGTCGTCCCGAAACACGAAGCCCAATGTAAGTCAATGGGGAATAAAAGTCGGCAGTGAGAGGAGTACAGGAAACACACCTACAGTGCTCATTTGAATGCCAAAAGCATCAATTCTTCTTACTTAAGTTGGTCAACCTTAATTAACTTCATAATACAAGTTACGCACTGAAAAATGGGGGTTATTTGGCTAAAGTTGTGGGGGGGTAGGGCTGGCTCCAGGTTTTCATGTGCCCTGGGTGAAAGAGCGCCCCTTTAACACATAATACCACAACTCATCATGCTCCGATACGGCAGAGAAATAGCGGTATAGTACAATGAAAAATACTTCACTTTTTACATCTCATGACGAGGCCCATCTATTTCTCCATACAGAATCATTGATCCCATATAATGTTTGAAACAGTATATGATGAGCTCCACATAATGTACAGTATATGTTGGTCCCCATGGATGAAGCTCCACTGTCTTATGGGCCCAAATAATGCTCCAAACATAATGGGCCCCATTTCTAATGCACTAGTGTATAATGGGCCCTGTAAATGCTGCTCCAGTGTCTGATGTCCACCTTTGGAATGTTCCAGTGTATGGTGGGCCCCATCTATCATTCTCCAGAGTATAGTGCTCCCCAAAAATTGCTGTCCCAACATTGAAAACAATGAAATAAGTCTCCTCGCTAGGGAATCCCTGTACTAGTCTGGACTCCTCGTCGTCCCCATCTTCCATCTCACTGCACAGTATTTCAACCTTGCAAGTGCTGTGATCCTGAGCAAGCAGGGGGGGCCCACTCGTTGGCGATGGCACTGGCACAGGGCCCCTGATAGTACGGTGGTGTGTCTGATGGCGGGTGGGCCGAACCTGCACTTTCATCTGCAGCTTCCTCTTTGTCACCGTGTAAGATGGAACTGTATATGGGAAGGGTAACCTGAGTTTCATCAGGGTCAGATTCAGGCCGAGTAGCGTGCGAGGGGAATGTAGTGGTCTGGGTCAATGTACCAGCAGATTCATCGAGCAGTGGCTGGGCATCAGTGCACTTGTGTCGCCCCCAGGAGTACGGTCGCCACAGTGGCATTACCTTCCTCCTAGGGAGTGTGATGTCATGCTTGGGAGCAACGAAGGATCTCTCTAGCAGGTTAACTGATTGGGCGGCGTTATTCCCACGAGTCATGACCCTCCAAACAGCGTTCATGAAGGCAAAGTGTTTGTTTTACGTGGGCAGTATGGTTGCAAAGCTGAACCTTAAAGGAATGTCCAGAAGGGCACCACCAGGAGTGGAGCCTACGGCATAATTTGACTCAACACGGGCAACCTCAACCATGCCAGCTACAGAACAGATGCACACATTGCAAGCTTAATTCCGTTAACGAACGAGACTCCGTCATGCCCCGCGGTCCGAGTCTGGCTTACTAGAGGGACACGTGAGGCTCTGGCACATGAGATTGGCCAATAACTGGTGTGTCATGTCCTTACATGTCCGTGGCTGCATGTGCGCTACACTGAAAAGGCCAGCGTTTGTCGCTTACAGGTGCAGATAACCCGCTGAACAACGTTAGTGATGGGGATCACTGATTACAATTATTACTCGCGAACAATGATTTCCCAGTAAGTGCAGGTCAACCGCAGTTCCGGAATTAGGCCTAACCGTCATTCCTGAAAAAAATGAAAAACTTACGTGTGCAAACCACAGGTGCTGTAGCTTGCTTAACAGCTCGCCAGCCGTTCTCACGCCCAGTATGGGTTACACGTGATTGCACAAAGGTGAGAAAGGGTACCGTATCCCCGGATAACATGTATGGATAGCGTACACATTCAAAATATATGTCTATACATCAGGAGGCAGGCTCAGACGGTGTTAGGCCCAGTATGGATTGCACGTGATTGCACAAAGGTGAGAAAGGGTACCGTATCCCCGGATAACATGTATGGATAGCGTACACATTCAAAATATATGTCTATACATCAGGAGGCAGGCTCAGACGGTGTTAGGCCCAGTATGGCTTGCACGTGATTGCACAAAGGTGAGAAAGGGTACCGTATCCCCGGATAACATGTATGGATAGCGTACACATTCAAAAGATATGTCTATACATCAGGAGGCAGGCTCAGACGGTGTCAGGCACAGTATGGCTTGCAAGTGATTGCACAAAGGTGAGAAAGGGTACCGTATCCCCGGATAACATGTATGGATAGCGTACACATTCAAAATATATGTCTATACATCAGGAGGCAGGCTCAGCCGGTGTTAGGCCCAGTATGGATTGCACGTGATTGCACAAAGGTGAAAAAGGGTACCGTATCCCCGGATAACATGTATGGATAGCGTACACATTCAAAAGATATGTCTATACATCAGGAGGCAGGCTCAGACGGTGTTAGGCCCAGTATGGCTTGCAGGTGATTGCACAAAGGTGAGAAAGGGTACCGTATCCCCGGATAACATATGGATAGCGTACACATTCAAAAGATATGTCTATACATCAGAAGGCAGGCTCAGACGGTGTCAGGCACAGTATGGATTTGACGGCCCAGACTACGCAGCGGAGGAGCAGGGAGAGGTAAAGATTGCAAATGCTGGGGCCCTGCCTAAGCAAGGGGAGCCCACTCGTGGGCGTCAGTACAGGCACTGGGCCCCTCATAGTACGGCGGTGTGTCTGACGGCAGGTGTGCACCACCACCGTCAGAGACACTTGATTGCACTATGAGGGACCCTGTGCCAGTGCCCGCGCCCAAGAGTCGGCCTACCCACCTGTCCAGGGCAATGGCACTCGCACGGTGTCGTGCGCTAGGTGGTGACCCCGGCCATGGGGGGGGAGGCAACACAGTTAGGGAGTTTTAGAAAGTGGCATATGCTGATGTTGGACATTCAGCTGATGCAAAAGGCAAAATAGGTCAAGTCCCAGGAAGAGGTGGACCAAAGCAAGCCATTTTTCTGTCACCCTATGTGTCATCAGGGGAAGGTGGGACAAAATCCTTGGAAACCCATGCATGGTTCATTTTAATGAAGGTTAGATCATCCACATTTTGGGTTGACAGACGGGTCCTTTTTTCTGTCAGGATTGATCCAGCTGCACTGAAGACTCTTTCCGATAGCACACTTGCAGCTGGGCAAGCGAGCTCCTGTAAGGCATATTGTGCCAATTCAGGCCAGGTGTCCAGTTTAGCAGCCCAATAGTCAAAGGGGAATGACCTGTGTGGGAGAACATCGATATGGGAGGAAAAGTAGTTTGTAACCATAGTTGACAACTGCTGTCTCCTGTCACTTTCCATCGTAATAACCAGTTGTGTGACCGGTACTTGAAAAATCAGTCCACAACATTGTCATGAAACCCCTGTCTCCAACGCCACTTCTGCTGTGTGCACCATGAACACCTCTGCCAAGCTGCCCCTGGCCCGTACGGCTCGTGTGAGAACCATCACCGCTGCTGTGTGCTGGGAATGCCTCAAGCAACCGATTTACCAGTGTTGCTTGTTTATTAGCCAATATTAGGTCAAGGTTCTCCTGTGGCATGATGTTTTGTAATTTGCTTTTATAGCGTGGATCCAGGATGCTGGCCAACCAGTAGTCGTCATCATTCATCATTTTGGCAATGCGGGGGTCCCTTTTTAGGATCCGCAAGGCATAATCTGACATGTGGGCCAATGTTCCCGGTGTCAATGATGCACTGCGAGTGCTGGTTGGAGGAGCACTTTCTGGCAAATCCACATCCCTCCAGTCACGCACAAACCCTGTACCAGACCTTGCCACGCCAACATTTTCACTTGCCCCACGAGATGCATCCTCCTCCCCTAAGTAATCATCCCCATCATCATCCTCCTCCTCCTCTTCTTCCTCCATCTCGTCCAGGAGAGGTCCCTGAGCAGACAATGGCTGAATGTCATCAAGGATTCCCTCCACCTCTTCCTCGTCGTCAACATTGGCTGCAGACGCCTGCTCCTTAAGGTGCGTCAAAGTTTGCATGAGCAGACGCATAAGTGGGATGCTCATGCTTAGGATGGCGTCGTCTGCGCTTACCAGCCGTGTGCATTCCTCAAAACACTGAAGGACTTTACAGAGGTCTTTCAGCTTCGACCACTGCACACCTGTCAACTCCATGTCTGCTCTCAAAGTGCCTGGCCGTGTATCCTCCCACAAATGCATTATGGCCTGCCTCTGCTCGCACAGCCGCTCCACCATGTGCAGGGTGGAGTTCCACCTTGTTGCAATGTCGATAATGAGGCGGTGGTTGGGAAGGTGGAGCAATCGCTGCAGCTTCTGCATACGAACGGAGTGTACAGGCGACCGGCGGATGTGCGCGCACAGTCTTCGCACCTTATAGAGCAGGGCTGTTAACTCCGGATAATTTTTGAGGAAGCACTGCACCACCAGGTTCAAGGTGTGAGCCAAGCAAGGTATGTGGCTGAGTTTTGAAAGGGCTATGGCTGCCACAAAATTACGGCCGTTATCACTAACTCCCTTGCCTGCCTCAAGATGTACACTGCCCAGCCATGACTCAGTTTGTCGCTTCAAGTACTCGGTCAGCACCTCGGCGGTGTGTCTGTCGCCCAAACACATCATCTGCAACACAGCCTGCTGACGCTTTCCACTAGCTGCTCGATAGGGGGACACCTCGTGTGCAACAGTGGCAGCTGCAGATGGAGTGCTCGTACGACTGCGCTCTGTGGACGAGCTTTCGCTTCTGGAGGATGAGGAGGAGGAGGGTGGAATGCCTACAGCCAACTGTTTCCTATACCGTGGGCTAGGCAGCACTGTCCCACCACCGCTGTCCCCTGTGGACCCTGCATCCACCACATTAACCCAGTGCGCAGTGATGGACACGTAACGGCCCTGGCCATGCCGACTGGACCATGCATCAGTTATGAGGTGCACCTTTCCACTCACTGACTGCTTGAGTGCATGGACAATGCAGTCTTTCACATGATGGTGGAGGGCTGGGATGGCTTTGCGAGAGAAGAAGTGGCGACTGGGTAGGTCATAGCGTGGTACTGCATAGGCCATGAGTTCGCGGAAAGCTGCGCTTTCCACCAACCGAAAGGGCATCATCTCAAACGAGATTAGTTTGGCAATGTGGGCGTTCAAACCCAGTGTACGCGGATGAGAGATTGAGTACTTTCTTGACCTACTCATAGTGTCTGGGAGGGTGAGCTGGACTTGAGAGCTGCATATGGTAGAAGTAGCGGTGGACAGGGCGGACTGAGAGAGGGTTGATGATGGTGATGGAGTTGGTGTTCTTTCTGATGGCCTAGATTCAGTATTTCGTTGATATAACAGTGGGATTCCCTGACTGCTGTGGCCTTGCAACGACACCTCAACATTTGCTGCTGTGCTAACCAGTGGGCTTACAGTGGGGGAAACAATGTAGCGTTGCTGACTACCTTCTTTGTGATCAGTTGCACATGTGGCACTTGAGGTTTGGTGTTGTGTCCACGCTTGCAAGTGCATGCTGGTTAAATGTCTAAGCATGCAACTGGTATTCAAATTTTTCAGATTTTTCCCTCGGCTAAAGGTCTTTGCGCACTTCTTACAGATAACCTTGGCCTGATCATGAGGATTTTGTTCAAAAAAGTGCCACACTGCACTCTTTCTACTTTGGCAGACATTTTGCGGCCTAGCACGCTGTGATGTTTTGACCCTCTGGACAAGCTGTCCAGCAACTCTTTTGATTTTTGGAACCTGTCTTAGGAGTGCTCCGGGCCTGCCAGATAACAGCTGTTGCGATGTTGATGTCTGCTGTGGATGCTCCTCATTTGAGCTATTGGAAGCAGCACCCTCTTCCCCCAATGGATGCCAATCTGGGTCAACAACTGGGTCATCCATCACCTCCTCTTCAATGTCATGTGCACCTTCCTCTGTGTCACCGTGTATGGTGGTATAGTGTGCGGGAAGGGGCACCTGAGTCTCATCAGGGTCAGAATCTGGCTCTGTACACTGCGAGGACAATGTAGTGCTCTGAGTGAATGTACCAGCAGAATCATCTATCAGCGGCTGTGCATCAGTGCACTCCATGTCAGATTCATCTTGGCCTGGGTAATTCACCATTTCACTTGATAATCCAGGCATGGTATGTGAAAACAGCTCCATGGAGTAATCAGTAGTATGGCCTGCGTCATCCTTCAATCTTGGTTGTGGTGAAGGACACAGGGAAAGGTGTGGTTCATGAACATGAGCCTCCAATGATGACTCAGTGCTTTTACTTTTTACAACTTCAGAAGAGGAGGCGATAGAGCTGGAGGCTGAGTCAGCAATGTAAGACAAAACTTTTTCCTGATGCTCTGGCGTTAAAAGCGGTTTGCCAACTCCTAGAAAACTAAGCCTTCGAAGCCTTATGGAGCCAGACGATGACGCAGGCTCAACACCTCCTGCATTCGGTCCTATTTTGCTTTTGCCACTACCATCAGATCCACCACCAACACCATCATTACCAGCTGCCAACCCCCGCCCAATTCCACGGCCTCTTCCACCAGCCTTCCTCATTTTTGGTAGAAATGTAGACAAAATCCAACAAACTATATAGTAATGTAAAACAAGGTACAAGGTGTCTATAGGACAGGGGAGATTTAGATTTTCTGCACACACTAGTGGACACTGGACACTTTTGGATTGTGTGAGGCCCACTGAATATCAGAGCGCTATGTCACAGGCTCGATGGCACAGGTGTGAAAAAAGTGACTACAGGATAAGGGAGATTTTGAATTTCTGTGAGATTTTGAATTTCTGCAGACACTTGTGGACACTGGACACTTGGATTGTGTGAGGCCCACTGAATATCACAGCGCTATGTCACAGGCTCGATGGCACAGGTGTGAAAAAAGTGACTACAGGATAAGGGAGATTTAGATTTTCTGCAGACACTTGTGGACACTGGACACTTGGATTGTGTGAGGCCCACTGAATATCACA
This sequence comes from Dendrobates tinctorius, assembly GCF_039654945.1. NCBI lineage: Eukaryota > Metazoa > Chordata > Amphibia > Anura > Dendrobatidae > Dendrobates > Dendrobates tinctorius. Next base: position 4,891,956 of record NW_027361776.1, on the reverse strand, counting down.
GCGCTATGTCAAAGGCTCGATGGCACAGGTGTGAAAAAAGTGACTACAGGATAAGGGAGATTTAGATTTTCTGCAGACACTTGTGGACACTGGACACTTGGATTGTGTGAGGCCCACTGAATATCACAGCGCTATGTCACAGGCTCGATGGCACAGGTGTGAAAAAAGTGACTACAGGATAAGGGAGATTTAGATTTTCTGCAGACACTTGTGGACACTGGACACTTGGATTGTGTGAGGCCCACTGAATATCACAGCGCTATGTCAAAGGCTCGATGGCACAGGTGTGAAAAAAGTGACTACAGGATAAGGGAGATTTAGATTTTCTGCAGACACTTGTGGACACTGGACACTTGGATTGTGTGAGGCCCACTGAATATCACAGCGCTATGTCACAGGCTCGATGGCACAGGTGTGAAAAAAGTGACTACAGGATAAGGGAGATTTAGATTTTCTGCAGACACTTGTGGACACTGGACACTTGGATTGTGTGAGGCCCACTGAATATCACAGCGCTATGTCACAGGCTTGATGCAGCAGGTGTGAAAAAAGTGACTACAGGATAAGGGAGATTTTGAATTTCTGCAGACACTTGTGGACACTGGACACTTGGATTGTGTGAGGCCCACTGAATATCACAGCGCTATCTCACAGGCTCGATGCAGCAGGTGTGAAAAAAGTGACTACATGATAAGGGAGATTTTGAATTTCTGCAGACACTTGTGGACACTGGACACTTGGATTGTGTGAGGCCCACTGAATATCACAGCGCTATGTCACAGGCTCGATGGCACAGGTGTGAAAAAAGTGACTACAGGATAAGGGAGATTTTGAATTTCTGTGAGATTTTGAATTTCTGCAGACACTTGTGGACACTGGACACTTGGATTGTGTGAGGCCCACTGAATATCACAGTGCTATGTCACAGGTTCGATGGCACAGGTGTGAAAAAAGTGACTACAGGATAAGGGAAATTTTGAATTTCTGCAGACACTTGTGGACACTGGACACTTGGATTGTGTGAGGCCCACTGAATATCACAGCGCTATGTCACAGGCTCGATGGCACAGGTGTGAAAAAAGTGACTACAGGATAAGGGAGATTTTGAATTTCTGCAGACACTTGTGGACACTGGACACTTGGATTGTGTGAGGCCCACTGAATATCACAGCGCTATGTCACAGGCTCGATGGCACAGGTGTGAAAAAAGTGACTACAGGATAAGGGAGATTTTGAATTTCTGTGAGATTTTGAATTTCTGCAGACACTTGTGGACACTGGACAATTGGATTGTGTGAGGCCCACTGAATATCACAGTGCTATGTCACAGGCTCGATGGCACAGGTGTGAAAAAAGTGACTACAGGATAAGGGAGATTTTGAATTTCTGCAGACACTTGTGGACACTGGACACTTTTGGATTGTGTGAGGCCCAATGAATATCAGAGCGCTATGTCACAGGCTCGATGCAGCAGGTGTGAAAAAAGTGACTACAGGATAAGGGAGATTTTGAATTTCTGCAGACACTGGACACTTTTGGATTCTTTTGGATTGTGTGAGGCCCACTGAATATCAGAGCTGGAGGCTGAGTCAGCAATGTAAGACAAAACTTTTTCCTGATGCTCTGGCGTTAAAAGCGGTTTGCCAACTCCTAGAAAACTAAGCCTTCGAAGCCTTATGGAGCCAGACGATGACGCAGGCTCAACACCTCCTGCATTCGGTCCTATTTTGCTTTTGCCACTACCATCAGATCCACCACCAACACCATCATTACCAGCTGCCAACCCCCGCCCAATTCCACGGCCTCTTCCACCAGCCTTCCTCATTTTTGGTAGAAATGTAGACAAAATCCAACAAACTATATAGTAATGTAAAACAAGGTACAAGGTGTCTATAGGACAGGGGAGATTTAGATTTTCTGCACACACTAGTGGACACTGGACACTTTTGGATTGTGTGAGGCCCACTGAATATCAGAGCGCTATGTCACAGGCTCGATGGCACAGGTGTGAAAAAAGTGAATTGTAGAATTGGGCAGAATAGGAATCTCCCTAGAGTGTAGGTCTGTAAGAACGGAACAAGTCCTCCACAGTGACACACAGATAGCTTCACTGTGGCTGTGATAACAGCCGTTACACGGTACTGTGTGAGGAGCGTACACCACTGTATGGTGTGAATAAATGCACGCTCAGTACCTTAGCAGGACAAAAAAAAATTGGGATTGCTTTTAAAAAAGCAGTTTGCAGAGCAGTGGGGAAACAGCAATGCAGCTGTCAGGAAGCCTTAGAAGGCAGCCTAACAACCAACACCGCTGATCCACCACAATCTAGCCTCCCCTTGCACTGCACACACAGTGACTGGTGTGTTGCACAGGCAAAATCGCTAGCAGCAGAAGCAGTTTTTTTTTCTTCTTCCCTGCCTAACGCTCTCCCTACAGAATCAGCAACCTCTCCCTATGCTAAGATCGGCAGAAGTAAGATGGCGGTCGGCGTGCACGCCCTTTTATAACCCCTGTGACGCCCACCAAAGCAAGCCAATCACTTGCATGCCCTTCTGAAAGATGGTGGCGACCCGTGCCTATGTCATCACGTTGCCCACAGTGTCCATGGATCCTGATTGGCTGAAAAAGATCGCAAAACAAACTTTTGAAACGCGACTTTGGCGCGTAAGTCGCCGACCTCGTGGCCGACCTCATCCTAGGGTCGGGTTTCGTTTCATGAAACCCGACTTTGCCAAAAGTCGGCGAATTTTGAAATTGTTCGAGCCGTTTCGCTCAACTCTACTAATGACGACATATTCAATATGACAACCTAATGTGATCAAATTATCTGTCTTATCTGTGGATTCAAAATGCTTACTATTCCCCTGGATAACATCCTTAAGGAGTGTGGTTTCCAAAATCAGGTCACTTGTGGGGGGTTTCCACCATTTAGGCGGATCAGGAGCTCTCCAAATGCCACATTGCATCCGCTAATTATTCCACCAAATTCTCTTCTGATCCCTGCTGTGCACCCAAACAGTAGATTTCCCCCACAAATAAGATATCCGCGTATTCAGGAGAAATTGAAAACAAATATTGGGGACCAATTTCTCCTTTTAACCTTGTGAAAATAAAAAATTTGGGTCAATAATAAATTTTGGGTGAAAAAAAATAAATGTTCATTTTTTCCTTCACATTGCTTTAGTTCCTGTGAAGCAGCTGAAGAGTTAATAAACTTCTTGAATGTGATTTTGAGCACCTTGAGGGGTGCAGATTTTAGAAAGGTTTCAATTTTGGGCATTTTCTGTCATATAGACTCCTTGAAGTCACTTCAAATGTGATGTGGTCCCTAAAAAAAGATTTTGTAAACTTTGTTGGAAAAATTAGAAATTGCTGGTAAACTTTTAACCCTTCTAACGTCCTAACAAAAAAAATTATGTTTTCAAAATTGTGCTTATATAAACTAGACATGTGGGAAATGTTATTTATTAACTATTTTCTGTGACATAATTCTCTGACTTCAGGGCATAAGCATTGAAAATTTGAAAATTGTGGAAAGTTTCATAATTTTACAGAAATTTCCTTTTTTGTTCACAAATAAGTGCATACTATATCGAAGTGGCTTGTCAAGGTCAGTAGGCTTATTCACAGTGCAATGCTCCTCTGGGAAGATAATATGGAAATTGCCTCTTCGGAGAAAAAGAGGACTTGAACTCTATAGCGCCACCTGTTGGTAATAGCGATCCTACAAGTCACAATCAACCCTTTAACGAGTCTTGTAATATGACTTAGGATAAAAGCCAAATCAGAATCTCAATTTGCTGACATTTGCAGAAACTACCAGCCTTACCACCACCAGCATGATCAGGCACATGACAGCAAAGCAACGGACTTTGTTGGTTAAACACCAGGCTCCATGAACAGTGTCTGCAGGTGATACCACTGCTTCTTCTGCTGCTGTGCGTGCAAGACAATCCCCTGTCCACAGTACATGCGAAGATGCCTCCTTCCCTGCACCTGCCGTTGACCACAGTCAAATAGCACCATCATCAAGCATGTCCACGTCCGTGTCCCAGAGCAGCCTTCAGTTTGCCATACCCCAGTCATTGGATCGTAAGAGGAAAGACAGCCAACGCCCCACAGGCCACAGTACTAAATTAACAAATTTCACGTCTGCTTGGGCTCAAAATGTTGCATTTTAGGCTCATGGGAAATGGACCCTTTCCGCAACCTGATGGCGGTGACCGTAACAATGTACTCTGTACCCACTCGACACTATTTCTCCCGGTCTGCCGTCACGACATTAGACAAGCAAGCACGTGTCCCACAACATTACCCGGGCCATCAACAATGCTGGTACAGGGAAAGTTCACCTAACCATAGACCCATGGACAAGTGCTTATGGGAAGGGACAGTACATCTCGCTGAAGGCACACTGGGTTTGCGTAGAAGAAGTCATGAGCCAGTCGGACATTGGGAGACTATGTCACAGATGCATAGAGGAGACAGGTTGTGGAAGGTTTTGCATGTCATATTTAGGGTTTTGAATTGTAGCATATGGGCAATAGGAAGACAGTGAAGGACATGGCAGAGAGGAGAGGCTGGGGAATAATGGAGGGACAGTTGGATTACTCTGGCAGCAGAGATTTGGATAGATTTGAGTGGGGCAAGAGTACTAGATGGGAGACTAGAGAGTATAAGGTTGCAATAGTCGAAGGGGGAGATCATGAGGGTGTGCACAAACATTTTTGAATTTTCTTGGAATCTATGGATAAGGGAGAGGCAAGGGCTTGGATCTATGCTTGAAAGAGAGGGCAGAGTCGAGTATCACCCCGAGGGCACGAACATGCGGGAATATTTGTCCCGGTGCGCCGTTCCGTCATTACTCAGGCACATGTCCCACAACATTACCTGGGCCCTCCACAATGCTATTACTTGAAAAGTCCACCTAACCACAAACATGTGGACAAGTGCTTGTGGTCAGGGATGGTACATCTCACTGAGGGCACAATGGGTTAACATAGTGGAAGCCGGGACCCACTCCAACCTTGGTATGGTGCACATCCTCCCAAACCCCGAGTATTGCGGGCCATACGTCAATCTGGGTTGCCCCCAGTCTACAGCTCCTGCACCTCCTTGTCCTCCTTCACTTCCCCTTTAGCCTCCAGCTACAAAAGGTAGCACATCAGTCACAAGCTGGAAGCACTGCAGCACTGCCAAATGAAAGCGGGAACAGGCTGTGCTGAAGGTAATATGCTTCTGTGACAAACCTCAAAATGCTGAAGAGTTTTGGACAGCTCTGAAAGAGCAGGAAGATCGGTGGCTGAGACGGCTGAACCCACAGCCAGGCATGGTTGTGTGTGACAATGGGTGGAACCTGGTGGTTGCTCTGTGGTGAGGCAAGCTCACACACCTGCCATGCCTGGCTCATGTGCTTAACCAAATTGGTCAATGTTTTTGGAAATGCAACACAGAGCTGGCAGATCTGCTTGGAAAAGTGCAATGCTCGAAATACCCATTTTAGAAAGTCAGCTACAGCTTCATCTGCCCTTGTCCTGATTCAGCAGTGCTTGCAGCTTATGGTGCAATGACTGTTGTGTGATGCCCCCAGCCCTTGGAACTCTACACTGCAGTTGTTGGAAAGGATTTGTGAGCAGAAGAGGGCAGTTGGTGAATAGTCTACCATCATCAACTAGTTTGTTGGTATTCAGTTCTGTCTTCACACATAACATATGAGGCATGGACATGGATGTCTGACATATGTAACATCCTCAAAAACTTAGACGAATCCACAAAGAGGGTGAGCGTCAATGACACCATAATTATTGTCTCCATCCTGCTTATCTGTGTTCTAATTTGAAGATTGAGAGTTATTATAGAGAGAAAACATATTTACAGTTTAACAGTTTCAAACACAACAGTCCTAAGTAACAACGATAACAATAATGCAAAAATTAAACCAAAACAAAATTACCCTGATGGTGAAAGCTTACAATCTACACTAATTAACAACGATAACAATAATTAAACTAAAGCAAAACAATCCTGCTTGTGACAACTTACAATCTAAAATGAGGTGGGGGAGATAAAAAATTCTGGGGTGTATTTACAAGAAGGTATTTACAATTATGTTTGTACAATGATATTGCTGAGGTTAGTTCTAAGGGTACCGTTACACATAGCGATACTCCAGCTATCCCGACAATGATACGACCTGGTAAGGATCACTGGTACGTTACTACATGGTCGCTAGTAAGCTGTCAAACAGGCAGATCTACTCAAAAACACAGCAACGATACAGCGACCCGTATAACGACCTCGGCGGTCATCGGGACCTTATCACACAGCAGCTATTCTGACGACTCACACCTGTGTCCGAGTTCTGAGTCACCAACGAGGCCGCTCATCGTTGTTATGGGGCGCCAAAAACAGCGATGCATGCTGGCCAGCGGGACACCAGCGATCAAAAAATGGCCTAGGACATTTGAGCACGATCAGCAATATCGCAGCGGGGGGGTCGGTCGCCGCAATGTGTCACACGTAGCGAGATCGCTGGCGAGGTCGCTGTTGCGTCACAAAACCTGTGACGTTTCAGAGATCTTGTCAACGATCTTGCTATGTGTGAAATACCCCTAAGTGTTGAAGGCCTGAGGACCAGTAGGAGGAGGAGAGCATGATCAGTCATCCTCTTGGTGAGGACACGGAAGTATTGACTGTTGGCAGTCTTGCACGCATGGTTGAGTTTATGTTACTCTGCCTTTCCTGTCACCTTAGCGTTATCAAAATTTTGGGTGACAGGAAATACTGATTGATGACACTTCTAGACCCATGCTACAAGGAGAACTTTACATCTCTAATTCCAGAGGCAGACAGGTGTACTAAAATGTTGGAAGAACAGAGGGCCCTTCTTGCAGAATTATTAAAAAAATTCACATCTGAAAACGTTGGCAGCAGAGGTCAAAGTTTGTTGGCCAAGCAAGGAGTACAGGTGAGAGAGACACAACTCCAAGCCAGCAAAGGCAGTGGAACACTGGCAAATTTTGGGGAGTGCAAGTTTTTGAAAATGCTGAGGGAGTACCTTGCTGACCGTACCAACGTCCTCTGTCATTCCTCTGTGCCTTCTAATTATTGGTTATCCACTCTGAACACGTGGCACGAACTGGCTCTCTCTCTATTGCGCATGTGCGCTGTACTCATGGTCAAGGAGCGCACGGAGCCTCTCTGGCGCTTACAGGCCAAATGGCGCCTTGGTAAATGTCAGTATGGCTTTTAGCGGTGGGAGACAATGGAAACTGTCCCTTGCAGAGCCACTGCTGTAAGGACGGAGCATGCTACTCAGCCTCCTATGCGCTGCTTGTCCATGACTAAAATCTTTGATGTCTTGCCTGATTTCTCTTAAGCTGGCTCCATGCCTCTAGGTCACCGGGGCTGTCTGCTGCATTTTGCCGCAGCGTCGGCGCTTCAGGTGCATAGTGCGCTGCCCCCCGTCGCCTCCTCTTCAGCCTCCAGTGTTATGAATAGGTCACCGAGGAGGATGGCAGGAATAGGCTAGGCCACCAGGAAACCAGAAAGGTTGGTAACTTAGTGGATTGCAAACCCCTAATCCTAACAACACAACTAGCAGTAGCCGTGGGGCGTACCTACAATGCTCTAGATGCCTCGGCACAGCCGGAGAACTAACTAAGCCTAAAGCAAGAAAGGTGAAATCTAAACTGCTCTGGAGTAGAACCCCAAAGAAATAGATAGCCCCCTAACATATATTGTCGGTGAGACAAGATGAGTCACAAACACAGACAGAAAATAGACTGAGCAAATAATGGGGCCCAAACTGTCTAGACAGGACAGGAAAGTAAAGACACTGTCTGCAATCATGCAAAAACCCTAAACAATCCAACACGTCTGATATGCAAAAAAACACTGAGGTCTCACGACCTCTCCCCCACTATATCAGCATTCTGGTGTGAATTGGCAGCAAAGCAAAAGAGACTAATATAACAGGGGACTGAACAAACTGACCAAGCTGCAACATATGGAGCGGGGTCCAGCACTTCCCCAGCAGGGAGCATGCTGAACCCTCACAGCAAAGCAGAAAGAGGCAAAACCAGATCAGATGCAAAGGATTAGCAAATGAACAACTTAACTGAAAAATGCAGGATCAGGCAGGAGACAGCAGACCTCAGAATGCACAGAAGAAAGTAATCACCAGAAACAGCTGAGGGAAGCCTGATCACTTATATCCTCCCAATCAGTAACCCCTGATTTCCAATCGTCATCATCAGGTGGCAGACTTCTATCAACCCGGCAAGCTCCACTACCCGCAATAACCACCAGAGGGAGCCTTGACTCAGAACTCCGATCAAGAGAATTCATAACACTCCAGCTCAAAAATGTAGCACATCAGTCACAAGCTGGAAGCACTGCAGCACTGCCTAATCAAAGCAGGAACGGGCTGAGCTGAAGCTAATATGTTTTTGTGAAAAATGCCACAATGCTGAAGAGTTATGGACAGCTATGATACCGGTGAACCCACAGCCAAACATGTTTTTGTGTGACAATGGGTGAAACCTGGTGGCTGCTCCTTGTCGAGGGGAGCTCACACACATGCCATGCCTGGCTCATGCATTTAACTGAATTGGTCAATGTTTTTTGAAAAGCAACGCGGAGCTGGCAGATCTGCTGGTAAAAATACAACGCTCGAAATACCCATTTTAGACAGACAACTACAGCTTCATCCGCCCTTGCCGTGATTCAGCAGCACTTGCTGCTTCTGGCTCACCGATTGGTGTGTGATGCCCTCAGGCTTTGTAACTCTACACTGCAGATGTAGGAAAGGATTTCTGAGCAGAAGAGGGCAGTTGGTGATTAATCTACCAGAATCAACAAGGTTGTTGGTATTCAATTCTGTCTTCAAACATAACATCTGAGGTGTGGACATGGATGTCTGACATGTATACCATCCTCCAAAACTTCACCACCAAGAGGGCGAGCATCAATGACACCATAATTAACGTCTCCATCCTGCTTATCTGTGTTCTAATTTGAATATTGAGAGTTATTTTTGAGTGAAAACATATTTACAGTTTAACAGTTTCAAACACAACAGTCCTAAACAACAATGATAACAATAATCCAATAATTAACCCCTTAGCGACCGAGTCATATTGTAGGTTAAAGTCAAGGCCTTAATATTGAAATCAGACCACTGTCACTTTATCTGCTTATAACTCTGGAATGCTTCAACGGATCCTGCTGATTCTGAGATTTTTTTTGTGACATATTGTACTTCATGTTAGTGGTAAAATTTCTTTGATATGACTTGCGTTTATTTATGAAAAAAAAGGAAATATGGTGAAAATTGTTAAAATTTTGCAATTTTCAAACTTTTAATTTTTATGCCCTTAAATGAGAGATATGTCACAAAAAAATAGTTAATAAATAACATTTCTCACATGTCCACTTTACATCAGCACAATTTTGGAACCAATTTTTTTTTTTTTTTTACATTCGTTTTTATTGAAAATACTATAAATACAACATTATCACAAATGTACAACACAGGCCAAAGTAACATAAATGTGTAATTATGCAACCATTGCAGTATAAACAAAGAGCTCCGGTCTTAACCATCTCCCACTCAGGGCCCTCCCCCAACCCTTATTTGACTGGTTCTACTGTGACTCGCTAACTGTGTGGCTTCCCAAGCCTGCCAATCCCTGGTGAACTTCTGTAAGGCGTTATTTTTGTGGGCAAGCATTTTTTCAAAAATAAACGTGGTATTAACTGCTTGAGCTATGGCCTCTTTCTTAGGAATAACATCTTTTTTCCACTGTTTAGCTAATAGGAGTCTTGTTGTTAACACGATATGAGCCATTACCACTCTAGAGCATGGGGGGAATGCATGTATGTTTAAGAGGAGGAGCACCACCAAGTGAAATAAGTCTAAAGGCGTGATCCCACAAAGAAGTTATAAGTGAACACTCCCAAAATATATGATATAAGGACCCCACCTGATTACAGTTTCGCCAACATAGCTGTGAGGTGTTGGGAAACATGGAATGGAGCTTCATGGGAGTAAAATACCAGTGGAGTATCAGCTTCAAGTGTGATTCAAAGTGGGATGCACATCTAAACGTCCATCCTGCCAATTTAATTGCTCTTAACCTGTCCTTGTCAGGTATGGCTTTACTGAGGTCTTTTCCCCAAGAAATGAAGGGTATAGATTTTACAAATCTGCTCTTATGTCCCAAGGAATCATAAAGGGGTCTCAAGCCCATATCTTTTGATGAGGAAGATGAGAGGGTCCTAATAATATCACTATTAACCCTATATGGGAAGTTTAGATATTTCTTTAAAATGTATTGCACCCGGAGATATGAGAAATGGTCTTTAAAGGTCAAGCCAAACCTGTTTTTCAACTGGGCAAAAGGTAAAAGAGAGCAATCTTCAACTATATCGCTTAATACCGTGATCCCGCCTATCTTCCAATGGTACAGGTCAAGGTCCTCGGATAACACCTCCAGAAGTTCTAAAGGTGCCTCGAGAGGCAATGCAGGGATGTGTGTCTGAGTGGAGGAGTGAACCTGAAGCCAATTAGACAGGGAGTGCTTAGTCAGTGGAAGGAGGGCCCCCAGGTTCCGTGGGTCAACCAGAGCTGCCCATAGCACCGCCCTGAGATCGTGTGAGGGTACAAAATGTGCCTCTATTTGGGACCACCTACTTGGGGGGTCGCGATTCCACCAGTTCTTCAACCGGCTGAGTTGAGTTGCTATATAGTAATCGTTCACATTAGGGAGTCCCACCCCCCCACTGGCTTTGCGCGTTGCAACAAATGTCTCAACAACCGAGGCTGCTTTCCTCCCCAGATGAAGGCGTTCAGAAGCTTATGAGAACGTTGAAAAAACACCTTCGGAGGTGATATCGGCACCGTGCGAAATAAATATAACATTTTGGGCAGTAATAACATCTTAAACAGTGCAATATGACCCACCCAGGAGACTTCAAATTTCTGGAGTCGTAGGGGGAGGTAATTGGCTTTGTACAAATTAGTGGAGGATGATGTTACCAACGTTCCAAAGTATGAAATTTGCTCCATCTGCCAGTCAATCCTCATAATTGCCTTAAGGTATTTCAACTGCGGTAATGGTATGTTAAGGGGTAGAATTTGAGATTTATTCTCATTAATTTTGTAGTAAGATAGGAGGCCAAATTTTAAATAATCTCTAGAGCTGCAAAAGACTCCAGGGGGTGTGCTAACGTCAATATCACATCATCAGCATACAACGTGATGCAATGAGATTGTTTCCCCACCTCTATGCCCCAGATATCTGGACTTTGTCTGATTGCTTGGGCAAGTGGTTCTAAAGCTAAAATGAACACTAGGAGGGAGAGAGGACACCCCTGCCTAGTGCCATTTGTAATGGGGAATGTCTCTGACATGGTATCATTCACAAAAACCCTGGCCGACGGAGCAGAATACAGAGCTTTAATAGCAGTAAGCACCCGACCCCCAAACCCCATACGCTCCAGAACCGTGAAGACAAACGGCCATCTCACTCGGTCGAATGCCTTCTCGGTGTCTAAGGCTACTACCAACACTGGTGTTCCCTTTCTATTTATTACATCTATCAAATCAATTACTTTTCTGGTGTTGTCAGCTGCAGTCCGCCCTTGCACAAAACCAGCCTGGTCTGGGTTAATAAGGGAAGGAATGATAGGCGCCAATCTCAGAGCAATACACTTAGCATAAATTTTGACATCAGTGTTTAACAATGAAATCGGGCGGAAGTTTTGGGGCACCTCCGGTGGCTTTCCCTGTTTTGGGAGTGTGATCACAGTAGCTGTCAGCATTTCTTTTGGGAAGCTCCCTTCATTTGCTGCTAATTGTAGGGTTTTGCATATGTGTGGGACTAAGGTCTCCTGGCAAGCTTTATAGTACAAGTTTTTAAGACCATCCGGGCCTGGGGCCTTCGCCTCTGGGAGAGAGTTAATCACTTTAGTCAATTCAGTCTCCGTCAATGGTGCGTTTAAGATTTCTAACTGGTCTGGGGCAAGAGTTGGGAGATTAATGCTTGAAAAAAACAGATTTGTATCAGGGGCTGTTGGGCCATGGAGGTCTGTTCTTGGTTCTAACTTATGCAAAGAAGCATAGTGATCCTTAAATTTATTGGCGATTTCCCGAGGAGTGTATATCTTAGAATCGGGAGATAAGTTCCTCAAAAAGGGGATCTTAGTTTTAGAAGTTTTAATTTTCACTCTGGATGCTAGAAGTTTACCTGCTTTATTATTTTGGGATTAGTAATGGGCTTTGGTGATCATAAGATTTTTCTCATAATTGTGTAAGAATAATTCCCGCAATTCCAGTTGGAGATCACATAGTTTACACATTTGGGCAGAGGATGGGGCTCTTTTATTCATGTATTCCAGTGAACTGATCGATGCTGCAAGGTCTGATAAGCGATTTTCTCTTTGCTTTTTAAGAATATGGCCTATTTTAATAAAGAGGCCCCTGATAAACGCTTAATGGGCATTCCATACATGGAAGTAATTAGTGACCGAGTCCGCATTGAGCTCAAAGTATTCTTTAAGAGCTACTTTTGTTTGTACAACTAAATGGGTTTTTTTTAGAATAAAGGGGTTCATCTTCCACGGGGAGTAAAGGGGGCACTCAGATTCTTCCTGAATAGACATCTTTATGGGGGCGTGATCCGACCAAGTTATTATACCTATTTCTGATCAATTGACAATATTAAGGAGAGACCTGCTAACCAAAAATAGGTCTATTCGGGTGTAGGAGTGATGTACCTGTGAAAAGTAGGTATAGTCCTTCTTACATGCATGAAGAACCCTCCATATGTCATATAGGTCCTTCCGAAAGGCTAAGGGGGGGAGAACAGGCGGCCCCCTGGAGGTTGGGGTGGAAGAGTCCAGAGAATTATCAAAAACACAATTAAAATCCCCACATATGATTACGTGGCCCTGTTTAACCTTATTGCGTCTAGTTATATAAAACATTATTTATGGTGCCCACTTGTATGAGGTATCGACCTGCAGGGTCAAGTTCTAGATAAGTCGAGGAGAAAGCAACAGACCCCTTGAAGGCTAACATCACCCCTCTCTTTATTTTCGAGAAATTAGATTGGACCACATATGGAAAGAGCCGATGAGACAGTCTGTGGGAGTCTTTCTCCAATAAGTGTTTCTCCTGGGCACAAAACACCTCACATTTAGCTGCGACCGCCTCTTTCCACATATAAGATCTTTTATGAGGGCTGTTTAGGCCTCTAACATTGAGCATATTGTAATAACCATATTGTAAACATACAGATGCTAGTATGACTAATGGGTTGCCCATTACACCTGTCAGAATTCCCTGCAAAGAGGGAAAATGCTGGACCCGAATAAACCACAGGTATGCAAAAGGATAGAAAAAAACAAAAAACAAACACAATGCAAACTAATAAAATCAGAAGTAAAGTCATGAAACAGACCGAGGACTGCACTTCGGTCCACAAACCGCAAGAGTTGGAAATCCGCGGGGGGGTATATCACTGTCCACACCAACCAGTCAGGATGCCACCCTTGTTAAAAGATAGTAAAATATAGATAATGATTATATCTTCAGCGCCTGTTTCTTTTTGGGAGGACTTTCTGCCATGTCTCATCTGCCCTTACAGGCGGCTCTTTGTTTCTGAGGTTATTCCTGCACTTGTTTATCCCAAGTATGAAGAAAATCTCTTCCTCTTTCATATGAAGAGACAGTATGCCACGATTCTTTGTTGTTAATGAGCAATTTCTTGGGGTACCCCCACCTGTACGCCACCTGAGATTCTCTGAGGGCTGCAGTGATGGGATTCATTAGTCTGCGGAAGCGCAGTGTCTCTGCCGAGAGATCAGCTTAAATTTTGATTTGGTGGAAAGGTGAAGGTAGAGATCCTTTCTTTCTGGAATAAGACAGAAGTTCCTCTTTAATATGATAGCAATTAATGCGTGCAACAATATCCCTCGGAACAGTGTGTGGCAAGTGGCTCTGTGCGCTCGATCAATAATTAGTTCATATGGTGAACAGGAGGGGACCACCGCTTGGATTAAATCTTGCACATAACTCCTCAGCTCAGAGGGTGTGGTGGTTTCTGGTACACCCCTTAATTTCAGGTTGTTCCTTTGGTTACGATCCTCCAAGTCCACAAGTTTATTATATATGGCTTCTATGTCTTCTGCCATGTCATTGTGAGAGTCAATAAGGTTGTTATGGGAAGATGCAAATTCTGCCATTTTGTCCTCCACATGAGACACTCTCTCCTCCACCTCCTTAATGTGAGATGTAACAGGTTTTAACATTAAAGAAAAGTCCTTTAGCATTGCGGTGCTAAAAGCCATCAGCATATCTTTAATTAAAGTTCCTGAAGCAGGGAGATCTGTTGTAGGAAGTTGCTGTAATACTGCAAGAGATTTACAATTGTCCCCTCTAGAATCCCCTTTCTCTGCAACATCTCTTTTGTTATTCTGGGAGTGCAGGGTAGGTGTGCATTGCTGCATATCCATCCTCTGGCCTGCTGGAACTACATTTCCCTCGTGTCCCTCTGCAAGTGGGGAAAATCTAGATCCTGGTGATGGACCCGAACCTGTTATGAACGAGTCACCGTAGGAGGCAGACACAAAAATAGAAGCTACATACAGAAAATCAGAGAAGTTGGCAACTATCAGATTGCAGACCCCTGAACCTATCAACACAACTAGCAGTAGCCGTGGGGGGTTCCTACGGTGCCCTAGACCCCTCGATCACAGCCGGAGAGCTAAATAGCCTAAAGACAGAAAAGGAAATCTAAACTGCCCCAGAGCAGACCCCAAAGTAAAAGGCAGCCCCCAACATATAATGACGGTGAAGCAAGATGAAAAAACACTCACACAGATAGAAAGATAGGCTGAGCAAACAATGGGGCCCAAGCTAACTAAACAGAACAGGAAAGGAAGGTTGCTGTCTGCAATCTGCCAAAACCCTATCAAAGACATAAGCCAATAAGCTGATATGGAAAAAGACCCTGAAGCAGCTAGGCTTCAAAAACTAAATCAGCACTCAGGTATTTTCAGAAGACAGAGCTAAAGGAATTCAGCTCACCCCAGCAGGGAATGGCAGAAATCCAGAAAAACAAAGCAAAACAAAGTCAAAGCACAAATGCAGGAAGCCGAGCAGAAAACTTAGCTTTAGAAGAGCAGGAATTCAGACTGGTCTCCAAGGATCCCACAGAGAAATCACCCGCAGGGCAGAAGGGAATTGGCAGCCTTATATCCAGTCAGTAACTCCACTCAGCCAGTCATAATCATTAGGCTCAGGTGTTTGATAATCAGGCTCACTACCTTTCTTTACCAGAAGAGGGAGTTCATCGGGCCTCAGTAGTGAAGGGGAAAATGAACTCACAACAGTACCTCCCCCTTGAGGAGGGGTCACCGAACCCTCAACCATGCCACCAGGGCGATCAGGGTGAGCCCGATGAAAGGCACGCACCAATCTTTTGGCATGAATATCAGAGGCAGAGACCCAGGAATTATCCTCCTGACCATAACCCTTCCACTTAACCAAATACTGGAGTCTCCGTCTAGCCAGACGGGAATCCAGTACTTTCTCTACCTCATATTCCATGTTACCTTCAACCAATACAGGGTCTGGAGGTGCCACCCCCGGAACAACAGGTTCAACAAACCTCTTCAACAAAGATTTATGGAACACATTATGGATTTTAAATGTGACAGGAAGAGCCAAATGAAAAGAGACCGGATTAATAATCTCCAAAATCTTGTAAGGTCCAATAAATCTAGGCTTAAACTTAGGAGAAGCCACCTTCATAGGAATATCTTTTGATGATAACCACACCATATCACCAACCTTAAACTGGAAAACCGCTGGGCCTTTTCCTGGGAGAGAGATAACTTATCCACCACTTGGTCCCAGATCTGGTGCATTCTCTCCACCACAGTGTCAACACCTGGGCAGGCAGAGGGCTCCACCTGCCCTGAAGAAAATCGAGGATGAAACCCAAAGTTACAAAAAAAAGGTGACATCAAAGTGGCAGAACTAGCTCTATTATTTAAAGCAAATTCGGCCAAGGGCAAAAATGAAACCCAATCATCCTGATCAGCAGAAATAAAACATCTCAAATATGACTCCAAGGTCTGGTTTGTTCTCTCTGTCTGCCCATTGGTCTGAGGGTGAAAAGCAGAGGAGAAGGACAACTGAATTCCCAGCTTGGAACAGAAAGTTCTCCAAAATCTAGACACAAACTGAACTCCTCTGTCAGATACAATGTTCTCAGGAATCCCGTGCAAGCGAACCACCTGTTGCAAAAACAGGGGCATCAACTCAGAGGAAGACGGCAACTTAGGGAGTGGTACAAGATGAACCATCTTAGAGAACCTATCACAAATCACCCAAATAACAGTCATCCTTTGAGAGACAGGCATATCAGAGATGAAATCCATTGAAATATGGGTCCATGGCCTCTTGGGGACAGGCAAAGGCATCAACAACCCACTAGAGCGAGAACACGATTTAGACCGGGAGCACGTCCCACAGGACTGCACAAAATTCCTGACATCACGAGACAAGGAGGGCCACCAAAAAGACTGACTCACCAGATCTCTAGTACCAAAAATACCTGGATGACCAGCCAAAGCAGAGCAATGAACTTCAGACATCACTCTCTTCTTCCACTGGTCAGGAACATACAACTTTCCACTGGGACAAAGCTCAGGTTTGTCCTCCTGGAACTCTTCCAGAGCACGTCTCAAATCGGGCGAGATGGCAGAAAGAACTACCCCTTCGCCTAAGATGGTAGCAGGCTTGGTCACCACAGGAGAATCAGCAAATAAGCTCCTAGAGAGGGCGTCTGCCTTGACATTCTTAGTTCCAGGAAGAAAAGAAACCACAAAATCAAAACGTGTAAAAAACAAGGCCCACCTAGCCTGTCTAGGGTTCAAGCGCTTAGCCGACTCTAGGTAAATCAAATTCTTGTGGTCAGTGAGGACCACGACTTGATGCTTAGCTCCCTCCAACCAATGTCTCCACTCCTCAAATGCCCATTTCATGGCCAACAGTTCCCGATTCCCCACATCATAGTTACGTTCAGATGGAGAGAACTTTCGGGAAAAGAAAGCACAGGGATTCATTTTAGATGTTACAGGATCCTTTTGGGACAAAACAGCTCCTGCACCAATCTCAGAAGCATCCACCTCTACCTGGAACGGAAGTGAGACATCAGGTTGCCGCAAAACCGGGGCGGAGGTGAATCTTCGCTTCAGCTCCTGAAAGGAAGAAACCGCCTCCGGAGACCAATTTAACACATCAGCACCCTTCTTAGTCAAATCAGTCAATGGCTTGGCAATACTAGAAAATTTTGCTATAAATTTCCGATAAAAATTAGCAAAACCCAAAAACTTCTGGAGGGCCTTCAAAGAAGTGGGCTAAACCCAATCGTAAATGGCCTGTACCTTGGCCGGGTCCATTTCAATAGTTGACGGAGACAAAATAAATCCCAAAAAAGAAATCCTCTGTACTCCAAAAAGGCATTTAGATCCTTTGACATACAGGGAATTCTCCCTCAAGATCCGGAACACAGTCCGAACATGTTCCACATGAGAATCCCAATCCTTGGAGAAGATCAAAATATCATCCAGATAGATAATCAAAATTTATCGACAAAATCTCTGAAAATATCATTCATGAAGCACTGGAAGACAGAAGGGGCATTAGTGAGCCCAAAAGGCATCACCAGGTACTCAAAATGTCCCTCCGGAGTATTAAACGCCATCTTCCATTCATCCCCATGCTTAATGCGAATAAGATTATACGCCCCCCTGAGGTCAAGCTTGGTAAACCAGCAAGCACCTTTAACCCTGGAGAATAGATCAGAAATCAGGGGTAACGGATACTGATATTTAACAGTAATTTTGTTGAGGGCACGATAATCAATACAAGGTCTTAATGATCCATCCTTTTTGGCTACAAAAAAAAAACCGGCACCTAAGGATGACGAGGATGGTCTAATATGACCCTTCTCCAACGCCTCCTTAATATAGGATCGCATAGCCTCGTGCTCGGGTACAGATAAATTGAAGAGCCGACCCTTGGGAAATTTACACCCCGGGCTCAGTTCAATTGCACAGTCATAACTCCTATGAGGAGGCAGAGACGCAGACTCATTCTCACTAAATACATCATAAAAGTCCGCCAAATAATCAGGAACATCATGCGACTGAGGAGAGGTGGAAAACACCGGAGCCTCACTAAAGGCACACCAACAACCCCAACTCACCACAGACACAGATTTCCAATCCAAAACTGGATTATGAATTTGTAACCAGGGAAACCCCAGAACAATAGTATCATGCAGATTATGCAACACCAAAAATCTGCAATTTTCTTGATGGTCTGGGGCGACCCGCATTACCACCTGGGTCCAAAACTGAGGTTTATTTTTAGCCAAAGGAGTAGCCTCAATCCCCCTCAAAGCGATAGGCGTCTGCAGAGGTGTCATCGGAAATCCACAACGTTTAGCAAAATCCAAGTCCATTAGGTTTAGGGCTGCTCCCGAATCCACAAAAGCCTTGGCGGAAAATGTGGACAGGGAGCAGATCAGAGTAATAGCCAGAAGAAACTTAGGTTGAACACCACCAACAGAAAACGTGTGTGCAAAGCGTTTCTCTCGTTTAGGACAGACAGAAATAATATGCGAGGCATCTCCACTGAAAAAACACAACTTATTACGCCTTCTGAACTCCTGACGCTGCTCTCTGGACAAAACTCTATCACATTGCATAGGTTCAGACATTTGTTCAACAGGTGATAACACTTCTCGTGCAGTTTTGCATTCGCGCAAACGCCGATCAACCTGAATGGCTAATGACATAGAATCGTCAAGACCAGAGGGAACAGGAAATCCCACTATAGTATCTTTTACAGCTTCTGACAACCCCTTCCGAAAGAGAGCAGCCAAGGCATTATCACTCAAGGTAGTAAGTACCGCCCACTTTCGGAATTTTTGACAGTACAATTCTGCATAATCTCGACCCTGGTTCAATGCCAGCAGGGTCTTTTCAGCCTGATCAATGGCATTAGGTTCGTCATACAACAACCCCAAGGCTTGAAAAAATGCGTTCACATTAGTCAGAATAGGATCATCTGGTTTCAAAGAAAACGCCCAATCCTGGGGATCGCCACGCAGCAAAGAGATGACAATTTTAACCTGCTGCGCGGAGCTCCCTAACGAGTTAGGCTTCAAGGCAAAAAATAATTTACAATTATTTTTGAAATTCAAAAATTTAGACCGATCCCCAAAAAATACATCAGGTGTAGGAATCTTTGGTTCAGCAGCATGTGAATGAGCAAGGTAGGCGGAAATTCCCCGCACTTCCGCAGCGACCTGCTCCACACGATCAGACAATTGCTTTATCTCCATTGAGAGAAAAAAAAATTCCCCCTACGGCCTCAGAGATATAGAGGAAAAAATATACACACTTTTTCTGCGGTATGGCGGGTGATTTTGTTATGAACGAGTCACCGTAGGAGGCAGACACAAAAATAGAAGCTACGCCCAGAAAACCAGAGAAGTTGGCAACTATCAGATTGCAGACCCCTGAACCTATCAACACAAGTAGCAGTAGCCGTGGGGGGTTCCTACGGTGCCCTAGACCCCTTGATCACAGCCGGAGAGCTAAATAGCCTAAAGACAGAAAAGGAAATCTAAACTGCCCCAGAGCAGACCCCAAAGTAAAAGGGAGCCCCCAACATATAATGACGGTGAAGCAAGATGAAAAAACACTTACACAGATAGAAAGATAGGCTGAGCAAACGATGGGGCCCAAGCTAAACTAAACAGAACAGGAAAGGAAGGTTGCTGTCTGCAATCTGCCAAAACCCTTTCAAAGACATAAGCCAACAAGCTGATATGGAAAAAGACCCTGAAGCAGCTAGGCTTCAAAAACTAAATCAGCACTCAGGTATTTTCTGAAGACAGAGCTAAAGGAATTCAGTCATCATCATTAGGCTCAGGTGTTTGATAATCAGGCTCACTACCTTTCTTTACCAGAAGAGGGAGTTCATCGGGCCTCAGTAGTGAAGGAAAAAATGAACTCACAACACGAACCCCAGAGATAAGGTGAGGTGGGTGTTGCCTCATCCTGCACCGCAGCGGTGGTCTTTGCTGGGCTCAGGGGCAGTGGAGAGGGGGACTTTCCTGAGGAGCAGGAGACTCTGCTTACTGAGGGGCCATCTTGCCTGGTATCCCTGTTGAAGAAAATCTCCAATTTGCTATGGTTTTTAAGATTTCTCTTAGCCTTTATCATCTTGCCAGTGATCAGTGAGGATTCGGGCAGCCGGGTGGGTTGGTTAACATGCAGGAAAGGCGCTGAATTGTCGCTTTGAAGGGTGTCAGGGAAGGAGCATTCATCTCATGCAACTGGCATCCTAGGCATCCAGACCACGCCCTCAAATTTGTTTTTTTGCTAGGAAGTTATAAGGGTTAAAATTGACCAGCGATTTCTCATTTTTACAACAAAATTAAAAAAACTTTTTTTAGGGACCACCTCACATCTGAAGTCACTTTGAGGTGTCAGTATGACAGAAAATACCCAAAAGTGACACCATTCTAAAAAGTGCACCCCTCAAGGTGTTCAAAACCACATTCAAGAAGTTTATTAACCCTTTAGGTACTTCACAAGAATTGAAGCAAAAATGAACATATAACTTTTTCCCCAAAATTTATCTTTGTTCTGCAATTTCTCCTGAGTACACTGATACCCCATGTGTAGAGGAAGACTAATCTTTAGGATCATGGCAGTGCTCAGAAGGGAAGGCGCATCATTTGAGATTGTGAATGTCAAATTGGCTGGAATCGAGAACAGACGCCATGTCGCATTTTGAGAGCCCCTGATGTACCTAAACAGTGGAAACCCCACATAAGTGACTCCATTTAGGAAACTAATCCCCCCAAGGAACTTATCTAAATGTGTGGTGAGCGCTTTGAACCCCCAAGGGCTTCACAGAAGGTTATAATGTAGAGCAGTAAAATTAAAAAATCTTATTTTTTCCACAAAAATGTTCTTTTCACCCCCAATTTTTATTTTCCAAAGGGTAAAAGGACCCCACAGGTTAATGTGCAATTTATCCTGAGTACTCTGATACCCCATATGTGAGGGTAAACCACTATTTGGGCGCATGGCAGAGCTCAGAAGGGAAGCAGCGCCATTTGACTTTTTGGGCTGGAATTGAGATCGGGTGCCATGTTGCATTTGGAGAGCCCCTGATGTGCCTAAACAGTGGAAACCCCCCCACAAGTTACCCCATTTGGGAAACTAGACCCCCCAAGGAACTTATCTAGATGTGTGGTGAGAGCTCTGAACCCTTAAGGGCTTCACAGAAGTTTATAACAGAGCCGTAAAATGAAAAAAACATATTTTTTCCAAAAAAATGATCTTTTCATCCCCAATTTTTAATTTTCCAAGCGTAAAAGGACCGCAAAAGTTGTTGTGCAATTTGTCCTGAGTATGCAGATACCCAATATGTGGGGGTAAACCACTGTGAGGGTGCATGGCAGAGGTCAGAAGGGAAAGAGCGCTGTTTGACTTTATTGTCTGGAATTGAGATCGGATGCTATGTCGCATTTGGAGAGCCCCTCATGTGCCTAAACAGTGTAAACTCCCCACAAGTGACCCCATTTTGGAAACTAGACCCCCCAAGGAGCTTATCTAGATGTGTGGTGAGCACTTTGAACCCCCAAGTGCTTCACAGAAGTTTATCAGATTGCAAAGGAGAAAGTTTATGGATTAAACGTGCGCTGCTTGACAGATCACTCCTTCCAGATTGTATTGATTGTACTTTTATTTTCCAACGCGTTTCGAAGTTTACACTTCTTCGTTAGGGGATGACATGTGAAACGCGTTGGGAAATAAAAGTACAATCAATACAATCTGGAAGGAGTGATCTGTCAAGCAGCGCACGTTTAATCCATAAACTTTCTCCTTTGCAATCTGATGATTTGTAGTCACGGAGTGGCCCTTTGGATGTGCAGCAGCCTGACCTTTCGTTCCTATATGTCTGTAACTTTCCTACATAAGGTGAGTATAATAATTTGATTTTACATCAATCCCTACTCGGGTAAGACCCTATTGCGCTTTTTTTCTTTTCAGCTGTCTCACAGAAGTTTATAACGTAGAGCCGTGAAAATAAAATAATCATATTTTTTTCCACAAAAATAATCTTTTTGCCCACAATTTTTTATTTTCAAAAGGCTAACAGGAGAAATTAGACCCCAAAAGTTGTTGTGCAATTTGTCCTGAGTACGCTGATACCCCAAATGTGGAGTGGAACCACTGTTTGGGTGCATGGCAGAGCTCAGAAGGGAAGGAGTGCCGTTTTGGAATGCAGACTTTGCTGGAATGTTCTGCGGGCTTCTTGTTGCGTTTGCTGAGCCCCTGATGTGCCTAAACTGTGGAAACCCCCCACAAGTGACACCATTTTGGAAACTAGACTCCCCAAGGAGATTATCTAGATGTGTGGTGAGCACTTTGAACCCCCAAGTGCTACACAAAAGTTTATAACGTAGAGCATTGAAAATAAAAAATATTTTTTCCACAAACATGATCTTTTTGCCCCAAAATTTTTATTTTCACAAGGCTAACAGAAGAAATTAGACCCCAGGGGAAGAGTCCTGAGGAGATCATTTGCATATTCCCGCTGCCTTCTGAGATAAGTGAAGAGTCTCCGTGAGTTCAACGATCACTGGGTTTTGGCCGTTGCAGCTGAAAAGAGGAAATCGGAAAACCAGGGGAAGAGTCCTGAGGAGATCATTTGCATATTCCCGGTGCCTTCTGGGATAAGTGAAGAGTCTCTGCGAGCTCAACGATCACTGGGTTTTGGCTGTTGCAGCTGAAAAGAGGAAATAGATATCTCAATATGGAAGAGGCCAGGAGCCATTTGGTGAGCTGCATTTCTTGCTACATGATCAAAACTTACCAGTGGAAAAGCCAAACTTCACTTGCCACAAATGCAAGCTTGTGTCCCTGTTGGAGGAAAAGTTGCAAAACCTCGAAGAGAGGTTAGCTACGTTGAAGATCATTAAGGAAGTTGAAGAGTTCTTAGACAGAGCAGAATTATCTCTTCATGTTACAGAAAGAGAAGAAATTCGAAGTGCACCTGAAGAAACAGAGGAATGGAAACATGTGATCCAGAGAAGCAGGAGGATCAGGAGGCAGTCAGCACCCATACTTCTCAGGAACCAGTACCAGGCTCTCACGCAGGTAAACGATGAAGAAATACATCAGGATAAGACTTTGCCCACAAACAGCAACCTTGTACGCCTTCAGAGTCCTCCTGGATGGAGAAAGAAAAATGTTGTGAAGAAGAAACGGAGAGTGGTGGTCATGGGGGATTCCCTGTTGAGAGGAACAGAGGCCGCTATCTGCAGACCGGATATAACCTCAAGAGAAATGTGGTTTCTTCCAGGTGCAAAAATTAAAGATGTGTCTGACAGGATATCAGGACTCTTCAGACCTACAGATGACTACCCATTCCTGCTAATACATGTGGGGACAAATGACACCACGAGAAATGACCTGGAAACCATCTGCAGAGACTTTGAAAACTTAGGCAAGAAAGTGAAAGAACTGGGAGCGCAGGTGGTCTTCTTTTCCATCCTCCCAGTGTATGGCCATGGAACAAGGAGGTGGAATAAGATTCTGCAGGTGAACAACTGGCTACGTTGATGGTGCCGTCAGCAAGGATTTGGATTTCTGGATCACAGAGTGAATTACCTATACGATGGACTAATTGCTAGAGATGGGGTGCACCTTACGAAGACTGGAAAACATGTATTTGGAAGTCGCCTTGCTACACTTGTAAGGAGAGCTTTAAACTAGAACAACGTGGGAAGGGAGAGCAAAAGACCAGAAAAAGCCATACACCTGACATGCTATTGAGAACTCTGCTATTAGAAGTGGAAAGAAAGAACAAAGACAAAAGAATCTAATTAATAAAAATATTGGAGAAAAAGAAACCAATCACAAACTAAAATGTTTCTATACTAATGCACAAAGCATGGGCAACAAACAAGGAGAATTGGAACTACTAACACAGGAAAAGAAATATGATGTCATTGGAATCACTGAAACTTGGTGGGACGATACACATGATTGGAATACAAGACTAGCAGGATACAACTTATTTGCAAGAAACAGACTTGATAAACGAGGAGGTGTCGCATTGTATGTTAGAAACGCGTATATCTGCACAGAGATTGAAGCTTCAGAGACTGGGAGTTCTGTAGAGACTGGGAGTTCTGTGGAAACTGTTTGGGTAAGAATACAAGGACAGAACAATGGAAAGGACACCATTGTAGGCATTTACTACAGGCCGCCTGTGCAAGCTGAAGATATGGATGAACTCTTTATGCATCAAATGGCCAAGTTCTCCAAAAAATATGACATAGTTGTCATGGGAGATTTCAACTATCCAGACATTTGTTGGGAATCTCTCTCAGGCAAAACTAACAGGTCAAGGAAATTCTTATCCTCTCTTGCTGACAACTTTATCTTCCAAAAGGTAGGGGAGAAAACAAGGGGAACTGCTACCTTGGATCTAATCCTTATGAACAGGGAGGAAATAGTTGAGGAGGTAAAAGTGGCTGGGACCCTAGGAGGTAGCGACCATGCTATTTTAGAATTTTGGATAATTAGAGGAGGAAGACCTGTGAAGACTCGGACGTCAAGGTTAGATTTCAGAAAGGCAGATTTTAAGGGATTCAGAAAGAGAATTGGAGGGATCCAATGGCTGGATATCCTTAAAGACAAAAATGTCCAGGAAGGATGGGAAATCTTGAAAAATGAAATTCTCAAAGCACAATCGTTAACAATTCCGAAAAGAGGGAAGAATAGAAAGCATTTAAGGAAACCAGGATGGATGAACACAGAACTTAAGCACATGCTAAAAAGGAAGAAACAAATGTTTATAAAATGGAAAGAGGGAGGCATATCTAAAGAAGAATATAATGCTGTCTGCAGAACCTGCAGGGCACAAATCATTTTATCTAAAGCTGACAATGAATTGAGGCTTGCAAGAGATGTCAAAAGCAATAATAAAGGATTTTGGGGATATGTCAAAAGTAAAAGAAAAGTCAAAGATGCTATAGGATTTTTACAGGATGAAAATGATGAAATGGTAAGACAGGATGTTGAGAAGGCCAAACTTTTAAATTCCTATTTTGCATCTGTTTTCTCTCAGAAAGGAAATGTAACATCAACTGTTCTTTACTGTGCTATTAACGGAATAGAAGAATCCAGGATATCTATAAACAGAAAGATAGTGAGGAAACACTTAGCCAACCTAAATGAATTCAAGTCTCCAGGTCCAGATGAATTACATCCCAGAGTGCTGAAGGAGATAGCAGAAGAAATTTTTGAACCCCTCTCCATAATCTTTGAAAATTGTTGGAGAACAGTAGAAGTCCCAGAAGACTGGAGAAGAGCAAATGTTGTTCCTATCTTCAAAAAGAGGAAGAAGGTGGACCCAGGCAACTATAGGCCGGTGAGTCTGACTTCTATACCAGGAAAGATCTTTGAACAAATTATTAAACAATATGTATGTCAGTACCTGGATAAGAATGAAGTGATTAAACAGAGCCAGCATGGATTTGTAACTAATAAGTCATGTCAGACTAACTTAATTTCCTTCTATGACGGAATCACTGATTGGGTGGATCAAGGAAATGCTGTAGATATAGTATATCTTTACTTCAGCAAAGCATTTGACAAAGTATCTCATACAATCCTTATTGAAAAAATGACTAAGTATGGAATGGACAAGGAAACTGTTAGGTGGATTCATAACTGGCTTAGTGATCGAACCCAAAGAGTGGTCGTAAATGGCTACACATCCAGTTGGATGAATGTCTCAAGTGGGGTACCACAGGGCTCTGTCCTGGACCCTGTATTGTTCAACATCTTTATCAACGATTTAGATGAAGGAATTGAGGGTAAACTGATTAAATTTGCTGATGACACAAAGCTAGGAGGGATAGCTAATACTAGAGAAGAGAGAGAGAAGATTCAAAAAGATATAAATAAACTGGAGCAGTGGGCAGCAACTAACAGAATGATTTTTAACAGGGAAAAATGCAAAGTACTACATCTGGGCAATAAAAATGAAAAAAGCATATACAGAATGGGAGGAATAGGGCTAAGCAACAGCACATGTGAAAAAGACTTGGGTATACTAATAGATCACAGACTGAATATGAGTCAACAGTGTGATGCAACAGCAAAAAAGTCAAATGATGTATTAACAGAAGCATACAGTCTAGATCACGTGAAGTCATTATTGCCCTCTACTCCTCTTTGGTCAGACCTCATCTGGAATATTGTGTCCAGTTTTGGGCACCACATTTTAAAAAAGACATCAACAAACTGGAGCAAGTTCAGAATGGTGACCAGTCTGCAAACCCTGTCTTATGAGGAAAGGTTGCAGGATTTGGGAATGTTTAGTTTGCAAAAGAGAAGACTGAGAGGAGACTTAATAGCTGTCTACAAATATCTAAAGGGCTGTCACATTGTAGAAGGATCATCTTTATTCTCATTTGCACAAGGAAAGACTAGAAGCAATGGGATGAAACTGAATGGGAGGAGACACAGATTAGATATTAGAAAACACTTTTTGACAGTTAGCCTGATCAATGAGTGGAACAGGCTGCCACGAGAAGTGGTGAGTTCTCCTTCAATGGAAGTCTTCAAACAGAGGCTGGACAGACATCTGACTGGGATGATTTAGCGAATCCTGCTTTGAGCAGGGGGTTGGACCAGATGGCACAGGAGGTCCCTTCCAACTCTACGATTCTATGATTCTATGATTTGTTGTGCAATTTGTCCAGAGTACTCTGATACCCCATATGTGGGGGTAAACCACTGTGATCGCCTTACTGCGGTCCTTGGGAGGCAGAATGCACAAATCCACAAAAGGTGAAGAATTGGTTTTATTTTTTGCACCTTTCCTCGTGCGGTATTAGTGATATAATAAATAATAATCTTTATTTTTATATAGCACTAGCATATTCTCCACACCTTATCATCACTTTCCCCGATGGGGCTCACAATCTAACTTCAGTATGTCTTTGGAATGTGGGAGGAAACCAGAGTACCCGGAGGAAACCCACGCAAACACGGGGAGAACATACAAACTCCTTGCAGATGTTGTCCTTGGTGGGAATCGAACCCTGGACTCCAGCGCTGCAATGCTATCCACTGAGCCACCGTGCTTCCCATATGGCGACTTTATTCCTTGGGTTGGTACGATTACAGCGATATCAGATTTATATCCTTTTTTCATGGTTAGCTTCTGTCACACACTAAAAGACCCTTTTTTGGGGAAGAATTTTTTGTAAGAAATTTTTGCATCACCGTATTTTGAGAGCTATAATTTTTGCATAATCTGGCCGTCATGTGCAGGCTTGATTTTTGTGGGATGAGCTGACATTTCTATTGGTACCATTTTTGGGCACATAACGTTTTTTGATCGCTTTCTATTCCGATTTTAGTGGAGGCAGAATGAACAAAAAATAGCAATTCAGGAATTGTTTTCTTTTTTTCATCATTCCGCATGTGGTAAAATTAGTATGGCAGATATATTCTTCGGGCTCAGCAGCTTTCCGTAGGTGAATGACCCGGTGGTTGTCATGACACCATCGCTGGAGCGCCGACCTTAGGCAGAGGGAGCCCCCTACCCTCTGCCTCCCCCTGAACGCTGCGATCACGCTCGATCACAGTACTCAGGGGGTTAACAGCCAGGGGCCGTGGGAGCGCCGCTCCTGGCTGTCAGTGCAGGAAGCTCAGCCACTGCAGCACTGAGCTCCTGCACTGATTGGGCAGAAGATGCTGAAATTTCTGCCTCTCCTGCCGATCGCTGCTGTGATCAATCACAGCAGTTGGGGTGCAAGGGACTGACTGCAAGCATCCCTGCACCCCTTGCTGTGCCTGACAGCTGTCATAGACAGCTGTTGGCACTGAACTGTCACTGCGTGTTTACATGCAGTGGCAGTTCAAATCCATGACGTGCACAGACCATCCTGGTGCGGTAACTTATATCTGCCCATGACGGACTGTGCATGTCAATGGACATTAAGGGGTTAAAACCAAATAAAACTACCCTGCTCTTGACAGCTTGCAATCTACACTAAGTAACAATACCAATAATTTAAGCCAAACTAAACAAATCTGCTCGTGACAACTTACAATCTAAAATGAGGTGGACAAGTTTAAAAATACAGGGATGTATTTACAAGAAGGTATTTACAATGATGTTTGTACTATGATCTTACTGAGGATCGTTGTAAGTGTTGTAGGCCTGAGGACAAAGAAAGAGGACAGCTTGGTCAGTCGTCCCCTTGGTGACGACACGGAAGTGTTGCCTGTTAGCAGTCTGGAACGCATTGGGCTGACTTTGTTACGTTGCCTTTCCCGTGACCCTCATGCTCTCACTCAAAATTTTGGATGAGAGACAGGTGTGTTGTCCTGCATCTTTAGCGTCACAAAAGGGTTAAATATGTACTGTTTTATATGTGTTTTGTGAGCAATGGGAGTTATGCTTTCTCTCCTAGACACCACAACACACACACACATAATTCACCTCACTCCCTTACTTGTCTGAAGCTTAGAGCTTTGCAGACATGACCTAACTGGGAGGGGGAGGGGTCAAAAGTTGTTGTTCAGTGAAGAAGGAGTAAGAACGCTCTTAGGAGCCATGATGACATGTGGTCCCTCCTGGAGTAAAGCTAATAAGAAGCATCAGGGAATCAGCTCCTAGGCCATCCATGCTTTCAGAGCAGGGTGGTAAGCTAAGAGACTGTGTGAGTTTATACAACCAACAGCGCAGTGTTTTCCCTGGGATTACAGCAGCAAACTAGGAACAGTGAGGATTGCACAAGAAGGAACGTGAGCTTCACAAAGGATCCAAGCTGCAAGTTGCCAGCGGAGAAATACACAGTGAGTAGAGGCTATACTAGAAGTTCCAAACTCTGGGAAGCCTTGGTCCCTGAAGGGATTAGAATAGCAGGAAGCTTACACAGTCACGGCAGAGGAAGGATAACTCCCATTCTCCAGAGCAGATTGTAACCTGGTGAGAGTTGAAATATCTCCTCTGAACTGCACCTAAACTACAGTAAATGATAAGGTGACTTTTCTTGTCTCCTGCCTTATTACTCCGTTCCTTCTACTTCTATCACAAACTCTGGGGGTCGGCCCTGGCTGGAGAGGGTTTAACATCTGCACTGCCATCACCATCTACTCCCCCAGGGATCATCTGCAGTGCCGGCTATACTACAGTTGAACATTCCAACTGGCGTCACGAATCACTACATAAACTTTAGTCCTAATCAATGCTCCCCTTTTACATGACCGCCGGAGGCCATGGATCAGGTCACTGCCACTGTGACATTTCCCATTGAAGTTAATAGGCTCGGTACCGAGTATCCCACGGCCTCTGGGGCGCATCATTTTTGGCATCCCGAACAGGATTCCAAAAACATTCCTTTTTTGCCTGAAGTTCTAGAGAAGCAACGACCTGCAGCAACTGAAGTGGTGAGTCGCACCCCTGCAAGGGTTAACTAGGGGGGGAAGATGTCTAATCCCGGCGACGCTCAGGGTGCAGCAGCTGCAGCTCCCATTTTGCCTCTCACCATGCTTATATACCGGGTGCGACATGGCTGCCACAGTACTATGGTGAATCGTACACCATAAGTGACTTCAAAGCGAAGCTGAGCAGCATGTTTGAAATTTACTCTATGTCAGACGAGCAGAAAGTCGGTATACTTACAAGTCAGCTCAGTGGCGCTGCTCAGAGAGAAGTTAAATCTTGGCCAGTTACTGATAAAAAGACTGTAAAAGACATTTTTGCTAAATTAAGGGTTACTTTTGACACCCATACTGCTTCAGAAATAAAGATGTGATTTTTCAGCTGCAGACAGAAATCACAGGACACTGTTAGGGACTAAGCCCTTAACCTGCAGGAGGCGCTGCAAGCCATTAAACAAATTGATCCAGGCAGTGTAAGAGATGAGAACAAAATGCAGAAAGAGCAGTTCATTGAGGGTCTTTTATCTGATTCCAGTAAGGCACAACTGCGCATGATGTCATTGCAGAACCCTGACATGGACTTTGTTCAGTTTAAGGACAGATCCATCCATATCTTAAGAGAATCTACCTATGTCTGCACTGAGCCAGTTAAACATCCAGCAGTTACATACCACCAGGGGGCAGTATCCTCACCCCAGGTGCCTGCAGTACAGCATGTGCAGACTCCAGTTGATGTTCCTACTGCAGATTTATGGCTGCAAGTACAGGAACTGACTAAACATATGGCTGCTCTTTGTAAAACTATTCTGACTCTCCAGACTTGTTCCCTCACACAGAGGATCCATCTAGCATCAAGCCCCGATGATCTCACATGGCGACGACCAAAGAGAATGCCGCAACATCAGCGACGAATGACTCGCACCGGTAGGAGAACAATGGACCGATTTGACTCTTCTGGGAGACCCATCTGCAGACGGTGCCATAAGGTTGATCATATTGAAAGGGAATGTCCTTTAAATGGGCAACCCCTGGGGCCGAGGACCAACCCCCAGGAGTAAGACAATCTGGTCCGACCAACTGGAGAAACAGGTATGCTGGAGGGCGTCCACGTACCCGTGGTAGTGGATGGTATCCCCATCACCACCCTCGTGGACACTGGATCACAGGTAACCACAATGCCTCACACACTGTACCAGAGATATTGGACTGACGCTGAGTTCACCCAACTTCCTGATGGTAGCTTGTCATTAATAGCAAGTAGTGGTCAACCTCTGACACAGGTGGGGTACAAAGAGGTTGTCATTAAAGTGGGGAAAGTGGAGCTCAAAGCTCAAGGTCTCATGGTGGTAGAGGTGGAAAGAGCAGAGTGTAAACTTATCATAACATTAGGCACAAATGTGATTGAAAATTGTTTAAGTGAAGTCATCACCATTTTGAAAGACATAGCCGATTCGGCCCCGTACAAAGAACAGCATGCCCTCAATAGAGAAATCAAAGCCCTTGTGCAGCAACAGCAGATCGTGTTAACTGGTGGAGAGATTGGTAGTGTAAGGGTGAGTGATCCCCATTCCATTATGCTTCTCCCTAGGAGTGAGACCCTCATCTGGTGCAGAGCAGCCATAGGCATCAGAGGACGGGACTACCAAGCTCTCCTTGAACCAGTCTATTCAGATACCAGACCTACTGTGCTGATGGCCAGGGGAATTGTTGATGTTAAAAGGGACAGGGTCCCGGTACGTGTTCTGAACTGTGGAGAGGAGGAAGCTTTCTTGCCTCGTTGTGCAACCGTAGCCAAACTATTCACAGTCAGCAACAACGATATTCAGGCTGTAGAACCCTTGGGTCCCTCAGAAGCGACGGATGGCAATGGCTCTTCTGTTCAGAGGAATGGTTCCAACAGATACATGTTGGCCCCGATTCCACTCCTGTACATCAGAAAAAAGGAGTGCAGCGGGTGGTAGAAGAATGAGATGGTTTTCAGTAAGCATCCTTTGGATTTTGGGCAGGTAAAAGGGTTTCAACATAACATCAGCACAGGAGATCACCCACCTATCAAAGAAAGGCATCGTCCTGTACCTCCAGCTCATTATCAGTGTGCAAAAGGTATGCTAGAGAAATGAAACAAGCAGGAATAATTAGGGATAGCTACAGTCCTTGAGCAGCTCCCCTGGTGTTAGTCGAAAAGAAAGATGGTACAATGCGCATGTGTGTAGATTACAGACAACTTAACAAAATTACTCACAGAGATGCATACCCCTTGCCGCACATAGAGGAGTCTCTAGCAGCGTTAAAATCAGCTAGGTACTTCTCCACTTTGGACTTAACCAGTGGGTACTGGCAGGTTCCTGTTGCTGAGATAGACAAAGAAAAAACTGCATTCACTACTCCTATGGGGCTATGTGAATTTGGTGAGCTGCATTTCTTGCTACATGTTCAGACTTACCAGTGGAAAAGCCAAACGTCACATGCCACAGATGCAAGCTTGTGTCTCTGTTGGAGGAAAAGTTGCAAAATCTCGAAGAGAGGATAGTTACATTGAAGATCATTAAGGAAGGTGAAGAGTTCTTAGACAGAGCAGAATTACCTCTTCATGTTACAGAAAAAGAAGAAATTCGAAGTGCACCTGAAGAAACAGAGGAATGGAAACATGTGACCCAGAGAAGTAGGAGGATCGGGATGCAGTCAGCGCCCATACTGCTAAGGAACCAGTACCAGGCCCTCATGCAGGAGAACGATGAAGAAATACATCAGGATAAGACTCTGCCCACAGACAGCAACCTTGTACGCCTTCAGAATCCTCCTGGATGGAGAAAGAAAAATGTTATGAAGAAGAAACGGAGAGTGATGGTCATGGGGGATTCCCTGTTGAGAGGAACAGAGGCCGCTATCTGCAGACCGGATATAACCTCAAGAGAAATGTGCTGTCTTCCAGGTGCAAAAATTAAAGATGTGTCTGACAGGATATCAGGACTCTTCAGACCTACTGATGACTACCCATTCCTGCTAATACATGTGGGGACAAATGACACAGCAAGAAACGACCTGGAAACCATCTGCAATGACTTTGAAAACTTAGGTAAGAAAGTGAAAGAACTGGGAGCGCAGGTGGTCTTCTTTTCCATCCTCCCAGTGGATGGCCATGGAACAAGGAGGTGGAATAAGATTCTGCAGGTGAACAACTGGCTACGTCAATGGTGCCGTCAGCAAGATTTGGATTTCTGGATCATAGAGTGAATTACCTATACGATGGACTACTTGCTAGAGATGGGGTGCACCTTACGAAGACTGGAAAACATGTATTTGGAAGTCGCCTTGCTACACTCATCAGGAGAGCTTTAAACTAGAATAATGTGGGAAGGGAAGCAAAAGGACAGAAAAAGCCATACATCTGACAAATGCTATTGAGAACTCTGCTATTAGAAGTGGAAAGGAAGAACAAAAACAAAAGAATCGAAATAATAAAAATATTGGAGAAAGAGAAACCAATCACAAACTAAAATGTTTCTATACTAATGCACAAAGCATGGGCAACAAACAAGGAGAATTGAAACTACTAACGCAGGAAAAGAAATATGATGTCATTGGAATCACTGAAACTTGGTGGGACGATACACATGTTTGGAATACAAAGATAGAAGTATACAACTTATTTGCTAGAAACAGACTTGATAAACGAGGAGGAAGTGTCGCATTGTATGTTAGAAACGCGTATATCTGCACAGAGATTGAAGCTTCAGAGAATGGGAGTTCTGTGGAAACTGTTTGGGTAAGAATACAAGGACAGAACAATGGAAAGGACACCATTGTAGGCATTTACTACATGCCGCCTGTGCAAGCTTAAGATATGGATGAACTCTTTATGCATCAAATGGCCAAGTTCTCCAAAAAATATGACATAGTTGTCATGGAAGATTTCAACTATCCTGACATTTGTTGGGAATCTCTCTCAGGCAAAACTAACAGGTCAAGGAAATTCTTATCTTCTCTTGCTGACAACTTTATCTTCCAAAAGGTAGGGGAGAAAACAAGGGGAACTGCTATCTTGGATCTAATCCTTAAAAGCAGGGAGGAAATGGTTGAGGGGGTAAAAGTGGCTGGGACCCTAGGAGGAAGCGACCATGCTATTTTAGAATTTTGGATAACTAGAGGAGGAAGACCTGTGAAGACTCAGATGTCAAGGTTAGATTTCAGAAAGGCAGATTTTAAGGGACTCAGAAAGAGAATTGGAGGGATCCAATGGCTGGATATCCTTAAGGACAAAAATGGCCAGGAAGGATGGGAAATCTTGAAAAATGAAATTCTCAAAGCACAATCGTTAACAATTCCGAAAAGAGGGAAGAATAGAAAGCATTTAAGGAAACCAGGATGGATGAACACAGAACTTAAGCACATGCTAAAAAGGAAGAAACAAATGTTTATAAAATGGAAAGAGGGAGGCATATCTAAAGAAGAATATAATGCTGTCTGCAGAAATTGCAGGGCACAAATCAGTTTATCTAAAGCTGACAATGAATTGAGGCTTGCAAGAGATGTCAAAAGCAATAATAAAGGATTTTGGGGATATGTCAAAAGTAAAAGAAAAGTCAAAGATGCTATAGGATTTTTACAGGATGAAAATGATGAAATGGTAAGACAGGATGTTGAGAAGGCCGAACTTTTAAATTCCTATTTTGCATCTGTTTTCTCTCAGAAAGGAAATGTAACATCAACGGTTCTTCACTGTGCTATTAAGGGAATAGAAGAATCCAGGATATCTATAAACAGAGAGTTAGTGAGGAAACACTTACTAACCTAAATGAATTCAAGTCTCCAGGTCCAGATGAATTACACCTTCTTCTTCTGAAGGAGATAGCAGAAGAAATTTTTTAACCCCTCTCCATAATCTTTAAATATTCTTGGAGAACAGGAGACGTCCCAGAAGACTGGAGAAGAGCAAATGTTGTTCCTATCTTTAAAAAGGTGAAGAAGGTGGACCCAGGGAACTATAGACCGGTGAGTTTGACTTCTATACCAGGAAAGATCTTTGAACAAATAATTAAACAACATGTATGTAAGTACCTGGACAAGAATGAAGTGATTAAACAGAGTCAGCATGGATTTGTAACTAATAAGTCATGTCAGACTAACTTAATTTCCTTCTATGACAGAATCACTGATTGGGTGGATCAGGGAAATGCTGTAGATATAGTATATCTTGACTTCAGCAAAGCATTTGACAAAGTATCTCACGCAATCCTTGTTGAAAAAATGGCTAAGTATGGAATGGATAAGGCAACTGTTAGATGGATTCATAACTGGCTTAGTGATCGGACCCAAAGAGTGGTCGTAAATGGCTGCACATCCATTTGGAAGAATGTCTCAAGTGGGGTACCACAGGGCTCTGTCCTGGGCCCTGTATTGTTCAACATCTTTATCAACGATTTAGATGAAAGAATTGAGGGTAAACTGATTAAATTTGCTGATGACACAAAGCTAGGAGGGATAGCTAATACTACAGAAGAGAGAGAGAGAGAGGATTCAAAAAGATATAAATAAACTGGAGCAGTGGGCAGCAACTAACAGAATGGTTTTTAACAGGGAAAAATGCAAAGTACTACATCTTGGCAATAAAAATGAAAAAAGCATATGCAAAATGGGAGGAATAGGGCTAAGCAACAGCACATGTGAAAAAGACTTGGGTATACTAATAGATCACAGACTGAATATGAGTCAGCAGTGTGATGCAGCAGAAAAAAAGGCAAATGCAATTCTAGGATGTACAGTATAACCAGAAGCATACAGTCTAGATCACGTGAAGTCATTATTGCCCTCTACTCCTCTTTGGTCAGACCTCATCTGCAATACTTTGTCCAGTTTTGGGAGCCACATTTTAAAACAGACATCAACAGACTGGAGCAAGATCAGAAAAGAGCGACCAGAATGGTGACCAGTCTGCAAACCCTGTTTTATGAGGAAGGTTTGCAGGATTTGGGAATGTTTAGCTTGCAGAAGAAAAGATTGAGAGGAGACTTAATAGCTGTCTACAAATATCTCAAGGGCTGTCACATTGTAGAAGGATCATCTTTATTCTCATTTGCACAAGGAAAGACTAGAAGCAATGGGATGAAACTGAATGGGAGGAGACACAGATTAGATATTAGAAAAAACTTTTTGACAGTTAGAGTGATCAATGAGTGGAGCAGGCTGCCACAAGAGGGGGTGAGTTCTCCTTCAATAGAAGTCTTCAAGCAGAGGCTGGACAGACATCTGTCTGGGATGATTTAGCGAATCCTGCTTTGAGCAGGGGGTTGGACCAGATGGCCCAGGAGGTCCCTTCCAACTCTACGATTCTACGATTCTATGATTCTAATTACATGCCATTCGGATTGAGCAGTGCTCCTGGAACCTGTCAGAGAATTATGGAATGTTGCCTGGGACATATGAACTTTGAGACTGTGCTATTGTACTTGGATGATGTGATTGTGTATTCCAGGACCTATGAGGAACATCTGCAACACCTGGCAGAGGTCTTGGAGGCGTTGTCCAACTTCGGCTTAAAGGTAAAACCATCTAAATGTCATCTCCTAAAGCCCAAAGTGCAGTATTCAGGCCATGTCGTGAGTTCAGAAGGAGTAGCACCCGACCCAGACAAATTGACTGTCATCAGAGACTGGCAGGTACCCACCAGCATCCATGAGGTCAGACAATTCCTAGGCCTAGTGGGATACTACAGATGCTTAATCAAAGACTTTACTAAATTGGCAGCCCCCCTTCAAGATCTCCTAGTTGGCCAATCTAAAAAGGCCAGAGACAAGAGTCCCCTGATACAGTGGAATGCTAGGTTGGATGAGTCATTCAACAGCCTTAAGCAAGCACTTACTGGAGTAGAGATCTTAGCGTATCGAGACTATGATCAGCCGTTTATCCTGCACACCGATGCCAGCAATGTTGGGTTAGGAGCTGTCCTATCTCAAGTGCAGCAGGGTAAGGAGAAAGTCATTGCTTATGCCAGTCGGAAGCTTCGTCCTACTGAGAGGAACCCTACCAACTATAGCTCCTTCAAGCTAGAATTCTTGGCTATCATTTGGGCAGTGACTGAGAGGTTCAA
Source organism: Dendrobates tinctorius (assembly GCF_039654945.1). NCBI lineage: Eukaryota > Metazoa > Chordata > Amphibia > Anura > Dendrobatidae > Dendrobates > Dendrobates tinctorius. Next base: position 4,855,289 of record NW_027361776.1, on the reverse strand, counting down.
GCACTATTTCACCTCATCCAAATTTACCATCTACACAGATAACAATCTGTTAACCCATCTGGAGACCCCCAGGCTTGGTGCCTTGGGACAAAGATGGATGGCTCGCTTGTCCAATTATGAGTTCGTCAAATACCGAGCTGGCACTAAAAACGCCAATGCTGATGCCTTGTCCCATATGCCAAATGCTCCTGTTCCAGCAGAAGATCTAGAAGACCTGGAAGAAATAGAGATGCCGGCATTCCACGGCCACAGTGCCTCCCAAGACTCAAACCACGTGACAGGGAGAAGTCTTGCCGTTCACGAAGTTTCCCTTAATCCACTACCTCACCATGGTTGGGCAGAGACGCAGAGCAGTGACCCGGCTATATGTATGGTCAAAGAAATCCTTGGAGAAGCAGATTCGTCTCGAGCTCCTGATGCGCCTGCAGAGGTCCAACAGTTGTGGAAAGAGAGAAAGAAGCTGTTCCTTTATGAAGTCAAGTTGATCCGAAGAGCTATTAACCCACGTACACATGAACTGGTATGGCAGATCGTGGTCCCCAAAAAGAACGTGCTGATGGTGTAACAACCCTGCTGGCGTCACTGCATGGCCTCCCATCTCCCGCACATCAACATTCTCGCTGCTCCGGGTCATGCTGTGAATTGTCTGTTGCCAGTCCTGTGCTCTGTGCTCTGCTCTCTCTGCTCTCCTGTATGTTTCCTGGCTATGTGTGTATAGGGGGGCGGCGCCAGAACTCTCTGGTTCTTATGCAGTCAGGGTGCACCTGTTTAATCTGTCCCTGACCAATCACCTAGAGCCCTTGACTATTTAGTTCCGCCACACCCACTGAAACATTGCCTGTGCAATGTCTAATCTCAGTTAGTATCTTGCTGCTGAGGAAGCCAGGCCCTGTCCTGTGCATTTCCTCCTTCTCTGGAGGAATACTTCTTGTCTTGCTTTGTACCTTGTCTGCCTGCCAGGAGGCTGAATATCCTGGCCCTTGAGTCTTGGTGTTATGAATGAGTCACCGGAGGAGGAGAAAACAAAAATACAAGCTAAGTCCAGAAAACCGGAGAGGTTGGTAGCTATCGGATTGCAGACCCCTGATCCTATTCACCACAACTAACAGTAGCCGTGGGGGGTTCCTACGGTGCCCTAGACCCCTCGTCACAGCCGGAGAACTACATAAGCCTAAAGAAGGAAAGGGGAAATCTAAACTGCCCCAGAGCAGACCCCAAAGCAATTAGACAGCCCCCACTGTTTGTCAGTGAAAAACAGATGAAAACACAAACACAGACAGAAAGACAGGCTGAGCAAACGATGGGGCCCAACTAACTAGATAGGACAGGACAGAAAAGATGCTGGCTGCAATCCGCAAAAAACCCTACAAAAATGTCCCAACCGTCTGATAGGAAAAAAAGGCCCTGAAGTCGCTAGACTTCAAAATCACTATATCAGCACTCAGGTATATTCTGAAAACAGAGCAAAGAGATCAACTGATCAGAGACAAAAATGGAATTCAGCCAGTCCCAACCAGGACTGGCTGAATACAAACACTAAGGAAACCAGACAAAATCTCATGGAATAATAGCAAGGCAAAAACTTAGCTTTTAGTAGACAGGAACTAAGCTGGATGCAAGAGCTCAGAGCAGAAAGGATCACCAAACCCTGCAGGGCGTCGGCTGCCTTATATCCACTCAGAAATTCCAGATGTCCAATCACACTCCGCCTGTTCAGATAACAGGTTCTTCCCATCCCACTCAATTTCACTACCTCTCTTCACCAGCAGAGGGAGTTCATCAGACATCAAAGGTGAAGGGGAAAATGAACTCACAACACTTGGTCCCAGTACCTTGTCTGTACTCTGTCCTACCTTAGTCTCCCTTTCTCCTTGTCCGTGGCTTCCTTCCCTGCTGTGTCTTTCCTTGTGTTCTCCCTGTCTGTGCATCTGCACCCTTGCAGCTTTCGTCTGTGCATCTGCGCCCTTGCAGCTCCGTCTGTGCATCTGCACCCATGCAGCTCCATCTGTGCAACTGCACCCTTGCAGCTCCATCTGTGCATCTGCACCCTTGCAGCTCTGTCTGTGCATCTGCACCCTTGCAGCTCTGTCTGTGCATCTGCACCCTTGCAGCTCTGTCTTCTCTGCTGCTGCAGAACTTCTTGCTGCAGTTTCTCCACAGACCTTGTGGTTCAGCTCTACCCCGCACTCCTGCAGCTCCGCCTACCCTGCACTCCTGCGGCTCTGCCTACTCCGCACTCCTGCCTATATCCATACCTGCACCTCCTGTGTGAACAGGTCCATATCCTGTTCCAACATACACCACTCCCTCCTGCCTACACCTGCTGTGTGAACAGGTCCCTACCTGTCCCTTCTCATACCACGCCAGTCTGTCCTGTGTCTCCAAGCCGTGCCCGCCTGTCCTGTGTCTCCAAGCCGTGCCCGCCTGTTCTGTGTCTCGAAGCCGTGCCCGCCTGTCCTGTGTCTTCAAGCCATGCCCGCCTGTCCTGTGTCTCCAAGCCGTGCCCGCCTTCCCTGTGTCTCCAAGCCGTACCCGCTTGCCCTGTGTCTCCAAGCCACGCCTGCTTGCCCAGTGTCTCAGCCGTGCCTGTCTTGTCTACCTGCCTGCCTGTCTATAGCTTCTGTCAAAGTGACTTGTCCCTGAGTGGAACCAGCAGCCACAGCCAGACACCACCATGGAGTGGCACCCGACAGCTATCTGCCACACAAGCCTGACCTCACCATCAGAGGCTCCAGTGAAGACCGAGGTAGCTGTCGTAGTCATGCCCCTTCCAGGGTAGTCTGGTTTGTGGCTCAGTGGGGCCACAAACCCCCGGCTCGCACCATTCAGCCAAGGCGCGAGCGTGACATATGGTCTTGGAAGCTTACCACAATCAAGTGGGACACTTTGGTGGGAAAAAGATGGAAGTTGTCATCCGCGACCGCTTCTTCTGGACAAGTATGAGAATATCTATTGAACAGTGGTGTAGGGAATGCGGCAAATGTAATCTCAGAAGAAAGAATTTTGCCAATCAAAGGGCCCCCTTGAAGCCCATCATCACTAAACAACCTTTGGAACTGGTGGCCTTGGACCACGTTCAACTAACCCCAAGACATTCAGGGTATACCTATGCCTTAACAATCGTGGATAACTATTCCCGTTTCCTAGTGGTCATTCTGGTGTAAGACCAAACAGCAAGAACAGCTGCAAAGGCATTCCAGGAATAATTCTGCAGACCCCATGGCTACCCAGATTAAGTGCTGACAGACAGAGGTCCAGCCTTCGAAGCAGAAGTCTTTCAAGAATTTTGTTCCCTCTATGGATGTAAAAAGATCAGAACTACACCATACCATCCACAAGGCAATGGTCTTTGCAAAAAACTGAATCATCTGGTGATTAATTTATTGCAGATCCTACCACTGGAAGAAAGTAACCAGTGACCTGCAAAATTACCTGATTTGGTTGAAATGTACAACCATATCCCAACCAGCGCAACAGGATATGCCCCAGCTTACTTGATGCATGTATATCCAGGTAAACTCCCCATCGACCTGGAAATGGGAGTCCTAACTCCTGAAACCATATCCAGTCAATTGGACACGGATTGGAATACGGAAAGACAACTGCAGTATCAAAAAGTTCAACAATGTGTAGAGGAAAGTCTTGCTCAAGCTAGGCAAAAACAGGAAAGGAACTTTAATAGACATGCTGCGGCAACCCCCTTACCAACAAGTGAACAAGTGCTGAAGAAAAAGAGAAGAAACCACAAGTTAGATGACCAATGGGAGGCTCAGCCTTACACTATTAAACCAACTAGTTATGACAACAGCAAAGTGTGTACCATCTCCAAAGACGGTGGAAAAACGTGTACCACCGTGTCCAGAGACAATCTGAAAGTATGTCCAGCACAATTGCGTGAAAGAGCTGAGACTAAAGAAGATTCTCAGCTAAAAGACTGATACCAAGATTTGCACTGTTCTAGGTGAATTCCCTAGTTCTTGGCTACAAGTTAACAACTCAGTGGTAGTTCCAGGGATGGTGTTCCCACAAAGGTCCTTACCAGAGACACCAAATTGTTCTGGAAGCGATGAGTCGCTAATGCCAGCCACTAATGCTTTGCATGTGGAAGAATCAGAAAACTTGCCCACAGTCAGCAGCGAACTTGTTGTACCCATGGTAGGTTCAAAGATTTGTAGGAAGTTGCCTAGTATTCCTATCTTGCGCAGATCACAGCGTAGCACAAAGCGCCAAACCCCTTTTCGCTATAGAATTGATTTGCAAAATATTCTAAGATTAATAAGTTAGCTTTGAGTTGTACTTATATTGAACTTTGCCTTAGGTAACGTTTCTAAAAATGTTAAAGAAGTTGTGCCCACATGGACTAATGTGAGATTTTAGTAGTTATTATGCCTTTTTTCTACTACAAGAAATCTTGTAAAGACTCATAAACTTGAGAAGGAAAACTGTTCATCGTGCCTTGGCAGGAAGCTAACTAAAACAGCCAGTGCAGTGAATTTCATATTATGGCCTGTGTGCCCTGCAGCTGCACTCAGGGACGATCCAAACAATCAGAAGTGGTTTTGGGCTGTAATCCACGACTCAACTCAGTTAATGTGACTGTTCACCCATACCTGAGTTAAATGTTATGCCATTTTGTTATGTGCTTATGTTCCTTGTGTAGCCCGAGGACGTGCTACCTTTAATTAGGGGGGAATGTGGGAACCTACGTCCTTGCCGCCACAAAAGGGTTAAATATGTACTGGTTTGTATGTGCTCACAAAACAATGGGAGTTATGCTTTCTCTGCTAGAGACCACAACACACACACACAATTCACCTCACTCCCTTACTTGTCTGAAGCTTAGAGCTTTGCAGACATGACCTAACTGGTAGGGGGAGGAGTCGAAAGTTGTTGTTCAGTGAAGAAGGAGTAAGAACGCTCTTGGGAGCCATGATGACATGTGGTCCCTCCAGGAGTAAAGCTAATAAGAAGCATCAAGGAATCAGCCCCTAGGCCATCCATGCATTCAGAGCAGGGTGGTAAGCTGAGAGACTGTGTGAGTTTATGCAACCAACAGCGTAGTGTTTTCCCTGGGATTACAGCAGCAAACTAGGATCAGTGAGGATAGTACAAGAAGGAATGTGAGCTTCACAAAGGATCCAAGCTGCAAGTTGCCAGCGGAGAAATACACAGTGAGTAGAGGCTATACTAGAAGTTCCAAACTCTGGGAAGCCTTGGTCCCTGAAGGGATTAGAATAGCAGGATGCTTACACTGAGTCACGGCAGAGGAAGGATAACTCCCATTCTCCAGAGCAGATTGTAACCTGGTGAGAGTTGTAATATCTCCTCTGAACTGCACCTGAACTACAGTAAATGATAAAGTGACTTTTCTTGTCTCCTGCCTTATTACTCTGTGCCTTCTACTTCCATCACAATCTCTGGTGGTCGGCCCTGGTTGGAGAGGGTTTAACATCTGCACTGCCATCACCACCTACTCCCCCAGGGATCATCTGCAGTGCCGGCTATACTACAGTCGAACACTCCAACTGGCGTCATGAATCACTACATAAACTTTATCCCTAATCAATAGTGTTGAGCGATACCACCTGATATTGAAAAAAATCGGATCGGATTGGATCGGCCGATATGAAAAAAGTATCGGGTATCGCCGATTCCGATCCCGGAAGTCCCATTCAAGTCAATGGAACAAAAATATTGGAATTAAAAAAAACCCTTTCTTTCCTTGTAGTTTAATTCTACATGAAGAAAAACAACTAAGAATAATGTAGAATGTATTGGGGGAGGTGGAGGAGACATTAAAGGCATAGAGGTTTAGCCCAATCAAATGGAATAGCAGGAATAATTTTTTTTTTTAAAGATGTTCGGAGTTACAAAGATATTGACTATGTTAACCTTTTGTATATTTTGTTAGATATGTATGTTTCACTACTTCCATGCTCTTCACCTTCTTTTTTACTTCTCCAAAACTTTCTCCTTCATCATCCTCAGCAGCAGCATCTTTTTCATCAACTTTTTCTTCACCTTATTCATCTTCTTCTTCTTCACCTTCTTCCTATTATTCTTTTCTTTTACATTCTTCATATTCTTCTTATTCAACTATTATTCTTCTTCATATTCTACTTCTTCATCTTCTTCCTATTCTTCTTCTTCATCATCATATTCTTATTTGTGACGGGCATTCCTGTAGTTATCTATAAAAGTTTGAAGATTACACCTTCCGTTCTGCCTGTCACAAAAGATTTACAACAGGATTTGTCCGTGTTCAGTTTGGCCTGCAGCAGCAGGCATTTTCCAGGGGCACCACGAGGAGGAACGGACTCACCCCCATACACTGCTTAGTCTTCTTCTGCTTAGAATTTAGATAATATCTTTTGCTCTGATTTTTAGTCTTATGCTTAATGTTCTTCTGCTTTTGGTCCTTCTGCTTTTTGTTCTTCTGCTTCTTGGTCTTCTGTCTCTTGTTGTTCTGCATCTTGGTGGTTGTCTTCATGTTCTTTGTCATCTTGGTCATCTTCTTCAGGGTCATCTTTTTGGTCTTCTTCGGTGTGGTCTTCAGGGTCGTCGTCTTCAGGGTCGTCGTCAGGGAGATCCAGAGTGAGAACCAAAAACCATTTCCACAAGCGTGAACTTTGAAAAATAGCAGAAGGTACAAGAAGGCTGAGGAACTGCCGAGAACCAGCTGATGGTACTGGAACCCGGAAGGGCAGCAGAAGGAACAAGAGCCAATGGCACAACCGTGGACCAGCTGACGGTGTTGGAACACGGTTACTAAGCAGGAGGTACCTGTGCTACAAAGCACTACCATGGACCAGCAGATGTTGCTGGAAGTCGGATACTGAGAAGGAGGCACCTAGGCCAAAGGCACTGCCGAGAACCAGCTGACGGTGCTGGAACCCGGATGGGTAGCAGAAGCTACAAGAGTCAATGGAACTACCGAGAACCAGCTGACGGTGCTGGTACCCAGACTGGCAGCAGAAGGAACAAGAGCCAATGGCACAACCATGGACCAGCTGACGGTGTTGGAACACGGTTACTAAGCAGGAGGTACCTGTGCTACAAAGCACTACCATGGACCAGCAGATGTTGCTGGAAGTCGGATACTGAGAAGGAGGCACCTAGGCCAAAGGCACTGCCGAGAACCAGCTGACGGTGCTGGAACCCGGATGGGTAGCAGAAGCTACAAGAGTCAATGGAACTACCGAGAACCAGCTGATGGTGCTGGTACCCAGAGTGGCAGCAGAAGGAACAAGAGCCAATGGCACAACCGTGGACCAGCTGACAGTGCTGGAACACGGTTACTAAGCAGGAGGTACCTGTGCTACAAAGCACTACCAAGGACCAGCAGACGTTGATGGAACTCGGATACCGAGAAGGAGGCACCTAGGCCAAAGGCACTGCCGAGAACCAGCTGACGGGGCTGAAACCTGGATGGGTAGCAGAAGCTACAAGAGTCAATGGGACTACCAACAACCAGCTGACGGTGCTGGTACCCAGAGTGGCAGCAGAAGGAACAAGAGCCAATGGCACAACCGTGGACCAGCTGACGGTGCTGGAACACGGTTACTAAGCAGGAGGTACCTGTGCAGTGTGTACCATGGACTGTGAGTAAAGCTTTGGAACTGCAAGCCCTGGTGTCTTCCATTAATTTGTGCGCTAACACCGTCAGCACCGCTACATCTGGGTACCAGCATTCCTCACACCACCTGCGCCTATTCTCATCTATTGCAATTACACTGCCCTGGGGTTACAGCTTTACCTGTGGGGAGCTACACGATCTATGCTGCAACACACCATCAGCCCCAGAGGATCTGCACGCGGCGTTGGCCTAACACCTTGCTTGCCAAACACCACAGGTGGCGTCATGAACTATCACATAAATTATATCACAAACCACCATTGATTTGGGTGCCCAGGGCCACGGACCGGGTCACCGTCGCTGTGACACATTTCACCCTGACACCGGCCCAGTACCGAGTATCCCACAGCCCTGGGAGGGCGACCCACAGTACCTCTGTGGTGACTGGACCCTCAGGGGCGCCACATCCCCCCCATTAAACCCAGCACATCCGCGCGCTGAAAATAAAGCACAAAATGTTACAGAGGAACATAGAAAAATATTTTTCAACAGATCTGTCAACAATTTTAATCAAACATCTTCTCCTGAGAGAGGTACTTTGACTTTTAAACGTTACCCAAAATAACTTTATTTATACTATCTATGACTCTAAGTGCTGCCTGGTGACAATCGCTACCTTTAGTGTCGTCACCTGTCCTAAATCTTTATTTGTTAACTTTACATTTTTATTAAATATTACCACTGTACAGTCATGGCCAAAAGTTTTGAGAATGACACAAATATTAATTTTTACAAAGTCTACTGCTTCATTTTTTCTAATGGCAATTTGCATATACTCCACAATGTTATAAAGAGTGATCAGCTTAACAGCAATTACTTGCAAAGTCAATATTTGCCTAGAAAATGAACTTTATCCCCCAAAACACATTTCAACATGATTGCAGCCCTGCCTTAAAAGGACCAGCTAACATCGTTTCAGTGATTGCTCCATTAACACAGGTGTGGGTGTTGATGAGGACAGGGCTGGAGATCAATCTGTCATGATTAAGTAAGAATGACACCACTGGACACTTTAAAAGGAGGCTGGTGCTTGGCATCATTGTTTCTCTTCTGTTAACCATGGTTATCTCTAAAGAAACACGTGCAGTCATCATTGCACTGCACAAAAATGGCCTAACAGGGAAGAGTATCGCAGCTAGAAAGATTGCGCCTCAGTCAACAATCTATCGCATCATCAAGAACTTCAAGGAGAGAGGTTCCCTTGTTGCCAAAAAGGCTCCAGGGCGCCCAAGAAAGACCAGCAAGCGCCAGGACCGTCTCTTAAAAGTGTTTCAGCTGCGGGATCGGGCTACCAGCAGTGCTGAGCTTGCTCAGGAATGGCAGCAGGCAGGTGTGAGTGCATCTGCATGCACTGTGAGGCGGAGACTCTTGGAGCAAGGCCTGGTCTCAAGGAGGGCAGCAAAGAAGCCACTTCTCTCCAGGAAAAACATCATGGACAGACTGATATTCTGCAAGAGGTACAGGGAGTGGACTGCTGAGGACTGGGGTAAAGTCATTTTCTCTCATGAATCCCCTTTTCGATTGTTTGGGACATCTGGAAAACGGCTTATTCGGAGAAGACCAGGTGAGCGCTACCACCAGTCTTGTCTCATGCCAACTGTCAAGCATCCTGAAACCATTCATGTGTGGGGTTGCTTCTCAGCCAAGGGAATGGGCTCTCTCTCAGTCTTGCCTAAAAACACAGCCATGAATAAAGAATGGTACCAGAATGTCCTCCAAGAGCAACTTCTCCCAACCGTCCAAGAGCAGTTTGGCGATCAACAATACCTTTTTCAACATGATGGAGCACCTTGCCATAAAGCAAAGGTGATAAATAAATGGCTCAGGGAACAAAACATAGAGATTTTGGGACCATGGCCTGGAAACTCCCCAGATCTTAATCCCATTGAGAACTTGTGGTCAATCATCAAGAGACCCCCTATAAATAGAACACCACAACGCAGACGGCGACAACCCTGGCACACGGTGCAAACACGTTTCCTGCAGCGGTGCTCCAGGTGCGCCGAACGTCTGTGGAGAAAATCCAATCTACACGAAGATTTCATCCATTTTAAGTTTATGCTTAGAACATACAACACTGCCCTTCACCTCTCCAAACAAACCTATTTCAACACCCTCATCATCTCACTGTCCAATAACCCGAAACGTCTCTTTGACACTTTTCATTCTCTACTCAATCCAAGAGTACAGGCCCCAACCACTGAGCTCCGAGCTGACGATCTGGCCAATTACTTCAAAGAAAAAATTGACCAGATCCGACAGGAAATTATCTCCAAATCCCCTCATACCATGCACTGTCCTCCCTCCCCCACTGCATCTAACTCACTCTCTGATTTTGAACCAGTCACAGAAGAAGAAGTAAGCAGGCTCCTTGCATCTTCTCGCCCAACTACTTGCACCAGTGACCCATTTCCGTCACATCTCCTCCAGTCCCTTTCCCCTGCTGTCACCCCTCACCTAACTAAAATATTTAACCTCTCTCTCTCTTCTGGTATTTTTCCCTCCTCATTTAAGCATGCCATCATACATCCACTACTTAAAAAACCATCCCTCGACCAAAACTGTGCCGCTAACTATAGACCTGTCTCTAATCTTCCCTTCATCTCTAAACTCCTGGAACGCCTGGTCCACTCCCGTCTTATCCGCTATCTCTCAGAAAACTCTGTTCTCGACCCTCTCCAATCCGGTTTCCGCTCTTTACACTCCACTGAAACTGCCCTCACTAAAGTCTCTAATGATCTGCTAACAGCTAAATCAAATGGTCATTACTCCATGCTAATTCTCTTGGATCTCTCTGCAGCATTCGACACTGTGGATCATCAGCTCCTCCTCACTATGCTCCGTTCCATTGGCCTCAAGGACACCGTTCTCTCCTGGTTCTCCTCCTATCTCTCCGACCGCTCCTTTACTGTTTCTTTTGCCGGTTCCTCCTCCTCTCACCTTCCTCTTACTGTTGGGGTTCCTCAAGGATCGGTTCTAGGCCCCCTCCTCTTCTCCTTGTACACTGCCCCTATTGGTCAAACAATCAGTAGATTTGGTTTCCAGTACCATCTCTATGCTGATGACACCCAATTATACGCTTCTTCTCCTGACATCACGCCAGCCTTTCTAGAAAACACTGGCGATTGTCTAAACGCTGTGTCTAATATCATGTCCTCACTATATCTGAAACTGAACCTATCAAAGACTGAACTCCTTGTGTTTCCTCCCGCTACTAATGTACCTACACCCGACATTGCCATTTCCGTCTGTGGTTCCACTATTACTCCCCAGCAACATGCCCGCTGTCTTGGGGTCATACTTGATTCCGAGCTTTCCTTTGCCCCCCACATTCGATCACTGGCTCGCTCTTGTCATCTGCACCTCAAAAACATTTCTAGAATTCGACCTTTTCTTACTTTGGACTCTGCAAAAACTCTTACTGTTTCTCTTATTCATTCTCGTCTCGACTATTGTAACTCTCTTCTAATCGGTCTCCCTCTTACAAAACTCTCCCCTCTCCAATCTGTCTTGAATGCTGCAGCCAGGATCATATTCCTCACCAATCGTTACACCGATGCCTCTACCTTGTGCCAGTCATTACACTGGCTACCCATCCACTCCAGAATTCAGTATAAACTTATTACCCTCACCCACAAAGCCCTCCATGGCTCAGCACCACCCTACATCTCCTCCCTTGTTTCAGTATACCACCCTACCCGCGCCCTCCGTTCTGCTGATGACCTGAGGTTAGTATCCTCAATAGTCAGAACCTCCCACTCCCGTCTCCAAGACTTTACACGTGCCGCGCCAATTCTTTGGAATGCACTTCCCAGGTCAATACGATTAGTCCCCAGTCCCCACAATTTTAAGCGTGTCCTGAAAACGCATTTATTCAGACTGGCCTATTGCCTCAACACATTAACCTAACCTATCCCTGTGTGGCAGAGCCAAAAATTTTACCATAACCAGGTTCCCAGCATCATGTTCCCACATGCTTTATGCATCCATTAGCCCTCTGTGTCTGTACTGTTACACACTTAACATTATGGCTGGTCCATACAATCAGGGCAACTGTTACCACCCACCTTTCGTGTCTACCTCTTTCCTCATAGACTGTAAGCTTGCGAGCAGGGCCCTCACTCCTCTTGGTATTTGTTATAATCTACTGTATGTGATTATTGTTATGCTGTAATGTCTATTGTCTGTACAAATCCCCTCTGAAATGTAAAGTGCTGCGGAATATGTCGGCGCTATAAAAATAAAATTTATTATTATTATTAAGAGACGGGTGGACAAACAAAAACCTTCAAATTCAGTCAAAATAAAAGCATTGATTTTGCAAGAATGGACTGCTATCAGTCAGGATTTGATCCAGAAGTTGATTGAGAGCATGCCAGGGAGAATTGCTGAGGTCCTGAAGAAGAAGGGTCAACACTGCAAATATTGACTTGCTGCATTAACTCATTCTAACTGTCAATATAACCTTTTGCTACTCATAATATGATTGCAATTATATTTCTGTATGTGATAAAAACATCTGACAAACACACATAAAAACCAGAGGCCAGCAGATCATGTGAAAATATAATATTTGTGTCATTCTCAAAACTTTTGGCCATGACTGTACTATGTTCTGTAGAAAAGTGCTTCAGATGCTATCACTCTAAAATACGATCAACATTTTTATTAGACATTACTATAATAATGTAAAGGGGCTTTATTAAACAACAATTATTCTTGGTAAGTGATAGATACTGTCCCAGCCGGGGTATCTTCAAGTGTCCTGTTGCTGGTGGAGGACCTGCTCCAAACCTCCAACGGTGGTCCTGGGTGGACTGCAGGACATACTGGTGCTTTGCTTTCGACCCTGTCTTCGGTCATATCCAGTCGTTTTTTGTTCAGGTCTGAGGTAGTTGTGCAATAATGGGTCCTCATATGTGAAAGGTTCAAGTAAAACCAAGCAGGGTTGTTCTTCTGCTTCCAGGGTAAACTCTTAGGATGTCTACTTCCTAGTGGCATCACATACTGGAGGCACTCCTCCAGACTAACTGGGTTGATTGCTGCCGGTGGTATGCTCGCAGCTTTTGGATGGGGTGCAGCTGATGTCACTGCTGCTGTGGGCATGGAGGCTGCTGCTACAGTTGGTGAAGCTGCTGCAGTGGCTTTAGGCGCTGTTGATGATCCGGGCGCCAACTGCTTTTCATATGCTGCTACAAATTCCTCTGGTATGCGGCGCACATTTAGGGCATATCAGCCGTGCGCCCCCTGGTGGCGGGTAAAAGAGACATAATCCCCGTGGTACAGGTCACGGCCTGGATGCCCCTTAGTGAAATGTGCCTCCATGTCCCTGCGGCTGACAAACAGGTCCGAGATCTCTTGGGCTTCCTGGATAAATCCGAACCCCTTTTCTATGTTAAAGTTCAAAACCTTACCACACCCGATGGGGTCACGCTGTGCCGACTGTTCCGCACGGGTTAGACGCTTTTCATGCAGGTCCCGATCCAACGCGGCTAACCTTCGCTGCTCCCGCTCCCTCCTCTCTTTGGAAAACTGCCGGAGCTGCTGCTGGCAGAATTCCTCCTTGGACAGAGGATATCACCTGGCCCTAGCCTCCAGCTTTTCCCTTGTGGTGTCATTCAGACGGCCTGTGCCTACAGATGGTGGCAGTGGTATCATGAGGGGCTCCGTCTTTTCCTCCCTGGGGGTGGTCTCCCAGTCCCATGCTATATCCAGTACTATCTGTCCAGATTTTGGGGCAGGTGGGGACTCAATAGGGCCTGACAGGGCCTCCCAGGACGCAGGGGCGGCGGCTGTACCTGTATCCTCATGGTCACACGGCGCCTCTGCAGGTGTCAGCAGCAGGACGGATGAGGAGTCTGCAGGTGTTGAGGTTGGAGGGCCGCTTTCAAGAGCGGATGGTGGCGCCTCCTGGGTGATGTCAGCGGCGTCCAGCTGAGGTGTCAGGTCGGCGGCGATGGCGACAGCAGGTACTTGCGGTGATGCGGCTTTTGCAGCGGCGATGGCAGCTGGTACTGGCGGTAATGCGGCTTTTGCAGCAGTGGCGGGTACCGGTGGTGTGGGTACCGGATCAGCGGCAGGTGGTACCGGTGATGAGGGTACTTTTTCGGCAGACCTCTCCTGGGCATGCTGCCTCCACTGCTTCATCAAGGCTTGCTGCAGGCTATTATTCAGCTGGGCAATCTATTACTCCAGCTGCTCCAGGTCCATGGTTTCCAGCGGGCCAGAGCCTGTGACTATTGCGCCGGGGAGAGGAGTTCTTCTCCACCGCACTCTCCTGGCCTCCGTCCGCTCTCCATCATGGCTGCATGGGGTTGTGGCTTCTTTCTGGCTCTTCTTCCCGCCGCTGAGCTTCTCTCCTCCCTTTGGGGGCGGTGTCTTTTCACCTTTCCACCATACCAGGCCAAGACCCGGACTCCTCTGGGCGTTGGCCATGATGCTGTAGCATAAAAATATAGGCAGGAGAGGCCCATGATGGTTCGCGCCTTTTTCTGAAAACCACCCACGCTGACACGACTCATCCAGCTTTCCCTGTCAGTATGTACCTTTCTTGGCCATCTCCACACAATATGCTGATTTTACTCTTTCCTTCCTTTCCAGCACTTCACAGTTATCATTCTGGGCCAGCAGCTGCGAATCCTGTGAGACAACGTGTATCCTTCCGTTTCTGTAATCCTATATAACTGCCTTTCCAGTCGGACTAACCGTGGTAGGGGCGATGGTCCATTAAGTAACCAAAGCTATTGGTTTGCTAGTAGCACCCTGAGGTGCGAAAACTAGGCTAGGGGCTGCTCCCTCTGTGGCAACTGGACCCTCAGGGGTGCCACATGTACTGCACAGAAGTGACAGCAAGAAATGGAAAGATGAGGAGACAAGTAAATGTCTTGATGTACCAACTGTGGATGTAACGTGTAAAGTACTCAGTAAAGAAAGTGTTAAAGTTTACTTGGACTGGGTCTTCATTGATGGGGTCGCCTGGAAGTGGGATTGTCATAGCCTGGGAAGTTCCCAGAGGAAGTTGGATCTGGACACACAGGTATGCTGAAGAGAAGAGTACAGTTTTCTGTAGGGGAAGGATTGGACGTGGATATAGCAGTTATTCTGGTCACAACTACAGTCCTGTCCCTCCCTTGCACTTATGAATTAAATGCAAGGCCTGCCTTGCACCAAAGTTACACACACACCAACAAGCCTTTGAACCAACGTACTGGATGACCACAGGAAAACCAAGTTCAAATTATTCATTTGGTACTCCCATACTGTTTGCTTATGCATTGAATGCAAGGCCTGCCCTGTATCAAATTTATACGCACCCCAATAAGCCTTTGAGCCCACTTCCTGGATGGCCACAGGAAAACCAAGTTCACATTATACATTTGATACTCTCATACTGTTTACTTGTGCATTGAATTCAAGGCCTGCCCTGCAACAAAGTTACACGCACCCCAATAAGCCTTTGAACGTACTGGATGGCCACATAAAACCAAAGTTCCCATTATTATGTTTATTTTTAAGTCACATAAAGTTTGCCCATGAAGTGCATACAATTCCTGCCCCAACTTTGCATGCACTCCAAGAAATGTGGAGGATGGCCTCCAAGAAATGCTTTCCCAGTTTACAGGAGTGGGTATCCTATGCTTCAAATGCCCCCCTTGAGAGTGTACACATCAACATTCTGTGTCAACATTTTTTATGGGCATCATAAACACCCTTGAAAACAATATCATGGTTTCCTACACAGTTTCTCCTGGGAAGGTGAAGGTTTGTAGCGGAAATGTTGCATATGTGTCAGATGAAGTGATCAGGAATAGGGGAATGGTGACGGCGGGAATGGGAACATACACGATTAAAAACAGGGAGGCTATGGGAGGTATGAGATCCAGGATCCAGCCTACAATTATTAGTTGTATACCCACCACCAATTACCGGAATGTGTTTGATGCCCATCAGAAGATAGCTGTAACAGATGCCTGTCTCAAGCAAGGTATAAAGAATGCCCATGAAAAATTGGTTGCCAAAGATACATGTTTCCATATAAAGGGTAAAGGGCAAGATTCTCATGAGATGCTGAATACTAGAAAGCAGCAGATAAGTGTTGGAGGACAACCAACCAAACTGATGGATGGATGAAAATGATGAAATGGTAAGACAGGATGTTGAGAAGGCCGAACTTTTAAATTCCTATTCTGCATCTGTTTTCTCTCACAAAGGAAATGTAACATCAACTGTTCTTCACTGTCCTACTAAGGGAATAGAAGAATCGAGGAAATCTATAAACAGAAATATAGTGAGGAAACACTTAGCTAACCTACCGTATTTTTCGCTTTATAAGACGCACTTTTGTTCCCCCAAATTTTGGGGGAAAGTAGGGGGTGCGTCTTATAATCCGAATATACGGGGGAGGGGGGGTGTATATATATATATATATATACTGCAGGGTCCAGGGGAGGTGGGGGCAGCTTTGGAGTGGTGCTGTGAGCTGGTAAAAGCTGCCGGAGGGAGCCTTTGATCTCCTGCTCCCGCTCATATAATATGCACTGCCGCTGTCCATCACCATGGTGCTGAAACTGCACCACGGTGACTGGCTGGGGGAGCGGCACATATTATAGCTGCCTGCGCCCTCCTTTGATCGCACATGATCCCCTGTGTTAGATATCGCCCCCATGCTGCTGCCCATAGTAAAATAAAAAACTCTTTCCTTACCTCCTCCAGCGCTGATCTCCCAGTGTCTCGGCTGCCGCTGTCATCAGGCACGCAGAGATGATATCACTCTGCTGTGCTGATCACATGACCGGCACTGAGAACCAGGAAGTGGAGGAGAAGCTCAACCACACTGAGGGAGACACGAGGAGGGACAGCGCTGAGAAGGTAAGGAAAGAGTTTATTTTACTAAAAGCAGCAGCATGGAGGCGATATCTAACACAGGGGGCCGTGTGTCAGCCACAGGGGGCCAGTGTGCCAGCCACAGGGGGCCGTGTGTCAGCCACAGGGGGCCAGTGTGTCAGCCACAGGGCCAGTGTGCCAGCCACAGGGGGCCGTGTGTCAGCCACAGGGGGCCAGTGTGTCAGCCACAGGGGGCCAGTGTGCCAGCCACAGGGGGCCGTGTGTCAGCCACAGGGGGCCGTGTGTCAGCCACAGGGGGCCGTGTTTCAGCCACAGGGGGCCGTGTGCCAGCCACAGGGGGCCGTGTGCCAGCCACAGGGGGCCGTGTGTCAGCCACAGGGGGCCAGTGTGCCAGCCACAGGGGGCCGTGTGTCAGCCACAGGGGGCCGTGTGTCAGCCACAGGGGGCCAGTGTGCCAGCCACAGGGGGCCATGTGTCAGCCACAGGGGGCCGTGTGTCAGTCACAGGGGGCCAGTGTGCCAGCCACAGGGGGCCGTGTGTAAGCCACAGGGGGCCGTGTGTCAGCCACAGGGGGCCAGTGTGCCAACCACAGGGGGCCAGTGTGCCAGCCACAGGGGGGTGTGTGCCAGCCACAGGGGGGTGTGTGCCAGCCACAGGGGGGTGTGTGCCAGCCACAGGGGGCCATGTGCCAGCCACAGGGGGCCAGTGTGCCAGCCACAGGGGCCTTGTGTGAGCCACAGGGGGCCAGTGTGCCAGCCACAGGGGGCCGTGTGTCAGCCACAGGGGGCCAGTGTGCCAGCCACAGGGGGCCGTGTTTCAGCCACAGGGGGCCGTGTTTCAGCCACAGGGGGCCCGTGTGCCAGCACAAGGGGGCTATATTCAATATAAGGTGGCCATATCCAGATTAAGGGGGCTAATTTTAGGATGGGGGGGCTATGAGGGACATATACCCTATATGATTTGTTAGACGGACACTGGTATTATAAGACGGACCCCATTTATTAAAAAATTCTCTATTCCTTCACCACATTTGGGGGTGCGTCTTATAATCAGGTGCGTCTTATAAAGCGAAAAATATGGTAAATGAATTCAAGTCTCCAGGTCCAGATGAATTACACCCCGAGTACTGAAGGAGATAGCAGAAGAAATTTTTGAAAATTCTTGGAGAACAGGAGAAGTCCCAGAAGAATGGAGAAGAGCAAATGTTGTTCCTATCTTCAAAAAGGGGAAGAAGGTGGACCCAGGCAACTATAGGCCGGTGAGTCTGACTTCTATACCAAGAAAGATCTTTGAACAAATTACTAAACAACATGCATGTCAGTACCTGGATAAGAATGAAGTGATTAAACAGAGTCAGCATGGGTTTGTAACTAATAAGTCATGTCAGACTAACTTAATTTCCTTCTATGACGGAATCACGGATTAGGTGGATCAGGGAAATGCTGTAGATATAGTATATCTTGACTTCAGCAAAGCATTTGAGAAAGTATCTTACACAATCCTTACTGAAAAAATTACTAGGTATGGAATGGACAAGGCAACTGTTAGGTGGATTTATAACTGGCTTAGTGAACGGACCCAAAGAGTGGTCGTAAATGGCTGCACATCCAGTTGGAAGAATGTCTCAAGTGGGGTACCACAGGGCTCTGTCCTGAGCCCTGCATTGTTCAACATCTTTATCAACAATTTAGATGAAGGAATTGAGGGTAAACTGATTAAATTTGCTGATGACACAAAGCTAGGAGGGATAGCTAATACTAGAAAAGATATAAATAAACTAGAGCAGTGGGCAGCAACTAACAGAATGGTTTTTAACAGGGAAAAATGCAAAGTACTACATCTGGGCAATAAAATTGAAAAAAGCATATACAGAATGGGAGGAATAGGGCTAAGCAACAGCACATGTGAAAAAGACTTGGGTATACTAATAGATCACAGACTGAATATGAGTCAACAGTGTGATGCAGCAGCAAAAAAGGCAAATGCAATTCTAGGATGTATTAACAGAAGCATACAGTCTAGATCACGTGAAGTCATTATTGCCCTCTACTCCTCTTTGGTCAGACCTCATCTGGAATACTGTGTCCAGTTTTGGGCACCACATTTTAAAAAAGACATCAACAAACTGGAGCAAGTTCAGAAAAGAGCGACCAGAATGGTGACCGGTCTGCAAACCCTGTCTTATGAGGAAAGGTTGCATGATTTGGGAATGTTTAGCTTGCAAAAGAGAAGACTGAGAGGAGACTTAATAGCTGTCTACAAATATCTCAAGGGCTGTCACAATGTAGAAGAATCATCTTTATTCTCATTTGCACAAGGAAAGACTAGAAGCAATGGGATGAAACTGAATGGGAGGAGACACAGATTAGATATTAGAAAAAACTTTTTGACAGTTAGAGTGATCAATGAGTGGAACAGGCTGCCACGAGAAGTGGTGAGTTCTACTTCAATGGAAGTCTTCAAACAGAGGCTAGACAGACATCTGTCTGGGATGATTTAGCGAATCCTGCTTTGAGCAGGGGGTTGGAACAGATGGCACAGGAGATCCCATCCAACTCTACGATTCTATGATTCTATGCTCATGAAAAACTAAGTTTAAAGAGAAGTGCAACTGACGTAACTATCAACTCACTCATGGCACAAGGTTATTCATCTTCACCCATAAGTATTACCAAGACTATCAAAATTTCACAGCCGAAAACGATTTCTTCAGGTGTAATGAACAATGTTAAATAATGCGAATAAACATTGTTAACCATGAACCAAGGAAAACCTTGGTTTACAAGATATGGATGATGATGGTATTAATGATGTCTTGGAACTTCCCTGCATCCCCACCAAGAAGATGAAAATCACAGCTCCCAACGCTGTGCAAAAAAGGCAGGGAATGTCTGGAAATTGATTTTCTCTTGGGCAAACTTTACCTCTTACCAAAGTGGTACAGAATAATGCATACAGAGCTCCCATGTCTACTTAGTACGAGACTTTGCCACTTTTATTGCACACAAAGGCTCTAACCAACGTGTCATGGACACTTGTCACAAAGGAAGACAATTCTTCAGTAGGGCTGACTCCAAAAGAGTCTGCTTTAGCCCTTTAGAAGGCAAAAAAAGACTGTTAATAATTTGCATCCAAGAGTCACAGAGGAAGAAATCATGTAGCTTTTATGTGTATACGGTGCCTTGAAGCTCGCCTGCTTGTTAAGTTACGGAGTTGCACAGGTTGTGTTTATAAGAAAGGAAGATGCAGCTGTTGCCTACAAAAATACAATAACAGATACCTAGATGGACAACCAATGAAATGCAATCTTCATATGAATGGTAGTGTGATAACATCAGACCAGTTCATCCTTCAAAAATTAAGTGACACCCCATCAAATAAGGAAGACGAATCTAGAAGAAACACAACCTCCTCCAGTGTTGATTCAAATCCTCCAGCTGAAGTTGATCCTGATACTATCTAAAAAGCCCTCTTTAAATCCTCAGGGTCATCGGCAGTCATCCAACCAACTGCATTTAAGATTAAGCTCTGATGAGACCAGCACAAATTGGAGACTTTAATAAGGGAGATTCCCAAGTCACATATGGGCCCAGAGACTCCTTAAAAAAACCCTAAATTTTGCTTCTTGTGTTTTGTTTAGCACTGATCATCAGCAGGTAGTTGATGTTTGAAGGAGTCTGGCATCAGACATTGGACAATCAATCCTGTTACCTGTTTTGTAGTACAGTTCACATTCGTTGGGGGCAGTTGCGCTATTGCCTCAAGAATTTCCGTTTTATCTTTGCTCTAGTATTCTGATTCAGCATGATTATGGTTCTACTTTAATGTCAAGGGAGGCTAAATGTTGAATAACTTGTTTAAATTTCTTCAATAATCTGTTTCTGATTAAAAGAAAATCTTTGTTGTTTTTTAGTTTTAATATCTGGATTCCTCCAAATGGATATGAAGACCTGCATATTCCAGTAAATGAGGGGGGGATTACTACGCATACTACGCATACATTACACTACATACACATACTACATACATTACATACAGTGGGGCAAAAAAGTATTTAGTCAGTCAGCAATAGTGCAAGTTCCACCACTTAAAAAGATGAGAGGCGTCTGTAATTTACATCATAGGTAGACCTCAACTATGGGAGACAAACTGAGAAAAAAAAAATCCAGAAAATCACATTGTCTGTTTTTTTTCATTTTATTTGCATATTATGGTGGAAAATAAGTATTTGGTCAGAAACAAAATTTCATCTCAATACTTTGTGATATATCCTTTGTTGGCAATGACAGAAGTCAAACGTTTTCTGTAAGTCTTCACAAGGTTGCCACACACTGTTGTTGGTATGTTGGCCCATTCCTCCATGCAGATCTCCTCTAGAGCAGTGATGTTTTTGGCTTTTCGCTTGGCAACACGGACTTTCAACTCCCTCCAAAGGTTTTCTATAGGGTTGAGATCTGGAGACTGGCTAGGCCACTCCAGGACCTTGAAATGCTTCTTACGAAGCCACTCCTTCGTTGCCCTGGCGGTGTGCTTTGGATCATTGTCATGTTGAAAGACCCAGCCACGTTTCATCTTCAATGCCCTTGCTGATGGAAGGAGGTTTGCACTCAAAATCTCACGATACATGGCCCCATTCATTCTTTCATGTACCCGGATCAGTCGTCCTGGCCCCTTTGCAGAGAAACAGCCCCAAAGCATGATGTTTCCACCACCGTGCTTTACAGTAGGTATGGTGTTTGATGGATGCAACTCAGTATTCTTTTTCCTCCAAACACGACAAGTTGTGTTTCTACCAAACAGTTCCAGTTTGGTTTCATCAGACCATAGGACATTCTCCCAAAACTCCTCTGGATCATCCAAATGCTCTCTAGAAAACTTCAGACGGGCCCGGACATGTACACGTCTGGCACTGCAGGATCTGAGTCCATGGTAGCGTAGTGTGTTACTTATGGTAGGCCTTGTTACATTGGTCCCAGCTCTCTGCAGTTCATTCACTAGGTCCCCCCGCGTGGTTCTGGGATTTTTGCTCACCGTTCTTGTGATCATTCTGACCCCACGGGGTGGGATTTTGTGTGGAGCACCAGATCGAGGGAGATTATCAGTGGTCTTGTATGTCTTCCATTTTCTAATTATTGCTCCCACAGTTGATTTCTTCACTCCAAGCTGGTTGGCTATTGCAGATTCAGTCTTCCCAGCCTGGTGCAGGGCTACAATTTTGTTTCTGGTGTCCTTTGACAGCTCTTTGGTCTTCACCATAGTGGAGTTTGGAGTCAGACTGTTTGAGGGTGTGCACAGGTGTCTTTTTATACTGATAACAAGTTTAAACAGGAGCCATTACTACAGGTAATGAGTGGAGGAAAGAGGAGACTCTTAAAGAAGAAGTTACAGGTCTGTGAGAGCCAGAAATCTTGATTGCTTGTTTCTGACCAAATACTTATTTTCCACCATAATATGCAAATAAAATGAAAAAAAAACAGACAATGTGATTTTCTGGATTTTTTTTTTCTCAGTTTGTCTCCCATAGTTGAGGTCTACCTATGATGTAAATTACAGACGCCTCTCATCTTTTTAAGTGGTGGAACTTGCACTATTGCTGACTGACTAAATACTTTTTTGCCCCACTGTACATACATACATACATACTACATACATTACATACATACGCATACATTACACTACACATACGACTGTGTGCTAGACAAAAAAAATGTATGCCTAATGTCATCCAAAACTCTACAATCTTAGGCAACATTTATTGCCCTGCGGCTGAAGCATGTTGTTATATCTGTGATCTGAATAAAGAGAAATGCTGAAGGGAAGTAGATAACGCTAGTAGTGATATAAATACTGAGATGTGCACAGAGGAATGCTGGGAGGACACAGATTGTGGTTTTCTATCAACTTCATCTGCATTTACAAATTTGTATATAATGCTGGTAATAAAAAAAATTACTCAAGTGTAGGCAGGGCGCAGTGCCATACCACAACTATAGAGTTTATAGTGATGGGGGTAGAGTTCCTACTTAAGTACAATTATTTTTCATTCAATAAAAATTTTTATTTGCAGGTTCGTGGAGCACCGATGGGTGCAGGGTTCTCGCCATCGCTTGCAAATTTATAATTGGCAGCCTGGGAACAGGATTTTGTTTTTTCTGGAGCGGATCCCCTTTCTGCTCACATCAGGTGGATGGGTCATTATATGGATGACATCCTCCAGGTGTGGGATGGGACAGTGGAATCCGCGTCAGAATTTATTCAACATTGCAATGACAATGGTATGAATCTGAGATTTACCCATTCAATTGGAACCAGCTCCATTAATTTTCTGGATGTGACGCTCAGTTTGGATTCCACAAATAAAATCATAGTGTCCCCCCTACCGTAAAAGTACAGCCACAAACTCCACTCTATTGGCACAGTCCTGTCACCAAAAGAATGTTGTTAAAAACATCCCCCTTGGAGAGCTGTGTAGGTTCAAAAAGAATTCATCTTTACATGAAACTTTTGAAAAAGTAAAAGATGAAACACGTGTCAGACTGACAGGAAGGGGTTACTCTAAGTGGATGCCTAGATAGGGCTGAGGACATAATCAGTAACATAGACAGAGCAGAGATGTTAAAAGAAACAGAAGAAAGGAAAAAATATCACAAATATAGATCTAATTATGCAGGTAATAAAAATGATTGAGTGGTCTTTACAACTATGTACAGCCCATACTTCACAAATATTACTAACATCATTAAAAACTGATTACCTATATTATATCAGGACTAGTGTTGCGCATTCCGATACTGCAAATTTTGGGTATCGGCCGATATTCACGGTATCGGAATTCCGATACTGAGTTCCGATACTTTTTGCATACCGAATACCGGAATCGGAAGTTCCCATAATGCTATGAGCCAGTTTGATTTGATTCAGCCAATGAGGAATCCTCAGAAGTGTGGGCACATCCTATTAGGCATGTTAACTAATGGCATGGCTGTGGTTGGCTGCTGAAATGATGTCTTGATGCACTATAAAAGCCGCCGCCGCCATTTAGGGTTCACTCTGCTGTGAATTCAGTTATGGACAGGCTGCTGTTCAAGACTCTGAGGGACAGTTAGAGATATCGATTTGCTAAATAATATTGTGCTTTACCTAGGCTACATTATCAATCACTGTAGCTTTCTTTTGCCTTGCAGTGCTGTTCACAGCTGTCTGCAAGATCTGTGTGAGTGCAGCTCACGCTGTAGCGTGTCCTGCAGCCACCTCTGGTTGTAGGCCACTCAGCGTGCGTCACTGCCTCATACATATTTTTGTTTTATTGCTGCTCATTTTTCATTAATTCTCCTATTAGTGTGCATCCATCCGTATCCATATACATTGGTTGCAAACACTATAGGAGTAGACAGCGGAGCCTTTCTGCAGCCTTTCAGTGCTAGTGCCCAGTTCTCTGCACTGTTCACGGCTGTCTGTGAGGTCTCTGTGTGTGAGTGCAGCTCACGTTGTAGTGTGTTCTGCAGCCACCTCTGGTTGTAGTCTGCTCAGCGTGCGTCACTGTCTCATACATAGTCCTTTTTTTGTTTTATTGCAGCTAATTTTTCCAGATTTTTTTCTCCTATTAGTGTGCTTCCATCCGTATCATCTACATTGGTTGGTTGCAAACACTATATAGGAGTAGATAGAGGAGCCTTTTTGCTGGCTTGTGCCCTGCAGCTGCAGCCAGATTAGTATTAGCCTATTTTTTGGAGCCTCATCTATTGCATTGTAGGTTACCTTCCTGCATTGTAATAGCTCCAAAAAGTTTGTGATACTATCGCTTTCACATCTTTGGTCACATTCTTTTTGTTTTCTTGAAAAAAAACACGTAAATAAAGTTCACCAAACACTCCACTTGATAGTTGTGTAGGCCACATTAGCTCATATTAGAGTGTAGTCCACACACTTTATAAAATTAGTGTTTCTTATACCTGTTACCAGCTGTTCAGGAATAAGCACACTAAGCCCCCCCTTTGTACTTTTCTGCCTATCTTTATCAGTCTACCAAGATGAAGAAGGCAGGGAGTAAGGCACGTGGGCGTGGGCGTGGAGTTTCAGCAGAGAGAGGAAGTGGGGATTCTGTGCCTGCTGCAGGCACCAGTGACTCAGCATCTCCCAGTTTTACCAGGCAACAGTCCTTTATGCACAGCTTTGTAGGACCTCGCCATACCCCACTGCTGCGGGACAAACAAATTGAAGCCATTGTCGGATGGATGGCAGCAAATGCATCGACTTCAATGACTTCCACATCCTCTCAGGGCCAGAGCACTGAAGAGCAACAATCTGTCTCTTCACCACCTGCAAAATTGCCCAGGCAGTCAGAGAGCGCTGGACAGGAGGCATCTCATTCTCTACTTCTGTTCTCTGAATCTGTTGGCTTGGAAAGAGGGGGCCAGCCAAGCAGCATTCTAGAATGTGAAGAGGGAGTATGCAGTGATGCGCAACTGCTTTGTCCCTCTGAATCTGAAGTGGCGGGTGGGCCAGTGCCTATGGTCAGCACACCTCAGTACGCATCTGATGATGAGACTCAGGTGCCACTTTCTGGTGCGTACGGTGCTGGCGAGACTACCCAGGAGAAGCAGGTGTTTGAAGAGGGGAGTGTAGATGATGAGGTCCTTGACCCATCATGGCGTGAGGAACAGGAAGGTGGTGGGAGCAGCTCTGAGGAAGAGATTCTCCGAACGGCCAAAACAGGAGGGAGAGGGAGGGGGCAAACTTGGTTGTCTGTAGCCTCCACTTCGGCACCCGTTAGGAGCATTCCTATTCCAAAACCCAAAACGGGCGCTCCCAGGACTTGCAGTGCGTGGTCTTTTTTTGACACAGTTGCAGATGACATTTGCTTTGTCAAATGCAAGCTGTGTAATCAGAAAATCAAAAGAGGGAAAAGTGTCAGCAACCTCAATACCACAAATATGTGGAAACATGTGCGGACCAAGCACGAGCTGGAGTTACACAGACACACTGAAGACGTAGGCCAACGTACAGCACCACCTACCACCTCTTCAGCTTGTGTTGTAGCCTCTTCCTCCAGCTTACACACAGCTGGATCGGCATCCTCACAGGATCGCCATGGAAGAACCTCTGGCACTGTCCAGAGACCCAGTGACATTCCACCCACAGCACCACGTTCCCTGTCATCTTCAAACTCCCAGGCCACTCTACAGCCATCGGTAGCACAGGTATGGGAGAAAAGACGGCCATACTTGGCAAACTATCCCCGAGCACAGGCTCTGAATGCTGGCATTGCCAAACTACTGGCCCTTGAAATGCTCTCATTCAGGCTGGTGGAGACTGACACCTTCCATAACTTCATGGCATTGGCAGTCCCACAATACAACGTGCCCAGCCGCTTTTATTTCAGCAGGCAAGCCGTCCCTGCCCTGCAAAAGCATGTGGAGGGAAAAATTAAACATGCGCTACTAAACGCCATCAGTAGCAAGGTCCACCTGACCACCGATGCGTGGACCAGTAACCATGGACAGGGACGATATCTTTCCCTCACTGCCCATTGGGTCAATGTTGTGGAGCCGGGTATAGATCTTGAGAGTGGCGCTGTACGTGTTCTACCAACTCCAAGGATTGCAGGAATCCTGTCTGTACACATTGACTCCTCCTCATACTCCAGTTCCTCAGAATCAGCGCTGCAGGAGCCTGTTACGACCGATATGAGCACAGCCGTGGCCAAACCTCAACAGGCCGTACTGAAATTAACTTCTTTGGGGAATCGAAGCCACACAGCACAGGAGCTCTGGAATGCCATCAAGCAGGAGAGCGACATGTGCCTTGTGCCAGCGAATCTCCAGCCAGGCTTGGTAGTGTGTGACAATGGCCGAAATCTGGTGGCAGCTCTGGGCGTAGGCAACCTCACTCACATCACATGTCTGGCACATGTGCTCAACTTGGTCGTGCAGAGCTTTCTGAGGGACTATCCGGATCTTGATGCACTGCTGCACAAGGTCCGCATAGAGTGTGCTCACTTGCGGCGTTCCAGCATGGCAAGATCGCGCCTTGCAGCTCTGCAGCGCTGACTCCGCCTTCCGGAACATCGCATCATATGTGACCTACCCACCAGGTGGAATTCAACGTTACATATGTTGGAGCAGTTGTGTGAGCAGCAGGCAGCAGTAATGGAGTACCAGCTGCATCAGGCGCAAACAAGTCGCACTGTGCGCCGGTCACACTTCAGCACCACTGAGTGGGCCTCTATGAAGGACATCTGCCACGTTTTGCTTGCCTTCGATGATTCCATGCGGATGGCGAGTGCAGATGATGCACTAGTCAGCATGACTGTCCCCCTTATCTGCCTGCTTCAAAAAACACTACAAGCACTAAGGGAGGAGGTTTTGGAAGAGGTGGAGGATGAGGAATCCCAAATGCCATCTGCTTCTGGACAGTATGCGCAACGTGGTTCCTCACAAAGGCCTAGGCAGGGGACACTTTGTGAGGAGGATGAGGAGGAGTCAATGGAGGAGGAAGACATCTCTCCAGAGGAGGGAGGTACACAATGCTCTAGTAGTCAGTATGTACAGCGAAGGTGGCGTGATGCAGACCAGGCAGAGATGACGCCTCAAGCAGGGGACAGCGTTTCTTGGGCAGTTGGGAGTCTGCAGCACATGGTTGATTTCATGCTGCAGTGCTTGAGAAACGACCACCGCATTGCCCACATTCTCAACACGGCTGATTATTGGGTGTACACCCTCCTAGATCCTCGCTACCGGGACAACTTACAAAGCCTCATAACACCGTTGAAGCGGGAGCGTAAAATGCGGGAGTACCAAGACACACTGGTGCATTCCATCATGTTCTCCATTCCACCCGAGAGCAGAGCTGCTAGTGCTTTACAAAGCAGCTCTGTGCATCGAGGCAGTGGAGGAAGCTCTGCACAAAGAGGGAGCAGAGGCAGCGCCTCAGCACAAGGCAAGACCAGTATGGCCCAAATGTGGCAAAGTTTTGTGTGCCCGCCACAAATGTCTACACCATCACAGACGGTTCCAGTCAGCAGGAGGCAACGTTTCCATCAGATGGTGACAGACTACATGTCTTGCCCTGTCAGTGTACTCCCAGACGGCTCTTCCCCCTTCAAGTTTTGGGTCTCTAAGCTCGATACATGGCCAGAGTTTAGCCAGTATGCATTGGAGGTGCTGGCTTGCCCTGCTGCTAGTGTATTACCAGAACGCATCTTTAGTGCCACAGGTGGTGTACTAACAGACCATCGCATGCGACTATCCTCCGATAACGTTGACCGGCTTACTTTTCTGAAAATTAACAAGGCCTGGATCTCGCCGGAATTTGCCAGTCCTCTTCCAGAATAAATAATTCGCTGGCAACAGTATCCAGGTCTCCTGTTGTGTTCTTGTCTCTACCACATGAACTGTAATCCCTGGGCTCCAACACCGCCAGATGTTGCTCAGAAGTGCCGTCTGCACAGAGAAAAACAGTAGCTCCTGTGTAAGTGGGGTTCAGTAATGCCAGCTGCTCCCCTGCTGTGTGTCTGGCAAAGTCTCCTGCTGCCTCCACATTCAAACTACATCAGATATAAAACTTGCTCCAAGTAGACCTTAGCCTACTCCATGATTGACCCTGGGCTCCAACACTGCCAGTTGCTGCTCTGAAGTGCACAGAGAAAAACACATGCTCCTGTGTTAGTGGGGTTCAGTAACGCCAGCTGCTCCCCTGCTGTGTGTCCGGCAATATCTCCTGCTCCCTCCACATTCAAACTACATCAGATATAAAACTTGCTCCAAGTAGGCCTCAGCCTACTCCATGATTGACCCTGGGCTCCAACACTGCCAGTTGCTGCTAAGAAGTGCCGTCTGCACAGAGAAAAACACATGCTCCTGTGTTAGTGGGGTTCAGTAACGCCAGCTGCTCCCCTGCTGTGTGTCCGGCAAATTCTCCTGCTCCCTCCACATTCAAACTACATCAGATATAAAACTTGCTCCAAGTAGGCCTCAGCCTACTCCATGATTGACCCTGGGCTCCAACACTGCCAGTTGCTGCTCAGAAGTGCAGTCTGCACAGAAAAAAACACATGCTCCTGTGTTAGTGGGGTTCAGTAACGCCAGCTGCTCCCCTGCTGCGTGTCCGGCAAAGTCTCCTGCTGCCTCTACATTCAAACTACATCAGATATAAAACTTGCTTGAAGTAGGCCTCAGCCTACTCCATGATTGACCCTGGGCTCCAACACTGCCAGTTGCTGCTCAGAAGTGCCATCTGCACAGAGAAAAACACATTCTCCTGTGGGAGTAGTGGGAATGTGGACAGAACGGGAGACATTGCTGGACACGCATCAGGGGATCAGCTGATCTTACTGAACCCCACTAACATGGGAACGAGTGTTGATTGTGCAGACGGCACTTCTGAGCAGCAACTGGCGGTGTTGGAGGCCAGGGTAAATACTAGAGACAGAGTAGAGCCAGAGGCCTAATTGGAGCACGTTTAAAATCAGTAGTAGTCTACAACAGATATAAAACTTGATTAAATTAGGCCTCAGCCTACACCCTGATTGACCCTGGGCTCCAACATTGCCAGTTGCTGCTCAGAAGTACCGTCTGCACAGTCAACATATTCTACAGTGTTATTGGGGTTCAGAAATGTCATCTGATCCCCAGCTGTGTGTCTGGCAATTTCTCCTGCTCTGTCCACACTCACACAACTACAGATTTTAAACTTGCTCCAATTAGGCCTCTGTCTCCACTCTGTTTGTAGGATTTTCCCTGGGTTCCAGCACCACCAGCTGTTT
The DNA here is from genome assembly GCF_039654945.1 of Dendrobates tinctorius. NCBI lineage: Eukaryota > Metazoa > Chordata > Amphibia > Anura > Dendrobatidae > Dendrobates > Dendrobates tinctorius. The sequence goes on along the minus strand of NW_027361776.1, from coordinate 4,826,046 downwards.
CCCGGCATTGTCTTTGGCACAGGTACTCCCTCCTGCCCAGCCTGGTTCCAGCACGCCTGCTGTTTCCGGGTAGTGTCAATGTCACTTTGCCACCAATACGTTGTCCTGTGGTGTTGCGGTCGGGTTAGCCGAGTCTATGGTGCCTGCAGTTTATGGGCTTCCTATGTGGGCTGCGGGATCTGGCAACAAAGGCTGGTTCCGTAGTGCCAATAGGACAAGCACCCCCTGTATGACTGTGGGTTTCGGTAACTGCGGCCGGCTGGTGGCCTTGCAACTTTGTTTTTCATGGGTACCTTCTGCTACCCATCCGGGTTCCAGCACCGTCAGCTGGTTCTCGACAGTGCCTTTGGCCTAGGTGCCTCCTTCTCGGTATCCGAGTTCCAGCAACGTCTGCTGGTCCTTGGTAGTGCTTTCTAGCACAGGTACCTCCTGCTTAGTAACTGAGTTCCAGCACCGTCAGCCGGTCCTCGGTGGTGCCATTCGCTCTTGTTCCTTCTGCTGCCCCTCCGGGTTCCAGCACCGTCAGCTGGTCCTCGCTAGTTCCATTGGCTCTTGCAGCTTCTGCTACCCATCCAGGTTCCAGCACCGTCAGCTGGTTCTCAGCAGGGCCTTTCGCTGAGGTGCCTCCTTCTCGGTATCCGAGTTCCAGCAACGTCTGCTGGTCCTTGGTAGTGCTTTCTAGCACAGGTATCTCCTGCTTAGTAACCGGGTTCCAGCACTGTCAGCTGGTCCTCGGTAGTGCCATTGGCTCTTGTTCCTTCTGCTGCCCCTCCGGGTTTCAGCACCGTCAGCTGGTCCTCGCTAGTTCCAATGGCTCTTGCAGCTTCTGCTACCCATCCGGGTTCCAGCACCGTCAGCTGGTTCTCGACAGGGCCTTTGGCTGAGGTGCCTCCTTCCCAGTATCAGAGTTCCAGCAAAGTCAGCTGGTCCTTGGTAGTACTTTCTAGCACAGGTACCTCCTGCTTAGTAACCGGGTTCCAGCAACATCAGCTGGTCCTCGGTAGTGCTATTGACTCTTGTTCCTTCTGCTGCCCCTCTGGGTTCCAGCACCGTCAGCTGTTTCTCGGCAGTGTCTTTGGCACCGGTACTCCCTCCTGCCCAGCATGGTTCCAGCACGCCTGCTGTTTCCGGGTAGTGTCAACGTCACTTTGCCATCAATCCGTTGTCCTGTCGTTCTGCGGTCGGGTTAGCCGAGTCTATGGTGCCTGCAGTTTATGGGCTTCTTATGTGGGCTGCGGGATCTGGCAACAAAGGCTGGTTCCGTAGTGCCAATAGGACAAGCACCCCATGTATGACTGTGGGTTTCGGTAACTGCGGCCGGCTCGCGGCTTTGCAACTTTGCTTTTCATTGGTACCTTCTGCTACCCATCCCGGTTCCAGCACCGTCAGCTGGCTCTCGGCAGTGCCTTTGGCTGAGGTGCCTCCTTCTCGGTATCCGAGTTCCAGCAACGTCTGCTAGTCCTTGGTAGTGCTTTGTAGCACAGGTACCTCCTGCTTAGTAACCGGGTTCCAGCACCGTCAGCTGGTCCTCGGTAGTGCCACTCGCTCTTGTTCCTTCTGCTGCCCCTCTGGGTTCCAGCACCGTCAGCTGGTCCTCGCTAGTTCCATTGGCTCTTGCAGCTTCTGATACCGATCCGGGTTCCAGCACCGTCAGCTGGTTCTCGGCAGGGCCTTTGGCTGAGGTGCCTCCTTCTCGGTATCCGAGTTCCAGAAACGTCTGCTAGTCCTTGGTAGTGCTTTCTAGCACAGGTACCTCCTGCTTAGCAACTGGGCTCCAGCACCGTCAGCTGGTCCTCGGTAGTGCCATTGGCTCTTGTTCCTTCTGCTGCCCCTCCGGGTTACAGCACCGTCAGCTGGTCCTCGCTAGTTCCATTGGCTCTTGCAGCTTCTGCTACCCATCCGGGTTCCAGCACCATCAGCTGGTTCTCGGCAGGGCCTTTGGCTCAGGTGCCTCCTTCTCGGTATCCGAGTTCCAGCATCGTCTGCTGGTCCTTGGTAGTGCTTTCTAGCACAGGTACCTCCTGCTTAGTAACCAGGTTCCAGCACCGTCAGCTGGTCCTCGGTAGTGCCATTGGCTCTTGCAGCTTCTGCTACCCATCTGGGTTCCAGCACCGTCAGCCGGTTCTCGGCAGGGCCTTTGGCTGAGGTGCCTCCTTCTCGGGAACCGAGGAACCGAGTTCCAGCAACGTCTGCTGGTCCTTGGTAGTGCTTTCTAGCACAGGCACCTCCTGCTTAGTAACCAGGTTCCAGCACTGTCAGCTGGTCCTCGGTAGTGCCATTGGCTCTTGTTCCTTCTGCTGCCCCTCTGGGTTCCAGCACCATCAGCTGGTCCTCACTAGTTCCATTGGCTCTTGCAGCTTCTGCTACCCATCCGGGTTCCAGTACCATCAGCTGGTTCTCGGCAGTTCCTCAGCCTTCTTGTACCTTCTGAAGAAGTTGATGAAAAAGATGCTGCTGCTGCTGCTGCTGAGGATCATGAAGGAGAAAGTGTGGGAGAAGTAAAAAAGAAGGTGAAGAGCATGGAAGTAGTGAAACATACATATCTGACAAAATATAAAAAAGCTTAACATAGTCAATATCTTTGTAACTCCGAACGTCTTAAAAAAAAATTAATTCCTGCTATCCCTCATAGATCCTCAAGGGCATTACGTATGTGTTAAAGGTTTACTCAATGGCTCGTTGATGACTCTTTGTAGCCTGTACGCACCCAATAAAAAACTGTTAAAATGGTTAATATCGACCCTAAAAAAGATAGAGAGTTTTAGAGAGGGTGTGCTCTTGATCGGAGGAGACCTAAACATTGCAATGGAACCTATGCTGGACACTTCCAAACAAAAAAGCGCTATCTCTCCTAGAGTTCTGATGAGACTGCGTACTATTCTTAATTCTATGCAGTTAATTGACTCATGGAGATACTTAAACCCCTCCGCACGAGATTACACTTTCTATTCCAAGCCCCATAAGTCCTATCATCGTATAGATTACATTTTTGTGCCGAGATCGCTCTTGCCAAGACTGTCTACTGCAAACATAACCCCGAACGCTTACTCAGACCACGTCACTGTTTTATTATCAATTTCTACACCCAGAACGCACTCCGGTACCAGGTCTTGGCAAATAAATTTATCACTGCTGGGCTTACCCTGATATTCGGGCACGACTTAATAAAAGACTTCATCAATACTTCCAACAAAACGAAATAGAGGGGACCTCCACCCAGACCCTTTGGGAAGCGCATAAAACAGTGCTGAGAGGCGAACTTATCTCCATTGCATCTTATTACAATAAAAAGAGACATCAGGATGTCCAGAGCTTATACGACGATATAGCTGAGCTGGAGATGCGACACAAAAAAACCATTGACCATACAACTCTAGCCTCCATCCCTCGCAAGAGACAAAAATTGAAAGATATTCTTAATGCCAGTTCAGCGAAAATGTATACGTCATGGAAAATTAGAATGTTTGCGCATGGAGATAAGGCCTCCAAATTCTTTCTATCCCGGCTCCGTAAAAGGCAAGCCCGTACCCAAATCCACTCCATCATGAACTCCCATGGTGTTACAACACAGAACCCCACCCATATTGAGACGGCCTTTCTGGAATACTATACACAGCTCTATAATCTCCGTCCAAGTGACACGGGGGCTCATATGCTGCAGAGAAGGTAAGACACTGCTCACTTTCTGCAGACGTTGAATCTCCCTACATTAACAATATCTCAACAAAATAAACTAACTAAACCTTTCACGCTGGAGGAGCTCCGGTCTACCCTGTCGAAGTGTCCTAAAGGCAAAGCCCCTGGCCCAGATGGGTTCTCGGCACAATATTACAAAACTTTCGCCCCCCTCCTCTTGTCCCATCTCCTGAAGATCTGTAACGATACACTTGAGGGTCAACCACTTCCACAACAAATGCTCGAAGCCAAAATATCATTAATACACAAAGATGGCAAGGACCCGACCTTATGTAGCAGCTACAGACCCATATCTCTGTTGAATGTTGACCTGAAACTACTGGCCAGCATGTTTGCACGTAGGATTGCCGAGTTCTTGCCAGATCTGATCTCATTGAATCAAACTGGTTTTGTGGGCGGGAGAGAGGGAAAGGATAATACTCACAAAATTCTACACCTCCTTCAATATGCCAAAGCTCACAAGATCCCTTTAGTTTTGCTGGGTACAGATGCTGAAAAGGCCTTGAACAGGGTGGACTGGATTTATTTGGAGGAGACGCTCTTACGCTTCGGCTTGCCATCTGCGCTAGTTACAGCCATTATGGCTATGTATCATAACCCGACTGCACGTATCAAGATTAACAATTCATTGACGAACACATTTACCATCCACAATGGGACCAGACAGGGCTGCCTGTTGTCTCCACTGTTGTTTGTCCTGGCAATGGAGCCTTTATTGATTTCAATACAAGAAAATCAGAGGATAGAGGGCATCAGAATATACAACTCTCATTTTAAAACGGCAGCTTTTGCTGATGACCTTCTAGTCCTCTTATCCAATCCTCTAAAGGGTCTCCCTGCTTTGATGGCGCTAGTGGAGCAATACGGCAACCTCTCTAATTTCAAAATAAATTTGTCCAAATCGGAAGCTCTGGACTTTCATGTCCCCACACACTCCCTAACAAAACTGAAAAACTTATACCCGTTCACTTGGCCTAAGTCCCATATCACATATCTTGGGGTGAAGATAGGTAGATCAGACCGAGATTTATTTAAATTGAATTTTCTCCCTCTGCTTCACTCCACAGTAAGTCTCATTAAGCAGTGGAGAGACTCCTATCTATCATGGATGGGGAGGAAGAATATAATGAAAAGTCTGATTCTCCCTAAATTTACCTACTTATTTCAGATGTTACCCATAAAAATACCATTGTCTTATCTTCAGAAAGTGAACTCCCTTTTCTCCATATACAGTCATATGTTAAAGTTTGGGCACCCCTATTAATGTTAACCTTTTTTCTTTATAACAATTTTGGTTTTTGCAACAGCTATTTCAGTTTCAAATATCTAATAACTGATGGACTCAGTTATATTTCTGGATTCAAATGAGGTTTATTGTGCTAACAGAAAATGTGCAATCTGCATTTAAACAAAATTTGACCAGTGCAAAAGTATGGGCACCCTTATCATTTTCTTGATTTGAACACTCCTAACTACTTTTTACTGACTTCCTGAAGCACTAAATTGGTTTTGTAACCTCATTGAGCTTTGAACTTCATAGCCATGTGTATCAAATCATGAGAAAAGGTATTTAAGGTGGCCACTTGCAAGTAGTTCTCCTATTTGATTCTCCTATGAAGAGTGGCATCATGGGCTCCTCAAAACAACTCTCAAATGATCTGAAAACAAAGATTATTCAACATAGCTTTTCAGGGGAAGGATACAAAAAGTTGTCTCAGAGATTTAACCTGTCAGTTTCCACTGTGAGGAACATAGTAAGAAAATGGAAGAACACAGGTACAGTTCTTGTTAAGCCCAGAAGTGGCAGGCCAAGCAAAATATCAGAAAGGCAGAGAAGAAGAATGGTGAGAACAGTCAAGGACAATCCACAGACCACCTCCAAAGACCTGCAGCATCATCTTGCTGCAGATGGTGTCACTGTGCATCGGTCAACAATACAGCGCACTTTGCACAAGGAGAAGCTGTATGGGAGAGTGATGCGAAAGAAGCCGTTTCTGCAAGCACGCCACAAACAGAGTCGCCTGAGGTATGCAAAAGCACATTTGGACAAGCCAGTTACATTTTGGAAGTAGGTCCTGTGGACTGATGAAACAAAGATTGAGTTGTTTGGTTATACAAAAAGGCGTTATGCATGGAGGCTAAAAAACACAGCATTCCAAGAAAAACACTTGCTACCCACAGTAAAATTTGGTGGAGGTTCCATCATGCTTTGGGGCTATGTGGCCAATGCCGGCACCGGGAATCTTGTTAAAGTTGAGGGTCGCATGGATTCAGCTCAGTATCAGCAGATTCTTGACAATAATGTACAAGAATCAGTGACGAAGTTGAAGTTACGCAGGGGATAGATATTTCAGCAAGACAATGATCCAAAAGACCGCTCCAAATCTACTCAGGCATTCATGCAGAGGAACAATTACAATGTTCTGGAATGGCCATCCCAGTCCCCAGACCTGAATATCATTGAACATCTGTGGGATGTTTTGAAGCGGGCTGTCCATGCTCGGCGACCATCAAATTTAACTGAACTGGAATTGTTTTGTAAACAGGAATGGTTACAAATACCTTCATCCAGGATCCAGGAACTCATTAATAGCTACAGGAAGCGACTAGAGGCTGTTATTTTTGCAAAAGGAGGATCTACGAAATATTAATGTCACTTTTATGTTGTGGTGCCCATACTTTTGCACTGGTCAAATTTTGTTTAAACGCAGATTGCACATTTTCTGTTAGTACAATAAACCTCATTTGAATCCAGAAATATAACTGAGTCCATCAGTTATTAGATATATGAAACTGAAATAGCTGTTGCAAAAACCAAAATTGTTATAAAGAAAAAAGGTTAACATTAATAGGGGTGCCCAAACTTTAACATATGACTGTATATGTGGAAGAGTAAAAAGCTCTGCATATCTTACCGCTTGCTGACGCTCCCAAGGACATGTGGGGGGATGGGCGCACCAGACATCAGACGCTACTATAGAGCTGCAATCTTGTATAGGACGGTGGACATCCTACGAGGTTCCAAAGATAGGCAGTGGATCGAGGTTGAGGAGGCACTTGCCCCCCTTCCTCTCAGATCCCTTTTCCTAATACAGTCCCATAATCGACCTAACACCCCACTACTAAATTCACATACTAAAGCCACACTCAAAATATGGCAAGACTCCATAGACATCTTAGCCCCACCTCTCTCCCCCTTACTTAGACTCTCGGACATTCTAGCCCATTCAATGCCACACTCAGGGCAAACTAGAGATTGTCTAAAGTACTCTAACATTTCTATTGATCATTTACTACAGGAAGGATCGCTCGCCCCTCTACCGGAATTGCAGCATCACCCAAGTTTATCATCTTTAAACTTTGTCCAATACGGCTCCATCAAAGAATTTATAAAACGACATATTAAACATACCAATCTAGCCAGAGTTCTAACTAACTATGAAATGCTTTGCAGCAGAATCTCTAGACCCAAGAAAATATTCTCTACTGTCTACCGGACCCTATTGACCTCTGATACCTGCCTGAAGAGAGCATATATTTCTCATTGGGAACGAGACTTAGGTTATCACTTCACACCGGCCCATACTCTTTATATTTATAAGCACTCCCATGGCCCGATCCAGTGTGCCCGAGCACAGGAGAACTCTTTCAAAATAATCACGAGATGGTTTCATACACCACTCCGGAGTTCTGGTTGGAGTGCAGATGCATCACCTACGTGCTGGAGATGCGGAACGGGTACTGGCAGCTATTTTCATATTTGTTGGCAATGCCCCATCATCCTTAAATTCTGGCAACAAGTTGAGTGCCTTATTAATACCGTGGTACAGAAAAAACTGAGTCTGAAACCAGAGACAGCTTTATTGAATTTCTTGATCTGGCCTGAACATAGAAAGGCATCGATTTTGGCCCAACATATTCTTGCTGCGGCCAAATTGTTAATACCGGTCCACTGGAAAACTACTAACCTTCCAACTTTACTGCAACTCCAGGATAAGGTTCACTTGCTTTATCATGTGGCAGAAACGGTGTCCCTGGTGAACCACGCTCAGGCTTCCTTCCTGGACATTTGGCAACCATGTGTTAACTATAGATCCTCATCCCTTACTAAATAAATTAAATCTTACTTTGTCGCATTCCACGACCTACCGTGCCTACCCCCCCTCCCCCTATCCTCTTCCTCCCCCTTTCCAACTATTTACCCTCTTACTGTACCTATTCTTATCTCCATTCCTCTCTCTTTAGTCTTACTCTCTGCTCTCCTTTTTTTTTCATATTTATATCTACAGATGATTCTCTACACTTTGATTTTCAGGCAAGATTGGTACACCTGAACGGACTCAAATATGTATTACTTTATTCTTGCAATGGACTTACACTCCGCACCATAACCGGTTCGTCCGGTACTCTGAGGACTGAATCACTATCATGGTGCGGACCTCTTTTCTCACCTTGTTTGTTCTCATACTGCTATCAACCGCTCATTTCACGTTACCTAATCCCGTTTCACGTGTAGGAATCGTAACCTTTATGTGAATGTCTTATTTTTACTCTTTAATAAAAAGAATTTTGAAAAGAAAAGAAAAGAAAAAAAAATTAATTCCTGCTATTCCATTTGATTGGGCTAATCCTCTATGCCTTTAATGTCTCCTCCACCTCCCCCAATACATTATACATTATTCTTAGTTGTTTTTCTTCATGCAGAATTAACCTACAAGGAAAGAAAGGGTTTTTTTTTAATTCCGATATTTCTGTCTCATTGACTTGCATTGGTTTCCGGTATCGGAATCGGCGATATCCGATACTTTTTGGGTATCGGTCCGATCCAATCCGATCCGATCCAATATTTCACGATATCAGATGGTATCGTTCAACACTAATCAGGACAAAAAATTGGAGAAAATCCTGACAAATCCTGTGAAATTTATTGCTAAAAAAGCCTCTACTCTATCTCAGCGATAATAATAAAAAGGACAATTGGCTCAGTACTAGAGGGTCATACAAATGCGGCCATAGTGTCTGCACCTGTTGCAAGTTTATGAAAAATACTAAAACTTTTGCCTCTTGTACAAATAAAAAAGAGTATATGATTAATTCATATATAAACTGCAACACAAGTAATGTGGTGTGCACTGTGCGCTGCGCTTTGTGTGACCTACAGTTTGTCGGCTGCACAGGAGAACCATTGAAAATCAGGATAAGATGTCACCTCTCAGATGCCACCAGCAAAATCATTAATAAAAGTTCAGCAATTTCAAAACATTTTATTAATAGTCATGGAGGGTATGTGTCCGCTTTTGGATCTGGATCTGGTGGGTGGGATTGAACTGTGAACTAGTCTAAAATGTTCAGTCTGCCAATAGATCTTTGTCAACGATTAAGACGCACGGTTTTGCATTGAAACGTGTTTGATTTTAATAGTCATGGAGGGGATGTGTCCGCTTTTGAGGTGTCAGGTATAGAAAAGGTTAAAATTCCAGCCAGAGGTGCTGATATTAAAAGAAAACTGATAAGCCGGGAAACATGATGGATTAATCAACTAAACACCAGGGTCCCGCATGGCATCAATATTAGACAGGATCTGATCTATCATTATGAATAAAAAAAAAATACCTATTTGATGTCATATATGATCACAGCCTGTAAGGGGTTAATCGTCTATCAGGTTTCTCTACACAGCTGTCCCTATCAGGATCTGGATCTGGTGGGTGGGATTGAACTGTGAACTAGTCTAAAATGTTCAGTCTGCCAATAGATCTTTGTCAACGATTAAGACGCACGGTTTTGCATTGAAACGTGTTTGATTTTAATAGTCATGGAGGGGATGTGTCCGCTTTTGAGGTGTCAGGTATAGAAAAGGTTAAAATTCCAGCCAGAGGTGCCGATATTAAAAGAAAACTGATAAGCCGGGAAACATGATGGATTTATCAACTAAACACCAGGGTCCCGCATGGCATCAATATTAGACAGGATCTGATCTATCATTATGAATAAAAAAAAAATACCTATTCGATGTCATATATGATCACAGCCTGTAAGGGGTTAATCGTCTATCAGGTTTCTCTACACAGCTGTCCCTATCAGGAGCTGGATCTGGTGGGTGGGATTGAACTGTGAACTAGTCTAAAATGTTCAGTCTGCCATTAGATCTTTGTCAATGATTAAGACGCACAGTTTTGCGTTGAAACGTGTTTGATTTTAATGTTCTGGACTATGACGTAATTGCTTTTATGCTATTGGAAGTGATGGAATAAAAGAAAATGGATTTTATCGACTTACAGCTCTGGACTTATTTTTTCTAACAACTATACTTGCTCTTGCTGTACAACCCTATTATTTTTTTCAAATTGATATTTATTTGGACTCCTCATAGGGACTCTGCTGACACGAAAAACACCCCTTTGAAAACAATAACATGGATGTTGCATCACGGAACACATTCACCCTGGTGATCTAGTGGTGGTGTCAGAGGAGACATGGAGGATAGCCTCCTAAAAATGTTTTCCCAGTTTAAAGGAGCAGGTCTCCTATACTTGTAATGCCAATATATTAAGTGTATGGGCTGCCAAACATTTCTCTCTGGGGGATAAACCTCAATATACTGTGTAAACATTTTTGGAACAGGCATCATAAACACCCTTGAAAAAAATTACTTGGCTGTTGCATCATGGAACACGTTCACTCTGGTGACCTAGTGGTGGTGTCAAAAGAGATGTGGAGGATGGCCTCCTAAAAATGTTTTCCCAGTTTAAAGGAGCGGGTCTCCTATACTTGTAATGCGTATACACTAAGTGTATGGGCTGCCAAACATTTCCCCCTGGGGGGTACACACCAACATAATGTGTAAAAAATTTTTTATGGGCATCAAAAACACCCTTTAACACAATCACCATGGTGATCTAGTGGTGGTGGCTGATGAGGATGAGGAGAAGCAGGAGGATAAAAGCCTCTCACCATCTTGGTGGACTCCTCATAGTTTTGTAGGATGGTAAATATGTCTGACATCCATGTCCACTCCAGAGGTCTTATGTGTGGAGTCTGAACGGAATACCGATGGCCTTGTTGATGATGGTAGTCAACAACTGCCCTCTTCTGCTCACAAATCCTTAGGAACATATGCAATGTAGCATTCCAATGCGTGGCGACATCACACACCAGTCGGTGAGCAGGAAGCTGCAAACACTGCTGAAGCACAGCAAGGGCGGCGGAAGATGTAGCTGACGTTCTAAAATGGGCACACAGGTGGCATACTTTCTCAAGCAGATCCAGCTGCTCCATGTAGTTTTTGAGAAACCGTTGAACAACGAGGTTAATCACATGGGCCAGGCATGGTACGTGTATGAGCTCGCCTTGACTCAGAGCCGCCACCAGGTTCCAGCCATTGTCACACACGACCATGCCTGGCTGTAGGTACGGCGGTGTCAGCCACAGATCTTCCTGTTCTTTCAGAGCTGTCCACAACTCTTCAGCATTGTGTGGTTTGTCACCTAAGCATATTAGCTTCAGCACAGCCTGTTGCCGCTTGGCTGAGGCAGTGCTGCAGTGCTTCCAGCTTGTGATGGATGTGATCATTTCGGAGATGGAGGCTGAAGAGGAGGAGGAGGAGGTGCAGGAGCTGTAGACTTTGGGGGCAACCCTGATTGATGTAGGGTCCGCAATCCTCTTTGTTGGGAGGATGTTTTCCATCCCAAGGCTCGACTGGGTCCCGGCTTCCACTATGTTAACCCAGTGCACCGCCAGTGAGATGTACCATCCCTGCCCACAAGAACTTGCTCATGTGTCCGTGGGAAGGTGGAGATTCCCAATAACAGCATTGTTGAGGGCATGGGTAATGTTATGGGACACGTGCTTGTGTAATGCCAGGATAGCACACCGAGAGAAATAGTGGCGGCTGGGGACCGAGTACCGAGGGACGGCCGCCGCCATCAGGTTGCAGAAAGCTTCCATCTCCACGAGCCTAAAAGACAACATTTCAAGTGCAAGCAGATGAGAAATGTGTAAATTTATTTATGCATATTTATGCTTGCGTTCCAGGGACTGGGGTATGTTCAACTGAACGCTGCGCTAGGACAAGGTCGTGGACGTGCTCTATGATGGTGGTAGTTGAGTGTGTGCAATGACAGGTGCAGGGCAGGAGGCATCTTCGCAGGCACCATGGACAGGGGATTGGCTTACACGCACAACAGCAGAAGAAGCAGTGGTGTCACCCACAGTCAGATTTACTGGACCCTGGGGTTTGGCCCACAAAATTGGGTCCTTTGCTGCCATGTGCCTGGTCATGCTGGTGGTGGTCAGGCTGGTAATTTTGCTACCCCTGCTGATGCGGGCATGGCAAGTGGTGCAAATGGCCTGTTTGGGGTTATCGGCAGAGTCTTTAAAAAACAACTAGACTCGGGGTGACCTAACAGTTGTAATTCCAACTTTTGTCGTGTTGGTGTTATAAGTGTTCTGTCTGCGTCCACTATACTGCTTCTTTCTGACTGTTGGGGTGTTCTGCCTCCCTCCCCCTGTGTGCTGCTGTCCTCGCTCTGCATGTCCTCCTGCCAGGTTGGGTCGGTTACTATATCATCCACCACCTCGTCTTCCACTTCTGCACCCTGGTCCTCCTCCTGACTTCCTGGCAATTGTGTCTCATCATTGTCCACCTCTTGTGACACGTTCCCTACCATCGCCTTTGTGTGACCGTGGCTGCTTAAATATTTGGGCATCGCTACATGCGATCTCATCTTGCCTCGCTTCAAGTGGACCGGGTGAGAGGCCCAAATCTATAAATGGAAAAGTGAACAGTTCTTTGGAGTGTCCAAGTGTAGGATCAGTTGTATCCAGGCAGGCATCATGGTGGGAGGAAGGAGGATCAGGGTGAGGAATATGTGGTCCAGACTCATGGCAACTCAGACTTGACCATGTGGAAGACAGGGTGGAGGTGGTGGCAAAGTGACAGGAAGCATTATCCGCTATCCAACCAACAACCTTTTGACACTGCTTTATACTTATGTTCAATAGTAGTGTTCTGCAGATCCCTAGTAATTCGGACAAGAAGCTTGGGTGAGAAGATGTGGGTGTTTGTTGTGCCACAATTTCAACTTGCCCACGGCCTCGGCCTCTGCATGCACCATCACTATCATGTTCACTTCCCCGTCCCTTGCCACGTGACTTGCCCATTATAAATGGACTACAATATTTTCCACGTTCACTAAAAATGGCTGAATTTGGAGCAAATTTATTAGAGTTGAGCGAAACGGGTCGGTCAAATTCAAAAGTCGCCAACTTTTGCTAAAGTCGGGTTTTGCTGATCGAAACCCGACCATAGCGTGAGGTCGGCCATGCGGTCGCCGACTCGAGCGCCAAAGTTGCGTTTCCCATAATGCTTCCAGCGCTTTTCTCAGCCAATGATCAAGGACACACACTGTGGGCAACGCGATGACATGGTCAGCGACCACCACCATCTTAGAGAAGGGCATTGCAGTGATTGGCTTGCTTTGTGTGGCGTCACAGTTAGTGTTGAGTAGAGTTGAGCGACTTTTGTTTTTTTAGGGTCGCGTTTCGTTTCGTGAAACCCGACTTTTCCAAAAGTCGGGTCGAGCAAGATCGTCCGATTATAGGGAAAAGTCGGGGTCGTCCCGAAACACGAAACCCAATGTAAGTCAATGGGGAATAAAAGTCGGCAGTGAGAGGAGGACAGGAAACACACCAACAGTGCCCATTTGAATGCCAAAAGCATCAATTCTTCTTACTTAAGCTTGTCAACCTTAATTAACTTCATAATATAAGTTACGCACTGAAAAATGGGTGTTATTTGGCTAAAGTTGTGGGGGGGGGAGGGCTGGCTCCAGGTTTTCATGTGCCCTGGGCGAAAGAGCGCCCCTTTAACACATACCACAACTCATCATGCTCCGATACGGCAGATAAATAGCGGTATAGTACAATGAAAAATACCTCACTTTTTACATCTCATGACGAGGCCCATCTATTTCTCCATACAGAATCATTGGTCCCATATAATGTTTGAAACAGTGTATGATGAGCTCCACATAATGCTACAGTATATGTTGGTCCCCATGGATGAAGCTCCAATGTCTAATGGGCCCAAATAAAGCTCCAAACATAATGGGCCCCATTTCTAATGCTCTAGTGTATAATGGGCCCTGTAAATGCTGCTCCAGTGTCTGATGTCCACCTTTGGAATGTTCCAGTGTATGGTGGGCCCCATCTATCATTCTCCAGAGTATAGTGCTCCCCAAAAATTGCTGTCCCAACATTGAAAACAATCAAATAAGTCTCCTCGCTAGGGAATCCCTGTACTTGTCTGGACAGGTGCTGTAGCTTGCTTAACAGCTCGCCAGCCGTTCTCACGCCCAGTATGGATTGCACGTGATTGCACAAAGGTTAGAAAGGGTACCGTATCCCTGGATAACATGTATGGATAGCGTACACATTCAAAATATATGTCTATACAGCATGAGGCAGGCTCAGACGGTGTTAGGCCCAGTATGGATTGCACGTGATTGCACAAAGGTTAGAAAGGGTACCGTATCCCCGGATAACATGTATGGATAGCGTACACATTCAAAATATATGTCTATACAGCATGAGGCAGGCTCAGACGGTGTTATGCCCAGTATGGATTGCACGTCATTGCACAAAGGTTAGAAAGGGTACCGTATCCCCGGATAACATGTATGGATAGCGTACACATTCAAAATATATGTCTATACAGCATGAGACAGGCTCAGACGGTGTTAGGCCCAGTATGGATTGCACGTCATTGCACAAAGGTTAGAAAGGGTACCGTATCCCCGGATAACATGTATGGATAGCGTACACATTCAAAATATATGTCTATACAGCATGAGGCAGGCTCAGACGGTGTTAGGCCCAGTATGGATTGCACGTCATTGCACAAAGGTTAGAAAGGGTACCGTATCCCCGGATAACATGTATGGATAGCGTACACATTCAAAATATATGTCTATACAGCATGAGGCAGGCTCAGACGGTGTTAGGCCCAGTATGGATTGCACGTCATTGCACAAAGGTTAGAAAGGGTACCGTATCCCTGGAAAACATGTATGGATAGCGTACACATTCAAAATATATGTCTCAGGAGGCAGGCTCAGACGGTGTCAGGCACAGTATGGATTTGACGGCCCAGATTACACAGCGGAGGAGCAGGGAGAGGTAAAGATTGCAAATGCTGGGGCCCTGCCCAAGCAAGGGGGGCCCACTCTTGGGCGTCGGTACTGGCACTGGGCCCCTCATAGTACAGCGGTGTGTCTGACGGCGGGTGTGCACCACCACCGTCAGAGACACTTGATTGCACTATGAGGGACCCTGTGCCAGTGCCCGCGCCCAAGAGTCGGCCTACCCACCTGTCCAGGGCAACGGCACTCGCACGGTGTCGTGCGCTAGGTGGTTACCCCGGCCATGGGGGGGGAGGCAGCACAGTTAGGGAGTTTTAGAAAGTGGCATATGTTGATGTTGGACATTCAGCTGATGCAAAAGGCGAAATAGGTGAAGTACCAGGAAGAGGTGGACCAAAGCAAGCCATTTTTCTGTCACCCTATGTGTCATCAGGGGAAGGTGGGACAAAATCCTTGGAAACCCATGCGTGGTTCATTTTAATGAAGGTTAGATCATCCACATTCTGGGTTGACAGACGGGTCCTTTTTTCTGTCAGGATTGATCCAGCTGCACTGAAGACTAGAGTTGAGCGATACCAGCCGATACTTGAAAATATCGGATCGGAATGGATCGGCCGATCTTAAAAAAAAATATCGGTATCGCCGATTCCGATACCGGGAACCAATGCAAGTCAATGGGGCCAAAATATCGGAATTAAAAAAAAACCTTTCTTTCCTTGTAGGTTAATTCTACATGAAGAAAAACAACTAAGAATAATGTAGAATGTATTGTGGGAGGTGGAGGAGACATTAAAGCCATAGAGTTTTAGCCCAATCAAAAGGAATAGCAGGAATTAAACTTTTTTTTTAAAGACGTTAGGAGTTACAAAGATATTGACTATGTTAGCCTCATTTATATTTTGCCAGACATGTATGTCTTCTTCTTCTTTCTTCTTCTTTCTTATTCTTCTTCCCTTTTTTACCTTCTTCTTCTTCTTCTTCTTATTCCTTTTTTTACATTCTTCTTCTTCTTCTTCCTTTTTTTACATTCTTCTACTTCCTTTTTTTACATTCTTCTTCTTCTTCCTTTTTTTACATTCTTCTTATTCCTTTTTTTACATTCTTCTTCTTCTTCCTTTTTTAAATTCTTCTACTTCCTTTTTTTACATTCTTCTTCTTCTTCTTCCTTTTCTTACATTCTTCATATTCTTCTTATTCAACAATTATTATTCTACATATTCAACTTCTTCATCTTCTTCCTATTCTTCTTCATCATATTCTTGTTTGTGTCAGGCATTCCTGTAGTTGTTATCTAGAAAAGTTAGAAGTTTACACCTTCCGTTCTGCCTGTCACAAAAGATTTACAACAGGATTTGTCCGCGTTCAGTTTGGCCTGCAGCAGCAGGCCTTTTCCAGGGGCACCACGAGGAGGAACGGACTCACCCCCATACACTGCTTAGTCTTCTTCTGCTTATAAATAAGATAATATCATTTGCTCAGAGTATTAGTCTTATGCTTAATGTTCTTCTGCTTTGTTTTTTTATGCTTCTTTGTCTTCTCTCTTGTTGTTCTGCATCTTGGTGGTTGTCTTCCTGTTCTTTGTCCTCTTGAACCAGCTGACGGTACTGGCACCCGGAGGGGCAGCAGAAGGAACAAGAGCCAATGGCACTACCGAGGACCAGCTGACGGTGCTGGAACCCGGTTACTAAGCAGGAGGTACCTGTGCTACAAAGAACTACCAAGGACCAGCAGACATTGCCGGAACTCGGATACCGAGATGGAGGCACCTAGGCCAAAGGCTCTGACGAGAACCAGCTGACGGTGCTGGAACCCGGAGGGGTAGCATAAGCTGCAAGAGCAAATGGAAATAGCGAGGACCAGCTGACAGTGCTGGCACCCGGAGGGGCAGCAGAAGGAATAAGAGCCAATGGCACAACCGAGGACCAGCTGACGGTGCTGGAACCCGGTTACTAAGCAGGAGGTACCTGTGCTACAAAGCACTACCAAGGACCAGCAGACGTTGCCGGAACTCGGATACCGAGATGGAGGCACCTAGGCCAAAGGCTCTGACGAGAACCAGCTGACGGTGCTGGAACCCGGAGGGGTATCAGAAGTTACCCCTGAAAAGCAAAGTTGGCATGCCGCAAGCTGGCCGCAGTTACCGAATCACACAGTCCTACAGGGGGTGCTTGTCCTACTGGCACTATGGAACAAGCCTTTCTTACCAGAACCCGCAGTCCACATAGGAAGCACCTAAACTGCTGGCACCCTAGCCTCGGCTAACCCAACCGCAACACGACATGGCAACTTGGGGTGGCAAACTGACATTGACACTTCCCGGAAACAGCAGGCAGGGCTGGAACCAAGCTGGGCAGGAGGGAGTACCCGTGCCAAAGTCAGTTATGAGCAGCAACTGGCGATGTTGGAGCCCAGGACAAGCACTTAGCAGGCTGAGGCCTGATGTGCTGTCAATTGGGAGGCAGCAGGACAGACTGCCATCAAAACAGCAGGGGAACAGCTGACGTTACTGAACCCCACAAACACAGGAGCTAGTGTTTTACTCTGTGAAGACGGCACTTCCGAGCAACAACTGGCTGTGTTGAAGCCCATGGACAAGCACGGAGCAGGCTGAGGCTGCATTGAAGAAATTTTAAGATCGGTTGTAGACTACTAATTTTAACCAAGCTCCACTTAGGCCTGTGGCTTCACTGATTTTCGTATTTCCCCTGTCCTCCAACCCCGCCAGTTACAGCTCCGAAGTGGCGTCTGCACAATCCACACTTGTTCCTGTGTTACAGGTGTTCAGTCCGGTCAGTTAATCCCCTGATGTGTGTCCGGCAATGTCGCCTGCTCTGTCCACATTCCCATAATGGGAATGTGGACAGAGCAGGCGACATTGCCGGACACACATCAGGGGATTAACTGACCGGACTGAACACCTGTAACACAGGAACAAGTGTGGATTGTGCAGACGCCACTTCGGAGCTGTAACTGGCAGGGTTGGAGGACAGGGGAAATACGAGAGACAGTGGAGCCACAGGCCTAATTGGAGCACGGTTAAAAATCAGTAGTGGTACGACTGTGTAGGCAGCAGGAGACTTTGCCATCTACACAGCAGGGGATCAGCTGACGTTACTGAACCCCACTGAGACACGGGAGCAAGTGTCTCTTTCCGTGTGGACGGCACTTCCGAACTACAACTGGCTGTGTTGAAGCCCAGGAAATTGGAGGGTGTAGGCAGAGGCCTACTGTATTTTGAATGAGGTGACAGCAGGAGAGACTGCCATCCACACAGCAGGGGATCAGCTGACGTTACTGAACCCCACTGAGACACGGGAGCAAGTATCTCTTTCCGTGTGGACGGCACTTCCGAACTACAACTGGCTGTGTTGAAGCCCAGGAAATTGGAGGGTGTAGGCAGAGGCCTACTGTATTTTGAATGAGGTGACAGCAGGAGAGACTGCCATCCACACAGCAGGGGATCAGCTGACGTTACTGAACCCCACTGAGACACGGGAGCAAGTATCTCTTTCCGTGTGGACGGCACTTCCGAACTACAACTGGCTGTGTTGAAGCCCAGGAAATAGGAGGGTGTAGGCAGAGGCCTACTGTATTTTGAATGAGGTGACAGCAGGAGAGACTGCCATCCACACAGCAGGGGATCAGCTGACGTTACTGAACCCCACTGAGACACGGGAGCAAGTATCTCTTTCCGTGTGGACGGCACTTCCGAACTACAACTGGCTGTGTTGAAGCCCAGGAAATTGGAGGGTTTAGGCAGAGGCCTACTGTATTTTGAATGAGGTGACAGCAGGAGAGACTGCCATCCACACAGCAGGGGATCAGCTGACGTTACTGAACCCCACTGAGACACGGGAGCAAGTATCTCTTTCCGTGTGGACGGCACTTCCGAACTACAACTGGCTGTGTTGTAGCCCAGGAAATTGGAGGGTGTAGGCAGAGGCCTACTGTATTTTGAATGAGGTGACAGCAGGAGAGACTGCCATCCACACAGCAGGGGATCAGCTGACGTTATTGAACCCCACTGAGACACGGGAGCAAGTATCTCTTTCCGTGTGGACGGCACTTCCGAACTACAACTGGCTGTGTTGAAGCCCAGGAAATTGGAGGGTGTAGGCAGAGGCCTACTGTATTTTGAATGAGGTGACAGCAGGAGAGACTGCCATCCACACAGCAGGGGATCAGCTGACGTTACTGAACCCCACTGAGACACGGGAGCAAGTATCTCTTTCCGTGTGGACGGCACTTCCGAACTACAACTGGCTGTGTTGAAGCCCAGGAAATAGGAGGGTGTAGGCAGAGGCCTACTGTATTTTGAATGAGGTGACAGCAGGAGAGACTGCCATCCACACAGCAGGGGATCAGCTGACGTTACTGAACCCCACTGAGACATGGGAGCAAGTATCTCTTTCCGTGTGGACGGCACTTCCGAGCTACAACTGGCTGAGTTGAAGCCCAGGAAATAGGAGGGTGTAGGCAGAGGCCTACTGTCTTTGGAATGCGGAGACAGCAGGAGAGACTGCCATCTCCACAGCAGGGGATCAGCTGGCAATGCTGAACCCCACTAACACTTGAACGAATGTGTTTGGCTCTGTGGAGACGACACTTCTGAACACCAACTGACGCTGTTGGAGCCCAGGATTAGGCGAGGAGCAGGCTGGGGCCTGTTGTTTTTGGCAGGTGAAGGCAGCAGGAGACTTGCCATCTCCACAGCAGGGGAACAGCTGGCAGTGCTGAAACCCACTAACACTCTAACGAATGTGTTTGGCTCTGTGGAGACGACACTTCTGAACACCAACTGACGCTGTTGGAGCCCAGGATTAGGCGTGGAGCAGGCTGGGGCCTACTGGATTTTGGCAGGTGAAGGCAGCAGGAGACTTGCCATCTCCACAGCAGGGGAACAGCTGGCAGTGCTGAACCCCACTAACACTTGAACGAATGTGTTTGGCTCTGTGGAGACGACACTTCTGAACACCAACTGACGCTGTTGGAGCCCAGGATTAGGCGAGGAGCAGGCTGGGGCCTGTTGTTTTTGGCAGGTGAAGGCAGCAGGAGACTTGCCATCTCCACAGCAGGGGAACAGCTGGCATTGCTGAACCCCACTAACACTTGAACGAATGTGTTTGGCTCTGTGGAGACGACACTTCTGAACACCAACTGACGCTGTTGGAGCCCAGGATTAGGCGAGGAGCAGGCTGGGGCCTACTGGATTTTGGCAGGTGAAGGCAGCAGGAGACTTGCCATCTCCACAGCAGGGGAACAGCTGGCAGTGCTGAACCCCACTAACACTTGAACGAATGTGTTTGGCTCTGTGGAGACGACACTTCTGAACACCAATTGACGCTGTTGGAGCCCAGGATTAGGCGAGGAGCAGGCTGGGGCCTGTTGTTTTTGGCAGGTGAAGGCAGCAGGAGACTTGCCATCTCCACAGCAGGGGAACAGCTGGCAGTGCTGAAACCCACTAACACTCTAACGAATGTGTTTGGCTCTGTGGAGACGACACTTCTGAACACCAACTGACGCTGTTGGAGCCCAGGATTAGGCGTGGAGCAGGCTGGGGCCTACTGGATTTTGGCAGGTGAAG
Organism: Dendrobates tinctorius; assembly: GCF_039654945.1. Classification (NCBI taxonomy): domain Eukaryota; kingdom Metazoa; phylum Chordata; class Amphibia; order Anura; family Dendrobatidae; genus Dendrobates; species Dendrobates tinctorius. Next base: position 4,805,625 of record NW_027361776.1, on the reverse strand, counting down.
GCAGCAGGAGACTTGCCATCTCCACAGCAGGGGAACAGCTGGCAGTGCTGAACCCCACTAACACTTGAACGAATGTGTTTGGCTCTGTGGAGACGACACTTCTGAACACCAACTGACGCTGTTGGAGCCCAGGATTAGGCGAGGAGCAGGCTGGGGCCTGTTGTTTTTGGCAGGTGAAGGCAGCAGGAGACTTGCCATCTCCACAGCAGGGGAACAGCTGGCATTGCTGAACCCCACTAACACTTGAACGAATGTGTTTGGCTCTGTGGAGACGACACTTCTGAACACCAACTGACGCTGTTGGAGCCCAGGATTAGGCGAGGAGCAGGCTGGGGCCTACTGGATTTTGGCAGGTGAAGGCAGCAGGAGACTTGCCATCTCCACAGCAGGGGAACAGCTGGCAGTGCTGAACCCCACTAACACTTGAACGAATGTGTTTGGCTCTGTGGAGACAACACTTCTGAACACCAACTGACGCTGTTGGAGCCCAGGATTAGGCGAGGAGCAGGCTGGGGCCTGTTGTTTTTGGCAGGTGAAGGCAGCAGGAGACTTGCCATCTCCACAGCAGGGGAACAGCTGGCAGTGCTGAAACCCACTAACACTCTAACGAATGTGTTTGGCTCTGTGGAGACGACACTTCTGAACACCAACTGACGCTGTTGGAGCCCAGGATTAGGCGTGGAGCAGGCTGGGGCCTACTGGATTTTGGCAGGTGAAGGCAGCAGGAGACTTGCCATCTCCACAGCAGGGGAACAGCTGGCAGTGCTGAACCCCACTAACACTTGAACGAATGTGTTTGGCTCTGTGGAGACGACACTTCTGAACACCAACTGACGCTGTTGGAGCCCAGGATTAGGCGAGGAGCAGGCTGGGGCCTGTTGTTTTTGGCAGGTGAAGGCAGCAGGAGACTTGCCATCTCCACAGCAGGGGAACAGCTGGCAGTGCTGAACCCCACTAACACTTGAACGAATGTGTTTGGCTCTGTGGAGACGACACTTCTGAACACCAACTGACGCTGTTGGAGCCCAGGATTAGGCGAGGAGCAGGCTGGGGCCTACTGGATTTTGGCAGGTGAAGGCAGCAGGAGACTTGCCATCTCCACAGCAGGGGAACAGCTGGCAGTGCTGAACCCCACTAACACTTGAACGAATGTGTTTGGCTCTGTGGAGACGACACTTCTGAACACCAACTGACGCTGTTGGAGCCCAGGATTAGGCGAGGAGCAGGCTGGGGCCTGTTGTTTTTGGCAGGTGAAGGCAGCAGGAGACTTGCCATCTCCACAGCAGGGGAACAGCTGGCAGTGCTGAAACCCACTAACACTCTAACGAATGTGTTTGGCTCTGTGGAGACGACACTTCTGAACACCAACTGACGCTGTTGGAGCCCAGGATTACGCATGCCGCATGCAGAGGCCAATGGGCAGCGGTTTTTATGGAGGTTGTGGACTACTACTGATTCTAACCATGCTCCACTTAGGCCTCTGGCTCCACTGTCTCTACTATTTACCCTGGCCTCCAACCCCGCCAGCTACATCTCTGAAGTGGTGTCAGCACAATCTACACTTGTTCCTGTGTTACTGGTGCTCAGTCCCGTCAGTTGATCCCCTGATGTTTGTCCGGCAAGTTCGCCAGCTCTGTCCTCATTCCCACTACTGGTTATGGGAATGTGGACAGAGCAGGAGACCTTGCCGGACACACATCAGGGGATAAACTGATAAACAGTGCATCAAGATCCGGATAGTCCCTCAGAAAGCTCTGCACGACCAAGTTAAGAACATGTGCCAGACATGGGATGTGTGTGAGGTTGCCTAGGCCAAGAGCTGCCACCAGATTTCGGCCATTGTCACACACTACCAAGCCCGGCTGGAGATTCGCTGGCCCAAACCACACATCGCTCTCCAGCTTGATAGCATTCCAGAGCTCCTGCGCTGTGTGGCTTCGATTCCCCAAAGAAATTAATTTGAGTACAGCCTGTTGACGTTTGGCCACGGCTGTGCTCATATCGGTCGTAACAGGCTCTTGCTCTGCTGTTTCTGAGGAACTTGAGTAGGAGGAGGAGTCTATGTGTACAGACTGGAGTCCTGCAATCCGTGGCGTTGGAAGAACACGTACAGCGCCACTCTCCAGATCCGTACCCGGCTCCACAACATTGACCCAGTGGGCAGTGAGGGAAAGGTATCATCCCTGTCCATGGTTACTGGTCCACGCATCGGTGGTCAGGTGGACCTTGCTACTAACGGCGTTTAGTAGCGCATGTTTTATTTTGCCCTCAACATGTTTCTGCAGGGCAGGGACGGCTCGCCTGCTGAAATAAAAGTGGCTGGGCACGTTGTATTGGGGGACTGCCAATGCCATTAAGTCCCGGAAGGTGTCAGTGTCCACCAGCCTGAATGACAGCATTTCAACTGCCAGAAGTTTGGCAATGCCAGCATTCAGAGACTGTGCTCGGGGATGGTTTGCCGAGTAAGGGCGCCTTTTATCCCATGCCTGTGCTACCGATGGCTGTGATGGATGGGAACGTGCTGCTATGGGTGTAATCTGACAGGGTCTCCGGACAACAGTGGCAGAGGTTCTTCCTTGGCGATCCTGTGAGGAAGCCGAACCAGCAGTGTGTGAGCTGGAGGAAGAGGCCCCAACACGAACTGAAGAGGTGGTAGGTGGTGCTGTACGTTGGCCTACGTCTTCAGGGTGTCTCTGCAACTCCAACTCGTGCTTGGTGCGCACATGTTTCCACATATTTGTGGTATTGAGGTTGCTGACATTTCTCCCTCTTTTGACTCTCTGATGACACAGCTTGCATTTGACAAAGCAAATGTCATCTGCAACTGTGTCAAAAAAGGACCACGCACTGCAACTCTTGGGAGCGCCCGGTTTGCCTTTGGAATGAGGAATGCTCCTAACGGGTGCCGAAGTGGAGGGTACAGGCAACCAAGTCTTCCCCCTCCCTCTGCCTCCTGTTTTGGCCGGTAGGGGAATCTCTTCCTCCGAGCTGCTCCCACCACCTTCCTGTTCCTCACGCCATGATGGGTCAAGGACCTCATCATCTTCCCTCCCCTCTTCAAACAGCTGCTTCTCCGGGGTTGTCTCGCCAGCACCGTACGCACCAGAAAGTGGCAACTGAGTCTCGTCATCATCTGATGCGTACTGAGGTGTGCTGACCATAGGCACTGGCCCACTCGCCTCTTCAGATTCAGAGGGACAAAGAAGTTGCGCATCACTGCATACTCCCTCTTCTTCACATTCAGGAATGCTGCTTGGCTGGCCCCCTCTTTCCAAGCCAACAGATTCCGAGAACAGAAGTAGAGACTGTGATGGCTCCTGTCCATGTCTCTCTGACTGCCTGGGCACTTTGGCAGGTGGTGAAGAGACAGATGGTTGCTCTTCAGTGCTCTGACCCTGAGAGGATGCGGAAGTAATTGAAGTCGATGCGTTAGCTGCCATCCATCCGACAACGGCTTCAATTTGTTCCTCCCGCAGCAGTGGGGTACGTTGAGGTCCTACAAAGCTGCGCATAAAGGACTGTTGCCTGCTAAAACTGGGGGATGCTGATCCACTGGTGCCCGCAGCAGGCCCAGAATCCCCACGTCCTCTACCTGTAGAATCCCCACGTCCTCTCCCTGCAGAATCCCCACGTCCTCTCCCTGCTGAAACTCCACGCCCACGCGCCTTACTCCCTGCCTTCTTCATCTTGCAAGACTGCTTAAGATAGGCAAAAAAGTACAAAGGGGGGCCTTAGTGTGCTTATTCCTGAACAGCTGGTTACAGGTACAAGAAACACTAATTTTATGAAGTGTGTGTGTGGACTACACTTTAATAGGAGCTGATGTGGCCTACACAAGTTCCAAATGTAGTGTTTGGTGAACTTTTTTTGTGGTTTCTTTGTTGGAAACAAACTCAAAGTATGTGAACAAAGAATTGAAACTGATAGTATCACCAACTTTTTGGAGCTATTACAATGCAGGCAGGTAACCTACAATGCAAAAGATGAGGCTCCAAAAAAATTGGGTAATACTAATCTGGCTGCGCCGGCAGGGCACAAGCCAGAAAAAAAGGCTCCTCTATCTACTCCTATATAGTGTTTGCAACCAACCAATGTTGATGGATACGGATGGATGCACACTAATAGGAGAAGAAAAAATGAGCTGCACTCAAAGACAAATATGTGTGAGGCAGTGACGCACGTTGAGCGTCCTACAACCAGACGTAGCTGCAGGACACTCTACTCAGCGTGAGCTGCACTCACACACAGTCAGAGACCTCTCAGACAGCCGTCAACAGTGCAGCTAAGTGGGCACTGGCACTGACAGGCTGCAGAAAGGCTCCGCTGTGTACTCCTATATAGTGTTTGCAACCACCGTAGATGGAGACGGTTGGATGCACACTAATAGAAGAAAAAATGAGCTGCACTCAAATAAAAATATGTGTGAGGCACTGACGCACGCTGAGCGTCCTACAGCCAGACGTAGCTGCAGGACACACTACTCAGCGTGAGCTGCACTCACACACAGTCAGAGACCTCTCAGACAGCCGTGAACAGTGCAGCAAAGTGGACACTAGCACTGAAAGGCTGCAGAAAGGCTCCGCTGTCTACTACTAGTGTTTGCAACCAACGTATATGGATACGGATGGAAGCACACTAGATTGAAATTATGTAAAAAATGCAGCTCAAAAAATAAAAGATGTATGAGGCAGCAGTGATCACACTGGGTGGCCTACAGCCTGACGTGGCTGCAGGACCCACTCCACAGCGTGAGCTGCACTCACACAGCCCTTGCAGACAGCTGTGAACACTGCTGCTAGGGCAAAGAAGGCTACAGTGGTGGTTTATGTAGCCTGGGTAAAGCACTAGATGTTTGGTGGAATCGCTATTTCTAACTGTCCCTCACAGTCTTCTACAGCAGCCTGTCCCTAACTGAATTCACAGCAGAGTGACCAGAAATGGCGGCTGCGGTGGCTTTTATAGTGCATCATGACATCATTTCGGCAGCCAATCACAGCCATGCCAATAGTTAACATGCCTACATGCCTAACAGGATGTGCCCACACTTCGGAGGATTCCCATTGGCTTAATCAAAGCAAGCAGGCTCATAGCATGATGGGAACTTCCGATTCCGATTCCGGAATCCGATATGACAAAAGTATCGGAAGTCCGTATCGGAATTCCGATACCGCTAATATCGGCCGATACCCGATACTTGCGGTATCGGAATGCTCAACACTACTGAAAACTCTTTCCGATAGCACACTTGCAGCTGGGCAAGCGAGCTCCTGTAACGCATATTGGGCCAATTCAGGCCAGGTGTCCAGTTTAGCGGCCCAATAGTCAAAGGGGAATGACCTGTGTGGGAGAACATCGATATGGGAGGAAAAGTAGTTTGTAACCATAGTTGACAACTGCTGTCTCCTGTCACTTTCCATCGATGCAGTATTACCAGTTGTGTGAGCGGTACTTGAAAAATCAGTCCACAACATTGTCATGAAACCCCTGTCTCCAACGCCACTTCTGCTGTGTGCACCACGAACACCTCTGCCAAGCTGCCCCCGGCCCGTACGGCTCGTGTGAGAACCATCACCGCTGCTGTGTGCTGGGAATGCCTCAAGCAACCGATTTACCAGAGTTGCTTGTTTATTAGCCAATATTAGGTCAAGGTTCTCCTGTGGCATGATGTTTTGTAATTTGCCTTTATAGCGTGGATCCAGGATGCTGGCCAACCAGTAGTCGTCATCGTTCATCATTTTGGCAATGCGGGGGTCCCTTTTTAGGATCCGCAAGGCATAATCTGACATGTGGGCCAATGTTCCCGGTGTCAATGATGCACTGCGAGTGCTGGGTGGAGGAGCACTTTCTGGCAAATCCACATCCCTCCAGTCACGCACAAACCCTGTACCAGACCTTGCCACACCAACATTTTCATTTGCCCCACGAGATGCATCCTCCTCCCCTAAGTAATCATCCCCATCATCCTCCTCCTCCTCCTCCTCTTCTTCCTCCACCTCGTCCAGGAGAGGTCCCTGAGCAGACAATGGCTGAATGTCATCAAGGATTCCCTCCTCCTCTTCCTCCTCATCAACATTGGCTGCAGACGCCTGCTCCTTAAGGTGCGTCAAAGTTTGCATGAGCAGACGCATAAGTGGGATGCTCATGCTTAGGATGGCGTCGTCTGCGCTTACCAGCCGTGTGCATTCCTCAAAACACTGAAGGACTTTACAAAGGTCTTTCAGCTTCGACCACTGCACGCCTGTCAACTCCATGTCTGCTCTCAAAGTGCCTGGCCGTGTATCCTCCCACAAATGCATTATGGCCTGCCTCTGCTCGCACAGCCGCTCCACCATGTGCAGGGTGGAGTTCCACCTTGTTGCAATGTCGATAATGAGGCGGTGGTTGGGAAGGTGGAGCAATCGCTGCAGCTTCTGCATACGAACGGAGTGTACAGGCGACCGGCGGATGTGCGCGCACAGTCTTCGCACCTTCTGGAGCAGGGCTGTTAACTCCGGATAATTTTTGAGGAAGCACTGCACCACCAGGTTCAAGGTGTGAGCCAAGCAAGGTATGTGGCTGAGTTTTGAAAGGGCTATGGCTGCCACAAAATTACGGCCGTTATCACTAACTACCTTGCCTGCCTCAAGATGTACACTGCCCAGCCATGACTCAGTTTGTCGCTTCAAGTACTCGGCCAGCACCTCTGCGGTGTGTCTGTCGCCCAAACACATCATCTGCAACACAGCCTGCTGATGCTTTCCACTAGCTGCTCGATAGGGGGACACATCGTGTGCAACAGTGGCAGCTGCAGATGGAGTGCTCGTACGACTGCGCTCTGTGGACGAGCTTTCGCTTCTGGAGGAGGAGGAGGAGGAGGGTGGAACGCCTACAGCCAACTGTTTCCTATACCGTGGGCTAGGCAGCACTGTCCCACCACCGCTGTCCCCTGTGGACCCTGCATCCACCACATTAACCCAGTGCGCAGTGATGGACATGTAACGGCCCTGGCCATGCCGACTGGACCATGCATCAGTTGTGAGGTGCACCTTTCCGCTCACTGACTGCTTGAGTGCATGGACAATGCGGTCTTTCACATGATGGTGGAGGGCTGGGATGGCTTTGCGAGAGAAGAAGTGGCGACTGGGTAGGTCATAGCGTGGTACTGCATAGGCCATGAGTTCGCGGAAAGCTGTGCTTTCCACCAACCGAAAGGGCATCATCTCAAACGAGATTAGTTTGGCAATGTGGGCGTTCAAACCCAGTGTACGCGGATGAGAGACTGAGTACTTTCTTGACCTACTCATAGTGTCTGGGAGGGTGAGCTGGACTTGAGAGCTGCATATGGTGGAAGTAGCGGTGGACAGGGCGGACTGAGAGAGGGTTGATGATGGTGATGGAGTTGGTGTTCTTTCTGATGGCCTAGAATCAGTCTTTCGTTGATATAACAGTGGGATTCCCTGACTGCTGTGGCCTTGCAACGACACCTCAACATTTGCTGCTGTGCTAACCGGTGGGCTTACAGTGGGGGAAACAATGTAGCGTTGCTGACTACCTTCGTAGTGATCAGTTGCACATGTGGCACTTGAGGTTTGGTGTTGTGTCCACGCTTGCAAGTGCATGCTGGTTAAATGTCTAAGCATGCAACTGGTATTCAAATTTTTCAGATTTTTCCCTCGGCTAAAGGTCTTTGCGCACTTCTTACAGATAACCTTGGCCTGATCATGAGGATTTTGTTCAAAAAAGTGCCACACTGCACTCTTCCTACTTTGGCAGACATTTTGCGGCCTAGCACGCTGTGATCTTTTGACCCTCTGGACAAGCTGTCCAGCAACTCTTTTGATGTTTGGAACCTGTCTTTGGAGTGCTCCGGGCCTGCCAGATAACAGCTGTTGCGATGTCGATGTCTGCTGTGGATGCTCCTCATCTGAGCTATTGGAAGCAGCACCCTCTTCCCCCAATGGATGCCAATCTGGGTCAACAACTGGGTCATCCATCACCTCCTCTTCTATGTCATGTGCACCTTCCTCTGTGTCACCATGTATGGTGGTATAGTGTGCGGGAAGGGGCACCTGAGTCTCATCAGGGTCAAAACCTGGCTCTGTACACTGCGAGGACAATGTAGTGCTCTGAGTGAATGTACCAGCAGAATCATCCATCAGCGGCTGTGCATCAGTGCACTCCATGTCAGATTCATCTTGGCCTGGGTAATTCACCATTTGACTTGATAATCCAGGCATGGTATGTGAAAACAGCTCCATGGAGTAATCAGTAGTATGGCCTGCGTCATCCTTCAATCTTGGTTAGGGTGAAGGACACAAGGAAAGGTGTGGTTCATGAACATGAGCCTCCAATGACGACTCAGTGCTTTTACTTTTTACAACTGAAGAAGAGGAGGCGATAGAGCTGGAGGCTGAGTCAGCAATGTAAGACAAAACTTTTTCCTGATGCTCTGCCTTTAAAAGCGGTTTGCCAACTCCTAGAAAACTAAGCGTTCGAGGCCTTATGTAGCCAGACGATGACGCAGGGTCAGCACCTCCTGCATTCGGTCCTATTTTGCTCTTGCCACTACCATCAGATCCACCACCAACACCATCATTACCAGCTGCCAACCCCCGCCCAATTCCACGGCCTCTTCCACCAGCCTTCCTCATTTTTGGTAGAAATGTAGACAAAATCCAACAAACTATATAGTAATGTAAAACAAGGTACAAGGTGTCTATAGGACAGGGGAGATTTAGAATTTCTGCACACACTTGTGGACAGTGGACACTTTTGGATTGTGTGAGGCCCACTGATATCTGAGCGCTATGTGACACGCTCGATGGCACAGCTGCCTGTGACCAAAGTGACGAGAGGATAATGGAGATTTTGAATCTCTGCGTACACTTTTGGACACTGGACACTTGTAGATTGTGTGAGGCCCACTGATATCTGAGCGCTATGTGACACGCTCGATGGCACAGCTGCCTGTGACCAAAGTGACGAGAGGATAATGGAGATTTTGAATCTCTGCGTACACTTTTGGACACTGGACACTTGTGGATTGTGTGAGGCCCACTGATATCTGAGCGCTATGTGACACGCTCGATGGCACAGCTGCCTGTGAGCAAAGTGACGAGAGGATAATGGAGATTTTGAATCTCTGCGTACACTTTTGGACACTGGACACTTGTAGATTGTGTGAGGCCCACTGATATCTGAGCGCTATGTGACACGCTCGATGGCACAGCTGCCTGTGACCAAAGTGACGAGAGGATAATGGAGATTTTGAATCTCTGCGTACACTTTTGGACACTGGACACTTGTGGATTGTGTGAGGCCCACTGATATCTGAGCGCTATGTGACACGCTCGATGGCACAGCTGCCTGTGACCAAAGTGACGAGAGGATAATGGAGATTTTGAATCTCTGCGTACACTTTTGGACACTGGACACTTGTGGATTGTGTGAGGCCCACTGATATCTGAGCGCTATGTGACACGCTCGATGGCACAGCTGCCTGTGACCAAAGTGACGAGAGGATAATGGAGATTTTGAATCTCTGCGCACACTTTTGGACACTGGACACTTGTAGATTGTGTGAGGCCCACTGATATCTGAGCGCTATGTGACATGCTCGATGGCACAGCTGCCTGTGACCAAAGTGCCGAGAGGATAATGGAGATTTTGAATCTCTGCGTACACTTTTGGACACTGGACACTTGTGGATTGTGTGAGGCCCACTGATATCTGAGCGCTATGTGACACGCTCGATGGCACAGCTGCCTGTGACCAAAGTGACGAGAGGATAATGGAGATTTTGAATCTCTGCGTACACTTTTGGACACTGGACACTTGTGGATTGTGTGAGGCCCACTGATATCTGAGCGCTATGTGACACGCTCGATGGCACAGCTGCCTGTGACCAAAGTGCCGAGAGGATAATGGAGATTTTGAATCTCTGCGTACATTTTTGGACACTGGACACTTGTGGATTGTGTGAGGCCCACTGATATCTGAGCGCTATGTGACACGCTCGATGGCACAGCTGCCTGTGACCAAAGTGACGAGAGGATAATGGAGATTTTGAATCTCTGCGTACACTTTTGGACACTGGACACTTGTGGATTGTGTGAGGCCCACTGATATCTGAGCGCTATGTGACACGCTCGATGGCACAGCTGCCTGTGACCAAAGTGCCGAGAGGATAATGGAGATTTTGAATCTCTGCGTACACTTTTGGACACTGGACACTTGTGGATTGTGTGAGGCCCACTGATATCTGAGCGCTATGTGACACGCTCGATGGCACAGCTGCCTGTGACCAAAGTGACGAGAGGATGATGGAGATTTTGAATCTCTGCGTACACTTTTGGACACTGGACACTTGTGGATTGTGTGAGGCCCACTGATATCTGAGCGCTATGTGACACGCTCGATGGCACAGCTGCCTGTGACCAAAGTGACGAGAGGATAATGGAGATTTTGAATCTCTGCGTACACTTTTGGACACTAGACACTTGTGGATTGCGTGAGGCCCACTGATATCTGAGCGCTATGTGACACGCTCGATGGCACAGCTGTGACAAAAGTGACTAGAGGATAAGGGAGATTGGATTGCTTTTAAAAAAGCAGTTTGCGGAGCAGTGGGTAAACAGCAATGCCAGCGTGTCAGGAAGCCTTAAAAGGCAGCCCAACAACCAACACCACTGATACACCACAATATAGCCTCCCCTTGCACTGCACACACAGTGACTTGTGTGTTGTGCAGGCCAAATCGCTAGCAGCAGAAGCAGTTTTTTTGTCTTCTTCCCTGCCTAACGCTCTCCCTACAGAATCAGCAGCAACCTCTCCCTATACTAAGATCGGCAGAAGTAAGATGGCGGTCGGCGTGCACGCCCTTTTATACCCCCTGTGACGCCCACCAAAGCAAGCCAATCACTTGCATGCCCTTCTGAAAGATGGTGGTGACCCGTGCCTAGGTCATCACGTTGCCCACAGTGTCCGTGGATCCTGATTGGCTGAAAAAGAGCGCAAAACAAACTTTTGAAACGCGACTTTGGCGCGTAAGTCGCCGACCTCGTGGCCGACCTCATCCTAGGGTCGGGTTTCGTTTTATGAAACCCGACTTTGCCAAAAGTCGGCGACTTTTGAATTTTTTCGACCCGTTTCGCTCAACTCTAGTGTTGAGCGATACCACCTGATATTGAAAAATATCGGATCGGATTGGATCGGCTGATCTAAAAAAAATATCGGGTATCGCCAATTCCGATCCCGGAAGTCCCATTCAAGTCAATGGAACAGAAATATCGGAATTGAAAAAAACCCTTTCTTTCCTTGTAGGTTAATTCTACATGAAGAAAAACAACTAATACTAATGTAGAATGTATTGGGGGAGGTGGAGGAGGCATTAAAGCCTTAAAGGTTTAGCCCCATCAAATGGAATAGCAGGAATAATTTTTTTATTTTAAAGACGTTTGGAGTTACAAAGATATTGACTATGTTAACCTCTTTTATATTTTGTCAGATTTTGTTTCACTACTTCCATGCTCTTCACCTTCTTTTTTACTTCTCCCACACTTTCTCCTTCATCATCCTCAGCAGCATCTTTTTCATCAACTTCTTCACCTTATTCATCTTCTTCACCTTCTTCCTATTATTCTTTTTTTTACATTCTTCATATTCTTCTTATTCAACTATTATTATTCTTCATATTCTACTTCTTCATCTTCTTCCTATTCTTCTTCTTCATCATATTCTTATTTGTGACAGGCATTCCTGTAGTTGTTATCTATAAAAGTTTAAAGATTACACCTTCCAGTCTGCCTGTCACAAAAGATTTACAACAGGATTTGTCCGCGTTCAGTTTGGCCTGCAGCAGCAGGCATTTTCCAGGGGCACCACGAGAAGGAACGGACTCACTCCCATACACTGCTTAGTCTTCTTCTGCTTATAATTTAGATAATATCATTTGCTCTTATTTTTAGTCTTATGCTTAATGTTCTTCTGCTTTTGGTTTTTCTGCTTCTTGGTCTTCTGTCTCTTGTTGTTCTGCATCTTGGTGGTTGTCTTCATGTTCTTTGTCCTCTTGGTCATCTTCTTGAGGGTCATCTTTTTGGTCTTCTTCGGTGTGGTCTTCAGGGTCGTCGTCTTCAGGGTCATCATCAGGGAGATCCAGAGTGAGAATCAAAAAACAATTCCACAAGCTTGAACTTGGAAAAGTAGCAGAAGGTACAAGAAGGCTGAGGAACTGCCGAGAACCAGCTGACGGTACTGGAACCCGGATGGGTAGCAGAAGGAACAATAGCAAATGGAACTAGCGAGGACCAGCTGACTGTGCTGGAACCCAGAGGGGTAGCAGAAGCTGCAAGAGCAAATGAAACTAGCGAGGACCAGTTGATGGTGCTGGAACCCGGAGGGGCAGCAGAAGGAACAAGAGCCAATGGCACAACCGTGGACCAGTTGACGGTGCTGGAACATGGTTACCAAGAAGGAGGCACCTAGGCCAAAGGCTCTGCCGAGAACCAGCTGACGGTGCTGGAACCCGGATGGGTTGCACAAGGTACCCATGAAAAAGACAAAGTTGCAAGGCCGTGAGCCGGCCGCAGTTACCGAAACCCACAGTCCTACAGGGGGGCTTGTCCTATTGGCACTACGGAACCAGCCTTTATTACCAGAACCCGCAGCCCACATAGGAAGCACCTAAACTGCAGGCACCATAGGCTCGGCTAACCCGACGGCAACACGACAGGACAACATATTGGTGGCAAAGTGACGTTGACACTACCCGGAAACAGCAGGCGTGCTGTAACCAGGCTGGGCAGGAGGGAGTGCTCGTGCCAAAGACACTTCCGAGAACCAGCTGATGGTGCTGGAACCCAGATGGGTAGCAGAAGCTTCAAGAGTCAATGGAACTACCAAGAACCAGCTGAGGGTGCTCGAACCCAGATTGGCAGCAGAAGGAACAAGAGCCAATGGCACAACCGTGGACCAGCTGAAGGTGCTGGAACACAGTTACTGTGCTACAAAGCACTTCCAAGGACCAGCAGACGTTGCTGGAACTCGGATACCAAGAAGGAGGCACCTAGGCCAAAGGCTCTGCCGAGAACCAGCTGATGGTGCTGGAACCCAGATGGGTAGCAGAAGCTGCAAGAGCAAATGAAACTAGCGAGGACCAGCTGATGGTGCTGCAACCCGGAGGGGCAGCAGAAGGAACAAGAGCCAATGGCACAACCGTGGACCTGTTGACGGTGCTGGAACACGGTTAACAAGAAGGAGGCACCTAGGCCAAAGGCTCTGCCGAGAACCAGCTGACGGTGCTGGAACCCGGATGGGTAACACAAGGTACCCATGAAAAAGACAAAGTTGCAAGGCCGTGAGCCGGCCGCAGTTACCGAAACCCACAGTCCTACATGGGGTGCTTGTCCTATTGGCACTACAGAACCAGCCTTTATTACCAGAACCCGCAGCCCACATAGGAAGCACCTAAACTGCAGGCACCATAAGCTCGGCTAACCCGACGGCAACACGACAGGACAACGTATTGGTGGCAAAGTGACGTTGACACTACCCGGAAACAGCAGGCGCGCTGGAATCAGGCTGGGCAGGAGGGAGTACCCGTGTCAAAGACACTTCTGAACAGCAACTGGCGATGTTGGAGCCCAGGATCGATCACGGAGCAGGCTGAGGCCTACTTGGAGCAAGTTTTATATCGGTTGTACACTACTACTGATTGTAACCGTGCTTCACTTAGGCCTCTGGCTCTACTGTCTCTAGTATTTCCCCTGGCCTCCAACCCCGCCAGTTGCTGCTCAGAAGTGGCGTCTGCACAATCCACACTTGTTCCTGGGTTACAGGGGCTCTGTCACGTCAGTGGATCCCCTGATGTGTGTCCGGCAAGGTCTCCTGCTCTGTCCACATTCTCACTACTAGTAATGGGAATGTAGACAGAGCTGGAGACATTGCCGGACACACATCAGGGGATCAACTGACGTGACTGAGCCCCAGTAACACAGGAACAAGTGTGGATAGTGCAGACGCCACTTCGGAGCAGCAACTGGCGGGGTTGGAGGCCAGGGGAAATACTAGAGACAGTGGAGCCAGAGGCCTAAGTGGAGCATGGTTAAAATCAGTAGTAGTGTGACTGTTTAGGCAGCAGGAGACTTTGCCATCCACACAGCAGGGGAGCAGCTGGCATTACTGAACCCCACTGACACAGGAGCGAGTGTTTCTATCTGTGCGGACGGCACTTCCAAGCAACAACTGGCTGTGTTGAAGCCCAGGATCAATCATGGAGCAGGCTGAGGCCTACTTGGAGCAAGTAGAAAATAAGATGTAGTGTGATTTGGGAGGCAGCAGGAGACTTTGCCATCCACACAGCAGGGGAGCAGCTGGCATTACTGAACCCCACTGACACAGGAGCGAGTGTTTCTATCTGTGCGGACGGCACTTCCAAGCAACAACTGGCTGTGTTGAAGCCCAGGATTAGAGTTGAGCGACTTTTGGTTTTTTAGGGTCGCGTTTCGTTTCGTGAAACCCGACTTTTCCAAAAGTCGGGTCGAGCAAGATCGGCCGATTATAGGGAAAAGTCGGGGTCGTCCCGAAACACGAAACCCAATGTAAGTCAATGGGGAATAAAAGTCGGCAGTGAGAGGAGGACAGGAAACACACCTACAGTGCCCATTTGAATGCCAAAAGCATCAATTATTCTTACTTAAGCTTGTCAACCTTAATTAACTTCATAATACAAGTTACGCACTGAAAAATGGGGGTTATTTGGCTAAAGTTGGGGGGGGGGGCTGGCTCCAGGTTTTCATGTGCCCTGGGCGAAAGAGCGCCCCTTTAACACATACCACAACTCATCATGCTCCGATAGGGCAGAGAAATAGCGGTATAGTACAATGAAAAATACTTCACTTTTTACATCTCATGACAAGGCCCATCTATTTCTCCATACAGAATCATTGGTCCCATATAATGTTTGAAACAGTATATGATGAGCTCCACATAATGCTACAGTATATGTTGGTCCCCATGGATGAAGCTCCACTGTCTTATGGGCCCAAATAATGCTCCAAACATAATGGGCCCCATTTCTAATGCTCTAGTGTATAATGGGCCCTGTAAATGCTGCTCCAGTGTCTGATGTCCACCTTTGGAATGTTCCAGTGTATGGTGGGCCCCATCTATCATTCTCCAGAGTATAGTGCTCCCCAAAAATTGCTGTCCCAACATTGAAAACAATGAAATAAGTCTCCTCGCTAGGGAATCCCTGTACTAGTCTGGACTCCTCGTCGTCCCCATCTTCCATCTCACTGCACAGTATTTCAACCTTGCAAGTGCTGTGATCCTGAGCAAGCAGGGGGGGGCCCACTCGTTGGCGACGGCACTGGCACAGGGCCTCTGATAGTACGGTGGTGTGTCTGATGGCGGGTGGGCCGAACCTGCACTTTCATCTGCAGCTTCCTCTTTGTCACCGTGTAAGATGGAACTGTATATGGGAAGGGTAACCTGAGTTTCATCAGGGTCAGATTCAGGCCGTGTAGCGTGCGAGGGGAATGTAGTGGTCTGGGTCAATGTACCAGCAGATTCATCGAGCAGTGGCTGGGCATCAGTGCACTTGTGTCGCCCCCAGGAGTACGGTCGCCACAGTGCCATTACCTTCTTCCTAGGGAGTGTAATGTCATGCTTGGGAGCAACGAACGATCTCTCTAGCAGGTTAACTGTTTGGGCGGCGTTATTCCCACGAGTCATGACCCTCCAAACAGCGTTCATGAAGGCAAAGTGTTTGTTTTACATGGG
Source organism: Dendrobates tinctorius (assembly GCF_039654945.1). Lineage (NCBI taxonomy): Eukaryota > Metazoa > Chordata > Amphibia > Anura > Dendrobatidae > Dendrobates > Dendrobates tinctorius. Next base: position 4,789,866 of record NW_027361776.1, on the reverse strand, counting down.
CAGTATGGTTGCAAAGCTGAACCTTAAAGGAATGTCCAGAAGGGCACCACCAGGAGTGGAGCCTACGGTTAAATTCGACTCCACCTGGGAAACCTCAACCATGCCAGCTACAGAACAGATGCACACATTGCAAGCTTAATTCCGTTAACGAACGAGACTCCGTCATGCCCCGCGGTCCGAGTCCGGCTTACTAGAGGGACACGTGAGGCTCTGGAACATGAGATTGGCCAATAACTGGTGTGTCATGCCCTTACATGTCCGTGGCTGCATGTGCGCTACACTGAAAAGGCCAGCGCTTGTCGCTTACAGGTGCAGATAACCCGCTGAACAACATTAGTGATGGGGATCACTGATTACAATTATTACCCACGAACAATGATTTCCCAGTAAGTGCAGGTCAACTGCAGTTCCGGAATTAGGCCTAACCGTCATTCCTGAAAAAATGAAAAACTTACGTGTGCAAACCACAGGTGCTGTAGCTTGCTTAACAGCTCGCCAGCCATTCTCACGCCCAGTATGGATTACATGTGATTGCACAAAGGTTAGAAAGGGTACCGTATCCCCGGATAACATGTATGGATAGCGTACACATTCAAAATATATGTCTCAGGTGGCAGGCTCAGACGGTGTTAGGCCCAGTATGGATTGCACGTGATTGCACAAAGGTTAGAAAGGGTACCGTATCCCCGGATAACATGTATGGATAGCGTACACATTCAAAATATATGTCTCAGGAGGCAGGCTCAGACGGTGTTAGGCCCAGTATGGATTGCACGTGATTGCACAAAGGTTAGAAAGGGTACCGTATCCCCGGATAACATGTATGGATAGCGTACACATTCAAAATATATGTCTCAGGAGGCAGGCTCAGACGGTGTTAGGCCCAGTATGGATTGCACGTGATTGCACAAAGGTTAGAAAGGGTACCGTATCCCCGGATAACATGTATGGATAGCGTACACATTCAAAATATATGTCTCAGGAGGCAGGCTCAGACGGTGTTAGGCCCAGTATGGATTGCACGTGATTGCACAAAGGTTAGAAAGGGTACCGTATTCCCGGATAACATGTATGGATAGCGTACACATTCAAAATATATGTCTCAGGAGGCAGGCTCAGACGGTGTTAGGCCCAGTATGGATTGCATGTGATTGCACAAAGGTTAGAAATGGTACCGTATCCCCAGATAACATGTATGGATAGCGTACACATTCAAAATATATGTCTCAGGAGGCAGGCTCAGACGGTGTTAGGCCCAGTATGGATTGCACGTGATTGCACAAAGGTTAGAAAGGGTACCGTATCCCCAGATAACATGTATGGATAGCGTACACATTCAAAATATATGTCTCAGGAGGCAGGCTCAGACGGTGTTAGGCCCAGTATGGATTGCACGTGATTGCACAAAGGTTAGAAAGGGTACCGTATCCCCAGATAACATGTATGGATAGCGTACACATTCAAAATATATGTCTCAGGAGGCAGGCTCAGACGGTGTTAGGCCCAGTATGGATTGCACGTGATTGCACAAAGGTTAGAAAGGGTACCGTATCCCTGGATAACATGTATGGATAGCGTACACATTCAAAATATATGTCTCGGGAGGCAGGCTCAGACGGTGTCAGGCACAGTATGGATTTGACGGCCCAGATTACACAGCGGATGAGCAGGGAGAGGTAAAGATTGCAAATGCTGGGGCCCTGCCCAAGCAAGGGGGGCCCACTCGTGGGCGTCGGTACTGGCACTGGGCCCCTCATAGTACAGCGGTGTGTCTGACGGCGGGTGTGCACCACCACCATCAGAGACACTTGATTGCACTATGAGGGACCCTGTGCCAGTGCCCGCGCCCAAGAGTCGGCCTACCCACCTGTCCAGGGCAACGGCACTCGCACGGTGTCGTGCGCTAGGTGGTGAGCCCGGCCATGGGGGGGAGGCAGCACAGTTAGGGAGTTTTAGAAAGTGGCATATGTTGATGTTGGACATTCAGCTGATGCAAAAGGCGAAATAGGTCAAGTCCCAGGAAGAGGTGGACCAAAGCAAGCCATTTTTCTGTCACCCTATGTGTCATCAGGGGAAGGTGGGACAAAATCCTTGGAAACCCATGCATGGTTCATTTTAATGAAGGTTAGATCATCCACATTTTGGGTTGACAGACGGGTCCTTTTTTCTGTCAGGATTGATCCAGCTGCACTGAAGACTCTTTCCGATAGCACACTTGCAGCTGGGCAAGCGAGCTCCTGCAAGGCATATTGTGCCAATTCAGGCCAGGTGTCCAGTCTAGCGGCCCAATAGTCAAAGGGGAATGACCTGTGTGGGAGAACATCGATATGGGAGGAAAAGTAGTTTGTAACCATAGTTGACAACTGCTGTCTCCTGTCACTTTCCATCGATGCAGTATTACCAGTTGTGTGAGCGGTATTTGAAAAATCAGTCCACAACATTGTCATGAAACCCCTGTCTCCAACGCCACTTCTGCTGTGTGCACCACGAACACCTCTGCCAAGCTGCCCCCGGCCCGTACGGCTCGTGTGAGAACCATCACCGCTGCTGTGTGCTGGGAATGCCTCAAGCAACCGATTTACCAGAGTTGCTTGTTTATTAGCCAATATTAGGTCAAGGTTCTCCTGTGGCATGATGTTTTGTAATTTGCCTTTATAGCGTGGATCCAGGATGCTGGCCAACCAGTAGTCGTCATCGTTCATCATTTTGGCAATGCGGGGGTCCCTTTTTAGGATCCGCAAGGCATAATCTGACATGTGGGCCAATGTTCCCGGTGTCAATGATGCACTGCGAGTGCTGGTTGGAGGAGCACTTTCTGGCAAATCCACATCCCTCCAGTCACGCACAAACCCTGTACCAGACCTTGCCACGCCAACATTTTCACTTGCCCCACGAGATGCATCCTCCTCCCCTAAGTAATCATCCCCATCATCCTCCTCCTCCTCCTCTTCTTCCTCCACCTCGTCCAGGAGAGGTCCCTGAGCAGACAATGGCTGAATGTCATCAAGGATTCCCTCCTCCTCTTCCTCCTCATCAACATTGGCTGCAGACGCCTGCTCCTTAAGGTGCGTCAAAGTTTGCATGAGCAGACGCATAAGTGGGATGCTCATGCTTAGGATGGCGTCGTCTGCGCTTACCAGCCGTGTGCATTCCTCAAAACACTGAAGGACTTTACAGAGGTCTTTCAGCTTCGACCACTGCACACCTGTCAACTCCATGTCTGCTCTCAAAGTGCCTGGCCGTGTATCCTCCCACAAATGCATTATGGCCTGCCTCTGCTCGCACAGCCGCTCCACCATGTGCAGGGTGGAGTTCCACCTTGTTGCAATGTCGATAATGAGGCGGTGGTTGGGAAGGTGGAGCAATCGCTGCAGCTTCTGCATACGAACGGAGTGTACAGGCGACCGGCGGATGTGCGCGCACAGTCTTCGCACCTTCTGGAGCAGGGCTGTTAACTCCGGATAATTTTTGAGGAAGCACTGCACCACCAGGTTCAAGGTGTGAGCCAAGCAAGGTATGTGGCTGAGTTTTGAAAGGGCTATGGCTGCCACAAAATTACGGCCGTTATCACTAACTACCTTGCCTGCCTCAAGATGTACACTGCCCAGCCATGACTCAGTTTGTCGCTTCAAGTACTCGGCCAGCACCTCGGCGGTATGTCTGTCGCCCAAACACATCATCTGCAACACAGCCTGCTGACGCTTTCCACTAGCTGCTCGAAAGGGGGACACATCGTGTGCAACAGTGGCAGCTGCAGATGGAGTGCTCGTACGACTGCGCTCTGTGGACGAGCTTTCGCTTCTGGAGGAGGAGGAGGAGGAGGGTGGAACGCCTACAGCCAACTGTTTCCTATACCGTGGGCTAGGCAGCACTGTCCCACCACCGCTGTCCCCTGTGGACCCTGCATCCACCACATTAACCCAGTGCGCAGTGATGGACACGTAACGGCCCTGGCCATGCCGACTGGACCATGCATCAGTTATGAGGTGCACCTTTCCGCTCACTGACTGCTTGAGTGCATGGACAATGCGGTCTTTCACATGATGGTGGAGGGCTGGGATGGCTTTGCGAGAGAAGAAGTGGCGACTGGGTAGGTCATAGCGTGGTACTGCATAGGCCATGAGTTCGCGGAAAGCTGTGCTTTCCACCAACCGAAAGGGCATCATCTCAAACGAGATTAGTTTGGCAATGTGGGCGTTCAAACCCAGTGTACGCAGATGAGAGACTGAGTACTTTCTTGACCTACTCATAGTGTCTGGGAGGGTGAGCTGGACTTGAGAGCTGCATATGGTGGAAGTAGCAGTGGACAGGGCGGACTGAGAGAGGGTTGATGATGGTGATGGAGTTGGTGTTCTTTCTGATGGCCTAGAATCAGTCTTTCGTTGATATAACAGTGGGATTCCCTGACTGCTGTGGCCTTGCAACGACACCTCAACATTTGCTGCTGTGCTAACCGGTGGGCTTACAGTGGGGGAAACAATGTAGCGTTGATGACTACCTTCGTTGTGATCAGTTGCACATGTGGCACTTGAAGTTTGGTGTTGTGTCCACGCTTGCAAGTGCATGCTGGTTAAATGTCTAAGCATGCAACTGGTATTCAAATTTTTCAGATTTTTCCCTCGGCTAAAGGTCTTTGCGCACTTCTTACAGATAACCTTGGCCTGATCATGAGGATTTTGTTCAAAAAAGTGCCACACTGCACTCTTCCTACTTTGGCAGACATTTTGCGGCCTAGCACGCTGTGATCTTTTGACCCTCTGGACAAGCTGTCCAGCAACTCTTTTGATGTTTGGAACCTGTCTTTGGAGTGCTCCGGGCCTGCCAGATAACAGCTGTTGCGATGTCGATGTCTGCTGTGGATGCTCCTCATCTGAGCTATTGGAAGCAGCACCCTCTTCCCCCAATGGATGCCAATCTGGGTCAACAACTGGGTCATCCATCACCTCCTCTTCTATGTCATGTGCACCTTCCTCTGTGTCACCGTGTATGGTGGTATAGTGTGCGGGAAGGGGCACCTGAGTCTCATCAGGGTCAGAATCTGGCTCTGTACACTGCGAGTACAATGTAGTGCTCTGAGTGAATGTACCAGCAGAATCATCCATCAGCGGCTGTGCATCAGTGCACTCCATGTCAGATTCATCTTGGCCTGGGTAATTCACCATTTGACTTGATAATCCAGGCATGGTATGTGAAAACAGCTCCATGGAGTAATCAGTAGTATGGCCTGCGTCATCCTTCAATCTTGGTTGGGGTGAAGGACACAAGGAAAGGTGTGGTTCATGAACATGAGCCTCCAATGACGACTCAGTGCTTTTACTTTTTACAACTGAAGAAGAGGAGGCGATAGAGCTGGAGGCTGAGTCAGCAATGTAAGACAAAACTTTTTCCTGATGCTCTGGCTTTAAAAGCGGTTTGCCAACTCCTAGAAAACTAAGCGTTCGAGGCCTTATGTAGCCAGACGATGACGCAGGCTCAACACCTCCTGCATTCGGTCCTATTTTGCTCTTACCACTACCATCAGATCCACCACCAACACCATCATTACCAGCTGCCAACCCCCGCCCAATTCCACGGCCTCTTCCACCAGCCTTCCTCATTTTTGGTAGAAATGTAGACAAAATCCAACAAACTATATAGTATGTAAAACAAGGTACAAGGTGTCTATAGGACAGGGGAGATTTTGAATTTCTGCACACACTTTTGGACACTGGACACTTTTGGATTGTGTGAGGCCAACTGATATCTGTGCACTATGTGACAGGCTCGATGGCACAGCTGTGACCTAAGTGACCAGAGGATAAGTGAGATTTTGAATCTCTGCACACACTTTTGGACACTGGACACTTTTGGATTGTGTGAGGCCCAATGAATATCTGAGCGCTATGTGACAGGCTCGATGGCACAGCTGTGACCTAAGTGACTAGAGGATAAGTGAGATTTTGAATCTCTGCACACACTTTTGGACACTGGACACTTTTGGATTGTGTGAGGCCCACTGATATCTGAGCGCTATGTGACAGGCTTGATGGCACAGCTGTGACCTAAGTGACTAGAGGATAAGTGAGATTTTGAATCTCTGCACACACTTTTGGACACTGGACACTTTTGGATTGTGTGAGGCCCAATGAATATCTGAGCGCTATGTGACAGGCTCGATGGCACAGCTGTGACCTAAGTGACTAGAGGATAAGTGAGATTTTGAATGTCTGCACACACTTTTGGACACTGGACACTTTTGGATTGTGTGAGGCCCACTGATATCTGAGCGCTATGTGACAGGCTTGATGGCACAGCTGTGACCTAAGTGACTAGAGGATAAGTGAGATTTTGAATCTCTGCACACACTTTTGGACACTGGACACTTTTGGATTGTGTGAGGCCCACTGATATCTGAGCGCTATGTGACAGGCTTGATGGCACAGCTGTGACCTAAGTGACTAGAGGATAAGTGAGATTTTGAATCTCTGCACACACTTTTGGACACTGGACACTTTTGGATTGTGTGAGGCCCAATGAATATCTGAGTGCTATGTGACAGGCTCGATGGCACAGCTGTGACCTAAGTGACTAGAGGATAAGTGAGATTTTGAATCTCTGCACACACTTTTGGACACTGGACACTTTTGGATTGTGTGAGGCCCACTGATATCTGAGCGCTATGTGACAGGCTCGATGGCACAGCTGTGACCTAAGTGACTAGAGGATAAGTGAGATTTTGAATCTCTGCACACACTTTTGGACACTGGACACTTTTGGATTGTGTGAGGCCCAATGAATATCTGAGCGCTATGTGACAGGCTCGATGGCACAGCTGTGACCTAAGTGACTAGAGGATAAGTGAGATTTTGAATCTCTGCACACACTTTTGGACACTGGACACTTTTGGATTGTGTGAGGCCCAATGAATATCTGAGCGCTATGTGACAGGCTCGATGGCACAGCTGTGACCTAAGTGACTAGAGGATAAGTGAGATTTTGAATCTCTGCACACACTTTTGGACACTGGACACTTTTGGATTGTGTGAGGCCCAATGAATATCTGAGCGCTATGTGACAGGCTCGATGGCACAGCTGTGACCTAAGTGACTAGAGGATAAGTGAGATTTTGAATCTCTGCACACACTTTTGGACACTGGACACTTTTGGATTGTGTGAGGCCCAATGAATATCTGAGCGCTATGTGACAGGCTCGATGGCACAGCTGTGACCTAAGTGACTAGAGGATAAGTGAGATTTTGAATCTCTGCACACACTTTTGGACACTGGACACTTTTGGATTGTGTGAGGCCCACTGATATCTGAGCGCTATGTGACAGGGTCGATGGCACAGCTGTGACCTAAGTGACTAGAGGATAAGTGAGATTTTGAATCTCTGCACACACTTTTGGACACTGGACACTTTTGGATTGTGTGAGGCCCAATGAATATCTGAGCGCTATGTGACAGGCTCGATGGCACAGCTGTGACCTAAGTGACTAGAGGATAAGTGAGATTTTGAATCTCTGCACACACTTTTGGACACTGGACACTTTTGGATTGTGTGAGGCCCAATGAATATCTGAGCGCTATGTGACAGGCTCGATGGCACAGCTGTGACCTAAGTGACTAGAGGATAAGTGAGATTTTGAATCTCTGCACACACTTTTGGACACTGGACACTTTTGGATTGTGTGAGGCCCAATGAATATCTGAGCGCTATGTGACAGGCTCGATGGCACAGCTGTGACCTAAGTGACTAGAGGATAAGTGAGATTTTGAATCTCTGCACACACTTTTGGACACTGGACACTTTTGGATTGTGTGAGGCCCAATGAATATCTGAGCGCTATGTGACAGGCTCGATGGCACAGCTGTGACCTAAGTGACTAGAGGATAAGTGAGATTTTGAATCTCTGCACACACTTTTGGACACTGGACACTTTTGGATTGTGTGAGGCCCACTGATATCTGAGCGCTATGTGACAGGCTCGATGGCACAGCTGTGACCTAAGTGACTAGAGGATAAGTGAGATTTTGAATCTCTGCACACACTTTTGGACACTGGACACTTTTGGATTGTGTGAGGCCCAATGAATATCTGAGCGCTATGTGACAGGCTCGATGGCACAGCTGTGACCTAAGTGACTAGAGGATAAGTGAGATTTTGAATCTCTGCACACACTTTTGGACACTGGACACTTTTGGATTGTGTGAGGCCCACTGATATCTGAGCGCTATGTGACAGGCTCGATGGCACAGCTGTGACCTAAGTGACTAGAGGATAAGTGAGATTTTGAATCTCTGCACACACTTTTGGACACTGGACACTTTTGAATTGTGTGAGGCCCAATGAATATCTGAGCGCTATGTGACAGGCTCGATGGCACAGCTGTGACCTAAGTGACTAGAGGATAAGTGAGATTTTGAATCTCTGCACACACTTTTGGACACTGGACACTTTAGGATTGTGTGAGGCCCACTGATATCTGAGCGCTATGTGACAGGCTTGATGGCACAGCTGTGACCTAAGTGACTAGAGGATAAGTGAGATTTTGAATCTCTGCACACACTTTTGGACACTGGACACTTTTGGATTGTGTGAGGCCCAATGAATATCTGAGCGCTATGTGACAGGCTCGATGGCACAGCTGTGACCTAAGTGACTAGAGGATAAGTGAGATTTTGAATCTCTGCACACACTTTTGGACACTGGACACTTTTGGATTGTGTGAGGCCCAATGAATATCTGAGCGCTATGTGACAGGCTCGATGGCACAGCTGTGACCTAAGTGACTAGATAAGTGAGATTTTGAATGTCTCTACACACTTTTGGACACTGGACACTTTTGGATTGTGTGAGGCCCACTGATATCTGAGCGCTATGTGACAGGCTTGATGGCACAGCTGTGACCTAAGTGACTAGAGGATAAGTGAGATTTTGAATCTGTGCACACACTTTTGGACACTGGACACTTTTGTATTGTGTGAGGCCCACTGATATCTGAGCGCTATGTGACAGGCTTGATGGCACAGCTGTGACCTATGTGACTAGAGGATAAGTGAGATTTTGAATCTCTGCACACACTTTTGGACACTGGACACTTTTGGATTGTGTGAGGCCCAATGAATATCTGAGTGCTATGTGACAGGCTCGATGGCACAGCTGTGACCTTAGTGACTAGAGGATAAGTGAGATTTTGAATCTCTGCACACACTTTTGGACACTGGACACTTTTGGATTGAGTGAGGCCCACTGATATCTGAGCGCTATGTGACATGCTCGATGGCACAGCTGTGACCTAAGTGACTAGAGGATAAGTGAGATTTTTAATCTCTGCACACACTTTTGGACACTGGACACTTTTGGATTGTGTGAGGCCCAATGAATATCTGAGCGCTATGTGACAGGCTCGATGGCACAGCTGTGACCTAAGTGACTAGAGGATAAGTGAGATTTTGAATCTCTGCACACACTTTTGGACACTGGACACTTTTGGATTGTGTGAGGCCCACTGATATCTAAGCGCTATGTGACAGGCTCGATGGCACAGCTGTGACCTAAGTGACTAGAGGATAAGTGAGATTTTGAATCTCTGCACACACTTTTGGACACTGGACACTTTTGGATTGTGTGAGGCCCAATGAATATCTGAGCGCTATGTGACAGGCTTGATGGCACAGCTGTGACCTAAGTGACTAGAGGATAAGTGAGATTTTGAATCTCTGCACACACTTTTGGACACTGGACACTTTTGGATTGTGTGAGGCCCAATGAATATCTGAGCGCTATGTGACAGGCTCGATGGCACAGCTGTGACCTAAGTGACTAGAGGATAAGTGAGATTTTGAATCTCTGCACACACTTTTGGACACTGGACACTTTTGAATTGTGTGAGGCCCAATGAATATCTGAGCGCTATGTGACAGGCTCGATGGCACAGCTGTGACCTAAGTGACTAGAGGATAAGTGAGATTTTGAATCTCTGCACACACTTTTGGACACTGGACACTTTTGGATTGTGTGAGGCCCACTGATATCTGAGCGCTATGTGACAGGCTTGATGGCACAGCTGTGACCTAAGTGACTAGAGGATAAGTGAGATTTTGAATCTCTGCACACACTTTTGGACACTGGACACTTTTGGATTGTGTGAGGCCCAATGAATATCTGAGCGCTATGTGACAGGCTCGATGGCACAGCTGTGACCTAAGTGACTAGAGGATAAGTGAGATTTTGAATCTCTGCACACACTTTTGGACACTGGACACTTTTGGATTGTGTGAGGCCCACTGATATCTGAGCGCTATGTGACAGGCTTGATGGCACAGCTGTGACCTAAGTGACTAGAAGATAAGTGAGATTTTGAATCTCTGCACACACTTTTGGACACTGGACACTTTTGGATTGTGTGAGGCCCACTGATATCTGAGCGCTATGTGACAGGCTCGATGGCACAGCTGTGACCTAAGTGACTAGAGGATAAGTGAGATTTTGAATCTCTGCACATACTTTTGGACACTGGACACTTTTGGATTGTGTGAGGCCCACTGATATCTGAGCGCTATGTGACAGGCTCGATGGCACAGCTGTGACCTAAGTGACTAGAGGATAAGGGAGATTGGATTGCTTTTAAAAAAGCAGTTTGCGGAGCAGTGGGTAAACAGCAATGCCAGCCTGTCAGGAAGCCTTAAAAGGCAGCCCAACAACCAACACCACTGATACACCACAATATAGCCTCCCCTTGCACTGCACACACAGTGACTGGTGTGTTGTGCAGGCCAAATTGCTATCAGCAGCAGAAGCAGTTTTTTTTTCTTCTCAGCAGGACAAAAAAAAAAAATTGGGATTGCTTTTAAAAAAGCAGTTTGAGGCCCAATGAATATCTGAGCGCTATGTGACAGGCTCGATGGCACAGCTGTGACCAAAGTGACTAGAGGATAAGGGAGATTGGATTGCTTTTAAAAAAGCAGTTTGCGGAGCAGTGGGTAAACAGCAATGCCAGCCTGTCAGGAAGCCTTAGAAGGCAGCCCAACAACCAACACCACTGATACACCACTATATAGCCTCCCCTTGCACTGCACACACAGTGACTGGTGTGTTGTGCAGGCCAAATCGCTAGCAGCAGAAGCAGTTTTTTGGTCTTCTTCCCTGCCTAACGCTCTCCCTACAGAATCAGCAGCAACCTCTCCCTATACTGAGATCGGCAGAAGTAAGATGGCGGTCGGCGTGCACGCCCTTTTATACCCCCTGTGACGCCCACCAAAGCAAGCCAATCACTTGCATGCCCTTCTGAAAGATGGTGGTGACCCGTGCCTATGTCATCATGTTGCCCACAGTGTCCGTGGATCCTGATTGGCTGAAAAAGAGCGCAAAACAAACTTTTGAAACGCGACTTTGGCGCGTAAGTCGCCGACCTCGTGGCCGACCTCATCCTAGGGTCGGGTTTCGTTTCATGAAACCCGACTTTGCCAAAAGTCGGCGACTTTTGAATTTTTTCGACACGTTTCGCTCAACTCTACCCAGGATCAATCATGGAGCAGGCTGAGGCCTACTTGGAGCAAGTAGTAAATAAGATGTAGTGTGATTTGGGAGGCAGCTTGAGACTTTGCCATCCACACAGCAGGGGAGCAGCTGGCATTACTGAACCCCACTGACACAGGAGTGAGTGTTTCTATCTGTGCGGATGGCAATTCCAAGCAACAACAGGCTGTGTTGAAGCCCAGGATCAATCATGGAGCAGGCTGAGGCCTACTTGGAGCAAGTAGAAAATTAGATGTAGTGTGATTTGGGAGGCAGCAGGAGACTTTGCCATCCACACAGCAGGGGAGCAGCTGGCGTTACTGAACCCCACTGACACAGGAGCGAGTGTTTCTATCTGTGCGGACGGCACTTCCAAGCAACAACAGGCTGTGTTGAAGCCCAGGATCAATCATGGAGCAGGCTGAGGCCTACTTGGAGCAAGTAGTAAATAAGATGTAGTGTGATTTGGGAGGCAGCAGGAGACTTTGCCATCCACACAGCAGGGGAGCAGCTGGCGTCACTGAACCCCACTGACACAGGAGCGAGTGTTTCTATCTGTGCGGATGGCACTTCCAAGCAACAACTGGCTGTGTTGAAGCCCAGGATCAATCATGGAGCAGGCTGAGGCCTACTTGAAGCAAGTTTTATATCGGTTGTACACTACTACTGATTGTAACCGCGCTCCACTTATGCCTCTGGCTCTACTGTCTCCAGTATTTCCCCTGGCCTCCAACCCCACCAGTTGCTGCTCTGAAGTGGCGTCTGCACAATCCACACTTGTTCCTGGGTTACAGGGGCTCTGTCACGTCAGTGGATCCCCTGATGTGTGTCCGGCAAGGTCTCCTGCTCTGTCCACATTCCCATTACTAGTAGTGGGAATGTGGACAGAGCAGGAGACATTGCCGGACACACATCCGGGGATCCACTGATGTGACAGAGCCCCTGTAACCCAGGAACAAGTGTGGATTGTGCAGACGCCACTTCAGAGCAGCAACTGGCGGGACACAGGAGCTAGTGTTTTTCTCTGTGCAGACGACACTTCTGAGCGACAACTGGCTGTGTTGAAGCCCAGGGATTATAGTTCAGGTGGTAGAAACATGAACACAACAGGAGACCTGGATACTGTTGCCAACCAATTATTTATTCGGGAAGAGGACTGGCAAATTCAGGCGAGATCCAGGCCTTGTTCATTTTCAGAAAAGTAAGCCAGTCAACGTTATCGGAAGATAGTCGCGTGCGACGGTCTGTTAGTACACCACCTGCGGCACTAAAGACGCGGTCCGATAATACACTGGCAGCAGGGTAAGCCAGCACCTCCAATGCATACTGGCTAAGCTCTGGCCATGTATCCAGCTTAGAGACCCAAAACTTGAAGGGGGAAGAGCCATCTGGGAGTACACTGACAGGGCAAGACATGTAGTCTGTCACCATCTGACGGAAACGTTGCCTCCTGCTGACTGGAGCCGTCTGTGATGGTGTAGACAATTGTGGCGGACACACAAAACTTTGCCACATTTGGGCCATAGTGGTCTTGCCTTGTGCTGAGGCGCTGCCTCTGCTCTCTCTTTTGCCGAGTGTCCTTCACTGCCTCGACGCACAGAGCTGCTTTGTAAAGCACTAGCACCACTGCTGTCGGGTGGAATGGAAAACATGATGGACTGCACCAGTGTGTCTTGGTACTCCCGCAGTTTGCGCTCCCGCTTCAACGGTGGTATGAGGCTTTGTAAGTTGTCCCGGTAGCGAGGATCTAGGAGGGTGTACACCCAATAATCAGTCGTGTTGAGAATGTGGGCGATGCGGCGGTCGTTTCTCAGGCACTGCAGCATGAAATCAACCATGTGCTGCAGACTCCCAACTGCCAAAGAAACGCTGTCCCCTGCTTGATGCGTCTTCTCTGCCTGCTCTGCATCACCCCAGCCTCGCTGTACATACTGACTAGGGGATTGTGTACCTCCCTTCTCTGGAGAGATGTCTTCCTCTTTCATCGACTCCTCCTCATCCTCCTCACAAAGTGTCCCCTGCCTAGGCCTTTGTGAGGAACCAGGTAGCGCAGACTGTCCAGAAGCAGATGGCATTTGGGACTCCTCATCCTCCACCTCTTCCAAAACCTCCTCCCTTAGTGCTTGCAGTGTTTTTTGAAGCAGGCAGATAAGGGGGACAGTCATGCTGACTAGTGCATCATCTGCACTCGCCATCCACGTGGAATCATCGAAGGCACGCAAAATGAGGCAGATGTCCTTCATAGAGGCCCACTCAGTGGTGCTGAAGTGTGACCGGCGCACAGTGTGACTTGTTTGCGCCTGATGCAGCTGGTACACCATGACTGCTGCCTGCTGCTCACACAAACGCTCCAACATATGTAACATTGAATTCCACCTGGTGGGTAGGTCACATATGATGTGATGTTCCGGAAGGCGTAATCGGCGCTGCAGAGCAGCAAGGCGCGATCTTGCCGTGCTGGAACGCCGCAAGTGAGCGCACTCTATGCGGACCTTGTGCAGCAGTGCATCAAGATCCGGATAGTCCCTCAGAAAGCACTGCACGACCAAGTTCAGCACATGTGCCAGACATGGGATGTGAGTGAGGTTGCCTAGGCCCAGAGCTGCCACCAGATTTCGGCCATTGTCACACACTACCAAGCCCGGCTGGAGATTCGCTGGCAGAAACCCACGTCGCTCTCCTGCTTGATGGCATTCCAGAGCTCCTGTGCTGTGTGGCTTCGATTCCCCAAAAAAATTAATTTGAGTACGGCCTGTTGACGTTTGGCCACGGCTGTGCTCATATCGGTCGTAGCAGGCTCCTGCTGGCGCGTCGGCCCTTTAAGAGCTAGCTTGGCTCACTGGGCTTCTTCTAAATCAACTTTGGCGGACATTCTCTCTCAGGGGCATGTGTCATGTGATGAAGCTAGATTTGCATTTGTGCTGTGGGTTTCGCTTTAAGAGCTGATATTATGTGGCAGAAGCTCTGTCTTGGGGGTCAAGTGAAGTTCGTAGGCGTTGGCATAGTAACTGGGTGTGCCTGCGCATATCAATGAGCTTAACTGCCATTTCAATCGCCTCAGGGCACGTTTTGCCATTTCCCATTGAAAAGCATTGGAGACAGTGCATTCCAATGACGGGAAAAAAAATTTTCAAACGCAAATTGCGCAAAAACTACAAATCCGATCGACACGAAAAATACTTGGCACACATCTCATGAACGCTGGCTTCGAAACGACACCTCAATGGAGTCTGTGCGTGTAGCGGTTCGGGCCGTATTAATTGCGGAAATCAACTTAATAATAATAAGAAGAATAAGTTAGCAGCGTTCGGATTACAATATAGTGGTTTTTTCAAACCACTATAACTAGATGTGTATTTCCTGAAGGAAGTACAGATAGTGATTTGAAATGGAGCACGGGCTGCCCCTTTAAGAGAGACTTGCCTGCTGCCCCTGCAAGACTTTCAACTCAGGATCTGTTTTAACTGTGGGTGCCTCTCAGGGGCCACTTTGGCCTTTGGGACCACTCAGGGTCTGATTTGGTGGGTGGGGCCCCTCAGGATCCGATTCAGTGGCCTGAGCTCCTCAGGGTTTGAATTGGTGGACAGGATCCCTCAGGGTCTGATTTTGTGGCCGGGGCCCCTCAGAGACTGATTTTGTGGCCAGGGCCTCTCAGGGTCTGATTTTGTGGCCAGGGCCCCTCAGGGTCTGATTTTGTGGGTGGGGCCCCTCAGGGTCCTATTTGGTGGGTGGGGCCCCTCTGGGTCTGATTTGGTGGGCGGGGCCCCTCATGGTCTTATTTTTTGGGCGGGGGCCCCTCAGGGTCCGATTTTGTGAGTGCGTCCCCTCAGGGTCCGATTTCGTTTGCGGGGCCCCTCAGGGTTCGATTTGGTGAGCGGGGCCCCTCAGAGTTTGATTTGGTGGGTGGGGCCCCTCAGGGTCTGATTTGGTGGGCGGGGCCCCTCAGGGCCCGATTTGGTGGGCGGGGCCCCTGAGGGTCCAATTTGGTGAGCAGGGTCCGAATAGGTGAGCGGGGCCCCTCAGGATCTGATTCCTTGGCCTGGGCTCCTCAGGGCTTGAATTGTTGGCGGGGATCCTTCAGGCTCCGATTTTGTGGTTGTGACCCCTCAGGGTCCGATTTTGTGGGTGTGTCCCCTCAGGGTCCGATTTTGTGAGAGGGGCACCTCAGGGTCCGACTTTGTGGCTGGGGCGCCTCAGGGTCTGATTTTGTGGCCGGATCCCCTTAGAGTCTGATTTTGTGGGTGGGGCTCATCAGGGTCCGATTTTGTGGTTGGGGCCCCTCAGGGTCCGATTTTGTGGGTGGGGCCACTCTGGGTCTGATTTGGTGGATGGGGCCACTCTGGGTCCGTTTTGTGTCAGGGGCCCCTCAGGGTCCGATTTTGTGGTTGGGACCCCTCAGGGTCCAATTTTTTGGTTGGGGACCCTCAGGGTCTGATTTTGTGGCCGGGGCCCATCAGGGTCCGATTTTGTGACTGCGGCCCACCAGGGTCTGATTTTGTGGCCGAGGCCCCTCAGGGTCTGATTTTGTGGCAGGGGCCCCTCAGGGTCCGATTTTGTGGGTGGGGCCCCTCAGGGTCTGATTTTGTGGCAGGGGCCCCTCAGGGTCCGATTTTGTGGGTGGGGCCCCTTAGGGTCTGATTTTGTGGGCGGAGCCCCTCTGGGTCCAATTTGGTGGGCGGGACCACTCTGGGTCCGATTTGGTGGGCGAGGCCCCACAGGGTCTGATTTGGTGGGCAGGGCCTCTCTGGGTCCGATTTGGTG
This sequence comes from Dendrobates tinctorius, assembly GCF_039654945.1. Lineage (NCBI taxonomy): Eukaryota > Metazoa > Chordata > Amphibia > Anura > Dendrobatidae > Dendrobates > Dendrobates tinctorius. The sequence goes on along the minus strand of NW_027361776.1, from coordinate 4,773,605 downwards.
GGTGGGGCCACTCTGGGTAAAAAAAAAAATCGGACCCTGAGGGGCCCCAACCACAAAATCGGACCCTGAGAGGCACCGGCTACAAAATCGGACCCTGAGGGGCCCCGCCCACCAAATTGGACCCTGAAGGGCCCCGTCCACCAAATCGGACCCAAAGTGGCCCCGCCCACCATAACAGACCCAGAGTGGCCCCGCCCACCAAATCGGACCCTGAGGGGCCCCGCCCACCAAATTGGACCCTGAGGAGCCCCGCCCACTAAATCGGATTCTGAAAGGCCCCAACCACAAAATCGGACCCTGAGGGGCCCCACCCACAAAATCGGACCCTGAGGGTCCCCGCTGACCAAATTGAACTCTGAGGGGCCCCGCCCACCAAATCGGACCCAGAGTGGCACGCCCACCAAATCAGACCTAGTGTGGCCCCGCTCACCAAATCGGACCCCGAGGGGCCCCACCCACCAAATCGGACCCCGAGGGGCCCCACCCACCAAATCGGACCCCGAGGGGCCCCGCCCACCAAATCGGATCCCGAGCGGCCCCGCCCACCAAATTGGACCCCGAGGGATCCCGCCCAAAAAATCGGACCCCGAGGGTCCCCGCCAACCAAATTGGACCCTGAGGGGCCCCGCCCACCAAATTGGACTCTGATAGATCCCGTCCACCAAATCAGACCCTGAGGGGCCCCGCCCACCAAATCAGATCCCGAGCGGCCCCGCCCACCAAATCGGACCCCGAGGGATCCCGCCCACCAAATCGGACCCCGAGGGTCCCCGCCAACCAAATTGGACCCTGAGGGGCCCAGCTCACCAAATCGGACCCAGAGTGGCCCCGCCCACCAAATTGTACCCAGAGTGGCCCCGCCCACCAAATTGTACCCTGAGGGGTCCCACCCACAAAATCGGACCCTGAGGGGCCCCGGCCACAAAATTGGACCCTGAGGGGCCCCACCCACAAAATCGGACCCTGAGGGGATACGGCCATAACATCGGACCCTGAGTGGCCCCACTCACAAAATCGGACCCTGAGGGGCCCTACCCACAAAATCGGACCCTGAGGGGCCCCAACCACAAAATCGGACCCTGACGGGCCCCGGCCACAAAATCGGACCCTGACGGGCCCCAGCCACAAAATCGGACCCTGAGGGGCCCCGGCCACAAAATCGGACCCTGAGGGACCCCACCTACAAAATTGAACCCTGAGGGGCCCCAACCACAAAATCGGATCCTGAGGGGCCCCACCCACAAAATCAGACCCTGAGGGGCCCTGGCCACAAAATCAGACCCTGAGAGGCCCTGGCCACAAAATCAGTCTCTGAGGGGCCCCGACCACAAAATCAGACCCTGAGGGATCCTGTCCACCAATTCAAACCCTGAGGAGCCCAGGCCACTGAATCGGATCCTGAGGGGCCCCACCCACCAAATCAGACCCTGAGGGGACCCAAAGGCCAAAGTGGCCCCTGAGAGGCACCCACAGTTAAAACGGATCCTGAGTTGAAAGTCTTGCAGGGGCAGAAGGCAAGTCTCTCTTAAAGGGGCAGCCCGTGCTCCATTTCAAATCAATATCTGTACTTCCTTCAGGAAATACACATCTAGTTATAGTGGTTTGAAAAAACCACTATATTGTAATCCGAACGCTGCTAACTTATTCTTCTTATTATTATAGTGGTTTGAAAAAACCACTATATTGTAATCCGAACGCTGCTAACTTATTCTTCTTCTTCTTATTATTATTATTAAGTTGATTTCCGCAATTAAAACAGCCCGAACCGCTACACGCACAGACTCCGTTGAGGTGTTGTTTCGAAGCCAGCGTCCATGAGAGGTGTGCTAAGTATTTTTCGTGTCGATCGGATTTGTAGTTTTTGCGCAATTTGCGTTTGAAATTTTTTTTTCCCGTCATTGGAATGCACTGTCTCCAATGCTTTTCAATGGGTAATGGCAAAACGTGCCCTGAGGCGATTGAAATGGCAGTTGAGCTCATTGATATGGGCAGGCAGACCCAGTTACTATGCCAACGCCTACGAACGTCACATGACATCTCCAGAACAGAGCTTCTGCCACATAATATCAGCTCTTAAAGTGAAACCCACAGCACAAATGCAAATCTAGCTTCATCACATGACACATGCCCCTGAGATAGAATGTGCGACAAAGTGGATTTAGAAGCCCAGTGAGCCACCCTGGCTCTTAAAGGGCCGACGTGCCACAGTGATTCTTAAAGGGCCAGCGCACCGAAATGAGTCTTAAAGGGCCGGCGCGCCAAATCGAAAGCTGAGTGACCCCGGCCTCCAAATCGGAGGCTGAGCCACCCCGGCCTCCAAATCGGAGGCTGAACCACCCCGGCCTCCAAATCGGAGGCTGAGCCACCCTGGCCTCCAAATCGGACCCAGTGTGGCCCCGCTCAAAAAATCAGACCCAGAGTAGCACAGCCCACCAAATCCGATCCTGAGGGGCCCCGCCCACCAAATCAGACTCCGAGTGGACCCGCCCACCAAATCGGACCCTGAAGGGCCCGGTCCACCAAATCGGACCCTGAGGAGCCCCGCCCACCAAATCAGAGCCTGAGAAGCCCCGCCCACCAAATCGGACCCAGAGTGACCCCGCCCACCAAAATGGACCCAGGGGGCTCCACCCACAAAATCAGACCCTAAGGGGCCCCACCCACAAAATCGGACCCTGAGTGGGCCCGGCCACAAAATCAGACCCTGAGGGGCCCCAACCACAAAATCGGACCCTGAGAGACCCCGGCCACAAAATCGAACCTAGAGGGGCCCCAGTCACAAAATAGGACCCTCAGGGGCCCCAACCACAAAATCAGACCCTGAGGTGCCCCGGTCACAAAATCGGACCCTGAGGGGCCCCACCCACAAAATCAGACCCTGAGGGGCCCCACCCACAAAACCAGACCCTGAGGGGCCCCAGCCGCAAAATAAGACCCTGAGGGGCCCCACCCACAAAATCGGACCCTGAGAGACCCCGGCCACAAAATCGAACCCAGAGGGGCCCAGGTCACGAAATCGGACCCTGAGGGGCCCCACCCACAAAATCATACCCTGAGGGGCCCCGCCCACCAAATTAGACACTGAGGGGCCCCACCCTCAAAATCAGACCCTGAAGGGCCCCAGCCACAAAATCAGACCCTGAGGGGCCCCAGCCACAAAATCGGACTCTGAGGGGCCCCACCCACAAAATCGGACCCTGAGGGGCTCCACCCACAAATCCAGACCCTGAGGGGACCCGGCCACAAAATCGGACCCTGAGAGACCCCGGCCACAAAATCGGACCCTGAGGGGCCCCAACCACAAAATCAGACCCTGAGGGGCCCCTGTCACAAAATCGGACCCTGAGGGGCCCCACCCACAAAATCAGACCCTGAGGGACCCCAGCCACAAAATCAGAACCTGAGGGGCCCCAACCACAAAATCAGAACCTGAGTGGCCCCACCCACAAAATCAGACCATGAGGGACCCCACCCACAAAATCGGACCCTGAGGGGCCCCGCCCACCAAATTAGACCCTGAGGGGCCCCACCCTCAAAATCGGTCGCTGAGGGGCCCCACCCACAAAATCGGACCCTGAGAGACACCGGCCACAAAATCGAACCCAGAGGGGCCTCAGTCACAAAATCAGACCCTAAGGGGCCCCGGCCACAAAATCGGACCCTGAGGGGCCCCACCCACAAAATCAGACCCTGAGAGACCCCAGCCACAAAATCGGACCCTGAGGGGCCCCACCCACAAAATCAGACCCTGAGGGTCCCCGGTCACAAAATCGGACCCTGAGGGGCCCCACCCACAGAATCGGACCCTGATGGGCCCCACCCACAAAATCAGACCTTGAGGGGCCCCAGCCACAAAATCGGACCCTGAGGGGCCCCACCCACAAAATCGGACCCTGAGGGGCCCCACCCACAAAATCGGACCCTGAGGGGCCACGCCCACCAAATTAGACCCTGAGGGGCCCCATCCTCAAAATCAGACCCTGAGGGGCTACAGCCACAAAATCAGACTATGAGGGGCACCAGCCACAAAATCGGACCCTGAGGGGCCCCACCCACAAAATCAGACCCTGATGGACCCACCCACAAATCCAGACCCTGAGGGGCCCCAGCCACAAAATCGGACCCTGAGAGACCCCGGCCACAAAATCGGACCCTGAGGGGCCCCAAACAAAAAATCAGACCCTGAGGGGCCCCGGTCACAAAATCGGACCCTGAGGGGCCCCACCCACAAAATCAGACCCTGAGGGGCCTCGCCCACCAAATCGCACCCAGGGGGCCCCGCCCACCAAATCGGACCATGAGGGGCCCCGCCCACCAAATCGGACCATGAGGGGCACCACTAAATCGGACCCAGAGTGGCCCCGCCCACCAAAATGGACCCAGGGGGCTCCACCCACAAAATCAGACCCTTAGGGGCCCCACCCACAAAATCAGACCCTGAGTGGGCCCGGCCACAAAATCAGACCCTGAGGGGACCCAACCACAAAATCGGACCCTGAGAGACCCCGGCCACAAAATCGAACCTAGAGGGGCCCCAGTCACAAAATAGGACCCTCAGGGGCCCCAACCACAAAATCAGACCCTGAGGTGCCACGGTCACAAAATCGGACCCTGAGGGGCCCCACCCACAAAATCAGACCCTGAGGGGCCCCACCCACAAAACCAGACACTGAGGGGCCCCAGCCGCAAAATAAGACCCTGAGGGGCCCCACCCACAAAATCGGACCCTGAGAGACCCCGGCCACAAAATCGAACCCAGAGGGGCCCCAGTCACAAAATCAGACCCTGAGGGGCCCCGCCCACCAAATTAGACCCTGAGGGGACCTACCCTCAAAATCAGACCCTGAGAGGCCCCAGCCACAAAATCAGACCCTGAGGGGCCCCAGCCACAAAATCGGACTCTGAGGGGCCCCACCCACAAAATCGGACCCTGAGGGGCCCCACCCACAAATCCAGACCCTGAGGGGACCCGGCCACAAAATCGGACCCTGAGAGACCCCGGCCACAAAATTGGACCCTGAGGGGCCCCAACCACAAAATCAGACCCTGAGGGGCCCCAGTCACAAAATCGGACCCTGAGGTGCCCCACCCACAAGATCAGACCCTGAGGGACCCCAGCCACAAAATCAGAACCTGAGGGGCCCCATCCACAAAATCAGAACCTGAGGGGCCCCACCCACAAAATCAGACCATGAGGGACCCCACCCACAAAATCGGACCCTGAGGGGCCCCGCCCACCAAATTAGACCCTGAGGGGCCCCACCCTCAAAATCGGACCCTGAGAGACCCCGGCCACAAAATCGAACCCAGAGGGGCCTCAGTCACAAAATCAGACCCTAAGGGGCCCCGGCTACAAAATCGGACCCTGAGGGTCCCCACCCACAAAATCTGACCCTGAGGGACCCCAGCCACAAAATCGGACCCTGAGGGGCCCCACCCACAAAATCAGACCCTGAGGGTCCCCGGTCACAAGATCGGACCCTGAGGGGCCCCACCCACAGAATCGGACCCTGATGGGCCCCACCCACAAAATCAGACCCTGAGGGGCCCCAGCCACAAAATCGGACCCTGAGGGGCCCCACCCACAAAATCGGACCCTGAGGGGCCCCACCCACAAAATCGGACCCTGAGGTGCCCCGCCCACCAAACTAGACCCTGAGGGGCCCCACCCTCAAAATCAGACCCTGAGGGGCTACAGCCACAAAATCAGACCATGAGGGGCCCCAGCCACAAAATCGGACCCTGAGGGGCCCCACCCACAAAATCGGACCCTGATGGGCCCCACCCACAAATCCAGACCCTGAGGGGCCCCAGCCACAAAATCGGACCCTGAGAGACCCCGGCCACAAAATCGGACCCTGAGGGGCCCAACCCGCAAAATCGGACCCTAAGGGGCCCCACCCGCAAAATCGGACCCTGAGGGGCCCCACCCGCAAAATCGGACCCTGAGGGGCCCCACCCGCAAAATCGGACCCTGAGGGGCTCCACCCGCAAAATCGGACCCTGAGGGGCCCCGGCCCCAAAAATCGGACCCTGAGGGGCCCCAACCACAAAATCGGACCCTGAGAGGCACCGGCTACAAAATCGGACCCCGAGGGGCCCCTGACACAAAATCGGACTCTGAGGGGACCCGGCCACAAAATCGGACCCTGAGGGGCCCAACCCACAAAATCAGACTCAGTGTCCCCGCCCACCAAATTGGACCCTGAAGGGCCCCGTCCACCAAATCGGACCCAAAGTGGCCCCGCTCACCAAATCAGACCCAGAGTGGCCCCGCCCACCAAATCGGACCCTGAGGGGCCCCGCCCACCAAATGGGACCCTGAGGGGCCCCACCCACCAAATTGGACCCTGAGGGGCCCCGCCCACCAAATTGGACCCTGAGGGGCCCCGCCCACCAAATCGGACCCTGAGGGGCCCTGCCCACCAAATCGGACCCTGAGGGGCCCGTTCACAAAATCGAACCCTAAGGAGCCCCGTCCACCAAATCAGACCCAGAGGGGCCCCACCCACCAAATTGGACCCTGAAGGGCCCCACCCACCAAATCGTACCCTGAGGGGGCCCGCTCACCAAATGGAACTCTGAGGTGCCCCGCTCACCAAATCGGACCCTGAGTGGCCCGCCCACCAAATCGGACCCTGAGTGGCCCGCCCACCAAATCGGACCCTGAGGGGCCCCGCTCACCAAATCGGACCCTGAGGGTCCCCGCCCACCAAATCGGACCCTGAGGGGCCCAGCTCTCCAAATCGGACCCTGAGGGGGCCCGTTCACAAAATCGAACCCTGAGGGGCCCCGTCCACCAAATCAGACCCAGAGGGGCCCACCCACCAAATTGGACCCTGAGTGACCCCGCCCACAAAATCAGACCCTGAGGGGCCCCGGCCTCAAAATCGGACCCTGAGGGATCCCGGCCACCAATTCAAGCCCGGAGGATCCCAGGCCACCGAATCGGATCCTGAGGGGCCCCACCTACCAAATCGGACCCTGAGGCCAAAAGTGGCCCCTGAGAGGCACCCACAGTTAAAACAGATCCTGACTTCAAAGTCTTGCAGGGGCAACAGGCAAGTCTCTCTTAAAGGGGCAGCCCGGGCACCATTTCAAACCACTATCTGTACTTCCTTCAGGAAATACACATCTAGTTATAGTGGTTTGAAAAAACCACTATATTGTAATCCAAACGCTGCTAACTTATTCTTCTTCTTCTTATTATTATTATAGTGGTTTGAAAAAACCACTATATTGTAATCCGAACGCTGCTAACTTATTCTTCTTCTTATTATTATTAAGTTGATTTCCGCAATTAATGCGGCCCGAACCGCTACACGCACAGACTCCGTTGAGGTGTCGTTTCGAAGCCAGCGTCCATGAGAGGTGTGCTAAGTATTTTTCGTGTCGATCGGATTTGTAGTTTTTGCGCAATTTGCGTTTGAAAATTTTTTTTCCCGTCATTGGAATGCACTGTCTCCAATGCTTTTCAATAGGAAATGGCAAAACGTGCCCTGAGGCGATTGAAATGACAGTTGAGCTCATTGATATGCGCAGGCAGACCCAGTTACTATGCCAACGCCTACGAACTTCACTTGAACCCCAGCACAGAGCCTCTGCCACATAATATCAGCTCTTAAAGCGAAACCCACAGCACAAATGCAAATCTAGCTTCATCACATGACACATGCCCCTGAGAGAGAATGTGTGCGCCAAAGTGGATTTAAAAGAAGCCCAGTGAGCCAAACTAGCTCTTAAAGGGCCAACGCGCCAATGTGATTGTTAAAGGGCCAGCGCACTCAAATGAGTCTTAAAGGGCCGACACACCAAATCGGAGACTGAGCCACCCCGGCCTCCAAATCGGAGGCTGAGCCACCCTGGCCTCCAAATCGGAGGCTGAGCCACCCCGGCCTCCAAATCGGAGGCTGAGCCACCCCGGCCTCCAAATCGGAGGCTGAGCCACCCCGGCCTCCAAATCGGAGGCTGATCCACCCCGGCCTCCAAATCGGAGGCTGATCCACCCCGCCCTCCAAATCGGAGGCTGATCCACCCCGGCCTCCAAATCGGAGGCTGATCCACCACGGCCTCCAAATCGGAGGCTGATCGACCCAGGCCTCCAAATCGGAGGCTGATCCACCCCGCCCTCCAAATCGGAGGCTGATCCACCCCGGCCTCCAAATCGGAGGCTGATCCACCACGGCCTCCAAATCGGAGGCTGATCGACCCAGGCCTCCAAATCAGAGGCTGAGCCACCACGGCCTCCAAATCGGAGGCTGAGCCACCCCGGCCTCCAAATAGGAGGCTGAGCCACCCCGGCCTCCAAATCGGAGGCTGAGCCACCCCGGCCTCCAAATCGGAGGCTGATCGACCCCGGCCTCCAAATCGGAGGCTGAGCCACCCTGGCATCCAAATCAGAGGCTGAGTCACCCCGGCCTCCAAATCGGAGGCTGAGCCACCACGGCCTCCAAATCGATGGCTGAGCCACCCCGGCCTCCAAATCGGAGGCTGAGCCACCCCGGCCTCCAAATCGGAGGCTGATCCACCCCGGCCTCCAAATCGGAGGCTGATCCACCCCGGCCTCCAAATCGGAGGCTGATCCACCCCGGCCTCCAAATCGGAGGCTGATCCACCACGGCCTCCAAATCGGAGGCTGATCGACCCAGGCCTCCAAATCGGAGCCTGAGCCACCCCTGCCTCCAAATAGGAGGCTGAGCCACCCCGGCCTCCAAATCGGAGGCTGAGCCACCCCGGCCTCCAAATCGGAGGCTGAGCCACCCCGGCCTCCAAATCGGAGGCTGAGCCACCCCGGCCTCCAAATCGGAGGCTGAGCCACCCCGTCCTCCAAATCGGAGGCTGAGCCTCCCCGGCCTCCAAATCGGAGGCTGAGCCAACCCGGCCTCCAAATCGGAGGCTGAGCCACCCCGGCCTCCAAATCGGAGGCTGAGCTACCCCGGCCTCCAAATCGGAGGCTGAGCCACCCCGGCCTCCAAATCGGAAGCTCATCGACCCCGGCCTCCAAATCGGAGGCTCTTTGACCTCGGCCTCCAAATCGGAAGCTCAACGACCCCGGCCTCCAAATTGGAGGCTGAGCGACCCCAGCCTCCAAATCTTACCCAGAGTGGCCCCTCCCACCAAATCAGACCCAGAGAGGCCACACCCACAAAATAGGAGCCTGAGGGATCCCGGCCAACAATTCAAGCCCTGAGGGGCCCCACCCTCAAAATCGGACCCTGAGGGGCCCAATCAACAAAATCGGACCCTGAGGGGCCCCAGCCACAAAATCGGACCCTGAGGGGCCCCACCCACAAAATCGGACCCTGAGAGGCCCCACCCGCAAAATCAGACCCTGAGGGGCCCCGGCCACAAAATCGGACCCTGAGGGGCCCAACCCACAAAATCAGACCCTGAGGGGCCCCGCCCACCAAATTAGACCCTGAGGGGCCCCACCCTCAAAATCGGACCCTGAGGGGCCCCAGCCACAAAATCAGACCCTGAGGGGCCCCAGCCACAAAATCGGACCCTGAGGGGCCCCACCCACAAAATTGGACCCTCAGGGGCCCTGGCCACAAAATCGGACCCTGAGGGACCCCGGCCACAAAATCAGATCCTGAGGGGCCCCAACTACAAAATCGGACCCTGAGAGTCTCCGGCCGTACAATCGGACCCTGAGGGGCCCCAACTACAAAATCGGAACCTGAGAGGCTCCGGCCGCACAATCGGACCCTGAGGGGCCCCAACCACAAAATCGGACCTTGAGAGGCACCGGCCACAAAATCGGACCCTGAGGGGCCCCACCCACAAAATTGGACCCTCAGGGGCCCCGGCCACAAAATCGGACCCTGAGGGGCCCCGGCCACAAAATCAGATCCTGAGGGACCCCAACTACAAAATCGGACCCTGAGAGGCTCCGGCCGCACAATCGGACCCTGAGGGGCCCCAACTACAAAATCGGAACCTGAGAGGCTCCGGCCGCACAATCGGACCCTGAGGGGCCCCAACCACAAAATCGGACCTTGAGAGGCACCGCCACAAAATCGGACCCTGAGGGGCCCCGGACCAAAATCGGGCCCTGAGGGGCCCCGGTCACAAAATCGGACCCTGAGGGGCCCTACCCACAAAATCAGACCCTGAGGGGCCCCGCCCTCCAAATTAGACCCTGAGGGGCCCCACCCTCAAAATCGGACCCTGAGGGGCCCCAGCCACAAAATCAGACCCTGAGGGGCCCCAGCCACATAATCGGACTCTGAGGGTCCCCACCCACAAAATCGGACCCTGAGGGGCCCCACCCACAAATCCAGACCCTGAGGGGACCCGGCCACAAAATCAGACCCTGAGGGGCCCCGCCCACCAAATCGGACCCTGAGGGGCCCCGCCCACTAAATCGGATTCTGAAAGGCCCCAACCACAAAATCGGACCCTGAGTGGCCCCGCTGACCAAATTGAACTCTGAGGGGCCCCGCCCACCAAATCGGACCCAGAGTGGCCCGCCTACCAAATCAGACCTAGAGTGGCCCCGCTCACCAAATCGGACCCCGAGGGGCCCCACCCACCGAATCGGACCCCGAGGGTCCCCGCCCACCAAATCGGACCCCGAGGGGCCCCGCCCACCAAATCTGACCTCGAGGGATCCCGCCCACCAAATCGGACCCCGAGGGTCCCCGCCCACCAAATTGGACCCTTAGGGGCCCCGCCCACCAAATCGGACTCTGATAGATCCCGCCCACCAAATCAGACCCTGAGGGGCCCCGCTCACCAAATCGGACCCTGAGGGGCCCCGCTCACCAAATCGGACCCTGAGGGGCCCCACCCACCAAATCGGACCTTGAGGGGCCCCGGCCACAAAATCGGACCCTGAGGGGCCCCACCCACAAAATCGGACCCTGAGGGGCCCCGGCCACAAGATTGGACCCTGAGGGGCCACAACCACCAAATCAGACCCTGAGGGGCCCTGGCCACAAAATCGGACCCATAGGGGCCCCACCCACCAAATCAGCCCCTGAGGGGACCCGGCCACCAAATCGGACCCTGAGGGGCCCCACCCACCAAATCGGACCCTGAGGTGCCCCACCCACAAAATCGGGCCCTGAGGGCCCCACCCACAAAATCGGACCCTGAGGCCAAAGTGGCCCCTGAGAGGCACCCACAGTTAAAACGGATCCTGAGTTGAAAGTCTTGCAGGTGCAGCAGGCAAGTCTCTCTTAAAGGGGCAGCCTTGGCAGCATTTCAAACCACTATCTGTACTTCCTTCAGGAAATACACATTTAGTTATAGTGGTTTGAAAAACCACTATATTGTAATCCGAACGCTGCTAACTTATTCTGCTTCTTCTTATTATAGTGGTTTGAAAAAACCACTATATTGTAATCCGAACGCTGCTAACTTATTCTTCTTCTTATTATAGTGGTTTGAAAAAACCACTACATTGTAATCCGAACGCTGCTAACTTTTTCTTCTTCTTATTATTATTATTAAGTTGATTTCCGCAATTAATACAGCCCGAACCGCTACACGCACAGACGCCGTTGAGGTATTGTTTCGAAGCCAGCGTCCACGAGAGGTGTGCTAAGTATTTTTCGTGTCGATCGGATTTGTAGTTTTTGCGCAATTTGCGTTTGAAAATTTTTTTTCCCGTCATTGGAATGCACTGGCTCCAATGCTTTTCAATGGGTAATGGCAAAACGTGCCCTGAGGCGATTGAAATGGCAGTTGAGCTCATTGATATGCGCAGGCAGACCCAGTTACTATGCCAACGCCTACGAACGTCACATGACATCCCAAGGACAGAGATTCTGCCACATAATATCAGCTCTTAAAGTGAAACCCACAGCACAAATGCAAATCTAGCTTCATCACATGACACATGCCCCTGAGATAGAATGTGCGACAAAGTGGATTTAGAAACCCAGTGAGCCACCCTGGCTCTTAAAGGGCCGACGTGCCACAGTGATTCTTAAAGGGCCAGCGCACCGAAATGAGTCTTAAAGGGCCGGCGCGCCAAATCGAAAGCTGAGTGACCCCGGCCTCCAAATCGGAGGTTGAGCCACCCTGGCCTCCAAATCGGACCCAGTGTGGCCCCGGCCTCCAAAATCGGAGGCTGAACCACCCCGGCCTCCAAATCGGAGGTTGAGCCACCCTGGCCTCCAAATCGGACCCAGTGTGGCCCCACTCAAAAAATCAGACACAGAGTAGCACAGCCCACCAAATCGGATCCTGAGGGGCCCCGCCCACCAAATCAGACTCTGATTGGCCCCGCCCACCAAATCGGACCCTGAAGGGCCCCGCCCACCAAATCGGAACCTGAGGGGCCCCGCCCACCAAATTGGAACCTGAGGAGCCCCGCCCACCAAATCGGACCAGATTGACCCCGCCCACCAAATCGGACCCCGAGGAGCCCCGCACACCAAATTGGACCCAGATTGACCCCACCCACCAAATCAGACCCTGAAGTGCCCCGCCCACCAAATCGGACCCAGAGGTGCCCCGCCCACCAAATCGGACCCTGAAGGGCCCCGCCCATCAAATCGGACCCAGAGGGGCCCCGCCCACCAAATCGGTCCCAGGGGGCCCCGCCCACCAAATCGGACCATGAGGGGCCCCGCCCACCAAATCAGACCATGAGGGGCACTGCCCACTAAATCGGACCATGAGGGGCACCGCCCACCAAAATGGACCCAGGGGGCTCAACCCACAAAATCAGACCCTAAGGGGCCCCACCCACAAAATCGGACCCTGAGTGGGCCCGGCCACAAAATCAGACCCTGAGGGGCCCCAACCACAAAATAGGACCCTGAGAGACCCCGGCCACAAAATCAAACCTAGAGGGGCCCCAGTCACAAAATCAGACCCTAAGGGGCCCAGGTCACGAAATCGGACCCTGAGGGGCCCCACCCACAAAATCAGACCCTGAGGGGCCCCGCCCACCAAATTAGACCCTGAGGGGCCCCACCCTTAAAATCAGACCCTGAGGGGCCCCAGCCACAAAATCAGACCCTGAGGGGCCCCAGCCACAAAATCGGACTCTGAGGGGCCCCACCCACCAAATCGGACCCTCAGGGGCCCCGCCCACAAAATCGGACCCTGAGGGGCCCCGCCCTCAAAATCGGACCCTGAGAGGCACCGCCCACCAAATCAGACCTTGAGGGGCCCCGCCAACCATATTGGACTCTGAGGGGCCCCACCCACAAAATCGGACCCTGAGGGCCCCCAACCACAAAATAGGACCATAAGGGGCCCCGCCCTCAAAATCGGACCCTGAGTAGACCTGGCCACAAAATGAGACCCTAAGGGGCCCTAACCACAAAATCGGACCCTGAGGGGCCCCGGCCACAAAATCGAACCCTGAGGGGCCCCACCCACAAAATCGGAACCTGAAGGGCCCCGGCCACAAAATCGGAACCTGAGGGGCCCCGGCCACAAAATCGGACCCTGAGCAGCCCAACCACAAAATCGGACCCTGAGGGGCCCCGGCCACAAAATCGGACCCTGAGGGCCCCCAACCACAAAACCAGACTCTGAGGGGCCCCAACTACAAAATCGGACCCTGAGGGTCCTCGCCCACAAAATCGGACCCTGATGGGCCCCGCCCTCAAAATCGGACCCTGAGGGGCCCCGTCCACCAAATCGGACCCTGAGGGGCCCCGCGAACCAAATCGGACTCTGAGGGGCCCCACCCACAAAATCAGACCCTGAGGGGCCCCACCCTCAAAATCGGACCCTGAGTGGCCCAACCAACAAAATCGGACCCTGAGGGGCCCCAGCCAAAAAATCGGGCCCTGAGGGGCCCTGGCCACAAAATCGGACCATGAGGGGCCCCGGCAAATCAGGCCCTGAGGGGCCCCACCCACAAAATCAGACCCTGAGGGGCCCCGGCCTTAAAATCAGACCCTGAGGAGCCCCGACCATAAAATCGGACCCTGAGGGGCCCCACCCACAAAATCGGACCCTGAGGGGCCCCACCCACAAAATCGGACCCTGAGGGGCCCCACCCACAAAATCAGACCATGAGGGGCCCCACCCACAAAATCGGACCCTGAGGGGCCCCACCCATAAAATCGGACCCTGAGGGGCCCCGGCCATAAAATCGGACCCTGAGGGGCCCCACCCACAAAATCGGACCCTGAGGGGCCACACCCACAAAATCAGACCCTGAGAGGCCACACCCACCAAATCAGACCCTGAGGCCAAAGTGGTCCCTGAGAGGCACCCACATTTAAAACGGATCCTGAGTTGAAAGTCTTGCAGGGGCAGCAGCCAAGTCTCTCTTAAAGGGGCAGCCCAGGCACCATTTCAAACCACTATCTGTACTTCCTTCAGGAAATACACATCTAGTTATAGTGGTTTGAAAAAACCACTATATTGTAATCCGAACGCTGCTAACTTATTCTTCTTCTTATTATTATTATTATTAAGTTGATTTCCGCAATTAATACAGCCCGAACTGCTACACGCACAGACGCCGTTGAGGTGTCGTTTCGAAGCCAGCGTCCACGAGAGGTGTGCTAAGTATTTTTCGTGTCGATCGGATTTGTAGTTTTTGCGCAATTTGCGTTTGAAATTTTTTTTTCCCGTCATTGGAATGCACTGTCTCCAATACTTTTCAATGGGTAATGGCAAAACGTGCCCTGAGGCGATTGAAATGGCAGTTGAGCTCATTGATATGCGCAGGCAGACCCAGTTACTATGCCAACACCTACGAACGTCACATGACATCCCAAGGACAGAGCTTCTGCCACATAATATCAGCTCTTAAAGTGAAACCCACAGCACAAATGCAAATCTAGCTTCATCACATGACACATGCCCCTGAGATAGAATGTGCGACAAAGTGGATTTAGAAGCCCAGTGAGCCACCCTGGCTCTTAAAGGGCCGACGTGCCACAGTGATTCTTAAAGGGCCAGCGCACCGAAATGAGTCTTAAAGGGCCGGCGCGCCAAATCGAAAGCTGAGTGACCCCGGCCTCCAAATCGGAGGCTGAGTCACCCCGGCCTCCAAATCGGAGGCTGAACCACCCCGGCCTCCAAATCGGAGGCTGAGCCACCCTGGCCTCCAAATCGGACCCAGTGTGGCCCCGCTCAAAAAATCAGACCCAGAGTAGCACAGCCCACCAAATCGGATCCTGAGGGGCCCCGCCCACGAAATCAGACTCAGAGTGGCCCCGCCCACCAAATTGGACCCTGAAGGGCCCCGTCCACCAAATCGGACCCTGAGGAGCCCCGCTCACCAGTCAGACCCTGAGAAGCCCCGCCCACCAAATCGGACCCAGAGTGACCCCGCCCACCAAATCGGACCCTGAAGGGCCCCGCAAATCAAATCGGACCCAGAGTGGCCCCGCCCACGAAATCGGACCCAGAGGGGCCCCGCCCATCAAATCGGACCCTGAGGAGCCCCGCCCACCAAATCGGACCCAGAGTGGCCCCACCCACCAAATCGGACCCTGAGGGGCCCCGCCCATCAAATCGGACCCTGAGGGGCCCCGCCCACCAAATCGGACCCTGAGGAGCCCCGCCCACCAAATCGGACCCAGATTGACCCCACCCACAAAATCGGACCCTGAAGGGCCCCGCCCACCAAATCAGACCCAGAGGTGCCCCACCCACCAAGTCGGACCCTGAAGGGCCCCGCCCACCAAATCGGACCCAGGGGGGCCCCACCCACCAAATCGGACCATGAGGGGCCCCGCCCACCAAATCGGACCATGAGGGGCACCACCCACTAAATCGGACCCAGAGTGGCCCCGCCCACCAAAATAGACCCAGGGGGCTCCACCCACAAAATCAGACCCTAAGGGGCCCCACCCACAAAATCAGACCCTGAGTGGGCCCGGCCACAAAATCAGACCCTGAGGGGCCCCAACCACAAAATCGGACCCCGAGAGACCCCGGCCACAAAATCGAACCTAGAGGGGCCCCAGTCACAAAATAGGACCTTCAGGGTCCCCAACCACAAAATCAGACCCTGAGGTGCCCCGTCACAAAATCGGACCCTGAGGGGCCCCACCCACAAAATCAGACCCTGAGGGGCCCCACCCACAAAACCAGACCCTGAGGGGCCCCAGCTGCAAAATCGGACCCTGAGAGACACCGGCCACAAAATCGAACCCAGAGGGGCCCCAGTCACAAAATCAGACCCTAAGGGGCCCAGGTCACAAAATCGGACCATGAGGGGCCCCACCCACAAAATCATACCCTGAGGGTCCCCGCCCACCAAATTAGACTCTGAGGGGCCCCACCCTCAAAATCAGACCCTGAGGGGCCCCACCCTCAAAATCAGACCCTGAGGGGCCCCAGCCACAAAATCAGAACCTGAGGGGCCCCAGCCACAAAATCAGACCCTGAGGGGCCCCAGCCACAAAATCGGACTCTGAGGGTCCCCACCCACAAAATCGGACCCTGAGGGGCCCCACCCACAAATCCAGACCATGAGGAGAAACGGCCACAAAATCGGACCCTGAGACCCCAGCCACAAAATCGGACCCTGAGGGGCCCCAACCACAAAATCAGACCCTGAGGGGCCCCAGTCACAAAATCGGACCCTGAGGGGCCCCACCCACAAAATCAGACCCTGAGGGACCCCAGCCAAAAAATCAGAACCTGAGGGGCCCCAACCACAAAATCAGAACCTGAGGGGCCCCACCCACAAAATCAGACCATGAGGGACCCCACCCACAAAATCGGACCCTAAGGGGCCCCGCCCACCAAATTAGACCCTGAGGGGCCCCACCCTCAAAATCGGACGCTGAGGGGCCCCACCCACCAAATCAGACCCTGAAGTGCCCCGCCCACCAAATCGGACCCAGAGGTGCCCCGCCCACCAAATCGGACCCTGAAGGGCCCCGCCCACCAAATCGGACCCAGAGGGGCCCCGCCCACCAAATCGGTCCCAGGGGCCCCGCCCACCAAATCGGACCATGAGGGGCCCCGCCCACCAAATCAGACCATGAGGGGCACTGCCCACTAAATCGGACCATGAGGGGCACCGCCCACCAAAATGGACCCAGGGGGCTCAACCGACAAAATCAGACCCTAAGGGGCCCCACCCACAAAATCGGACCCTGAGTGGGCCCGGCCACAAAATCAGACCCTGAAGGGCCCCAACCACAAAATCGGACCCTGAGAGACCCCGGCCACAAAATCGAACCTAGAGGGGCCCCAGTCACAAAATCAGACCCTAAGGGGCCCAGGTCACGAAATCGGACCCTGAGGGGCCCCACCCACAAAATCAGACCCTGAGGGGCCCCGCCCACCAAATTAGACCCTGAGGGGCCCCACCCTTAAAATCAGACCCTGAGGGGCCCCAGCCACAAAATCAGACCCTGAGGGGCCCCAGCCACAAAATCGGACTCTGAGGGGCCCCACCCACCAAATCGGACCCTCAGGGGCCCCGCCCACAAAATCGGACCCTGAGGGGCCCCGCCCTCAAAATCGGACCCTGAGAGGCACCGCCCACCAAATCAGACCTTGAGGGGCCCTGCCAACCATATCGGACTCTGAGGGGCCCCACCCACAAAATCGGACCCTGAGGGCCCCCAACCACAAAATAGGACCATAAGGGGCCCCGCCCTCAAAATCGGACCCTGAGTAGACCTGGCCACAAAATGAGACCCTAAGGGGCCCTAACCACAAAATCGGACCCTGAGGGGCCCCGGCCACAAAATCGAACCCTGAGGGGCCCCACCCACAAAATCGGAACCTGAAGGGCCCCGGCCACAAAATCGGAACCTGAGGGGCCCCGGCCACAAAATCGGACCCTGAGCAGCCCAACCACAAAATCGGACCCTGAGGGGCCCCGGCCACAAAATCGGACCCTGAGGGCCCCCAACCACAAAACCAGACTCTGAGGGGCCCCAACTACAAAATCGGACCCTGAGGGGCCCCAACCACAAAATCGGACCCTGAGGGGCCCCGGCCACAAAATCGGACCCTGAGAGACCCCGGCCACAAAATCGAACCCAGAGGGGCCCCACCCACAAAATTGGACCCTGAGGGGCCCCGCCCACCAAATCGGACCCTGAGGGTCCTCGCCCACAAAATCGGACCCTGATGGGCCCCGCCCTCAAAATCGGACCCTGAGGGGCCCCGTCCACCAAATCGGACCCTGAGGGGCCCCGCGAACCAAATCGGACTCTGAGGGGCCCCACCCACAAAATCAGACCCTGAGGGGCCCCACCCTCAAAATCGGACCCTGAGTGGCCCAACCAACAAAATCGGGCCCTGAGGGGCCCTGGCCACAAAATCGGACCATGAGGGGCCCCGGCCACAAAATCAGACCCTGAGGGGCCCCGGCCACAAAATCGGACCCTGAGGGGTCCTGGCCACAAAATCAGGCCCTGAGGGGCCCCACCCACAAAATCAGACCCTGAGGGGCCCCGGCCTTAAAATCAGACCCTGAGGAGCCCCGGCCATAAAATCGGACCCTGAGGGGCCCCACCCACAAAATCGGACCCTGAGGGGCCCCACCCACAAAATCGTACCCTGAGGGGCCCCACCCACAAAATCAGACCATGAGGGGCCCCACCCACAAAATCGGACCCTGAGGGGCCCCACCCATAAAATCGGACCCTGAGGGGCCCCGGCCATAAAATCGGACCCTGAGGGGCCCCACCCACAAAATCGGACCCTGAGGGGCCACACCCACAAAATCAGACCCTGAGAGGCCACACCCAAAAAATCAGACCCTGAGGGGCCCCACCCACAAAATTGGACCCTGAGGAATCCCGGCCACTAATTCAAATCCTGAGGAGCCCAGGCCACCGAATCGGATCCTGAGGGGCCCCACCCACCAAATCAGACCCTGAGGCCAAAGTGGTCCCTGAGAGGCACCCACATTTAAAACGGATCCTGAGTTGAAAGTCTTGCAGGGGCAGCAGCCAAGTCTCTCTTAAAGGGGCAGCCCAGGCACCATTTCAAACCACTATCTGTACTTCCTTCAGGAAATACACATCTAGTTATAGTGGTTTGAAAAAACCACTATATTGTAATCCGAACGCTGCTAACTTATTCTTCTTCTTATTATTATTATTATTAAGTTGATTTCCGCAATTAATACAGCCCGAACCGCTACACGCACAGACGCCGTTGAGGTGTCGTTTCGAAGCCAGCGTCCACGAGAGGTGTGCTAAGTATTTTTCGTGTCGATCGGATTTGTAGTTTTTGCGCAATTTGCGTTTGAAATTTTTTTTTCCCGTCATTGGAATGCACTGTCTCCAATGCTTTTCAATGGGTAATGGCAAAACGTGCCCTGAGGCGATTGAAATGGCAGTTGAGCTCATTGATATGCGCAGGCAGACCCAGTTACTATGCCAACACCTACGAACGTCACATGACATCCCAAGGACAGAGCTTCTGCCACATAATATCAGCTCTTAAAGTGAAACCCACAGCACAAATGCAAATCTAGCTTCATCACATGACACATGCCCCTGAGATAGAATGTGCGACAAAGTGGATTTAGAAGCCCAGTGAGCCACCCTGGCTCTTAAAGGGCCGACGTGCCACAGTGATTCTTAAAGGGCCAGCGCACCGAAATGAGTCTTAAAGGGGCGGCGCGCCAAATCGAAAGCTGAGTGACCCCGGCCTCCAAATCGGAGGCTGAGTCACCCCGGCCTCCAAATCGGAGGCTGAACCACCCCGGCCTCCAAATCGGAGGCTGAGCCACCCTGGCCTCCAAATCGGACCCAGTGTGGCCCCGCTCAAAAAATCAGACCCAGAGTAGCACAGCCCACCAAATCGGATCCTGAGGGGCCCCGCCCACGAAATCAGACTCAGAGTGGCCCCGCCCACCAAATTGGACCCTGAAGGGCCCCGTCCACCAAATCGGACCCTGAGGAGCCCCGCTCACCAGTCAGACCCTGAGAAGCCCCGCCCACCAAATCGGACCCAGAGTGACCCCGCCCACCAAATCGGACCCTGAAGGGCCCCGCCCATCAAATCAGACCCAGAGTGGCCCCGCCCACGAAATCGGACCCAGAGGGGCCCCGCCCATCAAATCGGACCCTGAGGAGCCCCGCCCACCAAATCGGACCCAGAGTGGCCCCACCCACCAAATCGGACCCTGAGGGGCCCCGCCCATCAAATCGGACCCTGAGGGGCCCCGCCCACCAAATCGGACCTTGAGGAGCCCCGCCCACCAAATCGGACCCAGATTGACCCCACCCACAAAATCGGACCCTGAAGGGCCCCGCCCACCAAATCGGACCCAGAGGTGCCCCACCCACCAAGTCGGACCCTGAAGGGCCCCGCCCACCAAATCGGACCCAGGGGGCCCCGCCCACCAAATCGGACCATGAGGGGCCCCGCCCACCAAATCGGACCATGAGGGGCACCACCCACTAAATCGGACCCAGAGTGGCCCCGCCCACCAAAATAGACCCAGGGGGCTCCACCCACAAAATCAGACCCTAAGGGGCCCCACCCACAAAATCAGACCCTGAGTGGGCCCGGCCACAAAATCAGACCCTGAGGGGCCCCAACCACAAAATCGGACCCCGAGAGACCCCGGCCACAAAATCGAACCTAGAGGGGCCCCAGTCACAAAATAGGACCTTCAGGGTCCCCAACCACAAAATCAGACCCTGAGGTGCCCCGGTCACAAAATCGGACCCTGAGGGGCCCCACCCACAAAATCAGACCCTGAGGGGCCCCACCCACAAAACCAGACCCTGAGGGGCCCCAGCTGCAAAATCGGACCCTGAGAGACACCGGCCACAAAATCGAACCCAGAGGGGCCCCAGTCACAAAATCAGACCCTAAGGGGCCCAGGTCACGAAATCGGACCATGAGGGGCCCCACCCACAAAATCATACCCTGAGGGGCCCCGCCCACCAAATTAGACTCTGAGGGGCCCCACCCTCAAAATCAGACCCTGAGGGGCCCCACCCTCAAAATCAGACCCTGAGGGGCCCCAGCCACAAAATCAGACCCTGAGGGGCCCCAGCCACAAAATCGGACTCTGAGGGGCCCCACCCACAAAATCGGACCCTGAGGGGCCCCACCCACAAATCCAGACCATGAGGGGAAACGGCCACAAAATCGGACCCTGAGACCCCAGCCACAAAATCGGACCCTGAGGGGCCCCAACCACAAAATCAGACCCTGAGGGGCCCCAGTCACAAAATCGGACCCTGAGGGGCCCCACCCACAAAATCAGACCCTGAGGGACCCCAGCCAAAAAATCAGAACCTGAGGGGCCCCAACCACAAAATCAGAACCTGAGGGGCCCCACCCACAAAATCAGACCATGAGGGACCCCACCCACAAAATCGGACCCTAAGGGGCCCCGCCCAACAAATTAGACCCTGAGGGGCCCCACCCTCAAAATCGGTCGCTGAGGGGCCCCACCCACAAAATCGGACCCTGAGAGACCCCGGCCACAAAACCAAACCCAGAGGGGCCTCAGTCACAAAATCAGACCCTAAGGGGCCCCGGCCACAAAATCGGACCCTGAGGGGCCCCACCCACAAAATCAGACCCTGAGGGACCCCAGCCACAAAATCGAACCCTGAGGGGCCCCACCCACAAAATCGGACCCTGAGGGGACCCACCCACAAATCCAGACCCTGAGGGGCTCCTGCCACAAAATCGGACCCTGAGAGACCCCGGCCACAAAATCGGACCCTGAGGGGCCCCAACCACAAAATCAGACCCTGAGGGTCGCCCGGTCACAAAATCGGACCATGAGGGGCCCCACCCACAGAATCGGACCCTGATGGGCCCCAGCCACAAAATCAGACCCTGAGGGGCCCCAGCCACAAAATCGGACCCTGAGGGGCCCCACCCACAAAATCGGACCCTGAGTGGCCCCACCCACAAAATCAGACCCTGAGGGCCCCGCCCACCAAATTAGACCCTGAGGGGCCCCACACTCAAAATCGGACCCTGAGGGGCCACAGCCACAAAATCAGACCATGAGGGGCCCCAGCCACAAAATCGGACCCTGAGGGGCCCCACCCACAAAATCGGACCCTGATGGGCCCCACCCTCAAATCCAGACCCTGAGGGGCCCCAGCCACAAAATCGGACCCTGAGAGACCCCGGCCACAAAATCGGACCCTGAGGGGCCCCGCCCACCAAATTAGACCCTGAGGGGCCCCACCCTCAAAATCGGTCCCTGAGGGGCCCCGGCCACAAAATCGGACCCTGAGGGGACCCGGCCACAAAATCGGACCCTAAGGGGCCCCACCCGCAAAATCGGACCCTGAGGGGCCCCAGCCACAAAATCGGACCCTGAGAGACCCCGGCCACAAAATCGGACCCTGAGGGACCCCAGCCACAAAATGAGACCCTGAGGGACCCCAGCCACAAAATCAAACCCTGAGGGGCCCCAGCCACAAAATCGGACCCTGAGGGACCCCAGCCACAAAATGAGACCCTGAGGGACCCCAGCCACAAAATCAAACCCTGAGGGGCCCCAGCCACAAAATCAGACCCTGAGGGGCCCCAACCACAAAATCAGACCCTGAGGGGCCCCGGTCACAAAATCGGACCCTGAGGGACCCCAGCCACAAAATCAGACCCTGAGGGACCCCAGCCACAAAATCAGACCCTGAGGGGCCCCAGCCACAAAATCAGACCCTGAGGGACCCCAGCCACAAAATCAGACCCTGAGGGGCCCCAGCCACAAAATCGGACCCTGAGGGGCCCCACCCACAAAATCGGACCCTGAGGGGCCCACCCTCAAAATCGGTCCCTGAGGGGCCCCGGCCACAAAATCGGACCCTGAGGGGCCCTGGCCACAAAATCGGACCCTGAGGGGCCCCACCCGCAAAATCGGACCCTGAGGGGCCCCGGCCACAAAATCGGACCTTGAGGGGCCCCACCCGCAAAATCGGACTCTAAGGGGCCCCACCCGCAAAATCGGACCCTGAGGGGCCCCACCCGCAAAATCGGACCCTGAGGGGCCCCACCCGCAAAATCAGACCCTGAGGGGCCCCACCCGCAAAATCAGACCCTGAGGGGCTCCACCCGCAAAATTGGACCCTGAGGGGCCCCGGCCCCAAAAATCGGACCCTGAGGGGCCCCAACCACAAAATCGGACCCTGAGAGGCACTGGCTACAAAATGGGAACCTGAGGGGCCCCGGACACAAAATCGGACCCTGAGGGGCCCAACCCACAAAATCAGACTCAGTGTCCCCGCCCACCAAATTGGACCCTGAAGGGCCCCGCCCACCAAATCGGACCCAGAGTGGCCCCGCCCACCAAATTGGACCCTGAGAGGCCCCGCCCACCAAATCGGACCCTAAGGGGCCCCACCCGCAAAATCGGACCCTGAGGGGCCCCACCCGCAAAATCAGACCCTGAGGGGCTCCACCCTCAAAATCGGACCCTGAGGGGCCCCGGCCCCAAAAATCGGACCCTGAGGGGCCCCAACCACAAAATCGGACCCTGAGAGGCACAGGCTACAAAATCGGACCCTGAGGGGCCCCGGACACAAAATCAGACCCTGAGGGGCCCAACCCACAAAATCAGACTCAGTGTCCCCGCCCACCAAATCGGACCCTGAAGGGCCCCGCCCACCAAATCGGACCCAGAGTGGCCCCGCCCACCAAATTGGACCCTGAGGGGCCCTGCCCACCAAATTGGACCCTGAGGGGCCCCACCCACAAAATCGGACCCAGAGTGGCCCGCCCACCAAATCAGACCTAGAGTGGCCCGCCCACCAAATCAGACCTAGAGTGGCCCCACTCACCAAATCGGACCCCGAGGGGCCCCACCCACCAAATCGGACCCCGAGGGGCCCCGCCCACCAAATCTGACCCTGAGGGGCCCCGCTCACCAAATCGGACCCCGAGGGATCCCGCCCACCAAATCGGACCCCGAGGGTCCCCGCCAACCAAATTGGACCCTGAGGGGCCCCACCCACCAAATCGGACTCTGATAGATCCCACCCACCAAATCAGACCCTGAGGGGCCCAGCTCACCAAATCGGACCCAGAGTGGCCCCGCCCACCAAATCGGACCCAGAGTGGCCCCGCCCACCAAATCAGACCCAGAGTGGCCCGCCCACCAAATTGTACCCTGAGGGGCCCCGCCCACCAACTTGGACCCTGAGGGGCCCCACCCACCAAATTGGACACTGAGGGGCCCCACCCACCAAATTGGACACTGAGGGGCCCCGGCCACAAAATTGGACCGAGGGGTCCCACCCACCAAATTGGACCCTGAGGGGCCCCGCCCACCAAATCGGACCCTGAGGGGCCTCGCTCACCAAATCGGACCCTGAGTCTTGCAGGTGCAGAAGGCAAGTCTCTCTTAAAGGGGCAGCCTGGGCAGCATTTCAAACCACTATCTGTACTTCCTTCAGGAAATACACATCTAGTTATTATTATTAAGTTGATTTCCGCAATTAATACGGCCCGAACCGCTACACGCACAGACTCCATTGAGGTGTCGTTTCGAAGCCAGCGTCTATGAGAGGTGTGCTAAGTATTTTTCGTGTCGATCGGATTTGTAGTTTTTGCGCAATTTGCGTTTGAAAATTTTTTTTCCCGTCATTGGAATGCACTGTCTCAATGCATTTGAATGGGAAATGGCAAAACATGCCCTGAGGTGATTGAAATGGCAGTTGAGCTCATTGATATACGCAGGCAGACCCAGTTACTATGCCAACGCCTACGAACGTCACATGACCTCTCCAAGACAGAGCTTCTGCCACATAATATCAGCTCTTAAAGCAAAACCCACACCACAAATGCAAATCTAGCTTCATCACATGACACTTGCCCCATGACACTTTGGGCCGACGCGCCAAAGTGATTCTTAAAGAGCCGGCGCACAAAAATGAGTCTTGAAGGGCCGGCGCGCCAAATCGAAAGCTGAGTGACCCAAGGCTCCAAATCGGAGGCTGATAGACCCTGGCCTACAAAAAGGAGGCTGAGCCACCCTGGCATCCAAGTTGGACCCAGAGTGGCCCCGCCCACCAAATCGGACCCAGAGTGGCCCCGCCCAAAAAATCAGACCCAGAGTGGCCCCACCCACCAAATTGGACCCTGAGGGGCCCCACCCACAAAATCGGACCCTGAGGCCAAAGTGGCCCCTGAGAGGCACCCACAGTTAAAACGGATCCTGAGTTGAAAGTCTTGCAGGGGCAGCAGCCAAGTCTCTCTTAAAGGGGCAGCCCGGGCACCATTTCAAACCACTATCTGTACTTCCTTCAGGAAATACACATCTAAGTTATTATTATTATAGTGGTTTGAAAAAACCACTATATTGTAATCCGAACGCTGCTAACTTATTCTTCTTATTATTATTATTAAGTTGATTTCCGCAATTAATACGGCCCGAACCGCTACACGCACAGACTCCGTTGAGGTGTCGTTTCGAAGCCAGCGTCAATGAGAGGTGTGCTAAGTATTTTTCGTGTCGATCGGATTTGTAGTTTTTGCGCAATTTGCGTTTGAAAAATTTTTTTCCGGTCATTGGAATGCACTGTCTCCAATGCATTTGAATGGGGAAATGGCAAAACGTGCCCTGAGGCGATTGAAATGGCAGTTGAGCTCATTGATATGCGCACGCAGACCCAGTTACTATGCCAACGCCTACGAACGTCACATGACCTCTCCAAGACAGAGCTTCTGCCACATAATATTAGCTCGTAAAGCAAAACCCACAGCACAAAGGCAAATCTAGCTTCATCACATGACGTATGCCCCTGAGAGAGAATGTGCGCCAAAGTGGATTTAGAAGCCCAGTGAGCCACCCTGGCTCTTAAAGGGCAGACGCGCCAAAGTGATTCTTAAAGAGCCGGCGCACCAAAATGAGTCTTAAAGGGCCGGCACGCCAAATCGAAAGCGGAGTGACCCAAGGCTCCAAATCGGAGGCTGACAGACCCTGGCCTACAAAAAGGAGGCTGAGCCACCCTGGCATCCAAATTGGACCCCGAGTGGCGCCGCCCACCAAATCGGACCCAGAGTGGCCCCGCCCACCAAATCAGACCCAGAGTGGCCCCACCCACCAAATTGGACCTTACGGGCCCCAGTCACAAAATCGGACCCTAAGGGGCCCCACCCACAAAATCGGACCCTGAGGGGATCCGGCCACAAAATCAGACCCTGAGGGGCCCCGGCCACAACATCGGACCCTGAGGGTCCCCACTCACAAAATCGGACCCTGAGGGGCCCCACCCACAAAATCGGACCCTGAGGCCAAAGTGGCCCCTGAGAGGCACCCACAGTTAAAACGGATCCTGAGTTGAAAGTCTTGCAGGGGCAGCAGCCAAGTCTCTCTTAAAGGGGCAGCCCGGGCACCATTTCAAACCACTATCTGTACTTGCTTCAGGAAATACACATCTAGTTCTTCTTATTATAGTGGTTTGAAAAAACCACTATATTGTAATCCGAACGCTGCTAACTTATTCTTCTTCTTATTATTATTATTAAGTTGATTTCCGCAATTAATACGGCCCGAATCGCTACACGCACAGAATCCGTTGAGGTGTCGTTTCGAAGCCAGCGTCAATGAGAGGTGTGCTAAGTATTTTTCGTGTCGATCGGATTTGTAGTTTTTGCGCAATTTGCGTTTGAAATTTTTTTTTCCGGTCACTGGAATGCACTGTCTCCAATGCATTTGAATGGGGAAATGGCAAAACGTGCCCTGAGGCGATTGAAATGGCAGTTGAGCTCATTGATATGCGCAGGCAGACCCAGTTACTATGCCAACGCCTACGAACGTCACATGACCTCTCCAAGACAGAGCTTCTGCCACATAATATCAGCTCTTAAAGCAAAACCCACAGCACAAAGGCAAATCTAGCTTCATCACATGACGTATGCCCCTGAGAGAGAATGTGCGCCAAAGTGGATTTAGAAGCCCAGTGAGCCACCCTGGCTCTTAAAGGGCCGACGCGCCAAAGTGATTCTTAAAGAGCCGGCGCACCAAAATGAGTCTTAAAGGGCCGGCACGCCAAATCGAAAGCGGAGTGACCCAAGGCTCCAAATCGGAGGCTGATAGACCCTGGCCTACAAAAAGGAGGCTGAGCCACCCTGGCATCCAAATTGGACCCCGAGTGGCGCCGCCCACCAAATCGGACCCAGAGTGGCCCCGCCCACCAAATCAGACCCAGAGTGGCCTCACCCACCAAATTGGACCTGACGGGCCCCACTCACAAAATCGGACCCTAAGGGGCCCCACCCACAAAATCGAACCCTGAGGGGATCCGACCACAAAATCAGACCCTGAGGGGCCCCGGCCACAACATCGGACCCTGAGGGTCCCCACTCACAAAATTGGACCCTGAGGGGCCCCACCCACAAAATCGGACCCTGAGGGGCCCGAACCACAAAATCGGACCCTGAGGGGCCCCGGCCACAAAATCGAACCCTCACGGGCCCCGGCCACAAAATCGGACCCTGAGGGGCCCCGGCCACAAAATCGGACCCTGAGGGGCCCCGCCTACAAAATTGAACCCTGAGGGGCCCCAACCACAAAATTGGATCCTGAGGGGCCCCACCCACAAAATCGGATCCTGAGGGGCCCCAACCACAATATCGGACCCTGAGGGGCCCCACCCACAAAATCAGACCCTGAGGGCCCCGGTCACAAAATTGGATCCTGAGGGGCCCCAACCACAAAATCGAACCCTGAGGGGCCCCAACCACAAAATCGGACCCTGAGGGGCCCCACCCACAAAATTGGACCCTGAGGGGCCCCACCCACAAAATTGGATCCTGAGGGGCCCCACCCACAAAATTGGACCCTGAGGGGCCCCGGCCAAAACACTGGACCCTGAGAGGCCCCACCCACAAAATTGGACCCTGAGGGGGCCCCGGCCACAAAATCGGACCCTGAGGGGCCCCGGACACAAAATCGGATCCTGAGGGGCCCCAACCACAAAATCGGACCCTGAGAGGCTCCGGACACAAAATCGGACCCTGAGGGGCCCCAACCACAAAATCAGACCCTGAGAGGCACCGGCCACAAAATCGGACCCTGAGGGGCAACGGACAAAAAATCAGACCCTGAGGGGCCCCCGGCCACAAAATCAGACTCAGTGTCCCCGCCCACCAAATCGGACCCTGAAGTTCCCCGCCCACCAAATCGGACCCAGAGTGGCCCCGCCCACCAAATCAGACCCAGAGTGGCCCAGCCCACCAAATCAGACCCTGAGGGGCCCCGCCCACCAAATCGGACCCTGAGGGGCCCCGCCCACCAAATCGGACCCTGAGGGGGACCGCCCACCAAATCGGACCCTGAGGTGCCCCGCCCACCAAATTGGACCCTGAGGGGCCCCGCCCACCAATTCGGACCCTGAGGGGCCCCGCCCACTAAATCGGATTCTGAAAGGCCCCAACCACAAAATCGGACCCTGAGGGGCCCCACCCACAAAATCGGAACCTGAGGGGCCCCGCTGACCAAATTGAACTCTGAGGGGCCCCACCCACAAAATCGGACCCTGAGTGGCCCCGCCCACCAAATTGGACCCTGAG
This sequence comes from Dendrobates tinctorius, assembly GCF_039654945.1. Classification (NCBI taxonomy): domain Eukaryota; kingdom Metazoa; phylum Chordata; class Amphibia; order Anura; family Dendrobatidae; genus Dendrobates; species Dendrobates tinctorius. The sequence continues at coordinate 4,745,201 of NW_027361776.1, read as the reverse complement.
GGGCCCCGCCCACCAAATCGGACCCTGAGTGGCCCCGTCCACCAAATCGGACCCTAAGGGGCCCCTCCCTTTTTTTTGAAAAAAACACTATATTGTAATCCGAACACTGCTAACTTATTCTTCTTATTATTATTATAGTGGTTTGAAAAAACCACTATATTGTAATCCGAACGCTGCTAACTTATTCTTCTTCTTATTATAGTGGTTTGAAAAAACCACTATATTGTAATCCGAACGCTGCTAACTTATTCTTCTTCTTCTTCTTATTATTATTATTAAGTTGATTTCCGCAATTAATGCAGCCCGAACCGCTACACGCACAGACTCCGTTGAGGTGTCGTTTCGAAGCCAGCGTCCATGAGAGGTGTGCTAAGTATTTTTCGTGTCGATCGGATTTGTAGTTTTTACGCAATTTGCGTTTGAAATTTTTTTTTCCCGTCATTGGAATGCACTGTGTCAATGCTTTTCAATGGGAAGCTTAAAACGTGCCCTGAGGCGATTGAAATGGCAGTTGAGCTCATTGATATGCGCAGGCAGACCCAGTTACTATGCCAACGCCTACGAACGTCACATGACATCTCCAGAACAGAGCTTTTGCCACATAATATCAGCTCTTAAAGCTAAACCCACGGCACAAATGCAAATCTAGCTTCATCACATGACGCATGCCCCTGAGAGAGAATGTGTGCGCCAAAGTGGATTTAGAAGCCCAGTGAGCCACCCTGGCTCTTAAAGGGCCGACGCGCCAAATTGATTCTTAAAGAGCCGGCGCACCAAAATGAGTCTTAAAGGGCCGGCGCGCCAAATCGAAAGCTGAGTGACCCAAGGCTCCAAATCGGAGGCTGATAGACCCTGGCCTACAAAAAGTAGGCTGAGCAACCCTGGCATCCAAATCGGACCCAGAGTGGCCCCGCCCACGAAGTCGGACCCAGAGTGGCCTCGCCCACCAAATCAGACCCAGAGTGGCCCCGCCCACCAAATTGGACCCTGAGGAGCCCCACCCACAAAATCGGACCCTGAAGGCCCCACCCACAAAATTGGACCCTGAGGGGCCCCACCCACAAAATCGGACCCTGAGGGGCCCCACCTACAAAATTGAACCCCGAGGGGCCCCAACCACAAAATCGGACCCTGAGGGGCCCCAACCACAAAATCGGACCCAGAGTGGACCTGCCCACCAAAATGGACCCAGGGGGCTCCACCCACAAAATCAGACCCTAAGGGGCCCCACCCACAAAATCGGACCCTGAGTAGACCCGGCCACAAAATCAGACCCTGAGGGGCCCCAACCACAAAATCGGACCCTGAGGGGCCCCGGCCACAAAATCGGACCCTGAGGGGCCCCAGCCACAAAATCGGACCCTGAGGGTCCCCGGCCACAAAATCGGACCCTGAGCGGCCCAACCACAAAATCGGACCCTGAGAGGCCCCGGCCACAAAATCGGACCCTGAGGGGCCCCAGCCACAAAATCGGACCCTGAGGGGCCCCGGCCACGAAATCGGACCCTGACGGGTGCCGGCCACAAAATCGGACCCTGAGGGGCCCCAACCACAAAACCGGACCCTGAGGGGCCCCAACCACAAAATCGGACCCTGAGGGGCCCCAACCACAAAATCGGACCCTGAGGGGCCCCGGCCACAAAATCTGACCCTGAGAGACCCCGGCCACAAAATCGAACCCAGAGGGGCCCCACCCACAAAATTGGACCCTGAGCGCCCCCAACCACAAAATCGGACCCTCAGGGGCCCCGGCCACAAAATCGGACCCTCAGGGGCCCCGCCCTCAAAATCGGACCCTCAGGGGCCCCGCCCTCAAAATCGGACCCTGAGAGGCCCCGCCCACCAAATCAGACCCTGAGGGGCCCCGCCAACCAAATCGGACTCTAAGGGGCCCCACCCACAAAATCAGACCCTGAGGGCCCCCAACCACAAAATAGGACCCTAAGGGGCCCCACCCTCAAAATCGGACCCTGAGTAGACCCGGCTACAAAATCAGACCCTGAGGGGCCCCAACCACAAAATCGGACCCTGAGGGGCCCAGGCCACAAAATCGAACCCTGAGGGGCCCCACCCTCAAAATCGGATCCTGAGGGGCCCAACCAACAAAATCGGACTCTGAGGGGCCCCAGCCACAAAATCGGACACTGAGGGGCCCCACCCACAAAATCAGACCTGAGGGGATCCCGCCACAAAATCAAACCCTGAGGGGCCCCACCCACAAAATCGGACCCTGAGGGGCCCCAACCACAAAATCGGACCCTGAGGGGCCCCGGCCACAAAATCGGACCCTGAGGGGCCCCGGCCACAAAATCGGACCCTGAGGGGCCCCGCCTACAAAATCGGACCCTGAGGGGATCCGGCCACAAAATTAGACCCTGAGGGGCCCCACCCACAAAATTGGACCCTGAGGGGCCCCACCCACAAAATCGGACCCTGAGGGGCCCCACCCACAAAATCGGACCCTGAGGGGCCACACCCACAAAATCGGACCCTGAGGGGCCACACCCACAAAATCGGAGCCTGAGGGATCCCCGCCAACAATTCAAGCCCTGAGGAGCCCAGGCCAAGGAATCAGATCCTGAGGCGCCCCACCCACCAAATCAGACCCTGAGGCCAAAGTGGCCCCTGAGAGGCACTCACAGTTAAAATGGATCCTGAGTTGAAAGTCTTGCAGAGGCAGCAGGCAAGTCTCTCTTAAAGGGGCAGCCCGGGCACCATTTCAAACCACTATCTGTACTTCCTTCAGGAAATACACATCTAGTATTATTATTGCTATTCAGTTGATTTCCGCAATTAATGCGGCCCGAACCGCTACACGCACAGACTCCGTTGAGGCCTCGTTTCGAAGCCAGTGTCCACGAGTGGTGTGCTAAGTATTTTTCGTGTCGCTCGGATTTGTAGTTTTTGCGCAATTTGCGTTTGAAAAAACATTTTCCTCAATGCATTTCAATGGGAGAATGTTGCCATAGGGAAAACATGGGACAGTCGTGAGGTGGCAGTTAAGCTCATTGATATGTGCAGGCACACCCAGTTACTATGCCAACGCCTACGAAATTCACATGACCTCTCCAGGACAGAGTTTCTGGCAGATAATTTCTGCTCTTAAAGCGAAACCCACAGCATAAATGCAAATCTAGCTTTATCACATTACGCATGCCCCTGAGAGAGAATGTGCGCCAAAGTGGATTTAGAAGCCCAGTGAGCCAAACTGGCTCTTAAAGGGCCGACGCGCCAAAGTTATTCTTAAAGGGCCGGCGCACCGAAATGAGTCTAAAAGGGCTGGCGCGCCAAATCGAAAGCTGAGTGACCCCAGGCTCCAAATCGGAGGCTGAGCCACCCTGGCCTCCAAATCGGACCCAACGTGGCCCTGCTCAAAAAGTCAGACCCTGAGTGACCCCACCCACCAAAACGGACCCAGAGTGGCACAGCCCACCAAATCGGACCCTGAGGGGAACCGCCCACCAAATTGGACCCTGAAGGGCCCCACCCACCAAATCAGACCCAGAGTGGCCCCGCCCACCAAATCGGACCCTGAGGGACCCCGCTCAACAAAACGGACCCAGAGTGGCCCCACCCACCAAATCGGACCAAGAGCGGTCCCACCCACAAAATCGGAACCTGAGGGGCCCCAACCACAAAATCGGACCCTGAGGAGCCCCGGCTACAAAATCGGGCCCTGAAGGGCCCCACCCACAAAATTGGACCCTGAAGGGCCCCGGCCACAAAATCGGACCCTAAGGGGCCCCACCCACAAAATCAGACCCTGAGGGGATCCGGCCACAAAATTAGACCCTGAGGGGCCCCGGCCACAAATCGGACCCTGAGGGGCCCCAACCACAAAATCGGACCCCGAGGGGCCCCACCCACGAATTAGGAGCCTGAGGGATCCCGGCCAACAATTCAAGCCCTGAGGAGCCCAGGCCAAGGAATCAGATCCTGAGGGGCCCCACCCACCAAATCAGACCCTGAGGCCAAAGTGGCCCCTAAGAGGCACTCACAGTTAAAAAGGATCCTGAGTTGAAAGTCTTGCAGGGGCAGCAGGCAAGTCTCTCTTAAAGGGGCAGCCCGGGTACCATTTCAAACCACTATCTGTACTTCCTTCAGGAAATACACATCTAGTTCTTCTTCTTCTTATTATTATTAAGTTGATTTCCGCAATTAATGCGGCCCGAACCGCTACACGCACAGACTCCGGTGAGGTGTCGTTTCGAAGCCAGCGTCCATGAGAGGTGTGCTAAGTATTTTTCGTGTCGATCGGATTTGTAGTTTTTGCGCAATTTGCGTTTGAAAATTTTTTTTCCCGTCATTGGAATGAATTGTCTCCAATGCTTTTCAATAGGAAATGGCAAAACGTGCCCTGAGGCGATTGAAATGACAGTTGAGCTCATTGATATGCGCAGGCAGAACCAGTTACTATGCCAACGCCTACGAACTTCACTTGAACCCCAGCACAGAGCCTCTGCCACATAATATCAGCTCTTAAAGCGAAACCCACAGCACAAATGCAAATCTAGCTTCATCACATGACACATGCCCCTGAGAGAGAATGTGTGCGCCAAAGTAGATTTAAAAGAAGCCCAGTCAGCCAAACTAGCTCTTAAAGGGCCAACGCGCCAAAGTGATTGTTAAAGGGCCAGCGCACCCAAATGAGTCTTAAAGGGCCGACACACCAAATCGGAGACTGAGCCACCCCGGCCTCCAAATCGGAGGCTGATCCACCCCGGCCTCCAAATCGGAGCCTGATCCACCCCGGCCTCCAAATCGGAGGCTGATCGACCCAGGCCTCCAAATCGGAGGCTGAGCCACCCCGGCCTCCAAATCGGAGGCTGATCGACCCAGGCCTCCAAATCGGAGGCTGAGCCACCCCGGCCTCCAAATCGGAGGCTGAGCCACCCCGGCCTCCAAATCGGAGGCTGAGCCACCCCGGCCTCCAAATCGGAGGCTGAGCCACCCCGGCCTCCAAATAGGAGGCTGAGCCACCCCGGCCTCCAAATAGGAGGCTGAGCCACCCCGGCCTCCAAATAGGAGGCTGAGCCACCCCGGCCTCCAAATAGGAGGCTGAGCCACCCCGGCCTCCAAATAGGAGGCTGAGCCACCCCGGCCTCCAAATCGGAGGCTGAGCCACCCCGGCTTCCAAATCGGAGGCTGAGCCACCCGGGCCTCCAAATCGGAGGCTGAGCCACCCCGGCCTCCAAATCGGAGGCTGAGCCACCCCGGCCTCCAAATCGGAGGCTGAGTCACCCCGGCCTCCAAATCTTACCCAGAGGCCAAAGTGGCCCCTGAGAGGCACCCACATTTAAAACGGATCCTGAGTTGAAAGTCTTGCAGGGGCAGCAGGCAAGTCTCTCTTAAAGGGGCAGCCCGGGCACCATTTCAAACCACTATCTGTACTTCCTTCAGGAAATACACATCTAGTATTATTATTACTATTCAGTTGATTTCCGCAATTAATGCGGCCCGAACCGCTACACGCACAGACTCCGTTGAGGTGTCGTTTCGAAGCCAGCGTGCATGAGAGGTGTGCTAAGTATTTTTCGTGTCGATTGGATTTGTAGTTTTTGCGCAATTTGCGTTTGAAAAAACATTTTCCTGTCATTGGAATGCACTGTCTCAATGCATTTTAATGGGAAAATGTTGCCATAGGGAAAACATGGGGCAGTCGTGAGGTGGCAGTTATGCTGATTGATATGCGTAGGCCAGGGCCGGCGTCAGCACCCGGGAAAGTGCCAGGGCCCTGGCGAGATGGGAGGACCCACTCACGCTGTCTGGGATACCCGCCGGCCGCCGCCACGCCCCCCATGTACTGACCTCATCCTGCGCCCTCCATGAGGGACCCACACAGTGATGCAGCCCCTTACTGCCAGCAATGATCATCGCTTCCTTCGGCTGTAATCTTGTGTGCGGTGTTGACACAGGACCTGTGATGAGGTCACAGGAGGGGAGGAGTCAGGGGTCACGTGATCAGGGTGGCTGCAGGACATTGCTGTGCTGGTCGCTTATCATTATGTTGCTAGTCTGGATGGATGAGGTAACGTTTATGTGTGGGACAGTGGGGTCAGGGAGGTGGATGTAGCAGAGCCGTGTGTGTACTTGTGTGGGGTCAGGAGGAGGGGGGTTTTACAAGGTGGATGTAGCAGAGCCGTGTGTGTACTTGTGTGGGGTCAGGAGGGGTTTACAAGGTGTATGGAGCAGAGCCGTGTGTGTACTTGTGTGGGGTCAGGAGGAGGGGGGTTTTACAAGGTGGATGTAGCAGAGCCGTGTGTGTACTTGTGTGGGGTCAGGAGGGGTTTACAAGGTGTATGGAGCAGAGCTGTGTGTACGAGGTGTACGGAGCAGAGCCGTGTGTGTACGATGTGTACGAGGTGGATGTAGCAGAACCGTGTGTGTATTTGTGTGGGTCAGGAGGTGTTTTACAAGGTGGATGTAGCAGAGCCGTGTGTGTACTTATGTGGGGTCAGGAGGGGTTTACAAGGTGGATGTAGCAGAGCCATGTGTGTACTTGTGTGGGGTCAGGAGGTGTTTTACAAGGTGGATGTAGCAGAGCCATGTGTGTACTTGTGTGGGGTCAGGAGGTTTTTTTTATAAGGTGGATGTAGCAGAGCCATGTGTGTACTTTGTGTGGGGTCAGGAGGGGTTTACAAGGTGGATGTAGCAGAGCCATGTGTGTACTTATGTGGGGTCAGGAGGTGTTTTACAAGGTGGATGTAGCAGAGCCGTGTATGTACTTGTGTAGGGTCAGGAGGGGTTTACAAGGTGGATGTAGCAGAGCCATGTGTGTAGTTATGTGGGGTCAGGAGGTGTTTTACAAGGTGGATGTAGCAGAGCCGTGTGTGTACTTATGTGGGGTCAGGAGGTGTTTTACAAGGTGGATGTAGCAGAGCCGTGTGTGTACTTGTGTGGGGTCAGGAGGAGGGGGTTTTACAAGGTGGATGTAGCAGAGCCGTGTGTGTACTTGTGTGGGGTCAGGAGGAGGGGGTTTTACAAGGTGGATGTAGCAGAGCCGTGTGTGTACTTGTGTGGGGTCAGGAGGTGTTTTACAAGGTGGATGTAGCAGAGCCGTGTGTGTACTTGTGTGGGGTCAGGATGGGTTTACAAGGTGGATGTAGCAGTGCCGTGTGTGTACTTGTGTGGGGTCAGAAGGAGGGGTTTTACAAGGTGGATGTAGCAGAGCCGTGTGTGTACTTGTGTGGGGTCAGGAGGGGTTTTACAAGGTGGATGTAGCAGAGCCGTGTGTGTACTTGTGTGGGGTCAGGAGGTGTTTTACATGGTGGATGTAGCAGAGCCGTGTGTGTACTTGTGTGGGGTCAAGAGGGGTTTTACAAGGTGTATGTAGCAGAGCCGTGTGTGTACTTGTGTGGGGTCAGGAGGGGTTTTACATGGTGGATGTAGCAGAGCCGTGTGTGTACTTCTGTGGGGTCAGGAGGGTTTTACAAGGTGGATGTAGCAGAGCCGTGTGTGTACTTGTGTGGGGTCAGGAGGGGTTTAACAAGGTGTATGTAGCAGAGCCATGTGTGTACTTCTGTGGGGTCAGGAGGGGTTTTACAAGGTGGATGTAGCAGAGCCGTGTTTTCTTTGGTGGAGTCAGGAGGGGTTTACAAAGTGTACGGAGCAGAGCCGTGTGTGTACGAGGTGTATGGAGCAGAGCCGTGTGTGTACTTGTGTGGGGTCAGGAGGAGTTGACAAGGTGGATGTAGCAGAGCCATGTGTGTACTTGTGTGGGTCAGGAGGTGTTTTACAAGGTGGATGTAGCAGAGCCGTGTGTGTACTTGTGTGGGGTCAGGAGGGGTTTTACAAGGTGGATGTAGCAGAGCCGTGTGTGTACTTGTGTGGGTCAGGAGGTGTTTTACAAGGTGGATGTAGCAGAGCCGTGTGTACTTGTGTGGGGTCAGGAGGTGTTTTACAAGGTGGATGTAGCAGAAGAACCGTGTGTGTACTTGTGTAGGGTCAGGAGGGGTTTACAAGGTGGATGTAGCAGAGCCATGTGTGTACTTATGTGGGGTCAGGAGGTGTTTTAAAAGGTGGATGTAGCAGAGCCGTGTGTGTACTTGTGTGGGGTCAGGAGGAGGGGGTTTTACAAGGTGGATGTAGCAGAGCCATGTGTGTACTTATGTGGGGTCCGGAGGTGTTTTACAAGGTGGATGTAGCAGAGCCGTGTGTGTACTTGTGTGGGGTCAGGAGGAGGGGGTTTTACAAGGTAGATGTAGCAGGCCCGTGTGTGTACTTGTGTGGGGTCAGGAGGGGTTTACAAGGTGTATGTAGCAGAGCCGTGTGTGTACTTGTGTGGGGTCAGGAGGGGTTTTACAAGGTGGATGTAGCAGAGCCGTGTGTGTACTTGTGTAGGGTCAGGAGGGGTTTACAAGGTGGATGTAGCAGAGCCGTGTGTGTACTTGTGTGGGGTCAGGAGGAGGGGGTTTTACAAGGTGGATGTAGCAGAGCCGTGTGTGTACTTGTGTGGGGTCAGGAGGGGTTTACAAGGTGGATGTAGCAGAGCCGTGTGTGTACTTGTGTGGGGTCAGGAGGTGTTTTACAAGGTGGATGTAGCAGAGCCGTGTGTGTACTTGTGTGGGGTCAGGAGGGGTTTACAAGGTGGATGTAGCAGTGCCGTGTGTGTACTTGTGTGGGGTCAGAAGGAGGGGTTTTACAAGGTGGATGTAGCAGAGCCGTGTGTGTACTTGTGTGGGGTCAGGAGGGGTTTTACAAGGTGGATGTAGCAGAGCCGTGTGTGTACTTGTGTGGGGTCAGGAGGTGTTTTACATGGTGGATGTAGCAGAGCCGTGTGTGTACTTGTGTGGGGTCAAGAGGGGTTTTACAAGGTGTATGTAGCAGAGCCGTGTGTGTACTTGTGTGGGGTCAGGAGGGGTTTTACATGGTGGATGTAGCAGAGCCGTGTGTGTACTTCTGTGGGGTCAGGAGGGTTTTACAAGGTGGATGTAGCAGAGCCGTGTGTGTACTTGTGTGGGGTCAGGAGTGGTTTAACAAGGTGTATGTAGCAGAGCCGTGTGTGTACTTCTGTGGGGTCAGGAGGGGTTTTACAAGGTGGATGTAGCAGAGCCGTGTTTTCTTTGGTAGAGTCAGGAGGGGTTTACAAAGTGTACGGAGCAGAGCCGTGTGTGTACGAGGTGTATGGAGCAGAGCCGTGTGTGTACTTGTGTGGGGTCAGGAGGAGTTGACAAGGTGGATGTAGCAGAGCCATGTGTGTACTTGTGTGGGTCAGGAGGTGTTTTACAAGGTGGATGTAGCAGAGCCGTGTGTGTACTTGTGTGGGGTCAGGAGGGGTTTTACAAGGTGGATGTAGCAGAGCCGTGTGTGTACTTGTGTGGGTCAGGAGGAGGGGGTTTTACAAGGTAGATGTAGCAGGCCCGTGTGTGTACTTGTGTGGGGTCAGGAGGGGTTTACAAGGTGTATGTAGCAGAGCCGTGTGTGTACTTGTGTGGGGTCAGGAGGGGTTTTACAAGGTGGATGTAGCAGAGCCGTGTCTGTACTTGTGTAGGGTCAGGAGGGGTTTACAAGGTGGATGTAGCAGAGCCGTGTGTGTACTTGTGTGGGGTCAGGAGGAGGGGGTTTTACAAGGTGGATGTAGCAGAGCCGTGTGTGTACTTGTGTGGGGTCAGGAGGGGTTTACAAGGTGTATGTAGCAGAGCCGTGTGTGTACTTGTGTGGGGTCAGGAGGGGTTTTACAAGGTGGATGTAGCAGAGCCGTGTGTGTACTTGTGTGGGGTCAGGAGGGGTTTACAAGGTGGATGTAGCAGAGCCGTGTGTGTACTTGTGTGGGGTCAGGAGGTGTTTTACAAGGTGGATGTAGCAGAGCCGTGTGTGTACTTGTGTGGGGTCAGGAGGGGTTTACAAGGTGGATGTAGCAGTGCCGTGTGTGTACTTGTGTGGGGTCAGAAGGAGGGGTTTTACAAGGTGGATGTAGCAGAGCCGTGTGTGTACTTGTGTGGGGTCAGGAGGGGTTTTACAAGGTGGATGTAGCAGAGCCGTGTGTGTACTTGTGTGGGGTCAGGAGGTGTTTTACATGGTGGATGTAGCAGAGCCGTGTGTGTACTTGTGTGGGGTCAAGAGGGGTTTTACAAGGTGTATGTAGCAGAGCCGTGTGTGTACTTGTGTGGGGTCAGGAGGGGTTTTACATGGTGGATGTAGCAGAGCCGTGTGTGTACTTCTGTGGGGTCAGGAGGGTTTTACAAGGTGGATGTAGCAGAGCCGTGTGTGTACTTGTGTGGGGTCAGGAGGGGTTTAACAAGGTGTATGTAGCAGAGCCGTGTGTGTACTTCTGTGGGGTCAGGAGGGGTTTTACAAGGTGGATGTAGCAGAGCCGTGTTTTCTTTGGTGGAGTCAGGAGGGGTTTACAAAGTGTATGGAGCAGAGCCGTGTGTGTACGAGGTGTATGGAGCAGAGCCGTGTGTGTACTTGTGTGGGGTCAGGAGGAGTTGACAAGGTGGATGTAGCAGAGCCATGTGTGTACTTGTGTGGGTCAGGAGGTGTTTTACAAGGTGGATGTAGCAGAGCCGTGTGTGTACTTGTGTGGGGTCAGGAGGGGTTTTACAAGGTGGATGTAGCAGAGCCGTGTGTGTACTTGTGTGGGTCAGGAGGAGGGGGTTTTACAAGGTAGATGTAGCAGGCCCGTGTGTGTACTTGTGTGGGGTCAGGAGGGGTTTACAAGGTGTATGTAGCAGAGCCGTGTGTGTACTTGTGTGGGGTCAGGAGGGGTTTTACAAGGTGGATGTAGCAGAGCCGTGTGTGTACTTGTGTAGGGTCAGGAGGGGTTTACAAGGTGGATGTAGCAGAGCCGTGTGTGTACTTGTGTGGGGTCAGGAGGAGGGGGTTTTACAAGGTGGATGTAGCAGAGCCGTGTGTGTACTTGTGTGGGGTCAGGAGGGGTTTACAAGGTGTATGTAGCAGAGCCGTGTGTGTACTTGTGTGGGGTCAGGAGGGGTTTTACAAGGTGGATGTAGCAGAGCCGTGTGTGTACTTGTGTGGGGTCAGGAGGGGTTTACAAGGTGGATGTAGCAGAGCCGTGTGTGTACTTGTGTGGGGTCAGGAGGTGTTTTACAAGGTGGATGTAGCAGAGCCGTGTGTGTACTTGTGTGGGGTCAGGAGGGGTTTACAAGGTGGATGTAGCAGTGCCGTGTGTGTACTTGTGTGGGGTCAGAAGGAGGGGTTTTACAAGGTGGATGTAGCAGAGCCGTGTGTGTACTTGTGTGGGGTCAGGAGGGGTTTTACAAGGTGGATGTAGCAGAGCCGTGTGTGTACTTGTGTGGGGTCAGGAGGTGTTTTACATGGTGGATGTAGCAGAGCCGTGTGTGTACTTGTGTGGGGTCAAGAGGGGTTTTACAAGGTGTATGTAGCAGAGCCGTGTGTGTACTTGTGTGGGGTCAGGAGGGGTTTTACATGGTGGATGTAGCAGAGCCGTGTGTGTACTTCTGTGGGGTCAGGAGGGTTTTACAAGGTGGATGTAGCAGAGCCGTGTGTGTACTTGTGTGGGGTCAGGAGGGGTTTAACAAGGTGTATGTAGCAGAGCCGTGTGTGTACTTCTGTGGGGTCAGGAGGGGTTTTACAAGGTGGATGTAGCAGAGCCGTGTTTTCTTTGGTGGAGTCAGGAGGGGTTTACAAAGTGTACGGAGCAGAGCCGTGTGTGTACGAGGTGTATGGAGCAGAGCCGTGTGTGTACTTGTGTGGGGTCAGGAGGAGTTGACAAGGTGGATGTAGCAGAGCCATGTGTGTACTTGTGTGGGTCAGGAGGTGTTTTACAAGGTGGATGTAGCAGAGCCGTGTGTGTACTTGTGTGGGGTCAGGAGGGGTTTTACAAGGTGGATGTAGCAGAGCCGTGTGTGTACTTGTGTGGGTCAGGAGGTGTTTTACAAGGTGGATGTAGCAGAGCCGTGTGTACTTGTGTGGGGTCAGGAGGTGTTTTACAAGGTGGATGTAGCAGAAGAACCGTGTGTGTACTTGTGTAGGGTCAGGAGGGGTTTACAAGGTGGATGTAGCAGAGCCATGTGTGTACTTATGTGGGGTCAGGAGGTGTTTTAAAAGGTGGATGTAGCAGAGCCGTGTGTGTACTTGTGTGGGGTCAGGAGGAGGGGGTTTTACAAGGTGGATGTAGCAGAGCCATGTGTGTACTTATGTGGGGTCCGGAGGTGTTTTACAAGGTGGATGTAGCAGAGCCGTGTGTGTACTTGTGTGGGGTCAGGAGGAGGGGGTTTTACAAGGTAGATGTAGCAGGCCCGTGTGTGTACTTGTGTGGGGTCAGGAGGGGTTTACAAGGTGTATGTAGCAGAGCCGTGTGTGTACTTGTGTGGGGTCAGGAGGGGTTTTACAAGGTGGATGTAGCAGAGCCGTGTGTGTACTTGTGTAGGGTCAGGAGGGGTTTACAAGGTGGATGTAGCAGAGCCATGTGTGTACTTATGTGGGGTCAGGAGGTGTTTTACAAGGTAGATGTAGCAGAGCCGTGTGTGTACTTGTGTGGGGTCAGGAGGAGGGGGTTTTACAAGGTGGATGTAGCAGAGCCATGTGTGTACTTATGTGGGGTCTGGAGGTGTTTTACAAGGTGGATGTAGCAGAGCCGTGTGTGTACTTGTGTGGGGTCAGGAGGAGGGGGGTTTGACAAGGTGGATGTAGCAGAGCCGTGTGTGTACTTGTGTGGGGTCAGGAGGGGTTTACAAGGTGGATGTAGCAGAGCCGTGTGTACTTGTGTGGGGTCAGGTGTTTTACAAGGTAGATGTAGCAGAGCCGTGTGTGTACTTGTGTGGGGTCAGGAGGAGGGGGTTTTACAAGGTGGATGTAGCAGAGCCGTGTGTGTACTTGTGTGGGGTCAGGAGGGGTTTACAGGGTGGATGTAGCAGAGCCGTGTGTGCACTTGTGTGGGGTCAGGAGGGGTTTTACAAGGTGAATGTAGCAGAGCCGTGTGTGTTCTTTGGTGGGGTCAGGAGGGGTTTACAAGGTGTACGAAGCAGAGCCGTGTGTGTACGAGGTGTACGGAGCAGAGCCGTGTGTGTACGAGGTGTATGGAGCGAAGCCGTGTGTGTACGAGGTGTATGGAGCAGAGCCGTGTGTGTACAAGATGTACGTAACGGAGCCCTGTGTGTATGGAGCTGAGCCGTGTGTTTATGGAGCGGAGCAGAGTCGGGGGTGTACGGAGTGAAGCAGCGTGTGTACAAGGTGTACGGAGCGAAGCCGTGTGTGTACGAGATGTATAGTGGGGAGCATTTATACCTCCCGAGTCCCAACCGTCCCGGATCTAGCGAGACAGTCCCGATTTTGAGAGAGAGACTGCCCCAGCCGGGAGCTTACTTTCCCCGCGGGACACAGGAGTACACAGCGGAGCCCCAAGGAGCAATTTAAAACTCGCACATAACGTTCTACCGGAAGTGATGTGCTGGAAGCTGACCAGAAATGAGGTAATTTCAGTAGGAGATTGTGACGGAACCATGGAGGCACTTCAGGGAATGCTTCAGATCCATCAAAGTGTCCTCCTCTGACAGAGCAGACAGCGGGATCACCTTGGAATCGGGGATGTCGGCCATGTGAGCGGATCATGATATGTCCTGCACCAGGAGGCTCAGGTGGGCACTACAATGGGTACTGGGCTGCTATGGTATCTTTATAGAATTTTTCTTTCTCTGTTTCTTTCTCTCTCTCTGTTTTCTTTCTTTCTTTCTTTCTTTCTTTCTTTCTCTCTGATCTTTCTTTCCCCTCTTTCTATCTGTTCTTTCCCCTCTTTCTTTCTATCTGTTCTTTCCCCTCTTTCTTTTTCTCTCTACCTCTCTGTTCTTTCTTTCCCCTCCTTCTTTTTCTCTCTCTCCGTTATTTTTTTCTGTCGACTCTTTTTCTCTCTCCGTTCTTTCTTCCCCTCTTTTTTCTCTCTCCCTCTCTGTTCTTTTTCCCCCTCTTTCTTTCTTTCTTTCTTTCTTTCTCTGTTCTTTTTTTCTGTCCACTTTCTTTCTCTTTGTTCTTTTTCTTTCTTTTTTCTTCCTCTCTGTTCTTTCTTTCCCCTCTTTCTTTCTCTATCTGTTCTTTCTTTCTCTTTCTCTCTCTGTTCTTCCATTCTTTCTCTCTTTCTTTCTCTGTTCTTTATTTCCCCTATTTCTTTCTTTCTGTTCTCGCTCTGTTCTTTCTCTCTCTTCTTTCTTTCATGCGTACACTACTAATCAGTATACTCCTTCATATGAACGTGTTTTGCCACAGAGCGAGTGTCCGTGTGGATCACATGCATGTCCGTGTGATCCACACGGAGACAAGTCTGTTTTTGGCCGTCACCACGGATGTCACACGGCATGAGTCGTATGTGTTAAGGGGGGGCCCACTGAGACTTTTTCGCCCGGGGCCCTCAAAAACCTGGAGTCGGCCCTGGCGCAGGCACACACAGTTACTATGCCAACGAATACGAACTTTACATGACCCCAGCAGGACACAGTTTCTGCCAGATAATATCAGCTCTTAAAGCGAAACCCAAAGCACAAATGCAAATCTAGCTTCATCACATGACGCATGCCCCTGAAAGATAATGTGCGCCAAAGTGGATTTAGATGCCCAGTGAGTCAAACTGGCTCTTAAAGGGTCGGCGCACCGAAATGAGTCTTAAAGGGCCGGCGCGCCAAATCGAAAGCTGAGTGACCCCAGGCTCCAAATCGGAGGCTGAGCCACCCCAGCCTCCAAATCGGAGGCTGATCGACCCTGGCCTACAAATCAGAGGCTGAGCCACCCTGGCCTCCAAATCGGACCCAGAGTGGCCCCGCCCACCAAATCGGATCCTGAGGGGCCCCACCCACCAAATCAGACCCTGAGGGGCCCCACAGGCCAAAGTGGCCCCTGAGAGGCACCCACAGTTAAAACGGATCCTGAGTTGAAAGTCTTGCAGGGGCAGCAGGCAAGTCTCTCTTAAAGGGGCAGCCCGGGCTCCATTTCAAACCACTATCTGTACTTCCTTCAGGAAATACACATCTAGTTATTATTATTAAGTTGATTTCCGCAATTAATACAGCCCGAACCGCTACACGCACAGACGCCGCTGAGGTGTTGTTTCGAAGCCAGCGTCCACGAGAGGTGTGCTAAGTATTTTTCGTGTCGATCGGATTTGTAGTTTTTGCGCAATTTGTGTTTGAACATTTTTTTTCCCGTCATTGGAATGCACTGTCTCCAATGCTTTTCAATGGGAAATGGCAAAACGTGCCCTGAGGCGATTGAAATGGCAGTTGAGCTCATTGATATGCACAGGCACACCCAGTTACTATGCCAACGCCTACGAACACCACATGACGCCCCAAGGACAGAGCTTCTGCCACATAATATCAGCTCTTAAAGCAAAACCCACAGCACAATGGCAAATCTAGCTTCATCACATGACGTATGCCCCTGAGAGAGAATGTGCGCCAAAGTGGATTTAGAAGCCCAGTGAGCCACCCTGGCTCTTAAAGGGCCGACGGGCCAAAGTGATTCTTAAAGAGCCGGCGCACCAAAATGAGTCTTAAAGGGCCGGCGCACCAAATCGAAAGCGGAGTGACCCAAGGCTCCAAATCGGAGGCTGATAGACCCTGGCCTAAAAAAGGAGGCTGAGCCACCCTGGCATCCAAATTGGACCCCGAGTGGCCCTGCCCACCAAATCGGACCCAGAGTGGCCCCGCTCACCAAATCAGACCCAGAGTGGCCCCACCCACCAAATTGGACCTTAGGGGCCCCACCCACAAAATCGGACCCTAAGGGGCCCCACCCACAAAATCGGACCCTGAGGGGATCCGGCCACAAAATCAGACCCTGAGGGGCCCCGGCCACAACATCGGACCCTGAGGGTCCCCACTCACAAAATCGGACCCTGAGGGGCCCCACCCACAAAATCGGACCCTGAGGGGCCCCAACCACAAAATCGGACCCTGAGGGGCCCCACCCACAAAATCGGATCCTGAGGGGCCCCAACCACAATATCGGACCCTGAGGGGCCCCACCCACAAAATCAGACCCTGAGGGCCCCGGTCTCAAAATTGGATCCTGAGGGGCCCCAACCACAAAATCGAACCCTGAGGGGCCCCAACCACAAAATCGGACCCTGAGGGGCCCCACCCACAAAATTGGACCCTGAGGGGCCCCACCCACAAAATTGGACCCTGAGGGGCCCCACCCACAAAATTGGACCCTGAGGGGCCCCGGCCAAAAAACTGGACCCTGAGGGGCCCCACCCACAAAATTGGACCCTGAGGGGGCCCCGGCCACAAAATCGGACCCTGAGGGGCCCCGGCCACAAAATCAGATCCTGAGGGGCCCCAACCACAAAATCGGACCCTGAGAGGCTCCGGACACAAAATCGGACCCTGAGGGGCCCCAACCACAAAATCAGACCCTGAGAGGCACCGGCCACAAAATCGGACCCTGAGGGGCCCCGGACAAAAAATCAGACCCTGAGGGGCCCCCGGCCACAAAATCAGACTCAGTGTCCCCGCCCACCAAATCGGACCCTGAAGTTCCCCGCCCACCAAATCGTACCCAGAGTGGCCCCGCCCACCAAATCAGACCCAGAGTGGCCCAGCCCACCAAATCAGACCCTGAGGGGCCCTGCCCACCAAATCGGACCCTGAGGGGCCCCGCCCACCAAATCGGACCCTGAGGGGGACCGCCCACCAAATCGGACCCTGAGGTGCCCCGCCCACCAAATTGGACCCTGAGGGGCCCCACCCACCAATTCGGACCCTGAGGGGCCCCACCCACTAAATCGGATTCTGAAAGGCCCCAACCACAAAATCGGACCCTGAGGGGCCCCACCCACAAAATCAGAACCTGAGGGGCCCCGCTGACCAAATTGAACTCTGAGGGGCCCCACCCACAAAATCGGACCCTGAGTGGCCCCGTCCACCAAATCGGACCCTAAGGGGACCCTCCCTTTTTTTTGAAAAAGCCACTATATTGTAATCCGAACGCTGCTAACTTATTCTTCTTATTATTATAGTGGTTTGAAAAAAACACTATATTGTAATCCGAACGCTGCTAACTTATTCTTCTTATTATTATTATAGTGGTTTGAAAAAACCACTATATTGTAATCCGAACGCTGCTAACTTAATCTTCTTATTATTATTATTATTAAGTTGATTTCCGCAATTAATGCGGCCCGATCCGCTACACGCACAGACTCCATTGAGGTGTCGTTTCGAAGCCAGCGTCCATTAGAGGTGTGCTGAGTATTTTTCGTGTCGATCGGATTTGTAGTTTTTGCGCAATTTGCGTTCGAAATTTTTTTTTCCCGTCATTGGATTGCACTGTCTCCAATGCTTTTCAATAGGAAATGGCAAAACGTGCCCTGAGGTGATTGAAATGACAGTTGAGCTCATTGATATGCGCAGGCAGACCCAGTTACTATGCCAACGCCTACGAACTTCACTTGAACCCCAGCACAGAGCCTCTCCCACATAATATCAGCTCTTAAAGCAAACCTACAGCACAAATGCAAATCTAGCTTCATCACATGACACATGCCCCTGAGAGAGAATGTGTGCGCCAAAGTCGATTTAAAAGAAGCCCAGTCAGCCAAACTAGCTCTTAAAGGGCCAACGCGCCAAAGTGATTGTTAAAGGGCCAGCGCACCCAAATGAGTCTTAAAGGGCCGACACACCAAATCGGAGACTGAGCCACCCCGGCCTCCAAATCGGAGGCTGAGCCACCCCGGCCTCCAAATCGGAGGCTGATCCACCCCGGCCTCCAAATCGGAGGCTGATCGACCCAGGCCTCCAAATCAGAGGCTGAGCCACCCCAGCCTCCAAATAGGAGGCTGATTGACCCCGGCCTACAAATTGGAGGCTGAGCCACCCCGGCCTCCAAATCGGAGGCTGAGCCATCCCGGCCTCCAAATCGGAGGCTGAGCGACCCCGGCCTCCAAATCGGAGGCTGATCCACCCCGGCCTCCAAATCGGAGGCTGATCCACCCCGGCCTCCAAATCGGAGGCTGATCCACCCCGGCCTCCAAATCGGAGGCTGAGCCACCCCGGCCTCCAAATCGGAGGCTGAGCCACCCCGGCCTCCAAATCGGAGGCTGAGCCACCCCGGCCTCCAAATCGGAGGCTGAGCCACCCCGGCCTCCAAATCGGAGGCTGATCGACCCCGGCCTCCAAATCGGAGGCTGAGCCACCCCGGCCTCCAAATCGGAGGCTGAGCCACCCCGGCCTCCAAATCGGAGGCTGAGCGACCCCGGCCTCCAAATCGGAGGCTGATCCACCCCGGCCTCCAAATCGGAGGCTGAGCCACCCCGGCCTCCAAATCGGAGGCTGAGCCACCCCGGCCTCCAAATCGGAGGCTCATCTACCTCGGCCTCCAAATCAGAGGCTTTTTGACCTCGGCCTCCAAATCGGAAGCTGAACGACCCCGGCCTCCAAATTGGAGGCTGAGCGACCCCAGCCTCCAAATCTTACCCAGAGTGGCCCCGCCCACCAAATCGGACCCTGTTGGGCCCCGCCCACCAAATCGGACCCTGTGGGGCCCCGCCCACCAAATCGGACCCTGAGAGGCCCCGCCCACCAAATCGGACCCAGAGTGGTCCCGCCCACCAAATTGGACCCAGAGTGGTCCCGCCCACCAAATTGGACCCAGAGGGGCTCCGCCCACAAAATCAGACCCAGAGGGGCCCCTGCCACAAAATCAGACCCTGAGGGGCCGCGGCCACAAAATCGGACCCTGATGGGCCCCAGTCACAAAATTGGACCCTGATAGGCCCCGGCCACAAAATCGGACCCTGAGGGGCCCCAACCACAAAATCGGACCCTGAGGGGACCCAACCACAAAATCGGACCCTGAGAGGCCCCGCCCACCAAATTGGACCCAGAGTGGTCCCGCCCACCAAATCGGACCCAGAGGGGCCCCACCCACAAAATCAGACCCAGAGGGGCCCCTGCCACAAAATCGGACCCTGAGGGGCCGCGGCCACAAAATCAGACCCTGAGGGGCCGCGGCCACAAAATCGGACCCTGAGGGGCCCAACCACAAAATCGGACCCTGAGGGGACCCAACCACAAAATCGGACCCTGAGGGGCCCCTGACACAAAATCGGACCCTGAGGGGCCCCGGCCACAAAATCGGACCCTGAGGGGCCCAACCCACAAAATCGGACACTGAGGGCCCTGCCCACCAAATTGGACCCTGAGGGGCCCCGCCCACCAAATCGGACCCTGAGAGGTCCCACCCACAAAATCGAACACTGACGGGCCCCGGCCACAAAATCGGACCCTGAGGGGTCCCACCTGCAAAATTGGACCCTGAGGGGTTCCGGCCACAAAAATCGGATCCTGATTGGCCCCGGCCACAAAATCGGACCTTGAGGGGCCTCAGCCACTAAATCGGACCTTGAGGGGCCCCACCCACCAAATCAGACCCTGAGGGGCCCCGGCCACCAAATCGGACCCTGAGGGGCCCCGGCCTCCAAATCGGAGGCTGATCCACCCCGGCCTCCAAATCGGAGGCTGATCCACCCCGGCCTCCAAATCGGAGGCTGATCCACCCCGGCCTCCAAATCGGAGGCTGAGCCACCCCGGCCTCCAAATCGGAGGCTGAGCCACCCCGGCCTCCAAATCGGAGGCTGAGCCACCCCGGCCTCCAAATCGGAGGCTGAGCCACCCCGGCCTCCAAATCAGAGGCTGAGCCACCCCGGCCTCCAAATCGGAGGCTGAGCGACCCCGGCCTCCAAATCGGAGGCTGATCCACCCCGGCCTCCAAATCGGAGGCTGAGCCACCCCGGCCTCCAAATCGGAGGCTGATCCACCCCGGCCTCCAAATCGGAGCCTGATCCACCCCGGCCTCCAAATCGGAGCCTGATCCACCCCGGCCTCCAAATCGGAGGCTGATCGACCCAGGCCTCCAAATCAGAGGCTGAGCCACCCCAGCCTCCAAATAGGAGGCTGCGCCACCCCGGCCTCCAAATAAGAGGCTGAGCCACCCCAGCCTCCAAATAGGAGGCTGCGCCACCCCGGCCTCCAAATAAGAGGCTGAGCCACCCCGGCCTCCAAATCGGAGGCTGATCGACCCCGGCCTCCAAATCGGAGGCTGAGCCACCCCGGCCTCCAAATCGGAGGCTGAGCCACCCCGGCCTCCAATTCGGAGGCTGAGCCACCCCGGCCTCCAAATCGGAGGCTGAGCCACCCCGGCCTCCAAATCGGAGGCTGAGCCACCCCGGCCTCCAAATCGGAGGCTGAGCCACCCCGGCCTCCAAATCGGAGGCTGATCGACCCCGGCCTCCAAATCGGAGGCTGAGCCACCCCGGCCTCCAAATCGGAGGCTGAGCCACCCCGGCCTCCAAATCGGAGGCTGAGCCACCCCGGCCTCCAAATCGGAGGCTGAGCCACCCCGGCCTCCAAATCGGAGGCACATCGACCCCAGCCTCCAAATCAGAGGCTTTTTGACCTCGGCCTCCAAATCGGAAGCTCAACGACCCCAGCCTCCAAATCTTACCCAGAGTGGCCCCGCCCACCAAATCGGACCCTGTGGGGCCCCGCCCACCAAATCGGACCCTGAGAGGCCCCGCCCACCAAATCGGACCCAGAGTGGTCCCGCCCACCAAATTGGACCCAGAGTGGTCCCGCCCACCAAACTGGACCCAGAGGGGCTCCGCCCACAAAATCAGACCCAGAGGGGCCCCTGCCACAAAATCAGACCCTGAGGGGCCGCGGCCACAAAATCGGACCTTGATGGGCCCCAGTCACAAAATTGGACCCTGATAGGCCCCGGCCACAAAATCGGACCCTGAGGGGCCCCAACCACAAAATCGGACCCTGAGGGGACCCAACCACAAAATCGGACCCTGAGAGGCCCCGCCCACCAAATTGGACCCAGAGTGGTCCCGCCCACCAAATTGGACCCAGAGGGGCCCCACCCACAAAATCGGACCCAGAGGGGCCCCTGCCACAAAATCGGACCCTGAGGGGCCGCGGCCACAAAATCAGACCCTGAGGGGCCGCGGCCACAAAATCGGACCCTGAGGGGCCCAACCACAAAATCGGACCCTGAGGGGACCCAACCACAAAATCGGACCCTGAGGGGCCCCTGACACAAAATCGGACCCTGAGGGGCCCCGGCCACAAAATCGGACCCTGAGGGGCCCAACCCACAAAATCGGACCCTGAGGGGCCCTGCCCACCAAATTGGACCCTGAGGGGCCCCGCCCACCAAATCGGACCCTGAGAGGTCCCACCCACAAAATCGAACCCTGACGGGCCCCGGCCACAAAATCGGACCCTGAGGGGTCCCACCTGCAAAATTGGACCCTGAGGGGTTCCGGCCACAAAAATCGGATCCTGATTGGCCCCGGCCACAAAATCGGACCCTGAGGGGCCCCAGCCACAAAATCGGACCTTGAGGGGCCCCACCCACCAAATCAGACCCTGAGGGGCCCCGGCCACCAAATCGGACCCTGAGGGGCCCCGGCCACCAAATCGGACCCTGAGTGGCCCCGGCCACAAAATCGGACCCTGAGGGGCCCCACCCAAAAAATCGGACCCTGAGGGGCCCCACCCACAAAATCAGGCCCTGAGGGGCCCCACCCACAAAATCAGACCATGAGGCCAAAGTGGCCCCTGAGAGGCACCCACAGTTAAATCGTATCCTGAGTTGAAAGTCTTGCAGGGGCAGCAGGCAAGTCTCTCTTAAAGGGGCAGCCCGGGCACCATTTCAAACCACTATCTGTACTTCCTTCAGGAAATACTCATCTAGTATTAATATTATTATTCAGTTGATTTCTGCAATTAATGCGGCCCGAACCACTACACGCACAGACTCAGTTGAGGTGTCGTTTCGAAGCCAGCGTCCACGAGTGGTGTGCTAAGTGTTTTTCGTGTCGATCGGATTTGTAGTTTTTGCGCAATTTGCATTTGAAAAAACTTTTTCCCGTCATTGGAAAGCATTGTCTCAATGCATTACAATGGCAAAATTTTGCCATAGGGAAAACATGAGGCAGTCGTGAGGTGGCAGTTAAGCTCATTGATAAGCGCAGGCACACCCAGTTACTGTGCCAACGCCTACGAACTTTACATGACCCCACAGCAGAGTTTCTGCCAGATAATATCAGCTCTTAAAGTGAAACCCAAAGCACAAATGCAAATCTGATCGACCCTGGCCTACAAATCAGAGGCTGAGCCACCCAGGCCTCCAAATCAGACCCAGAGTGGCCCCGCCCACCGAATTGGGCCTAGAGTGGCCCCGCCCACCGAATTGGGCCTAGAGTGGCCCCGCCCACCGAATTGGGCCTAGAGTGGCCCCGCCCACCGAATTGGGCCTAGAGTGGCCCGCCCACCGAATTGGACCTAGAGTGGCCCGCCCACCGAATTGGACCTAGAGTGGCCCCGCCCACCGAATTGGACCTAGAGTGGCCCCGCCCACCGAAATGGACCTAGAGTGGCCCCGCCCACCGAAATGGACCTAGAGTGGCCCCGCCCACCGAATTGGACCTAGAGTGGCCCCGCCCACCGAATTGGACCCTGAGGGGGCCCCCGCCCACCGAATCGGACCCTGAGGGGGCCCCCGCCAACCGAATCGGACCCTGAGGGGCCCCCGCCCACCGAATCGGACCCTGAGGGGCCCCCGCCCACCGAATCGGACCCTGAGGGGGGCCCGCCCACCGAATCGAACCCTGAGGGATCCCCGCCAACAATTCAAGCCCTGAGGAGCCCAGGCCAAGGAATCAGATCCTGAGGGGCCCCACCCACCAAATCAGACCCTGAGGCCAAAGTGGCCCCTGAGAGGCACTCAGCTAAAATGGATCCTGAGTTGATAGTCTTGCAGGGGCAGCAGGCAAGTCTCTTAAAGGGGCAGCCCGGGAACCATTTCAAACCACTATCTGTACTTCCTTCAGGAAATACACATCTAGTATTAATGTTGTAATCCGAACGCTGCTAACTTATTCTTATTTTTCAGTTGATTTCCGCAATTAATGCGGCCCGAATCGCTACACGCACAGACTCCGTTGAGGTGTCGTTTCAAAGCCAGCGTCCACGAGAGGTGTGCTAAGTATTTTTCGTGTCGATCGGATTTGTAGTTTTTGCGCAATTTGCGTTTGAAATTTTTTTTCCCTGTCATTGGAATGCAGTGTCTCAATGCATTTGAATGGGAAACTTAAAACGTGCCCTGAGGCGATTGAAATGGCAGTAAAGCTCATTGATATGCGCAGGCACACCCAGTTACTATGCCAACGCCTACGAACGTCACATGACTCCCCCAGGACAGAGCTTCTGCCACATAATATCAGCTCTTAAAGCGAAACCCACAGCACAAATGCAAATCTAGCTTCATCACATGACGCATGCCCCTGAGAGAGAATGTGCACCAAAGTGCGCCCCTGCCCACCAAATCGGACCCTGAGGGGCCCCCCCCACAAAATCGAACCCTGAGGGGCCCCACCCACAAAATCGGACCAAGAGGGGCCCCGGCCACAAAATTGTTCCCTGAGGGGCCCCGGCCACAAAATCAGACCCTGAGGGTCCCCTCCCACAAAATCGGACCCTGAGGGGCCCCGCCCACCAAATCAGACCCAGAATGGCCCCCGCCCAGCAAATCGGACACTGAGGGGCCCCACCCACCAAATCAGACCCTGTGGGACCCCGCCCACCAAATCGGATTCTGAAGGGCCCCAACCACAAAATCGGACCCCGAGGGGTCCCGGACACAAAATCGGACCATGAGGGGCCCCACCCACAAAATCAGACCCTGAGGGGCCCCAACCACAAATTCGGACACTGAGGAGCCCCACCCACCAAATCGGACCCTGAGGGGCCCAGCCCACCAAATCGGACCCTTAGGGGCCCCGCCCACCAAATCAGACCCAGGGGGCCCCACCCACAAAATCGGACTATGAGGGCTCCCACCCACAAAATCGGACCCTGAGCTGCCCCGCCCACCAAATCGGACCCTGAGGGACCCCGCTCACCAAATGGAACCCTGAGGGGCCCCGCCCACCATTTCGGACCCTGAGGGGCCCCGCCCACCAAATCGGACCCTGAGGGGCCCTGCTCACCAAATTGAACTCTGAGGGGCCCTGCTCACCAAATTGAACTCTGAGGGGCCCCGCTCACCAAATTGAACTCTGAGGGGCCCCGCTCACCAAATCGGATTCTGAAAGGCCCCAACCACCAAATCCAATTTGGTGGGCGGGGCCCCTCAGGGTCCTATTCGCCCGCCCACCAAATCAGACCCTGAGAGGCCTCGCCCACCAAATTGGACCCAGAGGGGCCCCGCCCACCAAATTGGACCCTGAGGGGCCCCGCCCACCAAATCGAACCCAGAGGGGCCCCGGCCTCAAAATCGGATCCTGAGGGGCCCCGGCCACAAAATTAGACCCTGAGGGGCCATACCCGCAAAATCGGACCCTGAGGGGCACCGGCCACAAAATCGGACCCTGAGAGACCCCGGCCACAAAATCGAACCCAGAGGGGCCCCACCCACAAAATCGGACCCTGAGGGGCCCCGCCCACAAAATCGGACCCTGAGGGGCCCCGCCCACAAAATCGGACCCTGAGGGGCCCCGCCCACAAAATCGGACCCTGAGAGGCCCTCCCACCAAATCGGACCCTAAGGGGCCCCGCCCACAAAATCGGACCCTGAGGGGCCACACCCACAAAATTGGACCCTGAGGAATCCCGGCCACTTATTCAAATCCTGAGGAGCCCAGGCCACCGAATCGGATCCTGAGGGTCCCCACCCACCAAATCAGACCCTGAGGCCAAAGTGGCCCCTGAGAGGCACCCACATTTAAAATGGATCCTGAGTTGAAAGTCTTGCAGGGGCAGCAGGCAAGTCTCTCTTAAAGGGGCAGCCCAAGCACCATTTCAAACCACTATCTGTACTTCCTTCAGGAAATACACATCTAGTTATAGTGGTTTGAAAAAACCACTATATTGTAATCCGAACGCTGCTAACTTATTTTTCTTCTTATTATTATTATTAAGTTGATTTCCGCAATTAATACGGCCCGAACCGCTACACGCACAGACTCCGTTGAGGTGTCGTTTCGAAGCCAGCGTCCATGAGAGGTGTGCTAAGTATTTTTCGTGTCGATCGGATTTGTAGTTTTTGCGCAATTTGCGTTTGAAAATTTTTTTTCCCGTCATTGGAATGCACTGTCTCAATGCATTTGAATGGGAAATGGCAAAACATGCCCTGAGGCGATTGAAATGGCAGTTAAGCTCATTGATATGCGCAGGAAGACCCAGTTACTATGCCAACGCCTACGAACGTCACATGACCTCTCCAAGACAGAGCTTCTGCCACATAATATCAGCTCTTAAAGCAAAACCCACAGCACAAATGCAAATCTAGCTTCATCACATGACGCATGCCCCTGAGAGAGAATGTGCGCCAAAGTGGATTTAGAAGCCCAGTGAGCCACCCTGGCTCTTAAAGGGCAGACGCGCCAAAGTGATTCTTAAAGAGCCGGCGCACCAAATCGAAAGCTGAGTGACCCAGGGCTCCAAATCGGAGGCTGATAGACCCTGGCCTAAAAAAGGAGGCTGAGCCACCCTGGCATCCAAATTGGACCCCGAGTGGCCCTGCCCACCAAATTGGACCCAGAGTGGCCCCGCCCACCAAATCGGACCCAGAGTGGCCCCGCCCACCAAATCAGACCCAGAGTGGCCCCGCCCACCAAACTGGACCCTGAGGGGCCCCACCCACAAAATCGGACCCTAAGGGGCCCCACCCACAACATCGGACCCTGAGGGGCCCCACTCACAAAATCGGACCCTGAGGGGCCCCAACCACAAAATCGGACCCTGAGGGGCCCCAACCACAAAATCGGACCCTGAGGGGCCCCGGCCACAAAATCGGACCCTCACGGACCCTGGCCACAAAATCGGACCCTGAAGGGCCCCGGCCACAAAATCAGATCCTGAGGGGCCCTGGCCACAAAATCGGACCCTGAGGGGCCCCACCCACAAAATCGGACCCTGAGGGGATCCGGCCACAAAATCAGACCCTGAGGGGCCCCACTCACAAAATCGGACCCTGAGGGGCCCCAACCACAAAATCGGACCCTGAGGGGCCCCAACCACAAAATCGGACCCTGAGGGGCCCCAACCATAAAATCGGACCCTGAGGGGCCCCGGCCACAAAATCGGACCCTCACGGGCCCCGGCCACAAAATCGGACCCTGAGGGGCCCCGGCCACAAAATCGGACCCTGAGGGGCCCCGCCTACAAAATTGAACCCTGAGGGGCCCCAACCACAAAATCAGATCCTGAGGGGCCCCACCCACAAAATCGGATCCTGAGGGGCCCCACCCACAATATCGGACCCTGAGGGGCCCCACCCACAAATATGGATCCTGAGGGGCGCAACCACAAAAACGGACCCTGAGGGGCCCCAACCACAAAATCGGACCCTGAGGGGCCCCACCCACAAAATTGGACCCTGAGGGGCCCCACCCACAAAATCGGACCCTGAGGGGATCCGGCCACAAAATCAGACCCTGAGGGGCCCCGGCCACAACATCGGACCCTGAGGGGCCCCACTCACAAAATCGGACCCTGAGGGGCCCCAACCACAAAATCGGACCCTGAGGGGCCCCAACCACAAAATCGGACACTGAGGGGCCCCGGCCACAAAATCGGAACCTGAGGGGCCCCACCCACAAAATTGGACCCTGAGGGGCCCCACCCACAAAATTGGACCCTGAGGGGCCTTGGCCAAAAAATGGACCCTGAGGGGCCCCACCCACAAAATTGGACCCTGAGGGGCCCCGGCCACAAAATCGGACCCTGAGGGACCCCGGCCACAAAATCAGATCCTGAGGGGCCCCAACCACAAAATCGGACCCTGAGAGGCTCCGGACACAAAATCGGACCCTGAGGGGCCCCAACCACAAAATCGGACCCTGAGAGGCACCGGCCACAAAATCGGACCCTGAGGGGCCCCGGACACAAAATCGGACCCTGAGGGGTCCAACCCACAAAATCGGACCCTGAGGGGCCCAACCTACCAAATCGGACCCTGAGGGGCCCCGCCCACCAAATCGGACCCTGAGGGGCCCCGCCCACCAATTCAGACCCAGAGGGGCCCCGCCCACTAAATCGGATTCTGAAAGGCCCCAACCACAAAATCGGACCCTGAGGGGCCCCACCCACCAAATCGGACCCTGAGTGGCCCCGTCCACCAAATCGGACCCTAAGGGGCCCCACCCACAAAATCGGACCCTGAGGTGCCCCGGCCACAAAATCGGACCCTGAGGGGCCCCACCCACAAAATCGGACCCTGAGAGGCTCCGGACACAAAATCAGACCCTGAGGGGCCCCAACCACAAAATCGGACCCTGAGAGGCACCGGCCACAAAATCGGACCCTGAGGGGCCCCGGACACAAAATCGGACCCTGAGGGGTCCAACCCACAAAATCGGACCCTGAGGGGCCCAACCCACCAAATCGGACCCTGAGGGGCCCCACCCACCAAATCGGACCCTGAGGGGCCCCACCCACAAAATCGGACCCTGAGGCCAAAGTGGCCCCTGAGAGGCACCCACAGTTAAAACGGATCCTGAGTTGAAAGTCTTGCAGGGGCAGCAGGCAAGTCTCTCTTAAAGGGGCAGCCCGGGCACCATTTCAAACCACTATCTGTACTTCCTTCAGGAAATACACATCTAGTATTAATGTTGTAATCCGACCGCTGCTAACTTATTCTTATTCAGTTGATTTCCGCAATTAATGCGGCCCGAACCGCTACACGCACAGACTCCGTTGAGGTGTCATTTCGAAGCCAGCGTCCACGAGAGGTGTGCTAAGTAATTTTCGTGTCGATTGGATTTGTAGTTTTTGCGCAATTTGCATTAGAAAATTTTTTTTCCCGTCATTTGAATGTATTGTTTCAATGCTTTTCAATGGGGAAATTTTGCCTTAGAGAAAATATGCCCTGAGGCGATTCAAATGGCAGTTTAGCTCATTGACATGTGCAGGCAGACCCAGTTACTATGCCAACGCCAACGAACTTCACATGACGCCCTCAGGACACGGTTTCTGACGATAATATCAGCTCTTAAAGCAAAACCCACAGCACAAATGCAAATCTAGCTTCACCACATGGCGCGTGCCCCTGAGAGAGAATGTACGCCAAAGTGAATTTAGAAGCCCAGTGCGCCAAACTAGCTCTTAAACAGAAGACGTGCCTAAGTGAATATTAAAGGGCCGGCGCACCAAAATGAGCCTTAAAGGGCCGGCGCACCAAATCGAATGCTGAGTGACCCCAGGCTCCAAATCGGAGGCTGATCGACCCTGGCCTACAAATCGGAGGCTGAGCCACCCAGGCCAACAAATCGGCCCCGGAGTGGCCCCGCCCACCAAATCGGACCCAAAGAGGCCCCGCTCACCAAATCAGACCCGTAGTGGCCCCGCCCTCCAAATCGGACCCAGAGTGGCCCCGCCCACCAAATCGAACCCTGGGAGACCCCTCCCACCAAATCTCAGAGTGGTCCCACCTACCAAACTGTACCATGAAGGGCTCCGCCCACCAAATTGGACCGTGAGGGGTCCCACCCACCAAATCTGACCTTAAGGGGCCCCGCCCTCCTAATCAGACCCAGAGTGGCCCCGCCCACCAAATCAGGCCATGAGGGGCGCCGCCCACCAAATCAGACCCTCATGGGCCCCGCCTGCCAAATCATACCCTGAAGAGCCCCACTCACCAAATCGGATCCTGAGGGGACCCGCCCACCAAATCGGACCCTGAGAGGTCCCGTCTACCAAATCGTAACCAGAGGAGCCCCGCCCACGAAATTAGACCCTGTGGGGCCCCACTCACAAAATCGGACCCTGTGGGGCCCCGCCCACCAAATTGGACCCAGAGTGGCCCCTCCCACCAAATCAGACCCTGTGGGGCCCCGCCCATCAAATCGGACCCTGTGGTGCCCCACCCACCAAGTCGAACCCTGAGGGGCCCCGCCCATCAAATGGGACCCAGAGAAGTCCCACCCGCCAAATCAGACCCTGAGGGGCCGTGCCCACCAAACTGGACCCTGAGGGGCCTCGCCCACCAAATCGGACCCAGAGTGGCCACGCCCACCAATTCAAGCCCTGAGGAGCCCAGTCCACTGAATCGGATCCTGAGGGGCCCCACCCACCAAATCAGACCCTGAGGGGCCCCACAGGCCAAAGTGGCCCCTGAGAGGCAACCACAGGTAATACGGATCCTGAGTTGAAAGTCTTGCAGGTGCAGCAGGCAAGTCTCTCTTAAAGGGGCAGCCCGGGTAGCATTTCAAACCACTATCTGTACTTCCTTCAGGAAATACACATCTAGTTATAGTGGTTTGAAAAAACCACTATATTGTAATCCGAACGCTGCTAACTTATTCTTCTTCTTATTATTATTAAGTTGATTTCCGCAATTAATGCGGCCCAAACCGCTACACGCACAGACTCCGTTGAGGTGTCGTTTCGAAGCCAGCGTCCATGAGAGGTGTGCTAAGTATTTTTCGTGTCGATCGGATTTGTAGTTTTTGCGCAATTTGCGTTTGAAAATTTTTTTTCCTGTCATTGGAATGCACTGTCTCCAATGCTTTTCAATAGGAAATGGCAAAACGTGCCCTGAGGCGATTGAAATGACAGTTGAGCTCATTGATATGCGCAGGCAGACCCAGTTACTATGCCAACGCCTACGAACTTCACTTGAACCCCAGCACAGAGCCTCTGCCACATAATATCAGCTCTTAAAGCGAAACTCACAGCACAAATGCAAATCTAGCTTCATCACATGACACATGCCCCTGAGAGAGAATGTTTGCGCCAAAGTGGATTTAAAAGAAGCCCAGTGAGCCAAACTAGCTCTTAAAGGGCCAATGCGCCAAAGTGATTGTTAAAGGCCCAGCGCACCCAAATGAGTCTTAAAGGGCCGACACACCAAATCGGAGGCTGAGCCACCCCGGCCTCCAAATCAGACGCTGAGCCACCCCGGCCTCCAAATCGGAGGCTGAGCCACCCCGGCCTCCAAATCGGAGGCTGAGCCACCCCGGCCTCCAAATCGGAGGCTGAGCCACACCGGCCTCCAAATCGGAGGCTGAGCCACCCCGGCCTCCAAATCGGAGGCTGAGCCACCCCGGCCTCCAAATCGGAGGCTGAGCCACCCCGGCCTCCAAATCGGAGGCTGAGCCACCCCGGCCTCCAAATCGGAGGCTGAGCCACCCCGGCCTCCAAATCGGAGGCTGAGCGACCCCGGCCTCCAAATCGGAGGCTGAGCGACCCCGGCCTCCAAATCGGAGGCTGATCCACCCCGGCCTCCAAATCGGAGGCTGAGCCACCCCGGCCTCCAAATCGGAGGCTGATCCACCCCGGCCTCCAAATCGGAGGCTCATCGACCCCGGCCTCCAAATCGGAAGCTCATCGACCCCTGCCTCCAAATCGGAGGCTCTTTGACCTCGGCCTCCAAATCGGAAGCTCAGCGACCCCGGCCTCCAAATTGGAGTCTGAGCGACCCCAGCCTCCAAATCTTACCCAGAGTGGCCCCACCCACCAAATCAGACCCAGAGAGGCCCTGCCCACCAAATCGGTCCCTGAGGGGCCCCACTCACAAAATCGGACCCTGAGGGGCCCCAATCACAAAATCGGACACTGAGGGGCCCCAACCACAAAATCGGACCCTGAGGGGCCCCGGCCACAAAATCGGACCCTCACGGGCCCCGGCCACAAAATCGGACCCTGAGGGGCCCCTGCCACAAAATCGGACCCTGAGGGGCCCCGCCTACAAAATTGAACCCTGAGGGGCCCCAACCACAAAATCAGATCCTGAAGGGCCCCACCCACAAAATCGGACCCTGAGGGGCCCCACCCACAATATCGGACCCTGAGGGGCCCCACCCACAAAATCAGACCCTGAGGGCCCCGGTCACAAAATTGGATCCTGAGGGGCCCCAACCACAAAATCGATCCCTGAGGGGCCCCAACCACAAAATTGGACCCTGAGGGGCCCCACCCACAAAATTGGACCCTGAGGGGCCCCACCCACAAAATTGGACCCTGAGGGGCCCCACCCACAAAATTGGACCCTGAGGGGCCCCGGCCAAAAAATTGGACCCTGAGGGGCCCCACCCACAAAATTGGACCCTGAGGGGCCCCGGCCACAAAATCGGACCCTGAGGGGGCCCAACCACAAAATCGGATCCTAAGAGGCACCGGCCACAAAATCGGACCCTGAGGGGCCCCGGACACAAAATCGGACCCTGAGGGGCACAACCCACAAAATCGGACCCTGAGGGGCCCAACCCACCAAATCGGACCCTGAGGGGCCCCGCCCACCAAATCGGACACTGAGGGGCCCCGCCCACCAATTCAGACCCGGAGGGGCCCCGCCCACTAAATCAGATTCTGAAAGGCCCCACCCACAAAATCGGACCCTGAGGGGCCCCACCCACAAAATCGGACCCTGAGGGGCCCCGCTGACCAAATTGAACACTGAGGGGCCCCACTCACCAAATCGGACCCTGAGTGGCCCCGCCCACCAAATCGGACCCTGAGTGGCCCCGTCCACCAAATCGGACTCTAAGGGGCCCCACCCACAAAATCGGACCCTGAGGGGCCCCGGCCACAAAATCAGACCCTGAGGGGCCCCGCCTACAAAATTGAACCCTGAGGGGCCCCAACCACAAAATCAGATCCTGAGGGGGCCCACCCACAAAATCGGATCCTGAGGGGCCCCACCCACAGTATCGGACCCTGAGGGGCCCCACCAACAAAATCAGACCCTGAGGGCCCCGGTCACAAAATTGGACCCTGAGGGGCCCCACCCACAAAATTGGACCCTGAGGGGCCCCACCCACAAAATTGGACACTGAGGGGCCCCGGCCAAAAAATTGGACCCTGAGGGGCCCCACCCACAAAATTGGACCCTAAGGGGCCCCGGCCACAAAATCGGACCCTGAGGGACCCCGGCCACAAAATCGGATCTTGAGGGGCCCCAACCACAAAATCAGACCCTGAGAGGCACCGGCCACAAAATCGGACCCTGAGGGGCCCCGGACACAAAATCGGACCCTGAGGGGCCCAACCCACCAAATCGGACCCTGAGGGGCCCAACCCACCAAATCGGACCCTGAGGGGCCCCGCCCACCAAATCGGACACTGAGGGGCCCCGCCCACCAATTCAGACCCGGAGGGGCCCCACCCACTAAATCAGATTCTGAAAGGCCCCAACCACAAAATCGGACCCTGAGGGGCCCCACCCACAAAATCGGACCCTGAGGGGCCCCACCCACAAAATTGGACACTGAGGGGCCCCGGCCAAAAAATTGGACCCTGAGGGGCCCCACCCACAAAATTGGACCCTAAGGGGCCCCGGCCACAAAATCGGACCCTGAGGGACCCCGGCCACAAAATCGGATCTTGAGGGGCCCCAACCACAAAATCAGACCCTGCGGGGCCCCGCCTACAAAATTGAACCCTGAGGGGCCCCAACCACAAAATCAGATCCTGAGGGGGCCCACCCACAAAATCGGATCCTGAGGGGCCCCACCCACAATGTCGGACCCTGAGGGGCCCCACCAACAAAATCAGACCCTGAGGGCCCCGGTCACAAAATTGGATCCTGAGGGGCCCCAACCACAAAATCGATCCCTGAGGGGCCCCAACCACAAAATTGGACCCTGAGGGGCCCCACCCACAAAATTGGACCCTGAGGGGCCCCACCCACAAAATTGGACCGAGGGGCCCCACCCACAAAATTGGACCCTGAGGGGCCCCACCCACAAAATTGGACCCTGAGGGGCCCCACCCACAAAATTGGACCCTGAGGGGCCTCGGCCACAAAATCGGACCCTGAGGGACCCCGGCCACAAAATCGGATCTTGAGGGGCCCCAACCACAAAATCAGACCCTGAGAGGCTCCGGACACAAAATCGGACCCTGAGGGGGCCCAACCACAAAATCGGACCCTGAGAGGCACCGGCCACAAAATCGGACCCTGAGGGGCCCCGGACACAAAATCGGACCCTGAGGGGCCCAACCCACCAAATCGGACCCTGAGGGGCCCAACCCACCAAATCGGACCCTGAGGGGCCCCGCCCACCAAATCGGACACTGAGGGGCCCCGCCCACCAATTCAGACCCGGAGGGGCCCCACCCACTAAATCAGATTCTGAAAGGCCCCAACCACAAAATCGGACCCTGAGGGGCCCCACCCACAAAATCGGACCCTGAGGGGCCCCGCTGACCAAATTGAACTCTGAGGGGCCCACTCACCAAATCGGACCCTGAGTGGCCCCGCCCACCAAATCGGACCCTGAGTGGCCCCGTCCACCAAATCGGACCCTAAGGGGCCCCACCCACAAAATCGGACCATGAGGGGCCCCGGCCACAAAATCAGACCCTGAGGGGCCCCGCCTACAAAATTGAACCCTGAGGGGCCCCAACCACAAAATCAGATCCTGAGGGGGCCCACCCACAAAATCGGATCCTGAGGGGCCCCACCCACAATATCGGACCCTGAGGGGCCCCACCCACAAAATCAGACCCTGAGGGGCCCGGTCACAAAATTGGATCCTGAGGGGCCCCAACCACAAAATCGATCCCTGAGGGGCCCCAACCACAAAATCGGACCCTGAGGGGCCCCACCCACAAAATTGGACCCTGAGGGGCCCCACCCACAAAATTGGACCCTGAGGCGCCCCGGCCAAAAAATCGGACCCTGAGGGGCCCCACCCACAAAATCGGACCCTGAGGGGCCCCGGCCACAAAATCGGACCCTGAGGGACCCCGGCCACAAAATCGGATCCTGAGGGGCCCCAACCACAAAATCGGACCCTGAGAGGCTCCGGACACAAAATTGGACCCTGAGGGGCCCCAACCACAAAATCGGACCCTGAGGGGCCCCAACCACAAAATCGGACCCTGAGGGGCCCCGCTGACCAAATTGAACTCTGAGGGGCCCCACTCACCAAATCGGACCCTGAGTGGCCCCGTCCACCAAATCGGACCCTAAGGGGCCCCACCCACAAAATTGGACCCTGAGGTTCCCCGGCCACAAAATCAGACCCAGAGGGGCCCCACCCACAAAATCGGGCCCTGAGGGGTCCCACCCACAAAATCGGACCCTGAGGCCAAAGTGGCCCCTGGGAGGCACCCACAGTTAAAACGGATCCTGAGTTGAAAGTCTTGCAGGGGCAGCAGGCAAGTCTCTCTTAAAGGGGCAGCCCGGGCACCATTTCAAACCACTATCTGTACTTCCTTCAGGAAATACACATCTAGTATTATTACTATTCAGTTGATTTCCACAATTAATGCGACCCGAACCGCTACACGCACAGACTCCGTTGAGGTGTCATTTCGAAGCCAGCGTCCACGAGAGGTGTGCTAAGTATTTTTCGTGTCGATCAGATTTGTAGTTTTTGCGCAATTTGCGTTTTAAAAAACATTTTCCTGTCATTGGAATGCACTGTCTCCAATGCATTTTAATGGGAAAATGTTGCCATAGTGAAAACACGGTGCAGTCGTGAGGTGGCAGTTATGCTCATTGATATGCGTAGGCCAGGGCCGGCGTCAGCACCCGGGCAAATGCCAGGGCCCTGGCGAAATGGGAGGGCCCACTCACGCTGTCTGGGATACCCGCCGGCCGCCGCCATGCCCCCATGTACTGACCCCAACCTGCGCCCTCCGCGAGGGATCCACGCAGTGACGCAGCCCCTTAGGCTGAGTGCAGACGACTTTTTGGCCCTGCGGATTTTTCCGCTCAGAATGGAATAAATCCACTGGTCAAATGACCTGCATTTTTCCTGCGGATTTCTTCCATTTTTCCTACGGTTTTATTGCGGTTTTTGTACGGTTTTCCCCCTGCGGATCTGGAGACAGGGGAGATGGAAAACCGCACAAAAGAAGTAACATGCTGTGGATTTTGAACCGCAGGAAAACCGCGCGGAAAAATCCGCAGCGTCTGCACAGCGTTTTTTTTTTCATTGATTTTAAGGCTACTGTACATCACAATGCGGATATGCAACGTTTCTGCGTGGTAAAATCCGCTGTGGATCCACTGGATATCTGCATCGTGCGCACACAGCCTTACTGCCAGCAATGATCATCGCTTCCTTCGTGTGTGTACTTGTGTGGGGTCAGGGAGGGGTTTTACAAGGTGGATGTAGCAGTGCCGTGTGTGTACTTGTGTGGGGTCAGGGAGGGGTTTTACAAGGTGGATGTAGCAGTGCCGTGTGTGTACTTGTGTGGGGTCAGGAGGGGTTTTACATGGTGGATGTAGCAGAGCCGTGTGTGTACTTGTGTGGGGTCAGGAGGGGTTTACAAGGTGGATGTAGCAGAGCCGTGTGTGTACTTGTGTGGGGTCAGGAGGGGTTTACAAGGTGGATGTGGCAGAGCCGTTTGTGTACTTGTGTGGGGTCAGGAGGGGTTTACAAGGTGGATGTAGCAGAGCCGTGTGTGTACTTGTGTGGGGTCAGGAGGTGTTTTACAAGGTGGATGTAGCAGAGCCGTGTGTGTACTTGTGTGGGGTCAGGGAGGGGTTTTACAAGGTGGATGTAGCAGTGCCGTGTGTGTACTCGTGTGGGGTCAGGAGGGGTTTTACATGGTGGATGTAGCAGAGCCGTGTGTGTACTTGTGTGGGGTCAGGAGGAGTTTACAAGGTGGATGTAGCAGAGCCGTGTGTGTACTTGTGTGGGGTCAGGAGGGGTTTAACAAGGTGGATGTAGCAGAGCTGTTTGTGTACTTTGTGTGGGGTCAGAAGGGGTTTACAAGGTGATGTAGCAGAGTCGTGTGTGTACTTTGTGGGGGGTCAGGAGGTGTTTTACAAGGTGGATGTAGCAGTGCCGTGTGTGTACTTGTGTGGGGTCAGGGAGGGGTTTTACAAGGTGGATGTAGCAGTGCCGTGTGTGTACTTGTGTGGGGTCAGGGAGGGGTTTTACAAGGTGGATGTAGCAGTGCCGTGTGTGTACTTGTGTGGGGTCAGGAGGGGTTTTACATGGTGGATGTAGCAGAGCCGTGTGTGTACTTGTGTGGGGTCAGGAGGGGTTTTACAAGGTGGATGTGGCAGAGCCGTGTGTGTACTTGTGTGGGGTCAGGAGGGGTTTACAAGGTGGATGTAGCAGAGCCGTGTGTGTACTTGTGTGGGGTCAGGAGGGGTTTACAAGGTGGATGTAGCAGAGCCGTGTGTGTACTTGTGTGGGGTCAGGAGGTGTTTTACAAGGTGGATGTAGCAGAGCCGTGTGTGTACTTGTGTGGGGTCAGGGAGGGGTTTTACAAGGTGGATGTAGCAGAGCCGTGTGTGTACTTGTGTGGGGTCAGGAGGGGTTTTACATGGTGGATGTAGCAGAGCCGTGTGTGTACTTGTGTGGGGTCAGGAGGGGTTTACAAGGTGGATGTAGCAGAGCCGAGTGTGTACTTGTGTGGGGTCAGGAGGGGTTTAGAAGGTGGATGTAGCAGAGTTGTGTGTGTACTTGTGTGGGGTCAGGAGCTGTTTACAAGGTGGATGTAGCAGAGTTGTGTGTGTACTTGTGTGGGGTCAGGAGCGGTTTTACAAGGTGGATGAAGCAGAGCCGTGTGTGTACTTGTGTGGGGTCAGGAGGGGTTTTACAAGGTGGATGTAGCAGAGCCGTGTGTGTACTTGTGTGGGGTCAGGAGGGGTTTAACAAGGTGGATGTAGCAGAGCCGTGTGTGTGTTCTTGGGTGGGGTCAGGAGGGGTTTACAAGGTGTACGGAGCAGAGCCGTGTGTGTACGAGGTGTACGGAGCGGAGCTGTGTGTTTATGGAGCAGAGCTGTGTGTTTATGGAGCGGAGCAGAGCCGGGGGTGTACGGAGTGAAGCCACGTGTGTACAAGGTGTACGAAGCGGAGCTGTGTGTGTACGAGGTGTATGGTGGGATGCATTTATACCTCCCGAGTCCCAACTGTCCCGGATCCAGCGAGACAGTCCCGATTTTGAGAGAGAGAGACTGCCCCAGCCGGGAGCATACTTTCCCCGCGGGACACAGGAGTACACAGCGGAGCCCCAAGGAGCAATTTAAAACTTGCACGTAACGTTCTGACGGAAGTGACGTGCTGGAAGCTGACCAGAAATTAGGTAATTTCAGTAGGAGATTGTGACGGATCCATGGAGGCACTTCAGGGAATGCTTCAGATCCATCACCGTGTCCTCCTCCGACAGCGCGGACAGCGGGATCGCCTTGGAATCGGGGATGTCGGCCATGTGAGCGGATCATGATATGTCCTGCACCAGGAGGCTCAGGAGGGCACTACAATGGGAGTCGGGGTGCTATAGAATCTTTCTGTCTCTGTTCTTTCTCTCTCTGGCCCCGCCCACCAAATCGGCCCCCGAGTGGCCCCCACAGTTAAAGTGGATCCAGAGTTGAAAGTCTTGCAGGGGCAGCCCGGGCACCATTTCAAACCACTATCTGTACTTCCTTCAGGAAATACACATCTAGTTATAGTGGTTTGAAAAAAACACTATATTGTAATCCGAACGCTGCTAACTTATTCTTCTTCTTCTTATTATTATTATTATTAAGTTGATTTCCGCAATTAATACAGCCCGAACCGCTACACGCACAGACTCCGTTGAGGTGTCGTTTCGAAGCCAGCGTCCATGAGAGGTGTGCTAA
This sequence comes from Dendrobates tinctorius, assembly GCF_039654945.1. Classification (NCBI taxonomy): domain Eukaryota; kingdom Metazoa; phylum Chordata; class Amphibia; order Anura; family Dendrobatidae; genus Dendrobates; species Dendrobates tinctorius. The sequence goes on along the minus strand of NW_027361776.1, from coordinate 4,707,689 downwards.
GTATTTTTCGTGTCGATCGGATTTGTAGTTTTTGCGCAATTTGCGTTTGAAAATTTTTTTTCCCGTCATTGGAATGCACTGTCTCAATGCATTTGAATGGGGAAATGTTGCTATAGACAAAACATGCCCTGAGGAGATTGAAATGGCAGTTGAGCTCATTGATATGCGCAGGCAGACCCAGTTACTATGCCAACGCCTACGAACGTCACATGACCTCTCCAACACAGAGCTTCTGCCATATAATATCAGCTCTTAAAGCAAAACCCACAGAACAAATGCAAATCTAGCTTCATCACATGACGTATGCCCCTGAGAGAGAATGTGCGCCAAAGTGTATTTAGAAGCCCAGTGAGTCACCCTGGCTCTTAAAAGGCCGACGCGCCAAAGTGATTCTTAAAGAGCCGGCGCACTAAAATGAGTCTTAAAGGGCCGGCGCGCCAAATCGAAAGCTGAGTGACCCAAGGCTCCAAATCGGAGGCTGATAGACCCTGGCCTACAAAAAGGAGGCTGAGCCACCCTGGCATCCAAATTGGACCCAGGGTGGCCCCGCCCACCAAATCGGACCCAGAGTGGCCCAGCCCACCAAATCAGACCCAGAGTGGCCCCACCCACCAAATTGGACCCTGAGGGGCCGCACCCACAAAATCGGACCCTGAGGGGCCCCGGCCACAAAATCGGACCCTGAGGGGCCCCACCCACAAAATCGGACCCTGAGGGGATCCGGCCACAAAATCAGACCCTGAGGGGCCCCGGCCACAACATCGGACCCTGAGGGGCCCCACTCACAAAATCGGACCCTGAGGGGCCCCACCCACAAAATCGGACCCTGAGGGGCCCCGCCCACCAAATTAGACCCTGAGGGGCCCCACCCTCAAAATCAGACCCTGAGGGGCCACAGCCACAAAATCAGACCCTGAGGGTCCCCAGCCACAAAATCGGACCCTGAGGGGCCCCACCCACAAAATCGGACCATAAGGGGCCCCACCCACAAATCCAGACCCTGAGGGGCCCCAGCCACAAAATCGGACACTGAGAGACCCCGGCCACAAAATCGGACCCTGAGGGGCCCCAACCACAAAATCGAACCCTGAGGGGCCCCACCCACAAAATCAGACCCTGAGGGACCCCAGCCACAAAATCAGACCCTGAGGGGCCCCAGCCACAAAATCGGACCCTGAGGGGCCCCACCCACAAAATCGGACCCTGAGGGGCCCCGCCCACCAAATTAGACCCTGAGGGGCCCCACCCTCAAAATCGGTCCCTGAGGGGCCCCGGCCACAAAATCGGACCCTGAGGGGCCCCGGCCAAAAAATCAGACCCTGAGGGGCCCCAACCACAAAATCGGACCCTGAGGGGCCCCAACCACAAAATCGGACCCTGAGAGACCCCGGCCACAAAATCGAACCCAGAAGGGCCCCACCCACAAAATTGGACCCTGAGGGGCCCCGCCCACAAAATCGGACCCTGAGGGGCCCCGCCCTCAAAATCGGACCCTGAGAGGCCCCGCCCACCAAATCGGACCCTGAGGGGCCCCGCCAACCAAATCGGACTTGGAGGGGCCCCACCCACAAAATCGGACCCTGAGGGCCCCCAACCACAAAATCGGACCCTAAGAGGCCCCGGCCACAAAATCGGACCCTGAGAGACCCCGGCCACAAAATCGAACCCAGAGGGGCCCCGCCCACAAAATCGGACCCTCAGGGGCCCCGCCCTCAAAATCGGACCCTGAGGGGCCCCGCCTACCAAATCGGACCCTGAGGGGCCCCGCCAACCAAATCGGACTCTGAGGGGCCCCACCCACAAAATTGGACCCTGAGGGGCCCCACCCTCAAAATCGGACCCTGAGGTGCCCCGCCCTCAAAATCGGACCCTGAGGGGCCCCGCCTACCAAATCGGACCCTGAGGGGCCCCGCCAACCAAATCGGACTCTGAGGGGCCCCACCCTCAAAATCGGACCCTGAGGGGCCCAACCAACAAAATCGGACCCTGAGCGGCCCCAGCCACAAAATCGGACCCTGAGGGGACCCACCCACAAAATCGGACCCTGAGGGGCCCCACCCACAAAATTGGACCCTGAGGAATCCCGGCCACTAATTCAAATCCTTATTAGCCCAGGCCACCGAATCGGATCCTGAGGGGCCCCACCCACCAAATCAGACCCTGAGGCCAAAGTGGCCCCTGAGAGGCACCCACATTTAAAACAGATCCTGAGTTGAAAGTCTTGCAGGTGCAGCAGGCAAGTCTCTCTTAAAGGGGCAGCCCAGGCACCATTTCAAACCACTATCTGTACTTCCTTCAGGAAATACACATCTAGTATTATTATTACTATTCAGTTGATTTCCGCAATTAATGCGGCCCGATCCGCTACACGCACAGACTCCGTTGAGGTGTCGTTTCGAAGCCAGCGTCCACGAGAGGTGTGCTAAGTATTTTTCGTGTCGATCGGATTTGTAGTTTTTGCGCAATTTGCGTTTGAAAAAACATTTTCTTGTCATTGGAATGCATTGTCTCATTGCATTTTAATGGGAAAATGTTGCCATAGGGAAAACATGGGGCAGTCGTGAGGTGACGGTTATGCTCATTGATATGCGTAGGCCAGGGCCGGCGTCAGCACCCGGGCAAGTGCCGGGGCCCTGGCGAGATGGGAGGGCCCACTCACGCTGTCTGGGATACCCGCCGGCCGCCGCCACGCCCCCCATGTACTGACCCCATCCTGCGCCCTCCACGAGGGACCCACGCAGTGACGCAGCCCCTTAGGCTGAGTGCACATGACTTTTTAGCCCTGCGGATTTTTCCACTCAGAATGGAAGAAATCCGCAGGTTAAATGACCTGCATTTTTCCTGCGGATTTCTTCCATTTTTCCTGCGGTTTTCTGTGGTTTTCCTCCTGCGGATTTGGTGACAGGGGAGATGGAAAACCGCACAAAAGAAGTAACATGCTGCGGATTTTGTACCGCAGGAAAACTGCGCAGAAAAATCCGCAGCGTCTGCTGTACTTTTTTTTTTTTTCATTGATGTTAAGGCTACTGTACATCACAATGCGGATATGCAATGTTTCTGCGCGGTAAAATCCGCTGCGGATCCACTGGATATCCGCATCGTGTGCACACAGCCTTACTGCCAGCAATGGTCCTCGCTTCCTTCGGCTGTAATCTTGTGTGCGGTGTTGTCACAGGACCTGTGATGAGGTCACAGGAGGGGAGGAGTCAGGGGTCACATGATCAGGGCGGCTGCAGGATTGCTGTGCTGGTCGCTTGTCTTACGGTGCTGGTCTGGATGGATGAGGTAACGTTTATGTGTGGGACAGTGGGGTCAGGGAGGTGTTTTACAAGGTGGATGTAGCAGAGCCGTGTGTGTACTTGTGTGGGGTCAGGAGGTGTTTTACAAGGTGGATGTAGCAGGGTCGTGTGTGTACTTGTGTGGGGTCAGGAGGGGTTTACAAGGTGAATGTAGCAGAGCCATGTGTGTACTTGTGTGGGGTCAGGAGGAGGGGTTTACAAGGTGGATGTAGCAGAGCCGTGTGTGTACTTGTGTGGGGTCAGGAGGAGGGGTTTACAAGGTGGATGTAGCAGAGCCGTGTGTGTACTTGTGTGGGGTTAGGAGGGGTTTACAAGGTGGATGTAGCAGAGCCGTGTGTGTACTTTGTGTGGGGTTAGGAGGGGTTTACAAGGTGGATGTAGCAGAGCCGTGTGTGTACTTGTGTGGGGTCAGGAGGGGTTTTACAAGGTGGATGTAGCAGAGCCGTGTGTGTACTTGTGTGGGGTCAGGAGGGGTTTTTCAAGGTGGATGTAGCAGAGCCGTGTGTGTACTTGTGTGGGGTCTGGAGGGGTTTTACATGGTGGATGTAGCAGAGCCATGTGTGTACTTGTGTGGGTCAGGAGGTGTTTTACAAGGTGGATGTAGCAGAGCTGTGTGTGTACTTGTGTGGGTCAGGAGGTGTTTTACAAGGTGGATGTAGCAGAGCCGTGTGTGTACTTGTGTGGGGTCAGGAGGGATTTTACAAGGTGGATGTAGCAGAGCCGTGTGTGTACTTGTGTGGGGTCAGGAGGTGTTTTACAAGGTGGATGTAGCAGAGCCGTGTGTGTACTTGTGTGGGGTCAGGGAGGTGTTTTACAAGGTGGATGTAGCAGAGCCGTGTGTGTACTTGTGTGGGGTCAGGAGGGTTTTACAAGGTGGATGTAGCAGGGCCGCGTGTGTACTTGTGTGGGGTCAGGAGGGGTTTTACAAGGTGGATGTAGCAGAGCTGTGTGTGTACTTGTGTGGGGTCAGGAGGGATTTTACAAGGTGGATGTAGCAGAGCCGTGTGTGTACTTGTGTGGGGTCAGGAGGTGTTTTACAAGGTGGATGTAGCAGAGCCGTGTGTGTACTTGTGTGGGGTCAGGAGGGTTTTACAAGGTGGATGTAGCAGGGCCGCGTGTGTACTTGTGTGGGGTCAGGAGGGGTTTTACAAGGTGGATGTAGCAGAGCCGCGTGTGTACTTGTGTGGGGTCAGGAGGGGTTTACAAGGTGGATGTAGCAGAGCCGTGTGTGTACTTGTGTGGGGTCAGGAGGGGTTTACAAGGTGGATGAAGCAGAGCCGTGTGTGTACTTGTGTGGGGTCAGGAGGGGTTTACAAGGTGGATGTAGCAGAGCCTTGTGTGTACTTGTGTGGGGTCAGGGAGGGGTTTTACATGGTGGATGTAGCAGAGCCGTGTGTGTACTTGTGTGGGGTTAGGAGGGGTTTACAAGGTGGATGTAGCAGAGCCGTGTATGTACTTGTGTGGGGTCAGGAGGGGTTTTACATGGTGGATGTAGCAGGGCCGTGTGTGTACTTGTGTGGGGTCAGGAGGGGTTTTACAAGGTGGATGTAGCAGAGCCGTGTGTGTACTTGTGTGGGGTCAGGAGGGGTTTTACAAGGTGGATGTAGCAGAGCCATGTGTGTACTTGTGTGGAGTCAGGAGGTGTTTTACAAGGTGGATGTAGCAGAGCCGTGTGTGTACTTTATGTGGGGTTAGGAGGGGTTTACAAGGTGGATGTAGCAGAGCCGTGCGTGTACTTGTTCGGGGTCAGGAGGGGTTTTACAAGGTGGATGTAGCAGAGCCGCGTGTGTACTTGTGTGGGGTCAGGAGGGGTTTACAAGGTGGATGTAGCAGAGCCTTGTGTGTACTTGTGTGGGGTCAAGTGGGGTTTTACATGGTGGATGTAGCAGTGCCGTGTGTGTACTTGTGTGGGGTCAGGAGGGGTTTACAAGGTGAATGTAGCAGAGCCGTGTGTGTACTTGTGTGGGGTCAGGGAGGGGTTTTACAATGTGGATGTAGCAGAGCCGTGTGTGTACTTGTGTGGGGTCAGGGAGGGGTTTTTCAAGGTGGATGTAGCAGGGTCGTGTGTGTTCTTGTGTGGGGTCAGGAGGGGTTTACAAGGTGAATGTAGCAGAGCCATGTGTGTACTTGTGTGGGGTCAGGAGGAGGGGTTTACAAGGTGGATGTAGCAGAGCCGTGTGTGTACTTTGTGTGGGGTTAGGAGGGGTTTACAAGGTGGATGTAGCAGAGCCGTGTGTGTACTTGTGTGGGGTTAGGAGGGGTTTACAAGGTGGATGTAGCAGAGCCGTGTGTGTACTTTGTGTGGGGTTAGGAGGGGTTTACAAGGTGGATGTAGCAGAGCCGTGTGTGTACTTGTGTGGGGTCAGGAGGGGTTTTACAAGGTGGATGTAGCAGAGCCGTGTGTGTACTTGTGTGGGGTCAGGAGGGGTTTTTCAAGGTGGATGTAGCAGAGCCGTGTGTGTACTTGTGTGGGGTCTGGAGGGGTTTTACATGGTGGATGTAGCAGAGCCATGTGTGTACTTGTGTGGGTCAGGAGGTGTTTTACAAGGTGGATGTAGCAGAGCCGTGTGTGTACTTGTGTGGGGTCAGGAGGGATTTTACAAGGTGGATGTAGCAGAGCCGTGTGAGTACTTGTGTGGGTCAGGAGGGGTTTTACAAGGTGGATGTAGCAGAGCCGTTTGTGTACTTGTGTGGGTCAGGAGGGGTTTACAAGGTGGATGTAGCAGAGCCGTGTGTGTACTTGTGTGGGGTCAGGAGGGGTTTACAAGGTGGATGTAGTAGAGCCGTGTGTGTACTTGTGTGGGGTCAGGAGGGGTTTTACAAGGTGTATGGAGCAGAGCCGTGTGTCTACGAGGTGTACGGAGCAGAGCCGTGTGTGTACGAGGTGTACGGAGCGGAGCCGTGTGTGTACGAGGTGTACGGAGCAGAGCCGTGTGTGTACGAGGGGTACGGAGGGGAGCTGAGTGTTTATGAAGCAGAGCCGTGTGTTTATGGAGCGGAGCAGAGCCGGGGGTGTACGAGGTGTATGGTGGGGAGCATTTATACCTCCCAACTGTCCCGGATCCAGCGAGACAGTCCCGATTTTGAGAGAGAGACTGCCCCAGCCGGGAGCATACTTTCCCCGCGAGACACAGGAGTACACAGCGGAGCCCCAAGGAGCAATTTAAAACTTGCACGTAACTTTCTACCGGAAGTGACGTGCTGGAAGCTGACCAGAAATGAGGTAATTTCGGGAGGAGATTGTGACGGAACCATGGAGGCACTTCAGGGAATGCTTCAGATCCATTACCGTGTCCTCCTCTGATAGCGCGGACAGTGGATCGCCTTGGAATCGGGGATGTCGGCCATGTGAGCGGATCATGATATGTCCTGCACCAGGAGGCTCAGGTAGGCATTACAATGGGAGCTGGGCTGCTATAGTATCTTTCTAGAATTTTTCTTTCTCTGTTTCTCTCTCTCTGTTCTCTTTCTTTCTTTCTTTCTCTCTCTGGCCCCGCCCACCAAATCAGCCCCCGAGTGGCCCCCACAGTTAAAAGGGATCCTGAGTTGAAAGTCTTGCAGGAGCAGCAGGCAAGTTTCTATTAAAGGGGCAGCCCAGGCACCATTTCAAACCACTATCTGTACTTCCTTCAGGAAATACACATCTAGTATTACAATTATAATGCGCCAATCACAAGTTATTCAGTTGATTTCCGCAATTAATACAGCCCGAACCGCTACACGCACAGACTCCGTTGAGGTGTCGTTTCGAAGCCAGCGTCCACGAGAGTATTTTTCGTGTCGATCGGATTTGTAGTTTCTGTGCAATTTGCGTTTGAATGGCCTCCATCCACCAAATTGGACCCTGAGGGGCCCCGCCCACCAAATCAGACCCTGAGGGGGCCCGGCCACCAAATCGGACCCTGAGGGGCCCCACCCACAAAATCGGACCCTGAGGGGACCCGCCACAAAATCGGACCCTGAGGGGCCCCACCCACCAAATCGGACCCTGAGGGGTCCCGGCCACAAAATTGGACCCTGAGGGGCCCCACCCACAAAATCGGACCCTGAGGGTTCCGCCCACAAAATCGGACCCTGAGGGGCCCCAACCACCAAATCGGACCCTGAGGGGCCCCGGTCACAAAATCGGACCCTAAGGGGTCCCGACCACCAAATCGGACCCTGAGGGGCTCCGGCCACCAAATCGGACCCTGAGGGGCCCCACCCACCAAATCAAACCCTGAGGGGCCCCACCCACCAAATCAGACCGTGAGGGGCCCCAGCCACCAAATCAGACCCTGAGGGGCCACACCCAGAAAATCGGACCCTGAGGGGCCCGACCCACAAAATCGGACCCTGAGGGGCCCCGGCCACAAGATTGGACCCTGAGGGGCCCCGGCCACAAGATTGGACCCTGAGGGGCCCCAACCACCAAATCAGACCCTGAGGGGCCCCGGCCACAAAAATGGACCCAGGGGGCTCCACCCACAAAATCAGACCCTAAGGGGCCCCACCCACAAAATCGGACCCTGAGGGGCCCCACCCACAAAATCGGACCCTGAGGGGCCCCGGCCACAAGATTGGACCCTGAGGGGCCCCACCCACAAAATTGGACCCTGAGGGGCCCCGGCCACAAGATTGGACCCTGAGGGGCCCCGGCCACAAGATTGGACCCTGAGGGGCCCCAACCACCAAATCAGACCATGAGGGGCCCCGGCCACAAAATCAGACCCTGAGGCCAAAGTGGCCCCTGAGAGGCACCCACAGTTAAAACGGATCCTGAGTTGAAAGTCTTGCAGGTGCAGCAGGCAAGTCTCTCTTTAAGGGGCAGCCCGGGCAGCATTTCAAACCACTATCTGTACTTCCTTCAGGAAATACACATCTAGTTATTATTATTAAGTTGATTTCCGCAATTAATGCGGCCCGAACCGCTACACGCACAGACTCCGTTGAGGTGTCGTTTCGAAGCCAGCGTCCATGAGAGGTGTGCTAAGTATTTTTCGTGTCGATCGGATTTGTAGTTTTTGCGCAATTTGCGTTTGAAAATTTTTTTTCCCGTCATTGGAATGCACTGTCTCCAATGCTTTTCAATAGGAAATGGCAAAACGTGCCCTGAGGCGATTGAAATGACAGTTGAGCTCATTGATATGCGCAGGCAGACCCAGTTACTATGCCAACGCCTACGAACTTCACTTGAACCCCAGCACAGAGCCTCTGCCACATAATATCAGCTCTTAAAGCGAAACCCACAGCACAAATGCAAATCTAGCTTCATCACATGACACATGCCCCTGAGAGAGAATGTGTGTGCCAAAGTGGATTTAAAAGAAGCCCAGTGAGCCAAACTAGCTCTTAAAGGGCCAACACGCCAAAGTGATTGTTAAAGGGCCAGCGCACCCAAATGAGTCTTAAAGGGCCGACACACCAAATCGGAGGCTGATCCACCCCGGCCTCCAAATCAGAGCCTGATCCACCCCGGCCTCCAAATCGGAGGCTGATCGACCCAGGCCTCCAAATCAGAGGCTGAGCCACCCCGGCCTCCAAATCAGAGGCTGAGCCACCCCGGCCTCCAAATCGGAGGCTGAGCCACCCCGGCCTCCAAATCGGAGGCTGAGCCACCCCGGCCTCCAAATCGGAGGCTGATCGACCACGGCCTCCAAATCGGAGGCTGATCCACCCCGGCCTCCAAATCGGAGGCTGATCCACCCCGGCCTCCAAATCGGAGGCTGAGCCACCCCGGCCTCCAAATCGGAGGCTGAGCCACCCCGGCCTCCAAATCGGAGGCTGAGCCACCCCGGCCTCCAAATCGGAGGCTGATCGACCCCGGCCTCCAAATAGAAGGCTGATCCACCCCGGCCTCCAAATCGTAGGCTGATCCACCCCGGCCTCCAAATCGGAGGCTGATCCACCCCGGCCTCCAAATCGGAGGCTGAGCCACCCCGGCCTCCAAATCGGAGGCTGAGCCACCCCGGCCTCCAAATCGGAGGCTGAGCCACCCCGGCCTCCAAATCGGAGGCTGAGCCACCCCGGCCTCCAAATCGGAGGCTCATCGACCCCGGCCTCCAAATCGGAAGTTCATCGACCCCGGCCTCCAAATCAGAGGCTCTTTGACCTCTGCCTCCAAATCGGAAGCTCAACGACCCCAGCCTCCAAATTGGAGGCTGAGCGACCCCAGCCTCCAAATCTTACCCAGAGTGGCCCCGCCCACCAAATCGGACCCTGTGGGGCCCCGCCCACCAAATCGGACCCTGAGAGGCCCTGCCCACCAAATCGGACCCAGAGTGGTCCCGCCCACCAAATTGGACCCAGAGTGGTCCCGCCCACCAAATTGGACCCAGAGGGGCTCCGCCCACAAAGTCAGACCCAGAGGGGCCCCTGCCACAAAATCAGACCCTGAGGGGCCGCGGCCACAAAATCGGACCCTGATGGGCCCCAGTCACAAAATCGGACCCTGAGAGGCCCCGCCCACCAAATTGGACCCAGAGTGGTCCCGCCCACCAAATTGGACCCAGAGGGGCCCCACCCACAAAATTGGACCCAGAGGGGCCCCTGCCACAAAATCGGACCCAGAGGGGCCCCGGCCACAAAATCGGACCCTGAGGGGCCCCGGCCACAAAATCGGACCCTGAGGGGCCGCGGCCACAAAATCGGACCCTGAGGGGACCCAACCACAAAATCGGACCCTGAGGGGACCCAACCACAAAATCGGACCCTGAGGGGCCCCACCCACAAAATCAGGCCCTGAGGGGCCCCACCCACAAAATCAGACCATGAGGCCAAAGTGGCCCCTGAGAGGCACCCACAGTTAAATCGTATCCTGAGTTGAAAGTCTTGCAGGGGCAGCAGGCAAGTCTCTCTTAAAGGGGCAGCCCGGGCACCATTTCAAACCACTATCTGTACTTCCTTCAGGAAATACACATCTAGTTATAGTGGTTTGAAAAAACCACTATATTGTAATCCGAACGCTGCTAACTTATTCTTCTTCTTCTTCTTCTTCTTCTTCTTATTATTATTATTAAGTTGATTTCCGCAATTAATGCGGCCCGAACCGCTTCACGCACAGACTCCGTTGAGGTGTCGTTTCGAAGCCAGCGTCCATGAGAGGTGTGCTAAGTATTTTTCGTGTCGATCGGATTTTTAGTTTTTGCGCAATTTGCGTTTGAAAATTTTTTTTCCCGTCATTGGAATGCACTGTCTCCAATGCATTTCAATAGGAAATGGCAAAACGTGCCCTGAGGCGATTGAAATGACAGTTGAGCTCATTGATATGCGCAGGCAGACCCAGTTACTATGCCAACGCCTACGAACTTCACTTGAACCCCAGCACAGAGCCTCTGCCACATAATATCAGCTCTTAAAGCGAAACTCACAGAACAAATGCAAATCTAGCTTTATCACATGACACATGCCCCTGAGAGAGAATGTGTGCGCCAAAGTGGATTTAAAAGAAGCCCAGTGAGCCAAACTAGCTCTTAAAGGGCCAACGCGCCAAAGTGATTGTTAAAGGGCCAGCGCACCCAAATGAGTCTTAAAGGGCCGACACACCAAATCGGAGGCTGAGCCACCCCGGCCTCCATATCGGAGGCTGAGCCACCCCGGCCTCCAAATCGGAGGCTGAGCCACCCCGGCCTCCAAATCGGAGGCTGATCGACCCTGGCCTCCAAATCGGAGGCTGAGCCACTCCGGCCTCCAAATCAGAGGCTGAGCCACCCCGGCCTCCAAATCGGAGGCTGATCCACCCCGGCCTCCAAATCGGAGGCTGAGCCACCCCGGCCTCCAAATCGGAGGCTGATCGACCCTGGCCTCCAAATCGGAGGCTGAGCCACCCCGGCCTCCAAATCGGAGGATGAGTCACCCCAGCCTCCAAATAGGAGGCTGAGCCACCCCAGCCTCCAAATCGGAGGCTGAGCCACCCCGGCCTCCAAATCGGAGGCTGATCGACCCTGGCCTCCAAATCGGAGGCTGATCGACCCTGGCCTCCAAATCAGAGGCTGATCCACCCCGGCCTCCAAATCGGAGGCTGAGCCACCCCGGCCTCCAAATCGGAGGCTGAGCCACCCCGGCCTCCAAATCGGAGGCTGAGCCACCCCGGCCTCCAAATCGGAGGCTGAGCCACTCCGGCCTCCAAATCAGAGGCTGAGCCACCCCGGCCTCCAAATCGGAGGCTGATCCACCCCGGCCTCCAAATCGGAGGCTGAGCCACTCCGGCCTCCAAATCAGAGGCTGATCCACCCCGGCCTCCAAATCGGAGGCTGATCCACCCCGGCCTCCAAATCGGAGGCTGATCCACCCCGGCCTCCAAATCGGAGGCTGAGCCACCCCGGCCTCCAAATCGGAGGCTGATCGACCCTGGCCTCCAAATCGGAGGCTGAGCCACCCCGGCCTCCAAATCAGAGGATGAGTCACCCCAGCCTCCAAATAGGAGGCTGAGCCACCCCGGCCTCCAAATCGGAGGCTGATCGACCCCGGCCTCCAAATCGGAGGCTGATCGACCCCGGCCTCCAAATCGGAGGCTGATCGACCCAGGCCTCCAAATCAGAGGCTGAGCCACCCCGGCCTCCAAATCGGAGGCTAAGCCACCCCGGCCTCCAAATCGGAGGCTGAGCCACCCCGGCCTCCAAATCGGAGGCTGAGCCACCCCGGCCTCCAAATCGGAGGCTGATCGACCACGGCCTCCAAATCGGAGGCTGATCCACCCCGGCCTCCAAATCGGAGGCTGATCCACCCCGGCCTCCAAATCGGAGGCTGAGCCACCCCGGCCTCCAAATCGGAGGCTGAGCCACCCCGGCCTCCAAATCGGAGGCTGAGCCACCCCGGCCTCCAAATCGGAGGCTGAGCCACCCCGGCCTCCAAATAGAAGGCTGATCCACCCCGGCCTCCAAATCGTAGGCTGATCCACCCCGGCCTCCAAATCGGAGGCTGATCCACCCCGGCCTCCAAATCGGAGGCTGAGCCACCCCGGCCTCCAAATCGGAGGCTGAGCCACCCCGGCCTCCAAATCGGAGGCTGAGCCACCCCGGCCTCCAAATCGGAGGCTGAGCCACCCCGGCCTCCAAATCGGAGGCTCATCGACCCCGGCCTCCAAATCGGAAGTTCATCGACCCCGGCCTCCAAATCAGAGGCTCTTTGACCTCTGCCTCCAAATCGGAAGCTCAACGACCCCAGCCTCCAAATTGGAGGCTGAGCGACCCCAGCCTCCAAATCTTACCCAGAGTGGCCCCGCCCACCAAATCGGACCCTGTGGGGCCCCGCCCACCAAATCGGACCCTGAGAGGCCCTGCCCACCAAATCGGACCCAGAGTGGTCCCGCCCACCAAATTGGACCCAGAGTGGTCCCGCCCACCAAATTGGACCCAGAGGGGCTCCGCCCACAAAGTCAGACCCAGAGGGGCCCCTGCCACAAAATCAGACCCTGAGGGGCCGCGGCCACAAAATCGGACCCTGATGGGCCCCAGTCACAAAATCGGACCCTGAGAGGCCCCGCCCACCAAATTGGACCCAGAGTGGTCCCGCCCACCAAATTGGACCCAGAGGGGCCCCACCCACAAAATTGGACCCAGAGGGGCCCCGGCCACAAAATCGGACCCAGAGGGGCCCCGGCCACAAAATCGGACCCTGAGGGGCCCCGGCCACAAAATCGGACCCTGAGGGGCCGCGGCCACAAAATCGGACCCTGAGGGGACCCAACCACAAAATCGGACCCTGAGGGGACCCAACCACAAAATCGGACCCTGAGGGGCCCCACCCACAAAATCAGGCCCTGAGGGGCCCCACCCACAAAATCAGACCATGAGGCCAAAGTGGCCCCTGAGAGGCACCCACAGTTAAATCGTATCCTGAGTTGAAAGTCTTGCAGGGGCAGCAGGCAAGTCTCTCTTAAAGGGGCAGCCCGGGCACCATTTCAAACCACTATCTGTACTTCCTTCAGGAAATACACATCTAGTTATAGTGGTTTGAAAAAACCACTATATTGTAATCCGAACGCTGCTAACTTATTCTTCTTCTTCTTCTTCTTCTTCTTATTATTATTATTAAGTTGATTTCCGCAATTAATGCGGCCCGAACCGCTTCACGCACAGACTCCGTTGAGGTGTCGTTTCGAAGCCAGCGTCCATGAGAGGTGTGCTAAGTATTTTTCGTGTCGATCGGATTTTTAGTTTTTGCGCAATTTGCGTTTGAAAATTTTTTTTCCCGTCATTGGAATGCACTGTCTCCAATGCATTTCAATAGGAAATGGCAAAACGTGCCCTGAGGCGATTGAAATGACAGTTGAGCTCATTGATATGCGCAGGCAGACCCAGTTACTATGCCAACGCCTACGAACTTCACTTGAACCCCAGCACAGAGCCTCTGCCACATAATATCAGCTCTTAAAGCGAAACTCACAGAACAAATGCAAATCTAGCTTTATCACATGACACATGCCCCTGAGAGAGAATGTGTGCGCCAAAGTGGATTTAAAAGAAGCCCAGTGAGCCAAACTAGCTCTTAAAGGGCCAACGCGCCAAAGTGATTGTTAAAGGGCCAGCGCACCCAAATGAGTCTTAAAGGGCCGACACACCAAATCGGAGGCTGAGCCACCCCGGCCTCCATATCGGAGGCTGAGCCACCCCGGCCTCCAAATCGGAGGCTGAGCCACCCCGGCCTCCAAATCGGAGGCTGATCGACCCTGGCCTCCAAATCGGAGGCTGAGCCACTCCGGCCTCCAAATCAGAGGCTGAGCCACCCCGGCCTCCAAATCGGAGGCTGATCCACCCCGGCCTCCAAATCGGAGGCTGAGCCACCCCGGCCTCCAAATCGGAGGCTGAGCCACTCCGGCCTCCAAATCAGAGGCTGAGCCACCCCGGCCTCCAAATCGGAGGCTGATCCACCCCGGCCTCCAAATCGGAGGCTGAGCCACTCCGGCCTCCAAATCAGAGGCTGAGCCACCCCGGCCTCCAAATCGGAGGCTGATCCACCCCGGCCTCCAAATCGGAGGCTGAGCCACCCCGGCCTCCAAATCGGAGGCTGATCGACCCTGGCCTCCAAATCGGAGGCTGAGCCACCCCGGCCTCCAAATCAGAGGATGAGTCACCCCAGCCTCCAAATAGGAGGCTGAGCCACCCCGGCCTCCAAATCGGAGGCTGAGCCACCCCGGCCTCCAAATCGGAGGCTGATCGACCCCGGCCTCCAAATCGGAGGCTGAGCCACCCCGGCCTCCAAATCGGAGGCTGATCGACCCCGGCCTCCAAATCGGAGGCTGAGCCACCCCGGCCTCCAAATCGGAGGCTGAGCCACCCCGGCCTCCAAATCGGAGGCTGATCGACCAAGGCCTCCAAATCGGAGGCTGATCCACCCCGGCCTCCAAATCGGAGGCTGAGCCACCCCGGCCTCCAAATCGGAGGCTGAGCCACCCCGGCCTCCAAATCGGAGGCTGAGCCACCCCGGCCTCCAAATCGGAGGCTGAGCCACCCCGGCCTCCAAATCGGAGGCTGAGCCACCCCGGCCTCCAAATCGGAGGATGAGTCACCCCAGCCTCCAAATAGGAGGCTGAGCCACCCCGGCCTCCAAATAGGAGGCTGAGCCACCCCGGCCTCCAAATAGGAGGCTGAGCCACCCCGGCCTCCAAATCGGAGGCTGAGCCACCCCGGCCTCCAAATCGGAGGCTGAGCCACCCCGGCCTCCAAATCGGAGGCTGATCCACCCCGGCCTCCAAATCGGAGGCTGATCCACCCCGGCCTCCAAATCGGAGGCTGAGCCACCCCGGCCTCCAAATCGGAGGCTGAGCCACCCCGGCCTCCAAATCAGAGGCTGAGCCACCCCGGCCTCCAAATCGGAGGCTGAGCCACCCCGGCCTCCAAATCGGAGGCTGATCCACCCCGGTCTCCAAATCGGAGGCTGAGCCACCCCGGCCTCCAAATCGGAGGCTGATCGACCCAGGCCTCCAAATCGGAGGCTGAGCCACCCCGGCCTCCAAATCGGAGGCTGAGCCACCCCGGCCTCCAAATCGGAGGCTGATCCACCCCGGCCTCCAAATCGGAGGCTGAGCCACCCCGGCCTCCAAATCGGAAGTTCATCGACCCCGGCTTCCAAATCAGAGGCTCTTTGACCTCGGCCTCCAAATTGGAAGCTCAACGACCCCGGCCTCCAAATTGGAGGCTGAGCGACCCCAGCCTCCAAATCTTACCCAGAGTTGCCCCGCCCACCAAATCGGACCCTGAGAGGCCCCGCCCACCAAATCGGACCCAGAGTGGTCCCGCCCACCAAATTGGACCCAGAGTGGTCCCGCCCACCAAATTGGACCCAGAGGGGCTCCGCCCACAAAATCAGACCCAGAGGGGCCCCTGCCACAAAATCAGACCCTGAGGGGCCCCTGCCACAAAATCAGACCCTGAGGGGCCGCGGCCACAAAATCAGACCCTGATGGGCCCCAGTCACAAAATTGGACCCTGATAGGCCCCGGCCACAAAATCGGATCCTGAGGGGCCCCAACCACAAAATCAGACCCTGAGGGGACCCAACCACAAAATCGGACCCTGAGAGGCCCCGCCCACCAAATTGGACCCAGAGTGGTCCCGCCCACGAAATTGGACCCAGAGGAGCCCCACCCACAAAATCGGACCCAGAGGGGCCCCTGCCACAAAATCGGACCCAGAGGGGCCCCGGCCACAAAATCGGACCCTGAGGGGCCGCGGCCACAAAATCGGACCCTGAGGGGACCCAACCACAAAATCGGACCCTGAGGGGACCCAACCACAACATCGGACCCTGAGGGGCCCCACCCACAAAATCAGGCCCTGAGGGGCCCCACCCACAAAATCAGACCATGAGGCCAAAGTGGCCCCTGAGAGGCACCCACAGTTAAATCGTATCCTGAGTTGAAAGTCTTGCAGGGGCAGCAGGCAAGTCTCTCTTAAAGGGGCAGCCCGGGCACCATTTCAAACCACTATCTGTACTTCCTTCAGGAAATACACATCTAGTATTATTATTACTATTCAGTTGAATTCCGCAATTAATACAGCCCGAACCGCTACACACACAGACTCCGTTGAGGTGTCGTTTCGAAGCCAGCGTTCCCGAGAGGTGTGCTAAGTATTTTTCGTGTCGATCGGATTTGTAGTTTTTGCGCAATTTGCATTTGAAATTTTTTTTTCCCGTCATTGGAATGCACTGTCTCAATGCATTTGAATGGGAAACTTAAAACGTGCCCTGAGGCGATTGAAATGGCAGTAAAGCTCATTGATATGTGCAGGCACACCCAGTTACTATGCCAACGCCTACGAACATCAGATGACGCCCCCAGGACAGAGCTTCTGCCACATAATATCAGCTCTTAAAGCAAAACTCACAGCACAAATGCAAATCTAGCTTCATCACATGACGCATGCCCCTGAGAATGTGCGCCCCCGCCCACCAAATCGGACCCTGAGGGGCCCCGCCCACCAAATCGGCCCCCGAGTGGCCCCACTCACCAAATCGGCCCCCGAGTGGCCCCACTCACCAAATCGGCCCCCGAGTGGCCCCGCTCACCAAATCGGCCCACGAGTGGCCCCGCTCACCAAATCGGCCCACGAGTGGCCCCGCTCACCAAATCGGCCCATGAGTGGCCCCGCTCACCAAATCGGCCCCCGAGGTGCCCCGCTCACTAAATCGGACCCAGAGTGGCCCCCCCTCGACCAAATTGGACCCAGAGTGGCCCCGCCCACCAAAATGGACCCAGCGGGATCCACCCACAAAGTCAGACCATAAGGGGCCCCACCCAAAAAATCGGACCCTGAGTGGACCAGGCCACAAAATCAGACCCTGAGGGGCCCCACCCACAAAATCGGGCCCCGAGGGGCCACGGCCACAAAATCGGACCCTGAGGGGCCCCGGCCACAAAATGAGACCCTGAGGGGCCCCGGCCACAAAATCGGACCCTGAGGGGCCACACCCACAAAATCGGACCCTGAGGGTTAACACCCACAAAATTGGACCCTGAGGGATCCCGGCCACCAATTCAAACCCTGCGGAGCCCAGGCCACCGATTCGGATCCTGAGGAGCCCCACCCACCAAATCAGACCCTGAGGCCAAAGTGGCCCCTGAGAGGCACCCACAATTAAAATGGATCCTGAGTTGAAAGTCTTGCAGGGGCAGCAGGCAAGTCTCTCTTAAAGGGGCAGCCCAGGCACCATTTCAAACCACTATCTGTACTTCCTTCAGGAAATACACATCTAGTATTAATGTTGTAATCCGAACACTGCTAACTTATTCTTATTTTTCAGTTGATTTCCGCAATTAATGCGGCCCGAACCGCTACACGCACAGACTCCGTTGAGGTGTCGTTTCAAAGCCAGCGTCCACGAGAGGTGTGCTAAGTATTTTTCGTGTCGATCGGATTTGTAGTTTTTGCGCAATTTGCATTTGAAAATTTTTTTTCCTGTCATTGGAATGCACTGTCTCAATGCATTTGAATGGGAAACTTAAAACGTGCCCTGAGGCGATTGAAATGGCAGTAAAGCTCATTGATATGCGCAGGCACACCCAGTTACTATACCAATGCCTACGAATGTCACATGACGCCCCCAGGACAGAGCTTCTGCCACATAATATCAGCTCTTAAAGCGAAACCCACAGCACAAATGCAAATCTAGCTTCATCACATGACGCATGCCTCTGAGAGAGAATGTGCGCCAAAGTGCGCCCCCGCCCACCAAATCGGACCCTGAGCGGCCCCGCCCACCAAAACGGATTCTGAAAGGCCCCAACCACAAAATCGGACCCTGAGGGGCTCCACCCACAAAATCGGACCCTGAGGTGCCCCAACCACAAAATCGAACCCAGAGTGGTCCAGCCCACCAAATCGGACCCTGAGGGGCCCCACCCACAAAATCGTTCCCTGAGGGGCCCCACCCACAAAATCCGACCAAGAGGGGCCCCGGCCACAAAATCGTTCCCTGAGGCGCCCCAGCCACAAAATCGTTCCCTGAGGGGCCCCGCCCACCAAATCGGACCCTGAGCGGCCCCGCCCACCAAATCGGATTCTGAAAGGCCCCAACCACAAAATTGGACTCTGAGGGGCCCCGCCCAAAAAAATCTGACCCTGAGGGGCCCCGCCCACCAAATCGGACTCTGAGGGGCCTCGCCCACCAAATCGGACCCTGATGGGCCCGGCTCACCAAATCGGACCCTGAGGGGCCCCGCACACCAAATCGGACCCTGAGGGGCCCTGCTCACCAAATTGAACTCTGAGGGGCCCCGCTCACCAAATCGGACCCTGGGCGGCCCCGCCCACCAAATCGGATTCTGAAAGGCCCCAACCACAAAATCGGACCATGAGGGGCCAGGACACAAAATCTGACACTGAGGGGCCCCTCCCATAAAATCGGACCCTGAGGGGCCCCAACCACAAAATCGAACCTAGAGTGGCCCCGTCCAACAAATCGGACCCTGAGGGGCCCCGCCCACCAAATCGGACCCTGAGGGGCCCCGCCCACCAAATCGGACCCTGAGGGGCCCCGCTTACCAAATCGGACCCTGAGGGGCCCCGCTCACCAAATCGGACCCTGAGGGACCCCGGCCACAAAAATCGGACCCTGAGGGGCCCCACCCACAAAATCGGACCCTGAGGGGTTCCGGCCACAAAATCCGAGCCCTGATGGGCCCCGGCCACAAAATCGGACCCTGATGGGCCCCGGCCACAAAATCGGACCCTGAGGGGCCCCAACCACCAAATCGGACACTGAGGGGCCCCGGCCACAAAATCGGACCCTGAGGGGCCCCGGCCACAAAATCAGACCCTGAGGGGCCCCGGCCACAAAATCGGACCCTGAGGGGCCCCGGCCACAAAATCGGACCCTGAGGGGCCCCGGCCACCAAATCGGACGCTGAGGGTCCCCACGCACCAAATCGGACCGAGTGGCCCCACCCACAAAATCGGACCCTGAGTGGCCCCACCCACAAAATCAGACCCTGAGGGGCCCCGGCCACCAAATCGGACCCTGAGGGGCCCCGCCCACCAAATCGAACCCTGAGGGGCCCCACCCACCAAATCGGATTCTGAAAGGCCCAACCACCAAATAGGACCCTGAGGGGCCCCACCCACCAAATAGGACCCTGAGGGGCCCCACCCACCAAATAGGACCCTGAGGGACCCCGCCCAGCAAATCTGACCCTGAGGGACCCCGCCCACCAAATCGGACCCTGAGGGGCCCCACCCACCAAATAGGACCCTGAGGGACCCCGCCCAGCAAATCGGACCCTGAGGGGCCCCGCCCACCAAATCTGACTCTGATGGGCCCCGCCCACCAAATCGGACCCTGGGGGCCCCACCCACCAATTCGGACCCCGAGTGGCCCCGCCCACCAAATCGGACCCTGAGGGGCCACGCCCACCAAATAGGACCCTGAGGGACCCCGCCCAGCAAATCAGACCCTGAGGGGCCCTGCCCACCAAATCGGACCCTGAGGGTCCCCACAAACCAAATCGGACCCTGATGGGCCCTGCCCACCAAATCGGACCCTGAGGGGCCCCGCTCACCAAATTGAACTCTGAGGGGACCCGCTCACCAAATTGGACCCTGAGCGGCTCCACCCACCAAATCGGATTCTGAAAGGCCCCAACCACAAAATCGGACCCTGAGGTGCCCAGCTCACCAAATCGGACCCTGAGGGGCCCCAGCCTCCAAATCGGACCCTGAGGGGCTAAACCCACAAAATCGGACCCTGTGGGGCCCCGGCCACAAAATCGGACCCTGAGGGGCCCCATCCACCAAATCGGACCCTGAGGGGCTCCACCCACAAAATCGAACCCTGAGGGGCCCTACCTACCAAATTGGACCCTGAGGGGCCCCGGCCACAAAATCGGACCATGAGGGTCCCCAATCACAAAATCGGACCCTTAGGGGCCCTGGTCACAAAGTCAGACCCTGATGGGCTCCAACCACCAAATCGGACCCTGAGGGGCCCCGGCAACAAAATCGGACCCTGAGGGTCCCCACCCACCAAATCAGACCCTGAGGGGCCCCGGCCACCAAATCGGACCCTGAGGGGCCCCACCCACCAAATCGGACCCTGAGGGGCTCTGGCCACTAAATCGGACCCTGAGGGGCCCCACCCACAAAATCGGACCCTGAGGCCAAAGTGGCGCCTGAGATGCACTCACAGTTAAAACGGATCCTGAGTTGAAAGTCTTGCAGGGGCAGCAGGCAAGTCTCTCTTAAAGGGGCAATCCGGGCACCATTTCAAACCACTATCTGTACTTCCTTCAGGAAATACACATCTAGTATTATTATTACTATTCAGTTGATTTCCGCAATTAATGCGGCCCGAACCACTACACGCACAGACTCCGTTGAGGCCTCGTTTCGAAGCCAGCGTCCACGAGTGGTGTGCTAAGTATTTATCGTGTCGATCGGATTTGCAGTTTTTGCGCAATTTGCGTTTGAAAAAACATTTTCCTCAATGCATTTCAATTGGAAAATGTTGCCATAGGGAAAACATGGGACAGTCGTGAGGTGGCAGTTAAGCTCATTGATATGCGCAGGCTCACCCAGTTAGTATGCCAACGCCTAGGAACTTCAAATGACCTCTCCAGGACAGAGTTTCTGGCAGATAATTTCAGCTCTTAAAGCGAAACCCAGAGCACAAATGCAAATCTAGCTTCATCACATGATGCATGCCCCTGAGAGAGAATGTACGCCAAAGTGGATTTAGAAGCCCAGTGAGCCAAACTGGCTCTTAAAGGGCCGACGCAACAAAGTGATTCTTAAAGGGCCGGCGCACCGAAATGAGTCTTAAAGGGTCGGCGCGCCAAATCGAACGCTGAGTGACCCCAGGCTGCAAATCGGAGGCTGAGCCACCCCGGCCTCCAAATCGGAGGCTGAGCCACCCTGGCCTCCAAATCGGACCCAGTGTGGCCCCGCTCAAAAAATCAGACTCTGAGGGGACCCACCCACAAAATAGGACCCTGAGGGGACCACCCATAAAATCGGACCCTGAGGGGACCCACCCACAAAATCGGACCCTGAGGGGCCTCACCCACAAAATCGGACCCTGAGGGGCCCCACCCACAAAATTGGACCCTAAGGAATCCCGGCCACTAATTCAAATCCTGAGGAGCCCAGGCCACCGAATCGAATCCTGAGGGGCCCCACCCACCAAATCAGACCCTGAGGCCAAAGTGGCCTCTGAGAGGCACCCACATTTAAAACGGATCCTGAGTTGAAAGTCTTGCAGGGGCAGCAGGCAAGACTCTCTTAAAGGGGCAGCCCAGGCACCATTTCAAACCACTATCTGTACTTCCTTCAGGAAATACACATCTAGTATTAATGTTGTAATCCGAACGCTGCTAACTTTTTCTTTTTATTCAGTTGATTTCCGCAATTAATGCGGCCCGAACCGCTACACGCACAGACTCCGTTGAGGTGTTGTTTCGAAGCCAGCGTCCACGAGAGGTGTGCTAAGTATTTTTCGTGTCGATCGGATTTGTAGTTTTTGCGCAATTTGCGTTTGAAATTTGTTTTCCCGTCATTGGAATGCATGTCTCAATGCTTTTCAATGGGCAACTTAAAACGTGCCCTGAGGCAATTCAAATGGCAGTAAAGCTCATTGATATGCACAGGTACACCCATTTACTATGCCAACGCCTACGAACGTCACATGACGCCCCCAGGACAGAGCTTCTGGCACATAATATCAGCTCTTAAAGCGAAACCCACAGCACAAATGCAAATCTAGCCTCATCACATGAATCATGCCCCTGAGAGAGAATGTGCGCCAAAGTGGATTTAGAAGCCCAGTGAGCCACCCTGTCTATAAAACGGCCGACGCGCCAAAGTGATTCTTAAAGGGCCAGTGCACCAAATCGAAAACTGAGTGACCCCAGGCTCCAAATCGGAGGCTTAGCCACCCCGACCTCCAAATTGGAGGCTGATCGACCCTGGCCTCCAAATCGGAGGCTGAGCCACCCTGGCCTCCAAATCGGAGGCTGATCGACCCTGGCCTACAAATCGGAGGCTGAGCCACCCTGGCCTCCAAATCGGACCCAGAGTGGCCCCGTCCACCAAATCAGACTCAGTGTCCCCGACCACCAAATCGGACCCAGAGTGGCCCCGCCCACCAAATCGGACCCTGAGGGGCCTCGCCCACTAAATCAGACTCAGAGTAGCCCCACTCAAGAAATCGGCCCCGCCCACCAAATTGGCCCCCAAGTGGCCCTGCCCACCAAATCGGCCTCCGAGTGGCCCCGCCCACCAAATCGACCCCCGAATGGCCCCGCCCACCAAATCGGCCCCCGAGTGGCCTTGCCCACCAATTCGGCCCCCGAGTGGCCCCGCCCACCAAAACGGACCCAGAGTGGTCCCGCCCACCAAATTGGACCCAGAGGGACTCCGCCCACAAAATCAGACCCTAAGGGGCCCCACCCACAAAATCGGACCGAGGGGCCCCAGCCACAAAATCAGACCCTGAGGGGCCCCAACAAAATCAGACCCTGAGGGGCCTCGGCCACAAAATCGGACCCTGATGGGCTCCAGTCACAAAATCGGACCCTGAGGGGCCCCGGCCACAAAATCAGACCCTGAGGGGCCCCACCCACAAAATCGGAACCTGAGGGGCCCCAACCACAAAATCGGACCCTGAGGAGCTCCGGCCACAAAATCGGGCCCTCCCACCCACAAAATTGGACCCTGAGGGGCCCCGGCCACAAAATCGGACACTGAGGGGCCCCACCAACAAAATCGGACCCTGAGGGGATCCGGCCACAAAATCAGAATCTGAGTGGCCCCGGCCACAAAATCGGACTCTGAGGGGCCCCATTCACAAAATCGAACCATGAGGGGCCACACCCACAAAATCAGACCCTGAGGGGCCACACCCACAAAATCAGACCCTGAGGGGCCACACCCACAAAATAGGAGCCTGAGGGGCCACACCCACAAAATAGGAGCCTGAGAGATCCCGGCCAACAATTCAAGCCCTGAGGAGCCCAGGCCAAGGAATCAGAACCTGAGGGGCCCCACCCACCAAATCAGACCCTGAGGCCAAAGTGGCCCCTGAGAGGCACATACAGTTAAAACGGATCCTGAGTTGAAAGTCTTGCAGGGGCAGCAGGCAAGTCTCTCTTAAAGGGGCAGCCCGGGCACCATTTCAAACCACTATCTGTACTTCCTTCAGGAAATACACATCTAGTATTAATGTTGTAATCCGACCGCTGCTAACTCATTCTTATTATTTAGTTGATTTCCGCAATTAATGCAGCCCGAACCGCTACACGCACAGACTCCCTTGAGGTGTCGTTTCGAAGCCAGCGTCCACGAGAGGTGTGCTAAGTAATTTTCGTGTCGATTGGATTTGTAGTTTTTGCGCAATTTGCATTAGAAAATTTTTTTCCCCGTCTTTTGAATGTATTGTCTCAATGCTTTTCCATGGGGAAATTTTGCCTTAGAGAAAATATGCCCTGAGGCGATTCAAATGGCAGTTTAGCTCATTGATATGCGCAGGCAGACCCAGTTACTATACCAACGCCAAAGAACTTCACATGACTCCGTCAGGACACAGTTTCTGGCGATAATATCAGCTCTTAAAGCGAAACCCACAGCACAAATGCAAATCTAGCTTCATCACATGACGCGTGCCCCTGAGAGAGAATGTACGCCAAAGTGAATTTAGAAGCCCAGTGCGCCAAACTAGCTCTTAAACAGCCAACGCGCCTAAGTGAATCTTAAAGGGCCGGCGCACCAAAATGAGCCTTAAAGGGCCGGCGCGCCAAATCGAATGCTGAGTGACCCCAGGCTCCAAATCGGAGGCTGATCAACCCTGGCCTACAAATCGGAGGCTGAGCTACCCAGGCCAACAAATCGGCCCCGGAGTGGCCCCGCCCACCAAATCGGACCCAGAGAGGCCCCGCCCACCAAATTGGACCTGAGGGGCCCCGCTCACCAAATCAGACCCAGAGTGGCACCGCCTACCAAATTGTACCCTGAAGGGCCCCGCCCATCAAATTGGACCCAGAGTGGCCCCGCCCACCACATCTGACCCCAAGGGGCCCCGCCCACCTAATCAGACCCTGAGAGGCCCCATCTACCAAATCGGAACCAGAGGAGCCCCGCCCACGAAATTGGACATGTGGGGCCCCACTCACCAAATCGGACCCTGTGGGGCCCCGCCCACCAAATTGGACCCAGAGTGGCCCCTACCACCAAATCAGACCCTGTGAGGCCCCGCCCATCAAATCGGACCCTGTGGTGCCCCACCCACCAAATCAAACTTTTAGGGGCCCCGCCCACCCAGAGGGGTTCCACCCGCCAAATCAGACCCTGAGGGGCCGTGCCCACCAAACCGGACCCTGAGAGTCCTCGCCCACCAAATCGGCCCACCAATTAAAGCCCTGAGGAGCCCAGTCCACTGAATCAGATCCTGAGGGGCCCCACCCACCAAATCAGACCCTGAGGGGCCCCACAGGCCAAAGTGGCCCCTGAGAGGCACCCACAGGTAAAACGGATACTGAGTTGAAAGTCGTGCAGGGGCAGCAGGCAAGTCTCTCTTAAAGTGGCAGCCCGGGCACCATTTCAAACCACTATCTGTACTTCCTTCAGGAAATACACATCTAGTATTAATGTTGTAATCCGAACGCTGCTAACTTTTTCTTTTTATTCAGTTGATTTCCGCAATTAATGAGGCCCGAACCGCTACATGCACAGACTCCGTTGAGGTGTTGTTTCGAAGCCAGTGTCAACGAGAGGTGTGCTAAGTATTTTTCGTGTCGATCGGATTTGTAGTTTTTGCGCAATTTGCGTTAGAAATTTTTTTTTCCCGCCATTGGAATGCATGTCTCAATGCTTTTCAATGGGCAACTTAAAACGTGCCCTGAGGCAATTCAAATGGCAGTAAAGCTCATTGATATGCGCAGGCACACCCATTTACTATGCCAACGGCTACGAACGTCACATGACGCCCCCAGGACAGAGCCTCTGGCACATAATATCAGCTCTTAAAGCGAAACCCACAGCACAAATGCAAATCTAGCATCATCACATGAAGCATGCCCCTGAGAGAGAATGTGCGCCAAAGTGGATTTAGAAGCCCAGTGAGCCACCCTGTCTCTAAAACGGCCGATGCGCCAAAGTGATTCTTAAAGGGCCAGTGTCACGGGGGCTTAGTTCAACTAAGGCTGAAATACCCGGGGCCCCTGTGGTGTCCCTTTACTAGGGGAAACCCTGTCTGACCCTCAACCCAGGGTTTTTGCTGAAGGTGCAAATGCCTGAGCCTCCGACCTTTCCTTATCTCCTGCTCAGCCCTGCACTTAACCCTCCACCCTCCACCCAGTGAGAAGTCACCACCAAAGCTCCCACACAAATAATGACAGACAGGGAGAACTTAAACTGCACTGCGCCGCACACACACAGGAATAAACAGTAATGTGAACAGGGCACAACTAAACACAAATATGGGAAGGAGAAAGGATAACGACGGATCATACGACACCAGATATGAATCTCTCTCTCTTGAACACCTCCACTCCAGACCGGAACCACTTGGTATGAAACACAAGCTATAATCGGCGACGCCCATAGGCCAGCATGACTATTTAAAGACCGTGGGCGTGACTAACCATCCAACCTGGTCTCCAGCAGGATTAACCCCCGAGAGCCTGAAGATCAGGCCGGCGCCACTGAGGCTATAGTGGCTGGAGGTGGAACTACCTCTGCCTGCCGGATGCTGTGGTGTGAACAGCGTCCGACATGACAGTACCCCGTCTTCTACGAGGGACCCCAGGGCCCTCAAGACTCATAGGACCCGGCTTGTCCGGATGACGACGGTGAAAAGAACTGACCAGCCGATCCGCATGTATGTCTGAGGCTGGAACCCAAGACCTCTCCTCTGGACCATACCCCCGCCAGTGCACCAAATACTGAAGAGTACGGCGTACTACTCGAGAGTCCACTACCTTGGCGACCTCGAACTCTAACTCGCCATCCACCATGACTGGAGGTGGCATCGGCGTCGTGTCCACCAAGCCTACCACCTTTTTCAATAAAGCCCTGTGAAACACGTTGTGTATCTTGTACACCGCGGGAAGTTCCAACCGATAAGCTACTGGGTTAATGATGGCAGAAATCCTAAAAGGCCCAATAAACCTTGGACCCAGTTTTAAAGAAGGGATTTTGAGTTTTATGTTCTTCGTAGCTAACCACACCCATTCACCCACACACAGGTCCGGACCTGGCACGCGTCTACTGTCAGCCACCCGTTTGTACCTGGCACTCATGCTCAACAAACGCTGTTTCACCCGCCTCCAGACTGATGACAATTGGGCTCCTAGCTGATCCTCCTCCGGGACACCCCCGGAGTCACCCTGACGTAAGGTACAAAACTGAGGATGTTGACCGTACACACAAAAGAATGGAGACTCTCCTGATGACTCTTGGCGGTGATTATTTAATGCGAATTCGGCCAGAGGAAGGAAAGTAGACCACTCCTCCTGGTTGTCGGACACAAAGCATCGTAAATACTGTTCTAGATTTTGGTTCATGCGCTCAGTTTGTCCATTAGACTGTGGATGAAACGCCGATGAATGTGACAACTTGATCCCCAACCTTGAGCAAAAAGCTTTCCAAAACCTCGCCACAAATTGCGTACCCCTATCAGATACTATGTCAGACGGTACTCCGTGGAGTCTGACCACCTCCTTCACAAATACCTGAGCCAACGTCTTAGCATTGGGCAAAGAGGACAACGCCACAAAATGCGCCATCTTTGAAAAACGGTCAACCACCACCAGGATGACCGTGTTCCCTGCCGAGGCTGGCAAGTCAGTGATAAAATCCATGGAGATTTCTGTCCATGGCCTATTGGGTACCCCCAGAGGCTGTAGCGTGCCAGCAGGACGGGTTCGGGGTGACTTAGCCCTAGCGCACGTGATGCAAGCTGCCACGTACGAGACCACGTCCTGCCGGATTTTGGGCCACCAGAAACGACGCGATACCAGCTCTAAGGTGCCCTTCACCCCTGGGTGACCAGCCAGTACCGAATCGTGGTGTTCCTTCAACACCTTAGGCCGAAGATGCAGGGGTACAAATGATTTGTTGGCGGGAAGTCCTGGTGGTACCTCCTCTTGGGCCTCGGCAATCTCCGCCTCTACCTCAGTCGTGAGAGCCGAGACCACTACCCCTTTCTGGAGGATGGGTACCGGCTCTTCCCGAGGTTCTCCCCCCGGAAAACACCTAGACAAAGCATCCGCCTTGGTGTTTTTAGCCCCGGGACGGTACGTCACAAGAAAATTGAAACGAGTAAAAAACAATGCCCAGCGAGCCTGCCTAGGAGACAGACGCTTGGCCGACTCCAGGTAGAGCAGATTCTTATGGTCGGTGATAACTGTGACCTGGTGAGCCGCCCCCTCCAAGAAGTGTCGCCATTCCTCAAAAGCCAGTTTGATGGCCAACAACTCCCTGTTGCCGATATCATAATTCCGTTCGGCCGGCGACAACTTCTTGGAGAAGTAGGCGCATGGATGCATCTCGCTCAAGGACGAGCCTTGAGACAGTACTGCCCCCACTCCCACCTCCGACGCATCAACCTCTACCACAAAAGGTTTAGACACGTCTGGTTGCACCAGAATGGGGGCTGAAGCAAAACTATTCTTCAGACACTCAAATGCACGTATAGCCACCTCAGGCCAGTTCGCCAGATCGGCACCCTTTTTTGTCATGTCCGTGAGCGGTTTGGCGACAGTCGAAAAGTGTTTTATAAATTTCCTATAATAATTCGCAAACCCAAGGAACCGCTGGAGTGCTTTCAGACTCTCCGGCCTCTCCCATTGCAACACCGCTTGCACCTTAGCGGTGTCCATTTTAAAACCAGCTGCGGACACAATATATCCCAAAAAGGGCAACTCCTGGACAAAAAATAAACATTTTTCCAGCTTAGCATAGAGCTGGTTCTCCCGGAGCAACTGTAACACCTGCCTAACATGCTGCAAATGAGTGTCCCGATCGCTAGAATAAATGAGGATATCATCCAGGTATACAATCACAAATCTCCCCAGGACATGAGCGAAGACATCATTAATAAAATGTTGGAAAACGGCAGGCGCGGTGGTCAACCCAAACGGCATAACCAGACTCTCAAAATGACCCTCAGGAGTGTTAAACGCCGTCTTCCACTCATCCCCCTGACGGACCCTTATGAGGTTATACGCCCCCCTGAGGTCCAGCTTGGAAAACCATTTTGCCCCCGCTACCTGGTTGAACAAATCCGGGATCAACGGCATTGGGTAGGGATCACGGATAGTAATCTGGTTTAACTCTCGGAAATCCAGACACGGGCGTAACCCCCCATCTTTCTTCTTAATGAAGAAAAACCCCGCGGCTACAGGCGAGGACGAAGGCCGGATGTGACCTTTGCTCAGACTCTCCGCGATGTAGTCTTTCAGAGCTTGTCTCTCAGGACCAGAAATATTAAACATCCTGGCCTTAGGTAATTTGGCCCCGGGTTTTAACCTAATAGCACAGTCATAGGCTCTATGTGGAGGCAGTTCTGAGCAACCCTTCTCAGAGAAAACATCCGCGAAATCCTGCAAAGCCTCCGGCAGGCTGGGCGTCACGGCGGACACACATGTGGCCAAGCAATTGTCTTGGCAGAAACCACTCCATTGTACTATGTCCTGAGTTTTCCAATCAATTACCGGGTTGTGCCTGGACAGCCATGGAAAACCCAGGACCATTTGAGCTGGGAGATTACGGAGGACCCTACATGTAACCGACTCAGAATGTAGGACCCCAATGTGGAGTTTCACCTCTGCCACAAACTCAGTAATCTCCCCTTGAGGGAGGGGAACAGCATTAATGGTCACCACCTGTATGGGGTGAGGAAGTTTTTCAATCTTAAACCCGGCGGTGTGTGCAAACTCCTCATCTATGAGATTGGTGGCAGAACCGCTATCCACAAACACTGATATAGGTAGCTCTCTGCCGGCGACAATAACCTTGGCAGGGAGCATACATTGAGATACCATCATGGAGGATATGCATACGCTCAGTTGGGTCTCCTCCATACCCTCTGAGCTTAACAGTTTTCCGCCGGTGTGACCCTCTTAGGTAGTACCGGGCAAACGTTAACATAATGACCTCCTTTACCACAGTAGAAACATGCTCCGGACTTCCAGACTCCCGGAGCGCGAGGCTGAACCTGTGCCACGCCAGCAATCTGCATAGGTTCAGGGGTCTCATCTACTTCAACCACACCTGCACCTCTGTTTTCCCCCAGAGGTAGCGTCTCCTGTGCCCTCTGACGAAAACGGCGATCAATACGTATCACCAAACTCATGGCAGACTCCAATGATGCCGGAGTCTCATACATCAGGAGGGCTTGTTTCACCCTCCCTGATACCCCATGAATAAACTGGCTCCGCAGTGCTGGGTCATTCCACTGTGTGTCTACAGCCCAGCGGCGAAATTCCGAACAATAGTCTTCTGCCAAGCGCTCCCCCTGGCGGAGGGCGCGGATTTTAGATTCCGCTAGAGCCAGTCGGTCAGGGTCATCGTAAATGAGCCCGAGGGCAGAAAAAACATTATCGACCGAATGAAATGTAGCAGAGTCAGGTGGTAAGGAAAATGCCCATGCTTGGGGGTCACCACTCAGTAATGACAACACCAGCCCTACTCGCTGGGCCTCATTACCTGAAGATATTGGCCGCATGCGGAAGTATAATTTGCAGGCCTCCCGAAATACGACAAATTTGCTGCGATCGCCTGAAAATCGTTCTGGCAGCGGAAACTTCGGCTCTGCACCGATACCTGCAGATGCCGTTTGCACCTTTGCTACTACCAGGCCCTGCTGCTGAACTGCCCCATTCAACTCGGAGACCTGTATGGACAGCGCCGCCAACTGGCGGGTTATGGAATCTAATGGATCCATGGACTCCTGAAAAAATGTGGGCCGATTATAATGTCACGGGGGCTTAGTTCAACTAAGGCTGAAATACCCGGGGCCCCTGTGGTGTCCCTTTACTAGGGGAAACCCTGTCTGACCCTCAACCCAGGGTTTTTGCTGAAGGTGCAAATGCCTGAGCCTCCGACCTTTCCTTATCTCCTGCTCAGCCCTGCACTTAACCCTCCACCCTCCACCCAGTGAGAAGTCACCACCAAAGCTCCCACACAAATAATGACAGACAGGGAGAACTTAAACTGCACTGCGCCGCACACACACAGGAATAAACAGTAATGTGAACAGGGCACAACTAAACACAAATATGGGAAGGAGAAAGGATAACGACGGATCATACGACACCAGATATGAATCTCTCTCTCTTGAACACCTCCACTCCAGACCGGAACCACTTGGTATGAAACACAAGCTATAATCGGCGACGCCCATAGGCCAGCATGACTATTTAAAGACCGTGGGCGTGACTAACCATCCAACCTGGTCTCCAGCAGGATTAACCCCCGAGAGCCTGAAGATCAGGCCGGCGCCACTGAGGCTATAGTGGCTGGAGGTGGAACTACCTCTGCCTGCCGCATGCTGTGGTGTGAACAGCGTCCGACATGACAGCCAGCGCGCCAAATCGAAAACTGAGTGACCCCAGGCTCCAAATCGGAGGCTTAGCCACCCCAGCCTCCAAATTGGAGGCTGATCGACCCTGGCCTTCAAATCGGACCCAGCGTGGCTCCGCTCACCAAATCAGACCCAGAGTAGCCCCGGCCACCAAATCGGACGCTGAGGGGCCCCGCCCACCAAATCTGCCCACGAGTTGCCCCGCCCACCAAATCGCCCCCTGAGTGGCCCCGCCCACCAAATTGGCAACGAGTGGCTCCGCCCACCAAATTGCCCCCCCCCGAGTGGCCCCGCCCACCAAATTGGGCCCCGAGTGGCCCCGCCCAACAAATCGGGCCCCGAGTGGCCCCGCCCACCAAATCGGGCCCCGAGTGTCCCCGCCCACCAAATCGGCCCCCGAGTGGCCCCGCCCACCAAATCGGCCCCGAGTGGCCCACCCACCAAATCGGCCCCCGAGTGGCCCCGCCCACCAAATTGGACCCAGAGTGGTCCCGCCCACCAAATCATACCCTAAGGGCCCCCACCCAACAAAACAGACCCAGAGTGGCACCACCCACCAAATCGGACCCAGAGTGGCCCCACCCACAAAATCGGATCCAGAGTGGCCCCACCCACAAAATTGGACCCTGAGGGGCCCTGGCCACAAAATTGGACCCTGAGGGGCCCCACCCACAAAATCGGACCGTGAGGGGCTCCGGCCACAAAATCAGACCCTGAGGGGCCCCACCCACAAAACCGGACCCTGAGGGTTCCCACCCACAAAATCGGACCCTGAGGGGCCCCACCCACAAAATCGGAGCCTGAGGGATCCACGCCAACAATTCAAGCCCTGAGGAGCCCAGGCCAAGGAATCAGATCCTGAGGCTCCCCACCCACCAAATCAGACCCTGAGGCCAAAGTGGCCCCTGAGAGGCACTCACAGTTAAAACGGATCCTGAGTTGAAAGTCTTGCAGAGGCAGCAGGCAAGTCTCTCTTAAAGGGGCAGCCCGGGCACCATTTCAAACCACTATCTGTACTTCCTTCAGGAAATACACATCTAGTTCTTCTTATTATTATTATTTTCCAGTTGATTTCCGCAATTAATGCGGCCCGAACCGCTACACGCACAGACGCCATTGAGGTGTCGTTTCGAAGCCAGCGTCCACGAGAGGTGTGCTAAGTATTTTTCGTGTCGATCGGATTTGTAGTTTTTGCGCAATTTGCATTTGAAAATTTTTTTTCCCATCATTGGAATGCACTGTCTCCAATGCTTTTCAATGGGAAATGACAAAACGTGCCCTGAGGCGATTGAAATGTCAGTTAAGCTCATTGATATGCGCAGGCACACCCAGTTACTATGCCAACGCCTACGAACGTCACATGACGCCCCAAGGACAGAGCTTCTGCCACATAATATCAGCTCTTAAAGCGAAACCCACAGCACAAATGCAAATCTAGCTTCATCACATGACACATGCCCCTGAGAGAGGATGTCCGCCAAAGTTGATTTAGAAGAAGCCCAGTGAGCCAAACTAGCTCTTAAAGGGCCGATGCGCCAAAGTGATTGTTAAAGGGCCGGCGCACCGAAATGAGTCTTAAAGGGCCGACACGCCAAATCGAAAGCTGAGCCACCCCAGGCTCCAAATCGGAGGCTGAGCCACCCCAGCCTCCAAATCGGAGGCTGATCGACCCCGGCCTCCAAATCGGAGGCTGATCGACCCCGGCCTCCAAATCGGAGGCTGATCGACCCCGGCCTCCAAACCGGAGGCTGATTGACCCAGGCCTCCAAACCGGAGGCTGATCGACCCCGGCCTCCAAACCGGAGGCTGATCGACCACGGCCTCCAAATCGGAGCCTGAGCGACCCCGGCCTCCAAATCGGAGTCTGATCGACCCCGACCTCCAAATCGGAGGCTGAGCCACTCCGGCCTCCAAATCGGAGGCTGAGCCACCCCGGCCTCCAAATCGGAGGCTGATCGACCCCGGGCCACCCCGGCCTCCAAATCGGGGACTGAGCCACCCCGGCCTCCAAATCGGAGGCTGATCGACCCCGGCCTCCAAATCGGAGGCTGAGCGACCCCGGCCTCCAAATTGAAAGCTGAGCGACCCCGGCCTCCAAATCGGAGGCTGAGCGACCCCGGCCTACAAATCGGAGGCTGAGCGACACCTGCCTCCAAATCGGAGGCTGAGCGACCCCGGCCTCCAAATCGGAAGCTGAGCCAAACCGTCCTCCAAATCGGAGGCTGATCGACCCCGGCCTCCAAATCGGAGGCTGATCGACCCCGGCCTCCAAATCGGAGGCTGATCGACCCCGGCCTCCAAAATCGGAGGCTGATCGACCCCGGCCTCCAAATCGGAGGCTGATCGACCCTGGCCTCCAAATCGGAGGCTGATCGACCCCGGCCTCCAAATCGGAGGCTGATCGACCCCGGCCTCCAAATCGGAGTCTGATCGACCCCGGCCTCCAAATCGGAGGCTGAGCCACCCCGGCCTCCAAATCGGAGGCTGATCGACCCTGTGCCACCCCGGCCTCCAAATCGGAGCCTGAGCCACCCTGGCCTCCAAATTGGACCCTGAGGGGCCCCAGTCACAAAATCGGACCCTGATGGGCCCCGGCCACAAAATCGGACCCTGAGGGGCCCCAACCACAAAATCGGACCCTTATGGGTCCCAACCACAAAATCGGAACCTGAGGGGCCCCAACCACAAAATCGGACCCTGAGGGGCACCACCCACCAAATTGGACCCTGAGGGCCCCCCCACCAAATTGGACCCTGAGGGAACCCCCCACCAAATCGGACCCTGAGGGGACCCACCCACCAAATCGGACCCTGAGGGGACCCGCCCACCAAATCAGACCCTGAGGGGACCCGCCCACCAAATCGGACCCTGAGTAGCCCCGCCCAACAAAAAGGACCAGAGTGGCCCCACCCACTAAATCGGACCCAGAGTGGCCCCACCCACTAAATCGGACCCAGAGTGGCCCCACCCACTAAATCGGACCCAGAGTGGCCCCACCCACTAAATCGGACCCAGAGTGGCCCCACCCACTAAATCCGACCCAGAGTGGCCCCACCCACAAAATCGGACCCAGAGTGGCCCCACCCACAAAATTGGACCCTGATGGGCCCCAACCACAAAATTGGACCCTGATGGGCCCCGGCCACAAAATCGGACCCTGAGGGGCGCCACCCACAAAATCGGACCCTGAGGGGCGCCACCCACAAAATCGGACCCTGAGGGGGCCACACCCACAAAATCGGAGCTTGAGGGATCCCCGCCAACAATTCAAGCCCTGAGGAGCCCAGGCCAAGGAATCAGATCCTGAGGGGCCCCACCCACCAAATCAGACCCTGAGGCCAAAGTGGCCCCTGAGAGGCACTCACAGTTAAAACGGATCCTGAGTTGAAAGTCTTGCAGGGGCAGCAGGCAGGTCTCTCTTAAAGGGGCAGCTCGAACACCATTTCAAACCACTATCTGTACTTCCTTCAGGAAATGCACATCTAGTATTATTATTACTATTCAGTTGATTTCCGCAATTAATGCGGCCCGAACCGCTACACGCACAGACTCTGTAGAGGCCTCGCTTCGAAGCCAGCGTCCACGAGTGGTGTGCTAAGTATTTTTCGTGTCGATCGGATTTGGAGTTTTTGCGCAATTTGCGTTTGAAAAAACATTTTCCTCAATGCATTTCAATGGGAAAATGTTGCCATAGGGAAAACATGGGACAGTCGTGAGGTGGCAGTTAAGCTCATTGATATGCGCAGGCACACCCAGTTACTATGCCAACGCCTACGAACTTCACATGACCTCTCCAGGACAGAGTTTTTGGCAGATAATTTCAGCTCTTAACCCCTTACCTACAATTGACGTAATATTCCGTCCATGTGACCATGGACCTAATTACCATGGACGGAATATTACGTCATCGCGATCAGCGGCGCCCACGTGGTGAGCGCCGCTGATCGCGGCCGAGTGTCAGCTAATTATCATAGCTGACACCCGGCACAATGTGTCAGGGGCGGTCACGGACCGCCCCCGACACGTTAACCCCTTGCACACCGCGATCAAACGCGATCGCGGTGTACCGGGGGTTAAAGGGAAGCATCGGCAGGGAGGGGGCTCCCTCCGTGCTTCCCTGAGCCCCCCACGGCAGCGCAATGTGCAGCGCTGCTGCGGGGGACTCCCTTCCTCCAGGCCCCCGAATCCAAGATGGCGACGGGGGCCTTCGGGGGCCTGAGGAAGCTGGCTTCCTCAGTGCCTGCAAAGCGCAGGCATGAGGAAATCTGCAGCAGTGCCTGTGACAGATCGCTGATCTGTCACAGTGATCTGTGATGTGACAGATCAGCGATCTGTCACAGGACAGTGATGTCCCACCTGGGACAAGGTAATAAAGTAAAAAAAAAAAAGTGTTAAAAATAATTAAAAAAAAATCGCTAAATAAATTAGTTAAAAAAAAAAAAATATTCCCCAATAAATCCATTTTTTGAAAATAAAAAAAAAACAAAACAATAAAAGTACACATATTTGGTATCGCCGCGTCCGTAATGACCTGCCCTATAAAACTGTCCCATTAGTTAACCCCTTTAGCGAACCCCTTAAAAAATAAAAATAAAAAACGAAGCAAAAAATAATGATTTATTATCATACCACCGAACAAAAAGTGCAATAACGCGCGATCAAAAAGACGCATATAAATATCCATGGTACCGCTGAAAACGTCATCTTGTCCCGCAAAAAACGAGCCACCATACAGCATCATCCGCAAAAAAATAAAAAAGTTATAGCTCGCAGAATAAAGCGATACAAAAATAATTATTTTTTATATAAAATTGTTTTCATTGCAAAAAACCGACAAAACATAAAAAAACGACCTAAATGAGGTATCGCTGTAACCGTACTGACCCGAAGAATAAAAACGCGTTATCAATTTTACCGCACGCGGAACGGTGTAAACGCACCCCCCAAAAGAAATTCATGAAAAGCTGGTTTTTGTTCATTCTGCATCCCAAAAATCGGAATAAAAAGCGATCAAAAAATGTCACGTGCCCGAAAATGGTACCAATAAAAACGTCAACTCGTCCCGCAAAAAATAAGACCTCACATGACTCGGTGGGTCAAAATATGGAAAAATTATAGCTCACAATATGTGGTGATGCAAAAACTATTTTTACAATAAAAAGCGTCTTTTAGCGTGCGACAGCCGCCAAACATAAAAACCACCATAAATCGTAAATCAAACCCCCCGTTATCACCCCCTTAGTTAGAGAAAAATAATAAAACTAAAAGAAAATGTATTTATTTCCATTTTCCCGCTAGGGTTAGGGTAGGGTTAGGGCTAGGGTTAGGGCTAGGGTTAGGGCTAGGGCTAGGGTTAAGGCTAGGGTTAGGGTTAGGGCTAGGGTTAGGGTTAGGGCTAGGGTTAGGGCTAGGATTAGGGTTAGGGATAGGGTTAGGGCTAGGGCTCAGATTAGGGTTAGGGGTGTGTTGAGGTTAGGGTTGGAGTTATAATTGGGGGTTTCCACTGTTTGGGCACATCAGGTGCTCTCCAAAGGCAACATGGCGTCTGATCTCAATTCCAGCCAATTCTGCGTTGAAAAAGTCAAATGGTGCTCCTTCCCTTCCAAGCTCTGCCATGTGCCCAAACAGTGTTTTACCCCCACATGTAGGGTATCAGCCTACTCAGGACAAATTACAAAACAACTTTTGGGGTCCAATTTCTCCTGTTACCCTTAGGAAAATAAAAAACTGGGGGCAAAAATATAATTTTGCGGAAAAAAATGTTTTTTTTATTTTCACGCCCAGGCGTTATAAACTTCTGTGAAGCACTTGGGGGTTCAAAGTGCTCTCCACACATCTAGATAAGCTCCGTGGGGGGTCTAGTTTCCAAAATGGGGTCACTTGTGGGGAGTTTCAATAGTTTAGGTACATCAGGGGCTCTCCAAACGCACATGACACCCGCATACCAATCCATCAAAGTCTGCATTCCAAAACGTCACTACTTCCCTTCCGAGCCCCGACGTGTGCCCATACAGTAGTTTTCTCCCACATATGAGATATCAGCGTACTCAGGACAAATTGGACAACAACTTTTGGGGTCCAATTTCTCCTGTTACCCTTGGGAAAATAAAAAAAATGGGGACTAAAAGATGATGTTTGTTGAAAAAATACGATATTTTTATTTTCACGCCCGGTCGTTATAAACTTCTGTGAAGCACTGGGGGGTTCAAAGTGCTCACCACACATCTAGATAAGTTCATTAGGGGGTCTAGTTTCCAAAATGGGGTCACTTGTGGGGGGTTTCCACTGTTTAGGTACATCAGGGGCTCTCCAAACGCAACATGACACCCGCAGACCATTCCATCAAAGTCTGCATTCCAAAACGTCACTACTTCCCTTCCGAGCCCCAACGTGTGCCCATACAGTAGTTTTCTCCCACATATGAGGTATCAGCGTACTCAGGACAAATTGGACAACAACTTTTGGGGTCCAATTTCTCCTGTTACCCTTGGGAAAATAAAAAAATGGGGACTAAAAGATCATGTTTGTGGAAAAAATACGATTTTTTTATTTTCACGCCCGGTCGTTATAAACTTCTGTGAAGCACTGGGGGGGTTCAAAGTGCTCACCACACATCTAGATAAGTTCATTAGGGGGTCTAGTTTCCAAAATGGGGTCACTTGTGGGGGGTTTCCACTGTTTAGGTACATCAGGGGCTCTCCAAACGCAACATGACACCCGCAGACCATTCCATCAAAGTCTGCATTCCAAAACGTCACTACTTCCCTTCCGAGCCCCGACGTGTGCCCATACAGTAGTTTTCTCCCACATATGAGGTATCAGCGTACTCAGGACAAATTGGACAACAACTTTTGGGGTCCAATTTCTCCTGTTACCCTTGGGAAAATAAAAAAATGGGGACTAAAAGATCATGTTTGTGGAAAAAATACGATTTTTTTATTTTCACGCCCGGACGTTATAAACTTCAGTGAAGCACTGGGGGGTTCAAAGTGCTCACCACACATCTAGATAAGTTCCTTGGGGGGTCTAGTTTCCAAAATGGTGTCATTTGTGGGGGGTTTCTACTGTTTTGGTACATCAGGGGCTTTCCTAATGCGACATGGTGTCCGATCTCAATTCCAGCCAAAAACGTCAAATGGCGCTGCTTCCCTTCCGAGCTCTGCCATACGCCCAAATAGTGGTTTACACCCACATGTGGGGTATCAGCGTACTCAGGATAAATTGCACAATATCTTTTAGGGTCCTGTTACTTTTGGAAAAATAAGAATTGAGGGTGAAAAGATCATTTTTGTGGAAAAAATATGATTTTTTAATTGTACTGCTGTACGTTATAAACTTCTGTGAAGCCCTTGGGGGTTCAAAGTTCTCACCACACATCTAGATAAGTTCCTTGGGGGGTCTAGATTCCAAAATGGTGTCATTTGTGGGGGGTTTCCACTGTTTTGGTACATCAGGGGTTTTCCAATCGCGACATGGTGTCCGATCTCAATTCTAGCCAAAAACGTCAAATGGCGCTGCTTCCCTTCCGAGCTCTGCTATGCGCCCAAATAGTCATTTACACCCACATATGGGGTATCAGCGTACTCAGGACAAATTGCACAAAAACTTTTAGGGTCCTGTTACCCTTGGAAAAATAAAAATTGTGGGTGAAAAGATCATTTTTGTGGAAAAAATATGATTTTTTAATTGTACCGCTGTACGTTATAAACTTCTGTGAAGCCCTTGTGGGTTCAAAGTTCTCACCACATATCTAGATAAGTTCCTTGGGGGGTCTAGTTTCCAAAATGGGGTCACTTGGGGGGGTTTCCACTGTTTAGGTACATCAGGGGCTCGCCAAACGTGACATGGCGTCCGATCTGAATTCCAGCCAATTTTGCATTGAAAAAGTCAAACGGCGCTCCTTCCATTCTGAGCTCTGCCATGCGCCGAAACAGTGGTTCCCCCCCACATATCAGGTATCAGCGTAGTCAGGACAAATTGCACAATAACTTTTGCAGTCCAATTTCTCCTGTTACCCTTGGTAAAATAAAGAAAATTGAACCTGAAGTATTTTTTTTGTGAAAAAAAGTTAAATGTTCATTTTTTTTTAATATTCAAAAAATTCCTGTGACGCACCTAAAGGGTTAATAAACTTCTTGAATGTGGTTTTAAGCACCTTGAGGGGTGCAGTTTTTAGAATGGTGTCACTTTTGGGTATTTTCTATCATATAGACCCCTCAAAGTGGCTTCAAATGTGAAGTGGTCCCTAAAAATAAAATGGTGATGCAAAAATGAGAAATCGCTGGTCAAATTTTAACCCTTATAACTTCCTAGCAAAAAAAAATTTTGGTTGCAAAATTGTGCTGATGTAAAGTAAACATGTGGGAAATGTTATGTATTAAGTTTTTTGTGTGCCGTATCGCTGTGATTTAAGGGCATAAAAATTCAAAGTTGGAAAATTGCGAAATTTTCAAAATTTTCGCCAAATTTCCGTTTTTTTCACAAATAAACGCAAGTTATTTGAATGCAATTTTACCACGAACATGAAGTACAATATGTCACGAGAAAACAATGTCAGAATCACCAGGATCCATGAAAGCGTTCCAGAGTTATGACCTCATAAAGGTACAGTGGTCAGAATTGTAAAAATTGGCCCGGTAGTTAACGTGCAAACCACCCTTGGTAGTGAAGGGGTTAAAGCAAGACCCACAGCATAAATGGAAATCTAACTTCATCACATGACGCATGCCCCTGAGAGAGAATGTGCGCCAATGTGGATTTAAAAGCCCAGTGCGCCAAACTGGCTCTTAAAGGGCCGACGCGCCAAAGTGATTCTTAAAGGGCCGGCGGACCGAAATGAGTCTTAAAGGGCTGGCGCGCCAAATCGAAAGCTGAGTGACCCCAGGCTCCAAATCGGAGGCTGAGCCACCCTGGCCTCCAAATCGGACCCAGCGTGACCCCGCCCACCAAATCGGACCCTGAGGGGCCCCGCCCACTAAATCGGACCCTGAGGGGCCCCGCCCACTAAATCGGACCCTGAGGGGCCCCGCCCACCAAATCAGACACTGATGAGCACCGCCCACCAAATCGGACCGAGTGGCCCCGCTCACGAAATCGGACCCTGAGGGGCACCACCCACTAAAACGGACCAAGAGTTGCCCCGCCCACCAAATCGGACCCTGAGGAGCCCCGCCCACCAAATCAGACCCCGAGGGGCCTCGCCCACCAAATCGGACCCAGAGTGGCCCCCCACCAAATTGGACCCAGAGTGGCCCTGCCCACCAAAATGGACCCAGGGTGCTCCGCCCACAAAATCAGACCCTAAGGGGCCCCACCCACAAAATTGGACCCTGAGTGGACCCGGCCACAAAATCGGGTCCTGAGTGGACCCGGCCACAAAATCGGACCCTGAGGGGCCCCAGCTACAAAATCAGACCCTGAGGGGCCCCACCCACAAAATCGGACCCTGAGGGACCCCATCTACAAAATCGGACCCTGAGGGACCCCATCCATAAAATCGGACCCTGAGGGGCCCAGGCCACAAAATCAGACCCTGAGGGGCCACACCCACAAAATCGGACCCTGAGGGGCCACACCCACAAAATCGGACCCTGAGGGATCCCGGCCAGCAATTCAAGCCCTGAGGAGCCCAGGCCACCGAATCGGATCCTGAGGGGCCCCACCCACCAAATCAGACCCTGAGGCAAAAGTAGCCCCTGAGAGGCACCCACAGTTAAAACGGATCCTGAGTTGAAAGTCTTGCATGGGCAGCAGGCAAGTCTCTCTTAAATTGGCAGCCTGGGCACCATTTCAAACCACTATCAGGAAATACACATCTAGTATTATTATTCAGTTGATTTCTGCAATTAATGCGGCCCGAACCGCTACACGCACAGACTCCGTTGAGGCGTCGTTTCTAAGCCAGCTTCCACGAGTGGTGTGCTAAGTATTTTTCGTGTCGATCAGATTTGTAGTTTTTGAGCAATTTGCACTTGAAAAAACATTTTCCTGTCATTGAAAAGCAGTGTCTCAATGCATTTTAATGGGAAAATTTTGCCATAGGGAAAACATGGGGCAGTTGTGAGGTGGCAGTTAAGCTCATTGATATGCGCAGGCACACCCAGTTACTATGCCAACGCCTACGAACTTTACATGACCCCAGTAGGACAGAGTTTTTGCCAGATAATGTCAGCTCTTAAAGTGAAACCCAAGCACAAATGCAAATCTGATGGACTCTGGCCTACAAATCGGAGGCTGAGCCACCCAGGCATTCAAAACGGACCCTGAGGGGCCCCACCCACCAAATCAGACCCTGAGGGGCCCCACCCACCAAATCAGACTCTGAGGGGCCCTGCCCACCAAACCATGCCCTGAGGTGCCCCGCCCACCAAATCGGACCCTAAGGTGCCCCGCCCACCAAATCGGATCCTGAGGTGCCCCACCCACCAAATAAGACCCAGAGTGGCCCCACCCACCAAATAAGACCCAGAGTGGCCCCACCCACCAAGTCGGACCCTGAGGGGCCCCGCCCACCAAGTCGGACCCTGAGGGGCCCCGCCCACCAAGTCGGACCCTGAGGGTACCCGCCCACCAAGTCGGACCCTTATGGGCCCCACCCACCAAATCGGACCCTGAAGTGCCCCGCCCACCAAATCGGACCCTGAGGTGCCCCGCCCACCAAATCAGACTCTGAGGGGCCCCGCCCACCAAATCAGACCCTGAGGGGCCCCGCCCACCAAATTGGACCATGAGGGACCCAGCCCACCAAATCGGACCATGAGGAGCCCTGAACACCAAATATGACCCCGAGGGGCCTCGCCCTCCAAATCGGACCCAGAGTGGCCCCCCCACCAAATTGGGCCCAGAGTGGCCCTGCCCACCAAAATGGACCCAGTGTGCTCCGCCCACAAAATCAGACCCTAAGGGGCCCCACCCACAAAATCGGACCCTGAGTGGACCCGGCCACAAAATCGGACCCTGAGTGGACCCGGCCACAAAATCGGATCCTGAGGGTTCCCACCCACAAAATCAGACCCTGAGGGGCCCCAACCACCAAATCGGACCCTGAGGGGCCCAACCCACAAATTCGGACCCTGAGGGGCCCCACTCACAAAATCGGACCCTGAGGGATCCCGGCCAGCAATTCAAGCCCTGAGGAGCCCAGGCCACCGAATCGGATCCTGAGGGGCCCCACCCACCAAATCAGACCCTGAGGCCAAAGTGGCCCCTGAGAGGCACCCACAGTTAAAACGGATCCTGAGTTGAAAGTCTTGCAGGGGCAGCAGGCAAGTCTCTCTTAAGGCCTCTTTCACACTTCAGTTATTTGCATCAGTTATAATCCGCCAAAAAGGCAGACAAGCGGATCCGTTCTGAACGGGTAGCACAGGATCCGTTTTTAGACGGATCCTGAAAATGAGGAAATTTAAAGGAATCGCTGGCCGGGAAGAGAGAGAGAGAGAATTATTTTTTGTCCGGCACCCAGACAGATTTTGGGGTTAATTCAGTGTCTGGAGGATCCGCCGGAGAAAAAAACGTTGCAAGCTCCGTTTGGAAATCTTTGAGGATGTTGACGGACACTAACATTGTGGCGGATCCTCAAAAAAATGGATGCAACGGACGACAATCAGTCAGGATCCGCCAATAATGGAAGTCAATGGGGAAAAAAACGGATCCGCAAAGAAAAATGGCGGATCCGTTTTTTTTCAAAATTGGCAGATCTTGACTGATTGTCAAAAATGGAAGCGTGAAAGAGGCCTAAAGGGGCAGCCCGGGCACCATTTCAAACCACTATCAGGAAATACACATCTAGTATTATTATTCAGTTGATTTCTGCAATTAATGCGGCCCGAACCGCTACACGCGCAATGGAGTATTGAGGCGTCGTTTCTAAGCCGGCGTCCACAAGTGGTGTGCTAAGTATTTTTCGTGTCGATCAGATTTGTAGTTTTTGCGCAATTTGCGCTTGAAAAAACATTTTCCTGACATTGCAATGCATTGTCTCAATGCATTTCAATGGGAAAATTTTGCCATAGGGAAAACATGGGGCAGTCGTGAGGTGGCAGTTAAGCTCATTGATATGCGCAGGCACACCCAGTTACTATGCCAACGCCTATGAACTTTACATGACCTCAGTAGGACAGAGTTTTTGCCAGATAATGTCAGCTCTTAAAGTGAAACCCAAGCACAAATGCAAATCTGATGGCCTACAAATCGGAGGCTGAGCCACCCAGGCATTCAAAACGGACCCTGAGGGGCCCCACCCACCAAATCAGACCCTGAGTGGCCCCACCCACCAAATCGGACTCTGTGGGGTCCTGCCCACCAAACCAGACCCTAAGGGGCCCCGCCCACCAAATCGAACCCTGAGGTGCCCCGCCCACCAAATCAGACCCTGAGGTGCCCCGCCCACCAAATCGGACCCTGAGGTGCCCCGCCCACCAAATAAGACCCAGAGTGGCCACGCCCACCAAATAAGACCCAGAGTGGCCCCGCCCACCAAGTCGGACTCTGAGGTGCCCCGCCCACCAAGCCGGACTCTGAGGTGCCCCGCCCACCAAATCAGACTCTGAGGGGCCCCGCCCACCAAATCAGATTCTGAGGGGCCCCGCCCACCAAATCGGACCCTGAGAGGCCCAGCCCACCAATTCGGACCATGCGGGGCTCCGCCCACCAAATAAGACCCTGAGAGGCCCAGCCCACCAATTCGGACTATGAGGGGCCCCGCCCACCAATTCGGACCCTGAGGGTCCCCGCCCACCAAATCGGACCCTGAGGGGCCCCGCCCACCAAATCAGACCCTGAGGGGCCCCGCCCACCAAATCGGACCCAGAGTGGCCCCGCCCACCAA
Organism: Dendrobates tinctorius; assembly: GCF_039654945.1. Classification (NCBI taxonomy): domain Eukaryota; kingdom Metazoa; phylum Chordata; class Amphibia; order Anura; family Dendrobatidae; genus Dendrobates; species Dendrobates tinctorius. Next base: position 4,664,072 of record NW_027361776.1, on the reverse strand, counting down.
ATTTGGATCCTGAGGGGCCCTGCCCACCAAATCAGACCTTGAGTGGCCCCGCCCACCAAATCAAACCCTGAGGGACCCCGTCCACCAAATCGGACCCTGAGGGATCCCACCCACCAAATCGGACCCCGAGGGGCCCCGCCCACCAAATTGGAACCTGAGGGGCCCCACCAAATCGGACCCTGAGGGGTCCCACCCACCAAATCGGACTCAGAGATCCCGCCCACCAAATCAGACCCTGAGGGGCCCCGCTCACCAAATCGGACCCCGAGGGGCCCCGCCCACCAAATTGGAACCTGAGGGGCCCCACCAAATCGGACCCTGAGGGGTCCCACCCACCAAATCGGACTCAGAGATCCCGCCCACCAAATCAGACCCTGAGGGGCCCCGCTCACCAAATCGGACCCTGAGGGGCCCCGCTCACCAAATTGAACTCTGAGGGGCCCCTCTCACCAAATCGTACCCTGAGCGGCCCCGCCCACCAAATTGGATTCTGAAAGGCCCCCAACCACAAAATCGGACCCTGAGGGGCCCCACCCACAAAATCGGACCCTGAGGGGCCCCAACCACAAAATCGAGCCCAGAGTGGCCCAGTCCACCAAATTGGACCCTGAGGGGCCCCACCCACAAAATCGGACCCTGAGGGACCCCGGCCACAAAATCGGACCCTGAGGGGCCCCGGCCACAAAATCAGACCCTGAGGGGCCCCACCCACAAAATCGGACCCTGAGGGGCCCCGCCCACCAAATCAGACCCAGAATGGCCGCCGCCCACCAAATCGGACCCTGAGGGTCCCCGCCCACCAAATCGGACCCTGAGAGGCCCCAACCACAAAATCGGACCCTGAGGTGCCCCGCCCACCAAATCTGACCCTGAGGGGCTCTGCTGACCAAACCGGACCCTGAGGGAACCCACTAACCAAATCGGACCCTGAGGGGCCCCGCTCACCAAATTGAACTCTGAGGGGCCCCACCCACCAAATTGGATTCTGAGTGGCCCCACCCACGAAATCGGACCCCGAGTGGCCCCGCCCACCAAATCGGACCCTGAGGGGCCCGCCCACCAAATCGGATTCTGAAGGGCCGCAACCACAAAATCGGACCCTGAGGGGCCCCGGACACAAAATCGGACCCTGAGGAGCCCCACCCACCAAATCGGACCCTGAGGGGCCCCGCCCACCAAATCGGACCCTGAGGGTCCCCCCACCAAATTGGACCCAGAGTGGCCCCGCCCACCAAATCAGACCCAGGGGACCCCACCCAAAAAATCAGACCCTGAGGGGCCCCGGCCACCAAATTGGACCCTGAGGGGTCCCGACCACAAAATTGGACCCTGAGGGGCCCCGGCCACAAAATCGGACCCTGAGGGGCCCCACCCACCAAATCAAACCCTGAGGTGCCCCACCCACAAAATCAGACCCTGAGGGGCCCGGCCACAAAATCGGACCCTGAGGGTGGCTGATCGACCCCACCCACCAAATTGGCCCCTGAGTGGCCCCTCCCACCAAATTGGCCCCCGAGTGGCCCCCCCACCAAATTGGCCCCCGAGTGGCCCCTCCCACCAAATTGGCCCCCGAGTGGCCCCGCCCACCAAATCGGCCCCCGAGTGGCCCCACCCACCAAATCGGCCCTCGAGTGGCCCCCACAGTTAAAAGATATCCTGAGTTGAAAGTCTTGAAGGGGCAGCAGACAAGTCTCTTTTGAAGGGGCAGCCCGGGCACCATTTCAAAGAACTATCTGTACTTCCTTCAGGAAATACACATCTAGTCGCTATGTGTTATTCTTATGTAGACTATTAGTCTCTGTCTTCAAGGAAACTATACTTGTTATCATATTTGTTCTCAACAACATGTTCTGGGTACATTGGACCCGTTGAAGCGCTCGAGCAGCGCGAAACGGCCGTTGTCAGCCTTTCCCGCACTCCTTAAGTCACTCCCCCGACTTGACATGTACGTGATATGTCAATAAATCAGTGAAACTTTAATCTCGACGAGTGCGACCTTTCTTCTTTGCATGGATAAACAATGTATGACCCTAAGGTGATGGTGGGGGCCAAATGAGCTCCATAGAGTCACATATTGTTGTAAATGGTATAAAAGTTTCCTTGTATTTCATTACGTCAGATAAAGTGATTTGACCACGGCTTGTGTGTTGAGTCTCTTTGTCTCCAAGCGCTTGCAACAGAAGGGCGAAACCTCGTAATTCGGACTCACTGGTGATCTGGCATAGCTGATGCTTGACATGGAGAATGTGGAGACCACAAATTACGACCAAAAAGATCCAATATAATCATAAATGCTTTATTAAGGAAATGACACAGAATGGGAAAAATGGGGGAGCATGTACAAAAAAGGAAAAATGCTGCAGTGCAAGAGGACACGCGACCAAACCATGGTCTGAACTACATATATAGGTGTCTACAAAATTGGGTAAATTACATCATTCCTAAGGCCTATGTTACTTGGTAGGCCCAATGTTAATGAGAAAATGAGGGAATTTATTCTCCTATAGTATCAATGTACATACATACTCATTTATAAACTTAGTTACCATGGACAACCACAAGTACTCAGGGCATAATATCCACCCCTATAACAGGCCCAACTACAAGTACCAAGTTAGATATAATTACTCAAATAATGAAGTAACCATGTTCTCAGGGTCTAATATCCACCCCATGTCTGGCACATACTACGCCCACCCACACATAGGTGGACGGCGCCGGAGCAGAAAAATTACCTGCAGGAAGGAATGAGTAGAAGGCCGGGCGGTCAGCGCGTCACCCTGACGCGCGTTTCGGAGAGGATCTCCTTCGTCAGGGGGCGTGTGTAGTCTAAAAGCGGTGAGTTTAAATATCGCCAGACCGGAAGTGCCCGTGACGCAGACCGGAAGTGACGCGGGTGCAGTCATGGATACCAGGAACGCTGGATGGACACGGTGTCATGCGATGGGGAGGGGCCCAACAAGCTGAAACACTCCTCTGCCGCATAGAGACACTGAGACCAGCCCACACATCGGGACATGGCTCACACTCGTGCAGAGTCGGCGCCACGTCAGATCCACCGTCACCGATCATGGAGGAGAGGGTCAAGGACCTAAGCAGGCTAACCAGATGTGTGAATAGGTTGCCTACACCAGACAGACCCAGCATAATCATGGAAAAGAGAAAATATCTACACCACGTTAAAGCCACCTAGTGTAGCAATATACATGAATAGGGACATAATGTCATGTTAGGAACATATATATAAATGGAGTAAAAGATGGATCTCATATTCTCGAACCTCAATGCAAGGGAATAATCTGTCAATCAGAAACACGGACATATATATATATAGACACACATATACTCATAAACATCAATATACGCACATAGAATGGTACATAATACATGTATAATGGTGCATACAAATAATAGCCAAATGACACCGAATAAAGTATAAACAATGTACTACACATATGTGAACATATATACACTGCGTTCCAAATTATTATGCAAATTGGATTTAAGTGTCATAAAGATGTAATTTTTTGTTTTTCAAATAAACTCATAGATGGTATTGTGTATCAGGGCTCTTTGGATCACTGAAATCAATCTCAAATTCCTGTGATAATTAGTTTACCAGGTGAGCCCAATTAAAGGAAAACTACTTAAGAATGATGTTCCACATTATTAAGCAGGGCACAGGTTTCAAGGAATTTAGGAAAGAAAAAGGACCTCTCTGCTGCTGAAAAGCATCAAATAGTGCAATGCCTTGGTCAAGAGATGAAAACATTAGATATTTCCCAAAAATTTAAACGTGACCATCATACTGTTAAGAGATTTGTGGTTGATTCTGAGCACAGACATGTTTGTGCTGATAAAGGCAGAATAAGGAAGGTTTCTGCCAGGCAAGTTCATCGGATTAAGAGCGCAGCTGCTAAAAAGCCATTACAAACCAGCAAACAGATATTTAAAGCTGCTGGTGCCTCTGGAGTCCCTCGAACCTCATGGTGTAGGATCCTTCAAAGGCTTGCTGTGGTGCATAAACCTACTATTCGGCCACCCCTAAAAAGTGTTCACAAGCAGAAATTGTAGCAGTGGGTCCAGACATACATGAAGACTATTTTTCATACAGTCTTGTTTACTGATGAGTGTCGAGCAACCCTGGATGGTCCAGATGGATGGTTGGTGGATGGCCACTATGTCCCAACAAGGCTGCGACTTCAGCAAGGAGGAGCAGGAGTCATGTTTTGGGCCGGAATCATGGGGAAACAGCTGGTAGGGCTCTTTAAGGTTCCTGAAGGTGTGAAAATGACCTCTGCAAAGTACTGTATATAGAGTTTCTGACTGACAGCTGTCTTCCATGGTATAAAAAGCAGAAATGTGCCTTCAGGAGCAAAATCCTCTTCATGCATGACAATGCACCATCTCATGCTGCAAAGAATACCTCTGAGTCATTGACTGCTATAGGCATAAAAGGAGATAAACTCATGGTGTGGCCACCATCTTCCCCTGACCTCAACCCTGTAGAGAACCTTTGGAGTATCATCAAGCAAAAGATCTATGAGGGAGGCAGTTCACATCAAAACAGCAACTCTGGGAGGCTATTCCAACTTCATGCAAAGAAATCACAGCAGAAACTCTCCAAAAACTCCCAAGTTCAATGGATGCAAGAATTGTGAAGGTGATGTCACAGAAGGGTTCCTATGATAGCATGTAACTTGGCCTGTTAGGATGTTTTGGAGTTAAATAGCTTTTTTGTTCAGTGAATGTGACCTCCTAATGCTGCAAAATCCACAAATGAACATTTTCAGTTCTTTAAAACAGATCAAATGTTTAGAAATTCTACTGTGCCTAATAATTTGTAACAGTGCAATTTGAGTTTTTATTCATTTTGGAGATTATACTGTTATCATTGGGAGGTTTCTTCAATAAAATTTGATGTATACTCTAACGGGTGATGACTTTTATTAGACTGACTGTCATTTGTACTGACTATTTAGGAAAATCATAGAAAAATATCATTTGCATAATAATTTGGAACACAGTGTAAAGTATAGCTATGTCCGTGAAAGGAAGAAGGGGGGGAAAGGGGGAGGGGAAAAAAGGGGGGACGGGGGAAGGAAAGGGGGGAGGGAGGAGAGGGAAAGAAGAGGAAGGAAGACCACTCTTCATCCATGGCGGGAGGGGGGATCCCAGATGTAAATGCTCAACCAGTCCGGACCAGCAAAAATCTAAGAAAAACTAAAATAAAAGAAGATTAAAATCAAATAAAACCAAATAAACTGCAACGCAATGCATCTCCATGCACTGCTCAAACAACAGGGGCATCACAAGAATGGAACATATGATAAATTTTCATTTAGTCCTAAGGGGTGTACCGTGTCTAGAATCCATATCCAGCGTGTCTCTTTTTGAGCCAATTGTTGAGATACTCGCCCACCCCGAATCCCCACATCAATCATATCTATGCCTTTCACCTTTAGGCCACTACTGTCGCAGTTATCGGGAATGATCTTGGTGATGATGGGATCTGTCTTTAGTATGGCCCAATACCTTTCCAGAATCCCACACATTTGTCCCGACCGTGCATTATGCATTAAAATTCGTGATAAATCTCACCACATCCGATTTCCCTTGTACCTCCTTAGTTTTATATAGAAGGGAGTTCCTACTGCTATGTTTAGCACGAAGATATGCCCGCTTAATGGAGCGATTGCTGTATCCTCTTTCAGAGATCCAATATCTCAGATCGAGGGCCTGAGATTCAAATTCTTCCTCAGTTGAACAGATCCGTCGAAGACGTAAAAATTGGCCAACTGGTACAGATCGCACCATATGTGCTGGATGGGAGGAAGATGCATGTAGGAGTACATTCGTGGATGTAGGTTTACGGAATATAGTTGTATGAATCAAACCCTCCTCCCCCCTAATGAGAGAGACATCTAAAAACTCAATCCTGTCCCTATCAAAGGTAACGGTAAGGCGGATATTTCGATCATTATCATTAAGTGCCTCTATGAATTCCTTTAGTGGCCCAACCTCACCTTGCCAGATTACAAGAATATCATCTATGTAGCGCGTCCACAACAGGACGCGCTCCATAGATGACAGACGATCTGACATCAGGAGGTCCCTCTCGCACAGCCCCAGGAACAGATTAGCATAGGAGGGCACATAGGCCGCTCCCATGGCTGTACCCTGGAGCTGTAGGAAAAAGGACCCCCTGAAAACAAAAAAGCTGTGCGTGAGAGCAAATTCCAGAACCTCTAGAATAAAGGCCTGGAATCCCAAAGATAAGTTGGACATAGATAGAAAAAATTCCGTGGCACGCAAGCCATCACCATGGCGGATACTCGTGTATAACGACTCCACATCCATGGTGAGTAAACAGCGTGTCATTATCCAAAAACAAATTATCAATCCTGCGCAACAGCTTATTGGTGTTCTTGAGGTACGAGGGCATAGATTCCACAAGTGGATGAAGAATGGAATCCAACCACTTGTTCACACACTCCAGATAACTCCCCCACCCCGACACTATGGGCCTACCTGGTGGCATCTGTATGCTCTTATGAGTTTTAGGGAGCAGATAGAACGTCGGGATAGTTGGTTCTACCACAATCAAAGCCGACAAGAGCTCCTTAGAGATAATGTCAGTTTCCATAGCTCTTGTCAGAATCTCCGAGTTGCCCACAAAAGGCGGACAAGGGGTTAAATGTCAATCTCTTGTAACAGGTGGAATCAGAGAGATGGCGCATGGCTTCTTTTTCATAAAGCTGTTTGGGCCATAGAACATTATTACCCCCCTTGTCCGCCGGTTTGATTACAACATCAGGGAGACTCTTTAAATAGGTCAGACGTCTTCTCTCCTCCCCAGTTAAATTATCCCTCTGGATGTACTGAGGTACTTTTAAAAACTCATTGCTCACCACTTTAACAAAAAGATTGATGGCACTACAGCTCGAGAGGGGGGGAATTTCTTAGAGTGTGGCCTAATTGACGGGGGTATCTTACCTCCCTCTGTGGTTAAATGTTCATCAGAAAAATCCTCTAATATCCTCAGGGCTGATCGTTCTTTCTCTGTGGGAAACAATTTGTCCAAATTGTCATCAAAGAAAAACCGATTAAACAAAAGAGACCTAGCGAAAATATGTAGATCGTTAATGGCCGTAAACCTATCAAAACCCGCCACAGGCGAGAAAGACAGGCCTTTATGCAAAAGTGCGCAATTAGCTGGTGTAAGAATATGAGTACTGAGGTTAATTACCTTATTGTCCCTATTAGGGCCTCCAGGTGAGCGATTTGTCTGTCTTTTATATTGGTGGAAGTAATTCCTCATCTTCCCATAATTGGCTCTAGATCGAGTAGTCATTGAAGAGGCAGAGACATCTGACTGCACACTCATTGATGACACCAAGGTGTTGGAAACACTGCGATGCATTGATGGTAAATGTGAAGAGAATTTCTTCCACTGATATACTGTTTTCGTTTGGTAATCTTTAAGATCCCTGTTAAATTTTGGCCCATAGTGTCGGGGCGGGGGAGTTATCTGGAGTGTGTGAACAAGTGGTTGGATTCCATTCTTCAACCACTTGTGGAATCTATGCCCTCGTACCTCAAGGACACCAATCAGCTGTTGCGCAGGATTGATAATTTGTTTTTGGATAATGACACACTGTTAGTCACCATGGATGTGGAGTCGTTATATATGAGTATCCGCCATGGTGATAGCTTGCGTGCCACGGAATTTTTTCTATCTATGTCCAACTTATCTTTGGGATTCCAAGCCTTTATTCTAGAGGTTCTGGAATTTGCTCTCACGCACAGCTTTTTTGTTTTCAGGGGGTCCTTTTTTCCTACAGATCCAGGGTACAGCCATGGGAGCGGCCTATGCGCCCTCCTATGCTAATCTGTTCCTGGGGCTGTGCGAGAAGGACCTCCTGATGTCAGATCGTCTGTCATCTATGGAGCGCATCCTGTTGTGGACGCGCTACATAGATGATATTCTTGTAATCTGGCAAGGTGAGGTTGGGCCACTAAAGGAATTCATAGAGGCACTTAATGATAATGATCGAAATATCCGCCTTACTGTTACCTTTGATAGGGACAGGATTGAGTTTTTAGATGTCTCTCTCATTAGGGGGGAGGAGGGCTTGATTCATACAACTATATTCCGTAAACCTACATCCACGAATGTACTCCTACATGCATCTTCCTCCCATCCAGCACATATGGTGCGATCTGTACCAGTTGGCCAGTTTTTACGCCTTCGACGGATCTGTTCAACTGAGGAAGAATTTGAATCTCAGGCCCTCGATCTGAGATATCGGATCTCTGAAAGGGGATACAGCAATCGCTCCATTAAGCGGGCATATCTTCGTGCTAAACATAGCAGTAGGAACTCCCTTCTATACAAAACTAAGGAGGTACAAGGGAAATCGGAAGTGGTGAGATTTATCACGAATTTTAATGCACGGTCGGGACAAATGCGTGGGATTCTGGAAAGGTCTTGGGCCATACTAAAGACAGATCCTATCATCACCAAGATTATTCCCGACAGACCGCAGATTACCTTTAGAAGGGCCAAAAACCTACGGGACCACGTTGTGCGCAGTCATTATATTGGTGAATCCCCCATGACCTTTCTGGATGATTTTACCAGAAAAAGGAGTGGTGGAAGTAAGGCCTGTGGTCATTGCGTGGCATGCAGTAATATGGTCAGAGATGACAAGTTCTTGGACTCTTCAGGACAGAAAGTGTTTAAGATCAGGAAAGTTATTACTTGCACATCCCGCAATGTAATTTATTATGCCACATGCCCCTGTTCCTTGATCTATATAGGGTTGACCACTCGCCAGTTAAAGGTGAGGATCAGGGAACATGTTCTTGGCATACAGGCCGCAGCAAATGAAGAAGATCCTAATTTGTTTAAAACCTTACTGAGACATTTTAAGATCTACCATAACTGCGACAGTAGTGGCCTAAAGGTGAAAGGCATAGATATGATTGATGTGGGGATTCGGGGTGGGTGAGTATCTCAACAATTGGCTCAAATAGAGACACGTTGGATATGGACTCTAGACACGGTACACCCCTTAGGACTAAATGAAAATTTATCATATGTTCCATTCTTGTGATGCCCCTGTTGTTGGAGCAGTGCATGGAGATGCATTGCGTTGCAGTTTATTTGGTTTTATTTGATTTTAATCTTCTTTTATTTTAGTTTTTCTTAGATTTTTGCTGGTCCGGACTGGTTGAGCATTTACATCTGGGATCCCCCCTCCAGCCATGGATGAAGAGTGGTCTTCCTTCCTCTTCTTTCCCTCTCCTCCCTCCCCCCCCCTTTTCCTTTCACGGACATAACTATACTTTATATATGTACACATATGTGTAGTACATTGTTTATACTTTATTCGGTGTAATTTGGATATTATTTGTATGCACCATTATACATGTATTATGTACCATTCTATGTGCGTATATTGATGTTTATGAGTATATGTGTGTCTATATATATATATATGTCCGTGTTTCTGATTGACAGATTATTCCCTTGCATTGAGATTCGAGAATATGAGATCCATCTTTTACTCCATTTATATATATGTTCCTAACATGACATTATGTCCCTATTCATGTATATTGCTACACTAGGTGGCTTTAATGTGGTGTAGATATTTTCTCTTTTCCAGGATTATGCTGGGTCTGTCTGGTGTAGGCAACCTATTCACACATCTGGTTAGCCTGCTTAGGTCCTTGACCCTCTCCTCCATGATCGGTGATGGCGGATCTGACGTGGCGCTGACCCTGCACGCGTGTGAGCCATGTCCCGGTGCGTGGGCTGGTCTCGGTGTCTCTATGCGGCAGAGGAGTGTCTCAGCTTGTTGGGCCCCTCCCCATCGCATGACGCCGTGTCCATCCAGCGTTCCTTGTCTCCATGACTGCACCCGTGTCACTTCCGGTCTGCGTCACGGGCACTTCTGGTCTGGCGATATGTAAACTCACTGCTTTTAGACTACACACACCCCCTGACGAAGGAGATCCTCTCCGAAACGCGCATCGGGTTGACGCGCTGACCGCCCGGCCTTCTACTCATTCCTTCCTGCAGGTAATTTTTCTGCTCCGGCGCCGTCCACCTATGTGTGGGTGGGCGTAGTATGTGCCAGACATAGGGGTGGATATTAGACCCTGAGAACATGGTTACTTCATTATTTGAGTAATTATATCTAACTTGGTACTTGTAGTTGGGCCTGTTATAGGGGTGGATATTGTGCCCTGAGTACTTGTGGTTGTCCATGGTAACTAAGTTTATAAATGAGTATGTATGTACATTGATACTATAGGAGAATAAATTCCCTCATTTTCTCATTAACATTGGGCCTACCAGGTAGCATAGATCTTAGGAATGATGTAATTTACCCAATTTTGTAGACACCTATATATGTAGTTCAGGCCAGGGTTTGGTCGCGTGTCCTCTTGCACTGCAGCACTTTGATTTTTTGTACATGCTCCCCCATTTTTCCCGTTCTGTGTCATTTCCTTAATAAAGCATTTATGATTATATCGGATTGTTTGGTCGTAATGTGTGGTCTCCACATTCTCCATCTTATGCATTTAAACGACTGATCCCTTGTTTATTCAGTACTATCGGCATCCTATATAACTGTCGTACATATGATGCTGTTATATACCTTTGCTTGTTTGTTATAGCTGACGCTTGGTCAGAACAAAAAGCAGCTACGACAGTTTTGACGCCCAACGGGGACCGTGGAAACCAGCCTATTCTGAATCCGTATGTGGGAGCTCCTGGGAGGTTGAATATGCAGAATCCAGGCTGCAGCAGGTGAGAACATTTATTCTTACATTGATTCTGTGTTATGAATGAGTCACCGGAGGAGGAAAAACAAAAATGCAAGCTAAGTCCAGAAAACCGGAGAGGTTGGTAGCTAGTGGATTGCAGACCCCTGATCCTATTCACAACAACTAACAGTAGCCGTGGAGCGTTCCTACGGTGGTCCTAGATGCCTCTTCACAGCCGGAGAACTAAATAAGCCTAAAGAAAGAAAGGGGAAATCTAAACTGCCCCAGAGCAGACCCCAAAGCAATAGACAGCCCCCAACATGTATTGTCGGTGAAAACAGATGAAAACACAAACACAGACAGAAAGACAGGCAGAGCAAACAATGGGGCCCAACTAACTAGATAGGAAAGGACAGAAAAGATGCTGGCTGCAATCCGCAAAAACCCTACCAAAAATGTCCCAACACGTCTGATAGGAAAAACGGCCCTGAAGTCACTTGACTTCAAAATCCCTATATCAGCACTCCGATATATTCTGAAGACAGGGCAAAAGAGATTTAACCGATCAGGGACAAAAATGGAAATCCAGCAGAGCCCCAGTCGGGGCTGGCAGAACACAAAACTAAGCAAATCAGACAAAATCTCATGGAACAATAACAGAGCAAAACTTAGCTTTAGAAGACAGGAACTGAACTGGAGGCCAGAGCTCAGAGCAGAGAAATCACCAGCAACCCTACAGGGCGTCGGCTGCTTATATCCACTCAGAGATTGCAGATGTCCAATCGCAATCCACCTGTTCAGGTGACAGGTTTCTCCCATCCAAATCAGTTTCACCACCTCCTTTCACCAGCAGAGGGAGTTCATCGGACATCAAAGGTGAACGAGAAAATGAGCTCACAACAATTCTGCATCTGCAACCTTTCTAAGGATGTCTACATATCTCTGGGTAAGACTGTACAACACGGTTCTAAAGAACCCACATCACCAGTGAGTGGTGAGTATGTCCGTATGAGAGTTGAATAATAGAGTAATAAGATAATAATTGTCATTTGTATTATCTGTCAATCTGTTCTGGTAAATATACTAATATACTAACTGGTTGTGTACTGGTGTACTGTGTAGCACAAAGCCTGGGATAGACTCTGTGCAGCGTTTTATTTTGGATTGGCAGTAAATCATATGAGGCTGTATTTTGTATAGGGCTGTGGTTTTTGGTTGCTCGGGTTTTCATTGATTCTTGTTGTTTAAGAAGTTGGCTTTGGTGTTCTCAGAGTGTCAGTGGATGCGGCTGCAGGTTAAGGTGTCAAATCCAAAGTGCAAGATACGCAGGCTGTGTGAATCCTTGTATATATGTCTATGAGAACCTCGGAATGAGATGAGAGATGAGTAATTGAGATAAGGGATTTTTGTTATTTTCTTTCTGTAAATCCCTGAATGAGCACGTATGAATGAATCATCACTAGTGTCGAGCATTCCGATACCGCAAGTATCGGGTATCGGCCGATACTTGCTGTATCGGAATTCCGATACCGACTTCCGATATTTTTTCAATATCGGAAGTCGGCATCGGAATCGGAAGTTCAAAGTTGATTGATAGCCTGACGTCATCATGATGCGCGGTGTGTGCGCATCATGATGCGCCGTCATTTCGGGCCTTCCGGGGGTCTCTGCCGGCCTGCCGGGGGGCTGTGCCGGCCTGCCAGGGGGGCTGTGTGGACTGCCCGGGGTCTGTACCGGCCTGCCGGGGGGCTGTGCCGGCCTGCCGGTGGTCTGTGCACCCTGTGGGGGTCTGTACCGGCCTGCCGGGGGGCTGTGCCGGCCTGCCGGGGGGCTGTGCTGATGTCCGGGGGTCTGTGCAAGCATCGTCCGATGGGACTATAAGTCCCATCTGGCGATGCCTGCTACCATGACAGTGATTGACACATTAGCCAATGATGGGACAGTAGTAGTCCCATCATCCGGCTAATGTGTTAAATGTTAAAAAAAAAAAAATACTACATACATACTACATACATACATACTACATACATACTACATACTACATACATACTACATATATACTACATGCATGCTACATACATACTACATACATACATACTACATACATACTACATGCATGCTACATACATACTACATGCTACATACATGCTACATACATACTACATACTACATGCATGCTACATACATACTACATGCTACATACATACTACATACATACTACATGCATGCTACATACATACTACATGCTACATACATACTACATACATACTACATATATACTACATGCATGCTACATACATACTACATGCTACATACATACTACATATATACTACATACATACTACATACATACTACATGCATGCTACATACATACTACATGCTACATACATACTACATATATACTACATGCATGCTACATACATACTGCATGCTACATACATACTACATACATACTACATACATACTACATACATACCACATATATACTACATACATACTACATGCATGCTACATACATACTACATACATACCACATATATACTACATACATACTACATACATACTACATGCATGCTACATACATACTACATGCATGCTACATACATACTACATGCATGCTACATACATACTACATATATACTACATGCTACATACATACTACATATATACTACATACATACTACATACATGCTACATACATGCTACATACATACTGCATGCTACATACATACTACATACATACTACATACATACCACATATATACTACATACAATACATTCATACAATACATACATAGACATACAGTACATATAACATAGAGTAACATACTTACCAATACTTGTCACATTGTTCCCCGAAGCCATTGTCGTCTACGGAATAAATATTAACATAACAAACCACAAAAATACTCACCCACGATCCGAAGCAGTCCACGAGTGTGTCCCACGACGATCTTGGGTAGAGAACTGCAGCATCAACTGTTGCTGCCGTTCTCTACGGGCTGCAGGAATCCAATGACGGAAGGTAGGTATCCTTCCGCACTGTATTCCTCCGCCACTTAAAAAAAAAAAAGTCCCTAGTCTCACTTTATGCCATTGCTGCGTGGGAAATTCCCACATGTATGTAGCATGTATGTAGTATGTATGTAGTATATATGTAGTATGTATGTAGCATGTAGTATGTATGTAGCATGCATGTAGTATATATGTAGTATGTATGTAGCATGCATGTAGTATGTATGTAGCATGCATGTAGTATGTATGTAGTATATATGTGGTATGTATGTAGTATGTATGTAGCATGCATGTAGTATGTATGTAGTATATATGTGGTATGTATGTAGTATGTATGTAGTATGTATGTAGTATGTATGTAGCATGCAGTATGTATGTAGCATGCATGTAGTATATATGTAGTATGTATGTAGCATGTAGTATGTATGTAGCATGCATGTAGTATGTATGTAGTATGTATGTAGTATATATGTAGTATGTATGTAGCATCTAGTATGTATATAGCATGCATGTAGTATATATGTAGTATGTATGTAGCATGTAGTATGTATGTAGCATGCATGAAGTATGTATGTAGTATGTATGTAGCATGTAGTATGTATGTAGCATGCATGTAGTATGTATGTAGTATGTATGTATGTAGTATGTATGTAGCATGCATGTAGTATGTATGTAGTATGTAGTATGTATGTAGTATGTATGTAGTATGTATGTAGTATTTTTTTTTTTTTTTTTTTTACATTTAACACATTAGCCGGATGATGGGACTACTACTGTCCCATCATTGGCTAATGTGTCAATCACTGTCATGGTAGCAGGCATCGCCAGATGGGACTTATAGTCCCATCGGACGATGCTTGCACAGACCCCCGGACATCAGCACAGCCCCCCGGCAGGCCGGCACAGCCCCCCGGCAGGCCGGTACAGACCCCCACAGGGTGCACAGCCCCCCGGCAGGCCGGCACAGCCCCCCGGCAGGCCGGCACAGACCACCGGAGCCTGCACAGACCCCCTGGCAGGCCGGCACAGACCACCGGAGCCTGCACAGACCCCCTGGCAGGCCGGCACAGCCCCCCGGCAGGCCGGCACAGCCCACCGGAGCCTGCACAGCCCCCCGGCAGGCCGGCACAGCCCCCCGGCAGGCCGGCACAGACCACCGGAGCCTGCACAGACCCCCTGGCAGGCCGGCACAGCCCCCCGAAAGGCCCGTACAGACCCCAGAGAGGCTGTACAAGGGAAAAACAGGATTTTTCTTATTCCGATACCGGAAGTCCCATAGACTTGAATGGGACTTCCGGTATCGGAATCGGCGATACCGATACTTTTTTTTAAGATCGGCCGATCCATTCCGATCCGATACTTTGAAGTATCGGACGGTATCGCTCAACTCTAATCATCACACATCATTTTTGTGTCAAGAGATTTGTTACCTTTCTAGTTGTGGCGGAATCCCGGACAGATGCGTTATAGATATTTGAAATTTACATCTGAGACTGAATGAATTAAGTAATGATATAGCTCGTGTTAAATGTGGCATTACATTGTAAAGTTTCCTGAATGCATTTGGCCATAAAAGGGCAAGACATGGTTACTCACATTATACAGTTACCGTATATACTCGAATATAAGCCAAGATTTTCAGCCCAAAAAATTGGGCTGAAAGTCCCCCTCTCGTCTTATATTCGAGTCATATACAAAGGGGGTCGGAGGGGACGGAGGTGTCAGGTCATACTTACCCGTCCTGACGCTGTGTCTTGAGCCCCCAGCTTCTCCCCGTGCTCTCTCTCCTGCCTTCAGCGGTCATAGAATCATATAATCATAGAGTTGGAAGGGACCTCCTGGGCCATCTGGTCCAACCCCCTGCTCAAAGCAGGATTCGCTAAATCATCCCAGTCAGATGTCTGTCCAGCCTCTGTTTGAAGACTTCCATTGAAGGAGAACTCACCACTTCTCGTGGCAGCTTGTTCCACTCATTGATCACTCTAACTGTCAAAAAGTTTTTCTAATATCTAATCTGTGTCTCCTCCCATTCAGTTTCATCCCATTGCTTCTAGTCTTTCCTTGTGCAAATGAGAATAAAGTTGATCCTTCTACAATGTGACAGCCCTTTAGATATTTGTAGACAGCTATTAAGTCTCCTCTCAGTCTTCTCTTTTGCAAACTAAACATTCCCAAATCCTGCAACCTTTCCTCATAAGACAGGGTTTGCAGACCGGTCACCATTCTGGTCGCTCTTTTCTGAACTTACTCCAGTTTGTTGATGTCTTTTTTAAAATGTGGTGCCCAAAACTGGACACAGTATTCCAGATGAGGTCTGACCAAAGAGGAGTAGAGGGAAATAATGACTTCACATGATCTAGACTGTATGCTTCTGTTAATACATCCTAGAATTGCATTTGCCTTTTTTGCTGCTGCATCACACTGTTGACTCATATTCAGTCTGTGATCTATTAGTATGCCCAAGTCTTTTTCACATGTGCTGTTGCTTAGCCCTATTCCTCCCATTCTGTATATGCTTTTTTCATTTTTATTGCCCAGATGTAGTACTTTGCATTTTTCCGTTAAAAACCATTCTGTTTGTTGCTGCCCACTTCTCCAGTTTATTTATATATTTTTGAATCCTCTCTCTTCTCTAGTATTAGCTATCCCTCCTAGCTTTGTGTCATCAGCAAATTTAATCAGTTTACCCTCAATTCCTTCATCTAAATCGTTGATAAAGATGTTGAACAATACAGGGCCCAGGACAGAGCCCTGTGGTACCCCACTTGAGACATTCTTCCAACTGGATGTGCAGCCATTTACGACCACTCTTTGGGTCCGATCACTAAGCCAGTTATGAATCCACCTAACAGTTGCCTTGTCCATTCCATACTTAGACATTTTTTCAATAAGGATTGTATGAGATACTTTGTCAAATGCTTTGCTGAAGTCAAGATATACTATATCTACAGCATTTCCTTGATCCACCCAGTCAGTGATTCCATCATAGAAGGAAATTAAGTTAGTCTGACATGACTTATTAGTTACAAACCCATGCTGACTCTGTTTAATCACTTCATTCTTATCCAGGTACTGACATACATGTTGTTTAATAATTTGTTCAAAGATCTTTCCTGGTATAGAAGTCAGACTCACCGGCCTATAGTTGCCTGGGTCCACCTTCTTCCCCTTTTTGAAGATAGGAACAACATTTGCTCTTCTCCAGTCTTCTGGGACTTCTCCTGTTCTCCAAGAATTTTCAAAGATTATGGAGAGGGGTTCAGAAATTTCTTCTGCTATCTCCTTCAGTACTCTGGGGTGTAATTCATCTGGACCTGGTGACTTGAATTCATTTAGGTTAGCTAAGTGTTTTCTCACTATCTTTCTGTTTATAGATATCCTGGATTCTTCTATTCCCTTAATAGGACAGTGAAGAACAGTTGATGTTACATTTCCTTTCTGAGAGAAAACAGATGCAAAATAGGAATTTAAAAGTTCGGCCTTCTCAACATCCTGTCTTACCATTTCATCATTTTCATCCTGTAAAAATCCTATAGCATCTTAGACTTTTCTTTTACTTTTGACATATCCCCAAAATCCTTTATTATTGCTTTTGACATCTCTTGCAAGCCTCAATTCATTGTCAGCTTTAGATAATCTGATTTGTTCCCTGCAGGTTCTGCAGACAGCATTATATTCTTCTTTAGATATGCCTCCCTCTTTCCATTTTATAAACATTTTTTTCTTCCTTTTTAGCATGTGCTTAAGTTCTGTGTTCATCCATCCTGGCTTCCTTAAATGCTTCCTATTCTTCCCTCTTTTTGGAATTGTTAACAATTGTGCTTTGAGAATTTCATTTTTCAAGATTTCCCATCCTTCCTGGACATTTTTGTCTTTAAGGATATCCAGCCATTGGATCCCTCCAATTCTCTTTCTAAATCCCTTAAAATCTGCCTTTCTGAAATCTAACCTTGACGTCTGAGTCTTCACATGTCTTCCTCCTCTAGTTATCCAAAATTCTAAAATAGCATGGTCGCTACCTCCTAGGGTCCCAGCCACTTTTACCTCCTCAACCATTTCCTCCCTGTTTGTAAGGATTAGATCCAAGGTAGCAGTTCCCCTTGTTTTCTCCCCTACCTTTTGGAAGATAAAGTTGTCAGCAAGAGAGGATAAGAATTTCCTTGACCTGTTAGTTTTGCCTGAGAGAGATTCCCAACAAATGTCTGGATAGTTGAAATCTCCCTGTCATGTCGGACGCTGTTCACACCACAGCGTCCGGCAGGCAGAGGTAGTTCCACCTCCAGCCACTATAGCCTCAGTGGCGCCGGCTTGATCTTCAGGCTCTCGGGGGTTAATCCTGCTGGAGACCAGGTTGGAAGGTTAGTCACGCCCACGGTCTTTAAATAGTCATACTGGCATATGGGCGTCGCCGATTATAGCTTGTGTTTCATACCAAGTGGTTCCGGTCTGGAGTGGAGGTGTTGCAGAGAGAGATTCGTATCTGGTGTCGTATGATCCGTCGTTATCCTTTCTCCTTCCCATATTTGTGTTTAGTTGTGCCCTGTTCACATTACTGTTTATTCCTGTGTGTGTGCGGCGCAGTGCAGTTTAAGTTCTCCCTGTCTGTCATTATTTGTGTGGGAGCTTTGGTGGTGTGTCTCCTCACTGGGTGGAGGGTGGAGGGTTAAGTGCAGGGCTGAGCAGGAGATAAGGAAAGGTCGGAGGCTCAGGCATTTGCACCTTGAGCAAAAACCCTGGGTTGAGGGTCAGACAGGGTTTCCCCTAGTA
Organism: Dendrobates tinctorius; assembly: GCF_039654945.1. Taxonomy (NCBI): domain Eukaryota; kingdom Metazoa; phylum Chordata; class Amphibia; order Anura; family Dendrobatidae; genus Dendrobates; species Dendrobates tinctorius. The sequence continues at coordinate 4,645,507 of NW_027361776.1, read as the reverse complement.
AAAGGGACACCACAGGGGCCCCGGGTATTTCAGCCTTAGTTGAACTAAGCCCCCGTGACATTATAATCGGCCCACATTTTTTCAGGAGTCCATGGATCCATTAGATTCCATAACCCGCCAGTTGGCAGCACTGTCCTTACAGGTCTCCGAGTTGAAAGGGGCAGTTCAGCAGCAGGGCCTGGTAGTAGCAAAGGTGCAAACGGCATCTGCAGGTATCGGTGCAGAGCCGAAGTTTCCGCTGCCAGAACGATTTTCAGGCGATCGCAGCAAATTTGTCGTATTTCGGGAGGCCTGCAAATTATACTTCCGCATGCGGCCAATATCCTCAGGTAATGAGGTCCAGCGAGTAGGGCTGGTGTTGTCATTACTGAGTGGTGACCCCCAAGCATGGGCATTTTCCTTACCAGCTGACTCTGCTATATTTCATTCGGTCGATAATGTTTTTTCTGCCCTCGGGCTCATTTACGATGACCCTGACCGACTGGCTCTAGCGGAATCTAAAATCCGCGCCCTCTGCCAGGGGGAGCGCTTGGCAGAAGACTATTGTTCGGAATTTCGCCGCTGGGCTGTAGACACACAGTGGAATGACCCAGCACTGCGGAGCCAGTTTATTCATGGGGTATCAGGGAGGGTGAAACAAGCCCTCCTGATGTATGAGACTCCGGCATCATTGGAGTCTGCCATGAGTTTGGTGATACGTATTGATCGCCGTTTTCGTCAGGGGGCACAGGAGACGCTACCTCTGGGGGAAAACAGAGGTGCAGGTGTGGTTGAAGTAGATGAGTCCCCTGAACCTATGCAGATTGCTGGCGTGGCACAGGTTCAGCCTCGCGCTCCGGGATTCCGGAAGCCCGGAGCATGTTTCTACTGTGGTAAAGGAGGTCATTATGTTAACGTTTGCCCGGTACTACCTAAGAGGGTCACACCGGCGGAAAACTGTTAAGCTCAGAGGGTATGGAGGAGACCCAACTGAGCGTATGCATATCCTCCATGATGGTATCTCAATGTATGCTCCCTGCCAAGGTTATTATCGCCGGCAGAGAGCTACCTATATCAGTGTTTGTGGATAGCAGTTCCGCCACCAATCTCATAGATGAGGAGTTTGCACACACCGCCGGGTTTAAGATCGAAAGACTTCCTCACCCCATACAGGTGGTGACCACTAATGCTGTTCCCCTCCCTCAAGGGGAGATTACTGAGTTTGTGGCAGAGGTGAAACTCCACATTGGGGTCCTACATTCTGAGTCGGTTACATGTAGGGTCCTCCGTAATCTCCCAGCTCAAATGGTCCTGGGTTTTCCATGGCTGTCCAGGCACAACCCGGTAATTGATTGGAAAACTCAGGACATAGTACAATGGAGTGGTTTCTGCCAAGACAATTGCTTGGCCACATGTGTGTCCGCCGTGACGCCCAGCCTGCCGGAGGCTTTGCAGGATTTCGCGGATGTTTTCTCTGAAAAGGGTTGCTCAGAACTGCCTCCACATAGAGCCTATGACTGTGCGATTAGGTTAAAACCCGGGGCCAAATTACCTAAGGCCAGGATGTTTAATATTTCTGGTCCTGAGAGACAAGCTCTGAAAGACTACATCGCGGAGAGTCTGAGCAAAGGTCACATCCGGCCTTCGTCCTCGCCTGTAGCCGCGGGGTTTTTCTTCATTAAGAAGAAAGATGGGGGGTTACGCCCGTGTCTGGATTTCCGAGAGTTAAACCAGATTACTATCCGTGATCCCTACCCAATGCCGTTGATCCCGGATTTGTTCAACCAGGTAGCGGGGGTGAAATGGTTTTCCAAGCTGGACCTCAGGGGGGCGTATAACCTCATAAGGGTCCGTCAGGGGGATGAGTGGAAGACGGCGTTTAACACTCCTGAGGGTCATTTTGAGAGTCTGGTTATGCCGTTTGGGTTGACCACCGCGCCTGCCGTTTTCCAACATTTTATTAATGATGTATTTGCTCATGTCCTGGGGAGATTTGTGATTGTATACCTGGATGATATCCTCATTTATTCTAGCGATCGGGACACTCATTTGGAGCATGTTAGGCAGGTGTTACAGTTGCTCCGGGAGAACCAGCTCTATGCTAAGCTGGAAAAATGTTTATTTTTTGTCCAGGAGTTGCCCTTTTTGGGATATATTGTGTCCGCAGCCGGTTTTAAAATGGACACCGCTAAGGTGCAAGCGGTGCTGCAATGGGAGAGGCCGGAGAGTCTGAAAGCACTCCAGCGGTTCCTTGGGTTTGCGAATTATTATAGGAAATTTATAAAACACTTTTTGACTGTCGCCAAACCGCTCACGGACATGACAAAAAAGGGTGCCGATCTGGCGAACTGGCCTGAGGTGGCTATACGTGCATTTGAGCGTCTGAAGAATAGTTTTGCTTCAGCCCCCATTCTGGTGCAACCAGACGTGTCTAAACCTTTTGTGGTAGAGGTTGATGCGTCGGAGGTGGGAGTGGGGGCAGTACTGTCTCAAGGCTCGTCCTTGAGCGAGATGCATCCATGCGCCTACTTCTCCAAGAAACTGTCGCCGGCCGAACGGAATTATGATATTGGCAACAGGGAGTTGTTGGCCATCAAACTGGCTTTTGAGGAATGGCGACACTTCTTGGAGGGGGCGGCTCACCAGGTCACAGTTATCACCGACCATAAGAATCTGCTCTACCTGGAGTCGGCCAAACGTCTGTCTCCTAGGCAGGCTCGCTGGGCATTGTTTTTTACTCGTTTCAATTTTCTTGTGACGTACCGTCCCGGGGCTAAAAACACCAAGGCGGATGCTTTGTCTAGGTGTTTTCCGGGGGGAGAACCTCGGGAAGAGCCGGTACCCATCCTCCAGAAAGGGGTAGTGGTCTCGGCTCTCACGACTGAGGTAGAGGCGGAGATTGCCGAGGCCCAAGAGGAGGTACCACCAGGTCTTGCCGCCAACAAATCATTTGTACCCCTGCATTTTCGGCTTAAGGTGTTGAAGGAACACCACGATTCGGTACTGGCTGGTCACCCAGGGGTGAAGGGCACCTTAGAGCTGGTATCGCGTCGTTTCTGGTGGCCCAAAATCCGGCAGGACGTGGTCTCGTACGTGGCAGCTTGCATCACGTGCGCTAGGGCTAAGTCACCCCGAACCCGTCCTGCTGGCACGCTACAGCCTCTGGGGGTACCCAATAGGCCATGGACAGAAATCTCCATGGATTTTATCACTGACTTGCCAGCCTCGGCAGGGAACACGGTCATCCTGGTGGTGGTTGACCGTTTTTCAAAGATGGCGCATTTTGTGGCGTTGTCTTCTTTGCCCAATGCTAAGACGTTGGCTCAGGTATTTGTGAAGGAGGTGGTCAGACTCCACGGAGTACCGTCTGACATAGTATCTGATAGGGGTACGCAATTTGTGGCAAGGTTTTGGAAAGCTTTTTGCTCAAGGTTGGGGATCAAGTTGTCACATTCATCGGCGTTTCATCCACAGTCTAATGGACAAACTGAGCGCATGAACCAAAATCTAGAACAGTATTTACGATGCTTTGTGTCCGACAACCAGGAGGAGTGGTCTACTTTCCTTCCTCTGGCCGAATTCGCGTTAAATAATCACCGCCAAGAGTCATCAGGAGAGTCTCCATTCTTTTGTGTGTACGGTCAACATCCTCAGTTTTGTACCTTACGTCAGGGTGACTCCGGGGGTGTCCCGGAGGAGGATCAGCTAGGAGCCCAATTGTCATCAGTCTGGAGGCGGGTGAAACAGCGTTTGTTGAGCATGAGTGCCAGGTACAAACGGGTGGCTGACAGTAGACGCGTGCCAGGTCCGGACCTGTGTGTGGGTGAATGGGTGTGGTTAGCTACAAAGAACATAAAACTCAAAATCCCATCTTTAAAACTGGGTCCAAGGTTTATTGGGCCTTTTAGGATTTCTGCCATCATTAACCCAGTGGCTTATCGGTTGGAACTTCCTGCGGTGTACAGAATACATAACGTTTTTCACAGGGCTTTATTGAAAAAGGTGGTAGGCTTGGTGGACACGACGCCGATGCCACCTCCAGTCATGGTGGATGGCGATTTAGAGTTCGAGGTCGCCAAGGTAGTGGACTCTCGAGTAGTACGCCGTACTCTTCAGTATTTGGTGCACTGGCGGGGGTATGGTCCGGAGGAGAGGTCTTGGGTTCCAGCCTCAGACATACATGCGGATCGGCTGGTCAGTTCTTTTCACCGTCGTCATCCGGACAAGCCGGGTCCTATGAGTCTTGAGGGCCCTGGGGTCCCTCGTAGAAGACGGGGTACTGTCATGTCGGACGCTGTTCACACCACAGCGTCCGGCAGGCAGAGGTAGTTCCACCTCCAGCCACTATAGCTTCAGTGGCGCCGGCTTGATCTTCAGGCTCTCGGGGGTTAATCCTGCTGGAGACCAGGTTGGAAGGTTAGTCACGCCCACGGTCTTTAAATAGTCATACTGGCATATGGGCGTCGCCGATTATAGCTTGTGTTTCATACCAAGTGGTTCCGGTCTGGAGTGGAGGTGTTGCAGAGAGAGATTCGTATCTGGTGTCGTATGATCCGTCGTTATCCTTTCTCCTTCCCATATTTGTGTTTAGTTGTGCCCTGTTCACATTACTGTTTATTCCTGTGTGTGTGCGGCGCAGTGCAGTTTAAGTTCTCCCTGTCTGTCATTATTTGTGTGGGAGCTTTGGTGGTGTGTCTCCTCACTGGGTGGAGGGTGGAGGGTTAAGTGCAGGGCTGAGCAGGAGATAAGGAAAGGTCGGAGGCTCAGGCATTTGCACCTTCAGCAAAAACCCTGGGTTGAGGGTCAGACAGGGTTTCCCCTAGTAAAAGGGACACCACAGGGGCCCCGGGTATTTCAGCCTTAGTTGAACTAAGCCCCCGTGACATTCCCATGACAACTATGTCATATTTTTTGGAGAACTTGGCCATTTGATGCATAAAGAGTTCATCCATCACGTGGTCACGTGGTGCCGCTCATTAAAACTCATGAATATGCGCATATTCATGAGTTTTAATGAGCGGCATCACCTGACTGCTGAAGGCAGGAAGAGAGAGCACGGGGAGAAGCTGGGGGCTCAAGACACAGCGTCAGAGCGGGTAAGTATAGCGATACTCACCTGTCCTGCATCCATGGCTGCTTGCTGCTGTCTGTCATCGGTCAGTGACTTCAGACAGCAGAGGGCGCGGTGACATGGTTAGTGTGCGCCGCGCACCCTGCAGTCTGAACGTCACTGACTGATGACGTGGCAGATAGCGGTGAGCAGCCATGGACGCAGGACACGTGAGTATCTCAGGTGGCAGCAGTGACACCGGCACCTCACACCCAGCGACGGAGAGGTGAGTATGTCATTTTTTTTATTTTTACATGCAGCAGCAGCAGCATGGGGGCAGCATATAGGGGAACAATCTATGGAGCTTCTTCTGGGGTCAGCATATGGGGGAACAATCTATGGAGCTTGTTATGGGGGCAGCATATGGGGGAACAATCTATGGAGCTTGTTATGGGGGCAGCATATGGGGGAACAATCTATGGAGCTTCTTATGGGGGCAGCATATGGGGGAACAATCTATGGAGCTTCTTATGGGGGCAGCATATGGGAGAATAATCTATGGAGCATTTCCCACCCTGGGCTTATACTCGAGTCAATAAGTTCTCCCAGTTTTTTGTGGCAAAATTAGGGAGGTCGGCTTATACTCGGGTCGACTTATACTCGAGTATATACGGTATCTGCTCTTACAGTGAAATCCCATGAGGTTTTTTTTGTAGAAATTGAGTTTAATTAAGTCTAAAGAGCCACGGCATTCTGCTATTTATAAAGGACACTACATGGGAGGGGGAAGGATGGCGCTGCACACTTTCTCTTCTCCCCTTCTCTCGCTCTATCTCTGCTAAGTGTCTAATGAGAGGCTTCACAGAACTGCACTCAGATTCTCTGTGGTTCTGAAATGCTCGCTATTTGATTTGTGCATTTTAAAGCAACAGTACTTAATTGAAGTGGAATGAAATTTTGTAAGTTGAAGTTGAAAGTAAAATATGGTGCCTAATTTAGAAGGAAATTTTAAGTGATTGTTTGGTCATTAATGTGTTTTGAACCTGCTTCTAGTTGTGTGATTGATTTGTATAGCAAATTGTGGATCAACAAACGAGGTAGCCGACTGTATCGCTGATAAAGTAGGTCAGAGGCCTATCACACCTGGGCCTTCTTACTTTAGTCAGCGGGTTTTTTTGTTGTGGGTGAGAGGCGAGGGCAAAGAGCCCTCTGGATATACCTTGGCAGGTTCACTCTGACTTGCTATGTGTGGGCTGTAAGACAGAGGTCCAGACACACAGAAGGGCATTTCAGAAACAAGATGAGCTGACTAAGTTGAAGTAGCCTTCCCACAATCCATGGAGCTGGGCTGGAAGGAAAAAGGCCTATTCTTATTCTAGCCAGTTGATCTAACGGGTGAGAGGCAGAGAGCCTTCTCGTTACATCCTGTAGGTCTACTGGTTGAGAGGCAAGAAGCCTTCCTGCTACACCTTGGCAGGATCGCTCTGACTTGCTACGTGTGGCCGCCCGTAGATAAGGTTAGGCACACTAGAGGGGCATTTCAGAATAAAGGTGAGCTGTCAAAAGAAAAAGGTTGAAGCCATGGCAACTTTTTCTGTGTACAGTCGGTGCCCCCAATGGGGTCCAAGACAGCTATGCAAATTGTAAAAGACAGAGAAGAAAGGAAGCAGTGAAACAAGTGGGACAAATATTGAAAAAGGCAAAAATACCAGAGTGTGAAAGTTTGGATGTACAAAAAGGCACAGACAAGGGAAGAAAATAGCAAGTGAATGAATGATGTTTGAGAATGTGCAGCAGTATGGAAGGTGTATTATGAATGTTTTGATTGACAAAATTTAACCAGAGACCCAGACAAAACAGATGAACTTGTAAACACTGTGATCAGACTCAGACAAACCAAGATTGAATAGCTACTTGTGTGACCTGCGCTACTGACCTAAGCAAATTGCACTAAATCCTATCCAGACAAGATCATATGTAGTCAACGGGTAGACAGTCGCACTCAAAATTGAATGTCACGGCAGGGATCTGCAGTGTTGTTGATCCCTGCCGCTCTCTTGCCACAGCCCTTACTTTGGGACTCTGAAAAATTGTCCTCTTTCCATATACCTTGACACTCCTATTGAGTATGGTTTGAGAAAGACCTAGGTATAGGTCGAAGCGTATCCGTGTAATACTCATGTTTGGAATCTGATCTCTGTTTGCGGTGTTTGTTCACTTTTCTTGATTTATTGAAAAAAAATTAATAAAAATCATAATTCATTTAATGACTCTGATGCAAGTGACATTCAATTTTGAGTGCGACTGTCTATCCGTTGACTTTTACCTGTGGTATATCCACGTTCAGTCAGCACCTCCTCCTACAGCACGAGTGCGCGTCTTTATTTTTTCTATTAAGATCATATGTAGTGACATAATAGTGTGGTTAGTGGGTAGTGGGGACATTGATCTTTGAGGAGTAAGCTGACAGTAGACATCAGACGACCAACCACTTCAGGACCTAGAAGGGCGACTAGAATAAGAAAGATGCAGGTGTATTATCCCTGGAGCCCCTCTGACCAGCTAGCTTTGTTGAAGCAGTTGCCTGACCGTAAAGACCAACCATTCCCATTTTACAGACACATAAAGGAAATACAGCAGACATATAAGTGTACCTGGGCAGACCTAGAGAGGTTGGTGAGTTTAAAGGCAGGTAACGCACTAGGACATATAATTGAAACACATATGGAGCGCCCACACCAGGGCCTAGCGGGGTACTTGGTACCGGGCCTGTTGATCTCTATGGGAGTTGTCACGGAAGCTGTGACCCGGTCCGTGGCCCTGGGGCTCCATGGCAAAAAGGGGGGTGAATGAACAATGAAATAAAGTTTATGAATAGTTCGTGACGCCACCTGTGGTGTTCGGCAAGTGAGGTGTTAGTTCGACGCTGCACGCAGATCCTCTGGGACTGGTGGTGGGTTGCAGCCAAGATGGTGAAGCTCCCCACAGGTGGAGCTGTAGTCCCAGGGCAGTGTAGATGTAGCAATGGAGGAGAGGCACAGGCGGTGTAGAGGCCGGTGCCCAGATGTAGCAGTGCGGGGTGTAGTGATGCGGGAATAAGTGGAGGACGCCAGGGCATGTAGTTCCAAAGCTTTACTCACAGTCTGCAGTTCACACAGATGTCTGCCTCCATGCTGTGTCCTCCGGGTCCTGGGCTCAGTCAACCTCCAGGCAAGATAGGATGCTCCCTTCCAACACTCCACCAACATGTACTTTTCTGAACGTCTCCTCTATAGTGCCTTTAAGTGAAGTACTCCTAGTACTGAGTTACACTGGAGTGCCTCCTGACAGATGTTCCCAAGAGCTCTAGTTGTGCGGCAGACAGCTGTAGCCTGCTTCGGGGACTCCTTACTCCTGAGTCCCGGCTCACTATCCAAGTTGCTGTTGTGCCCCCAAGTCTTAGATGGGAGTAGTGCATTTACAGCCCACTACTCCACCGGTGTCTGCTGCAGGACCTTCAGTATCCATACAACCTCGGGGACCGGGCCCCAGCCTTGCGCTTAGAACTTCTAGGCAGGGTTCTCCTCTAACCCACGTCCTCTCTGTTCCATTTTTCTCCTTCGTTCCGTACTAATCCCTCTCTCTCATAGAAGGTCTGGTTTCAGTCCAATGTCTTTCTCCTTCTTTCCTTTCCTGTGCCATATGGCTCAGATCACTGAGGCAACTGCAGCACTCCTTCCTCCATGCCTCTTCCAGGGATCCTCACTCCTCTCCGAGTGACTCTCTCTCTCTCACTCGCTGACTGACTAACTCTTCCCGCTCTTTATGTATTCTAAACTCCACCCGCCTCCTAGCACGTTTCGTGTTCCAAGCAGGAAACCACCAAAGGTGCTCTGCTACCCTCTAAGCAAGGAGCCGCAATGTGGCTTTGCTGAACTACCATGTTGTGTGGGATGCGAGTGTTGGAGCGTGGTCAGGAGTTCCCACCTTACCTGGATGGTGGGGCACCACACCTCAGGAGGAGGTGCAGTACCTCTGTGGCGACTGAAGCCTCAGGGGCGCCACACATACAGATGTGGCAAAGAATCAGGCTTGGGGCAATAAATCTGCACGGTCTGGGGAGACGTACTGTGAGTCACTAAGACAATGGGCTACAGTGGAACAATCAGAGCAGTCTGTACTCCAGACTAACGTGACACAGCAAAGAGGAGAGAGTGTAGAGATGTACTTTGGACTGTTGCAGCTGAAATGGGCAGACATGGGGTACATTTGCATAAACCAATTGATGTTAGAATACTGGTGAATGCATTCATTGATGGTATGAACAAAGACTTATGAGACGCAGTACAGACAGCCAGACCTGAATGGAGATATGTAGATCCGAAAGACCTCCTTATGGTAGCTAAAGTAGTTGAGCAAACAAGGACGATAAGACTACCTGTAATGTATGCTGGAACACAAGGAAAACAGTGGAGACGTAATAAGGGACCTAAGGACATAGAAACAGTGAGGAGCTGGAATTGTGGTGAGAATGGGCACTACGCCAGCCATTGCAAAAACCCTGTAAAGGAGAGTAAGCAGACCAATCTTCCACCTCCTTCGCATACAGACTAGGAAACTGGCAACCCAGTGGCAAATGTGTACCCTGTTCTTGTCCCCTCTGGACCTGGTCCTGCCTTGATGACCACCATAACAATGCCGGGAGGGAAAGAGGCAGAATTTTTGATTGACACTGGGGCAGCCGGGACTGCGGTACACAGAGATTTGATAATGCCAGACATGATTACTAATGAGATTGTGGAATGTGTGGGGTAGAGGGGCAAGTGACAATACCCCTATGAATTTACTGGGAGCAGATGTGCTGAGTGCGATCCAGGCCACCATACAGTACTCTCCTGAGGGTATTACAGTCAAATGTCCCCTCTCAGATAAACATTTGTGTAAGATTGCGGCAATGGTGTATTTGACAAAAGCGGTGAAACTAACACCTGACACCAAAATGCCTGAGGATGAAGAAATGGGACAGGTGCCAGACACTGTTTGGGCAAGGGGAAAAACTGATGTGGGTCAGTTGCCCATTCCCCCTGTCATGATTAAATTGAAAAAAAGGAACCACTCATCCTTGTTTAAAGCAATACCCCTTGAGCCTAGCCATATCAATGGCCCCGAGCAGAGATATTAGAGAGTATGTTAAGGCAGGGGTTCTGGTGCCAAGATCTTCCCCCTGTGACACCACTTTGTATCCCATTAGGAAAAAAGGATTCAAGGGTTTGCTGACACTTACAGAAAGGTTCATGACTTAAGGGCTATTAATGATGATACAGTGAGTGTGACCTCAATCGTCCCTAACACACACACACAATACTGTCACAGATCCCAGTAATGTCAAAATGTTTCACAGTCATTGATTTAGCAGGTGCATTTTTCTCTGTACCCCTGCACCCTGACTGTCAGTATCTTTTTCCTTTACTCATAAAGGTGAACAAAATTGTTGGACAGTCCTCCCACAAAGTGGGAAAGAAATTCCCTGCCATCTATTCAGCAGCAATGGCAGGGATCCTTGAGTAGTGGCAATCACCTCATTCGCTGATTGTACTATTACAGTACGTGGATGACCTTTTGCTGTTCTGCCTGGACCAGAGGTCCTGCAGGGAAGCTACAGTTTCCTTGCTATGTTTTTTTTTATCAGAAAAGGGTTGCAAGGTCTCACGTGACAAATTTACAATATTACAAACAAAAGGTGACATTTTTGGGACATTGTATTGCCGAAGGTACCAGACACCTGACAGAAAACAGGCAGTTCAACATTTTCCCTCTACCCAGGTCACATCAGCATCTATGCACCTTTCCTAGGCTTAGTGACCTACAGTAGGCCTTGGATAAGGCCTGCTTCACAAATGTTGCAACCACTTTATGACTGCTTATCATCAGACCCGGGACCTCACACAAAATGCAATTGATTCCTTCCATTCTCTCAAACTGCTCATTGTGTCAGCCCCGGCCCTAGGCATTCCAAATTATGACCAGCCATTTTTCTTGTTTTGCACAGAGCAGGAAGAACATGCCACCGCAGTACTGACACAACAACATGGAGGGAAACAGAGACCAATAGCATACTACTCAGCATAATTAGACCCAGTGATCAGAGGGTCCCCTACGTGTGTCCGTGTGGTAGGAACAGCTGCACCACTACTAGGAAAGGCATGTGAGATCACACTGACGTTTCCTTTGACAATCTATTCCCCACATGACATCCATGCCATACTCGTACAATTTCAACCAAAACATCTGTCTATGGCCAGACAGCTCCAACTTGAGTGTGCCCTACTAATTCCTGAGTATGTCACCCTCAAAAGATGTAACGTTCTGAATCCAGCCACCTTCCTGCCTGTGGATTCAGAAAAGGGGGAATTGGTGGCCGTATTAGCGAGTGAGGAAGGATACTTTGACATAACGCATGAACATGACTGCATAGAACTGATGAGTCAGGAGACAGCTGGTTTTCCACACGTTCATGAAAAACCTGTTCCTAATGCAGACTTTGAGTTTTTTTTGTAGATGGCTCCAGATACCACGAGGATGGACGATTCTACACTGTATATTCAGTAGTATCCTCACATGAGGTAATCCGAGCGGAACCACTCTCTCCCCACATGTCGGCGCAGGAGACAGAGTTGAAGGCACTCACTGAGGTGTGTAGAGCCACTGTAGGTAAAGTCGCTAATATTTACACTGATTCGAATTATGCATGGGCCCATGATTATGGCCCTATCTGGAGAAGCTGAGCGTTCCTTACATCAGCCGGTAAGCCCATTACAAATGCAGAGCTGGTGAAACAATTGATGGATGCATTGATGTTACCAGTCCAGGTTGGCATTGTCAAGGTAAAAGCACACACAAAAGGTGACTCCGTGGAGGTAGAGGGCAACAGAGGGGCGGATGAGGCTGCTAAAGTAGCAGCAAGGCGGCCTAGAGAGAGCAGTGGACGGTGGCGGGGAGTCAGCATATTCCAGCCACATTGAGCCTAGATGTCCTGAAATCCCTCCGGCAAAAGGCTGCCCAAACAGAGAAGGTATACCGGGGGAGACTGGGAGCTGAGCTGAACTCAAATGGAGTATGGGAGAATAAGGATAAATTGTGCCCACCAAAGTCCCTGTTCCCAATCATCCAGAGAATATGGGAAGCAAGATGTGCCACAGTCCGCGCTGCTGAATCAGGGATATCCCTGAGGAAGGTGCCAGGAAGGGCGCCGAAACGCGTAGGAAGGAATAAAGAAGTACTTTGTTACTACATCTTGCATCCCAGGTGATTTTGTGGATTCAGCAGCGCGGACTGTGGCACATCTTGCTTCCCATATTCTCTGGCAGTTTTTCCACTTTGGAGTGGTCGGTGGAGGTCCTGCAGCAGCTGATACTGTGTTATGTCTTCAAGCCAGTTGTGGGTCACACAACTGGAATAGGTGAGTGGAACTGCATTACACCACTCACATCGTAGTGTCACTAGTGATAGGGCACTATTGCGCCTCTTGTTCCCCCACCCTTTTTGTATTGTTCCCAATCATGGCACAAGCAGCACATAGCCCCACTCACAACTAGAAAAGTCACATGTGTGCCATGGTAGATGCCTTCTGGATCACTCCTTGTTTCAGTTACGCAGCCGCGAAACTTGTACAATCATGCCTCATCTGTGCACAGCACAACCCAGGTAAAACAGTAAAAGTCCCTAAGAAAGCGACACCTAGGCCTCTCTACCCATTTCAGAGACTGCAGATTGACGACATACAGCTACCAAGGTAAGAGTGTATGCAAATATCCTAGTATGTGTAGATCTCTTATCTGGTTGGCCGGAAGCCTATCCGGTAAAATGTGCAAATGCTAAAACGACTGCAGACAAACTGATGAAAGAACTGATCTGCAGGTATGGTGTCCCAGAAACCACAGAAACAGATAGGGGTACACACTTCATGGGAGAAATAATGAGGGAAGTCATGCAGGCCCTGGGTGTAGAGCAAGCATTTCATACACCATATAGGCCACAAAGTAGTGGGAAAGTGGAAAGACTAAATGGGACACTTAAACTGAAAATTCAAAAGGCCATGGCAGACACAGGAAAGAGCTGGGTAGAGTGCTTGCCTCTTGCACTCTTTTCAGTCAGACACACTACAAATAGAAACACAGGCTTGTCTCCCTTTGAAGTCCTGTTTGGTAGTGCACCAAAGACTGGTCTGTACTTCCCACAGGTGCTACAAATGCAACACGTCTCTATGACAGCCTACGTCCAGGCCTTGCAGGGAAACCTTAATGTGGTGCATAAACGTGTTCTCATACATTCCAGATCCTAATGCCAGTGCAGATGTGCATCAGCTGAATCCAGGTGATTGAGTGGTTATACGCAGACACGTGAGAAGGAGCCTGGACCCACGATTTGACGGCCCCTTCCAAGTCCAGCTGACTACATCCACCTCAGTAAAACTTGAGAGAAAACCCACCTGGATCCACGCCAGTCACTGCAAGAAGGTCCTTTCACCAGTAGAATTACTGTTCTCCTCATCACCTTGCTAGCAGTGACAGGATTACTGCACTCTACAGAGACACAGGATAAACTCTTAAATGCTGACTGGGACAACAAACTTATTCGGCATCATGCTCTTCTTATAAAGGACATGGAAGGACAGAAACCGAAGGACTGTTGTATCTGTACACATAGCCCTGTATCTGCGAGGACTATGCCGTACCTAACCTTACCTCTGGAGCCATGGGAGGTATTAACCCCACACTGCATATACAATGAGACTTGGACTCAATCTAGGTTTTGGGGAAAAGATGTGCCCCGTGATATATCTGCCTCATTGGCTATAATCAGATGTAAAGCATCTACGGGTAAAATAATAAGGAAAGAAAGGGATAAATGTACATCTAGTATAAGTGGAAAACAAATGAATAATACTTGGTGTGCCCATAAGCCTATGTCAGGACTTTTTGAGTTTATACCAATGTATACAGACCCCTGGTCACGTTTGTGTTCTCCCCGACGGAGTATTCTTGGTTTGCGGACATCGTGCCTACAGGTGGGTGAGCCCAGACATAAGAGGAGTTTGCACTCTTGCCAAACTGACACCAGACACTTTCATAGTTCCTCATAGTAAAATAGACAAAGCAGCAGTTCCAATTCATACTTTGTATAGAAGGGCTGCAGACAATAAGCCCTGGCCAAATGGTAGGCCGCATCTAGTAGAAATGGGGATAACAAATAAAATATTCAGCAGTATGCTAGTATACCCCTACATAAAACAAATGTGGGATAAATTAGTGGAAGCTACCGACTACCTGGACGATCAGATTTTCCAGATTCTTGAAGTTCTTAATGAAACTAACACAATACAGAGACAATTAATCATAGTTACTAACCAACATACTATAGTACTAGATTACCTGACAGCAAAAGAAGGAGGAATGTGTCAGATAATTGGTCCCACCTGTTGTAATTATATCGACCCTGCTAGCAATCTCCAGATCAGTGCCAGTATGGACATAATAGGTGAACTTAGAGACCAATAGTTAAAGCAACACAGTGCAAACAGAGACTCCTGGTGGGGTAACACATTCTCTTTTCTAAATCCAGCAAATTGGTTTAATGGCCTTGCAGGATGGATTTTTTTTGGCATTATATAGACTTGTATGCAAATTTTGTTGTTTTGCTTATTGCTTTATGTAGCTGTAAATGTGCTAATATATGTATTACTTAAGCTACTGGATAATGTATGCATAAAAAAAGAATCTAAGGCTGAACCTTCTGTAGTGTATCATAGACCCCAGGTAGCCATTACTGATGGGGAAAGTGAGTGTGGATGGGCGAAGCAGGTAGGAAGCCCCCTTATGGGTACTAAACCCAAGAGATAGTAGCTCCTTTGTGGACATCAGCTGACCCTGTGGCAAAGGTTATACCATTTACAAAAGGGGGAAATTGATATAGAAGAGTTAATGGTTTGCTTTATATCCCTTTAATTACCTTTAAGACTTCAAATGCCTTTTGCCTATTATTGCTATGTGTTATTGTTATGTAGACTATTAGTCTCTGTCTTCAAGGAAACTATACTTGTTATCATATTTGTTCTCAACAACATGTTCTGGGTACATTGTAAAGAAGGTACGACCCTGAGGTGATGGTGGGGGCCAAATGAGCTCCATAGAGTCACATATTGTTGTAAATGGTATAAATTTTCCTTGTATTTCATTACGTCAGATAAGGTGATTTGACCACAGCTTGTGTGTTGAGTCTCTTTGTCTCCAAGCGCTTGCAACAGAAGGGCGAAACCTCGTAATTTGGACTCACTGGTGATCTGGCATAGCTGACGCTTGGTCAGAACAAAAAGCAGCTACGACAGTCCCTACTATACTATTTCATGAAATTTATCCCACTTCTGTGGTGTACGGCCCTCATTTGTTTAAATGTGAACACTCTATGTTATATGTCCATATGCTCGATTGAGTTTAATGGAAGACCTATCTGTCCATATTATACTATTTCTACTGTAGTGAAATTAATGCCACTTTTGTTGTGTCTGCCAGCAATTTTTGGAAAAAAAACCCTCCAGGTTTGGTGTCCATCTGCTGTAATGGGTGTAGTGGAAGACCTATCTGTCCCTATTGTAAAATTTCTACTGTGGTTAAATTGATGCCACGTTTCTGTTGTCTGCCAGTACTTTTTGGAAATGTGAACATTCCGGGTTGGGTGTCCATCTTCTGTATTGGGTGTAGTGGAAGACCTTTTCGTCCGTATTATACTGGATTGGCTTCACTGGAATTCTGGTCTTTCCTTAGTATACTATTTCTACTGTGGTGAAATTGAAGCAACTTTGATGGTGTATGCCAATAATTTTTAGAAATGTGAACACTCCTGGTTGGGTGTCCATCTCTTGGCCTTTGTGTAGTGGAAGACCTGTCTGTCCCTATTATACTATTTCAACTCTTATGAAATTGATGCTACTTCTGTGGTGTAAGGCCCTCATTTGTTTAAATGTGACCACTCCTGGTTGGGTGTCCATCTGCTGTATTAGCTTTAGTGAAAGACCTATCGGTCACTACTATACTATTTCTACTGTGGTGAAATTGATGCCAATTTTTCGGTGTCTGCCAGTAATTTTTGGAAATGTGAACACTCCTGGTTGGGTGTTCATCTGCTGTATTGTGTGTAGTGGAACACCTGTCGGTCACTATTATACTATTACTGCTCTCGTGAAATTGATGCCACTTCTTGGGTGTAAGGCCCTCATTTGTTTGAATGTGAGCACTACTCGTTTGGTGTCCATCTGCTGGATTGGGTTTCGTGGAAGACCTATAAATCCCTATTACACTATTTCTATTGTGAAATTGATGCCACTTTTGTGGTTTCTGCCAGCAATTTTAGGAAGTGTGAAAACTCCTGGTTGGGTGTTCATCTGCTGTGTTGAATGTTGTGGAATACCTGTAGGTCCCTATTATACTTTTTACTGTGGTGAAATTAATGCCACTTTGTTGGTGTCTGCCAATAATTTTTGGAAATGTGACACTCCTGGTTGGGTGTCCATCTGCTGGATTGGGTGTAGTGGAAGACATGTCAGTTTCTTTTACACTATTTCTGCTATCATGAAATTGATGAAACGTCTGTGATGTAAGGCCCTCAATTGTTTAAATGTGAACACTCAAGGTTGGGTGTCCATTTTCTGGATTGGATTTAAAGGAATACCTATTCATCCCTATTGTACTATTTTTACTCTAGTGAAATTGATGCCATTTTTTTGGTGTCTGCCAGAAATATTTGGAAATGTGACACTCCTGGTTTTGTGTTCATCTGCTGTATTGGGAGAAGTGGAAAACCCGTCGGTCCCTATTATACTATTTCTACTGTGTTGAAATTGATGCCACCTTGTTGATGATTGCCAATAATTTCTGGAAATGTGAACACTCTTGGCTTGGTGTCCATTTGTTGGATTGGTTGTTGTGGAAGACCTGTCATTCCCTATTATACTATTTCGACTCTTGTGAAATTGATGCCACTTCTGTCGTGTAAGGCCCTCATTTGTTTAATCGTGAACTCTCCAGGTTTGGTGTCCATCTGCTGTATTGGGTGCAGTTTAAGACTTTTTGTTCCCTATTATACTTTTTCTAATGTAGTGAAATTGATGCCACTTTTGTGGTGTCTGCCAGTAATTGTTGGAAATGTGAACACTCCTGGTTGGGTGTCCATCTGCTGTATTGGGTGTAGTGGAAGACCTGTCGGTCCCTTTTATACTACACTCACTGGCCACTTTATTAGGTACACCATGCTAGTAAGGGGTTGGACCCCCTTTTGCCTTCAGAACTGCCTCAATTCTTCGTGGCAGAGATTCAACAAGGTGCTGGAAGCATTCCTCAGAGATTTTGGACCATATTGATATGATGGCATCACACAGTTGGCGCAGATTTGTCGGCTGCACATCCCTGATGCGAATCTCCCGTTCCACCACATCCCAAAGATGCTCTATTGGATTGAGATCTGGTGACTGAGGAGGCCATTTGAGTACAGTGAACTCATTGTCATGTTCAAGAAACCAATCTGAGATGATTCGAGCTTTATGACATGGCGCATTATCCTGCTGAAAGTAGCCATCAGATGTTGGGTACATTGTGGTCATAAAGGGATGGACATGGTCAGCAACAATACTCAGGTAGGCTGTGGCGTTGCAACGATGCTCAATTGGTACCAAGGGGCCCAAAGAGTGCCAAGAAAAAATTCCCCACACCATGACACCACCACCACCAGCCTGAACCGTTGATACAAGGCAGGATGGATCCATGCTTTCATGTTGTTTACGCCAAATTCTGACCCTACCATCCGAATGTCGCAGCAGAAATCGAGACTCATCAGACCAGGCAACGTTTTTCCAATCTTGTACTGTCCAATTTCGATGAGCTTGTGCAAATTGTAGCCTCAGTTTCCTGTTCTTAGCTGAGAGGAGTGGTACCCGGTGTGGTCTTCTGCTGCTGTAGCCCATCTGCCTCAAAGTTCGACGCACTGTGCGTTCAGAGATGCTCTTCTGCCTACCTTGGTTGTAACGGGTGGCAATTTGAGTCACTGTTGCCTTTCTATCAGCTCGAACCAGTCTGCCCATTCTCCTCTGACCTCTGGCATCAACAAGGCATTTCCGGCCACAGAACTGTCGCTCACTGGATTTTTTTTCTTTTTCGGACCATTCTCTGTAAACCCTAGAGATGGTTGTGCGTGAAAATCCCATTAGATCAGCAGTTTCTGAAATACTCAGACCAGCCCTTCTGGCACCAACAATCATGCCACGTTCAAAGGCACTCAAATCACCTTTCTTCCCCATACTGATGCTCGGTTTGAACTGCAGGAGATTGTCTTGACCATGTCTACATGCCTAAATGCACTGAGTTGCCGCCATGTGATTGGCTGATTAGAAATTAAGTCTTTACACACAGTTGGACAGGTGTACCTAATAAAGTGGCCAGTGAGTGTATATCTACTGTGGTGACATTAATGCCACTTTGCTGGTGTCTGCCAATAATTTTTGGAAATGTGAACACTCCTGGTTGGATGCCCATCTGTTGGATTGGGTGTAGTAGAAGTGCTTTTGGTCTCTATTATACTATTTAACTATTTCTACTCTCGTGAAATTGATGCCACTTCTGTGGTGTCCATCTGCTTTACTGGGTGTAGTGGAAGACCTGTCGGTCTCTTTTATACTATTTCTACTCTCGTGAAATTGATGCCACTTCTGTGGTGTAAGGCCCTCATTTGCTTAATCATGAACACTCCAGGTTTGGTGTCCTTTTGCTGTATTGGGTGTAGTGTAAGACTTTTTGGTCCCTATTATACTTTTTAAAATGTACTGAAATTGATGCCACTTTTGTGGTGTCTGTTAGCAATTTTTGGAAATACGACCACTCATGTTTGTGTGTCCATTTTCAGTATTGGGTGTAGTGGAAGACCTGTCGGTGCCTTTTATACTATTTATACTGTGGTGAAATTGATGCCACATTTGTAGTGTCTGCCAGAACTTTTTGGAAATGTGAACATTCTTGGTTGGGTATCCATCTGCTGTATTGGCTGCAGTGTAAGACCGGTCGGTCCTTATTATACTTTTTTCTACTGTTGTGAAATTGATGCCACTTTGGTGGTGTATGCCAATAATTTTTGGAAATATGAACACTCCTGGTTGGCTGTCCATCTGCTGTATTAGGTATAGTGGAAGACCTTTTGATCCCAATTATACTATTTCTACTGTATTGAAATTGATATATATTTATTTTTCTGCAAGTATTTTTTGGAAATGTGAACACTTCTGGTTGGGTGTCCATCTGCTGTATTGGGTGTGGTGAAAGACCTGTTGGTCCCTATTATGCTGTTTCTACTGTGGTAAAATTAGTGCCACTTTGGCAGTGTCTGCCAATAATTCTTGGAAATGTGAACACTTCTAGTTGAGTGTCCATCTGTTGGATTGGGTGTAGTGGAAGACCTGTTGGTCCGTTTGAAACTTTTTCTACTTTCGTCAAAATGATGCCACTTCTGTGGTGTAAAGCTCTTATTTGTTTAAATATGAACACTCTAGGTTGGATGTCTATCTGCTCGATTTATTTTAGTGGAAGAGCTATCTGTCCCTATTATACTATTTCTACTGTGGTTATATTAATGCCACTTTTGTGGTGTCTGCCAGCAACTTTTGGAAATACAAACCCTCCAGGTTTGGTGTCTATCTGCTGTATTGGCTTTAGTGGAAGACCTGTCAGTCCCTATTTTACTATCTCTACTGTGCTTAAATTGACACCACGTTTCTGGTGTCTGCCAGTACTTTTTGGAAATGTGAGCATTCCTGGTTTGGGGTCCATCTGCTGTATTGGGTGTAGTGGAAGACCTTTTGGTCCCTATTATACTGTATTGGCTGCACTGAATTCAGGTCATTTCTTATGTTACTATTTCTACTGTGGGGAAATTTATGCCACTTTGGTGGTGTATTCCATTAATTTTTGGAAACATGAACACTTCTGGTTGGGGGTCCATCTGCTGTATTGCGTGTAGTGGAAGACCAGTCCGTTCCTATTATTCTATTTCTACTCTCGTGAAATTTAGGCCACTTCTGTGTTGTATGGCCATCATTTGTTTAAATGTGAACACTTCAGGTTTGCCGTGCTTCCGCTCGATTGGGTTTAATGGAAGACCTATCGATCCCTAAAATTCTATTTCTACTGTGGTGAAATTGATGCCACTTTGGTGGTGTTTGCTATATATTTTTGGAAATGTGAACACTACTGGTTGAGTGTCTATCTGCTGGATTGTGTCTAGACATATACCGATACCTATTACTATTGTGGTGAAGTTGACACCACTATGGAGGTGTCTGCCAATAATTTTTGGAAATGTGAACACTTCTGGTTGGGTGTCCATCTACTATATTGGTCAGAGTGGAAGACCTGTCGGTCCCTATTATACTATTTCTACTCTCATGAATTTGATGCCACTTCTGTGGTGTAAGGCCCTCATTGATTTAAATGTGACCACTCCTGGTTGGGTGTCCATCTGTTGGATTGGGTTTAGTGGAAGACCTTTCGGTCCCTATTATACTATTTCTACTGTTGTGAATTTGATTCCTTTTATGTGGTGTCTGCCAGCAATTTTTGGAAACATGAACCCTCCTGGTTGGTTGGCCATTTGATGTATTGGGTGTAGTGACAGACCTATGGGTCCCTCTTATACTAATTCTACTGTGGTAAAATTGATGCCTCTTTGGTGGTGTCTGCCAATAATTTTTTGAAATGTGAACACTCCAGGTTTGGTGTCAATCTGTTGAATTTTGTGTAGTGGAAGACCTGTTGGTCCCTATTATACTATTTCTACTCTCGTGAAATTGATGCCTCTTCTGTTACATAAGGCCCTCACTTGTTTAAATGTGAACATTCTAGGTTTGGTGTCCATGTGTTGTATTCTGTATAGTGGAAGACCTTTTGATCCCTATTATACTATTTCTAATGTAGTGAAATTGATGCCACTTTTGTGGTGCCTCCCAGTAATTTTTCAAAATGTTAACACTCCTAGTTGGTTGTCCATCTGCTGTATTGGGTGTAGAGGAAGACCTTTTGGTCGCTATTATAGTATTTCTACTGTGGTGAAAAGAATGCCACTTTGGTGGTGTCTGCTAATAATTGTTGGAAATGTGAACATTCCTGGTTGGGGGTCCATCTGGTGGATTGGGTGTATTGGAAGACCTTTTGGTTACTATTATATTACTTATATTGCAGAGAAATTGATGCCACTTTTGTGGTGTCTACCAGTAATTTTTGGAAATGTGAACACTCCAGGTTGGGTGTCCATCTGCTGTATTGAGTGTAGTGGAAGATCTGTCGGTCCCTATCATACTATTTCTACTGTGGTGAAATTAATGCCACTTTGGTGGTGTCTGCTAATAATTTTTGGAAGTGTGAACACTACTGGTTTGGTGTCCAATCTGTTGGCTTGGATGTAGTAGAAAACCAGTCGGTCCCTTTTATAATACTTCTACTCTCGTGAAATTGATGCCACTTCTGTGGTGTTAGGCCCTCATTTGTTTAAATGTGAACACTCCAGGTTGGATGTCCATCTGCTCGATTTATTTTAGTGGAAGACCTATCTGTCCCTATTATACTATTTCTACTGTGGTGAAATTAATGCCACTTTTGTGGTATTTGTCAGCAATTTTTGGAAATGCAAATACTCCAGGTTTGGTGTCCATCTGCTGTATTGACTGTAGTGGAAGACCTGTCGGTCCCTATTATACTATTTCAACTCTTATGAAATTGATGCTACTTCTGTGGTGTAAGGCCCTCATTTGTTTAAATGTGACCAATCCTGATTGGGTGTCCATCTTCTGTATTAGGTTTAGTAGAAGACCTATCAGTCCCTACTATACTATTTCTAATGTGGTGAAATTGATACCAATTTTGTGGTGTCTGCCAATATTTTTTGGAAATATTAACACTCCTGGTTGGGTGTCCATCTGCTGTATTAGGTTTAGTAGAAGACCTATCAGTCCCTACTATACTATTTCTAATGTGGTGAAATTGATACCAATTTTGTGGTGTCTGCCAGTATTTTTTGGAAATATTAACACTCCTGGTTGGGTGTTCATCTGCTGTATTAGGTGTAGTGGAAGAACTTTCAGTCCCTATTGTAATATTTGTACTCTCGTGAAATTGGTTCCACTTTTGTGGTGTAAGGCTCTCATTGATGTAAATGTAAACACTCCAGGTTGGGTGTCCATTTGCTGGACTGGGTTTAGTGGAAGACCTATCGGTCCCTATTAAACTATTTCTACTCTTGTAAAATTGATGCCACTTATATGGTGTCTGCCAGTAATTTTTGTGGACACTCCAAGTTGGATGTCCTTCGGCTGTATTGGGTGCAGTGGAAAACCTGTCGGTCCCTCTTATACTAATTCTATTGTGGTGAAATTGATACCGCTTTGGTGATGTCTACCAATAATTTTTGGAAATGTGAACACTTCGGCTTAGGTGTCCATCTGCTGGATTGGGGTTAATGGAGCACCTATTGGTCCATATTATACTACTTCTTCTCTTGTGAAATTGATGCCACTTCTGTGGTGTAAGACCCTCATTTGTTTAAATGTGAACGCTACTGGCTGAGTGTCCATCTGCTGGATTGGGTTTAGTGGAAGACCTATTCGTCCCTATTATACTTTTTCTACTGTGGTGAAATTAATGCCACTTTATTGGTGTCTGCCAGTAAATTTTGGAAATGTGAATATTCGTGGTTGGGTGTCTATCTGCCGTATTAGGTGTAGTGAAGATGGCTTTAAGGTGCAATGATACACTGCGCTGCTGAAGGTATAATTCAAGGAAATTTATTGGTGCCTACACGTTTCCTGAGCTGTCCCAGCTCACTTCATCAGGGCTACTTGTGTGACCTGTGCTACTGACCTAAGCAAATTGCACTAAATCCTATCCAGACAAGATCATACGTAGTGATATAACAGTGTGGTTAGTGGGTACATTGATCTTTGAGGAGTAACCTGACAGTAGACATCAGACAACCAACCATTTCAGGACCTAGAAGGGTGACTAGAATAAGAAAGATGCAGGTGTATTATCCCTGGAGCCCCTCTGACCAGCTAGCTTTGTTGAAGCAGTTGCCTGATCCTGAAGACCAACCATTCCCGTTTTACAGACACATAAAGGAAATACAGCAGACATATAAGTGTACCTGGGCAGACCTAGAGAGGTTGGTGAGTTTAAAGGCAGGTAACGCACTAGGATATATAATTGAAACACATATGGAGCGCCCACACCAGGACCTAGCGGTACCGGGCCCGTTGATCTCAATGGGAGTTGTCACGGAAGCTGTGACCCGGTCCGTGGCCCTGGGGCTCCATGGCAAAAATGGGGGTGAATGAACAATTAAATAGTTTATGAATAGTTTGTGACGCCACCTGTGGTGTTCAGCAAGTGAGGTGTTAGGTCGACGCTGCACGCAGATCCTCTGGGACTGGTGGTGGGTTGCAGCCAAGATGGTGAAGCTCCACACAGGTGGAGCTGTAGTCCCAGGGCAGTGTAGATGTAGCAATGGAGGAGAGGCACAGGCGGTGTAGAGGCCGGTGCCCAGATGTAGCAGTGTGGGGTGTAGTGATGCGGGAATAAGTGGAGGACGCCAGGGCATGTAGTTCCAAAGCTTTACTCACAGTCTGCAGTTCACACAGATGTCTGCCTCCGTGCTGTGTCCTCAGGGTCCTGGGCTCAGTCAACCTCCAGGCAAGATAGGATGCTCCCTTCCAACACTCCACCAACATGTACCTTTCTGAACATCTCCTCTATAGTGCCTTTAAGTGAAGTACTCCTAGTACTGAGTTACACTGGAGTGCCTCCTGACAGATGTTCCCAAGAGCTCTAGTTGTGCGGCAGACAGCTGTAGCCTGCTTCGGGGACTCCTTACTCCTGAGTCCCGGCTCACTATCCAAGTTGCTGTTGTGCCCCCAAGTCTTAGATGGGAGTAGTGCATTTACAGCCCACTACTCCACCGGTGTCTGCTGCAGGACCTTCAGTATCCATACAACTTCGGGGACCGGGCCCCAGCCTTGCGCTTAGAACTTCTAGGTAGGGTTCTCCTCTAACCCACGTCCTCTCTGTTCCCTTTTTCTCCTTCATTCCGTACTAATCCCTCTCTCTCATAGAAGGTCAGGTTTCAGTCCAATGTCTTTCTCCTTTTCTTTCCTGTGCCATATGGCTCAGATCACTGAGGCAGCTGCAGCACTCCTTCCTCCATCCATCTTCCAGGGATCCTCACTCATCTCCGAGTGACTCTCTCTCACTCGCTGACTGACTAACTCTTCCCGCTCTTTATGTATTCTAAACTCCACCCGCCTCCTAGCACGTTTCGTGTTCCAAGCAGGAAACCACCAAAGGTGCTCTGCTACCCTCTAAGCAAGGAGCCGCAATGTGGCTTTGCTGAACTACCATGTTGTGTGGGATGCGAGTGTTGGAGCGTGGTCAGGAGTTCCCACCTTACCTGGATGGTGGGGCACCACACCTCAGGAGGAGGTGCAGTACCTCTGTGGCGACTGAAACCTCAGGGGCGCCACACATACAGATGTGGCAAAGAATCAGGCTTGGGGCAATAAATCTGCACGGTCTGGGGTGACGTAGTGTGAGTCACTAAGACAATGGGCTACAGTGGAACAATCAGAGCAGTCTGTACTCCAGACTAACGTGACACAGCAAAGAGGAGAGAGTGTAGAGATGTACTTTGGACTGTTGCAGCTGAAATGGGCAGACATGGGGTACATTTGCATAAACCAATTGATGTTAGAATACTGGTGAATGCATTCATTGATGGTATGAACAAAGACTTATGAGACGCAGTACAGACAGCCAGACCTGAATGGAGATATGTAGATCCGAAAGACCTCCTTATGGTAGCTAAAGTAGTTGAGCAAACAAGGATGATAAGACTACCTGTAATGTATGCTGGAACACAAGGAAAACAGTGGAGACGTAATAAGGGACCTAAGGACATAGAAACAGTGAGGAGCTGGAATTGTGGTGAGAATGGGCACTACGCCAGCCATTGCAAAAACCCTGTAAAGGAGAGTAAGCAGACCAATCTTCCACTTCCTTCGCATACAGACTAGGAAACTGGCAACCCAGTGACAAATGTGTACCCTGTTCTTGACCCCTCCGGACCTGGTCCTGCCTTGATGACCACCATAACAATGCCGGGAGGGAAAGAGGCAGAATTTTTGATTGACACTGGGACAGCCGGGACTGTGGTACACAGAGATTTGATAATGCCAGACATGATTACTAATGAGATTGTGGAATGTGTTGGGGTAGAGGGGCAAGTGATAATGAGATTGTGGAATGTGTTGGGGTAGAGGGGCAAGTGACAATACCCCTATGAATTTACTGGGAGCAGATGTGCTGAGTGCGATCCAGGCCACCATACAGTACTCTCCTGAGGGTATTACAGTCACAAGTCCCCTCTCAGATAAACATTTGTGTAAGATTGCGGCAATGGTGTATATACAAAAGCGGTGAAACTAACACCTGACACCAAAATGCCCGAGGATGAAGAAATGGGACAGGTGCCAGACACTGTTTGGGCAAGGGGAAAAACTGATGTGGGTCAGTTGCCCATTCCCCCTGTCATGATTAAATTGAAAAAAAGGAACCACTCATCCTTGTTTAAAGCAATACCCCTTGAGCCTAGCCAAATCAATGGCCCCGAGCAGAGATATTAGAGAGTATGTTAAGGCAGGGGTTCTGGTGCAAAGATCTTCCCCCTGC
The DNA here is from genome assembly GCF_039654945.1 of Dendrobates tinctorius. NCBI lineage: Eukaryota > Metazoa > Chordata > Amphibia > Anura > Dendrobatidae > Dendrobates > Dendrobates tinctorius. The sequence continues at coordinate 4,619,695 of NW_027361776.1, read as the reverse complement.
GACACCACTTTGTATCCCATTAGGAAAAAAAGGATTCAAGGGTTTGCTGACACTTACAGAAAGGTTCATGACTTAAGGGCTATTAATGATGATACAGTGAGTGTGACCTCAATCGTCCCTAACACACACACAATACTGTCACAGATCCCAGTAATGTCAAAATGTTTCACAGTCATTGATTTAGCAGGTGCATTTTTCTCTGTACCCCTGCACCCTGACTGTCAGTATCTTTTTCCTTTACTCATAAAGGTGAACAATATTGTTGGACAGTCCTCCCACAAAGTGGGAAAGAAATTCCCTGCCATCTATTCAGCAGCGATGGCAGGGATCCTTGAGTAGTGGCAATCACCTCATCCGCTGATTGTACTATTACAGTAAGTGGATGACCTTTTGCTGTTCTGCCTGGACCAGAGGTCCTGCAGGGAAGCTACAGTTTCCTTGCTATGTTTTTTTTATCAGAAAAGGGTTGCAAGGTCTCACGTGACAAATTTACAGTATTACAAACAAAAGGTGACATTTTTGGGACATTGTATTGCCGAAGGTACCAGACACCTGACAGAAAACAGGCAGTTCAACATTTTCCCTCTACCCAAGTCACATCAGCATCTATGCACCTTTCCTAGGCTTAGTGACCTACAGTAGGCTTTGGATAAGGCCTGCTTCACAAATGTTGCAACCACTTTATGACTGCTTATCATCAGACCCGGGACCTCACACAAAATGCAATTGATTCCTTCCATTCTGTCAAACTGCTCATTGTGTCAGCCCCGGCCCTAGGCATTCCAAATTATGACCAGCCATTTTTCTTGTTTTGCACAGAGCAGGAAGAACATGCTACCCATTACTGACACAACAACATGGAGCGAAATAGAGACCAATAGCATACTACTCAGCACAATTAGACCCAGTGATCAGAGGGTCACCTACGTGTGTCCGTGTGGTAGGAACAGCTGCACTACTACTTGGAAAGGCATGTGAGATCACACTGACGTTTCCTTTGACAATCTATTCCCCACATGACATCCATGCCATACTCGTACAAGTTCAACCAAAACATCTGTCTATGGCCAGACAGCTCCGACTTGAGTGTGCCCTACTAATTCCTGAGTATGTCACCCTCAAAAGATGTAACGTTCTGAATCCAGCCACCCTCCTGCCTGTGGATTCAGAAAAGGGGTAATTGGTGACCGTATTAGCGAGTGAGGAAGGATACTTTGACATGACGCATGAACATGACTGCATAGAACTGATGAGTCAGGAGACAGCTGGTTTTCCACACGTTCATGAAAAACCTGTTCCTAATGCAGACTTTGAGGTTTTTTTTGTAGATGGCTCCAGATACCACCAGGATGGACGATTCTACACTGGATATGCAGTAGTATCCTCACATGAGGTAATCTGAGCGGAACCACTCTCTCCCCACATGTCGGCGCAGGAGACAGAGTTGAAGGCACTCACTGAGGCGTGTAGAGCCGCTGTATGTAAAGTCGCTAATATTTACACTGATTTGAATTATGCATGATTATGGCCCTATCTGGAGAAGCAGAGCGTTACTTCCATCAACCAGTAAGCCCATTAAAAATGCAGAGCTGGTGAAACAATTGATGGAGGCATTGATGTTACCAGTCCAGGTTGGCATTGTCAAGGTAAAAGCACACACAAAAGGTGACTCCGTGGAGGTAGAGGGCAACAGAAGGGCGGATGAGGCTGCTAAAGTAGCAGTAAGGCGGCCTAGAAAGAGCAGTGGACGGTGGTGGGGAGTCAGCATATTCCAGCCACATTGAGCCTAGATGTCCTGAAATCCCTCCAGCAAAAGGCTGCCCAAACAGAGAAGGTACACCGGGGGAGACTGGGAGCTGAGCTGAACTCAAATGGAGTATGGGCGAATAAGGATAAATTGTGCCCACCAAAGTCCCTGTTCCCAATCATGGCACAAGCAGCACATGGCCCCACTCACACCTCGAAAAGTCACATGTGTGCCATGGTAGATGCCTTCTGGATCACTCCTTGTTTCAGTTACGCAGCCGCGAAACTTGTACAATCATGCCTCATCTGTGCACAGCACAACCCAGGTAAAACAGTAAAAGTCCCTAAGAAAGCGACACCTAGGCCTCTCTACCCATTTCAGAGACTGCAGATTGACGACATACAGCTACCAAGGTAAGAGTGTATGCAAATATCCTAGTATGTGTAGATCTCTTATCTGGTTGGCCGGAAGCCTATCCGGTAAAATGTGCAAATGCTAAAACGACTGCAGACAAACTGATGAAAGAACTGATCTGCAGGTATGGTGTCCCAGAAACCACAGAAACAGATAGGGGTACACACTTCATGGGAGAAATAATGAGGGAAGTCATGCAGGCCCTGGGTGTAGAGCAAGCATTTCATACACCATATAGGCCACAAAGTAGTGGGAAAGTGGAAAGACTAAATGGGACACTTAAACTGAAAATTCAAAAGGCCATGGCAGACACAGGAAAGAGCTGGGTAGAGTGCTTGCCTCTTGCACTCTTTTCAGTCAGACACACTACAAATAGAAACACAGGCTTGTCTCCCTTTGAAGTCCTGTTTGGTAGTGCACCAAAGACTGGTCTGTACTTCCCACAGGTGCTACAAATGCAACACGTCTCTATGACAGCCTACGTCCAGGCCTTGCAGGGAAACCTTAATGTGGTGCATAAACGTGTTCTCATACATTCCAGATCCTAATGCCAGTGCAGATGTGCATCAGCTGAATCCAGGTGATTGAGTGGTTATACGCCGACACGTGAGAAGGAGCCTGGACCCACGATTTGACGGCCCCTTCCAAGTCCAGTTGACTACATCCACCTCAGTAAAACTTGAGAGAAAACCCACCTGGATCCACGCCAGTCACTGCAAGAAGGTCCTTTCACCAGTAGAATGACTGTACTCCTCATCACCTTGCTGGCAGTAACAGGATTACTGCACTCTACAGAGACACAGGATAAACTCTTAAATGCTGACTGGGACAACAAACTTATTCGGCATCATGCTCTTCTTATAAAGGACATGGAAGGACAGAAACCGAAGGACTGTTGGATCTGTACACATAGCCCTGTATCTGCGAGGACTATGCCGTACCTAACCTTACCTCTGGAGCCATGGGAGGTATTAACCCCACACTGCATATACAATGAGACTTGGACTCAATCTAGGTTTTGGGGAAAAGATGTGCCCCGTGAATTATCTGCCTCATTGGCTATAATCGGATGTAAAGCATCTACGGGTAAAATAATAAGGAAAGAAAGAGGTAAATGTACATCTAGTATAAGTGGAAAACAAATGAATAATACTTGGTGTGCCCATAAGCCTATGTCAGGACTTTTTGAGTTTATACCAATGTATACAGACCCCGGTCACGTTTGTGTTCTCCCCGACTGAGTATTCTTGGTTTGCGGACATCGTGCCTACAGGTGGGTGAGCCCAGACATAAGAGGAGTTTGCACTCTTGCCAAACTGACACCAGCCACTTTCATAGTTCCTCATAGTAAAATAGACACAGCAGCAGTTCCAATTCATACTTTGTATAGAAGGGCTGCAGACAATAAGCCCTGGCCAAATGGTAGGCCGCATCTAGTAGAAATGGGGATAACAAATAAAATATTCAGTAGTATGCTAGTATACCCCTTCATAACACAAATGTGGGATAAATTAGTGGAAGCTACCGACTACCTGGACGATCAGATTTTCCAGATTCTTGAAGTTCTTAATGAAACTAATGGTACTGTCACACTTAGCGATGTACCAGCGATCCCGACCAGCGATATGACGCGGTCAGGATCGCTGGTACATCGCTAAGTGGTCACTAGTGAGCTGCCACACAGGCAGATCTCACCAGCGACATCGCTGGGGACGGGGGTCGCTACTTACTTGTCACACCAGGCGATCCTGCGTCTTCCCGCCCGGCTCCACGCGTCGCTCGTCGTCACAGCAGGAAGCGCCGCAGGAAGCTGACGACAAGAAACGGTCCAGGATGTTCTCGCGCGATCAGCGATAACCAGCGGGGGAGCGGGTCATAGGTAAGTATCAGACACAGCGATATCGCTAGCGATATCGCTATAACGTCACAAGTTACAGCGATATTGCTAGCGATATCGCTTAGTGTGACAGTACCTTAACACAATACAGAGACAATTAATCATAGTTACTAACCAACATACTATAGTACTAGATTACCTGACAGCAAAAGAAGGAGGAATGTGTAAGATAATTGGTCCCACCTGTTGTAATTATATTGACCCTGCTAGCAATCTCCAGATCAGTGCCAGTATGGACATAATAGGTGAACTTAGAGACCAATGGTTAAAGCAACACAGTGCAAACAGAGACTCCTGGTGGGGTAACACATTCTCTTTTCTAAATCCAGCAAATTGGTTTAATGGCCTTGCAGGATGGTTTTTTTGGGGCATTATATAGACTTGTATGCAAATTTTGTTGTTTTGCTTATTGCTTTATGTAGCCGTAAATGTGCTAATATATGTATTACTTAAGCTACTGGATAATGTATGCATAAAAAAAGAATCTAAGGCTGAACCTTCTGTAGTGTATCATAGACCCCAGGTAGCCATTGCTGTTGGGGAAAGTGAGTGTCCACACTGAGGGTGGATGGGCGAAGCAGGTAGGAAGCCCCCTTATGGGTACTAAACCCATGAGACAGTAGCTCCTTTGTGGACATCAGCTGACCCTGTGGCAAAGGTTATACCATTTACAAAAGGGGGAAATTGATGTAGAAGAGTTAATGGTTTGCTTTATATCCCTTTAATTACCTTTAAGACTTCAAATGCCTTTTGCCTATTATTGCTATGTGTTATTCTTATGTAGACTATTAGTCTCTGTCTTCAAGGAAACTATACTTGTTATCATATTTGTTCTCAACAACATGTTCTGGGTACATTGTAAACAAGGTACGACCCTGAGGTGATGGTGGGGGCCAAACGAGCTCCATAGAGTCACATATTGTTGTAAATGGTATAAAAGTTTCCTTGTATTTCATTACGTCAGATAAAGTGATTTGACCACGGCTTGTGTGTTGAGTCTCTTTGTCTCCAAGCGCTTGCAACAGAAGGGAGAAACCTCGTAATTCGGACTCACTGGTGATCTGGCATAGCTGACGCTTGGTCAGAACAAAAAGCAGCTACGACAGTCCCTACTATACTATTTCTACTCATGAAATTTATCCCACTTCTGTGGTGTACGACCCTCATTTGTTTAAATGTGAACACTCCATGTTGGATGTCCATATGCTCGATTGAGTTTAATGGAAGACCTATGTGTCCATATTATACTATTTCTACTGTAGTGAAATTAATGCCACTTTTGTGGTGTCTGCCAGCAATTTTTGGAAAAAAAAACACTCCAGGTTTGGTGTCCATCTGCTGTAATGGGTGTAGTGGAAGACCTGTCTGTCCCTATTGTAAAATTTCTACTGTGGTTAAATTGATGCCACATTTCTGTTGTCTGCCAGTACTTTTTGGAAATGTGAACATTCCGGGTTGGGTGTCCATCTTCTGTATTGGGTGTAGTGGAAGACCTTTTCGTCTGTATTATACTGGATTGGCTGCACTGGAATTCTGATATTTCCTTAGTATACTATTTCTACTGTGGTGAAATTGATGCAACTTTGGTGGTGTATGCCAATAACTTTTAGAAATGTGAACACTCCTGGTTGGGTGTCCATCTCTTGGCTTTTGTGTAGTGGAAGACCTGTCTGTCCCTATTATACTATTTCAACTCTTATGAAATTGATGCTACTTCTGTGGTGTTACGCCCTCATTTGTTTAAATGTGACCACTCCTGGTTGGGTGTCCATCTGCTGTATTAGCTTTAGTGGAAGACCTATCGGTCACTACTATACTATTTCTACTGTGGTGAAATTGATGCCAATTTTTCGGTGTCTGCCAGTAATTTTTGGAAATGTGAACACTCCTGGTTGGGTGTTCATCTGCTGTATTGTGTGTAGTGGAACACCTGTCGGTCACTGTTATACTATTACTGCTCTCGTGAAATTGATGCCACTTCTTGGGTGTAAGGCCCTCATTTGTTTGAATGTGAGCACTACTCATTTGGTGTCCACCTGCTGGATTGGGTTTCATGGAAGACCTATAAATCCCTATTACACTATTTCTATTGTAGTGAAATTGATGCCACTTTTGTGGTTTCTGCCAGCAATTTTAGGAAATGTGAAAACTCCTGGTTGGGTGTTCATCTGCTGTGTTGAATGTTGTGGAATACCTGTAGGTCCCTATTATACTTTTTTACTGTGGTGAAATTAATGCCACTTTGTTGGTGTCTGCCAATAATTTTTGGAAATGTGACACTCCTGGTTGGGTATCCATCTGCTGGATTGGGTGTAGTGGAAGACATGTCAGTTTCTTTTACACTATTTCTGCTATCATGAAATTGATGAAACGTCTGTGATGTAAGGCCCTCAATTGTTTAAATGTGAACACTCAAGGTTGGGTGTCCATTTCCTGGATTGGATTTAAAGGAATACCTATTCATCCCTATTGTACTATTTCTACTCTAGTGAAATTGATGCCATTTTTTTGGTGTCTGCCAGAAATATTTGGAAATGTGACACTCCTGGTTTTGTGTTCATCTGCTGTATTGGGAGAAGTGGAAAACCCGTCGGTCCCTATTATACTATTTCTACTGTGTTGAAATTGATGCCACCTTGTTGATGATTGCCAATAATTTTTGGAAATGTGAACACTCTTGGCTTGGTGTCCATTTGTTGGATTGGGTGTTGTGGAAGACCTGTCATTCCCTATTATACTATTTCGACTCTTGTGAAATTGATGCCACTTCTGTCGTGTAAGGCCCTCATTTGTTTAATCGTGAACACTCCAGGTTTGGTGTCCATCTGCTGTATTGGGTGCAGTTTAAGACTTTTTGGTCCCTATTATACTTTTTCTAATGTAGTGAAATTGATGCCACTTTTGTGGTGTCTGCCAGTAATTGTTGGAAATGTGAACACTCCTGGTTGGGTGTCCATCTGCTGTATTGGGTGTAGTGGAAGACCTGTCGATCCCTTTTATACTATATCTACTGTGGTGACATTAATGCCACTTTGCTGTTGTCTGCCAATAATTTTTGGAAATGTGAACACTCCTGGTTGGATGCCCATCTGTTGGATTGGGTGTAGTAGAAGTGCTTTTGGTCTCTATTATACTATTTAACTATTTATACTCTCGTGAAATTGATGCCACTTCTGTGGTGTCTGCCAGTAATTTTTGGAAATGTGAAATCTCCTGGTTGGTTGTCCATCTGCTTTACTGGGTGTAGTGGAAGACCTGTCGGTCCCTTTTATACTATTTCTACTCTCGTGAAATTGATGCCACTTCTGTGGTGTAAGGCCCTCATTTGCTTAATCATGAACACTCCAGGTTTGGTGTCCTTTTGCTGTATTGGGTGTAGTGTAAGACTTTTTGGTCCCTATTATACTTTTTAAAATGCAGTGAAATTGATGCCACTTTTGTGGTGTCTGTTAGCAATTTTTGGAAATACGACTCATGTTTGGGTGTCCATTTTCAGTATTGGGTGTAGTGGAAGACCTGTCGGTGCCTTTTATACTATTTATACTGTGGTGAAATTGATGCCACATTTGTAGTGTCTGCCAGAACTTTTTGGAAATGTGAACATTCTTGGTTGGGTATCCATCTGCTGTATTGGCTGCAGTGTAAGACCGGTCGGTCCTTATTATACTTTTTTCTACTGTTGTGAAATTGATGCCACTTTGGTGGTGTATGCCAATAATTTTTGGAAATATGAACACTCCTGGTTGGCTGTCCATCTGCTGTATTAGGTATAGTGGAAGACCTTTTGGTCCCAATTATACTATTTCTACTGTATTGAAATTGATATATATTTTTTTTTTCTACAAGTAATTTTTGGAAATGTGAACACTTCTGGTTGGGTGTCCATCTGCTGTATTGGATGTGGTGAAAGACCTGTTGGTCCCTATTATGCTGTTTCTACTGTGGTAAAATTAGTGCCACTTTGGCAGTGTCTGCCAATAATTCTTGGAAATGTGAACGCTTCTAGTTGAGTGTCCATCTGTTGGATTGGGTGTAGTGGAAGACCTGTTGGTCCGTTTTAACTTTTTCTACTTTCGTCAAAATGATGCCACTTCTGTGGTGTAAAGCTCTTATTTGTTTAAATATGAACACTCTAGGTTGGATGTCTATCTGCTCGATTTATTTTAGTGGAAGAGCTATCTGTCCCTATTATACTATTTCTACTGTGGTTATATTAATTCCACTTTTGTGGTGTCTGCCAGCAATTTTTGGAAATACAAACCCTCCAGGTTTGGTGTCTATCTGCTGTATTGGCTTTAGTGGAAGACCTGTCAGTCCCTATTTTGCTATTTCTACTGTGCTTCAATTGACACCACGTTTCTGGTGTCTGCCAGTACTTTTTGGAAACGTGAGCATTCCTGGTTTGGGGTCCATCTGCTGTATTGGGTGTAGTGGAAGACCTTTTGGTCCCTATTATACTGTATTGGCTGCACTGAATTCAGGTCATTTCTTATTATACTATTTCTACTGTGGGGAAATTGATGCCACTTTGGTGGTGTATTCCAATAATTTTTGGAAATATGAACACTTCTGGTTGGGGGTCCATCTGCTGTATTGCGTGTAGTGGAAGACCAGTCGGTTCCTATTATTCTATTTCTACTCTCGTGAAATTTAGGCCACTTCTGTGTTGTAAGGCCATCATTTGTTTAAATGTGAACACTTCAGGTTTGCCGTGCACCTGCTCGATTGGGTTTAGTGGAAGACCTATCGATCCCTAAAATACTATTTCTACTGTGGTGAAATTGATTCCACTTTGGTGGTGTTTGCCAAATATTTTTGGAAATGTGAACACTACTGGTTGAGTGTCTATCTGCTGGATTGTGTCTAGACATATACCGATACCTATTACTATTGTGGTGAAGTTGACACCACTATGGAGGTGTCTGCCAATAATTTTTGGAAATGTGAACACTTCTGGTTGGGTTGTCCATCTACTATATTGGTCAGAGTGGAAGTCCTGTCGGTCCCTATTATACTATTTCCACTCTCATGAATTTGATGCCACTTCTGTGGTGTAAGGCCCTCATTGGTTTAAATGTGACCACTCCTGGTTGGGTGTCCATCTGTTGGATTGGGTTTAGTGGAAGACCTTTCGGTCCCTATTATACTATTTCTACTGTTGTGAATTTGATTCCTTTTATGTGGTGTCTGCCAGCAATTTTTGGAAACATGAACCCTCCTGGTTGGTTGGCCATTTGATGTATTGGGTGTAGTGGAAGACACAAAGATGACACAAAGCTAGGAGGGATGGCTAATACTAGAGAAGAGAGAGAGAGGATTCAAAAAGATATAAACAAACTGGAGACGTGGGCAGCAACTAACAGAATGGTCTTTAACAGGGAAAAATGCAAAGTACTACATCTGGGCAATAAAAATGAAAAAAGCATATACAGAATGGGAGGAATAGGGCTAAGCAACAGCACATGTGAAAAAGAAATGAAAAGACCTATGGGTCCCTCTTATACTAATTCTACTGTGGTAAAATTGATGCCTCTTTGGTGGTGTCTGCCAATAATTTTTTGAAATGTGAACACTCCAGGTTTGGTGTCAATCTGTTGAATTTTGTGTAGTGGAAGACCTGTTGGTCCCTATTATACTATTTCTACTCTCGTGAAATTGATGCCTCTTCTGTTATATAAGGCCCTCATTTGTTTAAATGTGAACATTCTAGGTTTGGTGTCCATGTGTTGTATTCTGTATAGTGGAAGACCTTTTGATCCCTATTATACTATTTCTAATGTAGTGAAATTGATTGCCTTTTTGTGGTGCCTCCCAGTAATTTTTCGAAATGTTAACACTCCTAGTTGGTTGTCCATCTGCTGTATTGGGTGTAGTGGAAGACCTTTTGGTCGCTATTATAGTATTTCTACTGTGGTGAAAAGAATGCCACTTTGGTGGTGTCTGCTAATAATTGTTGGAAATGTGAACATTCCTGGTTGGGTGTCCATCTGTTGGATTGGGTGTATTGGAAGACCTTTTGGTTATTATTTATATTGCAGAGAAATTGATGCCACTTTTGTGTCTACCAGTAATTTTTGGAAATGTGAACACTCCAGGTTGGGTGTCCATCTGCTGTATTAAAGTGTAGTGGAAGATCTGTCGGTCCCTATCATACTATTTCTACTGTGGTGAAATTAATGCCACTTTGGTGGTGTCTGCTAATAATTTTTGGAAGTGTGAACACTACTGGTTTGGTGTCCAATCTGTTGGCTTGGATGTAGTAGAAAATCAGTCGGTCCCTTTTATAAAAACTTCTACTCTCGTGAAATTGATGCCACTTCTGTGGTGTTAGTCCCGCATTTGTTTAAATGTGAACACTCCAGGTTGGATGTCCATCTGCTCGATTTATTTTAGTGGAAGACCTATCTGTCCCTATTATACTATTTCTACTGTGGTGAAATTAATGCCACTTTTGTGGTATTTGTCAGCAATTTTTGGAAATGCAAATACTCCAGGTTTGGTGTCCATCTGCTGTATTGACTGTAGTGGAAGACCTGTCAGTCCCTATTATACTATTTCAACTCTTATGAAATTGATGCTACTTCTGTGGTGTAAGACCCTCATTTGTTTAAATGTGACCACTCCTGGTTGAGTGTCCATCTGCTGTATTAGGTTTAGTAGAAGACCTATCAGTCCCTACTATACTATTTCTAATGTGGTGAAATTGATACCAATTTTGTGGTGTCTGCCAGTATTTTTTGGAAATATTAACACTCCTGGTTGGGTGTTCATCTGCTGTATTAAGTGTAGTGGAAGAACTTTCAGTCCCTATTGTAATATTTGTACTCTCGTGAAATTGATTCCACTTTTGTGGTGTAAGGCCCTCATTGATTTAAATGTAAACACTCCAGGTTGGGTGTCCATCTGCTGGACTAGGTGTAGTGGAAGACCTATCGGTCCCTATTAAACTATTTCTACTCTTGTAAAATTGATGCCACTTATATGGTGTCTGCCAGTAATTTTTGTGGACACTCCAAGTTGGATGTCCATCGGCTGTATTGGGTGCAGTGGAAAACCTGTCAGTCCCTCTTATACTAATTCTATTGTGGTGAAATTGATACCGCTTTGGTGGTGTCTGCCAATAATTTTTGGAAATGTGAACACTTCGGCTTAGGTGTCCATCTGCTGGATTGGGGTTAGTGGAGCACCTATTGGTCCATATTATACTACTTCTTCTCTTGTGAAATTGATGCCACTTCTGTGGTGTAAGACCCTCATTTGTTTAAATGTGAACGCTACTGGCTGAGTGTCCATCTGCTGGATTGGGTTTAGTGGAAGATCTATTCGTCCTTATTATACTTTTTCTACTGTGGTGAAATTAATGCCACTTTGTTGGTGTCTGCCAGTAAATTTTGGAAATGTGAATATTCGTGGTTGGGTGTCCATCTGCCGTATTGGGTGTAGTGAAGATGGCTTTAAGGTGCAATGATACACTGCGCTGCTGTAGGTATAATTCAAGGAAATTTATTGGTGCCTACGCGTTTCCTGAGCTGTCCCAGCTCACTTCATCAGGGCAGCTGTTTCATGCGGTTGTAGGTGTTGTGACCGAAGTTTCACAACCCTATCAGGTGAGTCTCTACTTGCCTCACCCTTACAATTGTGTTTTAAAGGTTTCACACAGTGGATGCACCCTGTTTTGTTTCTTGTATTGGGTGTAGTGGGAGATATGTCAATCTCTATTATACTGTTTCTACTGTAGTGAAATTTATGCAACTTTTGTGGTGTCTGCCAGTAATTTTAGGAAATGTGAACACTCCTGGTTTGGTGTCCATCTTTTGGATTGGGTGTAGTGGAAGACCTATCGGACTCTATTACGCTATTTCTACTGTGGTGAAATTGATGCCAATTTTGTGGTGTCTGCCAGTAATATTTTGAAATGTGAACACTCCTGGTTGGGTGTCCATCTGCTGTATTGGGTGTAGTTGAAGACCTATCAGTCCATTTTATACGATTTCTGCTGTGATAAAATTGATGCCACTTTGGTGGTGAGTGCCAGTCATTTTTGGAAATGAGAACACTCCTGGTTGGGTGTCCATCTGCTGTATTGGGTGTAGAGGAAGACCTGTTGGTCCCTATTATTCTATTTCTAATCTTGTGAAATTGATGCCACTTCTGTGGTATAAGGCACTCATTTGTTTAAATGTGGACACTGCAGGTTGGGTGTACATCTGCTGTATTGGTTATAGTGGAAGACCTGTCGGTCCCTATTATACTATTTCTAATCCCGTTAAATTGATGCCACTTCTGTGGTGTAAGGCCCTCATGAACTATCCTGGCTGAGTGTCCATCTTTTGGATTGGGTGTGGAGGAATACCTATCAGTTCCTATTGTACTAAGTCTACTGTGGTGAAATTGATGCCATTTTGGTGCTGTCTGCCAGTAATGTTTGGAAATGTGAACACTCCTTGTTGGGTGTCCATCTGCTGTATTGGGTGTAGTGGAAGACCTGTCGGTCCCTATTATACTATTTCTGCTCTCGTGAAATTGATGCCACTTCTGTGGTATAAGGCTCTCATTTGTTTAAATGTGAACACTCCAGGTTGGGTGTCCATCAGCAGGATTGAGTTTAGAGGAAGACCTATTTGTTCCTATTATACTCTTTCTACTGTGGTGAAATTGATGACACTTTCATCCTTCGTGATAATATATATGAATCTAATGAAAAAAATGTAGAGTCCCTGTGGGTAGAGATAAGGGGAGGGGGGAAAAATAATAAATTACTGATAGGGGTTTGTTATAAGTCTCCAAAAATAATGGAAGCAACAGAGAATATCCTCATAAAGCAAATAGATGAAGCTGCGACTCAAGGAGAAGTCATTATTATGGGGGACTTCAACTACCCTGAAATACATTGGGGAACCGAAACCTGCAGTTCCAGCAAAGGTAATAGGTTTTTGACAACTATAAGAGACAATTACCTTTCACAACTGGTTCAGGACTCAACAAGTGGGGGGGCACTGATAGACCTAATATTAACTAACAGGCCAGACAACATATCAAATGTAAGGGTTGAAGGTCACTTGGGTAATAGTGATCACAAGTTAATAAGTTTTCATGTATCCTTTAATAAGATGTGTAGTAGAGGGGTGACAAGGACACTAAACTTCAGGAAGGCAAATTTCCAACGGATGAGAGATGATCTTGGTGCAATTAACTGGGACGATGTCCTGAGACATAAAAATACACAAAGAAAATGGGAGACGTTTATTAGCATCCTGAATAGGACCTGTGCACAATGTATACCATATGGGAATAAACATGCTAGAAATAGGAGGAAACCACTATGGCTAAATATAGCTGTAAGGGGTGCAATAAGAGATAAAAATAAAGCATTTAGAGAATTAAAGCAAGTAGGTAGTGATGAGGCATTAAATAAATACAGAAAATTAAATACATTCTGTAAAAAGCAAATCAAGACAGCAAAGATTGAGACAGAGAGACTCATTGCCAGAGAAAGTAAAAATAATCCCAAAATATTCTTTAACTACATAAATAGTAAGAAGCTTAAAAACGATAGTGTTGGCCCTCTTAAAAATAGTCTGGGTGAAATGGAGGATGAGGAAAAAGCCAATATGCTAAATGACTTTTTTTCAACAGTATTTACACAAGAAAATCCCATGACGGAGAACATGATCAGGGATAAAAATTCTCCATTAAATGTCACCTGCTTAACCCAGCAGGAAGTACGGCGGCGTCTAAAAATCACTAAAATTGACAAATCCCCGGGCCCGGATGGGATACACCCCGAGTATTGCAGGAATTAAGCACAGTCATAGATAGACCATTATTTTTAATCTTTAAAGATTCCACAATAACAGGGTCTGTACCACAGGACTGGCGGATAGCAAATGTGGTGCCAATATTCAAAAAGGGGACAAAAACTGAACTTGGAAATTATAGGCCAGTAAGTTTAACCTCAACTGTAGGTAAAATCCTGGATTGTTTTCTAAGAGATACTATACTGGAATATCTGGAGAAGAATAACCTCATGACCCAATCTGATAAGCTTTTATGAAGAGGTAAGTTCAGGTCTGGATCAAGGTAATGCAGTGCACCTGGTGTACATGGACTTTTCAAAAGCTTTTGATACGGTGCCACACAAAAGGTTGCTACATAAAATGAGAACAATGGGGATAGGGGAAAATATGTGTAGGTGGGTTAAGAGCTGACTCAGGGATAGGAAACAAAGGGTGGTTATTAATGGAGCACTCTCGGACTGGGTCACGGTTAGCAGTGGGGTACCACAGGGGTCAGTTTTGGGCCCGCATCTTTTTAACATATTTATTAATGACCTTGTAGGGGGCATAGAGAGTAGAATTTCAATATTTGCAGATGACACTAAACTCTGCAGGGTAATCAATACAGAGGAGGACAATTTTATATTACAGGAGGATTTATGTAAACTAGAAGCTTGGGCTGAACACTCCTTGTTGGGTGTCCATCTGCTGTATTGGGTGTAGTGGAAGACCTGTCGGTCCCTATTTTACTATTTCTGCTCTCTTGAAATTGATGTCACTTCTGTGGTATAAGGCCCTCATTTCTTTTAATGTGAACACTCCAGGTTGGGTGTCCATCTGCTGGATTGGGTTTAGTAGAAGTCCTATCTGTCCATATTATACTTTTTCTACTGTGGAGAAATTGATGCCACTTTGGTGGTTTCTGCTGGATTTCAAAAAAATGAGCGCCAACAAGTCAGATGATGCAGTGTCAAAGTTCAATGACACCACATGGTTAACAGTTCACCTAGGATATATTACAAAAGTAGGCATATTTTAAAAGATTTTTTGATTAAATTTACATTTCCAAAAAAAGATAATAAAGTCAAACTTATGGTTTTAACATGGAAAAAAAGAAAAACTGAAAAAAAGAAAAAAAAAGGAACCGGACATCTGTTCAGGTAGACACGAACCTGCAAAAAAAAGGGGGGGTTTATTCCTGTTCAGAGGTGGATGCCTTACAAGTGGACTATCGTATGGAAACAGCAAGCTACTTTTTCTCAAGGAAAGCATTGCAATCTTTATAAAAAAAGGAAGAAAATAAAAGCATAATTTTATCCTTTACCAATAAAAAATATAATATAATTTTAGATAAACTCTGAAAAATTAAAAATATAAAGTTATTTTTAAGTATAAAAGGAAGAAAATGGGTTTAAAGGATATCAAATAAAAAGATGCTAGATGCAGCAGCACACGAGAAACTGTACAGCAGCCAGCTGCTGCTCAGAATGAGAACGCAGGACAAGCCGACAAAATAGATTCATTGCTTCCTTGATACAAGGATCGTGGGCAAATTTTATATTTTAGCATGAGGCACATAAAAAAGGTTAATATATCAGGTACAGCAACACACAGGAAGCTGTACTCTTGTACTCCTGCAACCTTTCCTCATAAGACAGGGTTTGCAGACCGGTCACCATTCTGGTCGCTCTTTTCTGAACTTGCTCCAGTTTGTTGATGTCTTTTTTAAAATGTGGTGCCCAAAACTGGACACAATATTCCAGATGAGGTCTGACCAAAGAGGAGTAGAGGGAAATAATGACTTCACGTGAAATAATGACTTCACGTGACTTCACGGGTTTAGTGGAAGACCTATTGGTTCGTATTATACTATTTCTACTGGGATGATTTTGATGCCACTTTTGTTGGTGTCTGCCAATAATTTTTGAAAATGTGAATACTCAGGCTATGTGCACACGTATGCAGAAAATTCCTGACTGAAAACTGGACTTCTTCCCAGAAAACGCGTGTTTTCCGCGCGTTTTTTGCACAAAAACGTGTGATTTTTATGTGTTTTTTCCAGGAGCGGACCCAATCTCATAGAATTTAGTTAGAAATGCGGATTTTTCCGCGAAATTAATGAGCATGCTGCGTTTTTTTCGCGGAAAAAAACGCATCAATATGCACAAAACATGCGGAATTCATTCAAATGAATGGGATGCTTCTTGTAAATATTTTTAAGCGGATTTTTTGGTAAAAACACGAAAAAAATGCTTACGTGTGCACATACTGTTAGGTCTGGCGGAACGCACCAAATTATAAAATAATAGTAGGTGCGTTCGCAGCCTGGGATCCACCGTGCAGAGGTGGTACACTGCTGCTAAGTAAAGGCGGAAGTATAAAGCGGTGTGGGAAGGTCACACGTGGGTTAACGTCACCCAGTGTGAACAGTAGCGACTCTGTTAACTCACAGAGCCGCACTACCGCTGAACATAAACACTGGAGCCTGTTTAACTGACAGAGCCTGGCCAAGGAGTGCACAGAAGACGGTCACAGAACCCTGCCGCAAGGACACCCTCTAGACCTTCTGAGCGCGCGGCGTCGCAACTTTGGATGCCGGTATAGACCCTGACTTCAGTGTGTAGAGCACGTGCACTGTGGCGTACCGAGCCACTGGTGGAGACCAATGCCTGTCACTGACTGACCTACCTGCACCTAAGCCTGGGCGCTTAACAGGCTAGGCTGCACAACACAGGGTAGGGGTTCTTAATGAGTCATTCACCAGAGACATTCATACATGCATACGGCACACTCTTGATAGTCAACTAATGCAGTCTATACTAGCGCATGGCCAAGCGGCCATGCAAACCTTTTCTAGCCTCTTGCTTCCGGGACCTTCCTGGTCTTTTGGATGGACCAATCCTAGCTGGAGAAGAACCTGAGCACGTGACCTTCGATCTCCAATGGGAGGTCACACCATGGGCATGCTCAATGGACTGCAAGGAGGACTTAGTCCCTGGAGAGACTCGCTGCTGGCCAGCCTGCATTGCTAAAGGTGGACCAGAGATGGCAGCAGCAAGCAAGCCCACAGTGCTAGACTGAGCAGAGAGCAGGCTCCTCTGCGGCTGAAGGAGAATGGGAGACCACCGAGGGCAAGGCTCGGGATTCCTGCTGTGCAGCGTCAGAAACCTGATGCCTAACACATACCCTCATGATTGGGTCTCCATCTGCTGTATTGGGTATAGTGGAAGACCTGTCGGTCCCAATTATACTATTTCTACTGTTGTGAAATTGATTCCACTTCTGTGGTGTAAGGCCCTCTTTTGTTTAATTGTGAACACTCCAGGTTTGGTGTCTATCTGCTGAATAGGGTGTAGTGGAAGACCTTTTGGCCCCTATTCTACTTTATTGAAATTGATATCACTTTTGTGGTGTCTGCTAGTAATATTTGGAAATGTGAACTCTCCTGCTTGGGTGTCCATCTGCTGTATTGGATGTAGTGGAAAACCTGTCGGTCCCTATTATTGTATATTATTTCTACTCTCGTGAAATTGATGCCACTTCTGTGGTGTAAGGCCATCATTTGTTTAAATGTGAAAACTCCAGGTTGGATGTTCATCTTCTCGATTTAGTTTAGTGGAAGACCTTATTATACTATTTCTACTGTTGTGAAATTAATGCCACTTTTGTGGTGTCTGCCAGCAATTTTTGGAAACATGAACACTCCTGGCTGAGTGTCCATCTGCTGGATTGGGCTTAGTGGAAGACCTGTCAGTCCTTATTTTACTATTTCTATATTTCTACTGTGGTGAAATTGATGCCACATTTCCCAGTACTTTTTGGAAATGTGACCATTCCTGGTTGGATGTCATTCTTTTGGATTTGGTGTATTGGAAAACTGAAGGGTCATTATTATACGATTTCTACTGTGGTAAAATTGATGCCATTTTGGTGGTGTATGGCAGTAATGTTTGGAAATGTGAACACTTCTGGTTGGGTGTCAAATGTTGGATTGGGTGTAGTGGAAGACTTTTTGGTCTTTATTGTACTATTTCTACTCTTATGAAATTGATGCCACTTCTGTGTTGTCTGTCAGTAATTTTTGGAAATGTGAATACTCCTGGTTGGGTGTCCATCTTCTTTATGGGTGTAGTGGAAGACCTGTCAGTGCCTTTTATACTACTTATTCTCTCGTGAAATTGATGCCACTTCTGTGGGGTAAGGCCCTCATTTGTTTAAAAGTGAACACTTCAGGTTGGATGTCCATCTGCTCGATTGACCTTAGCGGAAGACCTATCGGTTCCTATTATACTATTTCTGCTGTGGGGAAATTAATACAACTTTTGTGGTGTCTGCCAGCAATTTTTGGAAATATGAACACTCCTGGTTGGGTGTCCATCTGCTGTATTGGGTGAAGTGGAAGACCAGACGGTCCCCATTTGTCACGCCGTTATGTCTGTACCTGGTTGTCGGTGTGACAATGCATGTCTTTGCTCTAACCCTTTTCTCCTTTCCCCCTAATTGAGCTGGGATACTGTTGGCTGTTACCTGTATTGAGCCTTCTCAGTTCCCTGCTCTGCTGCGTAGCCATACATGTGGTAGGTCTTTGCTCTGCTGCATGACCATCCGCATGTGTAGTCCCTGGTTGCCGCTGTGCAAGCTGTCCGCGGGTTGCAAGGTCATTTGCAGCTGGTGCATGACTTTCCATGTGGGTCTGGGCATGCAGGTGCCCTGAGTCTGAGTTCCTGCACTGATTGTGCAGTAATGGTTTCTGTTTGTGCTAAGGGTGTGTGCGGCCACACCTTCCCTGCTTTTATCAGGATTAGTGTGTGTACTTGAAATGCTGTCCCCAGCCATTTGCTGAGTGGCAGCTCCTATATAAACTTCCCCTTCCCTGCATTGTGCGGTTTGTCACCTATGCAGATTAGCTTCAGCACAGCCTGTTGCCGCTTGGCTGAGGCAGTGCTGCAGTGCCTCCAGCTTCTGACTGATGTGTTCATTTCAGAGATGGAGGCTGAAGAAGAGGAAGAGGAGGTTCAGAAGCTGTAGTCTGTGGGGGCAACCCTGATTGACATAGGGCCCACAATCCTCGGTGTGGGGAATATGTGTTCCATCCCAAGGTCCGACAGGGTCCCAGCTTCCACTATATTAACCCAGTGTGCCATCAGTGAGATGTACCATCTCTGCCCACATGTGTCCGTGGTTAGGTGGACTTTCCCAGTAACAGTATTGTTGAGGGCACGGGAAATGTTGTGGGACACATGCTGGTGTAATGCAGGTACGGCACAACGAGAGAAATAGTGGCGACTGGGGACCGAGTACTTTGGGACGGCCACCGCCATCAAGTTGCAAAAAGCTTCTGTCTCAAGGAACATAAAAGGCAACATTTCAAGCGAAAGCAGACGAGAAATGTGCAAATTATGTACTGTGGCCTGTGGGGCATTGGCTGCGTATTTCCTCTTGCGCTCAAGTGACTGGGGTATAGACAACTGAAGGCTGTGCTGGGACAAGGAAGTGGATGGGCTTGATGATGGTGCGGGTTGACTGTGGGCAAAAACAGGTGCAGGGCCCGAGGCATCTTCACAGGCATGATGAACTGAGGATTGGCTTGGACACAAAACAGTGGAAGAAGCAGTTTTGTCACCTGCAGACAGTGTTCCTGGAGCCTGGGGTTCGGCCCACAGAGTCCGGTGCTTTGCTGCCATATGCCTAATCATGCTGGTGGTGGTCAGGCTGGTAGTTTTGCTACCCCTGCTGATGCGGGCATGGCAAGTGCTGCATATGGCCTGTTTGGGGTTATCAGCAGAGTCCTTAAAAAATAACGAGACTCGGGAAGATTTAACGGAAGGATTGGCAACTTCCGTCCTGTTGGTGTTACGGGTAACGGATGCACGCCTTCTGTCTGTGGCCACCACACTTCTTCTTCCTGCCTATTGTGTGCTGCTTTCCTCGCTCTGCATGTCCTCCTGCCAGGTTGGGTCAGTCACTATGTCATCCACCACCTTGTCTTCCACATCCGCACCCTGCTCCTCCTCCTGACTTTCCGGCAACTGTGTCTCATCATCATCCACCTCAGGTGACCGTGGTTGCTCAAAGATTTGTGCATTGCTACATGGAATATCCTCTTGCCCCGCGTCAACTGGAGCAGGCGAGAGGCACGAATCTCCAAATGGATAATTGAACAGCTCTTTGGAGTATCCGAGTGTGGGCATGGTGGGAGGAAGAGGGTCAGAATGAGTAATATCCGGTCCACACTCATGGCTACTCAGACTTGACCATATGGAAGACATGATGGTGGTGATGGTGGCTAAGTGAAGCATTATCCGCTATCCAACCAACAACCGTTTCTGGATTCAATAGTGGTGTGGTGCAGTCCCCTAGAAACTGGGACAGGAAGGTTGAACAGGAAGATGTGGGTCTTTGCTGTGGCCCACTTTCTGCTTGACCATGGCCTCGTCCTCTACATGCATCATCAGCATCACGTCCACTTCCCTGTCCCTTGCCCCTTGCCTCGCCCATTTTAAATGGACTACTGAGAAATTAGATGTGATAAGTCTGCCTACAAAGCAAACAATTTTCCACCACAGGTCTCAGCCTGAGATAACTGGCAACACTTTCACCGTGCATAGATAATAGCTGGCACGAAGATACTGCACCAAGAAATGGGTGGCCCTTTTTTGTTTTGTGGCATAAATACTGCTTTATTTCTGCAAAAGTAACAGCCAGGCAAAAAAGAGAAAAAAGCCGTAAACTGACGACACTTTCACCACGCACAGATATCAGCTGGCAAGAAAATGGGTGGCCATTTTTTTGTTTTGTGGCCTAAATACGGCTTTATTTCAGCAAAATAAAAAGCAAGGCGAGAAAGAGAAAAATGCCGTAAACTAGCAACACTTTCACCATGCACAGATAACAGCTGGCACGAAGATACCGCACCAAAAAATGGTTGGCCTGTATGGTTTTTTTGGGCCTAATTAATGCTTTATTTCAGCAAAACTAAAAGCCAGGCAAAAAAGAGAAAAAAAGCCGTAAACTGGCCAAACTTTTAACACGCACTGATAACAGCTAACACGAAGATACCGCACCAAAAAATGGGTGGCCTTTTTATTTTTGGCCCTAAATACTGCTATATTTCAGCAAAAATAACAGCCAGGCAAAAAAAAAAGCCATAAACTGGCCAAACTTTTGCCACACACAGATAACAGCTGGCACGAAGATATCGCACCAAAAAATGGGTGGCCTTTTTTTTTGTTTTGTGGCCGAAATACCACAAAATAAGAAGAGTTTAGAGGGCAACACACAATAGGGATACACACAAGTCTGTAAAATAGTAAACTGTGAAAAAACGGAGAAAAAGCTACAGACTTAAACAAGGATCACCCAAATACAACAATTTTATTGGATACAAAAAAGACATAACCAATTAAAAACATTTAAAAGTCATAAACATGACAATAATGAAACCCTGATAGCCCACAATAGGGCTAGATAAACCCCCCACTAAGCGAAATACATAGGCGAATTTTATAAGAACTTTAAATCCCAAGAAGCAATGTAACATCCAGGACAATAGGTGTAGGCATCAAAAGTGGATAATACAATGAAGGTGTTAAATACCAACACAATAACCCCACCACACCTATATGAGATATAGAGCAACACCTATTCATATGATACCTACTGACAAATACAAATCTAAGAAAATTATTAATATAGATAAATATATCAAGTAGTTCAAATCGCCATGAAAAAATCTATGTGCAATCCACAAGGTGGAAAAAGAGCGATTCCAAGAAGATGCATCATAATACAAAAGTAACAGTCAGGCAAAAAAGAGAAAAAAGCCATACACTGGCCAAACTTTCGACACGCACAGATAACAGCTAGCACGAAAATGCCGCACCATAAAATGGGTGGCCTTTTTTTCCCTAAATGCTGCTTTATTTCAGCAAAAATAACAGGCAGTCAAAAAAGAAAAAAAAGCCGTAAACTGGCAAAACTTTCACCACGCACAGAAAAGAGCTGGCACGAAGATACCACACCAAAAAATGGATGGCCTGTATGTTTTTTTTGGGCCTAAATACTGGTTTATTTAAGCAAAAATAACAGCCAGGCAAAAAAGAGAAAAAAGCCGTAAATTGGACAGACTTTCAGCCCGCACATATATGATATATGCAATGCTCTATATCAGGTCTTGCGCTGACGTGTATACAGCGACATACACTCCCCTGCGTGCCTAACACTGGAACCTATATAATGGAGAATTAGTCCTTAAAAGGACTGTTGGTTTAGCTGGATGTGAGTATTTACGATGGTAGACCCCACACTAACTAAGAAATGCCAAATTCTGACCCTATCAAGGCAGCCGCTTTCCCTACACTCTCTCAATCCAGAGCTGAATGCACCGAGCAGGGCGGCGTCTGGTCCCTTATACCCCTGATGATGCTGTGCGGCCAGCCAATCACTGCACGACCACAAGAAAGATGGCTGCGGCGTTTCATGGTCTGGCAGACAATCCCTGCACTGTGATTGGGTCTCTAAAGTCCTCCAAAAATGCTGGGTGGGGGGTGGAGATCCGAGTTCCCGCCGAGTAATCCCAGAAATACTCGGTGCTCGCCGAGTACACCGAGTACAGTGATACTAGGGCGAGTACCAAGTAGTGGCGAGCACGTTCGCTCAGCACTAATCATGACCTGATGTAAGTTCCCAGGAAGCGTGCACAGCGCATGCCTGAGAAATGTTGGCAAAGCATGCCCGGGCTTGTAACAAGAACACAGGAGGCGGAGCACAGATGCAAAAGGGAGATGATTGACCGCTCTGAGGCGGTTGACACAAGGGGAGAAAACATACCTCCGGGACACATTAAAGGTATGGCAGGGAATTTATAAAAGTATGTATTTCAGCGTCCTAAAGATAAGAAACACATCCTTATTGCTGCTGAAGTTGGCTCCTTTACTTAAAAATGCCATGAGGGGTGACAGGTTCCCTTTAAACAATTGAGGGCATTACACCACAGAAGTAGAAAGAGTATAATAGGGACAGACAGGTCTTCCACTAAACCCAATACAGGAGATGGACAGTGTAATGGTAATGTAAAATATGTATGACTTTTCCGGAAACATTCCAGAATCTTCCATTCACCACACTGACCAGAACGATCCATGGCTGTCTCACGCTACAGATGTGACCCCCCTTCTTTTCCCCTTGTTCCACATTGCAGCTCTGTGCCTGCATCTGTAACAGGACACCAGACACTTCCTGCTCTTCCCCCCTTCCCAGCTAAGGAATGTTAATTAGCTAGTAGAAAGAATTCCCTTTGTCTCCTAAACATGTGCTAGCTTCTCCTAGACAGTAATGGGGATCTAATCATTTGGTCAAAAAATGTGGCGCGTTTATGATAAAAACACGAAATTTACATTTCTGCAATATGCGTCGACCCAGCTTCGTAACCCATGGTTTTCACGGTTCCAGCACCAACAGAACCCGAGAAATGGATTTCTCCTAAATGGTGTGACATAATTACTGCCTGTTTGGTTTTGAATTATTGCCTTCAACAGACTTGAAAAGATTATATTATGTGCGTGTTTATACGAGGTACCCTCTGCGAGATATAGTTATAAGTTTTGTAGTCAGATTGTAACTTCAAGAGCAGGGGAAGGACCATCACCAGACAGCCCCTTTTAAGATGTCATGACCCAGAACTATAGAGTACACTCACTCAGTTGGGAGGTCATTCTAGCTTGGGATGCCGTGCCAGCAAGATCCCAAACGAGTGTTGATGTGTGGCTCCATCCCCCAGCATGGATCTGCCGGACATGGTCTAAGCATTATGTAAGTGAATCTTCTGTTTTAACCCATATTTTATTTGTAGTCGTATTGTACATATATTATTGTCTCATTTTGTAAAGCTTTTATTATCTTCTATAAACACTGCCCATTTTTGGGAATAAACTATAAAACTTTTTAGTTTTGTCTCCTCACTCTGTGATGAATGTACACGTGCCTGAAGTAATTACGCTACTAATTTGGGGGTTTGCTACGAACCTTCTTAATTAATTCTTGATTAAGAGAATCATAGCTAGTGGCAGCGAAGTGTGATTTGGCCGGGTGGGCTAGCTGGCAGTGACGGAAAGGGGTTTTATAAGCTGATTGTGTGGTTGCGGCCAAAGCATTTATAATTCCCTCACTGCAGCGGCCTAATCGCCAGTGCACAACAAGCAGCCCGGTCGGCGACCAATTATCCTAGGTGTAGTTCCCTGACTGACCTGAGGATAATGGGGGGCACCGGAGAGCTGCGAGTTCCAAAGTGGAACTGAGAAAGTGGGATACTCATAAATCCCGAGAGTTTGTAACATATTGAGGCAGTGGTGGGATAACCAAAATAAACCCTCCTGCGGTAAATTGTTAGGGCAAGACTAGCTTGCTGTTTTTTATCACTTTGTGCCAGTGGTGAGATAACTAAGATAAGCCCCCCTGTGCCTGTGATAGTCGTGTGCGGCCAAAGGTCACATCTCCCTGTTCGCGACATATCGGTGTGAGCGGTGGGATCCAAACAGGAGTGTTTATATTTCCAAAAATTTTTGGCATACACCATTAAAATGGCATCAATTTCACCACAGTAGAAATAGTATAATAAGGACCGACCGGTCTTCCACTGCAGCCAATACAGCATAAGGACACCCAACCAGAAATGCTCACATTTCAAAAAAGTAGTGGCAGACACCACAAATGTGGCATCAATTTCACCACAGTTGAAATAATATAATAGGCATCGACAGGTCTTCCATTACACCCAATACAGCAGATAGACACCCAACCAGGAGTGTTCATATTTCCAAAAAATTGCTGGCAGACACCACAAAAGTGGCATTAATTTCATGAGAGTAGAAATAGTACAACTTCCACTACAACCAATAAAGCAGATAGACACCCAACCAGGAGTTTTCACATTTCCAAAAATTTCTGGCAGACACCACAGAAGTGGCATCAATTTCATGAGAGTAGAAATAGTAAAATAGAGACCAAAAGGACTTCCACTACACCCATGGACACCCAACCAGGAGTGTTCACATTTCCATAAATTACTGGCAGACACAACAAAAGTGGCATCAATTTCAGTACATTAGAAATTATATAATAGGAACCAAAAGGTCTTCCACTACACCCAATACAGTAGGTGAACACCAAACCTGGAGTGTTCATATTTAAACAAATGAGGGCCTTACACCACAGAAGTGGCATCAATTTCAAGAGTAGATATAGTATAGAGACCTACAGGTCTTCCTCCACTCCCAACACAGCACATGGACACCCAACCAGGAGTGTTCATACAATGGGGCAAAAAAGTATTTAGTCAGTCAGCAATAGTGCAAGTTCCACCACTTAAAAAGATGAGAGGCGTCTGTAATTTACATCATAGGTAGACCTCAACTATGGGAGACAAACTGAGAAAAAAAAATCCAGAAAATCACATTGTCTGTTTTTTTTTCATTTGATTTGCATATTATGGTGGAAAATAAGTATTTGGTCAGAAACAAAATTTCATCTCAATACTTTGTGATATATCCTTTGTTGGCAATGACAGAGGTCAAACGTTTTCTGTAAGTCTTCACAAGGTTGCCACACACTGTTGTTGGTATGTTGGCCCATTCCTCCATGCAGATCTCCTCTAGAGCAGTGATGTTTTTGGCTTTTCGCTTGGCAACACGGACTTTCAACTCCCTCCAAAGGTTTTCTATAGGGTTGAGATCTGGAGACTGGCTAGGCCACTCCAGGACCTTGAAATGCTTCTTACGAAGCCACTCCTTCGTTGCCCTGGCGGTGTGCTTTGGATCATTGTCATGTTGAAAGACCCAGCCACGTTTCATCTGCAATGCCCTTGCTGATGGAAGGAGGTTTGCACTCAAAATCTCACGATACATGGCCCCATTCATTCTTTCATGTACCCGGATCAGTCGTCCTGGCCCCTTTGCAGAGAAACAGCCCCAAAGCATGATGTTTCCACCACCATGCTTTACAGTAGGCATGGTGTTTGATGGATGCAACTCAGTATTCTTTTTCCTCCAAACACGACAAGTTGTGTTTCTACCAAACAGTTCCAGTTTGGTTTCATCAGACCATAGGACATTCTCCCAAAACTCCTCTGGATCATCCAAATGCTCTCTAGCAAACTTCAGACGGGCCCGGACATGTACAGGCTTAAGCAGTGGGACACGTCTGGCACTGCAGGATCTGAGTCCATGGTGGCGTAGTGTGTTACATATGGTAGGCCTTGTTACATTGGTCCCAGCTCTCTGCAGTTCATTCACTAGGTCCCCCCGCGTGGTTCTGGGATTTTTGCTCACCATTCTTGTGATCATTCTGACCCCACGGGGTGGGATTTTGCGTGGAGCACCAGATCGAGGGAGATTATCAGTGGTCTTGTATGTCTTCCATTTTCTAATTATTGCTCCCACAGTTGATTTCTTCACTCCAAGCTGGTTGGCTATTGCAGATTCAGTCTTCCCAGCCTGGTGCAGGGCTACAATTTTGTTTCTGGTGTCCTTTGACAGCTCTTTGGTCTTCACCATAGTGGAGTTTGGAGTCAGACTGTTTGAGGGTGTGCACAGGTGTCTTTTTATACTGATAACAAGTTTAAACAGGTGCCATTACTACAGGTAATGAGTGGAGGAAAGAGGAGACTCTTAAAGAAGAAGTTACAGGCCTGTGAGAGCCAGAAATCTTGTTTGCTTGCTTCTGACCAAATACTTATTTTCCACCATAATATGCAAATCAAATGAAAAAAAAACAGACAATGTGATTTTCTGGATTTTTTTTTCTCAGTTTGTCTCCCATAGTTGAGGTCTACCTATGATGTAAATTACAGACGCCTCTCATCTTTTTAAGTGGTGGAACTTGCACTATTGCTGACTAACTAAATACTTTTTTGCCCCACTGTATTTCCAAAAAATATTGGCATACACCACCAAAGTGGCATCAATTTCCCCACAGTAGAAATAGTTTAATAGGGATCGATAGGTCTTCCACTAAACCCAATCGAGCGGATGCATGCCAAACCTGAAGTGTTCACATTTAAACAAATGATGTGGCGTTAGACACCACAGAAGTGGCATAAATTTCAATAGTAGAAATAGAACAATAGGAACCGACTGGTCTTCCATTACACCCAATACAGCAGATAGACCCCCAACCAGGAATGTTCACATTTCCAAAAAGTACTGGCAGACACCAGAAACGTGGTGTCAATTTAACCACAGTAGAAATAGGGACTGACAGGTCTTCCACTAAAATAATTCGAGTAGATAGACATCCAACCAGGAGTGTTCACATTTAAACAAATGAGCCCTTTTGAGGGCATCATTTTCATGAAAGTAGAAAAAGTATAAAACAGACCGACAGGTCTTCCACTACACCCAATCCAACAGATGGACACTCAACTAGGAGTGTTGACATTTCCAAGAATTATTGGCAGACACTGCCAAAGTGGCACTAATTTTACCACAGTAGAAACTATAATAGGGACCGACAGGTCTTTCACCACATCCAATACAGCAGATGGACACCCAACCAGAAGTGTTCACATTTCCAAAAATTACTTGCAGAAAAAACAAAAGTTATATCAATCTCAATACAGTAGAAATAGTATAATAGGGACCAAAAGGTCTTCCACAAAACCTAATACAGCAGATGGACAGCCAACCAGGAGTGTTCAAATTTCAAAAAATTATTGGCATACACCACCACCAAAGTGGCATCAATTTCATGACAGTAGAAATAGTATAATAAGGACTGACTGGTCTTCCAGTGCAGCCAATACAGCAGATGGACACCCATCAAAGAATGTTCACATTTCCAAAAAGTTCTTGCAGACACTACAAATGTGGCATCAATTTCACCACAGTAGAGATAGTACAATAGGCACCGTCATGTCTTCCACTACATCCAATACTGCAGATGGACACCCAACCATGAGTGGTCATATTTCCAAAAATTGCTAACAGACACCACAAAAGTGGCATCAATTTCACTACATTAGAAAAAGTATAATAGGGACCAAAAAGTATTACACTACACCCAATACAGCAGATGGACACCAAACCTGGAGTGTTCATGATTAAACAAATGAGGGCCTTACACCACAGAAGTGGCATCGATTTCACGAGAGTAGAAATAGTATAAAAAGGACCGACAGGTCTTCCACTACACCCAATCCAACAGATGGACACCCAACCAGGAGTGTTCACATTTCCAAAAATTATTGGCAGACACCAGCAAAGTGGCATTAATGTCACCACAGTAGATATACAGTTGTGGCCAAAAGTATTGACACCCCTGCAATTTTGTCAGATAATACTCAGTTTCTTCCTGAAAATTATTGCAAACGCAAATTCTTTGTTATTATCTTCATTTAATTTGTCTTAAATGAAAAAACATAAAAAGAATTGTCCTAAAGCCAAATTGGATATAATTCCACACCAAACATAAAAAAGAGGGTGGACAAAAGTATTGGCACTGTTCGAAAAAACATGTGATGCTTCTCTAATTTGTGTAATTATCAGCACCTGTAACCTACCTGTGGCACCTAACAGGTGTTGGCAATAACTAAATCACACTTGCAGCCAGTTGACCTGGATTAAAGTTGACTCAACCTCTTTCCTGTGTCCTTGTGTGTACCACATTGAGCATGGAGAAAAGAAAGAAGACCAAAGAACTGTCTGAGGACTTGAGAAACCAAATTGTGAGAAAGCATGAACAATCTCAAGGCTACAAGTCCATCTCCAAAGACCTGAATGTTCCTGTGTCTACTGTGCGCAGTGTCATCAAGAAGTTTAAAGCCCATGGCACTGTGGCTAACCTCCCTAGATTTGGACGGAAAAGAAAAATTGACAAGAGATTTCAACGCAATATTGTGCGGATGTTGGATAAAGAACCTCGACTAACATCCAAACAAGCTCAAGCTGCCCTGCAGTCCGAGGGTACAACAGTGTCAACCCGTACTATCCGTTGGCATCTGAATGAAAAGGAACTGTATGGTAGGAGTCCCAGGAAGACCCCACTTCTTACCCCGAGGCATAAAAAAGCCAGGCTGGAGTTTGCCAAAACTTACCTGAAAAAGCCTAAAACATTTTGGAAGAATGTTCTCTGGTCAGATGAGACAAAAGTAGAGCTTTTTGGGAAAAGGCATCAACATAGAATTTACAGGAGAAAAAAAGAGGCATTCACAGAAAAAAACACGGTCCCTACAGTCAAACATGGCAGAGGTTCCCTGATATTTTGGGGTTGCTTTGCTGCCTCTGGCACTGGACTGCTTGACCGTGTGCATGGCATTATGAATTCTGAAGACTACCAACAAATTTTGCAGCATAATGTAGGGTCCAGTGTGAGAAAGCTGGGTCTCCCTCAGAGGTCATGGGTCTTCCAGCAGGACAATGCTGGAAAAAACACACTTCAAAAAGCACTAGAAAATGGTTTGAGAGAAAGCACTGGAGACTTCTAAGGTGGCCAGCAATGAGTCCAGACCTGAATCCCATAGAACACCTGTGGAGAGATCTAAAAATGGCAGTTTGGAGAAGGCACCCTTCTAATATCAGGGACCTGGAGCAGTTTGCCAAAGAAGAATGGTCTAAAATTCCAGCAGAGCATTGTAAGAAACTCATTGATGGTTACTGGAAGTGGTTGGTCACAGTTATTTTGGCTAAAGGTTGTGCAACCAAGTATTAGGCTGAGGGTGCCAATACTTTTGTCTGGCCCATTTTTGGAGTTTGTGTGAAATGATCAATGTTTTGCTTTTTGCTTCATTCTCTTTTGTGTTTTTCATTTAAGACAAATTAAATGAAGATAATAATACCAAAGAATTTGTGATTGCAATCATTTTCAGGAATAAACTGAGTATTATCTGACAAAATTGTAGGGGTGTCAATACTTTTGACCACAACTGTAGTATGAAAGGGACCGACAGGTCTTCCACTACGCCCAATACAGCAGATGGACACCCAACCAGGAGTGTTCATATTTCCAACAATTACTGGCAGACACCACAAAAGTGGCATCAATTTCACTACATTAGAAAAAGTATAATAGGGACCAAAAGGGCTTACACAACACCCAATACAGCAGATGGACACCAAACCTGGAGTGTTCACGATTAAACAAATGAGAGCCTTACACCACAGAAGTGGCATCAATTTCACGAGAGTCGAAATACTATAATAGGGAATGACAGGTCTTGCACAAAACGCAATCCAACAAATGGACACTCAACCAAGAGTGTTCACATTTCCAAAAATTATTGGCAATCATCAACAAGGTGGCATCAATTTCAACACAGTAGAAATAGTATAATAGGGACCGACGGGTTTTCCACTTCTCCCAATACAACAGATGAACACCCAACCAGGAGTGTCACATTTCCCAAAATTACTGGCAGACACCAAAAAATGGCAACAATTTCGCTAGAGTAGAAATAGTACAATAGGGACGAATAGTTATTCCTTTAAATCCAATATAGGAAATGGACACCCAACCTTGAGTGTTCACATTGAAACAATTGAGGGTCTTACATCACAAAAGTTTCATCAATTTCAAGATAGTAGAAATAGTGTAAAAGAAACTGACATGTCTTCCACTACACCCAATCCAGCAGACGACCTAAAAGCACCACTGCGGTCCTCAGGCTCCAAGCTCCAGGCAGCGGTCATCAGGTTCCAGACTGCAGTCAGGCTCCGGGCATCGGACCAAGGAAAGAACTCAAGCATGATGGTGCTAGAACCGCAGGATTGCTAGGCCTTCATGGAGGTAGCACCGCATGGTGGTCATAGCGTAGAGTAGTAGTTGCTCAGCAGGAACACCAGATACAAAGGACTCAAAGTCATTGGGTGAGAGGCTCCAGACACAGGGATTCCAGAAACATCAGAACAGACACTGTTCAGACAGGGTCAGGTACAGGATCAAGGATTCAGGCCTGGATATCCTGCTGCCAGGGCAGGGCGCAGGAACAGGACAAAGCAGGAATCAAGGCAGGGACTTTGGTACCAAAACATAGATAGGAGAGGTCCAGGGACACAGACACAAAACACACATGGCAAGGTTCAGGAACTTTGAGAGTAGCTGTGGAGAGGAGTTGTGGACAGCGCTGAAACAGCAGTCAGATATTTGGCGGACACTGCTGAACCTACAGCCAGGCATGGTCGTGTGTGACAATGGCCGGAACCAGGTGGCGGCTCTGAGGCAAGGTGAGCTCACACACGTACCTTGCCTGGCTCATGTGCTTAACCTCGTGGTTCAACGTTTTCTCAAAAGCTATCCGGAGCTGCCGGATCTGCTAGTGAAAGTATGCTGTCTGTCTGCCCATTTTAGTAAGTCAGCTACAGCTTCAGCCGCACTTGCCGGGCTTCAGCAGCGTTTGCATCTTCCGGCTCACCGACTGGTGTGTGATGTCCCCACGCATTGGAACTCTACACTGCATATGTTGGAAAGGATTTGTGAGCAGAAGAGGGCAGATGTTGACTACCAGCATCAACAAGGCCATCAATATTTAGTTCATATTCCACACATAAGACCTCAGGAGTGGACATGGATGTCAGACATATGTACCATCCTCCAGAACTTTGAGGACTGCACCAAGATGGTGAGCGGCGACGATGCCATAATTAGCATCACCATCCTGATTCTCAGCATTTTGAAAACCTCTCTGCTCACAATTAAAGATGATGCTTTGCAGTTAGAGCATGAGGACATGGAGCAAGGAACCATACAGGGTGATTACACTCAGCCCAGCCTCATGTTGTCGCAACGTGGATTGGTGTCTATCAATGAGGAGGGGTCAGAAGAACAGGAGCTACTTTTATGCACTAGACGGTACTACAAGCACAGCTGTCATACCGTCTGTTCAGAGGGGATGGCCTGAGGACAGGGAGGAGGATGAGGAAGACAACACGGTCAGTCGTCCTCTTGGTGAGGACACAGAAGTCTTGCCTGTTAGTAGTCTGGCACGCATGGCTGACTTTATGTTGCGCTGCATTTCCCGTGACCCTCACATTATAAAAATTTTCGGGGACACTCATTACTGGTTGGTAACACTTCTAGACCCACTTTACAAGGAAAACTTTAATTCTCTACTTCCAGAGGCAGAGAGGTGTACAAAAATGATGTGGCACGTGGCATGAACTGGCTCTCTGCATCCTGGAGGCCCTGGCCTGCCCTGCTTCTAGCGTTCTGTCAGAGCGGGTTTTCAGTGCCGCTGATAGAATTATAACAGATAAGCGCATCCGCCTGTCAACTGACAATGCTCACAGGCTGACTCTTATCAAAATGAACAAGGGCTGGATTGGCCAAGACTTCTGCACACCGCCGAATGAAAACATCCAAACATAACTTCAAATAATTTTTTGGGTGGTTGGGGAGGTGTATTCTCATGCACCTCTTCGCAATAACACATGGTTATTCACTTCCTGATTGGGTCTGTTTGGTGTTATTCTCTTCCTTATCCTCATCCTCATCATTCGCAACCAGTAGAACACCAGGGTCAACGTATTCCATGATGCAAAAGTCAGTATATTTTTATTTATATCCCTATCTCTCAGCTGTTGCTAGGGACAAACATATCTCTCTGGACACATTCTGGCTTCATATCTATGAACCTGTTTTCACCCCTCCCTTTTGTTATTTTCTTTCATAGGTGGATTCACATTTTTTATTTCTTTCTTTGATTTCTTTATGATTTCTCATTATGTCTCCTCATTCTCCGCCACAAGATCACCAGGGTTTACGTCTTCTGTGCTGCCAAAGGCAGTCCAATTTTTGGCAAGGGTGTCTATGATGCCATAGTATACTTTTAAAAATTGTAACCCCCATGGGGAAATGTTTGTCAGCCCATGCACTGCATGTATGGGCGTTCCAAGTCTGGGTGACCCGCTCCTTTACATTGAGCCTAGTGTTTACTAAGGCCTTCATCAATGTCTCCTCATTTTCCGCCACAAGATCACTAGGGTTAATGTCTTCTGTGCTGCCAAAGGCAGTCCAATTTTTGGCAAGGGTGTCTATGATGCCATAGTATACTTTTAAAAATTGTAACCCCCATGGGGAAATGTTTGTCAGTCCATGCACTGCATGTATGGGCTTTCCAAGTCTAGGAGACCCGCTCCTTTATATTGGGCCTAGTGTTTACTAAGGCATTCATCAATGTCGCCTAATTCTTCATCACAAGATCACCAGGATTAACGTCATCTGTGCTGCCAAAGGCAGTTCAATTTTTGGCAAGGGTGTCTATAATGCCCATAGTATACTTTTAAAAAATTTAACCCCCATGGGGAAATGTTTGTCAGCCCATGCACTGCGTGTATGGGTGTTCCAAGTGTAGGAGAACAGCTCCTTAACATTGGGCCTAGCTTTTAATGAGGCCTTCATCAATGTCTCCTCCTTCTCCGCCACTAGATGACCAGGATTAACGTGTTCTGTGCTGCTGCAGGCAGTCCAATTTTTGCCAGTGGTGTTTTTATGATGTTTTTATGATTACATCAGGTCATGATATAATGCTCTCGCGCCTGCGTGGAGCAGAGGCCACAGATCCCGCCCCGCAGTGTGTTATGATGTATTCACACTGATGGGCTGGGAATCTGGCGCCTGCGCAGTGAGGATCTATCTCTGCGCCCGTCCTCATCTCCCTCCTCCTCTTTCCTCCAACGAAATACGTTGACACTTCAGTTCACTAAGACGTATTATGGTGGAGGAAAGATGAGAAGGGAGATGTGGACAGACACAGACATAGGAGGCGGCGCACAGATGCAAGAGGGAGATGATTGACAGCACTGAGGCGGTTGACACGGGGAGAAAACATACCTCCAAGACACAATAGAGGTATGGCGGGGAATTTATAAAAGTCCGTATTTCAGCGTTCCTAGGGATAAAAAACATAAGAGTCACCTTCACAGAATGCAGCCTTAATGCTGCTGAAGGTGGCTCTTTTACTTAAAAAAGCCCTGGGGGGATGACAGGTTAAATGTGAACACTACGCTCCAGGTTTGGTGTCCATCAGCTGGATTGGGTTTCGTGGGATACCTATCGGTCAATATTATACTTTTTCTACTGCCAATAATTTTTGTAAATGTGAACACTCCTGGTTTGGTGTCCATCTGTTGGACAGATGTAGTAGAAGACCTGTTGGTGCCTATTATACTATTTCTACTCTCGTGAAATTGATGCCACTTCTATGATGTAAGGCCGTCATTTGTTCAAATGTGAACACTCCAGGCTTGGTGTCCATCTGCTGTATTGGAAGACCTTTTGATCCCTATTATACTATTTTTAATGTGGAGAAATTGATGCCACTTTTGTGGTGTCTGCCAGTAATTTTTGGAAATGTGAACACTCCTTATTCGGTGCAGTGGAAGATCTGTCAGTCCCTATTATACTATTTCTACTGTGGTGAAATTAAAGGGAATCTGTCACCCTATTTTCCACCTATCAGCTGTTGGTACCGCCATCAGGGGCTTATCTACAGCATTCTGTAATACTGTTGATAAGACCCAGATGTAACCTGAAAGATAAGAAGAGTTAGATTATGCTCACCATGGCGTTCGGTCCGGTACTATGGGTGTCATCGTCCCGTCCGGCGCCTCCCATCTTCTAATGGTGACGTCCTTTTCTTTGCTGCGTGTCGTAGCTCCTGCACAGGCGCACTGCTCTGTCCTGCCTGTTGAGGGCAGAGCAGAGTCCTGCAGTGTGCAGGCGCCAGGAGAGGACCGCGCCTGCGCACTGCAGTATTCTGCTCTGCCCTCAACAGGGCAGAGCAGTGCGCCTGTGCAGGAGCCACGACAGGCAGCAAAGAACCAAAACTGTGCCGCTAACTATTTACCTGTCTCTACTGTCTACTCCAGCCTGATCCGCTATCTTTCTGATAACTCTCTTCTCGACCCTCTCCAATCGGGTTTCCGCTCTTTACACTCTACTGAAACTGCCCTCACTAAAGTCTCTAATGATCTACTAACAGTTAAATGTAATGGTCACTGTTCCATGCTAATTGTCTTGGATCTCTCTACAGCATTTGACACTGTGGATCATCAGCTCCTCCTTACTATGCTCCGCTCCATCGGCATCAAGGACACCGTTCTCTCCTGGTTTTCCTCCTATCTCTCTGACCGCTCCTTTACTGTATCTTTTGCTGGTTCCTCTGCCTCTCATCTTCCCCTTACTGTTGGGGTTCCTCAAGGATCAGTCCTAGGCCCCCTCCTCTTCTCTTTGTACACTGCCCCTACTGGTCAAGCAATCAGATTTGGTTTCCAGTACCATCTCTCTGCTGATGACACCCAATTATACGCTTCTTCTCCTGCCATCACACCTGCCTTTTTAGAAAGCACCAGCAATTGTCTAAATGCTGTGTCTAACATCATGTCCTCACTATATCTGAAACTGAACCTGTCAAAGACTGAACTCCTTGTGTTTCCTCCCGCTACTAATGTACCTATACCCGACATTGCAATTTCAGTGTGTGGTTCCACTATTACTCCCCAGCAACATGCCCGCTGTCTTGGGGTCATACTTGACTCCGAGCTTTCCTTTGCCCCCCACATCCGATCACTGGCTCGCTCTTGTTATCTGCCGCTCAAAAACATTTCTAGAATTCGACCTTTTCTTACTTTTGACTCCGCAAAAACTCTTACTGTTTCTCTTATTCATTCTCGTCTGGACTATTGTAACTCTCTTCTAATTGGTCTCCCACTTACCAAACTCTCCCCCCTCCAATCTGTCTTGAATGCTGCAGCCAGGATTATATTCCTTGCCAATTGTTACACTGATGCATCTCCTCCCTCGTTTTGGTCTGCCACCCTACCCGTGCCCTCCGTTCTGCTGATGACCTGAGGTTAATCAATAATCAGAACCTCCCACTCCCGTCTCCACGACTATGCACGTGCTGCGCCAATTCTTTGGAATGCACTTCCCAGGTCAATACGATTTTAAGCGTGCCCTGAAACCGCATTTATTCAGACTGGCCTACCGCCTCAACACATTAACCTAACTATCCCTGTGTGGCACAGTCAAAAATTTTACCATAACCAGGTTTCCCGCATCATGTTCCCTCATGCTTTATACATCTATTGGCCCTCTGTGTCTGTACTGTTACACACTTAACATTATGGTTGGTCCAAACAATCAGGGCCATTGTTACCACCCACCTTTGGTATCTACCTTTTTTTTTCCTCATAGATTGTAAGCTTGCGAGCAGAGCCCTCATTCCTCTTGGTATCTGTTATGATCTATGTGATTATTGTTTTGCTGTAATGTCTATCGTCTGTACAAGTCCACTCTGAAATGTGCTGCGAAATATGTCGGCGCTATAGAAATAAAATTTATTATTATATTATTACTAGCTGAAGAGCCCGGCGCTGCCCGGGCTTAGTAACTAACTGTGGTTAGTTATAGCAAATTATAATTATCCTCCATCCCATAGTCCCGTGCCCATATACCCATCATACATATCCACGATCCCATATACCCATCATACATATCCTCCATCCCATAGTCGAGTGCCCATATACCCATCACACATCCTCCATCCCATAGTCCCAAGCCCATATATCCATCACATATCCTCCATCCCATAGTCCCATGCCCATATACCCATCATACATATTCGCCATCCCATAGTCGAGTGCCCATATACCCATCACACATCCTTCATCTCATAGTCCCATGCCCATATACCCATCATACATATCCTCCATCCCATAGTCCCGTGCCCATATACCCATCATACATATCCGCCATCCCACAGTCCAGTGCCCATATACCCGTCATACATATCCTCCATCCCATAGTCCAGTGCCCATATACCCATCACACATCCTCCATCCCATAGTCCCGTGCCCATATACCCGTCATACATATCCTCCATCCCATAGTTCAGTGCCCATATACCCATCACACATCCTCCATCCCATAGTCAACCATTATGACATCATAATGAGCGGCAGGGCTTGCAACTTATGATGACATCAGTGTCGCCATGGCAACCATTATGACACCATAATGAGGGGCAGGGCTTGATGCACACACTTTTTCCCCATTATGTAGATAGGGGCAAAATTGTTTGGTGAATTGGAACGCGCGGGGTTAAAATTTCGCCTCACAACATAGCCTAGGACACTTTCGGGGTCCAGACGTGTGACTGTGCCAAATTTTGTGGCTGTAGCTGCGAAGGTGCAGATGCCAATCCCGGACATAGACACACACATACATACATACATACACACACTTGAGCTTTATATATTAGACTAGCTGAAGAGCCCGGCGCTGCCCGGGCATAGTAAACAACTGTGGTTAGTTATAACAAATTATAATTATCCTCCATCCCATAGTCCCGTGCCCATATACCCATCATACATATCAACGATCCCATATGCCCGTGCCCATATACCCATCATTCATATCCTCCATCCCATAGTACCATGCCCATATACCCATCACACATTCTCCATCCCATAGTCCCATGCCCATATACCCATCATACATATCCTCCATCCCATAGTCCCATGCCCATATACCCATCATACATATTTGCCATCCCATAGTTGAGTGCGCATATACCCATCACACATCCTTCATCTCATAGTCCCATGCCCATATACCCATCATACATATCCTCCATCCCATAGTCCCGTGCCCATATACCCATCATACATATCCTCCATCCCATAGTCCCGTGCCCATATACCCATCATACATATCCTCCATCCCATAGTCCAGTGCCCATATACCCATCATACACATCCTCCATCCCATAGTCAACCATTATGACATCATAATGAGCGGCGGGGCTTGCAACCTTTGATGACATCAGTGTCGCCATGGCAACCATTATGACATCATAATGAGGGGCGGGGCTTGATACACACACACTTTTTTCCCCATTATGTAGATGGAGCAAAATTGTTTGGTGAATTGGAACACGCAAGGTTAAAATTTCGCCTCACAACATTGCTTAGGACACTCTCCGGGTTCAGACGTGTGACTGTGCCAAATTTTGTGGCTGTAGCTGCGACGGTGCGGATGCCAATCCCAGACATACACACACACATACATACACACATACATACATACACACCCACATTGAGCTTTATATATTAGATTAAAGAAGAAGTCACCGTTAGAAGAGAGGCGCCGGACCGCAACACCCATCGGACCAAGACCGGACCGCTCCCGGTGAGAATAATCTAACTCTTTTTTTCTTATCTTTCAGGTTACATCGGGGCTTATCTACAGCATTACAGGATGCTGTACATAAGCCCCTGATGGCGGTGCCGGCAGCTGATAGGCAAAAAATAGGGTGACAGATTCCCTTTAAGGCCACTTTGGTGGTGTCTAATAATTTTTGGAAATGTTAACACTCCTGGTTGGGGTGTCCATCTGTTGGATTGGGTGTAGTGGAAGAACTTTTGGTCACTAATATACTATTTCTACAGTAGTGAAATTGATGCTACTTGTGGTGTCTGCCAGTAAATTTTGGAAATGCGAACACTCCTGGTTGAGTTTATCTGATGGATTGTGTGTAGTGGAAGACATGTCAGTCCCTATTACACTATTACTACTGTGGTGAAATTGATGCCACTTTGGAGGTACATGCCAATTTTTGGAAATATGGACACTCATAGTTGGGTGTCCATTTGCTGTATTGGGTGTAGTGGAAGACCTGTCGGTCCCTATTATTCTATTTCCACTCTAGAGAAATTGATGCCACTTATGTGGTGTAAGGCCCTCACTTGTTTAAATGTGAACATTTCAGGTTTAGTGTCCATCCGCTGGATTGAGTTTAGTGGAAGACCTATCGGTCCCTATTACACTATTTCTACCGTGATGAAATTGATGTCACTTTGGTGGTGTCTGCCAATAATTTTTGGAAATGTGAACACTCCTGGTTGAGTTTCTATCTGCTGGATTGTGTGTAGTGGAAGACATGTTCCCTATTATACTATTACTACTGTGGTGAAACCAATTCCATTTTGGAAGTTTCTGCCAGTAAATTTTGGAAATGTGAACACTCCTGGTTGGGTGTCTATCTGCTGTATTGGGTGTAGAAGACCTGTCGGTCCCTTTTATAATATTTCTACTCTCGCAAAATTGATGTTACTTCTGTGGTGTAAGGCCCTCATTTGTTTAAATGTGAACACTACTGGTTTGCTGTCCATCTGCTGGATTGGGTTTCGTGGAAGACCTATCGGTCTCTATTATACTATTTCAATTGTAAATGAAATTGATGATTGATGCCACTTTTGTGGTTTCTGCCAGTAATTTTTGGAAATGTTAACATTCCTGGTTGGGTGTTCATCTGCAGTATTGGGTGTTGTGGAATACCTGTAGGTCCCGATTATCATTTTTCTACTGTGGTGAAATTAATGCCACTTTGTTGATGTCTTCCAATAATTTTTTGGAAATGTGAGCACTGGGTGTCCATCTGCTGTATTGGGTGTAGTGGAAGACCTTTTAAGCCCTTTAGTAAACCCCTTAAAAAATAAAAAGGCAAAAAAAAAATGCTTCATAATCATACTGCCAAGCAAAAAGTGGAATAATACGCGATCAAAAAGACGGATATAAATAAACATGGTATCGCTAAAAAT
The DNA here is from genome assembly GCF_039654945.1 of Dendrobates tinctorius. Classification (NCBI taxonomy): domain Eukaryota; kingdom Metazoa; phylum Chordata; class Amphibia; order Anura; family Dendrobatidae; genus Dendrobates; species Dendrobates tinctorius. Next base: position 4,580,275 of record NW_027361776.1, on the reverse strand, counting down.
GTCATTTTATCCTGCAAAAAGCCATACAGCATCATTACCAAAAAAATAAAAAAGTTATAGCTCGCAGAATAAAGTGATGCAAAAATGATTTTTTATATAAAATTATTTTTATTGTATAAAATCGACATAACAAAAACAAAAAGATAAATGAGGTATTCCTGTAATCATACTGACCTGAAGAATAAAATGGCTTTATCAATTTTACCACTCGCGGAACGCTATAAAGGCCCCCCTAAAAGAAATTCATGAATTGCCGGCTTTTGTTCATTCTGCCTCCCAAAAATTGGAATAAAAAGCGATAAAAAAGTCATCTGCCCGAAAATGGTACCAATAAAAACGTCAACTCGTCCCACAAAAAATGAGACCTCACATGACTGTGGGCCAAATATGAAAAAATTACAGCTCTAAAAATATGGTGACACTAAAACTATTTTTTGCAACAAAAAGCCTCTTTTAGCGTGACAGCTGCCAAACATAAAAATGCGCTATAAATAGTAAATCATACCCCCCCCTTAGTTAGGGAAAAATAATAATATAAAAGTATTTATTTCCATTTTCCCATTAGGGTTAGGGTTGTGTTGGGGTTAGGATTGGAGTTAGAATTGGGGGGTTTCCACTGTTTAGGCACATCAAGGGCTCTCCAAACGCAACATGGCGTCTGATCTCAATCCCAGCCAATTCTACGTTGAAAAAGTCAAATGTTGCTCCTTCCCTTCGGAGCTCTGCCATGCACCAAAACAGTGGTTTATCCCAACATATGGGGTATCAGCATACTCGGGACAAATTGCACAATAACTCTTGGGGTCCAATTTCTCCTCTTACCCTTGAGAAAGTAAAAAAATTGGGGGAGAAAATATTTTTGTGGAAAAAATATGATTTTTTATTTTTATGGCTCTACGTTCTAAACTTCTGTTACACACTTGGGGGTTCAAAGTTCTCACCACACATCTAGATAAGTTTCTTGGGGAGACTAGTTTCCAAAATGGGGTCACTTGTGGGGGGGTTTCCACTGTTTAGGCACATCAGGGGCTCTCCAAAGGCGACATGGCATCCAATCTCAATTCCAGCCAATTTTGCGTTGAAAAAGTCAAACGGTGCTCCTATCCCTTCCGAGCTCTGCCATGCGCCCAAACAGTTGTTTACCCCCACATATGGGGTATCAGCGTACTCAGGACAAATTGCACAATAGCTTTAGGGATCTAATTTCTCCTGTTACCATTGGGAAAATAAAAAAAATTGGACCTGAATTAATTTTTTGTGAAAAAAGTTAAATGTTCATTTTTTTTTAAACATTCCAAAAAATTTTGTGAAGCCCTTGAAGGGTTAACTTCTTGAATGTGTTTTTGAGCACCTTGAGGGGTTCAGTTATTAGAATGGTGTCACGTTTGGGTATTTTCTATCATAGACCCCTTAAAATGACTTCAAATGTAATGTGGACCCTAAAAAAATGGTGTTGTAAAAATGAGAAATCGCTGGTCAACTTTTAACCCTTATAACGTCCTAACCAAAAAACTTTTTGTTCCAAAATTGCGCTGATGTAAAGTAAGCATGTGGGAAATGTTACTTAAGTATTTTGTGTGACATAGCTCTGTGATTTAAGGATATGAAAATTCAAATTTGGAAATTTGAGACATTTTCAAAATTTTCACCAAATTTCCGTTTTTTTCACAAATAAACGCAAGTCATATCAAAGAAATTTTATCCCTATCAGGAAGTACATGTCACGAGAAAACAAGGTCAGAATCACTGGGATCCATGGAAGCATTCCAGAGTTATTACAGTGGTCAGACAGTGGTCAGAATTGTAATAATTGGCCAGGTCACTAATGTGCAAACCACCCTTGGGGGTAAAGGGGTTAACTGTGAACAGGCCAGGTTGGGTGTCCATTTCCTGAATTGGATTTAGTGGAAGACCTATTCGTCCCTAGTGTACTATTTCTACTCTAGTGAAATTGATGCCACTTTTGTGGTGTCTGCCAGTAATTCTTGGAAATGTGAACACTCCTGGTTGGGTGTCCATCAGCTGTATTGGGTGTTGTGGAAGACCTGTCATTCCCTATACTATATCGCCTCTCATGAAGTTGATGCCACTTCTTGGATGTAAGGCCCTCATTTGTTTCAATGTGAACACTACTGGTTTGGTGTCCATCTGCTGGATTGGGTTTAGCGGAAGACCTATGGATCCCTATTATACTATTTCTATTGTAGTGAAATTGATGCAACTTTTGTGGTTTCTGCCAGTAATTTTTGGAAATGTCAACACTCCTTGTTGGGTGTTCATCTGCTGTGCTGGTTGCTGTGGAATACCTGCAGGTCCCTATTATACTTTTTCTACTGTGGTGAAATTAATGCCATTTTGTTGGTATCTGCCAATAATTTTTGGAAATATGAATACTCCTGATTGGGTGTCCATTTGTTGGATTGGGTGTAGTGGAAAACCTGTTGGTGCCCATTATACTATTAATACTCTCGTGAAATTGATGCCACTTCTGTGGTGTCTGCCAGTAATTTTTGGATATGTGAACACTCCTGGTTGGGTGTCCATCAGTGGATTGGGTGTAGTGGAAGACCCGTCATTCCCTATTATCCTATTTCTACTCCTGTAAAATTGATGCCACTTCTGTGGTGTAAGGCCCTCATTTGTTTTCATGTGAACCCTCCTGACTGAGTGTCCATCTGCTGGCACAGGGTTGCCACACGTGTGCCACACGTAATACAAACAGACACATGGACACGTATATCTCCGGTACGGTTTTTTCCTGTACCGGAAATAAACGCATGTGTGAAAGAGGCCTAAGCACAAGACTGCAGTCACACAGATGGGTGCCAAGGGAGGGTGGATTACTGTGATCAAGGGAGGCTGGTTATAACAAGTAAACTGTTATCAAGGGTGCAAGATCTGAGGAACAAATGGAGGAGGAAGAGGTGATGAGTGAGCAACTGTCAGATGAAGAGGATAATCCTCCCCTATCTGTTGTTCATGGTTGGTGGAAGGGGATGGTGAAAACGAGCCTCATTGTTACCCAGACACCAATACAGCATAGGCTTGGACATCATGGTACAGCCCGACATACGAGTACCTTTTTGCTGCACCATGATTCCCATATGATTAGGAATAATGCTGAGTATTAGGTTGCCACTCTGTTAGATCCACATTATTAAACCAAATTTTGCCAGATGATTCCCGCCCTAGAAAGGGACCCGCGAATGCTGGAGTATCAAAACACGCTTCTACCCAACCTTAAGAGAGAATTTCGCCAAGACAGCAGTGAAGCACACAGTTCGCATCGCACCTCTAGACTTCCAACCTTCGGCACGTCAATTTGTCAACGCCAAAACATTAGCAGCAGAAGCAGCAGCAGTGGTGGAAGTAGAAGTAATTATTGTGAGTCCTATGACACTTTTTTTTAGACCAGCTCGTGCACCAGCACAACAGAGTCCAAGTCTTACACATGGTGAACAAATTCAGAGAATGGTGCAGGAGTATCTAGAACTGAATATAAATACCATCAGGGAGGGTTTGGACCCTTTCACATTTTGGTCTTCCAAAATGGTTGAGTGGCCTGAGCTCGCCTCACACACCTTGGAGGTTTTATCATGCCCGGCAGCCAGCATTCTCTCAGAAAGTGTCTTCAGCGCTGCTGGCTGTCCCCTGAAAGTGTAGACCACCTAACTTTCATCAAAATTAGCAAGTCTTTGATCTCCAAGGACTTTTGCACCCCAATCGCAGACTGTACAGACTAGGGGATACTGCATTCTTTAGTGTGATGCATTAACGTCATGTAACTGCACTCTGTGATATCTTTAGTGTGGCTTCTGTGCCGGTTGTGGCGGCTGTTGCTGATGTTAACACAAATTTGGGGAAATGTGAACAGTCATCGTTGGTCTACACCTGCTGGTTTAGCTGTAGAGGAATACGTCTTGGTCCCAATTGTATTATTTCTTTTTTCGTGACAGTTATTCCACTTCGGAGCTGTCAAGCCCTCATTTTTTAAAATGTGAACATGCCTGGTTGGGTTTCCATCTGTTGGATTGGGTGTAGAAGACCTATTGGTCCCTATTTTACTATTTCTACTGTAGTGAAATGATGCCACTTCTGTGGTATAAGGCCCTCAATTGTTTAAATGTGAACGCTCCAGGTTGGGTGTCCATCCGCTGGATTGGGTTTAGTGGAAGAGCTATCGGTCCCTACTATACTATGTCTACTGTGGTGAAATTGATGCCACTTTTGTACTGTCTGCCAGTAATTTTTGACAATTTGAACATTCCTGGTTGAGTGTCTGTTCATCTGTTGGAGTGGGTGTAGTGAAAGTCCTGTCGGTCCCTATTATACTATTTCTACTCTCATGAAACTGATGCCATTTCTGTGGTGTAAGGCCCTAATTTGTTTAAATGTGAACACATCAGGCTGGATGTCCATCTGCTTGATTGAGTTTAGTGGAAGACCTATCTGTCCCTATCATATTATTTCTACTGTGGTGAAATTGATGCCACATTTCTGGTGTCTGCCAGTACTTTTTGGAAATGTGAACACTCCTGGTTTGGTGTCCATCTGCTGTATTGACTGTAGCGGAAGACCTGTTGGTCCCTATTATACTATTTCTACTGTGGTGAAATTGATGCCACTTAGGTGGTGTCTGCCAATAATTTTAGGAAATGTGAACAGTCCTGGTTGGGAGTGCATCTGCTGTATTGGGTGTAGTGGATGACCTTTCAGTCCCTATTGTAATATTTCTACTCTCGTGAAATTGATTCCACTTTTGTAGTGTAAGGCCCTCATTGGTTTAAATATAAACACTGCAGATTGGGTGTCCATCTGCTGGATCGGGTTTAGTGGAAGACCTTTCAGTCCCTATTAAACTATTTCTACTCTTGTAAAATTGATGCCAGTTCTGTCGTGTCTGCCAGTAATTTTTGTGGACACTCCAAGCTGAGTGTCCATCTGCTGTACTGGGTGCAGTGGAAAACTTGTCTGTCCCAATTACACTATTTTTACTATGGTCAAATTGATACCACTTTGGTGGTGTCTGCCAATTATTTTTGGAAATGTGAATACTCCTGGTTATTATTACATCCAGAGCACTCTGGAAGAGGTTTTCATCCAGCATATCTCTGTACTTGGCCATATTCATGTTTCCTTCAATTGCAACCAGTTGTCCTTTCCCGACAGCTGAAAACACCCCCATAGCAAGATGCTGCCACCACATTTCACTGTTGAGATTGTGTTGGGCAGGTGATGAGCAGTGCCTAGTTTTCTCCACACATATTGCTTAGAATTATCACCAAAAAGTTCTATCTCATCAGACCAGAGAATTTTATTTCTCATAGTCTGAGTCCTTCATGTGTTTTTTTTAGCAAACTATGCAGGGTTTCATATGTCTTGCACTGAGGAGAGGCACTCTGCCATAAAGGCCCAACTGGTGGAGGGCTGCAGTGCTAGTTGAATTTGTGGAATTTTCTCCCATCTCCCTACTGCATTTGTGGAGCTCAGCCACAGTGTCTTTTGTTCTTCTTTACCTCTCTCACAAAGGCTCTCCCACGATTGCTCAGTTTGGCCTGGATGGCCAGGTCTAGGAAGACTTCTAGTGGTCCCAAACTTCTTCCATTTAAGGATTATGGAGGCCACTGTGCTCTTAGAAACCTTGAGTACTGCAGAAATTCTTTTGTAACCTTGGTCAGCTCTGTGCTTCTGAGCTCCTTGGCCAGTTTCTTTGACCTCATGATTCTCATTTAGTCTGACATGCACTGTGAGTTGTGAGGTCTTATATAGACAGGTGTGTACCTTTACAAATCAAGTCCTTTCAGTTTAATTAAACACAGCTGGACTCCAAAGGAGTAGAACCATCACAAGGAAATGGACAGCATGTGACTTTAATGAGTGTCTGAGCAAAGGGTCTGAATACTTATGACCATGTGATTTTTTTTAATAAATTTACAAAAATTTCTACATTACTGTTTTTTTTAAGTCAAGATGCGGTTCAGAGAGTGCATTACTGAGATAAAAAAGAACTTTGTTTCATTGCAGCCATTTGGTAAATGCAAAAAAGAGTGAAAAATATAAAGGGGTCTGAATACTTTCAGTACCCACTGTATATAGAATAACCCGGACCACTGCAACTAATTTCATTAGTTTATGTTTAGTTTAGCTTTTCCTTCTTAATTTAGGGTGATGAGACTGACCACCTGTGTTTGCCAAAGGATGCACAATTTAGAAGTAAAATCATGTGGCAGTCAAGGATTGGCTGAGTTCCAGCCATGCACAACCAACTTTCCTGTGTGTTCTTAACCTAATTGAATTATATACTTTTTGTAGAGATGATTAGGGATGCAGCTCATAACCAGAATATTTTAACCTATACAAATAATGATTTTTTTCCAGTGACAAAAATTTTGAAATGAAGAATAGAAACAATATATATTAGAACCTTTCAGTACTCTTTTATTATAGAATGATTACAATTTTATTTACATAAAACTGGAAAAAACTTTAGTAATTCATCTTACAACCAGGACTGCAAAGTCAAAAAGCTAAGAAGATTACAATTCATTACGTTTAGGTAAATTCAATGTTTAATTGATGCTTAAAAATAAATATTTAAAGGAGTTGTCCAAGCATATAAAATAATGACATATTGTTATTAGCTTTGTTCAGCGTTTACATCAACTGTATGGAGCAAACCAAACAGCTCTATATAATGTGTTGTGGCCGCTGCCAGAATACTGCTTGACAACTTCTATTTAACAGAACAGGAATTGATCTGGAAACCAGCCGCTACCCATTGTATAGAGCTGTATTGTTAAGCTATGTTAAATGTTTACAACTGACCAACACATGAGTTAACAGCAGCTGATCGGTGGGGTCTGGGTGTCTGACATCCACCAATTTGAAATTCTATATAAGTGACTGCATTGTAACTAAATCTTTAAGAAAATAAACATTTTAAAATGTAAAAAAACTTCCATGCTTACCGTTAAGTAATCCCAAAGACTAAGTAGAGTTATCCTGCAATTTAGCTTTCTGAAATATCATTCTAATGATAGCAAGATAGGTATTATCTCTTTTGATGTTCTTTTGCCATATAGACCTATAATATTTTATAAAACAGTGCATAATGCAAAACTAGCACAAGATATGAAAAATTCAATTCTAGTGAAAAATAAGCAAGGGAGAATGAAGAATTCATGTTTGCACCTGAAGCATACTTAAATGAGGAAAATCTTATCTCTCGCCTATGTCACCTTAATTGTTACAAAACTTACTCTGCATACATGGTAAATTAGAATTCTAAGTATCTGTATGTGGCAAAATGAGAAAAGCCTTATTACTGCTGCGGACATTGTGTTACTGAGGCTGGTTTTGATGACACATGAAGAATGGGTTGAGCTTTATGTCTTGATTTCCTCGCATACTTTCGCAAGCTTTTCTCCTCCTCAGCATTTGTTACTTCACAGCTTGAATCTCCATTGGACGACCTACAGGCAAACAGTCATTCTAATTTTAATACTTCTCTTGAAAAATAATGCATGGCTAGAGGTTTTAGGACAGAGCATCTGTTGGTGCTGCATATAGTTATCACGTTAATTTGATTTCCTACTAGCAACTGAAGATATCAAGTCTTTTAAACACAATCAAGTGGCAAAAAATTACAACGAAAAGTCATTGGTGCACTTCCATTAAGACTATATAATAGCAACCTGAGAATTATACCACCACCTAACTGCCTTATTGTGGAAAACATCACTGCATGCATTAATTGGTAAAGTTGGTATTTTTGGCCCTTTTTTCAAACATAGATCCTGGGCTTCAAGGGAATCTGTCCATAGGGTCAACTCTTCTAAGCCTTATATATATCTGCATTTAGGAAGCTGAAAAAAAAAAATACTTTGATATCTGTGATCGGATGTCTTATTCCATAGAAATCCATGTTTTTTCTTATATGTATATGCTTGTTAAGATCTATGGACTGGAATGCAATGTTTATGCAATTTATGCAATGTTTATGCAATTTATGCAATGTTTATGCAATGTTTTATGGATTTTATGAATTTATGTGCAGTACAGACCAAAAGTTTGGACACACCTTCTCATTCAAAGAGTTATCTTTATTTTCATGACTATGAAAATTGTAGATTCACTCTGAAGGCATCAAAACTATGAATTAACACATGTGGAATTATAGAATTAACAAAAAAATGTGAAACAACTGAAAATACTATATGTCTTATATTCTAGGTTCTTCAAAGTAGCCACCTTTTGCTTTGATAACTGCTTTGCACACTCTTGGCATTCTCTTGATGAGCTTCAAGAGGTAGTCATCGGAAATGGTTTTCACTTCACAGGTGTGCCCTGTCAGGTTTAATAAGTGGGATTTCTTGCGTTATAAATGGGGTTGGGACCATCAGTTGTGTTGTGCAGAAGTCTGGTGGATACACAGCTGATAGTCCTACTGAATAGACTGTTAGAATTTGTATTATGGCAAGAAAAAAGCAGCTAAATAAAGAAAAACGAGTGGCCATCATTACTTTAAGAAATGAAGGTCAGTCAGTCCAAAAAATTGGGACAACGTTGAAAGTGTCCCCAAGTGCAGTGGCAAAAACCATCAAGTGCTACAAGGAAACTGGCTCACATGAGGACTGCCCTAGGAAAGGAAGACCAAGAGTCACCTCTGCTGTGGAGGATAAGTTCATTCGAGTCACCAGCCTCAGAAATCGCAGGTTAACAGCAGCTGAGATTAGAGACCAGGTCAATGCCACACAGAGTTCTAGCAGCAGACACATCTCTACAACAACTGTTAAGAGGAGACTTTGTGCAGCAGGCCTTCATGGTAAAATAGCTGCTATGAAACCACTGCTAAGGACAGGCAACAAGCAGAAGAGACTTGTTTGGGCTAAAGAACACAAGGAATGGACATTAGACCAGAGAAAATCTGTGCTTTGGTCTGATGAGTCCAAATTTGAGATATTTGGTTCTAACCACCGTGTCTTGGTGAATGGATGGACTCTTCATGCCTGGTTTACACTGTGAAGCATGGAGGCGGAGGTGTGATGGTGTGGGGGTGCTTTGCTGGTGACACCGTTGGGGATTTATTCAAAATTGAAGGCATACTGAACCAGCATGTCTACAACAGCATCTTGCAGCAGCATGCTATTCCATTTGGTTTGCGTTTAGTTGGACCATCATTTATTTTTCAACAGAACAATGACCCCAAAACACACCTCCAGGCGGTGTAAGAGCTATTTGACCAAGAAGGAGAGTGATGGGGTGCTACGCGCCAGATGACCTGGCCTCCACAGTCACCAGACCTGAACCCAATTGAGATGGTTTGGGGTGAGCTGGACTGCAGAGTTAAGGCAAAAGGGCCAACAAGTGCTAAGCATCTCTGGGAACTCCTTCAAGACTGTTGGAAGACCATTTCCGGTGACTACCTCTTGAAGCTCATCAAGAGAATGCCAAGAATGTGCAAAGCAGTAATCAAAGCAAAAGGTGGCTACTTTGAAGAACCTAGAATATAAGACATATTTTCAGTTGTTTCACACTTTTTTGTTAATTATATAATTCCACATGTGTTTAATTCATAGTTTTGATGCCTTCAGAGTGAATCTACAATTTTCAAAGTCATGAAAATAAAGAAAACTCTTTGAATGAGGTGTGTCCAAACTTTTGGTCTGTACTGTATATTACATACACACACATATACAAACACACTAAAAAAGAAATCTAGCAGGTTTTTGAGGAAAAAAGAAATATTTTTTTCACTTGTTTTTGTGAATTAACACCTTTCAACAGAATCCCGAAAAAATTAACGTAGCTGATTTTGAAACCTTATAGTCAGATCACCTGACAAATGGATACTAATTTTCAAAATTCCAAAAATTATCTTAGAGAGGCCGTTAGGTAATAAGGAAGTTTCGTCCCTTTGTCAGACGATCCACCTATAAGGTTTCAAAATCAGCTATGTTTATTTCTTTGGGATTCTGTTGAAAGGTGTTATTTCACAAGAAAAAAAAAAAGTTTCCTTTATTTCCTCAAAAACCAGGCTATTTATTTATGAAAATCCACAAAAAAAAACATTGGACCAGTCCCCATTACAAGGGCATTTGTTCAATAACGGAGCCATTGTACAGATATGTTGATTGGTTACTTTGACCACTGCTCAAAGGGTATTTTCCATCAGATTTTTGCTGTGTGTTCTGGGAACATGATGGTACAGCACCCGAGACTCTGAATCCAGAGATGTGTCACTTACTGGGCTGTGTGTTTGTTTAAATAAATTCAGTTCTTAATAAACAGAGATTATCACTATCTGACTAGCTGTCGTGCGCTTGCTGGTCCCAACCACCTCCCACCACTGATTAACAGCTTTATGTCATATATATTATACACAGAAAGCTGCCAATCAATGATGTGCGTGGGGTCACACAGGGCTCAGCATTTCCATCTCTGATAAATCTGCAGTTGAGAAAACTGTGTCACAACTGATGCACCCAGTAAACTAAGCGATACATTGTAGTAATCGGGGCCAGGATACTGGTATGGAAGTAATCAGCAAAATTATGAATAATGGTCTAAAAAAGTACCTATGAGTCAATGGGATTTTAATCTGATTTCCAAAGCCAATATAAATACTCCCATACAAAAGTTTAATTAAAACAATACATCTTTATTGAAACATTTGCATAACAGACAATAACATCTTAAAGAATTTAAGAGTTACCAGTCGTTTTTCCTGCAGTGTAAGTATAAACCATTTATGTCTCTTTATCTCCTTAGTGACCACCAATATGTCTTTTTACTGACCTGTGATAAGAGACTTGCATCCCTAGATGTGTGACAATCCAGTAGCTGTCGGCTTTACACTATAGCTGACACCTTGCTGACCAGGGCCGGTTTTAAGCAAAGTGGGGCCCTAGGCAAAGATTAAAATGGGGCCCAAATGCTAACATATTGCACATCACACAGAAGCATTTCGATTGTATTTACATGCGCTGAGTTCAGGCCGCTACATGAGTGTGATCAACAATATTTATGTCGTTCAACACTTGTTTCCTGGCCTCTTTCCACCTTTTGAGAAAGAATGATGGGGACAGAACTATCACTAATGGACCAATCTGTCCCCATACAGTATCATGTTATCAGCAGCATATCTGCAGTTTACACCCCATAGTCCTCCATATAATATAATTTGCCCCACAGTCCTCCATATAGTATAATACACTCTTCATAGTCCTCCATATATTAAAATACACTGCTCAGTCCTCCATATAGTATAATACACTCCTCATAGTGCTCCATATACTGTAGTATAATACACCGCCAGTCTATTCACTTCCCATAGTTTAATGCACCCCATAGTTCTTCACATAGTATAATGTATTCCCCATAGTCCTCGATACAGTATAATGCAGCCCACATATAGTATAATGCAGCCACCCCATATAGCATAATGCAACCACCCCACAGAGTATAATGCAGCCCCGCCATACAATATAATGTAACCCCCCATAAAATATAATGCAGCCTCCCTCTTATAGTATAATGCAGCCACCCCACAATATAATGTAACCCCCCCATAGAATATAATGCAGCCCCTCCAAAGAATACAGTCATATGTAAAAGTTTGGGCACCCCTATTAATGTTAACCTTTTTTCTTTATAACAATTTTGGTTTTTGCAACAGCTATTTTAGTTTCATATATCTAATAACTGATGGACTCAGTTATATTTCTGGATTCAAATGAGGTTTATTGTACTAACAGAAAATATGCAATCTGCATTTAAACAAAATTTGACCGGTGCAAAAGTATGGGCACCCTTATCATTTTCTTGATTTGAACACTCCTAACTACTTTTTACTGACTTCCTGAAGCACTAAATTGGTTTTGTAACCTCATTGAGCTTTGAACTTCATAGCCAGGTGTATCAAATCATGAGAAAAGGTATTTAAAGTGGCCACTTGCAAGTAGTTCTCCTATTTGATTCTCCTATGAAGAGTGGCATCATGGGCTCCTCAAAACAACTCTCAAATGATCTGAAAACAAAGATTATTCAACATAGCTTTTCAGGGGAAGGATACAAAAAGTTGTCTCAGAGATTTAACCTGTCAGTTTCCACTGTGAGGAACATAGTAAGGAAATGGAAAAACACAGGTACAGTTCTTGTTAAGCCCAGAAGTTGCAGGCCAAGAAAAATATCAGAAAGGCAGAGAAGAAGAATGGTGAGAACAGTCAAGGACAATCCACAGACCACCTCCAAAGACCTGCAGCATCATCTTGCTGCAGATGGTGTCACTGTGCATCGGTCAACAATACAGCGCATGCATAGCGCCTTTTTGTATGACCAAACAACTCAATCTTTGTTTCATCAGTCCACAGGACCTTCTTCCAAAATGTAACTGACTTGTCCTAATGTGCTTTTGCATACCTCAGGCGACTCTGTTTGTGGCGTGCTTGCAGAAACGGCTTCTTTCGCATCACTCTCCCATACAGCTTCTCCTTGTGCAAAGTGCGCTGTATTGTTGACCGATGCACAGTGACACCATCTGCAGCAAGATGATGCTGCAGGTCTTTGGAGGTGGTCTGTGGATTGTCCTTGATTGTTCTCACCATTCTTCTTCTCTGCCTTTCTGATATTTTTCTGGGCTTAACAAGAACTGTACCTGTGTTCTTCCATTTCCTTACTATGTTCCTCACAGTGGAAACTGACAGGTTAAATCTCTGAGACAACTTTTGTATCCTTCCCCTGAAAAGCTATGTTGAATAATCTTTGTTTTCAGATCATTTGAGAGTTGTTTTGAGGAGCCTATGATGCCACTCTTCATAGGAGAATCAAATAGGAGAACTACTTGCAAGTGGCCACTTTAAATACCTTTTCTCATGATTTGATACACCTGGCTATGAAGTTCAAAGCTCAATGAGGTTACAAAACCAATTTAGTGCTTCAGGAAGTCAGTAAAAAGTAGTTAGGAGTGTTCAAATCAAGAAAATGATAAGGGTGCCCATACTTTTGCACCGTTCAAATTTTGTTTAAATGCAGATTGCACATTTTCTGTTAGTACAATAAACCTCATTTTAATCCAGAAATATAACCGAGTCCATCAGTTATTAGATATATGAAACTGAAATACATGTTGCAAAAACCAAAATTGTTATAAAGAAAAAAGGTTAACATTAATAGGGGTGCCCAAACTTTTACATATGACTGTATATGGCAGCCCCCTCAGAGTATAATGCTGGCCCCCCCACAGAAAATAATGCAGCCCCTTATATAGTATAATGTAGCCCCTCCATAGAATACAATGTAGCCCTCCTCATATAGTATAATGCATCCCTAATAGAATATAATGTAGCCCCTCAATGTATAATGAAGCCCCCCATACAATATAATCTAGCCCCCCCATAGAATACAATGTAACCTCTTCATATAGTATAATGTAGCTCCCCACAGAGTATGATGCAACCCCTCATAGAATATAATAAATATAATACAGCCCCCCCATTGAATATAATGTAGCCCTGAATAGAATATAATACAGTCCACCTCCCTATAGAATATAATGTAGCCCCCCATATTATATAACAGCCTCCCCCATAGAATATAATGTACCCCCATGGTATATAACACAGCCACATAGTATATAGCACAGCATCACATGGTATACAGCACAGCCCCACACGGTATACCGCACAGTCTTACACGGTATACAGCACAGACCCATATGGTATATAGCACAACCCCACATGGTATACAGCACAGCCCCACACGGTATACCACACAACCCCACTCGGTATACAGCACAGCCCCACACGGTACATAGCACAGCACAGCCTGCCCTCAATACAGCACCATGGTATACAGCACAGTCCCACATGGTATACAGCACAGCCCCACATGATATACAGCACAACCCCACATGATATACAGCACAGCCCCACACAGTATACAGCACAGCGCTCCTCCCCAGTACAGCACCATGGTATACAGCACAGCCCCACATGGTACACAGCACAGACCCCCCTCTCCCCCAGAACAGCCCCACATGGTATATAGCACAGCCACCCCCCTCCAGCACAGCCCCACATGGCATATAGCACAGCCCCATGGTATACAGCACAGCACCATAGTAAACAGCACAGCCTCCCCCCAGCACCATGGTATACAGCACAACCCCCCAGCACAGCACCATGGTATACAGCACAGCACAATGGTATACAGCCCAGCACCATGGCATACAGCCCCCCTCCCCCAGCATAGCACCATGGTATACAGCGCCCCGAGCACAGCACCGTGGTATACAGCCCCCCTCCAGCACAGCATCATGGTATACAGCCCCCCTCCAGCACAGCATCATGGTATACAGCCCCCCAGCACAGCATCATGGTATACAGTCCCTCAGCACAGCACCATGGTATACAGCCCCCTCCCCCAAGCACAGCACTATAGTATACAGCCCCCTCAGCACAGCACCATGGTATACAGCCCACCCTCCCCCAGCACAGCACCATGGTATACAGCCCACCCTCCCCCAGCACAGCACCATTGTATACAGCCCCCAGCACGCACCATGGTATACAGCCCCCCCAGCACCATGGTATACAGCCCCCTCTCCAGCTCAGCACCATGGTATACAGCCCCCCTCCAGCACAGCACCATGGTATACAGCCCCCCTCCAGCACAGCACCATGGTATACAGCCCCCCTCCAGCACAGCATCATGGTATACAGCCCCCCTCCAGCACAGCACCATGGTATACAGCCCTGCAAAGCACAGCACCATGGTATACAGCCCCCTCGCCCCCAGCACCGCACTATGGTATACAGCCCCCCAGCCCAGCACAGCCACCATGGTATACAGCACCATGGTATACAGACCCCCTCCCCCAGCACAGCACCATGGTATACAGCCCCGCACAGCACCATGGTATACAACCTCCTCTCGCCCCCAGCACAGCACCGCAGTATACAGCTCCCCCCAGCACAGCACCATGGTATACAGCTCCCCCCAGCACAGCAGTATACAGCCCCCTCCAGCACAACACCATGGTACAGTACTCACTGTTGCATAAAAAAAAAAAAACACACTCCTCACCTTCTCCTCGTGCCCGCGCTGCTCCCGGCTCCTCTCCTGCTCTGCCTGGTACACAGTGAGTGCACGATAACGTCATCGCGCACCCACTGTGTCAGAGGCAGAGCGGGGAATGATGGGAGAGGGAGTGTCAGCTGACGCTCTCTCCTCCATCATAGGTCCACCTATATCCTGCTCCTACCTCTCCACAATGGGGCACTCCGGAGCATTCATTAGCTCCAACGAGCTGCTGCAGACACGACGAGCCGAAGAAGTCGTCCTCTGACTGATATCACTGCGCACCTATAGTTTACTTGTTGCTCCATCGGGGCTTTGAGGTAACCACTCAGGTAGTGCGTGGGTGGCTGCTGTAGGTGACCGAAGCTGACGGTGAGCATCCTGTCATCAGACATCAGAGTGCTTACTCCAAGGAGAAACTGGGAATCTCCTCTGGTTAAAAATTGTGGAGGAATCACCCAATATATGCCAAGGGTGGCTTCCAAGAGTGACCAAGGAATACATTTCTGGAGTGCTCAAGGCTCTCTTCAGGCTGCCCTATTGCAAAATAAAAGGGCCTATACCACATTGGGGTCTTGAACTACATGCAATCACGAGTGTATAGTTCATCTTCAATAAAAAAAAAACAAAACCCATCCCACATATATTAATGCTGTTTATGTTTCAAGCCTCTGATTAGCACAGGATCCAGAGATCTCTGTCTGCAAACTGAGTTTCTTTCTAATCACCTCAAGGGCTGCTACCCTGGAAAATTAAAGTATCCACACATATTAAAACCTTTTGAACTCTATCTCCCTGACACTCAAATTATTCTCAGTGCTCTGAGGAATTAAAGGTACAGTGTTCAAAATCTCACAACATATTCGACTTGACGTCTTTATCAAGCTCACTGTTCAAATTGATTCTGTAAAGAAATCCTACAACCTCTTCTCTCCATGTTGATTTTCTGAGCCAAAGATAATAAACTACTGATCCCCATCATCATAAATTTCAGTGACTCCTTTAACAGCTCTTACAATGGATAAAAGCAATATAATCCATAAAAAGATCTGACCTCAACGCAGAATCATGAAAACAGAAACAATTCTCTTCCTACAGTGGGGCGACCAAAGAGGACAATAACCAAAAAGCCCTTTCTAAACCTGTTTCAGACAAACTTCCTGCCACCACTGAGACTCCCGCTGAAGACATGGATCTCTCATTACTGGCAAGAAGAAAGGTACCATGTGATTGGGGCATCAGTGATTCATTGTCCAAAGACGACTCAGAAGACGACCCAGATGACTTCTCTCCTAACGAGAGTCCTAACAGACATAGTCCAAGATGGGAGCATCTAACACCTACTACTCATAGCAACAAACAGAAACCCTCAGCGAGATCAGAAGATCCTAACATATCTAACATCTCAGAGAATTTCATGAGAGACCTCACAAAGGCGTAAAGTGATAAAATGGATCTGGGGTTCGAAAGACAAGCAAAACTTATTCAGTCAACCGTATGTGCAATCACCCATAGAGTTGGAGAGTGAGAAGAGATTAAGACGGAAAAAAGAAAAAGTCAAAGAATCTAGGTAAATCACACCAGGAAATGCAGCAGGAGATCACCAAATTGAGAGGTTAACAGTCCAATCTGGAAGATCGCTACAGGAGGAACAACATCAAACTCCAAGTGATTCTGAAAACTATTTCCCAGAACAACCTAGCGGACTTGATTAAAGACCTTTTCAAGAAGCTTATTCCAAATCTAGTTATCTATTAACAGAATCCACAGTCTTCCTGTCCTTCAGTTCTATCTCCAGATGATACTCCAAGAGATACAAGATCTTGTGTATACACTTCTATAATACTAAGGAGAGGATCCAAAACTGCAAAGACAAGTAATCATTCCTGGACACATATTCCCATATCAAGATGTACGCAGACTTATCAAAAGACACCATCAATGCGAAGAAAACATTAAAAGAAATCACCTCATCATTGAGAATTTTGGAGATTTCCTACAAACGTGGTTTCTCGATTAAACTCCTGGTCTTCTTTAAGGGGAAGGCTATCCGCATATCTTCTCCTGAGGGAGGCTAAGTGTTTATTTCTTCAATAATTCCTGACTTCTCCCACAAGGTGAAATGCTGAAGAGAAGCAACGTTTACCTACTATGGGTTTGGATATGTTCCTTTTCCTCAGGCCTTGTGCCAATTCTGCACAAGTTACGGTTAATTGTTGTAATGTTTCAAGCTTAATATGCTAATTTCTATTACGCATAAGCAGCTTTGCTTTCAACAGTAAACACTCATGGGTTACAAGATATAACTTATCAACCCAAAAATGAAGCGAACCAAACAATTTATGTACTAAAATCATACAATTTTATTTAATAAAAAAAGGATAAAAAGACTACATATCATTGTGTTCATAACATACCCCAAGGGGGGAAAAAACACAGACCAAGCACAAAGGGAATAAATGATATAACTATAGAGGTGTACCAATTAATCAATGGAATAAATTAACATCACACAATGTATTCTGGTATATCAATCAAATACCCCCACGCCACCATTAAAACTCAGCTGCTGTATATATATATCGCTAACAATTAATACTATCAAGGGTTAACAGCTTAAGTTGTAAAGTGCCAATGCTTAAATGACCTATAAAGGTCTATTATATATATCTACTAATGCTGCCCAAAGTTAGTGACAACATATATTTAACAATGATACTGTCAAGGGTTAACAACTTTAAAGTTATAAGGTGCCAGTGCTTAAATGACCTACAGAGGTCTATTTTTTATTACCTACAAAAACTATTGCTGCCCAAAGTTAGTGGCGATATAGCCCATCAGTATCTTAGCCAGAGTTCAGTAAAAAGATGGTAGTGCCTAAATAAGGCCTGAATTATAATACCAATAACAATTACTGCCAAAAAATAAAGCGGAATAACTCATAAGTACCTTGGCCAGAGTATGGTGGTGATTTGGGCAGCATTTATAGATATATATAATAGCCCTTTATAGGTCATTTAAGCATTGGCACTTTACAACTTAAGCTGTTAACCCATGATAGTATTAATTGTTAACGATATATATACAGCAGCTGAGTTTTAATGGTGGTGTGGGGGTATTTGATTGATATACCAGAATACATTGTGCGATATTAATTTATTCCATTGATTAATTGGTACACCTCTAGAGTTATATCATAGAATCATAGAATCGTAGAGTTGGAAGGGACCTCCTGGGCCATCTGGTCCAACCCCCTGCTCAAAGCAGGATTCAATAAATCATCCCAGTCAGATGTCTGTCCAGCCTCTGTTTGAAGACTTCCATTGAAGGAGAACTCACCACTTCTCGTGGCAGCTTGTTCCACTCATTGATCACTCTGTCAAAAAGTTTTTTCTAATATCTAATCTGTGTCTCCTCCCATTCAGTTTCATCCCATTGCTTCTAGTCTTTCCTTGTGCAAATGAGAATAAAGTTGATCCTTCTACAATGTGACAGCCCTTTAGATATTTGTAGACAGCTATTAAGTCTCCTCTCAGTCTTCTCTTTTGCAAACTAAACATTCCCAAATCCTGCAACCTTTCCTCATAAGACAGGGTTTGCAGACCGGTCACCATTCTGGTCGCTCTTTTCTGAACTTGCTCCAGTTTGTTGATGTTTTTTTTAAAATGTGGTGCCCAAAACTGGACACAATATTCCAGATGAGGTCTGACCAAAGAGGAGTAGAGGGAAATAATGACTTCACATGATCTAGACTGTATGCTTCTGTTAATACATCCTAGAATTGCATTTTCCTTTTTTGCTGCTGCATCACACTGTTGACTCATTCAGTCTGTAATCTATTAGTATGCCCAAGTCTTTTTCACATGTGCTGTTGCTTAGCCCTATTCCTCCCATTCTGTATATGCTTTTTTCATTTTTATTGCCCACATGTAGTACTTTGCATTTTTCCCTGTTAAAAACCATTCTGTTTGTTGCTGCCCACTTCTCCAGTTTATTTATATCTTTTTGAATCCTCTCTCTCTCTTCTCTAGTATTAGCTATCCCTCCTAGCTTTGTGTCATAAGCAAATTTAATCAGTTTACCCTCAATTCTTTCATCTAAATCGTTGATAAAGATGTTGAACAATACAGGGCCCAGGACAGAGCCCTGTGGTACCCCACTTGAGACATTATTCCAACTGGATGTGCAGCCATTTACGACCACTCTTTGGTCCGATCACTAAGCCAGTTATGAATCCACCTATCAGTTGCCTTGTCCATTCCATACTTAGACATTTTTTCAATAAGGATTGTATGAGATACTTTGTCAAATGCTTTGCTGAAGTCAAGATATACTATATCTACAGCATTTCCTTGATCCACCCAATCAGTGATTCCATCATAGAAGGAAATTAAGTTAGTCTGACATGACTTATTAGTTACAAACCCATGCTGACTCTGTTTAATCACTTCATTTTTATCCAGGTACTGACATACATATTGTTTAATAATTTGTTCAAAGATCTTTCCTGGTATAGAAGTCAGACTCACCAGCCTATAGTTGCCTGGGTCCACCTTCTTCCCCTTTTTGAAGATAGGAGCAACATTTGCTCTTCTCCAGTCTTTTGGGACTTCTCCTGTTCTCCAAGAATTTTCAAAGATTATGGAGAGGGGTTCAGAAATTTCTTCTGCTATCTCCTTCAGTACTCTGGGGTGTAATTCATCTGGACCTGGTGACTTGAATTCATTTAGGTTAGCTAAGTGTTTCCTCACTATCTTTCTGTTTATAGATATCCTGGATTCTTCTATTCCCTTAATAGGACAGTGAAGAACAGTTGATGTTACATTTCCTTTCTGAGAGAAAACAGATGCAAAATAGGAATTTAAAAGTTCGGCCTTCTCAACATCCTGTCTTACCATTTCATCATTTTCATCCTGTAAAAATCCTATAGCATCTTTGACTTTTCATTTACTTTTGACATATCCCCAAAATCCTTTATTATTGCTTTTGACATCTCTTGCAAGCCTCAATTCATTGTCAGCTTTAGATAATCTGATTTGTTCCCTGCAGGTTCTGCAGACAGCATTATATTCTTCTTTAGATATGCCTCCCTCTTTCCATTTTATAAACATTTTTTTCTTCCTTTTTAGCATGTGCTTAAGTTCTGTGTTCATCCATCCTGGCTTCCTTAAATGCTTCCTATTCTTCCCTCTTTTTGGAATTGTTAACAATTGTGCTTTGAGAATTTCATTTTTCAAGATTTCCCATCCTTCCTGGACATTTTTGTCTTTAAGGATATCCAGCCATTGGATCCCTCCAATTCTCTTTCTGAATCCCTTAAAATCTGCCTTTCTGAAATCTAACCTTGACGTCTGAGTCTTCACAGGTCTTCCTCCTCTAGTTATCCAAAATTCTAAAATAGCATGGTCGCTACCTCCTAGGGTACCAGCCACTTTTACCTCCTCAACCATTTCCTCCCTGTTTGTAAGGATTAGATCCAAGGTAGCAGTTCCCCTTGTTTTCTCCCCTACCTTTTGGAAGATAAAGTTGTCAGCAAGAGAGGATAAGAATTTCCTTGACCTGTTAGTTTTGCCTGAGAGAGATTCTCAACAAATGTCTGGATAGTTGAAATCTCCCATGACAACTATGTCATATTTTTTGGAGAACTTGGCCATTTGATGCATAAAGAGTTCATCCATATCTTCAGCTTGCACAGGCGGCCTGTAGTAAATGCCTACAATGGTGTCCTTTCCATTGTTCTTTCCTTGAACTCTTACCCAAACAGTTTCCACAGTACTCCCAGTCTCTGAAGCTTCAATCTCTGTGCAGATATACGCGTTTCTAACATACAATGCGACACCTCCTCCTTGTTTATCAAGTCTGTTTCTTGAAAATAAGTTGTATCCTTCTAGTCTTGTATTCCAATCATGTGTATTGTCCCACCAAGTTTCAGTGATTCCAATGACATCATATTTCTTTTCCTGTGTTAGTAGTTCCAATTCTCCTTGTTTGTTGCCCATGCTTTGTGCATTAGTATAGAAACATTTTAGTTTGTGATTGGTTTCTCTTTCTCCAATATTTTTATTATTTAGATTCTTTTGTCTTTGCTCTTCCTTTCCACTTCTAATAGCAGAGTTCTCAATAGCATTTGTCAGATGTATGGCTTTTTCTGGTCTTTTGCTTCCCTTCCCATGTTGTTCTAGTTTAAAGCTCTCCTTACAAGTGTAGCAAGGCGACTTCCAAATACATGTTTTCCAGTCTTCGTAAGGTGAACCCCATCTCTAGCAAGTAGTCCATCGTAAAAGTAATTCACTCCGTGATCCATAAATCCAAATCGTTGCTGGCGGCACCATCGACGTAGCCAGTTGTTCACCTGCAGAATCTTATTCCACCTCCTTGTTCCATGGCCATCCACTGGGAGGATGGAAGAGAAGACCACCTGCGCTCCCAGTTCTTTCACTTTCTTGCCTAAGTCTTCAAAGTCTCTGCAGATGGTTTCCAGGTCGTTTCTTGCAGTGTCATTTGTCCCCACATGTAGTAGCAGGAATGGGTAGTCATCTGTAGGTCTGAAGAGTCCTGATATCCTGTCAGTCACATCTTTAATTTTTGCACCTGGAAGACAGCACATTTCTCTTGAAGTTATATCCGGTCTGCAGATAGCGGCCTCTGTTCCTCTCAACAGGGAATCCCCCATGACCACCACTCTCCGTTTCTTCTTCACAACATTTTTCCTTCTCCATCCAGGAGGACTCTGAAGGCGTACAAGGTTGCTGTTTGTGGGCAAAGTCTTATCCTGATGTATTTCTTCATCGCTCTCCTGTGTAAGAGCCTGGTACTGGTTACTGAGAAGTATGGGTGCTGACTGCCTCCTGATCCTCCTGCTTCTCTGGGTCACATGTCTCCATTCCTCTGTTTCTTCAGGTGTACTTTGAATTTCTTCTCTTCCTGTAACATGAAGAGATAATTCTGCTCTGTCTAAGAACTCTTCACCTTCCTTAATGGTCTTCAACGTAGTTAACCTCTCTTCGAGATTTTGCAACTTTTCCTCCAACAGGGACACAAGCTTGCATTTGTGGCATGTGAAGTTTGGCTTTTCCACTGGTAAGGCTGGTTTCACACTTGCGTTTTTTTTCGCGGTATTTTAGCGCTAAATAGCGCATGCGTTTTTTTTCCTATACTTTGCATGGGATGCGCTTATGTGCGCATACACATGCGTTTGTACGCGTTTTTCCGCGCATGCGTTTTTTTGCGGTATGCGCTCGGGCGCACAAAATGCAACCTGTTGCATTTTTTGGTGCGTCCGACTTGCCACAAAAAAACGCATGCGCGCGCAATGCGTTTTTTTACAGCAAGACACCCATTATAGTCTATGGGTGCGCATTGGCATGCTTATGTATGCGTTTTTTTGCACATGCGTTTTTTTTTGTTAACCATGGAATTTAGGGGTTTGGGTTAGAGTTAGGGTTAGTTAAGGGGGTTTAGGGTTAGGGTCAGGGTTAGGGTTAGGGTTAGTTAGGGTTTAGGGTTTGGGTTAAGTATGGTTTGGTTAAGGGTTAGGGTCAGGGTTAGGGTCAGGGTTAGGTTTAGGGTCAGGGTTAGTTAGGGTTTGGGTTAGGGTTAAGTAAGGTTTGGTTAAGGGTTAGGGTTAGGTTTAGGGTTAGGTTAAGGGTTAGGGTCAGGGTTAGGTTTAGGGTTAGTTAGGGTTAAGTATGGTTTGGTTAAGGGTTAGGGTCAGGGTTAGGGTTAGTTAGGGTTTGGGTTAGGGTTAAGTATGGTCTGGTTAAGGGTTAGGGTCAGGGTTAGGGTTAGGGTTAGTAAAGTCATGGTTTGGGTTAGTGTGAGGGGCCACCTAATGTTTGGAAAAAACGCAAACGCGGTAAAAACGCACTAAAAACGCATACAAACGCATAAAAACGCTGCGTTTTTTTCATGCATGCTCATAAAAATGCTTGAAAAAAACGCAGCAGTTGTATGCTTTTGTATGCGTTTTTTCAATGCGTTTTTTTGCGGGAAAAACGCGCTGCAAAAAAAAGCAAGTGTGAAACCAGCCTTAGTCTGTGAACATGTAGCAAGAAATGCAGCTCACCAAATGGCTCCTGGCCTCTTCCATATTGAGATTTCTTAAAAACGGGGAAAGATGAGCCAAAATTTGCGCGCTGGCCGGCGCGCGGTTTTCCGATGTCCTCTTTTCAGCTGCAACGGCCAAAACCCAGTGATCAAGAAGCTCGCGGAGACTCTTCACTTATCCCAGAAGGCACTGGGAATATGCAAATGATCTCCTAAAGACTCTTCCCCTGGTATTCCGATGTCCTCTTTTCAGCTGCAACGGCCAAAACCCAGTGATCAAGGAGCTCGCGGAGACTCTTCACTTATCCCAGAAGGCACAGGGAATATGCAAATGATCTCCTCAAGACTCTTCCCCTGGAATATCATTTACTCCCTTTGTGCTTGTTCTGTTTTTTTTCCCCCTGGGGTATGTTATGAACACAATGATATATAGTCTTTTTATCCTTTTTGTATTCAATAATATTGTATGATTTTACATAGTAACATAGTTATTAAGGTTGAAGGAAGACTTTAAGTCCATCTAGTTCAACCCATATCCTGTCGTAACTTGCCCTAACATGTTGATCCAGAGGAAGGCAAAAAAAAACCATGTGGCAATCAGTAAGCTTCACATTGGGGAAAAAAAATTCCTTCCCGACTCCACATACGGCAATCAGAATAGCTCCCTGGATCAACGCAATATTAAGGAAACTAGTGTATATACCCTGTAATATTATACTTTTCAAGAAAGGCATCCAGTCCCTTCTTAAATTTTAGTAGGGAATCACTCATTACAACATCATATGGCAGAGAGTTCCATAGTCTCACTGCTCTTACAGTAAAGAATCCGCGTCTGTGAGTATGCTTAAACCTTCTTTCCTCCAGATGTAGAAGATGCCCCCTTGTCCCCGTCACAGGTCTAAGAGTAAAAAGATCATTAGAAAGGTCTTTGTACTGTCCCCGCATATATTTACACATTGTAATAAGATCACCCCGAAGCCTTCGATTTTCCAAACTAAATAACCCCAAGTGTAATAACCTATCTTGGTATTGCAGACCCCCTAGTTCCCTAATAACCTTGGTCGTTCTTCTCTGCACCCACTCTAGTTCAGCTATGTCTTTCTTATACACCGGAGACCAGAACTGTACGAAGTATTCTAAGTGTGGTCGCACTAGCGACTTATATAGAGGTAAAATTATATTCTCCTCATGAGAATCTATGCCTCTTTTAATACATCTCATTATTTTATTTGCCTTTGCAGCAGCTGCCTGACACTGGCTACTAAATGTGAGTTTGTCGTCCACCCATACACCCAGGTCTTTTTTAGTGACAGTTTTGCCCAGTGTTTTACAATTAAGTACATAATTAAACATCTTGTTTGTTCTACCCAAGTGCATGACCTTACATTTATCCCCATTAAGGCTGTGTGCCCACGTAGCGATTTTTAAGCGTTTTTGCCGCGATTTTCGGCGCGAAAACGTTTAAAAATCGTGTACAGAACGCCTCCCATGCATTCCTATGGCATTCCGCACATGCTGTGCTAATGCTGCGCTTTTTTCCGCGGCGGAATCGCATCGCGGAAAAAATCGCAGCATGCTCATTCTTTTGTGCAGAATCGCAAAGAATTGCCGCGATTCCGCACCCATAGGAATGCATGAGAATCGCTTACTTCCCGCATGTGGCTATGCCCACGATGCGGGAAGTTAAGCGTCTCATGTGCGGTTGGTACCCACGGTGTGGAGGAGAGGAGACTGTCCTCCAGGCCCTGGGTACCATACCCCTGTAAAAAAAAGAATAAAAAATAAAAAATCGGGGTATATTTACCTTCCCGTGTCCCGCGCTGCATTCCCGGCCTAAGCGTTCCCAGTAATGCCTTGCGGCAAGGCCCTGTAATGACGTGGTCTCGCGAGATCGCTATAGCAACGCGAGACTACGTCATCACAGGTCTCGCAAGGCATTACTGGGAACGCTGTGGCCCGGGAATGCAGCGCGGGACGCCGGAAGGTAAATATACCCCGATTTTTTTATTTTTTTTTTAGCATTTTAACATCCTATCTTTTACTATTGATGCCGCATAGGCAGCCTCAATAGTAAAAACCTGGTCACACTTGTCAAACACTATGTTTGACGAGTGTGACCAACCTGTCAATCACTTTCCAAGCGATGCTTCAAATCGCTTGGAAAGTGCTTGAATATCGCACGCGAAAATCGCGGCAAAATCGCGATCATAATCGCGGTAAAATCGCGGTGAAATCACGCGGAAAAAAACGCGCGGTTTCTGGGAAGGAGTCCGGTTTTTAGTGAGCGTTTTAAAACGCTACGTGGGCACATAGCCTAAAGCTCATTTGCGATTTATCACCCCAAGCTTCTAGTTTACATAAATCCTCCTGTAATATAAAATTGTCCTCCTCAGTATTTATTACCCGGCAGAGTTTAGTGTCATCTGCAAATATTGAAATTCCACTCTCTATGCCCCTTACAAGGTCATTAATAAATATGTTAAAAAGAAGCGGGCCCAATACTGACCCCTGTGGTACCCCACTGCTAACCATGACCCAGTCTGAGTGTGCTCCATTAACCACCCTTTGCTTTCTATCCCTGTGCCAGCTCGTAACCCACTTACACATATTGTCCCCTATCCCCATTGTTCTCATTTTATGTATCAACCTTTTGTGTGGCACCGAATCAAAAGCTTTTGAAAAGTCCATGAACACCACGTCCACTGCATTCCCTTGGTCCAATCCGGTACTTACCTCTTCATAAAAGCTCATCAGATTAGTCTGACAGGAACAGTCCCTCGTAAACCCATGTTGATATTGAGTCATAAGGTTATTCTTCTCCAGATACTCCAGTATAGTATCTCTTAGAAAACCCTCCAGGATTTTACCAACAGTTGAGGTTAAACTTACTGGCCTATAATTTCCAAGTTCACTTTTTGTCTCCTTTTTGAATATTGGTACCACATTTTAGTATATAAATTGTTTGGCTCGCTTCATTTTTGGGTTGATTAGTTATATCTTGTTACCCATGAGTGTTTATAATTGTGGTAGAAGTGCCAATATTATCTTAAGGACACTTTAGTTTTTTGATTTTCGCTTTCAACATGTCTATCCTCATATACAATCTCTGATATATGTATGACCTATAACACTGTTCTCTTCAACAAACTTTCCCCAGTTAAAAGGCGTGAACCCTCCTTTGGTTGGGCTCCTTCAGGAAAACTTTTTCTGTTCTTGTTGTTTGTGTAAATTCCACAAAGAAGATATTTCAATTTTTTTTTTTTATTGTTTTCCCTCTTTTGTGCCTACATTCACATAAAATACTATAACTACTGAATTTTTCAGTTTATTTTTATGTGCTTACAGTCACCAAAACATCATATCACTTAAATAAGGACTTGTCTATGTTTACACAGTATGTTTGTTTATTTTGTTTAGTGTTTTTGCTGCCCACGACATATAACCCTCCAACAGGAGTTCAAAATTTCTTACATATAATGTAAAAGATCTACACAATCCCATGAAAGATTCACAATTTGGAAAGAGCTTAAAAACAGCCGAGCTGACCTAATCTGTCTACAAGAGACCAAATTTAGTACATTAAAACACCCAACATTACAACAAAGACTTCCTTCCACATTTCTGAAGCTCTCAACACTAAAAATAAAGGGGAGTGGGTGGCTACAATTATAAAAAATACCGTCCCATTTGAAATTATAGAAGAACTAGGAGATGAATTGGGAAGATTTCACAACCTAGTCTGCCATCTCAACAATTGTTAATGTTTTTACATTTCTGGACAAACTGATTAAAAAACTTAAAAAAAAAAAAAAAAAAATCAGGAAAGGTGAATAAATATTACTTGGGTACTTCAATATGATTCCTGCCATATTGACTCATCTGCCTCAAAAAGACTTTCTTACTCTGGTTTAAACTCTTGGTTAACAAAAAAACAAGCTCTTTAATGTCTTTCATTGCATCAACTCATACAGTTCCGATTCTGACGTCTATAAATCCTCATCTAAAATCAATTTATTACAGATGTCTTCACAATATCCAAATTCAAAGAGATCTCAATTTTGCCCAAATCCATCTCTGATTATTCACCGGTTTTGGGACCATTTCTGATGTGCCCTCATCCAAACAAACTGTGGAGATGCAACTCCACCCTACTGCAAATCCCATCTTATAAATCCAAGATTGAATTGGCCATAAAGCAATATTTCATTGAAAATTACACAGATTAAGTTAGTCCTTTCTATGTCTGGAATGCACATAAAGCAGTCATCAGAGGAATTTTGATGAAAATGTCATCCATTCACAAGAAAAAAATTAGGAAAAAAAAATAATCTCTTTACAACTCCTTTTATCCTTATAAAATCTAAAAACGACACAATCGAGCCTGGCCTCGCCCTCACTCATCTTACAACAGGAAATTTTAACATTCAGGAGCTTAAAAAAAGAATTTCTCTCCTCATGACTCATATATAAAGTCTTGCACATTTAACTCCCACCATTTTCTCAACAAACCATCCAAATACATGTTTAATAAAACACCTTCGATAGACAGAGGACAGAATTCTCTCTCCTTCAGGAATTAAAAAAAACCATCACAAAGATATTGCAGATACCTTTGCCGAATATTATTCTAACCTATAGAACCTTGATCCCTCTATTATTCCTCCAAAGAAACCATTAACAAATTTCTTTCAAAAATTAATCTTCCCAAAATCAAACAATCAGATATAGCTTCCTTTAACCTTTAGTTTAATAGCCACAATGCAAAAACTCAAACTTATGAAAGTTCCTGGACATGATGTCGTCATTAACAAATATTACAGAAATTGTGATATTCGTCTTGCTCCTCATCTTACAAACGTTTTCAACTTGGCCTCGGCTCAGAGCTCCTTTCCAACAGAGATGTTATAAGCAACTATTGCTTTAATCCTCAAATCTAAAGGAGACCCTGACCAGGTCAAAAATTATAGACAGATCTCGCAAATTAACTCATATGTCAAAATTTACGCTAAGATTTTAGAAAACAGATTGTTAATTAGGTTGGGTAAAATGGTTTCCAATGACCAGATAGTTAGGTCCATATATATTTGGACAGAGACAACATTTTTCTAATTTTGGTTCTAGACATTACAATGAATTTTAACCCCTTCACCCCAAGGGTGTTTTGCACGTTCATGACCGAGCCAATTTTTACA
The DNA here is from genome assembly GCF_039654945.1 of Dendrobates tinctorius. NCBI lineage: Eukaryota > Metazoa > Chordata > Amphibia > Anura > Dendrobatidae > Dendrobates > Dendrobates tinctorius. Next base: position 4,551,959 of record NW_027361776.1, on the reverse strand, counting down.
ATTCTGACCACTGTCCCTTTATGAGGTTATAACTCTGGAACGCGTCAACGGATCTAGGCGATTCTGAGATTGTTTTCTCGTGACATATTGTACTTCACTTTATTGGTAAAATTTTTTCGCTATAACTTGCGTTTATTTATGAAAAAACAGAAATATGGCGAAAATTTTGAAAATTTTGCAATTTTCAAACTTTGAATTTTTATGCCCTTTAAACAGAGAAATATGTGACACAAAATAGTTACTAAATAACATTTCCCACATGTCTACTTTACATCAGCACAATTCTGGAAACATTTTTTTTTTTGTTAGGAAGTTATGAAAGTTAAAAGTTGACCAACGATTTCTAATTTTTACAACAAAACGTAAAACTTTTTTTGTAGGGACCACCTCACATTTGAAGTCACTTTGAGGGGTCTAAATGGCAGAAAATACCCAAAAGTGAAACCATTCTAAAAACTGCACCCCTGAAGCTACTCAAAACTACATTCAAGAAGATTATTAACCCTTCAGGTGCTTCACAGGAGCAGAAGCAATGTGGAAGGAAAAAATGAACATTTAACTTTTTAGTCACAAAAATAATATTTTAGCAACAATTTTTTTTATTTTCCCAAGGGTAGCAGGAGAAATTGGACCCAAAAAGTTGTTGTCCAATTTGTCCTGAGTACGCTGATACCCATTATGTGGGGGGGAACCACTGTTTGGGCACATGGCAGGGCTCAGAAGGGAAGGAGCCCCGCTTGACTTTTTCAACCTAAAATTGGCTGGAATTGAGATCGGACGCCATGTCGCGTTTGACGAGCGTCTGATGTGCCTAAACAGTGGAAACCCCCACAAATGACCCCATTTTGGAAACTAGACCCCCTAAGGAACTTATCTAGATGTGTGGTGAGCATTTTGAACCCCCATGGGCTTCACAGAAGTTTATAACGCCCCGGCGTGAGAATAAAAAGTCATTTTTTCCACAAACATGATCATTTAGTCCCCAATATTTTGTTTTCCCAAGGGTAACAGGAGAAATTGGACCCCAAAGGTTGTTGCCAAATTTGTCCCGAGTACGCTGATACCCAATATGTGGGGGGGGAACCACTGTTTGGGCACATGGCAGGGCTCAGAAAGGAAGGAGCCCCGCTTGACTTTTTCAACCTAAAATTGGCTGGAATTGAGATCGGACGCCATGTCTCGTTTGACGAGCGTCTGATGTGCCTAAACAGTGGAAACCCCCCACAAGTGACCCTATTTTGGAAACTAGACCCCCTAAGGAACTTATCTAGATGTGTGGTGACCACTTTGAACCCCCAAGTGTTTCTCTAAAGATTATAATGCCCGGGCGTGAAAATATAAAATCCTGTTTTGTTCCCACATAAATGATCATTTAGTCCCCAATTTTTAAATTTCCCAAGAGTAAAAGGAGAAATTGGACCCCAAAAGTTGTTGTCCAATTTGTCCTGAGTACCCTGATACCCCACATGTGGGAGAAAACTACTGTTTGGGCACACGTCAGGGCTCGAAAGGGAAGTAATGACGTTTTGGAAAGCAGACTTTGATGGAATGGTCTGCGGGCGTCATGTTCCATTTGCAGAGCCCTTGATGTTCCTAAACAGTAGAAACCCCCCATAAGTGTCCCCATTTTGGAAACTAGACCCCCTAAGGAACTTATCTAGATGTGTGGTGAGCACTTTGAACCCCCAAGTGTTTCACTAAAGATTATAATGCCCGGGCGTGAAAATATAAAATTCTGTTTTGTTCCCACATAAATGATCATTTAGTCCCCAATTTTTTAATTTTCCCAAGAGTAACAGGAGAAATTGGACCCCAAAAGTCATTGTCCAATTTGTCCTGGGTACTCTGGTACCCCACATGTGGGGAAAAAACTGTTCAGGCACACGTTGGGGCTCGAAAGGGAAGTAGTGTTGTTTTGGAATGCAGACTTTGATGGTCTGATTGCGTCATGTTCCGTTTGCAGAGCCCCTGATGTACCTAAACAGGAAAAAAACCCACATGTGACATCATTTTGGATACTAGACCCCCAAAGAACAAATCTAGATGTGCCCCCAACTAATCTAATGTAAATTAGTAGTGCATGGAGGTGTGGTACAATTTGAAGCAATCCTTCATACACAGGCCAGGTTTTTCGGGGCAGGTGTCGCATTGATAAGTGGTGTCCCTGCGTATTCCTTTTTTGTAACACACTCGACACCTTTTTTGCGGCTTACCTTTTCTTGGGGTTGGCGGAACCACCCCCGGAAAATGCTGACCTGGGACAATACAAGCACCTTCAGTTACAGAAGTACTGGGCCCGCTCCTTCCTGAGCGCCAAACATCAGGGCCTTAACCACTACCTCCTGGAACTAAAGGTACGACGTATCGCTAGGGCATGTACATTGTGACAGCAGGAATGCGTTGAGCATTGCCATTTGGACGATGTCCACGGCCAGCTTTTTATACCACACCTTGGCCTTCCTCAATGCATTGTACGGTTGGAGGAGTTGATCGGAGAGATCAACGCCCCCCATGTTTTTGTTGTACCCCACTACACATGTCGGTTTGCGGACCTGTGTAGAGGTACCCTGTACAGTGCAGCGGGTACTGCCATCACCGTGTATGGTGGTCAAGAGATGGACATCTCTCTTGTCCTTGTACTTGACCACCAGCAGGTGGTCGCTACATTGGACTCTGCTCTCACCTTTTCGGAGCATCTGCCCAAGTAGCGTCTTCGGGAGGCCTCTCTGATTTTTGCGGACAGTACCGCAGGCTGCGGTACGTCTCTCAGAGAGGGATTTGTAGAGTGGGATGCTGGTATAAAAGTTATCAGTGTAGAGGTGATAACCTTTATCCAGCAGTGGGTGTACCAAATCCCACACAATTTTCCCACTCACTCCCAGGAAAGGAGGACACTCAGGGGGTTCAATCCGGGTGTCTTTCCCTTCGTAAACTCTAAACTTGTGGATGTACCCTGAGGTACTCTCACACAACTTATAGTTTGATTCCGTACCTGGCCCTCTTACTGGGCAGGTATTGACGGAATCACAGCCTTCCCTTGAAGTGAACCAAGGACTCATCCACGCAGATGTCCCTTTGGGGCACGTACACTTCAGCAAACTTTTTGTTGAAGTGTTCGATGACCGGCCGAATTTTGAAAAGATGGTCAAAGTTGGGGTCATCTCGTGCGGGACACTGTGCATTATCAGTATTATGCAGAAACTTGTGGATGGCCTCAAAACGCATCCGGGCCATGACCATTCGGAACACTGGAGTGTTGTATAAAATATCAACACTCCAATATTGCTGAATTTCTGGCTTCTTCAGTATCCCCATATGGAGGACCAGGCCCCAAAACTGCGTCATTTCAACTGCGTCTACAGAAGACCAGTTTGAAAATGTTGAACGCGGGTTTTGCTCCAAAAATTGACGAGCATACAAATTAGTTTGCTCCACCATGAGGTTAACAAAATCCTCAGAGAAAAAGACTTTGAAAAAGTAAATTTCTGTGAGGCCGGTGGTGTCAAACTTGATTCCTGATTCTGCCACAAAATCAGGAATCAGTGGCTCGTAATTTTCGGGGGGCGAGGTCCATACGAGGAGCACTGGGTCAGCTGCGGGCATGGTGGGCGCTGCCTCATCTTCTGTCCTGGAGCGTCTGCGTGGCGGTTCCGCAGGACCCGAGGAGGAAGATGAGGAGGGGGAAGAGGAAGAATCATAGAATCGTAGAGTTGGAAGGGACCTCCTGGGCCATCTGGTCAAATCCCCTGCTCAAAGCAGGATTCGCTAAATCATCCCAGTCAGATGTCTGTCCAGCCTCTCTTTGAAGACTTCCATTGAAGGAGAACTCGCCACTTCTCGTGGCAGTCTGTTTCACTCATTGATCACTCTGTCAAAAAGTTTTTTCTAACATCTAATCTGTATCTCCTCCCATTCAGTTTCATCCCATTGCTTTTCTGTAAAGAAAAAGCTGTGGAAAAAAGTCTAAAACAGCAGGCCCTAGCTGATAAGTGTCACTTATCAATACTAGGCTGCTTGATGTGCGCACGGGGTGGCGCCAAGGGGGGGGGGGTGGAAAAAAAAAAAGTAAAACGGCAGGCACAAACTCTGATAAGTGAACTGTGTCACTTATCCAAGTTTTGCAGCTGCGGGACCTGTGTACGGAGGTGGCGCAAAGGGGGATAAGGAAAGAAAAGCGAGCACGAGTGTTGATCGGTGAACTGCGTCACCAATCAACGCTCGGCGGCTGCGCACGGAGGTGGCGCAAAAGTGGGGTGGATGGGGGTAAAAATAGGGGGAAGGGGGTGGATGAAGAGAGATTGGGCAGGGATCAGTTAGGGTTGTAGTTAAGTGGCACAAAGGGGGGTGAAAAAAATGAAAAACGGCAGGCACAAGCTGAAACAATGAGAAACGCTGCGATTGGCTGTTCAGAATTGAACAGCCAATCACAGCGCTCTGAATGCCGGGGGGGGGCGGGATTGCAGCCCGGGATACCGACGCCATCTTCAGTAAGGTGAGATGGCGTCGGAATTTTAATGCGATCACTGCGACTTAAGTCGCGGTATCGCATTAAAGGGCCCGACGTATTATCCCGTCCACGGTCATACGGGCCCGGGTACCGTGGACGGGATAGTACGTCGGATGTCAGGAAGGGGTTAAACAAAACAATTCAGATGCAGTTGAAGTTCAGACTTTTAGCTTTCATTTTAGGGTATCCACATTAAAATTGGATGAAGGGTTTAGGAGTTTCAGTTCCTTAACATGTGCCACCCTGTTTTTAAAGGGACCATCAGTAATTGGACAATTGACTCCAAGGCTATTTCATGGACAGGTGTGGGCAATCCCTTCGTTATGTCATTCTCAATTAAGCAGATAAAAGGCCTGGAGTTGATTTAAGGTGTGGTGCTTACATTTGGAAGGTTTTGCTGTGAAGGAAACATGCGGTCAAAGGAGCTCTCCATGCAGGTGAAACAAGCCATCCATAAGCTGCAAAACAGAAAAAACCCATCCGAGAAATTGCTACAACATTAGGCGTGGCAAAATCTACAGTTTGGTACATCCTGAGAAAGAAAGAAAGCACTGGTGAACTTATCAATGCAAAAAGACCTGGGCGCCCACGGAAGACAACAGTGGTGGATGATCGCAGAATAATCTCTATGGTGAAGAGAAACCCCTTCACAACAGCCAGCCAAGTGAACAACACTCTCCAGGAGGTAGGCGTATCAATATCCAAATCTACCATAAAGAGAAGACTGCATGAAAGTAAATACAGAGGGTTCACTGCACGGTGCAAGCCACTCATAAGCATCAAGAATAAAAAGGCTAAAGTGGACTTTGCTAAAAACATCTAAAAAAGCCAGCACAGTTCTGGAAGAACATTCTTTGGACAGATGAAACCAAGATCAACCTCTACCAGAATGATGGAAAGAGAAAAGTATGGTGAAGGCATGGTACAGCTCATGATCCAAAGCATACATCATCTGTAAAACACGGCAGAGGCAGTGTGATGGCTTGGGCATACATGGCTGCCAGTGGCACTGGGTCACTAGTGTTTATTGATGATGTGACACAGGACAGAAGCAGCCGAATGAATTCTGAGGTATTCAGAGCCATACTGTGTGCTCAGATCCAGTCAAATGCAGCCAAACTGATTGGTCGTCGCTTCATACTACAGATGGACAATGACCCAAAACATAAAGCCAAAGCAACCCAGGAGTTTATTAAAGCAAAGAAGTGGAATATTCTTGAATGGCCAAGTCAGTCACCTGATCTCAACCCAATTGAGCATGCATTTCACTTGTGAAAGACTAAACTTCAGACAGAAAGGCCCACAAACAAACAGCAACTGAAAACAACCGCAGTGAAGGCCTGGCAGAGCATCAAAAAGGAGGAAACAGCGTCTGGTGATGTCCATGAGTTCAAGACTTCAGGCAGTCATTGCCAACAAAGGGTTTTCAACCAAGTACTAGAAATGAACATTTTATTTACAATTATTTAATCTGTCCAATTACTTTTGGTCCCTTTAAAAACGGTGGCACATGTTAAGGAGCTGAAACTCCTAAACCTTTCATCCAATTTTAATGTGGATACTCTCAAATGAAAGCTGAAAGTCTGAACTTCAACTGCATCTGAATTGTTTTGTTTAAAATTCATTGTGGTAACGTCTAGAACCAAAATTAGAAAAATGTTGTCTCTGTCCAAATATATATGGACCTAACTGTAGGTTTCATAACAGGTCATCTGATTGAACCAGGAGATTTCTTAAAATCATAAACAACATTAAATCCACAAACCTCCCTTCCATCCTCCTCTCCTTGGACACTGAAAAAGCATTTGCCAGACTAAAATGGACAAACTTCAAACTGACACTTTCCAAATTTGGGCACTGTGACCAAATCATGTCCTCGATCTAGCTACTTTACTCTTTCCCGAGAGCTAAGGTCTATGCAAACAACCACCTTTCAAACTCCATCCAGATATCTAATGGCACCAGACAGGGCTGCCTCTCTCTCCCCCCTGGCTCTCGAACCCTTGGCTCAATCTAGAGGGTGGGCCATTTATATAGATACACCTAAATAAAATGGGAATGGTTGGTGATATCAACTTCCCGTTTGTGGCACATTAGTACATGGGAGGGGGGAACTTTTCAAGATGGGTGGTGACCATGGCAGCCATTTTGAAGTTGGCCATTTTGGATCCAACTTTATTTTTTCCAATGGGAAGAGGGTCATGTGACACATCAAACGTATTGAGAATTTCACAAGAAAAACAATGGTGTGCTTGGTTTTAACAAATTTATTCTTTCATGAGTTATTTACAAGTTTATGACCACTTATAAAATGTGTTGAAAGTGCTGCCCATTGTGTTGGATTGTGAATGCAACCCTCTTCTCCCACGTATATTTGTGCGACATTTCCTAATGAAGTCGCTTAGACTTTGAAACACGTTGAATTAACCACCATTCTTATGTGATATACGTCTGGACCTACAATTATTCAGCAGCGCAGACTATGTCCACATTAACCCATTCATTCATAATAGGAACGATGCAGATCTTAGTGAACCTTTTTCCGCAAAGTGATACTTCTATTACTCCCATACTTTCATGCTCCTCCATGAATCCTATTTTAAAGTCACGGACAGGTGGTACTTCACTCCCGTTAGGCTAGTTCATTTTAATAGTAACAGCTCTTCTCTTTGCTGGAGAAATTGCGGCCAATCAGGCACTCCCATATATTTTGGAGCTGTCCTAAAATCAAGAGGCTTTGGACCCAGATTTCTTCACAGATCTCAAAACTGTTAATCGATTTACTCAATCACTCCACAAATGGCTCTCCTTTCTAATGGTTTTAGTGCTACGGGGTTGGTGCAAGTGCAACAGATAGGCAGGGACCACAGAAAGTTCAAAATAAATGGTGTCTATTTTCAGAACTCATGCATAGAAGTAATATCCTCCGGATCACAGCCAGGTTTCAATAAACGCAATCAAGAACTCAAAACCTGTTGCCGCTGACAATGGCTAGCTGTGTCTTTGGGTGCGTCAACTGCCTTGTGTTCCCTGGCTCTGTGTTAGTTCCACACCTGCTCTGCAGCTTGCAAACTACAAAATGACACATCCAAGATAAAAACTGAGATTTAAATGAAATCGTGGCCATAGAGCCACTTCCAAAACCCAGAGTGGAGAGAGGGATTCGCCCCACTACCAAACCTGCAAATCCCTCTTAAAAAAAAAAAAAAAAAAAATAGCTGTTAACAGGCTTTCCTAAAAATCTGACTGAGTCACTACTTGGACTCAATCCACTCTTATTTTGCCTTGTGACTCACAGGCGTCCTGCTGTAACACAAGGCACTCCAGCGGGTTTAACAGGATTCAGCCCGCATCCTAGGGGACACATCGACCCTCGCAAATGATCCCCTTTCACTGTGTCAGGATTCGAACCTTGCAGATGTTGGGTCAGCAAAAGGAAATTATTGAGTTGCAGAGGCAACTTCTGGATTTGCGCAACTCTGGCCCGGAATCAAACGCACGCATGCCGCTGCCCGCAAAGTTCAACAGGGATCGTTATCACGATCGTGGATTCCTAAAACAATGACATATCTATTTCCAGATGCATCCTTTTCAGTTTACCAATGATAGGAAGAGAGTTCTGTTTACCAATAATCTCCTGACTGATGAGGCTCTTGCATGGCCCTCACCTTATGTGGAGAAGAACTCTGACCTCCTAAATGACTTAGTCTCTTTCATCACTGCTGTGGACCAAGTGTTTGATGAACCAAACCATGCTACAGCTGAAACCAAATTGCATAACCTATGTCAAGGGCGTCGCTCTGCAGCTGAATATACCTCCGAATGCCGCTACTGGGTGGCAGACACCACACGGAATTTGGCTGCACAGAGGAGTCAATTTCGCCAAGGATTATGAGAGCTAATCAAAGATGAACTTGCAAGAGTTGAGACCCCTGATAATTTGGAGGACTCACTGAACAAAGAGTCGAAAGGCTGTGAGTGTTTGGAAACACCCCTAACTACTCCTTTATCAATCAGCATTAAAAAAAAAAACACAGGAAAAGGAAACTGTCCTGAACCTATGTAAATCGATGTAATACATAAACCTCTCTCTGCAGTAGAGAAGGTGAGGTGGGGTACAGGGAATCTGACTCTAATGTGGGTCACTGGACATTTTGCCATTAACTGTCCTAGTAAAAGGACTATAGCCTTCACAAATGCCAGGGCTGAAAGGGATTTAGACCTCTAAATGGACAGATCCAGTTCTGAAGACCATCTTGCCCGTAATGCAAGATAAAAGCAAGAACAATCACCACCATCTCACTTTGTCGTTCCCATACAGTTCATAAATGGAAGCTAAAAATACAATTCTCTGCCATGTTAGATTCTGGAGCAGGAGGGAATTTCATGGACTTACAATTCACATTTGACAATAAAATTGCAAGTAGGACTAAATCCATGCCTATCGATATGGAAACAGTGGATGAAATCACCTTTATCGTCTGAACATGTTACTCAGGAGACAATTGAACTGGAAATCTGTATGGAGCCGAATCATCATGAAGTGGTTAGTTTTCATTTTATTTCATCTCCTAAATTTCCAAAATTCTAGGAAATCCCTGGTTTTCAATTCATAACCCATCTATCAACTGGGCATCAAGGACCATTACCTTTACCTCTGAGTACTGTAAGAAAAATTGCCATGCAAATGTATCTGCTTCCAAACAAACTCAAATTTGTGAGATTTCTCATCAGAGTGATGATAAACTACCACCGCAGTACCAGCAGTTCAGTGAAGTTTGCAGTAAGAAGAAAGCCGATCAACTGCCTCCTCATTGTCCTCATGACAGTCCCATTGAATTACTTCCTGGAGCATCAATTCCATTTGGGCGCATTACAATCTTTTTGAGCAAGAATTAAAAGTATTAAAGGAATACCTAGATGAAAATTTAGAGAAAGACTTTATTGAACTTTCTTCGCAAGCTGGAGGACCCTTATTTTTTGTAGAAAAGAAAGACTCAACCCTGCAGCCAGAGATATTGATTATAGAGACATCAAAAAAATTACCATAAAGAATTGCTACCCACACCCCTTAATCCCTGACTTGCTGGAGAGACTTCGTTCTGCCAGACTTTTTACCAAACTCGATCTAAGAGGGGCTTATAATCTCATACGAATCCGCCCAGGAGATGAATGGGAAGACTGCCTTTAGAACTCAATATGGACATTTTGAATATCTGGTTATGCCTTTCGGCCTTAGCAACGCCCCTGGCCACCTTTCAGCACTTCAACAATTATGTTTTTCGAGATTTTTTGGATCAATTTGCTGTTGTTTATCTAAATGACATTCTTATATTTTCAGATATCCTGGAGGAGCATCGCAGACATGTACAGTTAAGCTTGGAACGTCTACTAGAAAACAGTCTCTATTTTAAACTCATAAAATGTGAATTCGAACAAACCAGAACTCAATTTCTGGGATATATCATCTCCCCTGAAAAAGTCTGAGCATGGATCTCAGTAAAATCAGAGTGGAAGTTGATTGGCCTACCCCAACAAATCTAAAAGACATCCAGCACTTTATAGGACTTGCAAATTTCTAGAGAAGATTCATTAAAAACTTTTCAAATATTATTTTACCAATTACTTCATTCACAAAGAAAACCAAAGTGTTTTTTTGGTCCCCAGAGGCACAGGTGGCTTTTGACAAAATAAAGACTCTTTACTTCTGCACCATTACTAGTCCATCCAAATCCTGAACTGCTGCTTGTTGTTGATGTATACGCCTCAGACACATGTCAGCTGCAGAAAGGAACTATGGCATTGGGAATAAGGAACTGTTAGCCATTAAAGTTGCCTTTTCCGAATGGAGACATCTTTTGGAAAGGGCCAATCATCTGGTGACCGTTCTTACTGACCACAAAAATTTAGAATTTATCCGTACAGCTAAGAGGCTATCTGCAAGACAAGCACGGTGGGGGGCCTTATTTTTCTCCAGGTTTAATTTTATAATTTCTTATCGGCCTGGTTCAAGAAATGGCAAGGCTGATGCTCTGTCCAGAATTTTTGTTGAACCTGGACCACAGGAGAGGTCTAGCACTGACTGTACCATTCTACATCCCAAAAATTTTTTTGAGGATACTGTACTCCAAAGATTTTTTGACGAAAATTGAAGAGGGATACTAAACAGACTTCTTTCTTAACCATCCTTCTAAAGACATTGATTTTTCCATTAAGGAGGGATTTTGGATGCAGAACCACCAAATATATGTCCCTGAATCTGCTTGACTTGAAGTCCTCAAACGTGTCCATGATTCTAAACTTGTAGGATACTCTGGAGTAATGAAAACACAAGAACTACTACTTTGTTCTTTTTGGTGGCCTAATTGTAGGAGCATTGTGAGAAAATATGTTTCTTCCTGTTTAACATGTGCATGGAACAAGACGCCATGGTCTTCTCCTCTAGGACTTAATCAACCTCTTCCAGTTCCATCTAGACCTTGGGGATCAATCTCAATGAATTTGATAGTGGACCTTCCTCCCTCAAAAGAAATGACTGTTATCCTTGTTGTGGTGGATCGGCTCACAAAGCTGGCCCATTTTATTCTGACTAAAGGAATTCCTATCGCTGAACAAATTGCAGAATTAGTGGTCAAAAAGGTATTCAGGCTGCATGGAATTCCTGACAATTTCCTGACAATGGTGTTCAGTTTACATCAAGATTTTGGAAAACCTTCGGTACAGCGTTAGGAGTTACTGTCAATTTGTCTACTGCCTTCCATCAACAATCTAATGGACAGACTGAAAGAACTAACCAACCCCTTGAACAATACCGGTACTGTTTTATTTCTTACCTACAGAATGACTGGGTGGATTATCTACCAACAGCAAAATTTGCATATAATAACTCCAAATACAGTTCTATATCCCACAGCCTATTTTTTGCTAACTATGTCTTGCATCCAGTATTTATTCCTAATCTTCCATTCAACTCAGTTCCTGCTGTTACATACAGACTTAGAGAGTTGCCGAATGCCCTAAAAGAACTGAGATGTTGCAAAAGGCCCAAGAATATTATAAAGAAACAGCAGATAAACGTCACAAAGCCCCTCCTATCTTTCAAGTCGGTGACAAGGTTTGGCTGCCAAAAATCTGAAGACAAACATTCATAGGAACTTTTCAAATTTCTGCACAAATTAACCCAGTTGCTTTCTGTTTAAAACTTCCTAGCATCCTGAAAATTCACCCTGTGTTCCATGTGTCCTTACTCAAGATATTCAATGAGAGCAATTTTCCAGGAAGAACTCAGCCACCTTCTCCACCAGAAAAAGTCCATGGTGAAGAAGAGTACATCGTCAATGAAATTATGAACTCTAGAAAATTTAAAGGGAGACTACAATAGTTGGTACAATGGAGGGGTTATGGACCAGAAGATAATTCATGGGAGTTGGAGGGCAATGTCCATGCACCCAGACTTACATGAGCTTTTCATTTGAGACATCAAGAGAAGACCGTCCCTGAGATGTCCAGAGGCCATCCTGGAAGAAGGGGAGTACTGTCAGGATTCGTGCCTAGCAGCTCCTGTGCACCACTCGGCAGTTCTTCTTTCTGAGCTATTCAGCATGATGGACAGTTCCGTGCTTAGCCAAATACTTGAACCTATGTTGTTGCTGATGTCTCCACCCTGATTTTCCTGTTGGTTACCACCCCAAGTTCCTGATTGGCTCATTCTGATTGCACACCCTATTTAAACCTGGCCTTGCTCTCAGTTCCTTCCAAGATTATTGAGCTACTTGCCTTTAGTCAAGATTCCTTCCACCTGCTATTCCTTCAAAAGACACTGCTTCTGACAGCCCTTCTGCCTTTGGATCGGAGACCTCGCGGCGTGACGCGGGGTCCAGATCGCTGCCATGGTAACCCGATGTTGCCACGACAACATCCGGGGTTTACCAGAGCTAAGAAACTTCCTGGTCATGCGCAGTGCATGATCAGGAAGTCTCTCAGTCTCAGTGCACTAAATGCAGCGCTGATAGCTTCTCTAGCATGCATATGCTGCTTCATCTGCATGCTATAGAAGCGATAAGCCTGCAAAAAATTATTGTCCCATAGGGGGACAAAGTAAAAAAGTCAGAAAAAAGTAAAAACAATTTTTTAAATAATTGTAAAAAAAAAAAAAAAAAAAAAAAATCAATATATATCCTATCACTAAATAAATATTTGCATGAAAAAAAATCTAAACAATAAAAGTACACGTTTAGTATCGCCGCGTTCGTAATGACCTGACCTATAAAACTGTGCCACTAGTTAACCCCTTTAGTGAACACCACAAAAAACAAGGCAAAAACAATGCTTTATCATCATACCGCCAAACAAAAAGTGGAACAATACGCGATCAAAAAGCCGGATATATATATATATATATATATATATATATATAAACACGGTACCGCTGAAAACGTAATCTTGTCCCGCAAAAAATACAGCTCCATCACCGGAAAAATAAAGTTATAGCTCTCAAAATAAAGCGATGCAAATTTTTTTTTTTTTATAGAAAATTGTTTTTATTGTATAAAAGCACCAAATCATAAAAAATGATATAAATGAGGTATTGCTGTAATCGTACTAACTCAGAGAATAAAACTGCCTTATAAATTTTACCACACACGAAACGGTATAAACGCCCTACCCAAAAGAAATTCATGAATTACTGGTTTTCTTTCTTTCTGCCTCTCAAAAATCGGAATACAAAGCGATAAAAAATGTAATGTGCCTGAAAATGGTACCAAAAAAAATTAACTCGTCCCACACAAAACAAGACCTCACATGACTCTGTGAGCCAAAATATAGAAAAATTATAGCTCTTAAAATGTGGTGATGCAAAAACTATTTTTTGCAATAAAAAGCATCTTTTAGTGTGTGATAGCAGTCAAACATAAAAACCCGCTATAATGCCTCTTTCACACGTCCTGATATTTCCGTACTGGAGATGTCAGTGTCCATGTGTGTAATACTTGCAGCACTTGTGTGGCATGCTTGTGCAGCATCAGTTCCACAAGGACGGGCGCCAGTGAAGAAGCGTTACAGTAAGTGATGTTCCCCGGCGCCGCGTGTTCTCATCATTCTGTCCTGCTCTGATGGTAATCGGCGCAAGCAGGGGACAATGACGAGAGTTTCATTTAAGTAATAAAAGAAACAGCAAGCGGTGGCTCATGGGACTATTACTCCCATCAGCCTACCCCCCTGCAGGCTGGTAAGGGGCCATGGATATTGACCCCCCCAGCCTAAAAATAGCAGCCCGCAAATGCCCAGAAAAGGCACATCTATTAGATGCGTCAATTCTGGCACTTTGCGCGACTTTTCCAACTTTCCCTGTAGTCGTGTCAAGTGGGATTCATATTTGTGGGGCTGATGTCAACTTTGTATTGACCGGTGACCTCAAACCCACAACCAGCTTACCAGACTGAGAATACTAGCTCTCAGCTGTGAGTATTGTCTGGCTGGTTATCAAAAATAGGAGGGAACCCGCGCCATTTTTTTAAATTACCGTATTTATTTACAGTGCAGGAGCGGCAGATGAATACTCCCATCTGCTGCTCCTGTTATTTGCAGCAGCAGGGGTAGGCTGATGGGAGTAATAGTCCCATCAGCTGCCGCCTGCTGTCTTTTATTACTTAAACGTAACTCATCATCCTCCCCTGCTTGCGTCGATAGCCAGCAGAGCAGGGGAGAATTATTAAAGCCATGTCCAGCACCCGGCGCCAGGGAACAGCACTTACTGTAATGCTTCTTCCCCAGCGCCGATGCATGTCACATGGATGACATCCATGTGTGTTATGCGTATGCACGTATGCTGGATGTTTTGTGGCCCATAATGACATTAAAAAACGGACAAGTAAGCGTGTTTTGCACACGGACACAAGGTCCGTGGAAACACACTGACATGTGCACAGACCCATTCACTTGCAAATAGTGCTCCGTTCCTGCAGAGTCTCTCTGCATGGCTAAGTAGCATTGTACAGCCACATAGGAGGTATTGCCACGTTCAGTAGAAATTTTGGGACAAATTTTGTTGCCATTTTTACCCACTTAGTATGTGAAAATGTAAAATCTTTGACAAACAAAATTTTGGTTGTAAAGGTGGTAAAAATGTAGTTATTTTGTACCCACTGCCCAATGGTACAAAGATCTGTGAAACACCCATGGTGTCAATATGATCACTGCACCCCTAGATGAATTCAATGAGAGGTGTAGTTCATAAAATGGGGTTACTTACTGGGGGATTCTGCTGTTTGGGCATCTCACGTGCTCTCCCAGTGGGTAATGGCACCTGCAAACTATAACAGTAATATCTGGCGCTCCTTCCCTTCTGAGCTCTGCCATGCACCCACTCAAACAGTGGTATACCCCACATATGGGGTATCCGCATACTCAGGACAATTTTCACAATAACTTTTGGGGTCCAATTTCTTCTGTTGCTTTTGGGAAAATAAAAAATTGGGGCGAAAAGAAAGATGTTTTATTTTTACGGCTCTAAGTTAATAAACTTCTGTGAAGCACTTGGGGATTCAAAGTGCTCACCACACATCTAGATAAGTTCCTTAGGGGGTCTAGTTTCCAAAATGGTGTCACTTGTGGGGGGTTTCCACTGTTTAGGCACATCAGGTGCTCTCCAAACGCGACATGGCGTCCGATCTTAATTCCAGCCAATTTTGCGTTGAAAAAGTAAAACGGCGCTCCTTCCCTTCCGAGCTCTGCCATATGCCCAAACAGTGGTTTACCCCCACATATGGGGTATCAGCGTACTCAGGAGAAATTGCACAACTTTTGGGGTCCAACTTCTCCTGTTACCCTTGGGAAAATAAAAAAAAATGGATCTGAAGTAAATTTTTGGTGAAAAAAGTTAAATGTACATTTTTTTAAACATTCTAAAAATTCCTTTGAAGCACCTGAAGGGTTAATAAAACTTCTTGAATGTGGTTTTGAGCACATTCACGGATGCAGTTTTTAGATTGGTGTCACTTTTGGGTATTTTCTGTCAAAGACCCCTCAATGTGACTTCATATGTAATGTGGTCCCTAAAAAAATAGTATTGTAAAAATGAGAAATCGCTTTTAACCCTTATAACTTCATAACAAAAAAAATTATCTGATTTAAGGTGATGAAAATTGAAAGTTGGAAAATTGCGAAATTTCATAATTTGCCAAATTTCCATTTTTTTCACAAATAAATGCAAGTCATATCAAAGAAATCTTGCCACTATCATTAAGAGAGCACTCAATTGTTCAGTTTGTCTGATTTTTCTCTTTATAGGTATTTTTTTTTTAATAAAATGTTCTTTTATTCTATAAACTACTGACAACAGGTCTCCGAATTTCCAAGCAATAGGTTTTTTTATTTCTTTTTTTTAAAAAAAAAAAAAAAGAGAAATGGTCAAAATTAAAGAAACAGTGCTTTCAGACCTCAAATAATGCTAAGAAAACAAGTTCATAATCATTTAGAAACAACAATACTAATGTTTTAACTCAGGAAAATTTCAGAAATCAACATTTTGTGGAATAACCATGATTTTTCATCACAACTTTCATGCGTCTTAGCATGCTTTCCACCAGTCTTTCACACTGCTCCTCACGCAAAAATTAAAGCAGTAGTTTTTTTAATATCCAATGGCTGGATATCCTTAAGGGCAAAAATGTCCAGGAAGGATGGGAAATCTTGAAAAATGAAAATTCTCAAAGCACAATTGTTATCAATTCCGAAAAGAGGGAAGAATAGGAAGCATTTAAGGAAACCAGGATGGATGAACACAGAACTTAAGCACATGCTAAAAAGGAAGAAAGAAATGTTTATAAAATGGAAAGAGGGAGGCATATCTAAAGAAGAATATAATGCTGTCTGCAGAGCTTGCAGGGCACAAATCAGATTATCTAAAGCTGACAATGAATTGAGGCTTGCAAGAGACGTCCAAAGCAATAATAAAGGATTTGGGGGATATGTCAAAAGTAAAAGAAAAGTCAAAGATGTTATAGGATTTTTACAGGATGAAAATGATGAAATGGTAAGACAGAATGTTGAGAAGGCTGAACTTTTAAATTCCTATTTTGAATCTGTTTTCTCTCAGAAAGGAAATGTAACGTCAACTGTTCTTCACTGTCCTATTAAGGGAATAGAAGAATCTAGGATATCTATAAACATAAATATAGTGAGGAAACACTTAGCTAACCTAAATGAATTCAAGTCTCCAGGTCCAGATGAATTACACCTCAGGAGTACTGAAGGAGATGGCAGAAGAAATTGTTGAACCCCTCTCCATAATCTTTGAAAATTCTTGGAGAACAGGAAAAGTCCCAGAAGACTGGAGAAGAGCAAATGTTGTTCCTATCTTCAAAAAGGGGAAGAAGGTGGACCCAGGCAACTATAGGCCGGTTAGTCTGACTTCTATACCAGGAAAGATCTTTGAACAAATTATTAAACATGTATGTAAGTTCCTGGATAAGAATCAAGTGATTAAACAGAGTCAGCATGGGTTTGTAACTAATAAGTCATGTCAGACTAACTTAATTTCCTTCTATGACAGAATCACTGATTGGGTGGATCAGGGAAATGCAGTAGATATAGTATATCTTGACTTCAGCAAAGCATTTGACAAAGTATCTCACACAATCTTTACTGAAAAAATGGCTAAGTATGGAATAGACAAGGCAACTGTTAGGTGGATTCATAACTGGCTTAGTGATCGAACCCAAAGAGTGGTCGTAAATGGCTGCACATCCAGGTGGAAGAATGTCTCAAGTGGGGTACCACAGGGCTCTGTCCTGGGCCCTGTATTGTTCAACATATTTATCAACGATTTAGATGAAGGAATTGAGGGTAAACTGATTAAATTTGCTGATGACACAAAGCTAGGAGGGATTGCTAATACTAGAGAAGAGAGAGAGGGGATTCAAAAAGATATAAATAAACTGGAGCAGTGGGCAGAAACTAACAGATTGGTTTTTAACAGGGAAAAATGCAAAGTACTACATCTGGGCAATAAAAATGATAAAAGCATATACAGAATGGGAGGAATAGGTCTAAGCAATGTGAAAAAGACTTGGGTATACTAATTGATCACAGACTGAATATGAGTCAACAGTGTGATGCAGCAGCAAAAAAGGCAAATGAAATTCTAGGATGTATTAACAGAAGCATACAGTCTAGATCACTTGAAGTCATTATTGGCCTCTACTACTCTTTGGTCAGACCTCATCTGGAATATTGTGTCCAGTTTTGGGCGCCACATTTTAAAAAAAGACATCAACAAACTGGAGCAAGTTCAGAAAAGAGAGACCAGAATGGTGACCAGTCTGCAAACCATGTCTTATTAGGAAAGGTTGCAGGATTTGGGAATGTTTAGCTTGCAGAAGAGAAGACAGAGGAGACTTAATAGCGGTCTACAAATATCTGAAGTGCTGTCACATTGTGGAAGGATCATCTTTATTCTTATATGCACAAGGAAAGACTAGAAGCAATGGGATGAAACTGAATGGGAGGAGACACAGATTAGATATTAGAAAAGCCTTTTTGACAGTTAGAGTGATCAATGAGTGGAACAGGCTGCCACGAGAGGTGGCGAGTTCTCCTTCAATTGAAGTCTTCAAACAGAGGCTGGACAGACATCTGTCTGGGATGATTTAGCGAATCTTGCTTTGAGCAGTGGGTTGGACCAGATGGCCCACGAGGTCCCTTCCAACGCTACGATTCTATGATTTGATGGCTTGTGACTATCCATCATCCTCTTAATTACATTCCAGAGGCCTTCAATGGGGTTGAGGTCTGGAGATTGGGCTGGCAATGACAGGGTTTTGATGTGGTGGTCTCAATTTTTGCCAGAGCTGTATGTCATGATAAAACAATGTCAGAATCACCGGGATTCATGGAAGCATTCCAGAGTTATGACCTCATAAAGGGACAGTGGTCAGAATTGTGAAAAATTGGCCTGGTCATTAACATGCAAACCACCCTTGGGGGTAAAGGGGTTACACTTGTGGGGTTAAAGCCCACTTAATAGCCAGGCACTCCTTCTCCACTATGCTATAATTCTTCTCAGCCGGGGGGGGGGGGGGGGAGGCCAGCGCATCACAGCAATGGATGTGCGGGCCTCTGGACCCTCACAAATTGCTGGCGGAGCACCCCGCACCATAGCCGCACCAACCTGGGTAGGGATTTGCCGGAGGCCACCGCACCTGAATGGGATGGAAGTCATATCGCCAGACCACCGAACACCTCCTGTGACCACGCTCCACCAGCACTGCCGATCCCCCCTCGTAAGCTGAATTCAGACTGTAAGATGGACCCCCGTTTGACACACTAATTTTTTTCCCTATTTTCCTTCTGAAAATTTGGGGTGCATCTTAAGGTCCGGTGCTTCTTATAGTCTGAAAAATACGGTACTTATCTGTCCTACTGATTTATGCAAAGATTATTTTATTTCTATCCTAAATTATACAGTGCATGATTCCCTATTCTTGCAAGAATTACAATATACCTAATTTTTTATTTTACAGGACAATTTTGAGAGCAAATTTACATAATTAAAAAAATGTCTAAGAAGCATCAACTGTATTTGAGCATTTCACAGTGACTCAAGATAAATTGAGCTTGTTGTGAAGGACAGTGTACCATTATCATTATTTGCACGACCAGCTTTTACAGCTCTTAATGGAGACATGGCCCACAAACTTGGTGTTTCTCTGGAAAGAGAAAGTATTAGAAAATTAGTGACTGAAAAAGCCCTTAACCAAAAGGAAGATCTTAAAAAGACTAAAGCGATGCTTTGTGGTTCCTAAAATGGATGCATGCACACGTCACAGAGTGAACAATTTTGCCATCAATGTTTGATTTGTTTGTGACAACAAAAAAATTGTTACTAAGAGGCTGGCAGTAAAAGATACTAAAGCTTATCACAGCAGCCACTTTCTCCAGATCTGAGTGGAAAAAGTTCTGCAAGATTATGAACTCAAAAAAAGAACAGGTTCGAGTTTTCGCCGACGCCATTTTGGATCCCGACGTCGTCCTCGCCGGCGACATGTTCTTGCGGCGACGCCATCTTGAGTATCGCGGGATTTCGCCGATCCAAAATAGCGTCGCCGCAGGAACATGTCGCTGGCGTGGAGGCCGTCGGGATCCAAAATGGCGTCGGCGAAATCTCGCGAGATTTCGCCGACGCCATTTTGGATCCCGACGTCCTCCACGCCGGCGACATGTTCTTGCGGCGATGTCATCTTGACTATCGCGGGATTTCGCCGATCCAAAATGGCGTCGCCGCAAGAACATGTCGCCGGCGTGGAGGACGTCTGGATCCAGGATGGCGCCGGCGGAAGATGATGTCGGGGATAGTGGATCAGCGGCGATGACGGCGTGAGTATGAGAGACGGAGTGAGAGAAAGGGTCGTATGTGGAGTGAAAGAGTGAGTGGAGATGGTGAAAGGTGAGAGGAGTGTGTGTGTTGAGGAGTGGTGTGTTGAGGGTTAACATGGAAAGAGGTGAGCGGTGACGTCACCGGTTAAAACTGGACGGAAGTTGTTACAACCGGAAGCTGCTTAGGGCATTTATTATTATAGATGTGAGGTGGTCCCTAAAAAAATGGTTTTGCAAATTGTTGTAAAAATGAGAAATCGCTGGTCAACATTTAACTCTTACAACTTCTTAACAAAAAAAAGTTATGTTTCAAAAATTGTGCTGATGTAAAGTAGACATGTGAGAAATGTATTTATTAACTATTTTGTCTGATATGACTGATTTAAGGACATAAAAATTAAAAAATTTAAAATTGCAAAATTTTCGCCAATTTTTTTTTTTCTTCACAAACGCAAGTCATATCAAAGAAATTTTTACCACCATCATGAAGTAAAATATGTCAAAAGAAAATTTCAGTAACAATGGGATCCATTGAAGCTTTCCAGAGTTATGACTTCATAAAGTGACAGCGGCCATAATAGTAAAAATTGGCCTGGTCAGGAAGGTGAAAACAGGTTTCGGGGCGAAGAGTTTAATTATTTAATTGTTTTTTTGCTATTATATTTATTGTTATATTGCCTATTTAATATACATAATTCAATATTCTCTGTTTTCCTCCTCCTTTCCCTCCTTTATTGATGATGAATCATTCATTACCCATTCCCCTTTATCCCTTCCCCTCCTCACCTATCTTAAATTTTAAAAATCTTAAAATCGTTGAAAAACAAAATAAAAACATTTTAGAAATGGTGCAAATATAAGTAGGCATCAGGAAAATGTTCTTTATTAAAGGGGTTGTCCGGGCTTTTCACATAATCTCAGTACATATCTGGGCTGCAGAATTATGAAAATAAGTAATTTACTTTCTGTCAATAGTTTGTACGGTTTTCTAGATATTCTGAACAGAACGTCCAAGGGGGGGGGGGGGTGTTATGGCAATGAAATGTGAACTAGTCGTAACCTCCTACTCTACTCCAAACATGCCCTCTGTAGCAACAACCCCACCCTCCATAGCTACAGGCCCTCCCCGTCCACATGAAGAATCGTCCTGTATTCTGGGACAGGCTGCTCCCATCAGTATTTGTGTCATTACAGCCTGCAATGACCCCGCTACCTCCTTCTCTCTCACCACTACCGGTGATATCACCTCAACCAACACCGGAACTGCTGCAACCCACCAACCTACTGTCTCCTTTCCCACCATCCTGTAGCATGTAAGCCCGAAAGGGCAGGGTCCTCTCTCTACTCTGTATCAGTCTGTCATTGTTAGTTTGTTTACTGTAAGTGATATCTGTAATTTGTATGTAACCCCCTTCTCATGTACAGCACCATGGAATCAATGGTGCTATATAAATAAATAATAATAATTAGAGACACAGTGCTCACACATACACTGCACCAAATCTGCTGCTGTGTGAAGACATCAGTGACACAGAGCTGTCTCATTCACACAGCAGAGGCTTTGTCACACAACAGATTACATCAGTGACTGCCATCCCCTGTGCAGATTAGAAGCTGCAGACCCCCATCACTGGCCATCACACAGTCTGTTCTCACTGCTGCCAGCAGCCTGGGACAGTGAGGGAAGGAATCACTGATAATGAGTTATGTATTGTAATCATGGAGTGGCCCAGAATACAGGACAATTTTCACTCCTCACTAGTTTCACTTTCCAACTTTTCAGCGTGTGTCTGGGGGAGGAGCAGCTCTCTGCACTGAGGCTGCTGGAGGGGAAGAATTCGTTACTGTGTGATGAGGGCTGCTTCATGTGGACGGGGAGGGCCTGTAGCTATGGAGGGTGGGGTTGTTGCTATAGAGGGCATGTTTGGAGTAGAGTAGGAGGTTACGACTAGTTCTCATTTCAATGCCATAACACACCCCCCCTTGGACGTTCTGTTCAGAATATCTAGAAAACCGTGCAAACTAGTGACAGAAAGTAAATTACTTATTGTCATAATTCTGCAGCCCAGATATGTACTGAGATTATGTGAAAAGCCCGGACAACCCCTTTAATGTTTTTGTGTGGTGTGAGTATCTGGATTAACCCCTTTGTGACATCGGACGTACTATTCCGCCCATGTGGCCTGGGACTTAATGCCCATGGACGGAATAGTACATCATACGCGATCAGCCACGCTCACGGGGGGAGTGCGGCTGACTGCGGCCGGGTGTCAGCTGTGAGAATCACGGACCGCTCCCGACACTTTAACTCCTGGAACACTGCAATCATTGTTCCGGAGCCGGCAGAGGAGCTAACAGCCCCTCTGCCTTTGGATTGGAGACCCCGCGGCATGACGCATGCTATTGAAGCGATTAGCCTGCACAAAATGAGTGTCCCATAGTGGGACAAAGTGTAATAAGAATGAAATAATTTTTTTTAAAAAAGAACTGTAAAAATATTAAAAAAATAACAATAAAAAAATATTTATTCTATCATTAACCCCTCAACGACCGCCAATACGCCTTTTAACGGCATTCGACGCTGTGGAAAAAGTGTATAGTGCCCCCTAGAGTCAGATTTTCTCTGGAGTCAGGGCTGCCGGGGGTAGCCGAGACCCCAGGGAACATGATTTGGGTCAGTTTTTACCAACCCTGGTTTTGCGATCGCCATTATTAACCGTATAACAGCAACCGCAAAAAAAAAAAAATGTCTGATTTGTATTTAAGGTTAGTGTTGAGATTAGGGATAGGGGTGTGTTGGGGTTAGTTTTGTGATCGCACATCAGAGGAGAGAAAAATAGGGTCCTTGATCCCCCCAGTACCTCACGGGCCCACGTGCTTCCCCCATGGGCGCCATCTTTTTCCAGGAAAAAAAATGAGAGATGCATGCGCGGTGCGCCTGCCGAAGTCTGCCGGCCGACACCCAGCAACAATAGGAAGATTTTTCCTATTGGTTCACTTTGGTCACTGTGATAGACCCCATCAGTGATCAAAATAAAAAAATAGTAAATAAACCCCCCCTTTATCACCCCCATAGTTAGGGAAAAATAATGAAAGAAAATATATTTATTTTCATTTTTCCATTCGGGTTAGAGTTAGGCTTAAATTAGGGCTGGAAGTAGGATGAGGGCTGGAAGTAGGATGAGGGCTGGAAGTAGGATGAGGGCTGGAAGTAGGATGAGGGCTGGAAGTAGGATGAGGGCTGGAAGTAGGATGAGGGCTGGAAGTAGGATGAGGGCTGGAAGTAGGATGAGGGCTGGAAGTAGGATGAGGGCTGGAAGTAGGATGAGGGCTGGAAGTAGGATGAGGGCTGGAAGTAGGATGAGGGCTGGAAGTAGGATGACGGCTGGAAGTAGGATGAGGGCTGGAAGTAGGATGAGGGCTGGAAGTAGGATGAGGGCTGGAAGTAGGATGAGGGCTGGAAGTAGGATGAGGGCTGAAAGTAGGATGAGGGCTGGAAGTAGGGTTGGAATTAAGGTTAGGGTTCAGATTAGAGATAGGGGTGTGTTTGGGTTATGATTAGGGTTGGGATTAGGGATGTGGTTAGGGTTGGGATTAAGTTTGTGGTTAGAGTTATGGTTAGGATTAGGGGTGTGTTGGGGTTAGGGTTGGAGTTAAAACTGGGGGGTTTCCATTGTTTAGGCACATCAGGGGGTCTCCAAACACCACATGGTGCCATCATTGATTCCAGCCAATTTTGCATTCAAAAAGTCAAATGGTGCGCCCTCCCTTCTGAGCCCCGGCGTGTGCCCAAACAGTGGTTTACCCCAACATATGAGGCATCAGCATACTCAGGAGAAATTGCACAACAACTTTAGGGGTCTAGTTTCTCCGGTTACCCTTGGGAAAATAACAAATTGGGGGCTAAAAATAATTTTTGTGGAAAAAAAGATTTGACGGCTCTGCGTTATAAACTTCTATGAAGCACTTGGGGGTTCAAAGTTCTCACAACACATCTAGATAAATTCCTTGGGGGGTCTATTTTCCAAAATGGGGTCACTTGTGGGAAGTTTTTACTGTTTAGGCACATCAGGGGCTCTGCAAACGCAATGCATTCCAAAACGGCGCTACTTCCCTTCCAAGCTCTGCCATGCACCCAAACAGTGGTTCCCTCCGTACATATGGGGTATCCGCGTGCTCAGGACAAATTGCACAATAACTTTTGGGGTCCAATTTCTCCTGTTATCCTTGTGAAAATAAAAAATTACGGGCTAAAAAAAATCATTTTTGAGGAAAAAAAAGATTTATTTATTTTCACGGCTCTGCGTTATAAACTTCTGTGAAGCACTTGGGGGTTCAAAGTTCTCAACACATCTAGATAAGTTCCTTGGGGGGGTCTATTTTCCAAAATTGGGTCACTTGTGGGGGGTTGCTACTGTTTCGGCACACCAGGGGCTCTGCAAACGCAACATTACACCCGCAGACCATTCCATCAAAGTCTGCATTCCAAAACGGCGCTACTTCCCTTCAAAGCTCTGCCATGCGCCCAAACAGTGGTTCCCCCCTACATATGGGGTATCAGCGTACTCGGGACAAATTGCACAACAACTTTTGGGGTCCAATTTCTCCTGTTACCCTTGGTAAAATAAAACAAATTGGATCTGAAGTAAATTTTTTGTGAAAAAAAATAAATGTTTATTTTCTTTTAACCCCTTCACCCCCAAGGGTGGTTTGCACGTTCATGACCGGGCCAATTTTTACAATTCTGACCACTGTACCTTTATGAGGTCATAACTCTGAAACGCTTCCATGGATCACGGTGATTCTGACATTGTTTTCTCGTGACATATTGTACTTCATGTTAGTGGTAAAATTTCATTCAAATAACTTGCGTTTATTTGTGAGAAAAACGGAAATTTGGCGAAAATTTCGCAATTTTCCAACTTTGAATTTTTATGCCCTTAAATCACAGAGATACGGCACACAAAAAACTTAATAAGTAACATTTCCCACATGTTTACTTTACATCAGCACAATTTTGGAACCAAAATTTTTTTTTTGTTAGGAAGTTATAAGGGTTAAAAGTTGACCTGCGATTTCTCATTTTTACAACACCATTTTATTTTTAGGACCACATCACATTTGAAGCCACTTTGAGGGGTCTATATGATAGAAAATACCCAAAAGTGACACCATTCTAAAAACTGCACACCTTAAGGTGCTCAAAACCACATTCAAGAAGTTTAACAAGCCTTTAGTTGCTTCACAGGAATTTTTTTGAATATTTAAAAAAAAATGAACATCTAACTTTTTTTCACAAAAAAAATACTTCAGGTTCAATTTTTTTTATTTTACCAAGGGTAACAGGAGAAATTGGACTGCAAAAGTTATTGTACAATTTGTCCTGAGTACGCTGATACCTTATATGTGGGGGGGAACGAGCTCAGAATGGAAGGAGCGTCGTTTGACTTTTTCAATGCAAAATTGGCTGGAATTCAGATCGGACGCCATGTCACGTTTGGAGAGTCCCTGATGTACCTAAACAGTGGAAACCCCCTACAAGTGACCCCATTTTGGAAACTAGACCCCCCCAAGGAACTTATCTAGATATGTGGTGAGAACTTTGAACCCACAAGTGCTTTACAGAAGTTTATAACGTAAAGCGGTACAATTAAAAAATCATATTTTTTCCACAAAAATGATCTTTTCACCCCAATTTTTATTTTCCCAAGGGTAACAGGACCCTAAAAGTTATTGTGCAATTTGTCCTGAGTACGCTGATACCCCACATGTGGGGGTAAACCACTATTTGGGCGCATGGCAGAGCTCGGAAGGGAAGCAGCGCCATTTGACGTTTTTGGCTGGAATTGAGATCGGACACCATGTCGCGATTGGAAAACCCCTGATGTACCTAAACTGTGGAAATCCCCCACAAATGACACCATTTTATAAACTAGACCCCCCAAGGAACTTATATAGATGTGTGGTGAGCACTTTGAACCCCCCAGTGCTTCACAGAAGTTTATAACGCCCGGGCGTGAAAATAGAAAATTCGTATTTTTTCCACAAACATGATCTTTTAGTCACCATTTTTTTATTTTCCCAAGGGTACCAGGAGAAATTGGACCCCAAAAGTTGTTGTCCAATTTGTCCTGAGTATGCTGATACCCCATATGTGGGAGAAAACTACTGTATGGGCACACGTCGGGGCTCGGAAGGGAAGTAGTGACGTTTTGGAATGCAGACTTTGATGGAATGGTCTGCGGGTGTCATGTTGCCTTTGGAGAGCCCCTAATGTACCTAAACAGTGGAAACCCCCCACAAATGACCCCATTTTGAAAACTAGACCCCCCTAAGGAACTTATCTAGATGTGTGGTGAGCACTTTGAACCCCCAAAGGCTTCACAGAAGTTTATAATGCCCGGGCATGAAAATAAAAAAATCGTATTTTTTCCACAAACATGATCAATTAGTCCCCAATTTTTTCATTTTCCCAAGGGTAACAGGAGAAATTGGACCCCAAAAGTTGTTGTCCAATTTGTCATGAGTACGCTGACACGCCATATGTGGCAGAAAACTACTGTATGGACACACGTCAGGGCTCGGAAGGGAAGTAGTGACATTTTGGAATGCAGACTTTGATGGAATGGTCTGCGGGTGTCATGTGCGTTTGGAGAGCCCCTGATGTACCTAAACTATTGAAACTCCCCACAAGTGACCCCATTTTGGACACTAGACCCCCCACGGACCTTATCTAGATGTGTGGTGAGCACTTTGAACCCCAAGTGCTTCACAGAAGTTTATAACGCTCGGACGTGAAAATAAAAAAATCATTTTTTTCCACAAAAATGATATTTTTGCCCCCAATTTTTTATTTTCCTAAGGGTAACAGGAGAAATTGGACCCCAAAAATTGTTTTGCAATTTGACCTGAATAGGCTGATACCCTGCATGTGGGGGTAAAACACTGCTTGGGCGCATGGCAGAGCTTGGAAGGGAAGGAGCACCATTTGACTTTTTCAACTCAGAATTGGCTGGAATTGAGATCAGACGCCATGTTGCATTTGATGAGCCCCTGATGTGCCCAAACAGTGGAAACCCCCAATTCTAACTCCAACCCGAACCCCAACACACTCCTAACCCTAATCTCAGCCCTAGCCCTAACCCTAATGGAAAAATGGAAATAAATACATTTTTTTTATTTTATTATTTTTCCCTAACTAACGGGGTGATAACGGGGGGTTTGATTTACTATTTATGGCGGTTTTTATATTTGGCGGCTGTCGCACGCTAAAATACGCTTTTTATTGTAAAAATAGCTTTTGCATCACCACATATTGAGAGCTATAATTTTTCTGCATTTTGACCCACCGAGTCATGTGAGGTCTTATTTTT
This sequence comes from Dendrobates tinctorius, assembly GCF_039654945.1. Taxonomy (NCBI): domain Eukaryota; kingdom Metazoa; phylum Chordata; class Amphibia; order Anura; family Dendrobatidae; genus Dendrobates; species Dendrobates tinctorius. The sequence goes on along the minus strand of NW_027361776.1, from coordinate 4,524,704 downwards.
TGCGGGACGAGTTGACGTTTTTATTGGTATCATTTTCGGGCACGTGACATTTTTTGATCGCTTTTTATTCCGATTTTTGGGACGCAGAATGAACAAAAACCAGCGTTTCATGAATTTTTTTTGGGGGTGGGTGCGTTTACACCGTTCCGCGTGCGATAAAATTGATAAAGCGGTTTTATTCTTCAGGTCAGTATGGTTACAGCGATGCCTCATTTAGGTCGTTTTTTCATGTTTTGTCGGTTTTATGCAATGAAAACTATTTTATATAAAAAATAATTATTTTTGCATCGCTTTATTCTGTGAGCTATAACTTTTTTATTTTTTCGCTGATGATGCTGTGTGGCGGCTCGTTTTTTTGCGGGACAAGATGACGTTTTCAGCGGTATCATGGATATTTATATGCGTCTTTTTGATCTGTCGTTATTACACTTTTTGTTTGGCGGTATGATAATAAATCATTATTTTTTGCTTCGTTTTTTATTTTTTAAGGGGTTCGCTAAAGGGGTTAACTAATGGGACAGTTTTATAGGGCAGGTCGTTACGGACGCGGCGATACCTAATATGTGTACTTTTATTGTTTTTTTTTTTTTTTATTTCCAAAAAATGGATTTATTTGGGGGAATTTTTTTTTTTCTAATTTATTTGGCGATTTTTTTATATTTATTTTAACATTTTTTTAAATTTTTTTTAACTTTATTACATTGTCCCAGGTGGGACATCACTGTCCTGTGACAGATCGCTGATCTGTCACATCACAGATCACTGTGACAGATCAGCAATCTGTCACAGGCAGTGCAGAAGGCTTCCTCATGCCTGCGCTTTGCAGGCACTGAGGAAGCCAGCTTCCTGCAGGCCCCCGAAGGCCCCCGTCACCATCCTGGATTCGGGGGCCTGCAGGAAAGGCGCCCCCCGGAGCAGCGCTGCACATTGCGCTGCCGTGGAGGGCTCAGGGAAGCACGGAGGGAGCCCCCTCCCTGCCGATGCTTCCCTTTAACCCCCCGGTACACCGCGATCATGTTTGATCGTGGTGTGCAAGGGGTTAACGTGTCGGGGGCGGTCCGTGACCGCCCCTGACACATTGTGCCGGGTGTCAGCTGTGATAATCAGCTGACACCCGGCCGCGATCAGCGGCGCTCACCACGTGGGCGCCGCTGATCGCGCTAGACGTACTATCCCGTCCATGGGCATAGGGGCCCGGGTCCCATGGACGGGATAGTACGTCGGATGTCAGAAAGGGGTTAAACATTCCAAAAAATCCTGTGACTCAACTGAAGGGTTAATAAACTTCTTGATGTGGTTTTGAGCACCTTGAGGGGTGCAGTTTTTAGAATGGTGTCTCTTTGGGGTATTTTCTATCATATAAACCACTCAAAGTCACTTCAAATGTGATGTGGTCTCTAAAAAAAGGTGTTGTAAAAATGAGAAATCACAGGTCAACTTTTAACCCTTATAACTTCCTAACAAAAAAAAATTTGTTCCAAAATTGTGCTGATGTAAAGTAGACATGTGGGAAATGTTATAGATTAACTATTTTGCACGACATTTCTCTCTGTTTTACGTGAATTAAAATTTCCGTTTTTTTCACAAATAAATGCAAGTCATATCAAAGAAATTTTACCACTACCATGAAGTACAATATGTCATGAGAAAAAAATGTCAGAATCATCGGGATCCATGGAAGCATTCCAGAGTTATTACCTCATAAAGGGACAGTGGTCAGAGTTGTAAAAATTGGCCTGGTCATTAACATGCAAATCACCCTTGGGGGTAAAGGGGTTAAAGAAATAATCAAAGTTTGAAAATTGCAATTTTATTTTAATTTTTTTGTCAAATTTCTGATATTTTTTTTATAAATAAATGCAAAATATAACCTAAAATTACCATAAACAAAGTATGACGTGTCACAAAAAAAAATCTCAATCAATGGGATATGTTGAAGCATTCCAGAATTACTACATATGACATGTCAGATTTTTAAAAAATTGGCTTGGTCACTAGGGGGTTAAGAAGTGTGTTAACAAGTAAACAATAAATGAACTCATGACGAATGCTATTAAATGAGCCCACATGGAGAAGATGCATTCCAGCATCTATAAAGCACACATAAATGAAGGAATCAAGCAATTAATGAGGTTTCCACCCATTGGTATCATATGGATGCTTTTGAAAGGGGTTATCCAATAGGAAAATTATATAGCCATATAGAAATTTCAATCACATGTCTGAAGAAGATCCAACCCAGTGGAAGAGGCAGCATAACTCAAAAGTTCAGGTAGTAATAGATACAAATTACAAGTGCATATAGCCCAACACCCATTAGGAAAGCGCCATGGCGCCAACCTATTCCACAGTGCTTTACAATTCATCAGTTCATGTACAACAGTCATAAGTAACAAAGTTAAAGATAATACAATAATTAAAGCGGAAATAATGACAACCCTGCTCATAAGAGCTTAAAATCTACAATGTAAGTTGGGACACAAATAGTACAGGTGCTTATTTACAATGATGGTCCAGCTATATTGAGGAAACTGGTGGATAGATAAAGGCTGCATAAGATAGTCACCAGCCAATTATTGTGGTGCTTTTGGGTGCGGTGGAGTTTGGTTGAGAATCAAGTTCAATAGTGAATGTGCTATATGAAAAAAGGACTTCGATTTAGGAACGTGATAGGCGGCCCTAAACAGATGTGTTTTTAGGGAGTGCCTAAAACTGTGTAAGTTGTGGTTAGTCTTAATTTCTTGGGGTAGAGCATTCTAAAGAATAAGTGCAGATCGGGAGAAGTCTTGGAGCCAGGAGTGGGAGGAACGGATTAGTGTGGATGTTAATTGAAAGCGCTTGCAGAGTGTAACAAGCAGGTAGCCCGATAAACAGAAATGAGAGATGACATGTAGGGGGGTGCTGCACTGTGGAGGAGCTTTGTGGGTGAGAACAAGCAATTTAAATTGGATCTTATAATGCATGGGCAAGCCAGTACAATGACTGACACATAGCAGAAGTGTCTGAGTGCCGATTAGTCAGAGAGATGACCTGGCTACTGCATTAAGAATAATGAACTGGAGAGGGGAAAGTTGAATGAGGGGAAGACCAATTAACAGAGAATTACAGTAGTCAAGACAAGAGGGGATCAGGGAAACAGTGAAGGGTTTTGTTATTTCTATGGTGAAAAAGGGGTAGATTCTAGAGTTGTTCTTCAGATGCAAGCGACAAGAGCGGGCAAGAGATTGTATATACAGCTCTGGCAGAAATTAGTAGATCACCACATCAAAACCCTGTGATGGGTAGCCCATTCTCCAGACCCGAACCCCATTGAAAACCTCTGGAATGTAATCAAGAGGATGATGAATTGTCACAAGCCATCAAACAAAGAAGAACTTCTTAAAGAACTTAAATTTTTGCGCCAGAAGCGGTGTGAAAGACTGGTGGCAAGCATGCCAAGACGCAAGGAAGCTGTGATTAAAAATCATGGTTATTCCACAAAATATTAATTTCTGAACTCTTCCTGAGTTAAAACATTAGTATTGTTGTTTCTACATGATTATGAACTTGTTTTCTTTGCATTATTTGAGGTCTGAAAGCAATGTTTTTTTTTTTTTATTTTGACCATTTTTGTCAGAAAAAAATACAAAATGTATTGCTTGGAAATTTGGAGACATGTTGTCAGAAGTTCATAGACTAAAAGAACAATTTACATTTTAATCAAAAATATACCTATAAAGAGAAAAATCAGACTAAGTAAACATTTGAAAGTGGTCTCTTAATTTTTGCCAGAGCTGTATGAGGTGAAGGAAAGATTGGTGTCAAACCTAACACCTAGTCAGTACACCTGCAGCCTGGGCGTTATTGTGGTGCCACCCACGGAGAGGGAAATGTCAGATTTAAGGCGGTACGTAGATAGCGGGAACAGAATAATTTAATTTTTATAAAGGTTGAGGCTCCCTTTCTGAGGAAACACATAGTGAAAAGCGCGACAGAGGGTTTCATCTGGTAACTATGATGTGTACTTATCTCCCGAAGTGTTTATTTACTTGTCGCTAAATATCTGGGTTTTGTCCTTACTTTCCTAATGGATGTTTGGCTTTATGAACTTGCACTTTATATCTATTACTACCTTAACTTTTGAATTACCCTAACTCTTGCATTGGGCTGGCATTTGATTTAAATATTGGTATACTTTTTCTAATGTATAATCCATTTTGAAAACATCTATACAATAAAACGGGGTGGAGACCTCTCATTAATAATTGCTTGATTCATTAATTTATGTGTGCTTTATAGATGCAAAAATGCACCTTCTCCACGTGGGCTCATAGTATTTTAATAGCATTTGTCATCTGAGCTCATTTATTGTTTACGTGTTAAAACACTTAACCCCTAACTCCCAAGGGAGTTAAGGGGTTAATGACCGGGCCAATTTTTACACTTCTGACCACTGTCCCTTTATGAGGTAATAACTCTGGAATGCTTCCATGGATCCCGATGATTCTGACCTTTTCTGACCTATTTCTTAATAAATAATATTTCCCACATGTCTACTTTACATCAATTTTGGAAACAGAATTTTTTTTTGTTAGGAAGTTATAAGGGTTAAAAGTTGACCAGCGATTTCTCATTTTTACAACACCATTTTATTTTTAGGGACCACATGACATTTGAAGTCACTTTGAGGGGTCTATATGAGAGAAAATACCCAAAAGTTACGCCATTCTAAAAACTGCACCCCTCAAGGTGCTCAAAACCACATTCAAGAAGTTTATTAACCCTTTAGGTTCTTCACAGGAATTTTTTGAATGTTTAAAAAAAAAAAAAATGAACATTTAACTTTTTTTCACAAAAAAATTACTTCAGGTCCATTTTTTTACTATACCAAGGGTAACAGAAGAAATTGGACGCAAAGGTTATTGTGCAATTTGTCCTGAGTAAGCTGATACCCCATATGTGGGGGTAGACCACTGTTTGGGCACATGGCAGCGCTCAGAAGGGAAGGAGTGCCAGATTTTACTGTTATGGTTTGTAGGTGCCATGACCCACTGGGACAGCACATGAGGTGCCAAAACAGCAGAACCCCCCCATAAGTGACCCCATTTTACCAACTACACCTCTCAGTGAATTCATCTAGGGGTGCAGTGATCATATTGACACCATAGGTGTCACAGAATTTTATACCATTGGGCAGCTATGCGGAGACACTCAGGAGGAACGGAGCGCTATTTGCCTATTCAAGTGAATGGGTCTGTGCACCTGTCAGTGTTTTTCCACGGACTGTGTGTCCATGGGCAAAATACGCTGACATGTCCGTTTTTTTAATGTCCGCACGGGCCACAAAACATCCAGCACTCTTGCATACGCATAACACACATGGATGTCATCCATGTGACATGCATCAGCGTAGGGGAAGAAGTGTTACAATAAGTGCTGTTCCCCAGCTCCTGGTGCTTCACATGGCTCTCATCATTCTCCCATGCTTGTGTCGTTCGCCGGCTGAGCAGGGGCAAATGATAAGAGCCGTGTTCATAATGCTTCTTCCGTGTGTGCAAGTATTAAACACATGGACACTGACATCTCCGGTACCGGAAATATCAGGACGTGTGAAAGAGGCCATATAGCAGGTTTTTATGATTGACTGCTGTCACACACTGAAAGACGCTTTTTATTGCAAAAAATAGTTTTTGCATCACCACATTTTCAGAGCTAAAATTTTTCCATATTTTTGGCCAACAGAGTCATGTGAGGTCTTGTTTTTTTGTGGGACGAGTTGACGTTTTTATTGGTACCATTTTCGGGCTTTTCGGTACCATTTTTTTATCGCTTTTTATTCCGATTTTTGGGAGGCAGAATGAACAAAAACCAGCAATCCATGAAGGGCGTTTCTACCGTTCTGCGTGTGGTAAAATTGATAAAGCAGTTTTATTCTACGGGTCAGTACGATGACAGCAATACCTCATTTACATCTTTTTTTATGTTTTGGCGCTTTCATACAATAAAAGCTATTTTATATAAAAAAATATTTTTGCATCGCTTTATCCTGAGAGCTATAACTTTTTTATTTTTCCGGTGATGGAGTTTTATGGAGGTTTGTTTATGTGGGACAAGATGACATTTTCACGGACGCCATGTTTAGTTACATCTCTCTTTTTGATCGCGTGTTATTCCACTTTCTGTTTGGCGGTATGCTGATAAAGCTTTGTTTTTTGCCTAGTTTTTTTTATGGTGTTCACTAAAGGGGTTAACTAGTGGGACAGTTTTATAGGTCAGGTCGTTGCGGACGTGGCGATACCAAATATGTGCACTTTTACTGTTTAGATTTTTTTTTCAGTCAAATATTTATTTAGTGATAGAATATTATTTACATTTTTTTTTTTACTTTATTCTATCTTTTACACTTTGTCCCACTATGTGACAATCATTTTTTTGCAGGCTGATCGCTTCTATAGCATGCAGATGAAGCAGCATCTGCATGCTATAGAAGCTGTCAGTGCTGCACTGACATGAGAGACTTTCTGATCATGCACTGCGCGCATGACTGGGAAGTTTCTCAGCTCTGGTAACCCGGATGTCGTCATGACGACATCAAGTTGCCATGGCAGTGAACGAGACCCCGCATCACGTTGCGGGGTCTTCAATCCAAAGGCAGAGGGGCTGTCGGCCCTCTGCCTGCTCTCGGAATGCAGCGATCATGTTCGATCGCAGTATTCCGGTGGTTAAAGTACTGGGAGGGGTCTGTGACGGCTCCTGGCACTTAGTGCCGGTTGTCCATCTGTGAGAATTAGCTGGCACCTGGCCGCACACCACTCATATGCGTGGCCGATCGCTGAGACGTGCTATTCCGTCCATGGTCAAATTGGCCCAGGGAACATGAACTGAATAGTACGTCTGATGTCAGAAAGGGGTTAAATAAAAGAGGGAGTTACCAGTGTGAGACTAACACAGAACAGGAGAAACAAAATTAGTCTTCTTGCAAACACATTTTTTTGCTTCTCTCAGCTTTGCTGTATTGCAACAATATTGAAAACCTGTTTGCCTGTGAGATGAAAGCTGAAGCACTGAAAGGAACATGCAAATGTGTCAAGTTATTATCATTCACAGCTTATCAGGAGAGCAGAGAGCGGCCGTTACACATCACACTGGTAACTACATCCCTCATATAAAAATAAGCTCTGGAGGCAGTTCACGGAACATATGAATGCTGGCAGCTGCAGGAAGGCTCTGGCTGACACTGTGCTTGCTAATAAAGAGCAATGAATACTCGCTCTCCACGCACACAGTCCTGGCATGTAGAGCAGTGAGTATTCCGGCAGCTGCCCTTCAGTTTGGAATGCAGTGAATATTCATTTCCCTTTAGCAGCGGGCACAGGAGTTAGCCTCAGCAGCTGGCTCCTGCCTCTGTGACCCACTGCCTCGTCACTTCCGCTCCCCCACCTCCCCACCACAGCCGGTACATCCGGACTGTAAGATGCACCCCCCATTTTCTCCACATTTTTGGAGGAAAAAGGTGCGTCTTATAGTCCGAAAAATACGGTATTAATTTTATATAATAAAGTCTTATAAAATAGTTTCTCTTAATTGTCCAAGACTTGCAGTTTTGTGAAGGTACATATTTGTAAAATTTTGAAAACAAAGAAGTAAACCTCTCAGCATTGATAATTTAATTTCTTGAAGGGAAAAATGGGACACACAAACACAAAGTTAGCTTACTGCATCTTACTAAGCATTAAAAGCAAAAACAGCTATTACTCATACTGAAATGTCAGTGCTGTATTAACATAGTTTTATGTTAATATTAAATTACAAAATCACATTTAAAAAAGTTAAACACCATCATTTTTTTTTCCTAAAAAAAATGCACCCATTAATTTTTTTTTGAAAGGGCTGAAAATTTTAAGCTGAGGAAGCCAAAAAATAGGAAAAAGACACCATGCAAAGTTTAAGAAAAACAGAATGAGTTGGAGAGCATAGTTCACAAAGCGACAGATAAAAGACCTATGTCCTTCTTGAATGCTGCGTTCAAGAACTGGAGGTGACACTGACCTGGGGGATGTAGATGTTATATCTTTGTTACTTAATGAGTGGGGGTCATTTAGGTCTTCTGCTATTCTTACTCTCTTACTCTCCTTCATAGGTTGGGTATTACTTGTAATATCTTGACTCCTTGGTACATCAGGATCAGCACAAGATGCAGATTCTTCTCCATGAGTCTTGGTATCACCTTCTGACAAAATTATATTTCGGTTTTCATTTTGACTGCTGTCGGAAACTGAATTAAAACCACTGACAGACAGAGCTTCGCTATTAGCTGCATTTTCAGCTGAACAGTCAAGTGGAAGTTGTTCTCGTCTTCTTCTCTGAGTTTGCACTCTCACAATTTCTAAAAAAGAATAAATATAAATGTGAGTATTATACAAAGAGATACAAAGCCAAACAGCTAAATCGAATATACAATGCATACAACAAATATTAAATTGCGTAACATGCTTTCCATTCTGTAAGTACTGTCTCCAAGACCCTAATCACAGGTTAGTCATTCATCAGTATTTGCAAGCCAAAACCAGGAGTGAACTATAGTAAAACCATTTACAACTCTCCTCTGTATTTTGGACCCACTCCTGATTTTGGCTTACAAAAATGGATGATGTTTTAAAAAAAAAAAAAAAAAAAACCCCAAGAAAATAACTTGTACATGACCAAAATGTTTTATTTTTTTCCCATAGCACTGCCACTCAAAATATGTAATAGAAAAAATTGAACCAAAAATTGTCTTCACAACAAAATGGTATAAGTGACAATGTCAACTTATCCTGAGAACAAAATAATCCAAGCTCCTCATATAGCACTGTAGGAAAAAAAGTTTTATTACACAAAGTAACCAAAAATGTGTTATCATACTGAACTGTAAAATAAAATTACCATGTCTTTTATACTACACGGAGTAAAAAACTAAAGTAAAATAAATACAAATTTAGACCATTGTTTTTTGTGTTCATTCTCCCAAAAGTCAGAAATCAAAGACATATTGATCCTACAATGTGGTAGTACTATTAAAGAGAACCTGTCACCAGGTCAAGAAAGCCCATTATTAGCTTTCATTTTATTCCCACTGCTCCTACAAGTATTTCTTTATTCATAAAAATGGTTTCTCTTTCATCTCATTGGGGGACACAGGAACCGTGGGGTGTGTGCTGCTGTCACTAGGAGGTTGACACTATGCCATGAAAAAAATGTTAGCTCTGCCTCCGCCATATACACCCCTCCGACCGGCTGTAGGACAATCAGTTTTGCTTAGTGTCAGCAGGAGGTAGATAGGGGTCTCTCGTAGACCCATGCCTACCTCAATGTGCGTCATTCCTTTTCAGGTAACCATGGAGGGATACAGAGTAGATATGCTACATCTGTATTCCCACACCGGGATTATGAGTATGGCGTGTACTGCCACCCCGTATCCTCAAGAATCCCATTGGAAGGACCCTAACCCCCAACACAGGACTCGTGTTCAGGTGGCCACTCCTGGTCCTGACCTTCGTCTTCCATCACTCGCCCTCCAGAGCTGGATGATCGAGAGATGCCCTGCAGAAAAGGTTTGGGACAGCAATCTTTTCATGCAGATAACCGACCCCTGTTACGGGGTGAGCTGGAGGTAAGAGGCTGCAGCGTTTATATTCTGGTCACCAGCTGCCCTAGGCTGAATGTGACCGCTCTAATGAGCACCCTGGCTTGCAGCCCGTGGCTCTAAACTTATTTTAAGAGCCAACACTTACTTTTCAAGCACGTCGGTGCAGCGCGGCCTCCTCTTGTGGCAGCGTTATGGCCCTGGGCTCCAGCAGGAGCCCAGCGCGGCCAACTCCAGATTCCGGCTTTTGGCAGGCTCCGCCCCTCGGCTTCTTCTTCCTGTACCAGTGCCAGGAAGCCGGAGCGGGACCAGCCCTCCGGTTCCGGGAGGGGATTTCATAAAGCTTTTAGGCAACGGCGGGGCTGTTTACCTCGCTCTCTCGCCCTCATCAGCTTTTGGGCGGCAGCTGAGGCGGGGACACAGGTTGTGGGTATGTGAGTACTGCACTATAGGTTGCTCCCTCACTCGGCTTTTTACCCCCGACAGTCAGCACCAGGCCTGTCAGTATGCCCAGGGGAGAGCAGACCCGCTCCTCCTCATCCGCTTCAGCAACCATGGTCAAATATTTTGTATGTACCAAATGCAATATCAGGCATCCTTCGGGTCAGTCCTCGCCACTCTGCTCAGATTGCAGCAGAACCACGGTGTCACCTATGCTAGAGAGCAGGTGCAACCCCCCGCCTTTCCTGCCAGAGCTCCAGCATTATTCCTGGTGCAAGATGAAGCCGCCCTGTTTGCCGCCCAGTGGCCATCCATCGCCACGGGAGACAGTGAGTGTCCAGGATGGGCCTCCCCCTTATCTAAGTCTGTGGCCGACCTTGCCAAGGTATCACAGACCTTGGTAACGGTGCTTGACAGATTGCCACTTCAGACTCCAGTGGACACAGGCGAAGGAGCCTCCTTTTGGGCCTTCTAGAGGCCTTAAAAGGTTTAGACAGGACCACCAACCCAGGTCCCCTTCTCACTCCATCTCACCACCAGAATTCCTCTGGCCGTCTGCATCCTCCCGGTCCTCATCCCTGGAGTCAGGCGAGGCATTATCAGAGACACACTCAGAGGAGGGTTCTGAGTATGGGCCTGAACAGTCCCAGGGCATCAAGGATATGGTTCAGGGCCCACACTGCGGCAATGAGACCTTTAACATTGGGGACGCCACATCAAAACCTAATGATCAGGTCTTTTTCACTTAAGCGTCATAAGTCCCCCTCCAGGGTCTTCGCCTCCCACAAGGATTTTGAGGAAGTGTTGGCCAGGGAAAGCGAAAACCCAAGCAGGCGGTTTCAGAGGGGAAGCCTTTTTGAGATTTTATATCCTTTCCCTCCAGATCTCACCGCCAACTGGACCGCCTCCCCTTCGGTGGATCCACCAGTGTCCAGACTCCCTACCAATACAGTCCTCCCACTCGCCAGTGGGGTAGCCCTAAAGGATCCCAATGATAGGAAGATAGAATCCCTAGCAAAAACCGCCTTTGAGGCAGAAGCCGCTACATTGTGTCCGGCTTTTGCCTCAGCCTGGGTAGCTAAGTCTGTTACAGAATGGGCCAAAGAGCTTAGACAGGGCATATTGGCCGGGGCCCTAAAAGCAAGAACTAGCAGAGTTCGCACATCAAATCTCTCATGCCGGGAGGTATATGGTATCAGCAGCCCTGGGCGCCACGTCTTGGGCAGCTCAAGCATCCAGCAACATGGTAGCCGTCCGGTGGACGGTCTGGCAAAAGACTTGGCAGGCTGATTTCTCCTCAAAGAAATCACTGACCAATCTGCCTTTTCAAGGTGCCCGACTCTTTGGGTCAATGTTAGATCATATCATTAAGGATGCAACGGGGAGTACAAGCTCCCTTCTCCCTAAGGCCAAGCCTCGTCGATATGTTTTCAAACATAAGGCTCAACCCTTTCAGCAATTTCGCCATGCCCCAGCGACAAGCACTTATGCTCAGGGCCCACAGAGGCCGCAAGCACCTAGAGATAGGAGGAGGGTATCCTTTCGGGCCACCCCTTCATGGCATTCCCGCAGTTCCAACAGCAGAGCTACCAGGTCAGCGCCGAGCAGAGCCGCTTCAGCCTGACGCCGGCTGGGAATCCAACTCCCTTCCCAGTACCTCTCCCAGACTAGGAGGCCGCCTTCTCCTCTTCAGAGATGTCTGGCAGAGTTCAGCAGAGGATATCTGGGTAAAGGAGGTGGAATCTACAGAATGCAAGAAAAGACTTCAACTCGCTTTTGCGAGACGCTTTTTTTTCTATCACAACCACCAAAAAACGCTGCTATGGCTCTAGGTTTTTTTGCGGCAATCGACTCTCTCCTCAACGCAGGAGTAATCATCCCCGTTCCCGAGCAGGAACGTTTTACTGGCTTTTACTCAAACTTATTTGTGATACCAAAAAAGGATGGCTCAGTTCGTCCCATACTAGACCTTAAAAGGCTAAACAGATGGGTCCGCTTACGCCATTTCAGGATGGAGTCAATTCGGTCGGTAATTACGTCTATGGAGGATCAGGAATTCCTATGTTCCATAGATGTCCGGGACACCTACCAGCACGTCCCCATTTTTCAGGGACATCAAAGGTTTTTCAGTTTCGCTGTCCAACAGCAGCATTTCCAGTTTGTGGCCCATTTGGGCTGGCAGCAGCCCCCAGAATTTTTACAAAATTATGGCAGCGATGGTAGCTATATTAAGGGTCAGAGGCATAGTATTAGTACCATATCGCGACGATATTCTCATCAAAACGTCCTCCTTCGCTCAGGCCCAGGAAAACCTAGCGGTAGTTCTAAAACACGCTGTCCCGGTTTGGTTGGATCGTCAACAGGGAAAAATCTCACCTAACGCCTAGAGTTCTTAGGGATGCTAATCGACACCTGCCGCTCGAGGGTCTTTCCCCCAGAAAGAAAGTGGATTACCCTCCAGCAGGGATTTCGCTCTCTGTTAAAATTCAGACTTCTATCCTTTCACGCTGCCATGAGAGTCCTGGGGAAGATGGTGGCAGCCTCAGAGGCAATACCCTTTGTCCTGTTCCGTTCAAGGATACTGCAGAAGAACATGCTTCTTCAGTGGGACAGGTCCATCTCTTCACTCGATCGCCCCTTCCTCCCTTCCATTCAGACCAGGCAGTCCCTCAAGTGGTGGCTGACCTCCCCCTCGTTCGACTGGGACGGCCCTTTCCCCCTGTCCACTGGCAGGTGGTAACTACAGATGCCAGTCTCCTGGGCTGGGGTGCAGTATTCCGTCACCCGACGGTCCAGGGATGATGGTCAAGGCGGGAACCCACAACAACCAACATTCTAGAACTGAGGACGGTCTTTCTAGCACTGCTACATTGGGAAAGATACCTCAAGGACCAGCTAGTCCGTATTCAAACGGACAATGCCACAGCAGTGGCATACATCAATCACCAAGGGGGAACCAGGAGTCCCCGGGCACTGGCCGAGGTATCTAGAATCTTCAAATGGGCGGAAACCGCGATTCCGGCAGTTTACATTCCCGGCACAGACAACACGACCACCGACTTCCTCAGTCGGGAGGGGCTCGCAGCAGAATGGTCCTTAAGTCAGGACGTGTTCCGTTAGATAAGCCGGTTATGGGGGACTCCAGACGTGGACCTTCTGGCGTCGCGATAGAACAGAAGGGTCCAACAGTTTGTCTCAAGATGCCGCGATCCTCTAGCAATAGAGGTCGATGCGCTGGTCATTCCCTGGACACAGTTCAGACTCGCTTACCTGTTCCCTCCCCTTCCTCTCCTGCACAGACTGCTAAAGAAGAAGATCAAGGTGGAAGGGTTGCTGGTCATATTGATAGCCCTGTACTGGCCCAGGAGGGCCTGGTTTGCAGAAATTATCAATCTTCTCTCAGGCAACCCCTGGAGACTCCCTGACAGGCCAGATCTCCTGGCTCAGGGGCCGTTTTACCACCCGAATTCTCAGTTGCTCAATGTGACGGCATGGCCGTTGAATCCACAACACAGGATTTTTGGACCGAGTCATTAATACAATGATCCAGGCTAGGAAGCCATCCTATTCCAGGGTCTATTATCGAGCCTGGAAGGCCTATTTTGGCTGGTGTGAGTCTAATCACATCACACCTATGCCCTGTTCCCTACCATCTGTCCTAGCCTTTCTCCAGGCAGGATTAGATGCCGGTTCCTTGAAAGGCCAGGTATCTGCTCTCTCTATTCTTTTTCAAAATAGGATAGGAAAAAAGTGGTCAGACAATCCGCGCTGCGAATCACTATGAACAATTATTATTACAGTGGTCTTTATTCGACGCATTTCGAAGTTTCACAGAACTCCTTCCTCAGGAAAAAACCACATGCAAGTGGGTCGCCCCTCACACCCAGGGCAGCGGGGTACTCGGTACCGGGCCGGTGTCAGGGGGATGTGTCACAGCAGCAGTGACCCGGTCCGTGGCCGTGGGCACCCAATATCAATGGTGGTGATGTTAATGGTGTTAAAGTTTATTTGAATAGTTTGTGACGCCACCCGTGGTGTTTGGCAAGGGAGATGGGTAAGCCAACGCTGCATGCAGATCCGCTGGGACTGATGGTGTGGTGCAGCAAAGATGGTATAGCTCCCTACAGGTGGAGCTGTAGTCCCAGGGAAGTGTAGGTGCAATGGACGAGGAGAGGCGCAGAAGGGTATAGATGCTGGTACCCAGATGTAGCGGTGCTGAAGGTGTTAGCAGCGAGTGAATGGAGGACACCAGGGTTTGCAGTTTCAAAGCTTTACTTACAGTTCGTGGTACCCACTGGTGCCTGCCTCCGTGCCGTGTCCTCCGGGGTAGAGACTCAATCAACCTCCCGGGCAAGTCAGGGTTCTCCTCTCCAACACTCCGCCAACATGGGCCTTTCCTGAACGACTCCTCTATTGCGCCTTTTAGTGTGAAGAACTCCAGTACCGTAGTTCTCTGGAATTCCTCCTGTCAGATGTTCCTAGAACCTTACTTGTATGACAAACAGCTGTAGCCTCTATCGGGGACTCCTCTCAGAGTCCTGGCTCGCAAATCGGTTGCTGTTGTGTCCCAAGTCTTGGATGGGAGTAGTGCATTTACAGCCAACTACTCCACCGGTGTCTGCTGCAGAACCATAAGTGTCCATACAACCTCGGGGACCGGGCCCCAGCCTTGCGCTGAGAACCTATAGGCAGGGTTCCTCTTCCAACCCACAACTCCTCTCTGTTCTCTTACTCCTTCGTTCCGCGCTGTTCCTTCTCTCTCTTATGGAAGCTTAGGTTGCAGGTCTACGTCTTTCTCCTACTCTTCTCTTTCCCGTGCCAGCTGGCTCAGATCACTGAGGCAGCTGCAGCACTCTTTCTAAACTGAACTCAAACTGAACTCAAAACTAACTTCAGAACTGAACTCCTTCTCGCCTGACCTCCTGTCAGACTGACCTACACTTCTTCACTTCCCCCTCTTTTATACTAACTCCACCCACCTCCCAACACATCTCGTGTTATGAAGCAGGGTTCCACGAAGGGTGCTCTGCTACCCCCAGCCTGAAGCTGCTAGGTGGACCTACTGAACTATCCTGTGTGTGGGATGCAGGTGTTGGAGTGTGGAAAGGAGTTCCCAACTTACCTAGTCGGTGGGGCACTACACCTTAGGAGAAGGTGCAGTACCTCTGTGGCGACTGAGCCTAAGGGGCGCCACACAAGTATCATGAACAGGTTCTTAAATATAAAAACAGTACACTTGTCATTCTGGTGCTCGGCGTCTAACAGGTCACCTGATTCAAAAGGATGTCAAAGTTCATTACTTGAACACATGGTAGACACTGAATAGGCAAAATA
The DNA here is from genome assembly GCF_039654945.1 of Dendrobates tinctorius. Lineage (NCBI taxonomy): Eukaryota > Metazoa > Chordata > Amphibia > Anura > Dendrobatidae > Dendrobates > Dendrobates tinctorius. Next base: position 4,509,325 of record NW_027361776.1, on the reverse strand, counting down.
TATATAAATTTCTGTTATAAAATTATTATACTTGCATTATAAAATGACTAATATATATTAATTTCTTTATTAACAATCAACGGGAAAAAAATATTAAAAGAAAATTTAAAAAGAAAGGGACAAGAACCTCCAAAAATGGGGGGAAAAAAAAGAAGAAATGCCTTACAGGGAGAACATTCTCTCAAGAGAGCCACCATGAAACCACACAAACAATGCCAAATCCAACAACATGTATAGAAAAACAAACTAAGGCTAGTTTCACACTAGCGTTTATTCGACGCAGCGCACGGCGCCGCTAAAAAAAATATATAAATATCCATATAAGAATTCTTAAAAATATATATTTAAAATTACTTACATTATCCTTTCTTTATTGAATTGGTTGTGTAGTAAAATTTGCGGTATGTAGGAATAGTGATGTTCACGATATTAAACAACATATTAAAATATAATTATCAATGAATCAGTGGCAGGGTATTGCATGTGCTCAAAAAAAAAAAAAAAAAAAAAACACTAAAAGACAAGGAAAAAGTGAAAAAATATTTTTGAACAGAACATAATTACTTCAAAGAAACACCTCAGTGATTTCATTTAAACCGTGCGGTTTTAGTGTACTCAGCCGATACTTCCAATATATTTCTTTGCGGTTGAGCTTTCGAGTCTTATTTGTGACATTACTCGGTATATGTTCTATAGGACATATGTTAAAGTTCATTATAATTTTTATTGTGCGCTAACAAAAAATGTTTAGATAAACCGTGAAGTAAAAAACCCCTTTTAATGTTATAGCGGTGTGAATTCAATCTGAGGTGGAGCGCCTGCGTGGTCCTCCCTACATACGGTTTCCCACATTTACAGGTTATCAGATAAATGACAAAATCTGTCATACAATTCATATGTTGCTTAATATGAAAGGTTTCATTTGTTACAGAGGATACAAAATTAACCGCGCAATGTTTGATCGCATGACAACACAGACAATTCTTAGAACCACATTTGAAGACACCATTAATACCATTATTCACATGCATTACTCTGTCAGAAGGTTTTAACCGACTGGGAGCTACAATGTTTTTTATTGTGCGGGTTCTCCTGAATGTTACACCCGGATTTCTGGGTAGATGTTGTCCAATAATAGGATCATTTAGTAAAATGGGCCAGTTTTTTTCCAAATACTTTTCTGATTTCCTTGTGTTGGTAGCTGTACTGTGTTATGAAATTCATTGAAAACTGATTAATAATATAAAATCTAAAGAACCTTCAAATAATCAATGCATCCTGTTTTTTGGCTAGTGAATTATTTAAAACCCTTTTTACAAGTTCATTGGGATATTCCTGCTTCAAAAACCTATCCTTTTTTTCCCCCGTTTTTGGAGGTTCTTGTCCCTTTCTTTTTAAATTTTTTTTTAATAATTTTTTTCCGATGATTGTTAATAAAGAAATTAATATATTAGTCATTTTATAATGCAAGTATAATAATAATTTTATAACAAAAATTTATATATTTATTCAGTCGCCATGACAGCACCATGAGAGAGGGGATCCGCCCTTCGGGGACAGGAAACCTACAGACATAAAAAGGGGCGGCCCTCTCTCCCGCTTCAGTTGGTTTCCTGTCCCTGACAGGGGATCCCTGCAGACATACCTCAAAGCAATGGAGCGTTCCAGGATCACGGAAGTCCCAGGCCTGGTGGCCGACTTAGGCAGCGGGGGTCCCCTGCCTCGGCCTGACCAGGGCCGTGGAAGCGCCGCACGGCAGGGGAACTGTCGGTGCAGGCGGTGTGACTGTAGGTGGCCTCCAGGGGGAGTGTCCACTACAGGGAGCCAGCGCCGGTACTGAGTGAGTGGGCCCGGTTCCCTCTCTTCTCCTCGCCAGGCCCCGGGGGGGCGTGGGTGCTGTCCCCTCCGATCAGCGGTGCGCAGACCCGGATGCGTCCGCGCCGTTGCCGGCGCCCACTTCCGCTTCAGGGGGCGGCCGATGGCGTGTAGGCGCGGACTGATGACGCGGCCGGTCGCGCCGCGTGACGCGCCAGTCGGGCGCCTCAGGCTGTTGCCTTGGCGTCTCAGGTGTGCGCCTCTGGGGGGAGGGGCGGCGGGCGCGCGGCGTATGGTGCACCGCTTGGACGGGGGGCGTCTCGCCGGCCCCTGCCGGGGGGGACGGTCGGGGGGAGGGGAGGATGCTGGGGCGCACGAGAAGGAAAGGGTACTCTGTGCCGATGGAAGGCACCTGTGAGCCCTAGAGGGGGCGGTGCCATGGCTACTTAAGTGCCCAGGCAGAGGGAGAGCTGCTTCTGGCTGTACCAGCCCATAATGGCATCGCAGGAACAGCCAGAGCCTCTGGAGGAGACGCAGCCTCAGTCTTAAAAGAAACCGGAGCAGCGATCGAGCAGCAGAAGCAGTTCTGAGAAACATAGGTCTACTCAGAAGGTGAGCCCGGAGAAATCCACAAGCCGTAAGAGTTTGGCGGCTCCGATGGACCCCCCGCAGAACCCGTACTGCACTGTCGTAAGCCTGGGTAAGTGGACTACGAGAAAGTTCAGTGGGTGATGATCTGTTCCCCTTATGTTCCCTCTCTCCTATTCTGCCAGGGGAAAAAGTGTTCAGGGAAAAGCAAACACAGACAGTGTGCCGAGTGCAGAGTTCCCCTCCCGGACGGTCAGGAAAGAAAACTCTGTAGACCCTATATTAACCGCCTGGTCTCGGAAGAGACGGCTGACTTCTCCAGTATAAGGGAGATAGTCAGGCAGGAAGTCAGGGGCTCAGTTAGATCCCTATCTCCGGCAAAATCCAGGGGAAGGTCCCCTAGATCACTGGTCCTAGTCTCCGACAGTGACTCACAGGAGCTAAGATCAGATTCACCATCTTCCTCGTCATCTGAAACCAGATCAGGACGTTCCTGTTTCCCACTGGAGCAGGTCAATCATCTGGTAAAAGCAGTAAATACTTCAATGGGAATTGAGGTAACCCAAGCGGAGAAGTCAGTTCAGGACTCTGTTTCGGGGTTTGGACCGAAAAAATCGAAGGTCCTTCCCTCTAATAGATAAAGTCAGTGCTCTTATCACAAGAGAATGGAAAAAACCTGAGCGGAAGGGCTCCCTACCTCCGGCCTTTAAAAGAAGGTATCCATTCGAAGAGACAGATTCAGCATCATGGGACAAAGCCCCAAAACTGGACGCGGCTATAGCAAAAGCTTGCAAAAAGACTTCCCTTCCCTTTGAGGATCTGGGTAGCTTAAAAGACCCCCTGGATAGGAAGGCAGACGCGTTCCTTAAGGGAACCTGGGAGACATCAGCTGGAGCCCTTCGGCCAGCAACTGCGGCCACATGCACCGCCAGATCCTTAACGGTTTGGTTCGACCAGCTGGAAGAACAAATTAGGAATAAGGTCCCAAGACAGGACATCCTTTCCTCCCTCTCTACAGCTCAGGGAGCAGCGGTCTTCCTTTCTGATGCCTCGTTGGATTCTGTGAAATTAGCAGCCAGATCCGTGGCCCTCTCCAATGCTGCCCGCAGGGCCTTGTGGCTTAAGTGTTGGCCAGGTGATATGCAGGCCAGATCTAAATTATGTGGCATCCCGTGTGAATGGATTTACTTGTTTGGCAAAGTTCTGGACGAATTGCTGGAAAAGGCAGGCGATAGCAAAAAACGCTTCCCGTATTTAGGTAATTTAGGTAGACCGCCTTTCAGAAGAGGCTCTTAAAGAAGGTGGTTTGATCGAAGGAGATCTTCCAGAGAAGGACCCAGATATGATGCCAGGAGAAGAGGTAGGGGGTATATGTTTAACACCCCTCGAGACCGTAACGAGCCCAAATGACTGTCGGACCAGGTGGGAGGAAGGTTGCTGTCCTTCTACCCGGCCTGGTCGCGTATCTCCAATAGTCCTTGGGTCCGGAGCATCATAAGAACAGGACTAAGATTTGAGTTCCAGCAGTCTCCGGGTGACAAGTTTATCCTAACTCCCATCCGTTCTTCGTCCACAGAGCAGAAGGCGCTGGAAGCGGAGATCTACGATCTTCTCCGGAAAGGTGTATTGGTTAGAGTTCCCGAGCTACAAAGGGGTAAGGGGTTTTACTCCCCCCCCTTTCTAGTCAAGAAGCAGGATAACTCTTATCGCACCATAATCAATCTCAAAGGCCTTAATAAATTTAATAAAATCTATTCTTTCAAAATGGAGTCTGTAAAATCGGCGATTAAACTACTATTCGGTGGGTGCTTTATGGTAGTCCTAGACCTTAAAGACGCCTATTATCATGTCCCGATACATGCAGATCATCAGCAATTCCTAAGGGTAGCCATCTCACTAGGGGGGAAAGATAAGCCATTTTCAGTATACATCACTTCCCTTTGGAGTGGCAGTGGCATCCCAGGTCTTTACAAAATTAATGGCAGAGGTCATGGTCCATCTGCACGAGCAGGACATTCTAGTAATTCCCTATCTAGACGATCTCCTGATTGTGGGGAACTCAGAGTCTCATTGTGCCACCCAATTAGGGAAGGTAATAGCCAGCCTACTACGACCCACGAAAATACAACAGTTCCTAGGCCTTACCATAGACTCTGATATACAGGAGTGTCGGTTACCAGAGTCTAAAGTTCTGAAAATCCAGCATCAGATACGTAGGGTAATAGATAATCCATCAGTTACCCTTAGAGGGGCTATGTCACTTTTAGGCTCTCTTACGGCATGCATCCCAGCAGTTCTCTGGGCACAACTCCACACAAGAACCCTACAGTGGGACATCTTACACAACACCCATCGGCTGGAGGGTTGCCTCGAGGCTAGAGTCACCTTATCTAACGTTACTATTCAGTCCCTTCACTGGTGGTCCCCAAGTTCGAATATGCGTAGAGGTGTTCCTTGGATTAACCGAATCTCCCGAATTCTAACCACGGATGCTAGCCCCAGGGGTTGGGGGGCCCATATGGGGGTAACTGGGTCCAGGGAGTGTGGTCTCCCTCCGTACGAAGTTTCTCCTCTAACCTTAAAGAACTGCTAGCGGTAGAGCGGGCGGTAAATGCTTTCCTTGTGTCCTTACAGGGCGAACACGTCAGACTATTGTCAGACAACCAGGTAACTGTAGCCTACATTAACCACCAGGGAGGAACCCGGTCGAGGCCCTTAATGGATGTAGCAAATTGTATTTTCCAGATCGCCGAGCTGCACCTCCTATCCCTCACAGCTCTACACATAAAGGGAAAACAAAATCTAACAGCCGACTTCAGCCTAGCATTTGCCTTCCCCCTCTGAATCGGATTCCAATGGTGCTAAGGAAAATCCGAGAGGACAGGGCCAGTGTTATCTTGATAGCCCCATTCTGGCCCAGGAGGTCATGGTTTCCTTGGCTGAGGAAGATGTCTGTGTCCCAGCCATGGATTCTCCCCGAGCTTCCGGATATTCTATCCCAGGGTCCAGTATACCACCCATGAGTCTCCAACTTACATCTAGCGGCATGGAGTTTGAGGGGGAGCTGCTAAGGGGGAGAGGGTTTTCCCGGGGGCTAGTTAATACCCTCCTGAAAAGTAGGAAAGTCTACACAACAAATATCTATGCTAGAATCTGGAAAAGGTTTTTGGCAGTGTCAGGAGCAGAAGTCGGTCAGAAAATCCGAATTGATCAGATTCTGGAATTTCTTCAGAAGGGGTTGGAGATGGGTCTAGCCACGAATACACTTAGAGTCCAGGTTTCGGCGCTAGGGGCCTTTTACAACTGTAACTTAGCAAGCAATTACTGGGTGGCAAGATTCATTAAAGCAGCAGCAAGACCCAGATCCATCATTAAAGACAGGCTGGTCCCATGGGACCTCAACTTAGTCTTATCAGCACTAACAGAGCCCCCCTTTGAACCTATTGATTCCATTCCCATAAAGATCCTGTCATTCAAAACTGCCCTGTTGGTTGCCCTAACATCGGCCAGGAGGGTTAGTGACCTGCAAGCCCTCTCTAGAATGCCACCATACACCCAGTTTGGGGAAGATAGGGGCACCTTAAAGCCAGACCCCTTATATCTACCCAAAGTCGCCTCGAAATTCCACAGGCTTCAAGAAATAGTCCTCCCATCCTTCTACCCGAACCCCTCTAACCTGTCCAAGCAGAAGCTCCATTCCCTTGATGTGAGACGGTGCCTTCATAGTTTGCATTTCGGCCACGGAGCCATGGAAAAAGGACAATGCCCTATTTGTATCTTTTCAGGGAGCTAGAAAAGGACTTAGAGTGTCCAAGAACACCCTAGCTAGGTGGATTAGGGAGGCTCTCTCTTTTGCTTATACAGCAGGTGGGCTGGAGATTCCGGAAGGCATAAGAGTGCACTCTACTCGGGCCATGGCAACATCCTGGGCAGAGAGATCGGAAGTATCCATCGAGGACATATGTAAGGCGGCCACATGGTCCTCTCCATCAACTTTTTTCAACCAATATAGATTAGATTTAGGTGGGTCCGCCGACCTCACGTTCGGGAGAAAGGTGCTTGAGGCAGCTATCCCTCCCTAGAGTTCTCTTCATCTCTGTAAATCTCTCGTGGTGCTGTCATGGCGACTGAATAAATGCTCAGCTACTTACCGGTAGCGGTGTTTTTCAGGAGCCCATGACAGCATCTTCACATTCCCTACCTCTGCTTTCACATATTGGGTCAGCACCTTTACTTTACTTTATTTAAAAAATTAGTCACAGTAGTAGAGACATGTAGTTGACTGTACATATTTAAGTTGCTACTAACCAGGGAGGTCCTCTCATGCTCTGTAATCCAACTGAAGCGGGAGAGAGGGCCGCCCCTTTTTATGTCTGTAGGTTTCCTGTCCCCGAAGGGCGGATCTCCTCTCTCGTGGTGCTGTCATGGGCTCCTGAAAAACACGGCTACCGGTAAGTAGCTGAGCATATTTTGTCTATTAAGTGTCTACCATGTGTTCAAGTAATGAACTTTGACATCCTTTTGAATCAGGTGACCTGTTAAGACGCCGAGCACCTGAATGACAAGTGTACTGTTTTTTCTATTTAAGGACCTGTTCATGATACTTGCATGTGGTTTTTTCATGAGGAAGGAGTTCTGTGAAACTTCGAAACGCGTCGAATAAAGACCACTGTAATAGTGATTCGCAGCGCAGATTGTCTGACCACTTTTTTCCTATCCTGCATCTTCTACGTCGGTCCCTCGTGGATCTGTGGTTCTGCAGTAGCGAATCCTGCATGCTTATTACAAGCTCCATCTGGTGAGTGTATTATTTTTAAATTGATATACCTACACTGGATAATGCACTATTGCGCTATTTCTCTTCAATAGTATCCCTAGTATTTCACCGACAGTACTTTGTGGAGAAGTCTCCTGGGTTTATCAGAGGAATTAGCAGTAGAGGTTATCCCAAAGTGTGATTCCAACATGGACTACTTCAATAATCGCCTTTTATCAAGAGAGCGTTTCATCCATCAGACAATTGGGGATATTGGCCCTACTTCAGAAAAACATGAAACACTGAACACGTTCAGTGAGGAATCTACCAAGCTCTTCAGGAAAACTTTTTACAATTTTAAAGAACCTCTAAAGGAGGAATTACATTCTAATCTGGATGCACGTTTTTTGTCGATTTATTTGGAGAAGTTTCGCCCCAGAGGACTAAGGTTGGTGCATAAGTCACCCTTTATGGATGATATTGACTTTACTAAAAACTGGAATAGCAATTTGGATATTTCTATGCGCAACATGCTACATCTTTCATATAAAAAACGCACACAATTGAGTGAATTAGCCACAGAAAAAGTTTTAAAATCAGCACATGATCTTTTACAATTTTCTTATCATCCTGATTATAAGTAAATTAATACGAATGTTGTCACATTACTCATGCAACTTGAGCATGAAACTATTATTGCACAGATCACGGAAAATGCTGAAAATGCTATGGTCAGTAATATGGATGTGAGCGATCAATCTGTTGCTACTCCATTATTGCAACCCACACCATGTGCTGCTGCCCTGCAGCCGACCCCATGTGTGATATCAAATGACCAGCATGGTGGTGAACATGTAACATCTAAACTAACAAAGTCTATGTCAAACACTAAGGCTGTGTGCCCACGTAGCGATTTTTAAGCGTTTTTGCTGCGATTTTCGGCGCGAAAACGTTTAAAAATCGTGTACAGAACGCCCCCCATGCATTCCTATGGCATTCCGCACATACCTTGCTAAAGCTGCGTTTTTCCGCGGCGGAATCGCATCGCGGAAAAAATCGCAGCATGCTCTTTTGTGCGGAATCGCAAAGAATTGCCGCGATTCCGCACCCATAGGAATGCATGAGAATCGCTTACTTCCCGCATGTGGCTATGCCCACCATGCGGGAAGTTAAGCGTCTCATGTGCGGTTGGTACCCACGGTGTGGAGGAGAGGAGACTGTCCTCCAGGCCCTGGGTACCATACCCCTGTAAAAAAAGGAATAAAAAATAAAAAATCGGGGTATATTTACCTTCCGGTGTTCCGCGCTGCATTCCCGGCCTAAGCGTTCCCAGTAATGCCTTGCGGCAAGGCCCTGTAATGACGTGGTCTCGCGAGATCACTATAGCAACGCGAGACTACGTCATCACAGGTCTCGCAAAGCATTACTGGGAACGCTGAGGCCCGGGAATGCAGCGCGGGACGCCGGAAGGTAAATATACCCCGATTTTTTTATTTTTTTTTAGTATTTTAACATCCTATCTTTTACTATTGATGCCGCATAGGCGGCCTCAATAGTAAAAACCTGGTCACACTTGTCAAACACTATGCTTGACGAGTGTGACCAACCTGTCAATCACTTTCCAAGCGATGCTTTAAATCGCTTGGAAAGTGCTTGAATATCGCACGCGAAAATCGCGGCAAAATCGCGATCATAATCGCGGTAAAATCGCTGTGAAATCGCGCTGAAAAAACCGCGCGATTTCTGGGAAGGAGTCCGGTTTTTAGTGAGCGTTTTAAAACGCTACGTGGGCACATAGCCTAACACATCTACCACATCTATTATTGAGGCTAGAAAACAATTAGAAAGCATAAAAAATCATATAAAAAAATTTAAATGATGAAAGAGAAAGGATCTCTTCTCAGGACAAAGTAATTGACACAAGCGTTGATAAAAAAAATGCAAACCATCAGTGAAAATCCTGTTTCACCATGTCTGATGGAATTTTCTAAATCTACTCCCTCTGTTAGATCTTTCTGTCAATGACACTTTTCCGTTAACACAAACATCAGATACTTTAATAATTGATAATAGCAGTAAGAATGACAAGGTTACTGTTCCTTCTTTACCCCGTGTTTTGTCCCCCAGGAAAACTCCAACAATAAAAAAGTTTTTCTCACCCAAACCAATAAAAAGAAAAAAATGTTATAGAGGATCACGAGGAGGAGGGAGAAAAAAAAGAAAGGAAAAATTGTTATAACACAGAAACTAATATAAACAACTGTACCAATATATTTAATTTATCATCTCATAATTTAACAAAAGATGAAAAATCACTCCTGTCCAAGGGCTCTCTTTTTGTCCTTCTAATGTCTCCAATGATTTTGATCTCTTTTTAGACCTCCAGACATTTATTAGAAAGTTGACGTTGAAAAGACAATTTCTCATTGAAAAACGCAAACTTTCTGAGCTTCCCAATAGTACTATTATTACTCCTACATCTGATGCTGATCAATTTCATCTGGATGTCCCGGTACAATCAAATTTCTATCCCCTTGATAGTAGAGGGCATCACATTAATGTGTTTAATGATATTGTTTCTAAACAGTTAAAAGAAATTACCATCGCTCTAAAGAAAAAAAAAAAACAGGAGATTTAAAATGAAGCTCAATCATGGTGAGAAAATAGCTTTGAAATCCCTGGCTGCTAACAAAGAAATCGTAATCAGGGCAGCTGACAAGGGTGGGGGCATTGTGTTACGAAATTGAGTTGATTATTGCAATGAAGCTTTTGATATTTTATCCGATACAAATTATTATAAAAAAAAGTCTTTTAATGTGCTCACTGATATTGAACACAAATATAATGAACTCATCATAGAAGGTATTAATCTGGGGATTTTTAATAAGAAAAGAAATTTCTTCTGGTAAAAAATTCCTCAGTCCCATTTTTTAATCATTTACCGAAATTACATAAAAATCCCACTAATCCGCCAGGGAGACCCATTATTTCGGGGATTAACTCCCTGACTAGCAATCTATCGGCTTACATGGATAGGATCATGTGCACACTCGTTTGCAATCTTGACAGCTACCTGAGGGACTCCACACACTTAATTAAACTATTGAAAACTGTAAACTGGGACAACAATTTCATTTTTTGCACAATGGATGTCAGCTTTATAGAATCATAGAATCGTAGAGATGGAAGGGACCTCCTGGGCCATCTGGTCCAACCCCCTTCTTAAAGCAGGATTCGCTAAATCATCCCAGTCAGATGTCTGTCCAGCCTCTGTTTAAAGATTTCCATTGAAGGAGAACTCACCACTTCTTGTGGCAGCCTGTTCCACTCATTGATCACTCTGTCAAAAAGTTTTTTCTAATATCTAATCTGTCTCTCCTCCCATTCAGTTTCATCCCATTGCTTCTAGTTTTTTTTTTTCCTTGTGCAAATGAGAATAAAGTTGATCCCTCTACAATGTGACAGCCCTTTAGATATTTGTAGACAGCTATTAAGTCTCCTCTCAGTCTTCTCTTTTGCAAATTAAACATTCCCAAATCCTGCAACCTTTCCTCATAAGACAGGGTTTGCAGACCGGTCACCATTCTGGTCGCTCTTTTCTGAACTTTCTCCAGTTTGTTGATGTCTTTTCTAAAATGTGGTGCCCAAAACTGGACACCATATTCCAGATGAGGTCTGACCAAAGAGGAGTAGAGGGAAATATTGACTTCACGTGATCTAGACTGTATGCTTCTGTTAATACATCCTAGAATTGCATTTGCCTTTTTTGCTGCTGCATCACACTGTTGACTCATATTTATATTCAAACATCTTGCACGATATAGGATTACTATGTTTTGAAAGTTATCTAACTAATGATACTCGATTATCTTCTAGCCAGAATTTTTTTTTATTGAAAGGATTGGAATTTGTTTTAAAAAACAGTTTTTTCACTTTTGAAGGGGTACTCTATCACCAAACTATGGGCACAGCGATGGGCAGCAAAGTAGTATCTACTTATGCAAATTTATTTATGGGGATTTTTGAAAGAATTTTTATTTGCATTAATAAATGGTCCACTCATATTATCTTTTATAAAAGATTCATTGACGACCTCTTCTTTATTTGGAACAACGTCAATAATGATATTGACTCCTTTATTGCAGAGGTAAATAGCAATAACTGGGGTCTGTCCTTCTCCCCTATCTATAGCTCAAATAGTATTCATTTTTTAGACATTACAATTTTTTTTAAAAGAAAAGGTTATTTTAACCAAAACTTTTTTTTAAAGAGGTTGATAAAAATAGCTATATCCATTATAAAAGTGGACATTATGCAAAATGGCTCAACAATATACCTGAGAATCAATTTCAGAGGATAAAGAAAAATTGTAGCCTTGATGATGACGACTTCAAACAACAGGCTAATATTTTGAAGGATAGGTTTTTGAAGCAGGAATATCCTAATGAACTTGTAAAAAGGGCTTTTAATAATTCACTAGCCAAAAAACAGGATGCATTGATAAATATAAAATCTAAAAGAACCTTCTAATAATCAGTTTTCAATGAATTTCATAACACAGTACAGCTACCAACACAAGGAAATCAGAAAAGTCCTTGAAAAAAACTGGCCCATTTTACTAAATGATCCGATTATTGGACAACATCTACCCAGAAATCCGGGTGTAACATTCAGGAGAGCCCGCACAATAAAAAACATTGTAGCTCCCAGTCGGTTAAAACCTTCTGACAGAGTAATGCATGTGAATAATGGTATTAATGGTGTCTTCAAATGTGGTTCTAAGAATTGTCTGTGTTGTCATGCGATCAAACATCGCGCGGTTAATTTTGTATCCTCTGTAACAAATGAAACCTTTCATATTAAGCAACATATGAATTGTATGACAGATTTTGTCATTTATCTGATAACCTGTAAATGTGGGAAACCGTATGTAGGGAGGACCACGCAGGCGCTCCACCTCAGATTGAATTCACACCGCTATAACATTAAAAGGGGTTTTTTACTTCACGGTTTATCTAAACATTTTTTGTTAGCGCACAATAAAAATTATAATGAACTTAACATATGTCCTATAGAACATATACCGAGTAATGTCACAAATAGGACTCGAAAGCTCAACCCCAAAGAAATATATTGGATGTATCGGCTGAGTACACTAAAACCGCACGGTTTAAGTGTAGTCACTGAGGTGTTTCTTTGAAGTAATTATGTTCTGTTCTAAAATATTTTTTTATTTTTTCACTTTTTCCCTTCTCTTGATTTTTAGGCTGGTTTCACATTTGCGTTTTTTTGCGCTGGAAAAAAACGCATACATGCGCATGCACTTTTTTCCCCTATATTTAACATGGGCGCGCATACGTGTGCATTGGCATGCGCACGTATGCGTTTTTCGTGCGCTGCATTTTTTTGTGGTGTGCGATTTTATTTTCCAGATGCTATATGTTGCATTTTTTGGTCCGCCCAACCACTTCAAAAAAGCGCATGCGCACGTATGCGCAGGTTTTGCGCTAAAAAAGACCATTATGGCCTATGGAGGCGCATACGTGCACACTGGCATGCGCATGTATGCGTTGTTTTAGCGCTGCGGTTTTTTTTTATGTCCACTATTTAGACAAGTTATAAAATTCCAAAGTCCAAAAAAAAGGCTATATACAGGAGGTGTCTGCCAACACTGTACCACAACTACAGTGACAGATTGGAGAGCAGACATTCAGCAACGAACCCATCTTCTATCAGCGTCAAGAATGTGAGTATTATTACATCGTATGCCTGTCCTTTTAAATTGTGTATGTACTAATGATTTTTATTATTTTTACATGCAATCTGTCTTCGGAATCAGAATATTCCCCATCCCGGCAGGAATTGGCGCAAGCAGACCGTGAGGTGATTATTTTCGTGCATCTGGTAAGTATATCTGCTGCTACTCCAAATCTCTTACATTTTTTTTTTTTTTTAAGACATCGTCATCTTCTGCGGACGTGACTACTGAGGGCGAACAGCAGGAGCAGCGAAGCCAAGTCCCGGTGGTGATACGGAATGTATGTATCAAATGATTTGTAAATGTTCTTTATATTTTATCTTCTATATTTCATCGTTTCTGTATTTTTTTTGTAACTTTTCATTCAATTTAAATTTGATTATTCTAATGAATGTGTTTTGTCTAGGTTCCACAACGGGATGAAGACGTCTACCTGGATAATGAGCAGATCATCAGCCTGGTCCAGGAGCGTGCCCCATTGTGGGACAGCCGTGACCGGCTGTACAAGGACAATGTGGTGACCCGGCGGCTATGGAATGAGGTGGCCGCAGCGTTGATGGATGGCTGGGACAGCGCCACTGCAGCCTCCAAAAAGGCGTTTAGTAAGTATTTCCCTGCTCTGTATTGTGCCGCAGTGACTATTGTCCTTGATGTCACTGTTGGGTTTCCTGCTAGATATATTCTAGCAGGAAACCCAACAGTGTCATCGGGCTCTACAGTGACTGCTTTGAGTATTGTATTGCTGTATTGTGCCGCAGTGAGTATTGTCCTTGATGGCACTGTTGGGTTTAGTGATAGCATATGTCGTGCATCAAAAACACAAGTGACATGTTGTTGTTTTTTTTTTTCAACAGTGGACAAAGTCCGAACACGTTGGCGCTCGATCAAGGACCGCTTCAACAGTGATGTTCGTGCTGAGGGCCAGGTTCGCAGTGGATCTGCATCAAGGACAAGAACCCGATACCGTTACTATCACGCGTTGCAATTCCTAAGACCTGTTCTTGCCACCAGAGCGTAAGTATTATAATTTTTTTTTTTATTATTTTTAATCTGTGATTTTCTAATCCACAGCTGATGCTTCTTGTAAAGGCATGATAGTAATGATTTTCCTTTCTTCAACAGCACCTGGAGCAGCACCCTGCAACCTGGCCCTGGAGCGGTCCGTCATCGGACGTCCTCTGACCCGTCCCAGCCATCCGACAGCCAGGAAGCACCTTGCAGGTCAGCCACACAGACAGCTGGTGACCAGGAAGCTGGGCCATCAGGTGTTCCCCTGTCCCAGGTCTCTTCCACTGGTTATGCGGGTACTACCCGCCAGCGTCAGAGGGCCTTGGACAGGAATGTCTTGCCCGAGTTTATGCAAAGCCAGGACACCCACCGTTACACCACCACTAGTCTAAGTACAGCTGGTCAGTTCACCAACACCACCATGGCAAGCGCTGCTCCTGTCTGGAGCACCACCGCCACCCCCATGCATGCTTGGAACACAGCCACCACTCCGCAAATGTGGAACAGCCCTGCCGCTACAACAACATGTAGTAGCCCTGCCACCACCACTCCACAAACTTGGACCATCACTGCCGCCACCAGTCCTCCTGCAAGGACGAGCACTGCCACCGCCACCACAGAGCATCAGCAGCAGCCACAGCAGCCACAGCAGCAGCAGCCACCACCACAGCAGCAGCAGCCAGAGCAGCAGCAGCCACAGCTGCAGACGGGGGACCTACATTCTATATTTGCCCCAAGTACAAGGCGATATCAGGTAAGGCGGGCATTGGGCCCAAGTAGGTCCAGGCAGTCAAGTATGCGGAGACAAGCACTTCGTACCAATGTCCCTGAACCTCTTTCATCTCCTCAAACTGTTTCTACTGCAAGTCCCATAACTGGACTCCCTTCCCCCACAAGTTTTTTGGCCCCTTCCCCTGGAACACCTTGTTCAACAGTTAGTTCTGCATCTTCCCTGCACACCCCCAGCTTGCAACCATCTGCCCACAAACGCAGAAAAAAATAAAGTTTTTTTAAATATTTCTGTTTCAAAATAAATTTACAATTTCTGGTTCACCATAACAAAGTTTGATTAATGTTTTTGGCGCCGCTCACACACACTGCGCCGTACACACAATGTGACTTAAACTTTGCAAGGTGTCATAAAAAGTGTTTGGAGGATTGGCTGTTTTTACCATCCTCATTTCACTTATTGTGATTCTAGGCAAGGTGATTCTAGACAAGGGGGATTATTGATATACCTTGTAATTAAAAACACACTCGTGTGTTTAGAATCCACTGATGGGTAAAATACACGTCATATGTTAATATGTTACATACCAAGGCCTAGTATAAGTGTAAAATAAACGTATGTTACATACCAAGGCCTAGTACAAGTGTAAAATAAACGTAATCTGTTAATATGTTACATACCAAGGCCTAGTATAATAACTAGCGTTTTATCAACTAGGATCTGGTTTCCAGAAACATAAACTGGTGAAACTCGGTCAAAAAAAAAGGTGAGTTTTTTTCATTCAAAATGAATGAATCTCCAACTTGTTTTCCACTGGTTGGACAAGATTTATTTGAAACTAATTTGGTTTCATGAAACCCGATCCAAACAAAGTCGCTCACTGTCATAATCAGAACTATTTATCAATCATATGCCCAGGTTAATACACATATCATATTTAACCTGCAGCTTTGCTTACCATATTTAACCTGCAGCTTTGCTTACCAATATATTTAATGCAGACTAGCGATGCTGCATTTTAAATTGTGTATTTACCTGCGCAGGTGAATAAACATCAGGAATTCACAGGTATACATGGGAAGTTTTTTATTTTATTGGAGTGTAAAAAACATAGTGCACTCAGTACTGGTATCAAATAAGGTTTTTTATTAACAAACACAAACGAACATTATTACACCATTTCATCTTGCCAGTGCACCCATCCTACATCAGAAATAAAGTAGGCCGCAAATTGGTCCCTCATTTGGCCAACTTCAACGGATGACCTGAGAGGGTGCTGAGTGAATTCAGGCAATGGGTTAGGAGCATCATCATCCAGTTCAAAGGTCGGGTGCTCTTTAGCCATCACAAAATTATGTAGAACCACACACGCCTTCACCACCTCATCGACCGTTTGAAGTTTAAGATTTATGGCTGTGCCGAGAATTCGCCATCTTGAGACAAGAATCCCAAAAGCACACTCGACAGTTCTTCTGGCCCTGGTCAGCCTGTAATTAAATATTTTTTTGGTGTGGTCCAAGTCCCGGCTGGAGTAGGGTTTCAGTAAGTTTGCGCACATTTGAAAAGCCTCATCCCCAACCATTACAAAGGGCAGTGGCGGAGCTTCGGTGTGAGGAAGAGACTGTGGCATAGGGATATTAAATTGGTTGCCATACAACCTCCGGCCCATGTCTGAGTTTTTAAAAGCCTGTGAGTCATTACCACGGCCAAATGCTCCAGTGTGCACTGCTACAAACATACATCCGGCATCCGCAATGGCCATGAGTACTATTGAAAAGTACTTTTTGTAATTATAGTACTCAGATCCTGTTCTTTTGGGTTTGATGATCCGTATGTGTTTACCATCAACAGCTCCCAAACAATTGGGGAAATTGCATACTGTCCAGAATTTGTCAGCAATTTCCATCCACTTTTCAGCGGTGGGCAGGGGCATAAATTCTGGACAAAGAACATTCCAGAGAGCCCGGCAGGTGTCCGCAACAATTCCAGACAAGGTAGAGATTCCAATACGGTACTGGAAGTGTAGTGAAGATAGGGTTTCTCCAGTCGCCAGGAATCTGTAAACAGAGAAAGAAGTAAAATTAATATTTCTGTATATTATTTTGTAAAACTATAAAATAAAATATTAGTACATTCACGAAAACTAATTACCCAAGGTTTTGAATACTACATGTAAAAAAAAAACCCATCAGACCGCACCCCTTGGTTTTTAAATATTACGTACCGTAATGTCACCAGTAGCCGTTTCTCAGGAGGAATCGCACGACGGAGCTGTGTGTCCTGTCTCCGGATGGATTGTTGGACACGAGCAAGCAAATCCCTGAAGCTTTCTTGGGACATCCGGATATAATCTGTAAATTTCTCCGGGTTTGCCTGTAGCTCACTGTAGAGGGTGTGGTATGCCCCACGGCTCTCCCGGAGTTCAACAATCGGATGTATCCACATATGCCGCCGCTGCCGTCTTCGCAGCCTCTCTCTCTTCCTTTGTTCATGGCAAGCAACTGCATACGCCTGAGCCATCGCGATGTCTAAATCCAAGTTGAAGTGAAAACTCTTCCAGCGCAGATCCATGTTGACACGAGAAGAATCAAGCAAATCTGAAGAATACTGTAGACAGGGTCTATATATTAACATACCACACCGACATTGACGTCCCATTGGTCTTGTGTGTTGTTGAATGTTTTTTTTGTTTTTTTTTGGGTGTTGACCAAAAAATGTGTAAAAAACGCAAACGCACTAAAAACGCATACAAATGCATAAAAACGCTGCGTTTTTTCCTGCATGCGCATAAAAATGCTTGGAAAACGCAGCGTTTGTATGCGTTTTTTTATGCGCTTTTTTGCGCAAAAAACGCGCTGAAAAAAAATCAAGTGTGAAATTAGCCTTAGTGTGTTTTTTTTTTTTTGAGCACATGCAATACCCTGCCACTAATTCATTGATAATTATATTTTAATATGTTGTTTAATATCGTGAACATCACTATTCCTATATACCGCAAATTTTACTGCACAACCAATTCAATAATGAAAGGATAACATAAGTAATTTTAAATATATATTTTTAATAATTTTTATATGGATATTTATATTTTTTTATATAAATATCTTTTATATAAATAATTTTTATGCAATTTTAATCCTCCAGCAAGAACTGTGCAATAATATATATATAGAGACCAAAGACCAAAAAGTGTCTTTTACAGAATATTTTATTCAGAAATTTCACGGTATAAGTTTGTTTTTCTATACATGTTGTTGGATTTGGCACTGTTTGTGTGGTTTCATGGTGGCTCTCGAGAGGATGTTCTCCCTGTAAGGCATTTCTTCTTTTTTTCCCCCCCGTTTTTGGAGGTTCTTGTCCCT
This sequence comes from Dendrobates tinctorius, assembly GCF_039654945.1. Taxonomy (NCBI): domain Eukaryota; kingdom Metazoa; phylum Chordata; class Amphibia; order Anura; family Dendrobatidae; genus Dendrobates; species Dendrobates tinctorius. Next base: position 4,491,308 of record NW_027361776.1, on the reverse strand, counting down.
TTCTTTTTAAATTTTCTTTTAATAATTTTTTTCCGTTGATTGTTAATAAAGAAAATAATATATATTAGTCATTTTATAATGCAAGTATAATAATAATTTTATAACACAAATTTATATATATTTTGCCTATTCAGTGTCTACCATGTGTTCAAGTAATGAACTTTGACATCCTTTTGAATCAGGTGACCTGTTAGACGCCGAGCACCTGAATGACAAGTGTACTGTTTTTTCTATTTAAGAACCTGTTCATGATACTTGCATGTGGTTATTTCCTGAGGAAGGAGTTCTGTGAAACTTCGAAACGCGTCAAATAAAGACCACTGTAATAATAATTGTTCATAGTGATTTGCAGAGCGGATTGTCTGACGACTTTTTTCCTATCCTGCATCTTCTATGTCAGTCCCTCGTGGATCTGTGGTTCTGCAGCAGCGAATCCTCCATGCTTAGTACAAGCTCCATCTGGTGAGTGCATTATTTTTAAATTGATATACCTACACTGGATAATGCACTATTGCGCTATTTCTCTTCAATAGTATCCCTAGTATTCTATTTCAAAGAAATTTGGCCTCCCGCTTACAGGTTAAGACCCTTCTGCCAGGGGTGACACATACAGCTCCTCCTTAAAAATCCCCAGTGGCTCCATGGGATCTTAATCTGGTCTTGGAAGCCTTGACAGATTCACCCTTTGAACACCTCCAGGAAGCTCCCATGTCTTTGCTGTCCTGGAAGGTGGTATTTCTTGTAGCCATCACCTCTATTAGGCGGGTTTCAAAATAAGCGGCATTGTCCGGTCGCCCTCCATCTTTGATTATGCACCAGGACAAGGTTGTTTTGCGGCCTCCTCCTAACTTTCTTCTCAAGATCGTATCAGCCTTCCACCTGAACGAGGAGATAATCCTTCCGTCATTTTGAACCACCACAACCCATCCTCTGGAGCGTTCTTTGAATAAGCTAGACCTGGTCAGGGCGATAAGGCTCTATCTGGCCAGGACCGCTCCCTTCAGGAAGGCAGACTCCCTCTTTGTTATCCCCAATGCGTTGAGAAGAGGTCTGCTGGCCTCTAAGGCAACAATTGCCCGCTGGATCAGAATGGCAATTTTGGAAGCCTAAAGGGTGAAGGACAGGGTGTCCCCTGCTGGGGTCAAGGCCCATTCAACCCGGGCGGTGGGCGCCTCCTGGGTGGTACACAATAGGGCATCAGCCATGCAGTTGTGCAAGGCAGCTACTTGGTCGTCCATGCTTACCTTCTCAAGGTTCTATAAGGTCCACATCTATGCTTCAGCGGACGCCAGCCTAGGCAGAAAAATTTTGCAGGTGGCAGTAGAGTTGTCCGACCTGAAGGAAGTTTCTGTCTTCTCCCACCCCAGGGACTGCTTTTGGACGTCCCACGGTTCCTGTGTCCCCCAATGAGACGAAAGAGAAAACAGGATTTTGGTTGCTTACCGTAAAATCTGTTACTCAGAGTCTTCATTGGGGGACACAGCGCCCTCCCATGATTCTATTATCTGTATAGATTATATGATTGACTTACATGATAATGTCTCCTCCTACTGCTTTTCCACTAACTGACTGTCCTACAGCTGGTCGGAGGGGTGTATACTGCGGAGGCGGAGCTAACATTTTTTTCATGGCATAGTGTCAACCTCCTAGTGACAGCAGTACACACCCCACGGTTCCTGTGTCCCCCAATGAAGACTGAGAAACAGATTTTACGGCAAGCAACCAAAATCCTGTTTTCACAGATAGGAGTTTATTTTTTTATTTTTAGAGTTTTTACCAAGAGGGCGTTGCTCAAAGGATTCTAAAGGAGCGTGTCTTCACACTGCTCGGCATCATTAGCATGTGAGTAACGCCCCCTTGACATAGATTATAATAGCGTTAAATAAAAAAAGCTCGTCTCTCTGGAACTGTATTTCAGAAAAAAAAAGAAAAAATGGAACAATCAGAGAGGGAAAAATTATTTTATTTTTTAGGTTTTAAGGCTACGTTCCCATTATAAGAATTTTGTGAGTTTTTGATGCTGCAGATTTTCTGCACCTACTAGGTAAATTAGGTTTTTTGCAATATTTTCATTGTGTTTTGTTTACTTAGGTTTTTATTATGTTTATGATGCTGCTTTTGTTTTATTTGGTACTTCATGTTTGAAAGAGACTTTTCACAGAATGACTGCTTAACCCCTTAGTGACAGAGCCATTTTGAAGCTTAATGACCAGGCCAATTTTTACAATTCTGACCACTGTCACTTTATGAGGTTATAACTCTGGAACACTTTAACGGATCCTGCCGATTCTGAGTTTGTTTTTTCGTGACATATTGTACTTCATGTTAGTGGTAAATTTCTTCAACTTGTGTTTAGTTATGAAAAAATTTAAATATGGCGATAAATTTTGAAAATGTTGCAATTTTCAAACTTTAAATTTTTATGCCCTTAAATCAGAGAGGTATGTCACACAAATTTCTTATTAAATAACATTTCCCACATGTCTACTTTACATCAGCACAATTTTGGAAAACATTTTTTTTTGTTAGGAAGTCATAAGGGTTAAAATTGACCAGCCATTTCTCATTTTTACAACAAAATTTACAAAACCATTTTTTTTAGGGACCACATGATATTTAAAGTCATTTTGAGGGGTGTACATGACAGAAAATACCCAGAAGTGACACCATTCTAAAAACTGGACCCCTCAACGTGCTCAAAACCACATTCAAGAAGTTTATGAACCCTTTACGTGCTTCACAGGAACTGAAACAATGTGGAAGGAAAAAATTAACGTTTAACTTTTTTTTGCAAAAAATTTACTTCAGAACCAATTTTTTTTTATTTTCGCAAGTGTTAAAAGAGAAAATGAACCACAAAATTTGTTGTGCAATTTCTCCTGAATATGCCGATACCCCATACGTGGGGGTAAACCACTTATTGGCACATAGCAGAGCTCGCAAGGGAAGGAGCAACGTTTGACTTTTTCAACGCAGAATTTGCTAGAATTGAGATTGGATGCCATGTGGCGTTTGGAGAGCCCCTGATGTGCCTAAACAGTGGAAACCTCCAACAAGTGACCCCATTTTGGAAATTAGACCCCCCTTAAGGAACTTATGTAGATGTGTGGTGAGCACTTTGAACATCCAAGTGCTTCACAAAAGTTTATAACGTAGAGCAGTGAAAATAAGAAATCATTTTTTCCACAAAAATGATCTTTTCGCCCCCAAATTTTTATTTTTACAAGGGTCACAGGAGAAATCAGACTCCCAAAGTTGTTATGCAATTTGTCCGGAGTACGCCCATACCCCATATGTGGGGGCAAACCACAGTTTGGGCGCATGGCAGAGCTTAGAAGGGAAGGAGCACCGACTTTTTCAATGCAGAATTGGCTGGAATTGAGAATGGACGCCATGTCGCGTTTGGAGAGCCCCTGGCGTGCCTAAACAGTGAAAAAAACCCACAAGTGACACCATTTTCGAAACTAGACCCCTTAAGAAACTTATCTACAGTAGATGTGTTGAGCACTTTGAACACCCAAGTGCTTGACAGAAGTTTATAACGCAGAGCAGTGAAAATCTAAAATGATTTTTTTTCGTCAAAAATGATTTATTTAGTCTGCTTTTTTAATTTCTTTTCACGCTAACAGGAGAAATTGGACCACAAAAGTTGTTTTGCCATTTGTCCTGAGTACAACGATGGCCATATGTGGGGGGGGGTAACCACTGTTTGGGCGCATGGGAGAGCTCGGAAGGGAAGGAGCGCCATTCTGGAACGCAGACTTTGATGGAACGTTCTGCGGGCGTCATGTTGCATTTTGAGAGACCCTGATGTGTCTAAACAGTGGAGAACCCACCACAAATGACCCCATTTTGGAAACTAGACTCAAGGAGCTTATCTAGATGTGTGGTAACCCCCAAGTGCTTCATAGAAGTTTATAATGCAGAGCTGTGAAAATAAAAAATCTTTTTTTCCCAGATAAGTGATTTTTTAGCCCCCAATTTTTTTTATTTTCCCAATGGTAACAGGAGAATTTAGACCCCCAAAGTTGGTAAATAGTGGAAACCCCTCAATTCTAGCTACAACCCTAACCCCAACACACCCCTAACCCTAATCCCAACCCAAACCCTAATCCTAACCCTAATTCTAACACTAATTCCAACCCTAATTCTAACCCTAATTCCAACCCCAAACCTAATTCCTAACTCAGGAGGTGATAAACAGGGGGGTTGTTTACTATTTTTTTTATTTTGATCACGGTGTTTGGGTTTATCACCGTGATCAAAATGTACCTGTAATGAATTAATGGAATCTGCCGGCTGGCAGATTCGGCGGGCGCACTGTGAATGCACTCGCCATTTTCTTCCCAGACCAAGATGGCGGCGCCCACTGGAGGAGGCAGGAGGGCCCGGGGACCATGAAGACCACCGGGAGGTACCAGGGGGATCGGGAACCAAATTTCTCTCTCCTCTAATGTGCGATCACATCAGAGGAGAGAGAAATCAAATGCAAAATCACGGCTTTTTTTTGCAATCGCCATTATACGGTTAATAACAGCGATTGCAAAAGTAGGGTAGGTAAAAACCGACCAGATTCATGTTCTCTGGGGTATCGGCTACCCCCGGCAGCCGAGACCCCGGAGAAAATCCGACTCTGGGGGGCGCTATTTACTTTCTCCACAGTGCCGTCAATTAACGGCGCTGTGGTTTAAGTACCCTTTACTAACGCCGTTAAAAAGCGTATCGGCGGTCGTTAAGGGGTTAAACCAAATAGAGGTGCTCGGTGCATCATAGCATGGTCAAACATTTAAAGGGGCTTTCACACGAACAAAAGTTAATTTTAATACATTGATCTTGGAATAAAAATAAACTTCCACAATTGGATGTGTTTAACCCCTTAACGACCAGGGGTATTTTTGATTTCACATTTTCATTTTTTGCTCCCCGTCTTCCCAGAGCCATAACATTTCTATTGTTTTTTGCGGGACGAGTTGTACTTTTGAACGATGTCATTGGCTTTATCATGTGGTGTAATAAAAAACAGGAAAAAAAATTCCAAGTGCGGTGAAATTGCAAAAAGGTGCAATCCCACCCTTTTTTTTGGTTTGTTTTTTCTACTAGGTTCACTAAATGCTAAAAGTGACCTGCCATTATGATTCTCCAGGTCACTTCTCCAGGCCATTTACCGATTGGATTAATTCTTTTTATATACTGATAGATCAGGCGATTCTAAACGCGGCAATACCAAATAGTGTATATTTGATTTTTTACATTTTATTTTGAATGGGACGAAAGAGGGGTGATTTGAACTATTTTTAAAAACATTTTCATTTACTTTTTGCATGCTTCAATAGTCTCCATAGGAGTCTATAAGCTGCAGTTGTTCGATTGCCTCTGCTACATAGAGGAGGGCTGCAGCCCTGCTCTATGTAACAGATATGATCACATTCTATAAGCGCCGACCACCAGGCGGTGCTCATGGCGATCCAGCAATGACAACCACAGGGGTCTCCAGCTGACCTCGGATTGTCATACCAACCCATCGGCGACCCGCCATCAAGTGACACCTGTGCCGATGGGAGGAGGTAATAATGCGTTTCCTGCGTGTGCATGTTAAATGCCGCTGTCAGCGTTTGACACGGCATTTAACATGTTAACAGCTGCGGATGAATCGCGATTCCAGCCGCGGCTGTTCCGGGCACATGTCAGCTGATCAGATCAGCTGTCATGTGCTGGAAAAGGTGCGGGCTCTGGTGATGAGCCCGCACCAAACAGGAAGAGGCGTCCAATGACGGACTCTGTCCGTCATTGGACGTTAAGGGGTTAAATAAAATGTTCCTGTTCTGAGATAGAAGCATGAGCTGGAAAACACAATGTACTGGGCACTACAGCGTACAGTTGAGTCAAAATCATTACTACACCTGTAGATAAACTCCCAAAAGGGGTATAACTTAAAAAAATGGGGTTACTTGAAGGGGGATTCTATTCTTCTAGCACTTAGGGCTTTGTATATGAAGTCATTCAGTATATTCAAGCAAAATCTGCACTCCAGACGTCAAATTGTGCTCAGGCTCTGGAAAAGCGAAATGGCACCTAGCCCCCCAAAAGAAATTCAGCAAATTCTCCACTCCCAAATCCAAATGACTCCCCTCCTCCCTTCTGAGCCCCAGTATGCTTAAACCACATTTAGCACCCAAATGCTTGGCATTTCTGTAGTGATGAGAGCTGGCCTAATTTACAGGTGCGTGTCTCCAGAAGCATGAGCTGGGTATAACCTACTGGTGACTACAGTGTACTGGTAACTACAACTCCAGTTTGCAATTTTCACTCAACAACATCCACTGCTGTTTGTTGCTGGAAAACGTCCATGGAGTCAAAATCGTTACTACATCTGTAGATAAATTCTAAAAGGCTATAATTTCCAAAATGGGGTCACTTGAAGGAGGGTGGATTATGCTTTTCTAGCACTTAGGGGCTCCTTTGTATGGAAACAGCAAACTATTCTAGGAAAATCTGCGTTCCAGGAGGTAAATAGCATTCCGTCCCTTCAGAGTCTTTCCGTATGGCTAAGTAGTACTGTACAGCCACATATGGGGTATATCTACATTCAGCAGACATTGCGGAACAATTTTTGGTGCCATTTTACTCATATCCAATTTTGAAAATGTAAAATCTGGGGCCAAAACAACATTTTGGTGGAAAAAATATATTTTTTCTTCACTGCCCAATGGTATAAAATTCTGTGAAGTCAATATGATCATTGCAGCCCTAGATAAATTCATTGATAGGTGTGGTTTGTAAAATGGGGTCACTTATGGGGGATTCTGCTGTTTTGACACCTCAAGGGCTCTAGCAATGTGACATGGCACCCTCAAACCGCTCCAGCAAAATCTTAACTCTTCCATTCTTGAGGTCTCTGCCTCAAAGTAGTTTTTGACCACATATGGGGTATTGGTGTACAAAGGAGAAATTGCATAACAATTTTTGGGGTTCATTTTTTCCTGTTACCCTTGTAAAAATAAAAAAGTGGGGCTAAAAAAAAATTTGTTTTGTGGGAAAAACTTGATTTTTTATTTTTACGGCTCAACATAATAAATTCCTGTGAAGCACCTTGTGGATCAAGGTGCTCACCACACATCTAGATACGTTTCCTGAGGGTTCTAGTTTCTAAAATGGTGTCAGTTATCCTCTGTTTAGGCACATTAGGGGCTCTCCAAACATGGTGTCTTTCAATTATTCCAGCAAATTTGACATTCAAATAGCCAAATGGTGCTTCGTTCCTTCAGAGTTCTGCGATGTGCCCAAACAGTGGTTTCCCCCACATATGGGGTATCAACGTACTCAGGAGAAATTGCACAAGATATTTTGGGGTCCATTTTTTCCTGTTAGCTTTGTGAAAATAAAAAAAATGGGGTTTACACTAACATTTTTGCAAAAAAAAAAAAAGATGTTCATTTTTTTCTTCAACATTCCATTAAATCCTGTGAGCACCTGCAGGTGTAATAAACTTCTTGAATGTGGTATTGAACACCTTGAGGGGTGACATTTTTAGTACGGTGTTACTTTTGGGTATTTTCTGTCATATAAACTCCTCAAAGTCACTTCAAATGTGATGTGGGAAGATTTTGTAAATTTTGCTGAAAAAATGAAAAAAAAAAAAATCGCTGGTCAACTTTTAACCCTCATATAACATTCTAACAAAAAAAAATGTTTTAAAAAAATGTGATGTAAAGTAAAGATATGGGACATGTTACGGTATTAACTATTATATGTAACAAAACTCTGATTTAAGGGTATAAAAACTAAAAGTTTGAAAATTGATACATTTTCACTAAAATTTACATTTTTTCACAAATAAAGGAAGAAATATTACCACTGTTATAAAGTACAATAATTCTCAAGAAAATCTCAGAATCAATCCGTTGAAGCGCTCCAGAGATATCACAAAGTGACACTGGTCAGAACTGTAAAATTTGGCATGGTCAGGATGGTGAAAACAGGCTCCGGGGAGAAGGGTTTAATAAATAACATTTCCCACATGTCTAATTTACATCAGAACAATTTTTGAAACAATTTTTTAGTTAGGAAGTTAGAAGGGTTAAATGTTCACCAGCAATTTCACAATTTACAATTTTTCAACAAAATTTACAAAACCATTTTTCTTTTTTTTTTTAGGGACCACGTCACATTTAAAGTGACTTTAACCCCTTTCCGACTTTGGGCGTACACCGACGCCGATGTTGGACTCCCTCCCATTGATGTGGATTCAGGCGGTGAGCCCACATCTTTCCCGGGACATGTCAGCTGGAATCACGACCCACTCGTGGCTATTAACCCCTTAAATGATGCTGTCAAACACTGACAGCAGCATTTAACAAGTGCTTCCAGTAATCGTGCCAGAAATCCGCCCACCGGTGACCTGCGTCATCGATGTATTGGCATGACAAACGGAGGTCTCCTGGAGACCTCTATGGTTGTCAGCGCCAGCTTGCTGTGAGCGCCACTCAGTGGTCGGGCGCTCATAGCAAGTGAGTAATTTTACTACATAGAGGCTGACTGATCATCGCCTCCCATGGAAACTATAGAAGCCTGCCAAAAGTAAAAACAAAAAAACAAAAACAGAAATAAAAACACCCCCGTTTCGCCCAAATCAAAATGAAAAAAATCAAACACATTTGGTATAGCTGCGTTCAGAATCGCCTGATCTATCAAAAAAAGGACCAACCTGATCGCTAAAAGGCGTAGCAATAAAAAAAGGTCAAAATGCCAATTTTTTTCTTTTAACAGAGTTTGGAGATTTTTTTCACCACTTAGATAAAAAAGAACCTAGACATGTTTGGTGTCTATGAACTCGTAATGACCTAGAGAATCATAATGGCAGGTCATTTTTAGCATTTAGTGAATTTACTAAAAAAAAGCCAAACAATAAACCAGTTTTCCCGTTTTTTAGTACACGACATGGTAAAACCAATAGTGTTGTCTCGCAAAAAAAAAAGCCCTCTCATGGCCATATTGATGGAAAAATAAAAAAGTTATAGCTCTTGGAAGAAGGGGAGCAAAAAATGAAAACGCAAAACCAAAAAAGCTCCGGGGTTAAGGGATTAAGAGGTCTATATATGACAGAAAATACCCAAAAGTGTGCAATTTCTCCTTAGTACTCAGATACCCCATATGTGGGGGAAGTCTGTTTAGTTGCACAGCAGGGCTCAGAGGAGAAGCAGCATCGCTTAACCTTTTGAACGCAAAAAAAGCTAGAATCGATGGCTGACGCCATGCTGCGTTTGGAGAGCCCCTGATGTGTCTAAACAGCAAAAAAAAACCACAAGTGACACATCGCTTTGGAAATCACACCCCTCACAGATTTTATTCAGTGGTATATTGAGCATTTTTAACCCAAAGGGTACAGTATGTAGTATAATACAATAAACTGAATATGTCACAATGCAAATTTTGCAAGTAAAACAAGGCAGTAAAGTGAGGTGAAATTTTAGAAGACCCCCATTCAGAAATGCTATAACCTAGCTTGGAGAAACCATTGCTACATTATTTTTTTTTACTACTCTCTCCGAGAGTTTTTAATTTGCTTAATCAGAGATAGTATATAAAATTTTACTTGTACCATCAGGCTCATATTTCATCCTCAGTTCATCCAGGCTGATACGAAGTTTCATGTTTTCACTCTGAGAGAGTTTAAGATGTCTATCAGTGTTAAAAAGCTTCCGTTCCAGCTCCAAGACTCGATGGCCTTCTGCTAAAGCTTTCATTCTTTGCAGCGATAATTCATCTTTTAGCTTCTCCATCTCCTTACTTAAAAGAGTTGAAATAAAAAAAAGTAAAAAAATTATACTAACAAGCAGACTGCCCAAAACATTAACTTCTTCATGACCGCTTACAGTAAATATAAGTAGGGAGATTGCTGGACATTGTGCAGCATCATCATAAATTAATGCATAAAGAAGAAAAGAAGACACCACCCAAAAAATACAAGGGATCCACCTAAAGTATGCTGAAAAAAGTGCAAAACTTTAATGAAAAGAGGTACGCAGATACTGTAGATTAGAAGGTGATAATCTACAAATATTCAATATTTCTTCAGTGAAATCACAAAACTACAATAATAAAAAAACAATTAAAAAGCCAACGGCTATTAACAAAAAACTGTAAGCATGCCCATAATAGAGCTAATGGAAACCTCATATGCCTATGGGATAAAATGGTACACAGGATAAGATTCATGCAAAATCACGACAATGATAAATGTTCGGGAATGTCAATATAGAGACAAAATAAATTATAAATTAAAAAATAAATGTATAAATTGCTAGCACAACTAGACCATGCATTTAAATAGCCATGAAGATTAAAAAGACAGATCAATAGTTGTGTAGCACAAAGACCTGTGAACTTGCCAAAGGTTAGAGGAGGGGAGAACCCCAAGTGTATCTCTACTAAAGTGTGGCTTCCTCAGGGGTCAGGAGTAGTAGGGCTGATTCTACTAATGAGAAAGCCATACTTTGGTGGCCATAAGCGACACATTCATTCCTGTTCTGAATGTGTCATCATAAGTTTGTACATGAACTTGAAATTGCTGATATTTAGGCTATGTGTCCACGTTGCAGAAATGTTGCCGAAATATTCGCATTTCTGCAACTCCCGCCGCGGGAAAAACGCATGCAAATTCGCATGTGGTTTCCCACTGAAAACAAGCATTTTTCCCGCGATTTTAGCGTACCAAATTCAAGCGCATTCCAAGCGATTTGAAGCATCGATTGGAATATGATTGACAGGTTGGTCACACTCGTCAACCATAGTGTTTGACAAGTGTGACCAACTTTTTACTATTGAGGCTGCTTATGCAGTATCAATAGTAAAAGATAGAATGTAAAAAATGATTTAAAAAATTTAAAAAAAAGTTATTCTCACCTTCCGACGGCCCGATCTCCTCCGCTGCGTTCCCGGCATCTTCCGGTCCTAGTAATGCTTTGCGCGAAGGACCTGTGATGACGTCACGCTCGCGAGAGCGCCACGTCATCAACGGTATTTCGCGCAAAGCATTACTTGGACCGGAAGATGCCAGGCGCGTGGCGAGAGGCGGGAGTCCCGAGGCCATCGGAAGGTGAGTATATCACTATTTATAGTGCTTTGAAAAAAAGCACTATATTGTAAACCGAACACTGCTAACTTATTATAGGGCTTTGAAAAAAGCACTATATTGTAATCCGAACGCTGCTAACTTCTTCTTTTTATACTGGTTTGAAAAAACCACTATATTGTAATCCGAACGCTGCTAACTTATTATTCAGTTGATTTCCGCAATTAATGCGGCCCGAACCGCTACACGCACAGACTCCGTTGAGGTGTCGTTTCGAAGCCAGCGTCCATGAGTGGTGTGTTAAGTATTTTTCGTGTTGATCGGATTTGTAGTTTTTGCGCAATTTGCGTTAGAAATTTTTTTCTCCCGTCATTGGAATGCATTGTCTCAATGCTTTTCAATGGGGAAATGTTGCCACAGACAAAACATGCCCTGAGGCGATTTAAATGGCAGTTAAGCTCATTGATATGCGCAGGCAAACCCAGTTACTATGCCAACGCCTACGAACTTCACATGACGCCCCCAGGACACAGATTCTGGCAGATAATTTCAGCTCTTAAAGCAAAACCCACAGCACAAATGCAAATCTAGCTTCATCACATGACGCACGCCCCCAAACTAGCTCTTAAACGGCCGACGCGCCTAAGTGATTCTTAAAGGGCCGGCGCGCCAAATCGAAAGCTGAGTGACCCCATGCTCCAAATCGGAGGCTGAGCCACCCCGGCCTCCAAATCGGAGGCTTATCAACCCTGGCCTACAAATCGGAGGCTGAGCCACCCTGGCCTCCAAATCGGACCCTGAGGGGCCCCGCCCACCAAATCGGACCCTGACGGGCCCCGCCCACCAAATCGGACCCAGAGTGTCCCCGCCCACCAAGTCAGACCCAGCGTGGCCCCGCCCACCAAGTCAGACCCAGAGTGGCCCCACCCACCAAATCGGACCCTCACGGGCCCCGCCCACCAAATCGGACCCTAACGGGCCCCGCCCACCAAATCGGACCCAGAGTGTCCCCGCCCACCAAATCAGACCCAGCATGACCCCACCCACCAAATCAGACCCTGAAGGGCCCCGCCCACCAAATCAGACCCAGAGTGGCCCCGCCCACCAAATCAGACCCAGAGTGGCCCCGCCCACCAAATCAGACCCTGAAGGGCCCCGCCCACCAAATCAGACCCAGAGTGGCCCCGCCCACCAAATCAGACCCAGAGTGGCCCCGCCCACCAAATCGGCCCTCAAGTGGCCCCCACAGGTAAAACAGATCCTGAGATGAAAATCTTGCAGGGGCAGCAGGCAAGTCTATTTTAAAGGGGCAGCCCGGGCACCATTTCAAAGCACTGAGGGGCCTCGTTCACCCAATCGGAACCTCAGGGGCCCCGCCCACCAAATCAGACCCTGAGGGGCCCCGCCCACCAAATCGGACCCTGAGGGGCCCCGCTCACCAAATCGCACCCTGAGGGGCCCCGCTCACCAAATCGCACTCTGAGGGGTCCCGCTCACCAAATCGCACCCTGAGGGGTCCCGCTCACCAAATCGCACCCTGAGGGGCACCGCTCACCAAATCAGACCCTGAGGGGCCCAGCTCACCAAATCAGACCCTGAGGAGCCCCGCTCACCAAATCAGACCCTGAGGGGCCCCGCTCACCAAATCAGACCCCGAGTGATCCCATCCACCAATTCAAGCCCTGAGGAGCCCAGGCCACCGAATCGGATCCTGAGGGGCCCCACCCACCAATTCAGACCCTGAGGGGCCCCACAGGCCAAAGTGGCCCCTGAGAGACACCCACAGTTAAAACGGATCCTGAGTTGAAAGTATTGCAGGGGCAGCAGGCAAGTCTCTCTTAAAGGGGCAGCCCGGGTTCCATTTCAAAGCACTCTCTGTACTTCCTTCAGCAAATAAACATCTAGTCTTATTATTATTAAGTTGATTTTCCACAATTAATGCAGCCCGAACCGCTACACGCACATACTCCGTTGAGGTGTTGTTTCGAAGCCAGCGCCCACGAGTGGTGTGCTAATTCATTTTCGTGTCGATCGGATTTGTAGTTTTTGCGCAATTTGCGTTTGAAAAAACACTTTCTTCAATGCATTTCAATGGGAAAATTTTGCCACAGGGAAAATATGCTCTGAGGCGATTCAAATGGCAGTTAAGCTCATTGATATGCGCATGCAGACCCAGTTACTATGCCAATGCCTAGGAACTATACATGACCCCCCCAGGACAGTTTCTGCCAGATAATTTCAGCTCTTAAAGCGAAACCCACAGCACAAATGCAAATCTAGCTTCATCACATGACACATGCCCCTGAGAGAGAATGTGCGTAAAAAGTGGATTTAGAAGCCCAGTGAGCCAAACTGGCTCTTAAAGGGTCGATGCGCCAAAGTGATTCTTAAAGGGCCGGTGCACCGAAATGAGTCTTAAAAGGGCCGGCGCGCCAAATCGAAAGCTGAGTGACCCCAGGCTCCAAATCGGAGGCTGAGCCACCCCGGGTCCAAATCGGAGGCTGATCGACCCTGGCCTACAAATCGGAGGCTGAGCCACCCTAGCCTCCAAATCGGACCCTATGGAGCCCCCCACCAAACTGGACCCAGAGTGGCCCCGCCCACCAATTCGGACCCTATGGGGCCCCGGCCACAAAATCGGACCCTGAGGGGCCCCGGCCACAAAATCGGACCCTGAGGGGCCCCGGCCACAAAATAAGACCCTGAGGGTCCCCGGCCACAAAATCAGACCCCGAGGGGCCCCGCCCACCAAATCGGACCCAGAATGGCCCCAGCCCACCAAATCGGACCCTGAGGGGCCCCGCCCACCAAATCGGACCCTGAGGGGCCCCGCCCACCAAACCGGACCCTGAGAGGCCCCGCCCACCAAATCGGACCCTGAGGGTCCCCGCCCACCAAATCGGACCCTGAGGGGCCCCGCCCATCAAATCGGATTCTGAAAGGCCTCAACCACAAAATCGGACCCTGAGGGGCACCACCCACAAAATCGGACCCTGAGGGGCCTCAACCACAAAATCGGACCCTGAGGGGCCCAACCACAAAATCAGAACCTGAGGGGCCACAACCACAAAATCAGACCCTGAGGGGCCACAACCACAAAGTAGGACCCTGATGGGCCCCGCCCACCAAATCTGCCCCTGAGGGGCCCCGCCCACCAAATCTGCCCGAGGGGCCCCACCCACCAAATCGGACCCTGAAGGGTCCCACCCACCAAATCGGACCCTGAGTGGCCCCGCCCACCAAATCAGACCCTGAGGGGCTCCGCTCACCAAATTGAACTCTGAAGGGCCCAGCTCACCAAATCAGACCCTGAGGGGCTCCGCCCACCAAAACGGACACTGAGGGGCCCCGCGGGACCCCACCCACCAAATCGGACCCTGAGGAGGCCCCGTCCACCAAATTGAACTCTGAAGGGCCCCGCTCACCAAATCGAACTCTGAAGGGCCCCGCTCACCAAATCGGACCCTGAAGGGCCCCAGACACCAAATCGGACCCTGAGGGGCCCCGCCCACCAAATCGGATTCTGAGTGGCCCCGCCCACCAAATCGGATTCTGAAATGCCCCAACCACAAAATCGGACCCTGAGGGGCCCCGGATACAAAATCGCACCCTGATGGGCCCCGCCCACCAAATCGGACCCTGATGGGCCCGCTGACCAAATCGGACCGTGAGAGGCCCGGCCCACCAAATCTGCCCCTGAGGGGCCCCTCCCACCAAATCGAACTCTGAAGGGCCCCGCTCACCAAATCGGACCCTGAGTGGCCCCACTCACCAAATCGGACCGAGGGGCCCCACCAACCAAATCGGACCCTGAGTGGCCCCACCCACCAAATCGGACCCTGAGTGGCCCCACCCACCAAATCGGACCCTAAGGGGCCTCGCCCACCAAATCGGACCTGAGGGGATCCCGCCCAACAAATTGGACGCTGAGGAGCCCCGCCCACCAAATCGGACCTGAGGGGACCCCGCCCAACAAATCAGACCCTGAGGAGCCCCGTCCACCAAATCGGACCATGTGGGGCCCCACCCAACAAATTGGACCCTGAGGGGCCCCGCTCACCAAATCGGACCCTGAGGGGCCCCGCCCCACCAAATCAGATTCTGAGTGGCCCCGCCCACCAAATCACATTCTGAAAGGCCCCAACCACAAAATCAGACCCTGAGGGGCCCCGGACACAAAATCGCACCCTGAGGGCCCTACCCACAAAATCAGACCCTGAGGAGCCCCGTCCACCAAATCGGACCATGTGGGGCCCCACCCAACAAATTGGACCCTGAGGGGCCCCGCTCACCAAATCGGACCGAGTGGCCCCGCCCACCAAATTGAACTCTGAAGGGCCCCGCTCACCAAATTGAACTCTGAAGGGCCCCGCTCACCAAATCGGACCCTGAGGGGCCCCACTCACCAAACTGAACTCTGAAGGGGCCCGCTCACCAAATCGAACCCTGAGGGGCCCCGCCCACCAAATTGAACTCTGAAGGGGCCCGCTCACCAAATCGGACCCTGAGTGGCCCCGCCCACCAAATCGGACCCCGAGGGGGCCCGCTCATAAAATCAAACCCTGAGGGGCCCCGCCCACCAAATCGGACCCTGAGGAGCCCAGTCCACCAAATCGGACCATGTGGGGCCCCGCCCAACACATCGGACCCTGAGGGGCCCCGCTCACTAAATTGAACTCTGAGGGGCCCCGCTCACCAAATCGGACCCTGAGGGGCCCCGCCCCACCAAATCGGATTCTGAAATGCCCCAACCACAAAATCGGACCCTGAGGGGCCCTGGATACAAACTCGCACCCTGAGGGGCCCCACCCACAAAATCAGACCCTGAGGGGCCCCGCCCACCAAATCTGCCCCTGATGGGCCCCACCCACCAAATCGGACCCTGAGGGGCCCGCTGACCAAATCAGACCGTGAGTGCCCCCCCACCAAATCGAACTCTGAAGGGCCTCGCTCACCAAACCGGACCCTGAGGGGCCCCACCCACCAAATCGGACCCTGAGGGGCCCCGCCAACCAAATCGGACCCTGAGGGGGCCCGCTCACAAAATCAAACCCTGAGGGACCCCGCCCACCAAATCGGACCCTGAGGAGCCCCGTCCACCAAATCGGACCATGTGGGGCCCCACCCAACATATCGGACCCTGAGAGGCCCCGCTCACCAAATCGAACCCTGAGGGGCCCCTCCCCACCAAATCGGATTCTGAAATACCCCAACCACAAAATCGTACCCTGAGGGGCCCCGGATACAAAATCACACCCTGAGGGGCCCCACCCACAAAATCAGACCCTGAAGGGCCCCAGACACCAAATCGGACCCTGAGGGGCCCCGCCCACCAAATCGGATTCTGAGTGGCCCCGCCCACCAAATCGGATTCTGAAATGCCCCAACCACAAAATCGGACCCTGAGGGGCCCCGGATACAAAATCGCACCCTGATGGGCCCCGCCCACCAAATCGGACCCTGATGGGCCCGCTGACCAAATCGGACCGTGAGAGGCCCGGCCCACCAAATCTGCCCCTGAGGGGCCCCTCCCACCAAATCGAACTCTGAAGGGCCCCGCTCACCAAATCGGACCCTGAGTGGCCCCACTCACCAAATCGGACCGAGGGGCCCCACCAACCAAATCGGACCCTGAGTGGCCCCACCCACCAAATCGGACCCTGAGTGGCCCCACCCACCAAATCGGACCCTAAGGGGCCTCGCCCACCAAATCGGACCTGAGGGGATCCCGCCCAACAAATCGGACCCTGAGGAGCCCCGCCCACCAAATCGGACCTGAGGGGACCCCGCACAACAAATCAGACCCTGAGGAGCCCCGTCCACCAAATCGGACCATGTGGGGCCCCACCCAACAAATTGGACCCTGAGGGGCCCCGCTCACCAAATCGGACCCTGAGGGGCCCCGCCCCACCAAATCAGATTCTGAGTGGCCCCGCCCACCAAATCACATTCTGAAAGGCCCCAACCACAAAATCAGACCCTGAGGGGCCCCGGACACAAAATCGCACCCTGAGGGCCCTACCCACAAAATCAGACCCTGAGGAGCCCCGTCCACCAAATCGGACCATGTGGGGCCCCACCCAACAAATTGGACCCTGAGGGGCCCCGCTCACCAAATCGGACCGAGTGGCCCCGCCCACCAAATTGAACTCTGAAGGGCCCCGCTCACCAAATTGAACTCTGAAGGGCCCCGCTCACCAAATCGGACCCTGAGGGGCCCCACTCACCAAACTGAACTCTGAAGGGGCCCGCTCACCAAATCGAACCCTGAGGGGCCCCGCCCACCAAATTGAACTCTGAAGGGGCCCGCTCACCAAATCGGACCCTGAGTGGCCCCGCCCACCAAATCGGACCCCGAGGGGGCCCGCTCATAAAATCAAACCCTGAGGGGCCCCGCCCACCAAATCGGACCCTGAGGAGCCCACTCCACCAAATCGGACCATGTGGGGCCCCGCCCAACACATCGGACCCTGAGGGGCCCCGCTCACTAAATTGAACTCTGAGGGGCCCCGCTCACCAAATCGGACCCTGAGGGGCCCCGCCCCACCAAATCGGATTCTGAAATGCCCCAACCACAAAATCGGACCCTGAGGGGCCCTGGATACAAACTCGCACCCTGAGGGGCCCCACCCACAAAATCAGACCCTGAGGGGCCCCGCCCACCAAATCTGCCCGATGGGCCCCACCCACCAAATCGGACCCTGAGGGGCCCGCTGACCAAATCAGACCGTGAGTGCCCCCCCACCAAATCGAACTCTGAAGGGCCCCGCTCACCAAACCGGACCCTGAGGGGCCCCACCCACCAAATCGGACCCTGAGGGGCCCCGCCAACCAAATCGGACCCTGAGGGGGCCCGCTCACAAAATCAAACCCTGAGGGACCCCGCCCACCAAATCGGACCCTGAGGAGCCCCGTCCACCAAATCGGACCATGTGGGGCCCCACCCAACATATCGGACCCTGAGAGGCCCCGCTCACCAAATCGAACCCTGAGGGGCCCCTCCCCACCAAATCGGATTCTGAAATACCCCAACCACAAAATCGTACCCTGAGGGGCCCCGGATACAAAATCACACCCTGAGGGGCCCCACCCACAAAATCAGACCCTGAGGGGCCCCGCCCACCAAATCTGCCCCTGATGGGCCCCACCCACCAAATCGGACCCTGAGGGGCCACGCTCACCAAATTGAATCTGAAGGGCCCCGCTCACCAAATCGGACCCTGAGGGGCCCCAGCCACCAAATCGGACAGAGGGGCCCCACCCACCAAATCGGACACTGAGGGGCCCCGCCCACCAAATCGGACTGAGGGGGCCCGCTCACAAAATCAAACCCTGAGGGGCCCCACCAACCAAATCGGACCCTGAGGGGCCCCGCCAACCAAATCGGACCCTGAGGGGGCCCGCCAACCAAATCGGACCCTGAGGGGCCCTGCCCACCAAATTGGACCCTGAGGAGCCCCGTCCACCAAATCGGACCATGTGGGGCCCCACCCAACAAATCGGACCCTGAGAGGCCCCGCTCACCAAATCGGACCCTGAGGGGCCCCTCCCCACCAAATCGGATTCTGAAATACCCCAACCACAAAATCGGACCCTGAGGGGCCCCGGATACAAAATCACACCCTGAGGGGCCCCACCCACAAAATCAGACCCTGAGGGGCCCCGCCCACCAAATCAGACCCTGAGGGGCCCCGCTCACCAAATTGGACCCTGAGGTGCCCCAGCCACCAAATCGGACCGAGGGGCCCCGCCCACCAAATCGGACACTGAGGGGCCCCGCCCACCAAATCGGACTGAGGGGGCCCGCTCACAAAATCAAACCCTGAGGGGCCCCGCCCACCAAATCGGACCCTGAGGATCCCCGTCCACCAAATCGGAGCATGTGGGGCCCCGCCCAACAAATCGGACCCTGAGGGGCCCCGCTCACTAAATTGAACTCTGAAGGGTCCCAACCACCAAATCGGACCCTGAGGGGCCCCGCCCACCAAATTGAACTCTGAAGGGGCCCGCTCACCAAATCGGACCCTGAGGGGCCCCAGCCACCAAATCGGACCCTGAGGGGCCCCGCCCACCAAATCGGATTCTGAGTGGCCCTGCCCAACAAATCGGACCCTGAGGGGCCCCGCCAACCAAATCGGACCCTGAGGGGCCCCGCCCACCAAATCGGATTCTGAAAGGCCCCAACCACAAAATCAGACCCTGAGGGGCCCCGGACACAAAATCGGACCCTGAGGGGCCCCACCCACAAAATCGGACCCTGAGGGGCATCAACCACAAAATCGAACTGAGTGGCCCTGCCCACCAAATCGGACCCTGAGGGGCCCCACCCAGAAAATCAGACCGAGGGGCCCCACCCACCAAATCAGACCCTGAGGGGCCCCGCCCACCAAATCAGACCCCGAGGGGCCCCACTCACCAAATCTGACCCTGAGGGTCCCCGCCCAACAAATCGGACCCTTAGGGGCCCCGCTCACCAAATTGAACTCTGAGGGGCCTCGCTCACCAAATCTGACCCTGAGGGGCCCCGTCCACCAAATCGGATTCTGAAAGGCCCCAACCACAAAATCGAACCCTGAGTGGCCCCATCCACAAAATCGGACCCTGAGGGACACCGGCCACAAAATCAGACCCTGAGGGGCCCCGCTCACCAAATCGGACCCCGAGTGATCCCATCCACCAATTCAAGCCCTGAGGAGCCCAGGCCACCAAATCAGATCCTGAGGAGCCCCACACACCAAATCAGACCCTGAGGGGCCCCACAGGCCAAAGTGGCCCCTGAGAGGCACCCACAGTTAAAAAGGATCCTGAGTTGAAAGTCTTGCAGGGGCAGCAGGTAAGTCTCTCTTAAATGGGCAGCCCAGGCACCATTTCAAAGCACTATCTGTACTTCCTTCAGGAAATACACATCTAGTTATTATTATTCAGTTGATTTCCGCAATTAATGCGGCCCGAACCGCAACACGGACAGACTCCGTTGAGGTGTCGTTTTGAAGCCAGCATCCACGAGAGGTGTGCTAAATATTTTTTGTGTCGATCGGATTTGTAGTTTTTGCGCAAATTGCGATTGAAAAAGCATTTTCCCGTCATTGGAATTGTCTCAATGCTTTTCAATGGGGAAATTTTGCCACAGACAAATCATGCCCTGAGGCAATTGAAATGGCAGTTAAGCTCATTGATATGCGCAGGCACACCCAGTTACTATGCCAACACCTACGAACTTTACCTGACCCCACGAGGACAGTTTCTGCCAGATAATATCAGCTCTTAAAGCGAAACCCACAGCATGAATGCTAATCTAGCTTCATCACATGACGCATGCCCCTGAGAGAGAATGTGCGCCAAAGTGGATTTAGAAACCCAGTGAGCCAAACTGGTTCTTAAAGAGCCGACGCGCCAAAGTGATTCTAAAAGGGCCGGCACACCGAAATGAGTCTTAAAGGGCCGGCGCGCCAAATCAAAAGCTGAGTGACCCCAGGTTCCAAATTGGAGGCTGATTGACCCCGTCCTCCAAATCGGAAGCTAAGCCTCCCAGGCCTCCAAATCGGAGGCTGATCGACCCTGGCCTATAAATCGGAGGCTGAGCCACCCCGGCCTCCAAATCGGACCCAGAGTGGCCCCGCCCACCAAATCGGACGCAGAGTGGCCCCGCCCACCAAATCGGACCCAGAGTGGCCCCGCCCACCAAATCGGACCCAGAGTGGCCCCGCCCACCAAATCGGACCCTGAGGGGCCCCACCCACCAAATCGGACCCAGAGGGGCCCCACCCACCAAATCAGACCCCCAGAGGGGCCCCGCCCACCAAATCAGACCCAGAGGGGCCCCACCCACCAAAAAATCAGACCCTAAGGGGCCCAGCCCCAAAAAATCAGACAGAGTGGCCCCGCTAAGGCCTGTTTCACACTTCCGTTTTTTCAAATCCGTCAAAATCCGTTGTTTTCCGTAAAAAAATGGATCCGCCATTTTTTGCAGGATCCGTTTTTTTTGTCCCATAGACTTCCATTACGGTTACCGCGGATCCGTCAAAAAAACGGATCCGTTGGCATCCGTTTCCGTCAAAAAAACGGAAACGGATCCGTTTGGCGGACACAAAAACGGAAGTGTGAAACAGGCCTAACCAAATCAGACACAGAGGCCCCGCCCACCAAATCGGACGCTGAGGGGCCCCGTCGACCAAATTGCACTCTGTGGGGCCCTGCCCACCAAATCGGACCCAGAGCGCCTCCGCCTGCCAAATCGGACCTCGAGGGGCTTTGTGCGATACTGGGCTCCCCCTGCAGTCTGTGTCAGAGGGTGGTCTGTGTTGGCATGGTAATAAATTGTGTTATTTCCAGTTTTACAGAAGGATGATAACACCATAGAAATAAGAATAATAGGCCAAATTGTTTGGTGAATTGGAAGGCGCGGGGTTAAAATTTCGCCTCACAACATAGCCTATGACGCTGTCGGGGTCCAGACGTGTGACTGTGCAAAATTTTCTGGCTGTAGCTGTGACGGTGCAGATGCCAATCCCGGACATACACACATACACATTGAGCTTTATATATTAGATATCACGTACTTTGAATTCTCAAGTTTCATTTTAAGTAAATCCACATAATAGACTTCATCGCCTTGTGATAAAACATCAATATCCATCTTTGACTGGCCATTTTCATAGGTCTGCTGCAAAGAAAGATTTAATTAAAACTGATCATTATTGTAAGAGATCATTTGTTGCCAAGTCAAAAATGGACAGTTTTTGCTCATTTTATTACTGCTGCTCACAAGTAAAACTTATTTAGTTTAAATACCTACCACGTGGTTCTAATGACACAGGCCTTATTAAGTTAGTACTAATTTTTCTGTTTTTTTCAAGGTCAAGTAGCTCATCATTTTTTAGTGGCGTTTGCTTCAGCTTCTGAGTATATTGTACTGTATTTTTCAGATTATAAGACGCACCGCAAATTTTGAGGAGAAAAATAGGAAAACTTTTTTTTTTAAACAAAATGGTGGTGTATGCGCCGCCCCCAACAGCCATTTTCCCTAAGTCCACCGCATAGGAAACTATGGAACTTTAAGGGGGCCCTGGACTTTCACAAAATGTCGTCAGAGCCCCCGCAGCAGCACTGGACACCACCTGCAGTGGCGTGCCACAACATCCCCCTCATCCCAGCCTGCAGAAACGCTCCACTCTTTCCTCCTTCAGCCGCGACCCTAGAACCCTTCTCCACCGCGGCCGGTAAGGTATATCCGCATTATGAGACGCACCCCCATTTTCACCCCAAATTTGGGGGATAATAGCATCTTATAATTCAAAAGATACGGTACCCTGCGAGCAACACCCCTTCAGTTAAGACCATGAAAATTAGTGTAGTGGTGTCTGAGCGACACCACCGGTCATGAATAGAATACGGTGCAGTAGACAAGGAAGCAGAAACAAAACAAAGAATTTACTGAAAGAGGATTATATGACGGAAAATAAAACCAAGTTATTGTATTGATAACAGCAATAATAGACGCAAAGAGAGATAGCTGGAGTGTGTCACACAAGCTGTGCTACAGCTACGGCAATGCAAAGTTCAATTGAAACAGTATAAACAATTTCTAGAAAACTACTCTCTTCTAACTTCCTACCCGGCTGACAATCGGGCTGCGCTGCTACAGCGCCCTAGCTAAAAAAAACCTGCACTACACCATAACACAGTTTAGCATCGATGTACACTCACAGTTCTGTAGCTCAGAAGAAAGTCTGGTAGCTGCTGCTTAGTCCTGATTTAGTAGAGCCAAGTTTGTTTTGTTAAGCTCTTCCTTCAGGTTAACTCCTGTCTTCTTCCAGATACAAGCAAGTCTCATTCCCACTTTTAATATTCAGAGATAACAGGTACCACAGCAATTTTTTTTTCTCTTGGGTTACAGGTGCTCAGGGAGAACTAGCCTGGCTCTTTTCTTCCGATAGAGTCCTCGTGATAGATCCTGCGGTAAACGGGCACCATCTTCTCCCTTAAAGCACTTTGCTCACTTGCTAGTCTCTCATTGCTAGGACAGTTATTTTCCTGCCTGTTTCACAGACACACGGCTCCTTTTCCACTTACTGACCCAACACTTCCTGTTCCTTATTCAAAACCAATACACAGCAAGCTGCAGGGTAGAAAGCACTAGTCCAAGTGCATACAAATCAGAGGGGAGTATCATAAAGTCACAGTTTAATTCAGTTCTTAGCAGGGGCTGACACCCTACATTAGCAGCAGATGAAAAGGCCCATATGTCTGGAACCATATTACATGAAATAAAATAAAACTCAAGGGAGTAGCAAGAATAAAACAGGAGCTAAATTTGTTCCCCTTTGACCTGGTGATGGGTCCTCTTTAAAGGATTATTTCCATCTCCATATACAGGTGTTGTTTGATAGTGCTTATAAGTAGACGCTATATTGCAATATTCTATTTATTAAAATTTTCAACCATTCTTCACATATTAACACTAGTTTGCAGAATGCTGTCTTGGAGACTGACCACTGCTGCCAGAGAGCAGAACGTACACAGTGCTTACAACAGGCTTTTTTCCATGGAGTTTGTTAGCACAGTTTTAAAGCTGGCCAAGATCAATTGAGTGCGCGGTAATCCTGGCCAGTAGTGTTGCGCAAGTGTGCTCATGTGTTATCAGAGTATCTTGTAGTGCTCTGCTAAAAAGCTCGAGTCCCTATGGCTACATATTTTGCGGAAGTAGACAGACAACACATCTAGGGATTGCCTAACAAATAGGCAAACCCTGCATGAGCTGGGTCTGTCTACCACCGCAAAACGTGCAGCCATAGGGACTCAAGCATTAGTAGAGCACTACCAGATAATGGGATAACACCCGAGCATGTTCAGATATCACTTTATCCGAGCACGCATGCTAAACACTACTGGCCAGTTTTAACACATTGCTTACAAAATGGACAGCAATGGTGGTTGGTCTTCTAAGCAATCAGCTGTAAACAATAAAAGTGTTAAAGCGGCTGCTCACTTCTTGAGTTGCAACAAAATAACACAAGTCACACATCCAGGCTATGTAAAGGCTATGTGACCAATAAGAATAGGGATAGAGTGCTATGTCATATGACATGACATCTACAATCACCTGGTCTGAGCCCAACTGGGATTGCTTGGGGTGAGATGAGCTAAAGAGAGTGGTGGATCATAATGAGGTCAATCTGGGCGGTGGCCCAGGGTCCAGTGGTGTGGGGGGGCCCACCAGCACAGGGTAAATTGCCCCATTAAAATCGGCCACCATAGCGCCACGGCCCCCCATGTACCGACGCCATCCTCGCCCTCCCAGACAAGCCCATCGGCCACTACCCCTCACTCATAAATCCCCGCTCTGTGAGAACAGGACCTGTGATGAGGTCACAGGAGGGGAGGAGTCAGGGGTCTGTGGTGCTAATAAAAATATGGATATCTTACAGCCTACATATTGTAATATATTGTTTATATGCTTTGATATAGTGTGGTCTCTAGACCAAGGGTGGAATGTACTGCAAATATGAAATATGGTTGTTTGAATCCAAACACTATATTGCAATATACTATGGTGTTATATAATTAATGCTGAACTTTGATCAGCATACCGTAAGACAATACCATAAGACAAGGAATTGTTCTGTGGTCTTTGAAGCTCTGTGTTTCAAAGATTCATTATCCTGATTTGCACACAAGTGATATATGCTTTGACTGAATATTTTCTCTTTACTATACCCTGCCAATTGGGGGGTGGTTGATGGGAATTCTACAGGGAGCTTTTGGACCTGTGTGAGAGGACGATCTGCAGTGTAGATCCTAGGAAAGCATTCTCTGTCTCCGCTGACGTCCCCTCCAGCATAAGTTTTTCCGGAAAGATGATGTAAATGCCCCTAGTGAAGATTCTTTTCTTCTTCCTAATGTGAGTATATGTACCAAAACCTTTGCAGTTTTGAATATATAAGTATACGCAAGATCATACTATTTTCTATTTTCCTGTAATTGCTATACATTCCATTAATTTGGTGTTTTATCATTTAAATTAATCATTGTATAATAAAATTGTGTTATATCCAAGTAGTAGCCTTCTTTAAAGCCGTATCCGAACCTTTATTGCTGAACAGTTGGCAATACAGGGTCACATGTTCAGAGGCTTCAGTCCGAGATCCCTGATCATGTGACCCCCGACTCCTCCCCTCCTGTGACCTCATCACAGGTCCTGTGGGCACAGCCCTCGATCTATTGTATGCAGGACTCTGCTGTGCAGGTTGTCATCGTGCTGGATGAGGGAAGTGTGTGTGGGGTCAGAAGGGGTTTACAGGGTGGATGCAGCAGAGCTGTGTGCGAGGTGTACGGAGCAGAGCCATGCGTGTGCGAGGTGTATGGTGCGGAGCCGAGCATGCGTGAGGTGTACGGAGCGGAGCCGTGTGTGCGCAAGTCGTGCAGAGCGGAGCATGTACGAGGTGTGCGGAGCAGCGCGTGTGCGAGTTGAGAGGAGCATGTACGATTTGTGCGGAGCGTGTGCAAGGTGAGCGGAGCTGCGCCTGTACTTGGTGTGCGGAGCTGCGCGTGTGCAAGTTGAGCGGAGTGTGTACGATGTGTGCGGAGCTGCGCATGTACGAGGTGTACAAGAACCACGTGTGTACGAGGTGTGTGGAGTGGAGCCGCGTGTACACGAGGTGTACGGAGCAGAGCCGCGTGTGTACGAGGTGTACGGAGCGGAGCCACGTGTACGAGGTGTATGGAGCGGAGCCGCATGTGTACAGCGTGTATGGAACGGAGCCCTAAGTGTACAAAGTGTACGGCGCTGAGCCGTGTGTTTATGGAGCGGAGTCGCGTGTGTACAAGCTGTATGGAGCAAAGCCGCATGTGTACAAGGTTTACGGAGCTGAGCCATGTGTGTACAATGTGTACAAAGTGTACAGAGCGTGGCCGCGAGTGTACAAGGTGTACGGAGCAGAGCCGCATGTGTACAAGGTTTACGGAGTGGAGCCGTGTGTGTGCAAGGTGTACGGAGCGGAGTCGTGTGTGTATGAGGCATACAAAGCGGAACCGTGTGTGTATGAGGTGTGCGGAGCCAGGCGTGTACAAGGTGTATGATGGGGTGCATTCATACCTCCCAACCGTCCCAGATTTTGAGAGTCTGCCCCACTGCGCCGACCGGGAGCTTACTTTTCCAGCAGACACAGGAGTACACGGCGTAGCCTCGAGGAGCACTTGAAAACTCGCACGTGATGTTCCATTGGAAGTGACGTGCTGGAAGCTGACCAGAAATGAGGCAATTTCGGGAGGAGATTGTGACGGAACCATGGAGGCACTTCAGGACAGCGGGATCGCCTTGGACTTGGGGATGTTGGCCATGTGAGTGGATCATGATATGTCCTACGCCAGGAGGCTCAGGTGGGCATTACAATGGGAGCCAGGCTGCTATATTATCTTTATAGAATCTTTCTTTCCCCTTTCTTTCTGTTCTTTTGCTCTCTGTCCTTTCTTTCCCCTCTTTCTTTCTCTCTCCCTGTTTTCTTTCCCCTTTCTTTCTCTGTTCTTTCTTTCTCCTATTTCTTTCTTTCTCTCTCTCTGTTCTTTCTTTCCCTTCTTTTTTTCTCTCTGTTCTTTTTTTCTGTCCCCTTTCTTTCTCTGTTCTCTTTGTTTTCTTTTTTCTCTCTCTGTTCTTTCTTTTCCTCAGTACCAGTCAGTGTGCCCACAGTATCAGCCACTGTGCCCACAATGCCAGCCACTGTGCCCTCAGTACCAGTCAGTGTGATCAGCAGTGCTAAATGTGTGTGGTTGGGGCATGGACACGGGTGTGACTAGTTGTGAAATGGGTGTGGCCGGGGGCCGGAAACCAATCAACATAGTGGAAGTCGTCTGTTTCCATCAACTTTGCTATATGTGGGCAGTGAGCACCTCTAGTAAGGTGGGCACGAGATGGCGGGTCTTGTCACCTCTGCCTCACACATAAGTTACTATGAGGTGTACTTTATTCCTGCCACATTTCTTTCTTGGCCTACTGAGAGAAATATTTTGACCAGTTGAAAGTTATACAACCTGAGGATTGTGCAAGTGTGCGCTGCCCGCATGTAATAATAATTATTTTTACATAGCGCTAACATATTCCGCAGCGCTTTACAGTTTGCACACATTATCATCACTGTCCCTGATGGGGCTCACAATTTAAATTCCCTATCAGTATGCCTTTGGAATGTAGTAATATGTGTATGTATATATATTTACTTACTCCGACCCCTATATAAACCCTGCCCCTCTGACTGCCGTCCACTTTCCCATGCTCCTGTTCCAATCCTGGGGTCTTTTTTGTCCTTCACATGCTGAACATCTGGGATATGACTAACATTGCCCAATGTGCGCTTGTTAGTAGCCAGATGCAGCGTCGTGTCCAGTGTGTGAGGTGACGGCGACTTCTCTGTGGCGTTAACCCCTCTGCTGCCATGTTGGGCACAGCCTGTGATGAGGAGGGTCTCTTCCTGTGTATCCGACCACAGGCTTAACATCGGTGGCTGCTCCTTCTATCTGGGGAAGTTCCTGAAGCAGAAGCCCCTGTGTGACTCATGTGAAGTAACTTGTCTGACAGGTCATGGGTCCAGGTCGGCAGGTGATTGCAGACTATTAGCTGGTTTCGATGTTAGGTACAGGTGAGTCAG
The DNA here is from genome assembly GCF_039654945.1 of Dendrobates tinctorius. NCBI lineage: Eukaryota > Metazoa > Chordata > Amphibia > Anura > Dendrobatidae > Dendrobates > Dendrobates tinctorius. Next base: position 4,463,597 of record NW_027361776.1, on the reverse strand, counting down.
GACTAGATGTTGGGTGGAAGCCTTCCAGTATTCTTAAGGCCTCGTGCACAAGCTGAGTATTTGGTGAATTTTTACCTCAGTATTTATAAGGCCTCGTGCACACGCTGAGTATTTGGTGAGTTTTTATCTCAGTATTTATAAGGCCTCGTGCACACGCTGAGTATTTGGTGAGTTTTTCGCTCAGTATTTGTAAGGCCTCATGGACACGCTGAGTATTTGGTGTTTTTACCTCAGTATTTGTGAGGCCTTGTGCACACGTTGTGTATTTGCTGAGTTTTTTACCTCAGTATTTAACCCCTTCCTGCCCCTTGACGCATCATATGCGTCATGAAAACTAGTGACTTCCTGACCCCATCACATGACCCCGTCACATGACCGGGGGGCCCACAGAGTTTACAGCCCAGGGCCCTGGCTACCCTTAATCCACCCCTGGCTACAGAGTGAAGGCTAAAAAGCCAACAAGTGCTCAGCACCTCAGGAAAGACCTCCAAGACTGTTAGAAAGCCATTACAACTGATGGAATGCTGTAAAAGGGGTGTACTTTGTGTTTAACCCCTTAAGCTTTTTTCAGTTTGGGGTTTTAGTTATTTGCTCCCCTTCTTCCCAAAGCCATAACATTTTTATTTTTCCATCAATATGGCCATGTGAGGGATTATTTTTTGCGGGACGAGTTGTACTGTTTAACTACACCATTGGTTTTACCATGTCGTGTATTAGAAAACAGGAAAAAAATTCCAAGTGCGGTGAAACAACAAAAAAAAAAGTGCAATCCCACACTTGTTTTTTGTTTGGCTTTTTTGGTAGGTTCAATAAATGCTACAACTGACCTGCCATTATGATTCTCTAGGTCATTACGAGTTCATAGACACCAAACATGTCTAGGTTCTTTTTTATCTAAGTGGTGAAAAAAAATTCCTAACTTTGTAAAGAAAAAAAAATTGCGCCAGTTCCGAGACCCGTAGCGTATCCACTTTTCATGATCTCGGGTTGGGTGAGGGCTTATTTTTTGCGTGCCGAGCTGAGGTTTTTAATGATACCATTTTGGTGGAGATACGTTCTTTTGATTTACCTTTATTGCATTTTAATGCAATGTCGTGGCGAACAAAAAAACGTAATTCTGGCATTTTGATTTTTTTTCCCACTACGCCGTTTAGCGATCAGGTTAATCCTTATTTTAATTGATAGATTGGGTGATGATGAACACGGCGATACCAAATATGTGTATGTTTGATTTTTTTTTGTTTTATTTTTAATGGGTCGAAAGGGGGGTGATTTGAACTTTTTTTTAAGATTTTTAAAACTATTTTTCTTTAACTTTTGGCATGCTTCAAAAACCTCCAACAGCTGCCATAGCCCGATCGGCTCTGCTACATAGAGGCAATGCTCAGATCGCCTTTATAAAGCAGAGTTACACACTTGCTATGAGCGCCGACCACAGGGTGGCGCTCATAGCAATTCGGCATCAACAAACAGAGGTCTCAAGACCTCTGGTTGTCATGATGACACACCGGTGACCCGCAATCACGTGACACGGGTCACCGGTGAGCGTATTTCTGGCCCGATGGCTGGAAGCGCTTGTTAAATGCTGCTGTCAGACTTTGACTAGTTAATAGCCGTGGGCGGATCGCGATTCCACCTGCGGCTATTGCGGGCACATGTCAGCTGTTCAAAACAGCTGACATGTCCCGGCTTTGAGGTGGGCTCACCACTGGAACCCACATCAAAGCGGGGGATACTGCCATCAGCATAATAGTAATGGCAGTAAGGGGATAAGCATCAGATTCCTTATTCTGGTTTCAGTGTTGTTCTAATTCTTGTTTCCATATGTGTCACCATGTGGTTTTGCTGCCTCAGTCTACAATGTTAACATTCCAAAAAGAATAAAGGAAACTGTCAAGAATTGCAGGGGGGATATATTTGGTTATCCCACCTCTGCCATCAATATGTCATGAACCGGAGTGTTTGGGTTGCCCCCAGTTCGTCAGGGATCCTATTTTATGACCCCAATCCAGTTCCTGTTTTGGAACTTGCGGCTCTTTGGCGCCCCCTTACCCTCAGGTCAGACAGGAAACTGCACCTAGGGTAATCAGTCGCCAGACGGGCCGCCTGGATGTGTACTGGCTATTAGGCACGCTGCAGGGGGGGAATTATAACTACTCCCAGCTGCAGCCAGGCAATACGCTTATAAAACCCATTTCATCACTGCCAGCGTTGCCCAACAAGCCCAGGACACGGCGCTGCCATCAGCTCCTATTCCTATGATTAGTAATGGGTCAGGAGCCAACCCAATCAGTAGCGAATTTAGCCTCAGAGGACAATAACTTATGTTATTGAGCAAGGAAAAACGAAGCTAGTAATTTTATAGATTTTACTCCAAAAGGTAGGCAATATTTACAAAAGGTATAAACGATATTACAAAATGAGACAACTGAAATATGTACAAACGATCACAAAATAACAGGGATTAGGCTACTTTCACACTTGCGTTTTTTGCACTGCGCACCATGCGCAGTGCAAACACACAAAAAAACGCATCATGCGTTTGTGTGCTTTTTTTGCGGTTTTGTGCATGTTTTTTTTAAAAACGCATGCGTTTATTTGCGCTGAAGTGCGTCAGTGCACCCATAGACTTTAATGGGTGTTTGAGTGAAAAAAAATGCATTGCGTGCGCATGCGTTTTTTTTGGACAAGTAGGACGCACAAAAAATGCAACAGGATGCATTTTGTGCGCCCGAGCGCACACTCCAAAAATCGCATGCGCATACAAACGCATGTGTATGCGCACCCATGAAAATAGGGGAAAAAAGCATGCTTTTTTTGCGCAAAAAAGTGCAAGTGTGAAACCAGCCTTAAAAAGAGAAAAACACTTACAGTTGCTTGAGTCATTTCACAGCAGGCCATGCAGTGCGGGGGAGGGGCGATACATCATAGTGCATTACAGAGCCTCTCTGTATCAGGGTTTCAGGGCAAAGACGCCTGCAAAATGAGTTCCCATTATCTTATACCCCCTGGTCGTGACATCACTGAGGGGGCTGAGATATGGAAGCCCTCCTCTTTTCAGAAATGCCAAATAAACTCATAAGTATCATATCGAGGGGAGGGAATCTCGTATAGCGACAAAGTATCATCTTACTCAGCATGACGGGGGTGTTCATTTAAGTCCAAACACAAAGTGCCTGTATGATCCGGTTAAGTAGGAATCAGTTTCTTGGATTCCGCTGAAGCTGGAGTCTAGAAAACTACAGAGCGGGTAGCTCTATCTGAGCACATTTCAAATATGTAACTTCATACTTATAACACCAACTGGGGTCAAGATATGCCCTCTCACATATGCCAAAAGCACGTCCTCAGACAAACGATTGTATTCTTATCCCCCAGCACATTCTTGAGGGAGGGCGAAGAAGGAGTATAGGATTACACACGCAGGCAGAGGGAGAGGTGGAAGGGGGGGTCAAAAGCCAACAGCGTGTCTGTAAAGCCATGTAAACCTTCTAGAAGTATACTTAGAATATGGCATAATAGTAGAATCATTACAGAAACTTTGTCATGCCAACTCCCTGGTGACATGCGATCGTAACAGGGGTCACCAGTGGCATTTAACGGGTTAATAGCTGCGGGTGGATCGCGATTCCACCCGAGGCTATTCCGGGCACATCAGCTGACAAGTCCTGGCAAAGATGTGGGCTCACTGCCAGAGCCCACATCAAAAGGATAGAGACCAACAGCGGGGAAATTTGCGCCCAACGTCGGAAAGGGGTTCATGCCCAAAACTTACAAAATGAACAGCACACTGTATCCTCCAGATCACAGCCGAGCGCCACAACAGTCCGTATCAGAGACCAGCTGCCAAGGGCGACTGCAACACCTTGTCTCGCTGAGGGGTGCCAGACTTTTGGCTTCGCTTGGCTCTGTGTTACTTCATACAGGCTAAACCTTGCAGAGCATCTACTCTGCAATTGCAAACCAAGAGTGACACACCCAACCATTTTGATGCAGGGTTTAAATGAAATCTGTGGGCATGGGCCACTTGTAAGATGCGGTATGGAGGAAACGAACCACACCACTACCACCTTTTGTGTGGCACCGTATCAAAAGCTGTTGAAAAGTCCATAAACACCACATTCACTGAGTTTCCCTGGTCCAGTCCCGAACGTACCTCTTCACAGAAGCTTATCAGATTAGTTTGACAGGAACGGTCCCTCGTAAACCCATGTTGATGTTGGGTCATGAGGTCATTCTTCTTCAGATACTCCAGTATAGCATCTCTTAGAAAACCCTCCAGGATTTTACTCACAGTAGAGGTTAAGCTTACTGGCCCATAATTTCCAAGTTCAGTTTGTCCCTTTTGCATATTGGCACCACATTTGATTTACGCCAGTCCTGTGGGACTGACCCTGTAATTATGGAATCTTGAAAGATTAAAAATAATGGTCTATCAATGACTGTACTTAATTCCTGCAGTACTCGGGGGTGTATCCCATTCGGGCCCAGGGATTTGTCAACTTTAGTGATTCTTAGACGCTGCTGTACTTCCTGCTGCAGGTGACATTTAAAGGGAATCTGTCACCTATTTTTTGACTATAACCTGCGGCAACCATCATCGGGGGCTTATCTACAGCATTCTCCAATCCTGTAGATAAGCCCCCGATGTAAACTGAAAGAGAAGAAAAACGAGTTATATTATACTCACCCAGGGGCGGTCCGGGTCCGCTCTTGGTCCGATGGGTGTCGCGGTCCAGTCCGGGGCATCCCATCTTCTAGCGATGACGTCCTCTTCTTTGCTTCCCGTCGCGGCTCCGGCGTACTGATTTGCCCTGCTGAGGGCAGAGCAGAGTACTGCAGTACGTGACACCCATCGGACCAAGACCGAACCCGGACCGCCCCTGGGTGAGTATAATATAACTTGCTTTTCTTCTTTCAAGTTACATCGGGGGCTTATCTGCAGCATTACAGAATGCTGTAGATAAGCCCCTGATGGCGGTGGCCACAGCTTATAGTCGAAAAAATAGGTGACAGATTCCCTTTAAACCCCTTACCCCCAAGGGTGGTTTGCACGTTCATGACCGGGCCAATTTTTACAATTCTGACCACTGTTCCTTTATGAGGTAATAACTCTGAAACGCTTCCATGGATCCTGGTGATTCTGACATTGTCGTGACATATTGTACTTCATGTTAGTGGTAAAATTTCATTAATATAACTAGCGTTTATTTGTGAAAAAAACGGAAATTTGGCGAAAATTTCGCAATTTTCCAAATTTGAATTTTTATGCCCTTAAATCACAGACATATGGCACACAAAAAACTTAATAAGTAACATTTCCCACATGTTTACTTTACATCAGCACAATTTTGGAACCAAATTTTTTTTTGTTAGGAAGTTATAAGGGTTAAAAGTTGACCAGCGATTTCTCATTTTTGCAACACCATTTTATTTTTACGGACATCACATTTAAAGTCACTTTGAGGGGTCTATATGATAGAAAATCCCCAAAAGTGACACCATTCTAAAAACTGCACCCCTCAAGGTGCTCAAAACCACATTCAAGAAGTTTATTAACCCTTCAGGTGCTTCACAATAATTTTTTGAATGTTTAAAAAAAAAAAATGAACATTAACTTTTTTTCACAAAAAAAATTACTTCAGGTCCAATTTTTTTTATTTTACCAAGGATAACAGGGGAAATTAGACTGCAAAAGTTATTGTGCAATTTGTTCTGAGTACGCGGAGATCTGATATGTGGGGGGGAACCACTGTTTCAGTGCATGGCAGAGCTCAGAAGCGAAGGAGCGCCGTTTGACTTTTTCAATGCAAAATTGGCTGGAATTCAGATTGGACGCCCTGTCACGTTTGGAGAGCCCCTGATGTACCTAAACAGTGGAAACCTCCCACAAGTGACACCATTTTGGAAACTAGACCCCCCAAGGAACTTATCTGGATGTGTGGTGAGAACTTTGAAAACCCAAGGGCTTCACAGAAGTTTATAACGTACAGCCGTACAATTAAAAAATCACACTTTTTCCACAAAAATGATCTTTTCACCCTCAATTTTTATTTTTCCAAAGGCAACAGGACCCCAAAAGTTATTGTGCAATTTGTCCTGAGTACGCTGATACCCCATATGTGGGGGTAAACCACTATTTGGGCGCATGGCAGAGCTCGGAAGGGAAGCAGCGCCATTTGACTTTTTTGGCTGGAATTGGGATTGGATGCCATGCCGCGTTTGGAAAGCCCCTGATGTGCCTAAACAGTGGAAACCCCCCACAAATGACACCATTTTGGAAACTAGACCCCCTAAGGAACTTATCTAGATGCCTGGTGAGCACTTTGAACCCCCCAGTGCTTCATAGAAGTTTATAACGCCCAGGCATGAAAATAAAAAAAATCATATTTTTTCCAAAAACATGATCTTTTAGTCCCCGATTTTTTTTATTTTCCCAAGGGTAACAGGAGAAATTGGACCCCAAAAGTTGTTGTCCAATTTGTCCTGAGTACCCTGATACCACATATGTGGGAGAAAACTACTGTATGGGCACACGTCGGGGCTCAGAAGGGAAGTAGTGACGCTTTGGAATGCAGACTTTGATGGAATGGTCTGCTGGTGTCATGTTGACTTTGGAGAGTCCCTGATTTACCTAAACAGTGGAAACCCCCCACAAGTGACCCCATTTTGGAAACTAGACCACCTAAGGAACTTATCTAGATGTGTGGTGAGCACTTTGAACCCCCAAGGGCTTCACAGAAGTTTATAATGCCCAGGCATGAAAATAAAAAAATCGTATTTTTTCCACAAAAATGATATTTTTGCCCCCAATTTTTTATTTTCCTAAGGGTAACAGGAGAAATTGGACCCCAAAAGTTGCTTTGCAATGTGTCCTGAGTAGGCTGATACCCTATATGTGGGGGTAAAACACTGTTTGGGCACATGGCAGAGGTTGGAAGGGAAGGAGCACCATTTGACTTTTTCAATGCAGAATTGGCTGGAATTGAGATCAGACGCCATGTTGCGTTTGGAGAGCACCTGATGTGCCCAAACAGTGGAAACCCCCCAATTCTAACTCCAACCCTAACCCCAACACACCCCTAACCCTAATCAGCCCTAACGGGAAAATGGAAATAAATACATTTTTTTTTAATTTTATTATTTTTCCCTAACTAAGGGGGTGATAACGGGGGGTTTGATTTACTATTTATGGAGGGTTTTTATTTTTGGCAGCTATCGCACGCTAAAAGACGCTTTTTATTCCAAAAATAGTTTTTGCATCACTACATTTTGAGACCTTATTTTTCCGTATTTTGACCCAGAGTCATGTGAGGTCTTATTTTTTGCGGGACGAGTTGACGTTTTTATTGGTACCATTTTCGGGCGCATGACATTTTTTGATCACTTTTTATTCCGATTTTTGGGACGCAGAATGAACATAAAACAGCATTTCAAGAATTTCTTTTGGGGGGTGCGTTTACACCGTTCCGCGTGCGGTAAAATTGATAAGGCGGTTTTATTCTTCGGGTCAGTACGGTTACAGTGATACCTCATTTATGTTGTCTTTTTATGTTTTGACGCTTTTATGCAATGAAAACAATTTTATATAAAAAATAATTATTTTTGTATCGCTTTATTCTGCGAGCTATAACTTAAATTTTTTCGCTGATGACGCTGTATGGCGGCTCATTTTTTGTGGGACAAGATGACGTTTTCAGCGGTACAATGGATATTTATATGTGTCTTTTTGACCGCGCTTTATTACACTTTTTGTTTGGCGGTATGATAATAAAGCATTATTTTTTGCTTCGTTTTTTATTTTTTAAGAGATTCGCTAAAGGGGTTAACTAATGGGACAGTTTTATAGGGCGGGTCGTTACGGACGCGGCGATACCAAATATGTGTACTTTTGTTTTTTTTTATTTCCAAAAAATGAATTTATTAGGGAATATTTTTTTTTTTTAATATATTTAGCGATTTTTAAAAAATTATTTTTACACTTTTTTTTTTTAAACTTTATTAGGTTGTCCCAGGGGGGACATCACTGTCCTGTGACAGATCGCTGATCTGTCACATCACAGATCACTGTGACAGATCAGCGATCTGTCACAGGCACTGCACAAGGCTTCCTCTTTGCCTGCGCTTTGCAGGCATGAGGAAGCCAGCTCCCTGCAGGCCCCCGAAAGTCCCCGTCGCCATCTTGGATCCGGGGACCTGCAGGGATGGAGTGCTGCACATTGCGCTGCTGTGGGGGGTTCAGGGAAGCAAGCAGGGAGTCCCCTCCCTGCCGATGCTTCCCTTTAGCCCCCGGTACACCGCAATCGTGTTTGATCGCGGTGTGCAAGGGGTTAACGTGTCGGGGCGGTATGTGACCGCCCCTGACACATTGTGCCGGGTGTCAGCTGATAATTAGCTGACACCCGGCCGCGATCAGCTGCGCTCACCACGTGGGCGCCGCTCATCACTGTGACATACTATCCCGTCCCTGGGCATTAAGTCCCAGGGCACATGGACGGGATAGTACGTCACATGACAGAAAGGGGTTAAAGAATATTTTGAGATTAATTTTACTTCCTCTGGGAATGAGTCTAGTTCCTCCATTTTTCGTGATCTGGGGTTGGTTGAGGGCTTATTTCTTGTGCGCCAACCTGTCGTTTTTAAGGATACCATTTATGTGCAGATACAATCTTTTGATCGTCCGTTATTGCATTTTAATGCAATGTCGTGGCGCCCAAAAGGTGTTTCGATTTTTTCCTGCTACACCGTTTAGCGATCGGGTTAATCCTTTTATTTATTGATAGATCGGGCGATTCTGAACGCGGCGATACCCAATATATGTATGTGTGATTTTTTTTGCCGGAGCCCACCTCAAACCGGGGATACTTATCGCTGGCGCAATAGTACATCAGCAGTCGTTAAGGGGTTCATATCCAAAACTAACAAAATGAAAAGCACAAGGTATACTCCGGGTCACAGCTGGGCGTCACAACAGTCCATATCATAGACCGGTTGCCGAGGGCGACTGCACCACTGTGTCACTCTAAGGGGTGCCAGACGTCTTGGCTTCACTTGGCTCACTGTTACTTCACACAGGCTAAACCTTGCAGAGCCACCTGCTCGGTAATTTGCAATCAAAAACTGACACACCCAACCCTTTGCTGCAGGATTTAATTGGAATCTGTGGCCATGGGCCACTTGTAAGACCCGGTCTGAAGGAAGAAAATCTCCCCACTACCATCCTGTAGTTCGCTCCAAAAATAAAAGACCTTCAAGGGTTTCGCTAAACATTGCCTTGGTCAAATAACTTGACCAGGTCCTCACTTACTTATATTTTGCACTGCAGCCACAGCTATATCTGTGACTGCAATGCACTCCAGCGGGTTTCATACGTTTCTATGCATATTCTGCGGGATACATATCAATTCTCGCATATGATAACCCCTCACAATATTGATTTTATTTGGCTGATTTAGTGCTTTTTCAGGTAGGTTTCCAGGCAGAATCTGCTTTAAGAAATAGAGCGCACATACCCTAAAAGAGACTTTATTAAAGGGGTTGTCCACTACTAGGAAAACCTCTTCTCAATCTGAATGTTTGCCCCAGTTAAAATAAAATAAAAAAAAAATTGTAGTCATCTCTGTTGCCAGGGGCATTCCAGTGGTGTCAGCATTTGCATGTTCCTGGGACACAAGTAAGGTTGCCAAGTCATGTGAGCCATGCGCCCATTCTGGGCTTTAGTCACTGGCCCCACCTTTGGATGTATAAGTAATCAAGAGGAAGTGAGAGCTGCGGCTGGCATACATACACAGAAGCTACAAAAGATAATTCAAATATATAATAGGTAAACTAATTGCCTATTGCCTCATATTATTGGTCGTCTACGAAATGCAGCTCAATCAAGAGCAGCTTGTTAAGTGCACAATCGAAATATACCAGAAGTGAACAAGTAGGCAAGAGCTATAACTTGTTAATAACTGCACTTCCCTCTTCTATTTTCCCACAACTACTCTATCACTATGTTTGTATATCCTTTTACAGTTATTGCATCACTATAATCCTTACTCTTCTGCACTATGCCTAAATGCCATAACCCACCAAACATGTCTCTCTCCTTCCCTCCTACCCCCACTTGCTGATCTGTTCCTAAATAGGGTTGATCGAATAGCTAACAAATTTATAATTCTCTATGAATTCGTCAAAAGGTGCAATGAGTATGTCGACACCATGTGTCTCTCAGAAATTTACACCATTGGGCGGTGAAGAATAAATAAATTATATTTTTACTGTTAAAATGTTGTTTTAGCCGTAAAATTTAAATTTTTATAAAGGCTAATAGGAAAAAAATAGACCTCAATTTGTTGTGCAATTTCTTCTGAGTACGCCAATACCCTACATTTAATCGGGAACTACTATTGAGGCACAGTACAAAACCAAGAAGGGAAGGAATAATTTATTGCAGGTTTCACTGTTAAGGATACCATGACCCCACTGGGAGAGCTTATAAAGTGCCAGAACAGCAGAACCCTCTATAACATTTTACAAACTACACCTCTCAATGAATTCATCTAAGGTAGCAGTGATCAGTGTCACAGAATTTTAAACCAAATGGGAACAAAAATGTAGTTTTTGGCTATGTGCCCACGTAGCGTTTTTCAAGCGATTTTTTCCTGAGCAGAAACACATGCCCTTGCCAGGGAAATCGCATGCGTTTTTTGACGCGATTGTCAAGCGTTTTCGCCCATATAATTGATGGTATGCGGAATCGCGGGCGATTCCGCAAAATTAATGAACATGCTGCGTTTTTTTACCGCTAAGCGATTCCGCAGCGGTAAAAAAACGCACCATTGGCACAACATGTGCGTTTTCTATTACAAATGCATGGCGTGTTTTTTTTAAGCGTTTCCGCGGCACAATCGCACGTTTAAAAACGCCGCGGAAACGCTTAAAAACGCTATGTGGGCACACAGCCTTAGGCCCAGATTTTACATTTTCCCAAGGGAAAAGGGTAAAAATGGCACCAAAATTTGTTGCACAATTTCTAATAAATGTGGCAATAACCCATATGTGGCTGTACAGTACTACATAGCCATACGGAGAGACTCGGGAGGGACGGATCGCTATTTGCCTCCTGGAGCGTATATTTTCTTAGAATAGTTTGCGGACTCCATATACAGAGCCCCTTAAGTGCTAGAAGAGCAGAATACTCACCTCAAGTGACATTTTGGAAATTATACCCTTTTAGGAATGCAGAATTCGTTGTATTTCTTTTGGTGGGTCTAGGAGCCATAGCGTTTTTCCAGAGACTTTGTGCTACCATTAACATGGAAGCCCCCTATATTTCTATTAACAGATGACCGACCTGAGTGGGGACTTTCTTTTTTGTGGACTGAGTTGAAGTTTTATTGGGAACATTTTATATAACAGTTATCCGACGCTTTACAATGAGCCCTTAAGTTGGGATTTCCATCTAAATCTCTGAGTGCCGTGATTCAGATGAAACTCCCAAGGAATCCATTCACTATAATGAGGCAGCAGAATTACTCTGGACTCTTATGCACGTCTGAAAGACCGACACCGCCGTATCATGGGCCAGATGACGTCCACAATGCTTTACTATATTACACCAATGCCAAATTGAGATCAGGTTTTTTATGTTTGATTGTGGTCACACACTAGGACGCTTTTGAAAAAAAAAAAAAAAAAGGTTTTTGCATCATATTTTGAGAGCTATAATTTTTTCAGATTTCTGCTGACAGTCATATGAGGTATTGTTTTTTGCCGGACGAGTTGCCATTTTTATTGGTACCATTCTCGGGTACATGGCATTTTTTGGTCACTTGCTATTCCGATTGGAGACAGAATGAACAAAAAAATAGCAATTCAGGAATTGTTTTTACTGGGTATTTTTATGTCGCTCAGCATGTGGTAAAAAATAGAATTAGACTTACCGGTAATTCGGTTTCTAGGAACCTTCCACGACAGCCACCTTGGAGGTTTGTCACCCCGCCCTAATAGGGAACAGGAACAAACAGAGGTTAAATAACCCTCCCCTTCCTGCTCCCTCAGTGTTTTTTCTGAACATACTAGCATGAATAGTTACAGCCAGTAGAGCAGGAATCATCAGGTAAATATCTCATATAGGGAGGGAAATTGCTGTCGTGGAAGGTTCCTGGAAACCAAATTACCGGTAAGTCTAATTCTATTTTCTCTAGTCACCTTCCATGACAGCCACCTTGGAGTTATGCCAACGTTTATTTTTATAGGGAGGGACTACAGCCTGCAAGACACATCTGCCGAATGTCAGATCCCTATTGAAATCCAGTCTATAGTGTCTAGGTAAAGGTGTGCACAGAGGACCAGGTGGCCGCTCTGCATATCTGCTCTGAAGACTTATTTCCCCTTGCTGCCCAGGACGTAGCGACTGATCGAGTGGAGTGGGCCTTTAACGACTCCGGAGGAGAGGGATGTCTTGCAGAGTATGCCAGAGAGAAGGACTGCTTGATCCAGCCCGCTATCGTGTTCTTTGCTGCCTTCTTCCTGAATACTGAAGAAACAGGTTCTGGTCAATTCTCCAATCCTTGGTTGCTTCGAGGTAACGGAGAACAACCCTGCGAACATCCAGGGTATGAAATTTCGCTTCCTTCAGGTTAGAAGGATTTGGGCAGAATGAGGGTAACACGATATCCTGGCTTCTATGAAAGTCTGACACCACCTTGGGCATAAAGGAGGGGTCTAGACGTAGTACTATAGTGTCTGAATTGAGTAGGAGATAAGGTTCCTGTACTGAAAGGGCCTGTAGCTCCCCCACTCGTCTAGCTGATGTGATCGCCACAAGGAACACTGTTTTGAGTGTGAGCATTTTTAATGGGACTTCTGACAGGGGCTCAAACGGGGCCTGTGTTAGGCTGTTAAGAACTAAATTAAGATCCCAGGGGGGAACCCGGCTAGGGAGCGAAGGGCGAATCCTGCCTGCTATCATAAATCGCTTGACCCAGCGGTGTTTGGCTAGGTCATGGTCAAAAAGGGCACTTAGGGCAGATACCTGTACCTTTAACGTACTCGAAGTAAGCCCTAGATCTAACCCTTTCTGTAGGAAGTCTAGTATTTGGGCAATATTTGGATGGGCGGGGTCAGGGACCTTCGGGAGGCACCAGGAGGAAAATCTTTTCCATATTTTCCCGTAGATTGCATTCGTTATCGACTTTCCACTCTTTTGGACGGTCCGGATTACCTCATCCGACAACCCTTTGGCCTTCAGAATGTTGGCCTCAATAACAAGGCTGCTAGGGATAGCTTGGCTGCAACGGGTGTAGCAATAGACCCTGGAACAGGTCGGTCTGTCTTCTGGGGTAATATCAAGGGACCTTCCTGGGCCATGTCCAACAGAGCGCTGTACCAGCTTCGCCCTGGCCACATCGGAGCCACCAGGATTGTCTTGACTCCGGTCTGCTCTGATCTTTTGTAGGGTTTTTGCCAGCATCGGGATTGGTGGAAAGGCGTAGGCTAGTCTGAAGACCCATGGATGGGCAAATGCATCCGTCCCCCTGGCTCCGTGTATGGGACTGAGGGAAAAATAGGTCGCAGCCTTTGTATTTTGTGCATTCGCGAACAGGTCGACTTCTGGATCCCCCCATCTTGAGGCTAGAGCCTGGAATACTTCTTGGTTCAGACACCACTCTCCTGGATGGACGTCCTTCCTGCTCAGGAAGTATGCCTGGATGTTTTCAGACTCCTTCAGGTGCACCGCGGAGATGGATAATAGGTGCTTCTCTGTCCAGAGGAAGATCCTTGCTGCTACTCTCTTTAGGCTGGCGTACCTTGTGCCCCCCTGATGCCTGAGATATGCCACCGTGGTCACGTTGTCGGAGTAAATCCGGACATGATGGTTCTTGACAAGGGCTTCTGCGGCCTTTAGTGACTCTTCCACTGCTATCAGCTCCCTTAGGTTTGAAGATCCTGCTTTTATGTTCTGGGCCCATTGTCCCTGGAAGTACGAATCTTCGAACACTGCTCCCCAGCCCCTCAGGCTGGCATCGGTGCATAGGATTTTTAGAGGAAGCTGATCCCAGCTTACTCCTCGCCTCAGGTTCTGGTAGCTCAGCCACCAGTAGAGGGACGATTTTACATGTCCTGGAAGTAGAACCCTTTTTGACAGGTTGTTTGGATATTTCTTCATATTTGTCAGGACATACGACTGGAGGACTTGCGTGTGAGCTTGTGTCCAGGACACCGCCTGAATGCACGCTTTCAGAGAGCCCAGGATGGACATGGCGTCCCTCAGGGTTGGCGCCCTTTGGTCTCTGAACCGGATTATTTTCTGCCGAAAGTCTTTTTGACGATCTTCGGGAAGAAAGGACGTTCTGTTCTCTGAATCCAAGAGGATCCCCAGGAATTTTTTCCTCTGGGAAGGACAGAGGGCTGATTTTTGAAGATTTGATATCCACCCTAGAGTCTCGAGAATCTGAAGGGGCCTTGATACATCCTGGTTCAGCCGGTTTATTGATGGGGCGACGATAAGCAGGTCGTCCAGATACATTACGATGCATATCCCCTGAAGCCGAATAAAGATGACTGCTTCTTTCATAATTTTCGTGAACACCCTTGGTGCTGGGGATACCCCAAACGGCAGGGCATTGAATTGAAGGTGGCTGGTTCCCCGGTCGTGGGTGACCGCAAACCTCAGGAACTTTCTGTGGTCCGGATGAATGGGTACATGGTAATACGCTTCCCTTAAGTCTATTGTCGCCATCTGCCAGCCTCGTCCGATAAGAGGAATCGCTGATCTTACTGACTCCGAATCGACGGTACCTGATGAAGTGGTTCAGGGGTTTTAGATTTATAATGAGCCTGTGCTTTCCTGAAGGTTTCTTTATCAGAAACAGGCGAGAATAATGTTCCCTGCCCTCCTCCTGAGGAGGTACATACAAGACCACTTGTTCCCGTAGCAGTTCTTCCAATTGAAGCCACAGAACCTTTTGCAGACTTGGGGAATGCGCTGGGGTAATCCTTAGGGCATGCGGGGGGGTGCTCGAACTCCAGTTTTAGCCCAAATTGTATAGTGTGCAGGACCCACTGGTTCGAGGTCGTGGCCTGCCATTGGCGAAAAACTGTGTGAGTCGACCCCCTACCCGGGAGTCACTGCTTTTCTGGGGGCTGCTGCTGTTGGGGCACAAGGATGTTTCTTCCTTTACTCCCTTTCCGGTAGCTCCATCGACCCATTTTGCCCTTCCCTCTGAGAAGTCTGTTCCCTTGAGGGACGAAAAAAATGCCTTTTTGTGGGTTTCTGTTCCAGCAGTGACCTATTCTTGTCTGAAGCCTTCTCAAGGATGTCATCGAGGACCGGCCCGAACACGTGGTGTCCCTGGAAGGGGATGGCACAAAGTTTAGTTTTGGAAGTGATATCGCCTCCCCATGACTTCAGCCACAAGGCTCTCCTGGCCGAGTTTGAGAGAACTAGGGACCTTGCTACCACCCGTACCGTTTCTCCCGAAGCGTCAGCTAAGTAGCCTGTTGCCTTTTGGAGAATTGACACGGAGTCTAACATTTCCTCCCTTGGAGTGCCCCCCGTCAGGTGGTCTTCCAACGTTCGTAGCCAGAAAAACAACGATCTGGCTACGCAGGTGGATGCAATATTTGCCTTGAGCAAGTTTGTAGAGGCTTCCCAGGATTTTTTAAGATGGCTCTCTATTTTGCGATCCATCGGATCCTTCAATTGGGAGGCATCCTCAAAGGGCAAGGACGTCTTCTTAGTGACTTTAGACACTTGGACGTCTATCTTAGGGATCTCCTAAATGGAACTATCTCCCTCTAGGGGAAACAGATTTTTTTTAGTTCAGAGGGCACCGTAAGTGCTTTCTCGGGGGAGGCCCACTCCTGAGTTATTAAATCCTGTATAACCTCATGAACTGGGAAACCCTTTCTACCTCTGGGTTTCAACCCTCCAAACATCTCATCCTGGACTGAGAGTCTAACCTCCTCCTCCAATCCCATGGTATTTCTTACCATGGAAACTAACTCTTCCATATCCTCCGAGGAGAAATAGTATTTTTTGGTATCATGACTGGAGGCGGACGTGGAGCCCTCATCCTCCCAAATCTCCTCCGACCCCGAGGAACGGATCTCTCCTGAGTCTGAGTCGGCTTCTATAGGTGCCCTTTCCCTCTTTTTTGGGGCAGGGCCCTGGGCCGGGGTTTGGGCTGCTATGGAGTTCTGAACCTCCTGTCTAATGAGAGTCTTAATGCTGTCAAACAGGGAGGGTTGCTCGGTATGCAGTATATTTTGCGTACATGGCTGGCATAACTTCTTTCTGTAATCAGAAGGGAACCTGGCACCACATATACCACACTTGCGGGGGTTTTTAGGGGCCGAGGCTTTGTCTTCCTGCAAGAGAAGCGAAAGCTTACTCCGACCTGTGCCACCAGATCGTCTGACCGGCAAGGGACTGGCCCTGCTACTCACTGTACGAGGGGGAACGCTGGGTTCCGCAGATGCTGCAGTTGAGGGCTTCTCACCGTCCATTCTGTACTCACACTCTGCGCTTACCTGGAGCTGCTGCACCTTTTTAAGGGTGATTGGGGCGTTCATTCCTGGTGCTCCTCCCTCCTCCCTGGGGAGGATATGCTCGACCCCCGCCGCCACTGTGGTCGTTTCCCGGGTCTCCCCGGGAGCGGGCGCGCGTTTCCCCTCTCTCACGACGCCGGAGGCCACAAACCAGAAGTGCGCATCACTGCCACTTCCGGTCGACTGCCCGCCCCCTGACACGCGCACCCTGCTGCAATGTGGCGCTGGGAGGAAGGAGGACGTCGGGGAGCTGTGCAGGACCCCGGCAGGCACTGTACCGCCCCGCTTTACCCCGGAGGGCGTGGGAGGGGTAGCCATGTCCCGAGTCACACCGCAGTGGAGACGGGAGCAGCGCATGGATGAGGAGAGGCGAACCCCCCGACGTTGGCTTCCCAGCTCTGTGAGAATGTACGGCTCCGCTCGCTGGCCACGGCAGCCCCTTGTGACCTCTTCATGCCCCGATAGGGGACATGAAAAACACTGAAGGAGCAGGAAGGGGAGGGTTATTTAACCTCTGTGTGTTCCTGTCCCCTATTAGGGCGGGGAGACAACCTCCAAGGTGGCTGTCGTGGAAGGTGACTAGAGAAATTGGTAAGTTAGCTTTATACTTTCAGTATAATTACAGATATACATTTATATAATTTTTTTTTAGTTTTGCCGCTTTTACACAAACTTTTATAGAAAAAAAAATTAGTTATGCATTGCTTTATTTTGAGAACTAATACTTATTTTTCCACTGATGGAGTTGTGTTGGGGCTTCGTTTTTGCGGGAAAACATGGCGCTTTCAGCTATACCATTTCTACTTGCATTCATAGTTTTGATCGTGTTTGTTCAATTTTTTGTTCGATGGTATGATGAAAGCTGTTATAGCACACTGGCGTCCCTGCATGGGTCTCCTTCCTCCTCCCTGCAGGGATGCCAACATCTTAACGTATCTGACCTGACTTCTAATTTCTCCCAGGACCTGCGCAGGGCAGGCAGGTAGGTCTCCTGGTAGTGTGCTTAGTGCATGCATGCTTCCTGCTTCTTAAAAGGGCAATAGCTGGGAGGTGTTTGAGAAATAAGCCATTCTTCTCTATTGGGAGGTACCTTAGCATCTTTAGTCCATATATATCCCGCTAGTTGTAAGGTCCCCATACCCGTGTTCTCCTATCCTGTGCGCCCTATCTGCACCTGCTCCAGTCAGTACTGCTGAACCCATACTCTTATTCATCCTGTCTGTGCCTAGTGCTGCTCCTGATTTGTCTGAACCTGCACTCGTGATCTTGTACCTGTGGCTGTCCTGTGTTCATGTACCTGTTCAGCCTGTGCCCGATTCCTCATCTTCCTACCAGCTATATCCCTTCTGCTTAATCAGTTCCTGACAGGTCCGGCTTCTCTGCCACTTTGAGAGTCAGTCGCCACAGCTCCGAGGCCCGTCCTGGAGTTGCACCTGGTGTCCATCTGGAGCTAAGTCAAACATTGGTATGCTTCATAACCTATCAGTACTGCAGACAAAAGTTAGCTAGATCATGCACTGTGCATGATCTATCAAACTTGTTAGAGCCTGGTGACCCGATGTTGTCATAACTACATTGAGTCACCATGACAACGATCGAGCACTAGCGATGACATCCTGCGGGGCACTGATCGGAGATCAAAGAAAGCCCCTTACCTCTGCCTGCCTTCTAAATGCTGCGATCGATATAGTTTGCAGCATTTAGCGAGGTAAACTGCTAGGATCAGTGCCGGCATGCTCCTAGCAGGAAGTGCCAGATGTCAGCTGTCAAAAGCTGAACAACAGGCGGTGATAGCATGTGCAACAGCTTCTGTGCACGCAAAATCGCCATGATGTATCCATAAACCCAAGGTCGCAAGTACTGAGGTAGGAATATGTCCAAGGTCGTGAAGGGGTTAAAATCAATAGTCTAAGCACTGTTTAATTTCTACTGCCTCAAACTCAAAAATATTTCCAGAATTCATGTCATCCTCATCCCTGTATCTACCTAAATTACTGCAATATATTTCCTCTGTGACTTCCCATAACACACAAACACCTCTCCAGTCCATTCTTAACCCCTTCATGCGGCAGCCTATTTTCACGTTTTTTTTTGCTCTCCTTCTTCCCAGAGCCATAACTTTTTTCCACAGGATTCCAGAGTAGCGGCACCAGCGTGTGTAGCCCAAACAGTCCGGAGGAGGTGAGCCAAGAAAAGATGTGTTAGCCTCACAGCCTTGATTAATGGTGCTCTGCATACGTCCACATGAAAATTTCAAATAAACAATAAGTATGCGTGTTAAATTTCAGTCCTTTATTGTGTGACTTTCATATCAGATGGTCAGGTGCATAGGCATGCGGAGGAGAGGATGGAGTCGACGATGGCAGTTTCGTTTTTCCACGCTTCAATGGGCCTAACTTTTCTTAATTTTTCGGTGAATATGGCCATTTGAGAGCTTGATTTTTGCAGGACGAGTTATAATTTTATATGACACCATTGCTTTTATCACATAGTGTACAGGAAAACGGGAAAAAAATTTCAAGTGCAGTGAAACTGCAAACAAAAGCGCAAGATCACAATAGTTTTTTGGTTTTTCACCAAATGCTAAAAAAGACCTGCCATTATGATTATCCAGGTCATTACGAGTTTGCAGATACCAAACATGTATTGGTTATTGTTTTATTTAAGTGGTGAATACTTTTTTTAAATAATGCGCCGAGTTGACATTTTTATTGACACCATTTTGGTGTAAATACAATGATTTGGTCACCCGTTATTGCATTGTAATGTAATGTTGCAACATTATATATAGGTGATCCCTATATAAACATCCAACAGTAATTTGCCATCATTGAGTCATTCCAAAAACCCCAGTAGTGCTGTTCCATTACTTTAATGTTCTGGTGAAACCACTCGCCTTGTTCATCGCTTACATCCTTAAGATTTTGAGGAAAGAAATCTAAATGTGAATGCAAAAAGTGCATTTTCAGAGACATACAACATCTTAGACACTGTTATGCAATTAAGCAATTCCTCAACACCTTCAACATATTCTGTAAATTTTTTTTTTCCTAAGAAGTTGTCACAGATTCACTTTTCAATGGTCTCAATTGCTTAACATTTAGAGTTCCTTCAAACACATCATCTCTCATAAGTTCTCTGATCTAAGGGCCAACAAATACCCCTTCCTTCAGTTTTGCTTACGAAATGCTGGAGAATTTCTGTGAAATGTACTGGAACCCTTGTGAATTTGTCTTTGCCATGGCTTTCAAAGTTTTTAATCAATCCCAACTTTATATGTAATGGAGGAAGAAAGATTTTTCTTGGAGCAACTAAAGGATTATGCTGAACATGATCTCTACCTCGAGCATAGATGTTTCTCTGTCCCCAATCACGATGAACATAATGCTCTACTGTATTTCCACAGAAGCAACAATATTTTGTGAAACCTCCTTGCATTCCTATTAGCAGACTAATCACTTTCAAATTTCCACAGATATTCCACTGATGATGCTTATATTGTATAGCATCCAAAACAACTGACAGATTTTCATAACTTTCCTTTAGATGATGTGAATAGGGATTGATGGTTTCATATTTCCATTGTGAAGCAGAACTGGTTTCAAACTTCTCTGGGATGAGTCAAACAATTGCCAATCTGCAACAAAATACTCTTGATTCAGCTCTTTAAATAGGTCATTCACGTTGTTACAGTACACCATTGGTCCATCAACCGTGAAAAATTGTGTTAAAGTGTTACTTCTGTTTCGGTAATAACACACTTTGACATCATCATGAAGATTCTTCTGTTTCAACCTAGATGCAATAAATTCAGCTTTATCTTTTGACAATGAAAGATCTCTGATGAGATAATTTAATTTATGTTGAGTAAAGTGTTCTGGCTGCTCCATCAGGTACTCATCTTGACTTGAGGTCTCCATGTCTTCGCCAGTAGCTTCAGCTCCATAGTCTTCATATTCTACTTTCATTTTCATCCAATCCAGACAATGGTGGTACAGGAACTGGCCTAATCACAGATTCAAGTTCAGAGTAATTAATTTTATGTTTATGCTTTGTAGAAAAGCCCTTCAGTTTGACAAAACAAAAGTAGCAGTCATCAATATGATTTTTGGGTTCTCTCCAAATCATGGGAACATCAAATGGCATAGCCACTTTCCTCATATTTAACCAGTCACAAACTTAAGCATATCACAAGAGGGGCCCAGCTTGTGTCTTGATCACCAAGTGGACACTTAAAGAACATCTGGTACATCTTTTTAATATCATGAGTGATTGAACATACTTGGCCTTTTGGTGTAAAAGAACCACACACATAGCAGAATCTGTTCGGATGATTGACACATTGTTGGGGCATTTTTCTCCTTTAAATCATATGAAACATAGTAAGTTCAGTTGAATGGTGGTGACAAACAAAACAATGCGCTGAGTCGACCGATAATATATAGATACTAGCTGAAGAGCCAGGCGTTGCCTGGGCATAGTAACCAACTGTGGTTAGTTATAACAAATTATAATGATTATATTGCACATTAAAACATTTCACATCATATATTCAACACTACAGATTTGCAACACAAATTAACTAAATGATTACCCAAGTTTTGATAGTATTTTATTTTCAACTCATTCAAGAGCCTTTTGATAAACAACATTTTTGGTTTTTCCTTTTGGTGCAAAGATGAACAGATTTTTGGCAGTTTCAACTCTTGAACAGATCACGTAAAGTTGACCATGAGAACAGCATGGAGATTGAAAATCGATTCCTACTACTTTCAAGGAATGTCCCTGAGCCTTGTTAATGGACATTGCAAATAGCAGTTGAACTGGAAACTGGAGGCGTTTAAAATTAAAAAACAAATCAGATGGAATGAGTGGAATTCTTGGAATGAAAATGTCCTCTCCTTTGGCACATCCTGTTTCTGAGCTGTGTATCTAACCCTATCCTGTGTGATAATGTCTGTTGAGCTGTGTACCTAATCCTCTTCTGTTTGATACTTTCTGCTGAGCTGTGTATCTAATCCTATCCTGTTTTACTGACTGCTCAGCCGTGTTTCTAATCCTATCCTGTGTGATACTGACTGCTGAGCAGTGTATCTAACCCTATCCTGTGTGATACTGACTGCTGAGCCGTGTACCTAATCCTATCATGTGTGTTACTGACTGCTCAGCCGTGTATCTAATCCTATTCTGTGTGATGCTGTGTATCTAATCCTATCCTGTGTGATACTGTCTGCTGAGCCGTGTATCTATTCCTATCCTGTGTGATACTGACTGCTGAGCTGTGTATCTAATCCTATCCTGTGTGATACTGACTGCTGAGCTGTGTATCTAATACTATCCTGTGTGAAACTGACTGCTGAGCCGTGTATCTAATCCTATCCTGTGTGATACTGGGCTCCCCCTGCAGTCGGTGTCAGAGGGTGGTCTGTGTTAGAACAGTAGTAAATTGTGTTATTTCCAGCAATGAATCACAGCTCATTTTTCATCTTTTAAACAGCTCTGGGACAGCGTGGCGACTTTTGAGTGGCGACTTTTGTGTTTCGACTTTTATGTGGCGAGGTTGGTGTATGTGCGGTGAAATGTGTGCTGAGGGTGGTATATGTGTTGAAGCACGTGGTAGTGTGTGGCGCATTTTGTGTGTGTGTTCATATCCCAGTGTGCGGCGAGTATCCCATGTCAGGGCCCCACCTTAGCAACTGTACGGTATATACTCTTTGGCGCAATTGCTCTCATTCTTTAAGTCCCCCTTGTTCACATCTGGCAACTGTCAATTTGCCTCCAACAGTTTTCCTTTCACTTTTTCCCCATTATGTAGATAGGGGCAAAATTATTTTGTGAATTGGAACGCGCGGGGTTAAAATTTCGCCTCACAACATAGCCTATGATGCTCTCGGGGTCCAGACGTGTGACTGTGCAAAATTTTGTGGCTGTACCTGTGAAGGTGCAGATGCCAATCCCGGACATACACACATACATACATACATAGTTTTGATAGTATTTTATTTTCAACTCATTCAAGAGCCTTTTGATAAACAACATGTGTATCTGTGTATCTATCCCTATCCTGTGTGATAATGTCTGCTGAGCTGTGTACCTAATCCTCTCCTGTGTGATAATGTCTGCTGAGCTGTGTATCTAATCCTATCCTGTGTGATACTGACTGCTGAGCCGTGTATCTAATCCTATACTGTGTGATACTGACTGCAGAGCCGTGTATCTAATCCTATACTGTGTGATACTGACTGCAGAGCCGTGTATCTAATCCTATACTGTGTGATACTGTCTGCTGAGCCGTGTATCTAATACTATTCTGTGTGATACTGTGTGCTGAGCTGTGTATCTAATCCTATCCTGTGTGATACTGTCTGCTGAGCCGTGTATCTATTCCTATCCTGTGTGATACTGACTGCTGAGCTGGGTATCTAATCTTATTCTGTGTGATACTGACTGCTGAGCCGTGTATCTAATCCTATCCTGTGTGATACTGACTGCTGAGCCATGTGTCTAACCCTATCCTGTGTGATACTAACTGCTGAACCGTGTACCTAATCCTATCATGTGTGTTACTGACTGATCAGCCGTGTATCTAATTCTATCCTGTGTGATACTGGGCT
Organism: Dendrobates tinctorius; assembly: GCF_039654945.1. NCBI lineage: Eukaryota > Metazoa > Chordata > Amphibia > Anura > Dendrobatidae > Dendrobates > Dendrobates tinctorius. Next base: position 4,440,441 of record NW_027361776.1, on the reverse strand, counting down.
CCCCCTGCAGTCTGTGTCAGAGGGTGGTCTGTGTTGGCACGGTGATAAATTGTGTTATTTCCAGCCTTACAGAAGGACGATAACACCATAAAAATGATAATAGGCAAAATTGTTTGGTGAATTGGAACGCACGGGGTTAAAATTTTGCATCACAACACAGCCTATGACGCTCTCGGGGTCCAGACGTGTGACTGTGCAAAATTTTGTGGCTGTAGCTGCGACGGTGCAGATGCCAATCCTGGACATACACACATACATAAACACACACATTGAGCTTTATATATTAGATTTCCACAGAGATGACAGAGGCAGCTTGTATTTAGAACTGAATTTACTGGAGGTAACCTGGTAGATAACTATATACAGTTGTGAGGTAAACGGGTTAGCCTATTCCTTACAGATGATGAACACTTGCAGACAGGCAGTTTCTCAGTGTGATATTGGCTGCTTTCAGGTTCTCTCTCTCTGTGGAGACCCCTCAATCAGTTACACCTCAGTGGCTGTGCAATTTTCTTCCCTCTGAGGCGACTTACCCTCCCAGAAATTCAGTGAAAATCCTCTCACAATTGCGGCTTCCCGCTGCCTTCCCTCCTTGTGGCAGGGCTCAGATTTCTGTAGAGGCCTGTCTCCTGTTAGGGTCTCAGATACTGTACAAGTCCTTGCTGCCATCACCATCCTTTTCTGACTGACTCAAATCTTACCGCCTCATAACATGTGACTTTCCGAGAAGCAGTCACTGGTTGACTGCACTGTCAATACTCCTTCCCATAAAACTCACTAAAACCTTTACTGATGTTGTCCCTGTAAGGCTGGTTTCACACCAGCGTATGGAGGTGCTGCTGAGGGATGCGGACTTCCTCGGTGAAGCTCCGACCCCTGCCGCGCCTCCTCCGTTCAGCCCCACCTCGGTCGGCATGCGGCCTGCGTACCCTATCTTTAGCATTGGGTCCGCAGGCCATGACAATGAATGCGGATGCCTCTGCGTCTTTTTGACGGTGCGGCAACCACACCAAAATGCAACACGTTGCATTCAGCGCAGGTCGCCGCACCATCAAAACAGCGCATGTGGAGGCATCGGCATGGCCTGCATACCCAATGCTAAAGATATGGTACGCAGACCGCATGCCGGCAGAGCTGAACGGAGGAGGCGCGGCAGGGACGGAGCTTCACGGGGGAAGTCCGCACCCCTTCACAGTACCTCCATAGGCTAGTTTCACACTAGCCTAAGAAAATTCACAAGTAAACAAGCAAAGAAATGGGAATAACATAGGAAAAACCACATACATTGAAAATGCAGAAATAACGGAACAACAAAAATACTTCTCAGAAGGTTTATGTGATAGAGCAAAGCTAAGCATGTTTGTTGAATCAGCACATCAAACTTCATAAAAAAAAAATTATCTTTGCTGATTTTTTTTCTGGTGACCAGTGAATTATTTTTACATATTGATAGATTGGGCAATCCTGAACGCGCCGATACCGAATGTATGTATTTTTTTAAAAATTGTTTTATTTTTAATGGGGTGAATGAGGGGTGATTTAAATGTATTTTTTTAATTTTTTCTAAAACATTTTTTTCTTCCTTTACAATTGCTTCAATAATTTCCATGGGAGACTAGAAGTTGTGATCATCCGATCGTTGTGCTACACAGAACAGGGCTTCAACCCCACTCTGTGTAGCATAAATGTTTAGTTGCTATGAGCACCGATCGCTGGGCGGCGCGCATATCAATACGGCAATGACAACCACAAGGGTCTGCTCCAGACCCTGGGTTGTCATGTCAACCCATCAGCAACCCGCATTTATGTGACACGTTCGCCGATTAGTGACGCGCTTCCGGCGTAATCAGTTGACATGTGTCGGAGAAGATGTGGGCCCAGCGACGGAGCCCCATCAAAGAGGAAGACCCGACATGCGCCGTACGGGGTGAAAGGGAGTCTGTTGGCAGGATTTTGCTATGCAATCTGCCATCACCAAGAGATAGGAACATAGACTCTGATTTCAGCTATGTATCATTTAGTTTATTGAGCACATCAGTTATAATAAAGTCACAGTTTTCTCTACTGGAGATTGAGTGCAGCTCAATTGTGGAGCTGCCTATAAGCTCATCCACACAATTCTTTGTGTATATTGAATAGTCACCTCCAGGGGCTTAACTACCGAGGTGCAGGGGACGCATCTGCAACGTGGCCCGGAGTGTTTTGGTGCCCGCCCAGCCAGAGGCGTATCTGGGGGGGGCGGGGGGCACAGGTGGGCCACCTAATTCTGCAGTGCGCAGTGTATTCCCTGGCGGGTCCATTACGTCGCTCCCCGGACTGGGAGTCGGCCATTCTCTGTGCCAGCTGTCAAGCTGACAGCAAGCACAGAGAGGCTGCAGCGCACCGACTCCTAGTGATCAATTGCACTCGCATCTTACAGACACGAGTACAATTGAAGCTATGACTGCCGTGTTAGAGCGACGCCAGCAGTGTGATCATGTCATGTGATCACGCTGCTTACATCACTTGCCGGCGTTGCAAAGACGAAGATGGGTGGTAAGTAGTGTTGAGCATTCCGATACTGCAAATATCGGGTATCGGCCGATATTCGCGGTATCGGAATTCCGATACTGAGTTCCGATACGTTTAGCATATCGAATACCGGAATCAGAAGTTCCCATAATGCTATGAGCCAGTTTGATTTAATTCAGCCAATGACAATCCTCAGAAGTGTGGGCACATCCTGTTAGGCATGTTAAGTAATGGCATGGCTGTGATTGGCTGCTCAAATGATGTCATGATGCACTATAAAAGCAGCCGCCGCCATTTCGGGTTCACTCTGCTGTGAATTCAGTTAGGGACAGGCTGCTGTTCAAGACTCTGAGGGACAGTTAGAGATAGCGATTTTACAAATCACATTGTGCTTTACCTAGGCTACATAATCAACCACTGCAGCTTTCTTTTGCCTTGCAGCAGTGTTCACAGCAGTCTGCAAGGTCTGTGTGAGTGCAGCTCACGCTGTGTAGTGTGTCCTGCAGCCACGTCTGGTTCTAGGCCGCTCAGCGTGCATCACTGCCTCATACATATTTTTCTTTTATTGCTGCTCATTTTTCATTCTCCTTTTAGTGTGCATCCATCCGTATCCATATACGTTGGTTGCAAACACTATAGGAGTAGACAGCGGAGCCTCTCTGCAGCCTTTCAGTGCTAGTTCCCAGTTATCTGCACTGTTCACGGCTGTCTGAGAGGTCTCTGTGTGTGAGTGCAGCTCACGCTGTAGTGTGTCCTGCAGCTACGTCTGGTTGTAGGCCGCTCAGCGTGCGTCACTGCCTCATACATATTTTTCTTATATTGCAGCTCATTTTTCATTCTCCTATTAGTGTGCATCCATCCGTATCCATCTACATTGGTTGGTAATACAGGAGTAGATAGAGGAGCCTTTTTTCTGGCTTGTGCCCTTCATCCGCAGCCAGATTAGTATTACCCTATTTTTTGGAGCCTCATCTTTTGCATTGTAAGTTACCTTCCTGCATTGTAATAGCTCCAAAAAGTTTGTGATACTATCGCTTTCAAATCTTTGGTCACATCCTTTTAGTTTTTTTGAAAAAAAACAAAATAAAGTTCACCAAACACTCCATTTGACAGTTGTGTAGGCCACATTAGCTCATATTAAAGTGTAGTCCACACACACACACACTTCATAAAATTAGTGTTTCTTATACCTGTTAGCAGCTGTTCAGGAATAAGCACACTAAGCCCCCTCTTTGTACTTTTCTGCCTATCTTTATCAGTCTACCAAGATGAAGAAGGCAGGGAGTAAGGCACGTGGTCATGGAGTTTCATCAGGGAGAGGAAGTGGGGATTCTGCAGGGAGAGGACGCGGGGATTCTGTGCCTGCTGCGGGCACCAGTGAGTCAGCATCCCCCAGTTTTACCAGGCAACAGTCCTTTACGCGCAGCTTTGTAGGACCTCGCCATACCCCACTGCTGCGGGAGGAACAAATTGAAGCCATTGTCGGATGGATGGCAGCTAACGCATCGACTTCAATGACTTCCACATCCTCTCAGGGCCAGAGCACAGAAGAGCAACCATCTGTCTCTTCACCACCTGCCAAATTGCCCAGGCAGTCAGAGAGCCCTGTGCAGGAGCCATCACAGTCTCTACTTCTGTTCTCTGAATCTGTTGACTTGGAAAGAGGGGGCCAGCCAAGCAGCATTCAAGAATGTGAAGAGGGAGTATGCAGTGATGCGCAACTGCTTTGTCCCTCTGAATCTGAAGAGGCGGGTGGGCCAGTGCCTATGGTCAGCACACCTCAGTACCCATCAGATGATGACGAGACTCAGGTGCCACTTTCTGGTGCGTACGGTGATGGCGAGACTACCCAGGAGAAGCAGGTGTTTGAAGAGGGGAGTGTATTGTAGATGATGAGGTCCTTGACCCATCATGGCGTGAGGAACAGGAAGGTGGTGGGAGCAGCTCTGAGGAAGAGATTCCCTGAACGGCCAAAACAGGAGGGAGAGGGAGGGGGCAGACATGGTTGCCTGGAGCCTCCACTTAGGCACCCGATAGGAGCATTCCTCTTCCAAAAGCCAAAACGGGCGCTCCCAAGACTTGCAGTGCGTGGTCCTTTTTGACACAGTTGCAGATGACATTTGCTTTGTCAAATGCAAGCTGTTTCATCAGAAAGTCAAAAGAGGGAAAAGTGTCAGCAACCTCAATACCACAAATATGTGGAAACATGTGCGGACCAAGCATGTGGTGGAGTTACAAAGACACACTGAAGACGTAGGCCAACCTACAGCACCACCTACCACCTCTTCAGCTCGTGTTGTAGCTTCTTTCTCCAGCTCACACAGCTGGATCGGCTTCCTCACAGGATCGCCATGGAAGAACCTCTGGCACTGTTGTCCAGAGACCCAGTGATATTCCACCCACAGCACCACGTCCCCGTTCATCCTCACACTCCCAGGCCACTCTACAGCCATCGGTAGCACAGGCATGGGAGAAAAGGCGGTCATACTCGGCAAACCATCCCCGAGCACAGGCTCTGAATGCTGGCATTGCCAAATTACAGGCCCTTGAAATGCTCTCATTCAGGCTGGTGGAGACTGACACCTTCCGGAACTTCATGGCATTGGCAGTCCCACAATACACCGTGCCCAGCCGCTTTTACTTCAGCAGGCAAGCCGTCCCTGCCCTGCAAAAGCATGTGGAGGGAAAAATTAAACATGCGCTACTAAACGCCGTCAGTAGCAAGATCCACCTGACCACCGATGCGTGGACCAGTACCCACGGACAGGGACGTTACCTTTCCCTCACTGCCCATTGGGTCAATGTTGTGGAGCCAGGTACAGATCTTGAGAGTGGTGCTGTACGTGTTCTGCCAACTCCAAGGATTGCACGAATCCAGTCTGTACACATTGACTCCTCCTCATACTCCAGTTACTCAGAATTAGCGCTGCAGGAGCCTGTTACGACCAATATGAGCACAGCCGTGGCCAAACGTCAACAGGCCGTACTGAAATTAATTTCTTTTGGGAATCGAAGCCACACAGCGCAGGATGTTGTGAGTTCATTTTTCCCTTCATCATTGAGGTCTGATGAACTCCCTCCTCTAGTGAAGGAAGGTAGTGAGACTGATTACCAAACACCTGGGCAGCTAGATGATGACTGGGTGGCTGGAATTGAGGACTGGATATAAGGCTGCCGACGCCCTTCTTCCTGGCTGGTGATTTTCCTGCTGGATTCTTGGAGACCAGTCTGATTCCTGCATCTCAAAGCTAAGTTTTTCTGCTCTGCTTTGTACTCTTCAGTTTTGTTCTTGTTTTGCCTTGTTTTTTGGGAGTTCTGCCATCCCCGGCCGGGGGGTGAGCTGAATTCCATTTTTGTCTCTGATCTGTTGATATTTTGCTCTGTCTTCAGAATATACCTGAGTGCTGATATAGTCTTTTTGAAGCCTAGCGACTTCAGGGCCTGTTTTTAATATCAGTCGGTTGGCTCATTTTGATAGGGTTTTTGCGGATGGCAGACAGCAGCTTTCCTATCCTGTCCTATGTAGTTAGCTTGGGCCCAATCATTTGCTCAACCTATCTTTCTATCTGTGTTAGTGTTTTCATCCTGCTTCACCGTCATTATATGTTGGGGGCTGCCTATTGCTTTGGGGTCTGCTCTGGGGCAGTTTAGTTTTTCCCCTTTTTGTCTTTAGGCTATATAGTTCTCCGGCTGTGATCGAGGGGTCTAGGGCACCGTAGGAGCCCCCCACGGCTACTGCTAGTTGTTGTGGATAGGTTCAGGGGTCTGCAATCCGATAGCTGCCAACCTCTCTGGCTTTTATGGAGTTAGCTGGTATTTTGTTTTTTCCTCCTTCGGTGACTCATCATAACAAAATCACCAGCCAGGAAGAAGGGCGTCGGCAGCCTTATATCCAGTCCTCAATTCCAGCCACCCAGTCATCTAGCTGCCCAGGTGTTTGGTAACCAGTCTCACTACCTTCCTTCACTAGAGGAGGGAGTTCATCAGACCTCAATGATGAAGGGAAAAATGAACTCACAACAGCAGGAGCTCTGGAATGCCATCAAGCAGGAGAGCGACGTGTGGTTTCTGCCATTGAATCTCCAGCCGGGCTTGGTAGTGTGTGACAATGGCCGAAATCTGGTGGCAGCTCTGGGCCTAGGCAACCTCACTCACATCCCATGTCTGGCACATGCACTCAACGTGGTCGTGCAGAGATTTCTGAGGGACTATCCGGATCTTGATGCACTGCTGCACAAGGTCCGCATAGAGTGCGCTCACTTGCGGCGTTCCAGCACGGCAAGATCGTGCATTGCAGCTCTGCAGCGCCGATTCCGCCTTCCGGAACATCGCATCATGTGACCTACCCACCAGGTGGAATTCAACGTTACATATGTTGGAGCGGTTGTGTGAGCAGCAGGCAGCAGTAATGGAGTACCAGCTGCATCAGGTGCAAACAAGTCGCACTGTGCGCCGGTCACACTTCAGCCCCACTGAGTGGGCCTCTATGAAGGACATCTGCCTTGTTTTGCGTGCCTTTGATGATTCCACGCGGATGGCGAGTGCAGATGATGCACTAGTCAGCATGGCTATCCCCCTTATCTGCCTGCTTCAAAAAACACTGCAAGCACTAAGGGAGGAGGTTTTGGAAGAGGTGGAGGATGAGGAGTCACAAATGCCATCTGCTTCTGGACAGTCTGCGCTACATGGTTCCTCACAAAGGCCTAGGCAGTGGACACTTTGTGAGGAGGATGAGGAGGAGTCAATGGAGGAGGAAGACATCTCTCCAGAGGAGGGAGGTACACAATGCTCTAGTCAGTATGTACAGCGAGGGTGGGGTGATGCAGAGCAGGCAGAGATGACGCCTCAAGCAAGGGACAGCGTTTCTTGGGCAGTTGGGAGTCTGCAGCACATGGTTGATTTCATGCTGCAGTGCCTTAGAAATGACCGCCACATCGCCCACATTCTCAACACGGCTGATTATTGGGTGTACACCCTCCTAGATCCTTGCTACCGGGACAACTTACAAAGCCTCATAACACCGTTGAACCGGGAGCGTAAAATGCGGGAGTACCAAGACACACTGGTGCAGTCCATCATGTTCTCCATTCCACCCGAGAGCAGTGCTGCTACTGCTTTCCAAAGCAGCTCTGTGCGTCTAGGCAGTGGAGGAAGCTCTGCAGAAAGTGGGAGCAGAGGCAGCGCCTCAGCACAAGGCAAGACCAGTATGGCCCAAATGTGGCAAAGTTTTGTGTGCCTGCCACAAATGTCTACACCATCACAGACGGCTCCAGTCAGCAGGAGGCAACGTTTCCATCAGGTTGGTGACAGACTACATGTCTTGCCCTGTCAGTGTACTCCCAGACGGCTCTTCCCCCTTCAAGTTTTGGGTCTCTAAGCTGGATACATGGCCAGAGCTTAGCCAGTATGCATTGGAGGTGCTGGCTTGCCCTGCTGCCAGTGTATCGGAACACGTCTTTAGTGCCGCAGGAGGTGTACTAACAGACCGTCGCACGCGACTATCCTCCGATAACGTTGACCGGCTTACTTTTCTGAAAATGAACAAGGCCTGGATCTCGCCAGAATTTGCCAGTCCTCTTCCAGAATAAATAATTGGTTGGCAACAGTATCCAGGGTCTCCTGTTGTGTTCATGTTTCTACCACCTGAACTGTAATCCCTGGGCTTCAACACAGCCAGTTGTTGCTCAGAAGTGCCGTCTGCACAGAGAAAAACACTAGCTCCTGTGTTAGTGGGGTTCAGTAACGCTAGCTGCTCCCCTGCTGTGTGGACGGCAAAGTCTCCTGCTGCCTCCACATTCAAACTACATCTGATTTTCTACTTGCTCCAAGTAGGCCTCAGCCTTCTCCACGATTGATCCTGGGCTCCAACATCGCCAGTTGTTGCTCGGAAGTGCTGTCCGCACAGAGAAAAACACTAGCTTCTGTGTTAGTGGGGTTCAGTAATGTCAGCTGCTCCCCTGCTGTGTGGACGGCAATGTCTTCTGCTGCCTCCACATTCACACTACTACTGATCTTTAACCGTGCTCCACTTAGGCCTCTGGCTCCACTGTCTCTAGTATTTCCCCTGGCCTCCAACCCCGCCAGTTGCTGCTCAGAAGTGGCGTCTGCACAATCCACACTTGTTCCTGTGTTACTGGGGCTCAGTCACGTCAGTTGATCCCCTGATGTGTGTCCGGCAAATGTCTCCTGCTCTGTCCACATTCCCATTGTAGTGGGAATGTGGACAGAGCAGGAGACATTGCCGGACACACATCAGGGGATCAACTGACGTGACTGAGCCCCAGTAACACAGGAACAAGTGTGGATTGTGCAGACGCCACTTCTGAGCAGCAACTGGCGGGGTTGGAGGCCAGGGGAAATGCTAGAAACAGTGGAGCAATAAAACTTGCTTCAATTAGGCCTCAGCCTGCTCCATGATTGATCCTGGGCTTCAACACAGCCAGTTGTTGCTCGGAAGTGCTGTCCGCACAGAGAAAAACACTAGCTCCTGGGTCAGTGGGGTTCAGTAACGTCAGCTGCTCCCCTGCTGTGTGGACGGCAAAGTCTCCTGCTGCCTCCACATTCAAACTAGATCATATTTTTAACTAGCTCCAAGTAGGCCTCAGCCTGCTGCATGATTGATCCTGGGCTTCAACACAGCCAGTTGTCGCTCGGATGTGCCGTCTGCACAGAGAAAAACACTAGCTCCTCTGTTAGTGGGGCTCAGTAACGCCAGCTGCTCCCCTGCTGTGTGGACGGCAATATCTCCTGCTGCCTCCACATTCAAACTAGATCATATTTTCAACTAGCTCCAAGTAGGCCTCAGCCTGCTGCATGATTGATCCTGGGCTTCAACACAGCCAGTTATTGCTCGGAAGTGCTGTCCGCACAGAGAAAAACACATGCTCCAGTGTTAGTGGGGTCCAGTAATGCCTGCTGTTCCCTTGCTGTGTGGACGGCAATATCTCCTGCTGCCTCCACATTCAAAGTACATCACATATAAAACTTGCTGCAATTAGGGCTCAGCCTACTCCATGATTGGCCCTGGGCTCCAACACAGCCAGTTGTTGCTCGGAAGTGCCGTCTGCACAGAGAAAAACACATGCTCCAGTGTTAGTGGGGTTCAGTAATGCATGCTGCTCCCCTGCTGTGTGGACGGCAAAGTCTTCTGCTGCCTCCACATTCACACTAGTACGGATTTCAAACTTGCTGCAATTAGGCCTCTGGCTCCACTCTGTCTCTCGTATTTCCCCTGGCCTCCAACACCGCCAGTTGCTGCTCAGAAGTGGCATCTGCACAATCAACACTTGTTCCTGTGTTACTGTGGTTCAGTAACGTCAGCTGAAACCCTGATGTGTGTCCGGCAATGTCTCCTGCTCTGTAAACATTCCCACTAATAGTAGTGGGAATGTGGACAGAGCAGGAGACATTGCCGGACACACATCAGGGGATCAGCAGCCGTTACTGAACCACAGTAACACAGGAACAAGTGTTGATTGTGCAGACGCCACTTCTGAGCAGCAACTTGCGGTGTTGGAGGCCAGGGAAAATACTAGAGACAGAATGGAGCCAGAGGCCTAGTTGGAGCACGTTTAAAATCAGTAGTAGTCTACAACAGATATTAAACTTGATGAAATTAGGCCTCAGCCTACACTCTGATTGACCCTGGGCTCCAACATCGTCAGTTGCTGCTCAGAAGTGTCTTTGGCACGGGTACTCCCTCCTGCCCAGCCTGGTTCCAGCACGCCTGCTGTTTCCGGGTAGTGTCAACGTCACTTTGCCACCAATACGTTGTCCTGTCGTGTTGCGGTCGGGTTAGCCGAGTCTATGGTGCCTGCAGTTTAGGTGCTTCCTATGTGGGCTGCGGGTTCTGGTAATAAAGGCTGGTTCCGTAGTGCCAATAGGACAAGCACCCCCCTGTAGGACTGTGGGTTTCGGTAACTGCGGCTGGCTCGCGGCCTTGCAACTTTGTTTTTCATGGGTACCTTCTGCTACCCATCCGGGTTCCAGCACCGTCAGCTGGTTCTCGGCAGTGCCTTTGGCCTAGGTGCCTCCTTCTCGGTATCCGAGTTCCAGCAACGTCTGCTGGACATTGGTAGTGCATTCTAGCACAGGTACCTCCTGCTTAGTAACCGTGTTCCAGCACCGTCAGCTGGTCCACGGTTGTGCCATTGGCTCTTGTTCCTTCTGCTGCCCCTCCGGGTTCCAGCACAGTCAGCTGGTCCTCGCTAGTTCCATTTGCTCTTGCAACTTCTGCTACCCATCCGGGTTCCAGCAACGTCAGCTGGTTCTCAGCAGTGCCTTTGGCCTAGGTGCCTCCTTCTCGGTATCCGAGTTCCAGCAACGTCTGCTGGTCCTTGGTAGTGCTTTCTAGCACAGGTACCTCCTACTTAGTAACCGTGTTCCTGCACCGTCAGCTGGTCCACAGTTGTGCCATCGGCTCTTGTTCCTTCTGCTGCCCCTCCGGGTTCCAGCACCATCAGCTGGTCCTCGCTAGTTCCATTTGCTCTTGCAGCTTCTGCTACCCATCCCGGTTCCAGCACCGTCAGCTGGTTCTCGGCAGTTCCTCAGCCTTTTTGTACCTTCTGCTACTTTTCCAAGTTCAAGCTTGTGGAAATGGTTTTTGGTTCTCACTCTGGATCTTCCTCACGACGACCCTGAAGACGATGACCCTGAAGACCACACCGAAGAAGACCAAAATGATGACCCTGAAGAAGATGACCAAGAGGACAAAGAACATGAAGACAACCACCAAGATGCAGAACAACAAGAAACAGAAGACCAAGAAGCAGAAGAACAAAAAGCAGAAGAACCAAAAGCAGAACAACATTAAGCATAAGACTAAAAATCAGCGCAAAAGATATTATCTAAATTATAAGCAGAAGAAGACTAAGCAGTGTATGGGGGTGAGTCCGTTCCTCCTTGTGGTGCACCTGGAAAATGCCTGCTACTGCAGGCCAAACTGAACGCGGACAAATCCTGTTGTAAATCTTTTGTGACAGGCAGAACGGAAGGTGTAATCTTCAAACTTTTATAGATAACTACAGGAATGCCTGTCACAAAAAAGAATATGATGAAGAAGAAGAATAGGAAGAAGCTGAAGAAGTAGAATATGAAGAAGAATAATCGTTGAATAAGAAGAATATGAATAATGTACAAAAAAATAATAGGAAGAAGGTGAAGAAGATGAATAAGGTGAAGAAGAAGTTGATGAAAAAGATGCTGCTGCTGAGGATCATGAAGGAGAAAGTGTTGGAGAAGTAAAAAAGAAGGTGAAGAGCATGGAAGTAGTGAAACATACATATCTGACAAAATATAAAAAAGGTTAACATTGTCAATATCTTTGTAACTCCAAATGTCTTTAAAAAAAAAAAAAAATTATTCCTGCTATTCCATTTGATTGGGCTAAACCTCTATGCCTTTAATGTCTCCTCCACCTCCCCCAATACATTCTACATAATTCTTAGTTGTTTTTCTTCATGTAGAATTAAACTACAAGGAAAGAAAGGGTTTTTTTAATTCCGATATTTCTGTCCCATTGACTTGAATGGGACTTCCGGTATCGGAATCGGCGATACCTGATACTTTTTGGATATCGGCCGATCCAATCCGATCTGATATTTCTCAATATCGGATGGTATCGCTCAACACTAGTGGTAAGTGCTCCAGTGGATTCGAAGACACTGAAGATTAAGTGTATGGGGGGTGAAATGTAATGTGTGGGTGGAGATTTGGGGGGAGGGAATTTGGACACGGAATGGGGGGGGATTTATTGTGTGTGGAGATTTGGAGGGGGATGGTGGATTTAATGTGTGTATGGAGATATGGACGGGCATGGGGGTGTTTTAAGCGTGGGGGGAGATTTGGAGTGGGGATGGGGGATTTAATGTGTGTGGGGATATTTGGAGTGGGGATGTAGGATTTAATGTGTGGAGGCAGAATTGACGTCACAAAATGATGAGCAAAAAGGGGAGATGCAGGGCATGCATGAAGGAATCCGTACAGGGGAATTTGGGGCATGTATGTGGAAACAGTACAGGAGAATGGGGGGGCATATATGAGGAAAGAGTATGGGGGAATGGGGGGCATGTACAAGTAAACTGAATGGGGGAATGTCCACATGGCCGCCATGGTCACCACCCATCTTGAAAAGTTTTACCCCTTCCGTGTACTAATGTGCCACAAACAGGAAGTTGATGTCACCAACCATTCCCAATTTATTTAGGTGTATCCATATACATGGCCCACCCTGTATATGAGGAGATAGTATGGTGAACAGTGGGGATGTGAGAGGAGACAGTATAAGGAGGGGGGAATAGTGTGAGGAGACAGTATGGAGGAGATAAGTGAGTGGGCACAGAATAGAAACTGAGTAGTGGGGGAGTAGCAATGGGAGACAGTGTAAGGGTACAGCCAGGAAGGGATAATATATCAAGGAGGGGGGAGTGTGGTAAAAGAGTACAGTATAGGGACTGGGCCCTATAGGGAGGAAACAGTGTGAGAGTACAGTGTGTAGAGGGGGCCAGTATGAAAAGGAGAGGTCAGTGTAAAGTGCATGTACCATAAGAGGGACAGTGTGGGGGTCATATTTTGTGCAGAAAATATAGTGAGGGGCAATTTTTTTTTATTCAGGAGCATTATAATGATACTTCTATCTTTAAGGGCATCATGTAGAGATTTTCTGCAAAAGAGCGGAGAAGATGGAAGCCTGCAGAGATGAGCTGTGGATGAGAAAACTCATCCTGGGGTCTGAACAAGATGAAGAAAATAAGCAGAACGACATCTATAAGGTACCTGGATGTAAATGTTATTTGTGATACTGACTAATTTTCATGTTTATATTTATGTTAGAAGCATTAAAGGGTTTTCTAGGTTTGTGCTGAGTCTGCAGTCATTCTTTGTGACTGCAGACTTCTGAATTCTCACAGTGCTCACTGTACGCTGTCAGGATTCTCTGGTGTTGGAGATTTACATGCATGCAGTCACGTGCTGACTAGACATGTGTGGCCTCACTCGAATGTGGCCAGAAGTATACAAATCACATACTTGCGCTGACATGACTATCCATCGGCAAGGGAGAACCCTAAAAGTGTGCAGTGCATTCCTTGTGAGAATTCAGAAGCCTGCAATGTCAGCTCTGCAGGTTCCAGTAGTCAACACATGGACACTTCACTCATATGCGATTTTCATACTTATGGTCCTTCTATTCCTGCTTCTCTTAGCTTTTCACTGATCATTGAGGGAATTAGGAAGAGCAGCTTGTCGGTACATGACTAAGTGTGCAAATTGCATGTGTGCTGGGGGGTGGGCACCAAACTGAATTTTTGCCCCGGGTGCTAGAAAACCTAGATAACACCTCTGCGCCCAGCTCTTGGTGTTCATGCCCTCCTTCGCTCCAATTCCAAGCGCACTCCCGGCGTTTGAAATCTGTGTGCTGTTTCTACCTGGTATGACGCGCGTCCACATCATTTCCGGTCTTGTGCATTGTGGAGGAGTATTGGGTGTACTCGCCAGCTTCAGAATGTGCAGTGAGCATGCTCTGGAGCCAACCAGTACACCCAATACACCGCCATGCTTCACAGGACCAGAAATGACATGCTGCAGCGTCATACCAGGAAGAAACAACACAGATTTCAAACACTGGGAGTGCGCTTGGAATTGGAGCGACGGAGGACATGAATGCCCAGAGTGTCTGCACTTCTGAAGACATCACCCTAATTAGCATAGGGATATGCAAGTTATAAAAAAAAATTTCTCAGCGATTACAAGACAGTATTAGGTCAGACTATATAACATTGCAACTAAACTATAGTGTGCAAAATGAATAGGGAAAATGTGAATTTGGGTGGAAAATATTTTGGCATGGGGGCCCATTTAAAAGTTTGCACCAGGGCCCATAACTTTATAGTTACACCACTGGTCACCTCTGACACAGAGGTGCTAATCCGTGATAGGGGAGTGGTTGGAAACATTGATTCTATTGAAAATAGCAAAATACAGCTCTGTAAGGGATATCACCATAATCAGGGTCTCTGCTTCTACATTATGGTGATTTCAGATTACATGGCAAAAACCTGATAGATTCCATTTAAAGGGTTTTCCCACAAAAAAAGTTCATTTTAAAGTTGATTTTAATCAGTACGTCTTGGAATAATTATAACACTGTGCTACCAAGGTTTTGTTCCTCGGACAATTTTGAGTGTTCCTGATAGATTTTTTTCATGCTGATTTCAGAAATGACAAGCTTTTTCCTATCATGTAAGGTTTTTGAGAAATACCAAACATTATAATATTCTGTTATAATTCTAAAAACTGCCAATCTATGTACAATAATGTAATTACTATAATACTGCTCCTAAATACAAGAATATAACTACTATAATACTGGTCCTATGTGCAAGAATATAACTATTATAATACTGCCTCTATGTGCAGGAATATAACTTATAACACTGCCACTACTGTATGTACATGAATATAGCTCCTATAATTCTGCTCCTAAGTGAAAGAATAAAATGACTACAATACTGCCTCCTATGTTCAAGAATATAACTACTATAACACTAAATAACATTGTATGAATTTTACATAATTAATTTTATTTCATGAAATAAGTGATATAATAGAAAAACAGAACTTATTATTTGGTACTGAAACCTTTGCTTACAATTACAGAGGTCAGACATTTCCTGTAGTTCTTGACCTACTCCTCCATACAGATCTTCTCCAGATCTCAGGTTTCGGGGCTGTCATTGAGCAAATTGGAGTTTCAGCTCCCTCCAAAGATTTTCTATTGGGTTCAGGTCTGAAGACCGGCTAAGCCACTCCAGGACACTAAATTGCTTCTTATAGAGCCACTCCGAATAATGGATCCCATGTGGCGCTCCATACAGAATAATGGACCTAATATAATGCTCTTAATGTAGACTATAAACTGTTGTTTCTTAAAAACTTTACGTCATACAGACTTTTGGAGCACATATTCATGTTTAGCATATCAAAATCTATAAGATACAATAAAATTTTCTCAAGGGACAAGAACTTCCTTGAAATTTGTTGCGCAGTGTAATTTCCACAATTTAATGTGTTTAAAACAATGTTCCTGTGCTGAGATAATCTTATAAATGTGCCCCTGCTGTGAACTGTGTAATGGCTGACCGTAAAGGAACATGGTCTGATCATACCACAGCTCAAGGACAAGGGATGAAGCAAAAGAGTATACAGACCGCAAAACAGGGGTTTGCAGCAGATTCTTATTGTGAGACAAAGCATTTCCCTGCTTGCATTTAAAAAATGTTTTACCTCAATCAAAATTATTTGTGATCCCCTCCTGTAATGTCTGTATACTTTTTGATTCCTCCCCTGCCCAGGAGCTGTGGTATGATCAGTCTATGTCCCTGTACGATAAGACACAACCATTATACAGCAGGGGCACATTTATAAGATTATCTCAGCACAGGAACATTTTATTTAAACACATCCAATTATGAAACATTATTATTCCACGATCTATTGTTTAAACAACTCCATTAACTATAGTGCTCTATAAATCCACTTCTCGCCTTGCTAGTCCTTCACAAATCCCTTCACTGGCTTTTAAATCCTGAACAAAACCAGTTTAAGGCTGTGTGCCCACGTAGCGATTTTTAAGCGTTTTTGCCGCGATTTTCGGCGCGAAAACGTTTAAAAATCGTGTACAAAACGCCCCCATGCATTCCTATGGCATTCTGCACATGTTGTGCTAATGCTGCCCTTTTTTCCGCGGCGGAATCGCATCGCGGAAAAAATCGCAGCATGCTCATTCTTTTGTGCGGAATCGCAAAGAATTGCCGCGATTCCGCACCCATAGGAATGCATGAGAATCGCTTACTTCCCGCATGTGGCTATGCCCACCATGCGGGAAGTTAAGCGTCTCATGTGCGGTTGGTACCCACGGTGTGGAGGAGAGGAGACTGTCCTCCAGGCCCTGGGTACCATACCCCTGTAAAAAAAAGAATAAAAAATAAAAAATCGGGGTATATTTACCTTCCGGTATCCCGCGCTGCATTCCCGGCCTAAGCGTTCCCAGTAATGCCTTGCGGCAAGGCCCTGTAATGACGTGGTCTTGCGAGATCGCTATAGCAACGCGAGACTACGTCATCACAGGTCTCGCAAGGCATTACTGGGAACGCTGTGGCCCGGGAATGCAGCGCCGGACGCCGGAAGGTAAATATACCCCGATTTTTTTTATTTTTTTTTAGCATTTTAACATCCTATCTTTTACTATTGAAGCCGCATAGGCGGCCTCAATAGTAAAAACCTGGTCACACTTGTCAAACACTATGTTTGACGAGTGTGACCAACCTGTCAATCACTTTCCAAGCGATGCTTCAAATCGCTTGGAAAGTGCTTGAATATCGCACGCGAAAATCGCAGCAAAATCGCGATCATAATCGCGGTGAAATCGCGCGGAAAAAAACGTGCGATTTCTGGGAAGGAGTCCGGTTTTTAGTGAGCATTTTAAAACGCTACGTGGGCACATAGCCTAAAATTAATAATGATTTCTAAGGCTTTCTAATCTGTTTCCTCCAGACATCTCCAATCTAATCTCTGGATTCTTCCACACGTGATTTCTGGTCTTCACAATGCTTCCTTCTACTGTGATTTCCTCACCCAGTCGCCTTCAAGACTTCTTACAAGCATCTCCTATTCTCTGGAATTCAGTTCTTCACGTCGGATTGAAGCTTCCAAATATGGGAGACACACACAACCTAAAAACTCATCACTTCAGGAAAGCGTACAGCCTGTAATAACCCCGTTGACATCTCAATATTAACGAAGTTACTGCACACCACAACCTACGTCTCCTCACCATTACCCTGTAGATTTTAAGCACATAAGTACAAGGTCACCTCAGTACCAGTCTCCCCATTGTTCAACTTCATATATGCATTTTGAATATATGAAGACATGTACAGCACCATAAAATTAATGGTCCTCTAAAAATAAATAGCCTGGATCAAACTGCATGCTTCGCATATATGCTGCACATTGTGAACCTCTATTTTCACTACTTATCAGGCATCACAGGTTCTGCTTTGATCACACTTTTACAATCATAACATTGGCTTCTTCATACAATTTTGCATCAGCATGTAGTATATTGTTGGAAAAGGCAACGGTGTTGCTTGCAAAAAATGAGCATTGGATTAGCAGTTTTTTTTTTTTTTTAAACTTTAGAACTCCAGTTTAGAGATCAAAAGTGTGAAAATTGCCACAATGGCAAAGCGAGTTACGATAACAAGGGTGACCAGATTATTAATTTAACAAAACAAAAAAGCAATCTATTTTACCGTACCTGACATTTTTCAAGCTGTCGCACCTTTACAAGCAGTTTCTCAACTTCAGTGTTCTTCTGTGCAACCATTGACTGTAGCCTCTCCAGTTGCTCTGGATCAATATGAGAACCTTTTAACTGCAACAGAGTTGCTATTTGAACCTAAAGATAGAAATTAACCAAGACATTAAAAAAAATGTAACATACAGTTACTAAACATATGGTAAGAAATTTAAAAGCTTTTACAAGTCTGTTACACTCAACTTGCCATAAAACATGTTGGAAACACGATGTAAAAATGGAAACAGCAAATTTAATTCAGTTCTAATCTTGAAACAATGCATACTATAGTTCAGCTCACTAAAATATTATTTGGGCATGAAGGATTTTAGTTACCAAAATTAATAAAATACTTTAATTCACTTTTGAGAAGAGATGGATAAGGGGTGAAATAACTAACTGGTATGAGTACAGAAATGGTTTGTACTAACAATATGCGCCCAAGTAGTTTCATATAAATCCTCCTCACAGACAGAGGGGAACACACACACACACACACAAAAGGTTCAATCTCCATGGGAGGAAAGCTTCTTTCCTGTAAGAAATATTAACATGTGTGATAGCCAACCTCAAGAGGTGGTCACACTGGGATCGGTCAGCGGTTTAAAAAAAAAAGGAAGAAGCCTGTCTGGATGCTTTTTAACCCATTAAAAGCAAATGCCACAGCATTTGTTCTTTATTTCAGCACTAGTGTGGTATTACTAATCCATGTTCCCTGTCCTTAGTAATATACCGTACTTACCAGACACAGTCTTCTGCTCTTCCCAGCGTTGCTCTGTTCCTGATCCAGTGTCTTGTGACCTTAGTTTCTGACTAACCAAGCATCAGTGGTAGCGGTAACAAGTTTTCAATGTAAGTCTATGAGCTTCATTCTGGCTCTCAGACTGAAGTGACCTCTGTCTCGTCCAGCAAACACTGGAGCCATTCGGCAGGTCACAAACTACAGATGATCGGAGCGGTGCCGATGCCATCCGTGAGCTGCACGTGTTAACAATGCAAAGTATAGAAACTTTGTAATTACTTTTTCTTTAGCCGTACCAGGAAAAAAACTGACACCACCAGTACTGTTTTTTCATTATGTTTTATACGGACGGACGTGTGAAGGTGGCCTGATCTCACGCCAATAGTCTAGTTATTATACTTCCCACCATCTAGCTTTACTGTTATTCTGCTGCTCTTATGGTAGGTATGACACTACCATCTAAGTGGTCCGCATTACTCTTAAATTATTGGTTACAGCTGACTTTAATGATCCTTCATTTTATTCAAGCCTGTGTAGCCATCATATTAGTCTGGTCCGCTACGCTTCAGATGCAGAAATACAAAGTTTTTTTGTATTATAAAATTGCCAATTATACAATTTGTTTTGATTATGCATTCATTTCCCACACTGATTAACTGTCTTTTATGATCTGTAGATTTTTATCTTTTGACCTGTTTTGCTTATTGAATTTACAATATTTCTCGAACAGTAAGATGCACCTTAACATAAGACACACCCCGCGTTTAGACAGCAAAAAAATAGGAAAAACAGGTTTCTTGTTAATTAAAACTTCCTTGGTGGTGTAAAGTGGAGAGGTCATTATCACTATTTTTTGCCCCTTAACCCCTTAGTGACAGAGCCAATTTGCAGCTTAATGACCAGGCCAATTTTTACAATTCTGACCACCGTCACTTTATGAGGTTATAACTCTGGAACGCTTTAACGGATCCCGCTGATTCGGAGAATGTTTTTTGTGACATATTGTACTTCATGTTAGTGGTAAAATTTTTTTGATATGTCTTGTGTTTATTTATGAAAAAAACGGAAATATGGCAAAAGTTTTGAAAATTTTGCAATTTTAAAACTTTAAATTTTTATGCCCTTAAATCAGAGAGATATGTCACACAAATTTCTTAATAAATAACATTTCCCACATGTCTACTTTACATCAGCACAATTTTGGAAACAAAATTTTTTTTTGTTAGGACGTTAAAAGGGTTAAAAGTTGACCAGTGATTTCTCATTTTCACAACAAAATTTACAAAACCATTTTTATTAGGGACCACATCATATTTAAAGTCATTTTGAGGGGTGTACATGACAGAAAATACCTCAAAATGACACCATTCTAAAAACTAGACCCGTCAAGGTGCTCAAAACCACATTCAAGAAGTTTATTAACCCTTTACGTGCTTCACAGGAACTAAAGCAATGTGGAAAGAAAAAATAACATTTAACTTTTTTTTGCAAAAAATTTACTTCAGAACCAATTTTTTTATTTTCTCAAGTGTAACAACTGTGGGGGTATGATTTCTCCTGTTACCCTTGCAAAAATAAAAATTTGGGGGCGAAAAGATCATTTTTGTGGAAAAAAATGTCTTTTTAATTTTCACGGCTCTACGTTATAAACTTCTGTGAAGCACTTGACGGTTCAAAGTGCTCACCACACATCTAGATAAGTTCCTTAATGGATCTAGATTCCAAAATGGGGTCACATAGGCTAAGTGCACACGTACTTTTTTGCCCTGCGGATTTTTCCGCGCAGAATTGAAGAAATCCGCAGGTCAAATGACCTGCATTTTTCCTGGGGATTTATTCCTTTTTTTTGCGGTTTTCTTGCGGTTTTTGTGCAGTTTCCCCTGCAGATTTGGAGAATGGAGCAGGCGGAAAACCGCATAAAAGAAGTGACATGCTGCATATTTTGAACCACAAGAAAACCGCGCGGAAAAATCCGCATCGTCGACACAGCGTTTTTTTTTCTATTGATTAACATGCTACTGTACATCACAATGCGGATATGCAGCGTTTCTGCGCTGTAAAATCCGCTGCAGATGCGCTGGAAATCTGCATCGTGTGCACATGACCATAAAGAGAAAATGAACCTCAAAATTTCTTGTGTAATTTCTCCTGAATACACCGATACCCCATATGTGGGGGTAAACCACTTTTTCAGCGCATGGCAGAGCTCGCAAGGGAAGGAGCACAGAGTTTTCAATGCAGAATTGGCTGGAATTGAGATCGGATGCCATGTTGCGTTCGGAGAGCCCCTGATGTTCCTAAACACTGAAAACCCCCAAACAAGTGACCCCATTTTGGAAACTAGACCCATTAAGGAACTTATCTAGATGTGTGGTGAGCACTTTGAAGCTTCAAGTGCTTCACAGAAGTTTATAACGTAGAGCCGTGAAAATAAAAAAAATCATTTTTTTTCCCACAAAAATGATCTTTTCGTCCCCAAATTTTTATTTTTACAAGGGTAACTGGAGAAATCATACCCCCACAGTTGTTGTGCGATTTGTCCTGAGTACGCTGATACCCCATATGTGGGGGCAAACCACTGTTTGGGCGCATGGCAGAGCTCAGAAGGGAAGGAGTACCGTTTGACTTTTTCAATGCAGAATTGGCTGGAATTGAGAATGGACGCCATGTCGCTTTTGGAGAGCCCCTGATGTGCCTAAACAGTGTAAAAACCCAAGTGACACCATTTTGGAAACTAGACCCCTTAAGGAACTTATCTAGATGTGTGGTGAGCACTTTGAACCCCAAGGGCTTCACTGAAGTTTATAAACGCAGAACCGCGAAAAATAGGTATTAGACCTACCGGTAATGAGGTAATGATGTTTCCAGGAGTCCATCCTGACAGCACCATGGAGGACGTCCTCCTCCTCCTTACAGGGACAGGAAAGCACACGAGAGGTTAAAAGGTCATGTCCCACCCACTCTCCCTCAGTGATTTAACAAGTACCACAAGGTGGATGATGCTAGTAACAGTTTAATGAAACAATCATATTACAGCATATGACATAACATAATACATTGTAGTATAACACAACCGGGAGGTAACTACCCGTGCTGTCAGGATGGACTCCTGGAAACATTACCGGTAGGTCTAATACCTATTTTCCAGGACGTCCACCTGACAGCACCATGGAGAGTACCAAAGCACCTCCTCAGGGTGGGATTACCGCCTGGAGAACCTTTCTCCCGAATGCGGTCTGTTGACCAGCTAACACATCAAGCTTGTAGTGCTTGCAGAATGTATCGAGACTGGCCCAGGTTGCTGCTCTACAGATTTGATCAACCGATGCTCCCGCCCGTTCGGCCCATGAGGCCAATACCGCCCTCGTAGAGTGGGCCTTTATGGAATCTGGCGGGTTGGCGCCTTCAGCTTGGTAGGCGTCCGAGATTACTGAGGTAATCCAGCGCGCGATGGACGCCTTAGAGGCCCTCTTCCCCTTATTTCTACCGCCAAAAAGGATGAACAGGTTTGGGTCGATGCGCCAGCTATTGGTGGCCTCTAGATAGTCTAGAACTGCGCGCCTCACATCCAGCAAGTGAAGACGCTGCTCCTTTTTATTACGGGGATTATCACAGAAAGAGGGTAACACTACCTCTTGGTTTAGATTTTTTGGAGAGGCTACCTTTGGGGTAAATGCCGGGTCTAATCTTAAGATTATACGGTCGTCTCTTATCTGGAGATATGGGTCCTTAGTGGACAGGGCCTGGATCTCCCCTATTCTTTTGGCCGTGGTAATGGCTACTAGGAAGGCCGTTTTACGAGTGAGAGCAGAGATGGTTATTTTCTCACCGAGAGCGTAGGGGTCTGTACAGAGAAACCTAAGTACAAGGCCCAGGTCCCAAGGCGGGGTGAGCTGCCTAATCGTGGGGCGCAGGCGCTGTGTGGCTCTTATAAATCTTAATACCCAGGGATGTGAAGCTAACTGGTAATCGAAGAAGGCGCTCAAGGCTGAAATCTGGACCTTTAGAGTGCTGGGCTTAAGGCCTTTATTAAAACCTGCCTGCAAAAAGCTTAGTATGCTAGGGAGGTCAGGGGTGCCTGCCACAAGATCGGACCTGCCACCCTCCAGACAGAATCTTTTCCATATCTTTCGATAGATTGCGGATGTCACCGGTTTCCTACTGGCCTGTAGGGTGGATATGACCTGATCCTACAATCCCTTTGCCTTCAGGATGTCCCTCTCAGGATCCAAGCCGATAGGTGGAATCTTGCTGGGTTCGGGTGGTGGATCGGGCCCTGGTGAATGATGTCCTTCCACGGGGGGTAGTTCGACTGGATTTCCCACCGCCATGGCTCCTAGAAGGGGAAACCAGCTTCTCTTCGGCCAGTATGGAAGGATCAACATCACTCTCACGTGGTCCTTGCGTATCTTCCTGAGCACTGCTGGTATGAGAGCCAGTGGTGGGAACGCATAAGAGAGGGATTCTCCCCAAGTCTGGCTCAGGGCGTCTACGCCTTCTGGGTGGTCCGCTGGATTCAGGGAGTAGAATCTGGCGACCTTCGAGTTCTTTCGGCTTGCAAAAAGATCTATACTGGGGGTCCCCCAACGCTGACAAAGATGGTCGAAGATTTCTACGTTCAGTTCCCACTCTGTCGGGTGGATCCGTTGTCTGCTCAGGTAGTCGGCTACTTCGTTCTGAGAACCTTCTAGGTGTACCGCGGTCACAGATTGGACTGTTCGTTCCTCCCAAGCGAATATTTTTTCCGCTAGGGCCTGTAGTGGTTGATGTCTGGTCCCTCCCTGGTGCTTCAGGAATGCCACTGTCGTTATATTGTCGGATAATATGCGGACGTGACGATTCTTTAGTACCGACTGGTTTCTCCGCAACGCTTCCCAGATCGCGAAGAGCTCTCTGAAATTGGAGGATCTGGTCCTGATGCCTACTGGCCATTTCCCTTGGAAGATCTTCCCTTCTATGTGGGCTCCCCATCCCCACGCGCTGGCGTCTGTGGTGACTACCACGTATGGAGAGGTTGTCCATTGTACTTCCCACCTGAAGGTTTCTGGACTGTGTCCACCACCGAAGGGACTCCTTCACTCGTTCTGGCAGCCTTAGGGGTTTGTCTAGCGACGCCTGACTTCTGTCCCACTTTGCGAGGATCTCTCTCTATAATAATCTCGTGTGGAATTGGGCCCATCGGACACACTGGATGCAGGCTGTCATGAGGCCCAAGACCTCCATTGCCTCTCTTATGGAGCATTGACGCCTCAACAGGTCTCTGGTTCTGGCCTGACTAGTCCTCTGCTTCTGCTCGGGTAGCCAGGATATTCTGTCGGCTGAGTCTAGAAGGACTCCGAGGAATACTTTTCTGGTGTCTGGCCTGAGGTCCGACTTCTCCCAATTGATCACCCAGCCAAGGAACTCCAATACGATAGTTGCTCGGATCCTGTCTCGAATGAGCGCTTCTTTGGATCTAGCCACCAGTAGGAAGTCGTCCAGGTATGGAATGATGACAATACCCTGATCTCTCAGGTAGGCCACCACCTCTACCACCAGTTTTGTAAAGATTCTGGGAGCTGAGGCCAACCCGAATGGAAGACACTGGAACTGGAAGTGGCAGGTCCGGGCTGGTAAACTGACCGCGAACCTTAGTAGGCTCTGGGATGAGGGATGGATAGGGACCTGGTAGTATGCCTATTTTAGGTCTAGGGTGCCCATGACGGCGTCCCTGTCTATTAGGAGGATTGCGGATCGGATCGATTCCATCTGGAATCTCTTGTACCTGACCCAGGCATTTAGTGGTTTCAAGTTTATGATGGTACGAGCCTCGCCGGATGGTTTTGTGATCGAAAACAGGGAAGAGTAGTGCCCTCTTCCTCTTTCCGTCAGGGGAACTGGTATTATGACCTTTGAGTCTACCATGTCCTGTAGATCCGTCCACATTGCAGAGTCCTCCAGGATGACAGTGGGTGCAATATATCTGTCGGGGGGAGGTGAATAAAGCTCTATACTGTAGCCTTCCACGATGGTTCTGAGGACCCACCGATTGTGGGTGACTCGGGACCAGTTTGCTGCGAAGTGGCGGAGTCTCCCCCCAATACCTATGGCGTCATTGCCTCCTCGATCTAGATGTTGATGTGAATGAGGGACCCCTGTTCCTTCCACCTTGGCTGAAGGAGCCCTTATAGGAGCTTCTATTGGACCTTGTCAGACCCCTGAAGTCAGTCTGTCTCCTGGAGAAGGAGCCTCTCCGAAAGGACTGGGGCCGCCTGGGTTTTTCCTCCGGGAATCCTTTATTTTTATCGGACACTAGCTCTAGAATGTTATCTAGGGCTGAACCAAATACCCTCAGGCCCGAGAAGGGGATGGCGCATAGCTTTGTTTTAGAAGCGTTATCCCCCGACCAGGATTTAAGCCAGACTGCTCTCCGGGCCGCATTAGAGAGGGAGCTGTTTCTGGCTGTGAACCTTACTGATTCAGCCGACGTATCCGACAGGAACGCCGTGGCTGATTTCATGAGAGGAAGTGATGCTAGGATCTCTGATCTAGGGGTCTTGTTGGTTAGGTGTTCCTCCAACTGCCCCATCCACAAGAACATAGACCTGGCCACCGAGGTGGCTGCTATGTTGGCCCTAATAAGAGCCGCCGACGTCTCCCATGTTCTCTTTAACAAGACGTCCACCTTCCTATCCATCGGGTCTCGGAGACCTGATGAGTCCTCGAATGGGATGGCCGTCTTTTTGGTAACCTTGGCGACTGGGACATCTATTTTAGGGACTTCCTCCCATGCCCGTGTTTCCTCGGGATCAAAAGACAGTCTATTCTTAAAGTCTCGGGAGAGTATCAACCGACGCTCTGCCTCTTTCCACTCCTCCTGGACCATTGTTTTGATGTGTTCACTTACGGGGAACACTACCTGTTTCCGGGCCACTAGTCCTCCAAACATTAAGTCCTGTCTGGACTGTGGTTTAGGGACTTCCTCTATTTGCATAGTATTTCTGACTGCCTGGACCAACTCGTCCATGTCCTCCAGTCTCAACAGGTACTTCCTGCTCTGATCATGTCTATCCCCCAGGATCTCGCCTTCTTCATCCTGATCTGAATCCCGGAAGTCGGACTCCTCGCTAGGGTCTGCTTCCCACCTTGGACGCTTGCGACTCGGCCCTGGGCTGGGGGACTGACGCCCTGTGAGGCTGGCTGTAGAGGCCTGAACTTCCTCCCTTATTAGGGATCTCATTTTGGCAAGAAGGGATGGCTGTTCCTCGCCTATGACCCTTGAGGTACAGGGTCCGCATAAGGTCTTGTTATAGGTGTCTGGCAGCTTTACCCTGCATACGGGGCATCGGACCGATTTGGAGGTGGCTTTTGCCGGGTCCTTCACCCCCGAGGGGGATTCTGCCGAGGTTCCCTTCTCCTAAAAATACAGAAGGGGCACCTACTCAGATCTGGGCTGTGAGGATGGGTGGGGGAAGGTGATCTGCGCTATGCGCACTTACCCCTCCACCTGCTGGAGCGTTGCCTTCCATCCTGCACGATTCTGCAGAGCGCTGTGGACCTCTGGAGCGCGCACCCGGGATTCAAAGCCGGCGTGTGACGTCACCAGATGTGACGCGCGACCTCTCGCGATAGGCCGCCTCCTCCACTTCCTCCCAGCTGCTCCTGCGCGCGACCGCGCTCTGCTTCTACCCCGGTGCCCGCTCAGCCAGCCGCTTGCAGGGAACCGCCCCCCCGCCTGCTATGGGGGTCTGTTGGAGCCGTCTCCCGGCGCTGACCTCGCCCCCGTTGGAGCCATCCTGCGGGGGCCCGACCTCCGCCTGTCATGGCGCTGTGGAGCCCAGCGCCATCCCTCTGCCGGTGCCCGCTTGGCCAGCCGCCTGCGGGGAGCCGACCCTCGCCTGCTATGGAGGTGAGTCTTGGAGCCGAGAGCCTCCCATAGGGAGGAACGGCTCCCTCCAGGAGCGTCGTCCTGCTCCTGGCCTTTGGAGCAGAGGGACTCCCCATCGGAGAGTTTCGGCCTCGGGACCTCTTGACAGGGGAAGGCTTGGACTGGCCGCACGATCCCCTGAGCCCCTCCGGTAAGTTCTCGTGTGTCCCTCGGTGCAGGGACAGGAAAAACACTGAGGGAGAGGGGGTGGGACATGACCTTTTAACCTCTCGTGTGCTTTCCTGTCCCTGTAAGGAGGAGGAGGACGTCCTCCATGGTGCTGTCAGGTGGACGTCGTGAAAATAAAAAATCATTTTTTTTCCTCAAAAATTATTTTTATAGACCGCTATTTTTTATTTTCATAAGGGTAACAGGAGAAATTGGACCACAAAAGTAGTTGTGCAATTTGTCCTGAGTACGCTGATACCCCATATGTGGGGGGAACCACTGTTTGGGTGTATGGGACAGCTCGGAAGGGAAGGAGCGCCATTTTGGAATGCAGACTTTGATGGAATGGCCTGCGGACGTCATGTTGCATTTGCAGAGCCCCTGATGTGCCTAAACAGTATAAACCCCCCACAAGTGACCCCATTTTGGAAACTAGACCCCCCAAGGAGCTTATCTAGATGTGTGGTGAGCACTTTGAACCCCCAAGTGCTTCAAAGAAGTTTATAACCTAGAGCCGTGAAAAGTTTTTTTTTTCCACAAAAGTGATTTTTTTAGCCCCAATTTTTTTATTTTCCCAAGGGTAACAGGAGAAATTAGACCCCCAAAGTTCGTAAATAGTGGAAACCCCTCAATTCTTGCTCCAACCCTAACCCCAACACACCCCTAATCCTAACCCTAATCCTAAACCTAGCCCTAATTCCAACCCTAATTCTAACCCTAACGGAAAAATGAAGAAAAAAAAAAATATTTTCTTTATTTCATTGTTTGCCTATCTAAGGAGGTGATAAATGGGGGGGGGGGGTATTTACTATTTTTTTTTATTTTGATCACTATGATAGTAAACTATCATAGTGGTCAAAATAAAAAAAATAGTAAATACCTCCCCCCCCCCCCCCGTTTATCACCCCTTTAGATAGGAAAACAATGAAAAGGAATTTCGCCTGCCGCGAATCCATTTTGATCACTGTGATAAAGTGATCAAAATGGATTTGCGGCGGGTGCACTGCGCGTGCGCCCGCCATTTTCTTCTGGATCCAAGATGGCGGCGCCCACCGGAGGAGGCAGGAGGGACGCAGGACCACCGGGAGGGGACCCACGACCACCGGGAGGTGCCGGGGGGATCAGGGACCTTATTTCTCTCTCCTCTGATGTGCGATCACATCAGAGGAAAGAGAAATTAAATGCAAAATCGCTGCTTTTTTGCGATCGCCGTTATAGGGTTAATAACGGTGATCACAAAAGCGGGGTCGGTAAAAACCAACCCGATTCATGTTCTCTGGGGTCTCAGCTACCCCCGGCAGCCGAGACCCCAAAGAAAATCCGTCACTGCGGGGCGCCATTTACTTCACAGCGCCGTGAATTAACGGCGCTGTGGTTTAAGTACCCTTAATTACCGCTGTTAAAAGGTCGTTAAGGGGTTAAGGACAGAATCTAGTTTTCCAAATCTGATCAATGTCACATTATGAGGTAACAACAATGGAATGCTTTGTCCAATAGTGACCGAGCCCATTTTTGACCTTAATGACCAGGTCAATTTTTATTAAATCTGACCAGTGTCACTTTATGAGGTAATAACTCTGGAATGCTTCAACGGGTCCCAGTGACTCTAAGATTGTTTTCTGTGACAGTGTACTTGCAGTAAAATTTGTTCGAAACAACTTGCATTTACTTGTGAAAATATTGGAAATTTGGAGAAAATTTTTAAAATTACGCAACTGAAACGTGGTTTTGGGCAATTTACATGGAAACCCCGATGTAAACGCTCAGCGGAGAGAACTGGATAAATGTGAGCAGAGCATTATTCTGATTTTTGGGAGGTAAAAAGAACAAATAGACAGCAGTACATTAGTAGCTCTTACTTTTAGCTTTGTGTGGTTCACTGTGCGGTATAAGTCATAAGACTGATTTATTCTTTGGGTCTGTGCGATTACAGCGATACCAGGTCTCTCTCTATAATAAATATATATATATATATATATATATATATATATATAGCGTTTAGGTTTTGCTGCAATCAGAGTAAAAATTTGTTTCTTTTTAATATAAAAGTATTGTTAATCATAGAATCGTAGAGTTGGAAGGGACCTCCTGGGCCATCTGGTCCAAACCCCTGCTCAAAGCAGGATTCGATAAATCATCCCAGTCAGATGTCTGTCCAGCCTCTGTTTGAAGACTTCCATTGAAGGAGAGCTCACCACCTCTCGTGGCAGTCTGTTCCACTCATTGATCACTCTGTCAAAAAGATTTTTCTAATATCTAATCTGTGTCTCCTCCCATTCAGTTTCATCCCATTGCTTCTAGTCTTTCCTTGGGCAAATGAGAATAAAGTTGATCCTTCTACAATGTGACAGCCTTTTAGATATTTGTAGACAGCTAATAAGTCTCCTGTCAGTCTTCTCTTTTGCAAACTAAACAATCTCAAATCCTGGAACCTTTCCTCATAAGACAGGGTTTGCAGACCGGTCACCATTCTGGTTGCTCTTTTCTGAACTTGCTCCAGTTTGCTGATGTCTTTTTTAAAATGTAGTGCCGAAAACTGGACACAATATTCCAGATGAGGTCTGACCAAAGAGGAGTAGAGGGAAATAATGACTTCACGTGATCTAGACTGTATGCTTCTGTTAATACATCCTAGAATTGCATTTACCTTTTTTGCTGCTGCATCACACTGTTGACTCATATTCAGTCTGTGATCTATTAGTATACCCAAGTCTTTTTCACATGTGCTGTTGCTTAGGCCTATTCCTCTCATTCTGTATATGCTTTTTTCATTTTTATTGCCCAGATGTAGTACTTTGCATTTTTCCCTGTTAAAAACCATTCTGTTAGTTGCTGCCCATTTCTCTAGTTTATTTATATCTTTTTGAATTCTCTCTCTTCTCTACAGGGAAGATGTATATCTTTGTACCGTGTTAGCCAGTAGATAGAAAAATATTCAGGATTGAGAGTCCTCAGTAGTTGATACCTTTTAATGGCTAACTGAAAAGATGGTAACACATTGCAAGCTTTCGAGACTACTCAGGTCTCTTCATCAGGCTAGACTAATACAAAATCTGAAGAGTCACATATTTATGCACAATACAGCCTAGAAAAAATGCAATAGATAAGACAAGTGACGTGAAGCAGAACTATCAATATGGGAGAGGGAGAAACATAAATATAAACATTGGACCAGTTCATAGATAAGGAGTCCGGATGTTTTATGGTCCTCTGATTGGGGTCTAGTTCTGTGTTGTGATGCCCCCACACGGTTTTAAAAGGAAATTCCTTAATTGATGTAAAAAGACATAAATCCATGCGACACATTCATTCCAGCACTGAGAGTGTCAAAGTTCGTCATAAATTTGTACTCCCAAACTCGTCTCTCTCTCTGAGAATTGAAGTTACCTTTCAATACCAGTAATTTCATATCCACGCTGCTGTGATCAGGGATACAGAAATGTTTTGCCACAGGTAGATCCATTCTTTTTTCTCTTATTGTGTGACGATGAGCATTCATCCTTGTTCTAAGCTTTTGCCCTGTCTCCCCCACATACATACCCCCAGTTGGACATTTAGTACAAATAATTAAGTACACCACATTAGATGTAATGCAGCTGAAAGTACCTGCGATCTTGTAGTCCTGATGTGAGTTGGGGATCTTTATCTTGTCCGTGGTCATTATAAATGGACAGGTTTTACATTTTTTCTGGTTGCAAGGAAAGGTTCCTGCAGTTGTTGTAGAGGACAGGGAGCTTCTGACAATGATGCTTCTTAAATTTGGGGGCTGCCTAAAACACAGCAGTGGGGGGTCTGGAAAAATGGATTTCAATCGGGCATCTTTTTGTAGTAAAGGTTGTAATTTCCGTGCAGCTCCCCTTAGCACCTCCAGATTTGGGTTGTAGGTGACTACTAGAGGCACTCGGTTATTTTCTTCTTTAGCTTTGTAATTTAGCAGGAATCACCTGCTAAATTACAAAGCTAAAGAAGAAAATAACCGAGTGCCTCTAGTAGTCACCTACAACCCAAATCTGGAGGTGCTAAGGGGAGCTGCACGGAAATTACAACCTTTACTACAAAAAGATGCCCGATTGAAATCCATTTTTCCAGACCCCCCACTGCTGTGTTTTAGGCAGCCCCCAAATTTAAGAAGCATCATTGTCAGAAGCTCCCTGTCCTCTACAACAACTGCAGGAACCTTTCCTTGCAACCAGAAAAAATGTAAAACCTGTCCATTTATAATGACCACGGACAAGATAAAGATCCCCAACTCACATCAGGACTACAAGATCGCAGGTACTTTCAGCTGCATTACATCTAATGTGGTGTACTTAATTATTTGTACTAAATGTCCAACTGGGGGTATGTATGTGGGGGAGACAGGGCAAAAGCTTAGAACAAGGATGAATGCTCATCGTCACACAATAAGAGAAAAAAGAATGGATCTACCTGTGGCAAAACATTTCTGTATCCCTGATCACAGCAGCGTGGATATGAAATTACTGGTATTGAAAGGTAACTTCAATTCTCAGAGAGAGAGACGAGTTTGGGAGTACAAATTTATGACGAACTTTGACACTCTCAGTGCTGGAATGAATGTGTCGCATGGATTTATGTCTTTTTACATCAATTAAGGAATTTCCTTTTAAAACCGTGTGGGGGCATCACAACACAGAACTAGACCCCAATCAGAGGACCATAAAACATCCGGACTCCTTATCTATGAACTGGTCCAATGTTTATATTTATGTTTCTCCCTCTCCCATATTGATAGTTCTGCTTCACGTCACTTGTCTTATCTATTGCATTTTTTTCTAGGCTGTATTGTGCATAAATATGTGACTCTTCAGATTTTGTATTAGTCTAGCCTGATGAAGAGACCTGAGTAGTCTCGAAAGCTTGCAATGTGTTACCATCTTTTCAGTTAGCCATTAAAAGGTATCAACTACTGAGGACTCTCAATCCTGAATATTTTTCTCTCTTCTCTAGTAATAGCTATCCCTCCTAGCTTTGTGTCATCAGCAAATTTAATCAGTTTACCCTCAATTGCTCCATCTAAATCGTTGATAAAGATGTTGAACAATACAGGGCCCAGGACAGAGCCCTGTGGTACCCCACTTGAGACATTCTTCCAACTGGATGTGCAGCCATTTACGACCACTCTTTGGGTCCGATCACTAAGCCAGTTATGAATCCACCTAACAATTGCCTTGTCCATTCCATACTTAGTCATTTTTTCAATAAGGATTGTATGAGATACTTTGTCAAATGCTTTGCTGAAGTCAAGATATACTATATCTACAGCATTTCCTTGATCCACCCAATCAGTGATTCCATCATAGAAGGAAATTAAGTTAGTCTGACATGACTTATTAGTTACAAACCCATGCTGACTCTGTTTAATCACTTCATTCTTATCCAGGTGCTGACATACATGTTGTTTAATAATTTGTTCAAAGATCTTTCCTGGTATAGAAGTCAGACTCACCGGCCTATAGTTGCCTGGGTCCACCTTCTTCCCCTTTTTGAAGATAGGAACAACATTTGCTCTTCTCCAGTCTTCTGGGACTTCTCCTGTTCTCCAAGAATTTTCAAAGATTATGGAGAGGGGTTCAAAAATGTCTTCTGCTATCTCCTTCAGTACTCTGGGGTGTAATTCATCTGGACCTGGAGACTTGAATTCATTTAGGTTAGCTAAGTGTTTCTTCACTATCTTTCTGTTTATAGATATCCTGGATTCTTCTATTCCCTTAATAGGACAGTGAAGAACAGTTGATGTTATATTTCCTTTCTGAGAGAAAACAGATGCAAAATAGGAATTTAAAAGTTCAGCCTTCTCAACATCCTGTCTTACCATTTCATCATTTTCATCCTGTAAAAATCCTATAGCATCTTTGACTTTTCTTTTACTTTTGACATATCCCCAAAATCCTTTATTATTGCTTTTGACATCTCTTGCAAGCCTCAATTCATTGTCAGCTTTAATAATCTGATTTGTGCCCTGCAGGTTCTGCAGACAGCATTATAATCTTCTTTAGATATGCCTCCCTCTTTCCATTTTATAAACATTTTTTTCTTCCTTTTTAGCATGTGCTTAAGTTCTGTGTTCATCCATCCTGGCTTCCTTAAATGCTTCCTATTCTTCCCTCTTTTCGGAATTGTTAACAATTGTGCTTTGAGAATTTCATTTTTCAAGATTTCCCATCCTTCCTGGACATTTTTGTCTTTAAGGATATCCAGCCATTGGATCCCTCCAATTCTCTTTCTGAATCCCTTAAAATCTGCCTTTCGTATTTGTCATTACGTCACTGTATTACTGACGTAATGACAAATAGAGATCACTTTAATTTAATTAGTTAGTCCAGTTGGTACAATCACAGAGATACCAGATTTAGAGGTTTTTTTTTTGGCTTTGCCATTTTTTTTTTTTTTTTTTTTACACACTAAAAACAATATTTTACAATATCCCCATAATGTGCAAGTTCTCCAGAATACGTCGATACCCCATGTCAGGGAAAACTACTGGCTCATTAGAGAAAGAGCACAGTTTGACTTTTTGAAAGCAAAATTGGCTGGAATAGAGAATGGGCACCATGCAGCATTTGGAGATCCCCCGATATGCGTAACAAGTAGAAACTCCACACAAGTGACCCCATTTTCTAGATGTGTTGTGAGCTTGCTTTACGTCCAGCGTATGAAACACCTCCTCTTTAAGGTTCGCTGGGTTTTGGCAAAACGAGGGAAGTATTATATTCTGCAACCTATGAAAGTCAGACACGACCTACGGGAGAAAGGAAGGATCGAGGGAAAGGACTATGGAATCGTCTCTAATGGTTAGGTAGGCCTCTCTAATTGAAAGAGCCTAGAGCTCTCCTATACGTCTTGCTGAGGTTATTGCTACAAGGAAGGCCACTTTACAGGAGCGGAGCTGAGAAGTACACGATGACAGGGGCTCAAA
This sequence comes from Dendrobates tinctorius, assembly GCF_039654945.1. Lineage (NCBI taxonomy): Eukaryota > Metazoa > Chordata > Amphibia > Anura > Dendrobatidae > Dendrobates > Dendrobates tinctorius. The sequence goes on along the minus strand of NW_027361776.1, from coordinate 4,406,822 downwards.
GGGTGGTTGAGTGAGTGCCCTAAGCACCACATTCAAGTTCCATGGTGGAATGACAATTAGTTTTTTTGGATGTAGCCTTGTGGCTGATGTCATGAACCTTCTAATCCACCAGTGGCTGGCTAAGTCACAGTCAAACATGGAGCTTAAGGCCGAGACTTGTACCTTCAGGGTGCTAGGTTTTAGGCCTAACTTGAGCCCCTTCTGTAAGAAATCTAGGATACGGAGGATGTCAGGATTTTCTGGGTCGGGCAGATCCGGCAGACACCATGATGAAAATTTCTTCCATACTTTGTTATATATGGCATTGGTGCCCGGTTTCCGCGATTTCTGAAGAGTTTCGACTACCCCTCTGATAGACCCTTGGCCCTCAAGATCTGGGTCTCAGTAACCAGGCCACTAACTTCATTTCTGCTTGATGCTAGCAGATCCACCTCCGGAAGGCCCCACCTGTTCACTAGCCCCTGAAAGGCTGGATGCATCTTCGGCTCAGGAAGTCTGCCTGAAGATTGGAGGTCCCCTTTAGGTGGACTGCTGTTAGTGAAAGGAGGTGCCTTTTGGCCCAGGAAAATATTCGACCCGAGAGGCCCTCTAGCCTGTTGGACCTTGTGCCACCCTGGTGTCTGAGGTGAGCCACTGTCGTCACGTTGTCAAAGTAGACCTTGATATGATGACCCTGGACCAGGTGTCTTGCAGCCAGGAGAGCTTCTTCCACTGCTTTCAGTGCTCTGAAGATCTCGCACTCCCTTCCGGTTCCATAACCCCTGGAATGGCCGCTGGGATACTACGGCTCCCCAGCCTTTTTTGCTGGCATCCAATGTTACCGTGACCAAGTTGATCTGGGACCAGCTGACTCCTCTGTGGAGATTTTGTGGTCCATCCACCAAGCTAGTGAAGCTTTCACTTTGCCTTGGGTCTGGACTCTTTTGCTCAGGCAATTGTGGTCTCTGTTCCAATTTCCCAAGATATGGGACTGGAGAATTCTGGAATGGGCCTGCGCCCAAGGCACCGACTGGATGCAGGACGTCATCGACCCTAGCACTGACATGGTTGACCTGAGGGTCGGGGACCTGTTTTCTGAAACTCGAGATTTTTGATATTATAGACCTCTGATGTTCCTCCGGAAGAAAGGACATGTTTTCTTGAGTCTAAGAGGACTCCCAAAAATTTTATTTGCTGAGAGGGTTGGATCTGTGATTTTTTTATATTCGGGATCTACTGCAGAGATCGGAGAATTTCCAGAGTTTGAGTCACCTGGCTTTATAGGGTCTGATAGGAGGTTCCTAATATCAATAGGTCGTCCAGGTAGGGTACAATGCATATACCCTGGCTTCTGATGTGGGACACAGCTTCCGTCATCATTTTTGAAAATACTCGAGGGGTAGAGGATATCCCAAAGGGAAGTACGTTGTACTGATAGTGCTTGATTTCTGGACCCTGATGGATCGCAAACCTCAGATATTTCCTGTGAGAAGGATGTATAGGAATGTGAAAATAGGCATCCTTCAGGTCTATGGTTGCCATGAAGGAAGTGGGCCCTATCAAGGGAATGGAATTCTTTACTGACTCCATTTTGAATCTGCGGTAAGCGATGTTTCGGTTGAGGTTCTTCAAGTTTATTACTATCTTCGCCTCTCCTGTGGGCTTCTTTACTAGAAAGAGCCTGGAATAATGACCTTTTCCCTGCTCTCCTACAGGGACCTGAGAAATGGCGCCTGATTGCAGAAGGAGCTGAATGACGGACTTTAGTGTTGCCAAAGCCTCCAAAGATGGTAGGGAGGTGACTCTTCGACCCCGCGGGGGAGAGGATTCGAATTCTAGGAGAAGGCCCTCCTTGATCACACTGAGGACCCAGAGGCTGTTGGAGATCAACTGCTAGAAGTTGAAAAAATTCGAAGGCCTTCCCCTCACCGGGGCCGAGTCATTGCTTTTCCTGCTGCTGTTGCTGCTGCTGCTGGGGGACCAGGATATTTCTGCCTCTCCCTTTAGCATAGCTCCATCTTCCTGTCTTTCCCTTCCCCCTCGGCTGGGATGACTGATTCTGGGGGCTCCGAAAAAAACGTTTCTTTGGGGACCTCTGCTCAGGAAGCGCTTTCTTTTTATCTGTGGCTTTCAAGTATTTCATCCAGGGCTGGGCCAAAGACGTGCTCACCCCTGAAGGGGATGGAACAGAGCTCAACCTTGGACGTAACATCCTCACTCCATGTTTTCAGCCAGAGGGCTCGCCTGGCAGAATTAGATTGTACTAGAGATCTAGCATAGGTGCGGATTATCTCCATAGATGTATCCGCCAAGAAGCCCGTAGCCCTCTGTAGTATAGGAAGGGAGTCCAGGAGCTCACCCCTTGAGGTCCCCTGGGAAATATGATTTTCCAGCTCCTCTATCCATTTGAAGAGGGATCTAGAGACACATGTGGAAGCAATTCCTGATTTTAAGGCAAAGGCTTCCCATGCCTTTCTTAGGAGGCTCTCTACTTTGCGGTCAATTGGATCCCTAAGCTGGGATGCATCATCAAATGGAAGGACTGTCTTAACTACCCTTGCTACCTGGACATCAACTTTCGGGATGTCCCATTTAAATGCATCCCCCTCCAGGGGGTATCTATGTCTGAGCTCCGATGGAGCTGAATAGCATTTTTCTGGTACTCCTATTCTTGGGAGATCATATCCGTTATGCTCCTATGCACCGGGAAACCTGCCTATTTGGGTCCTTCTAAACCTCCAAACATTCTGTCTTGCGCCGACTGGGGGACTGGCTTATCCTCCAGTCCCATGGTGGCACGCACCGCACTGACTAGCTCCTCCATATATTCTGAGGAAAAGAGATATCTTCTGGCCTCAGCAGATTTAGAGGCTCTTGGTTCCTCCCACTTCAGAACCTGAATCATAGAAATGTTCCAACTCGGAGGAGGAGGAGGCAGTGGAGAAAAGGTGGCTAGGGAGGTCTGAACCTGTTGCGTGACCAGGCTACGGATTTCATCAATGAGGGGTGCTCAGCCCTGACCACTCCATCCGTGTATGCCTGACATAGCTTCTTCCTCCATGCTGAGGGAAGCTTTGTACTACATATGGCACATTTAGCTTGTTTGCTAGCGGTATTGGTGCATTTATGGGCACACTTTTCTCCCTACAAGAGAGGAGAGAAGTATTTTGAGGACCCTGTACCCAGGATAGCACCGCTAGAACCCAACCCAATAACACTCACTGTGGCTGGGGCAGCGCTGAGCTCTGCAGATGCAGGGCAGGAAGAACCGTCCATACTGACAAGGGATTTGTCTTACCTGTCGGCTTCTTCCGGCGAGTTAATAAGGAGTTAACCCCGTCCTCAGCACTTGTTCATGCTTTTCCCCCTCCCGGGGCAGGCACAGTTCTTACTGGCGGGCTCCGCGCACTGCCAGCTGTCCGGGGGCCGCCATAGGTCCGGACCGGAAGTCATCTGCGCTCCATGGAGGACCGCATACCCCGGAAGTGACCGCGTGAGTGACGTCACTTTCGGGTCACCGGCAGCAAAGCGTCAGGAGGAGGAGAGACCGGAGAGCTGCGGGAGGTCTCCGGTTGGGGATTACTGGCCCGCTTTACTCCAGGAGGAGCGCAGGTGGGCCAGGAATGTTCCGAATTCAAAGGAAGACAGGAGCAGTACGGAGGAGGTAAGGCAGAGCCACCGACCACCGCTGCCCGGCTATGGAATCCACCAGGTACACTGCAGCATACCCTTAACCTCTCCATGCCCCATGTGGGACAGGAAAGACACTGGTGAGAGGGAGCTGGGAGGGACCTTTTAACCTCTTTGTGCTTCCTGTCCCCCATTAGGGCATGAAGACAACCTCCTATGCTGTCATGGAAGGTTGCTAGAGAAAAGTTGTTTTAGCCACAAATGTTTCATTTTCACAAGGGTAAAAAGAGAAAATGAAACCCAAAATTTGTTGAGCCAAATTCTCCTAAGTACATCGATACCTCATATGTGATGGAAAAGTCTTAGTTGCTTACCGGAGCCCATGACAGCACCACGAGAGATTGGATCCGCCCTTCAGGGACAGGAAACCTACAGATACAAAAGGGCGGCACCTCTCCCATGCATCAGTTGGATTCCAGCTCTCAAGAGGACCTCCATGGTTAATGGTTAAAAATATGTACAATACTGAACAATTTCACACATATGAACACTTATAAGAGGAAGAAGTGCGCACCCACACGTGAAGGGTGGGAATCTAAGGGTGCTGTCATGGGCTCCGAAAAATATATTTACCGGTAAGTAACTAAGACTTTATTCGGTCTCCCATGACAGCAACACCGATATATCCAAAGGGAATTCGTAGTTATATTCCGCGCTGCCGCTGAGACAAATCCCAGGAGAATGCTGTACGATTTCAGTGGTTTTATTCAACGAGTTTCAGGGGTCTCATGCCCCCTTCATCAGGAATTACCACACAGTACATATAGGCATCACAGACAAATAGTTTTGAGAGGACGCTGGATTTCAAAAAATGAGCGCCAATAAGTCAGATGATGCAGTGTCAAAGTTCAATGACATCAAATAGTTAACAATTCAAGCTGAATATATTACAAAGATATGCATGGTATGAAAGACTGTTGATTTATCTTGTATTTCCAGGAAATAAGTCCGGTTTACGGTTTTGACAGAGGAAAAGTAAACAGAAAAAAAAGAGAAAAGACCGGATATCTACTGAAATGGACAAGAACCTGTAAAAAAAAAAAAAAAAAAAAAAAAAAAAAAAAAGGGTTATTCCAGTTCAAAAGTGGATGTCTTACAAATGGACTACCATGTGGAACCAGCAAGCAACTTTTCCTCAGGAAAAAACATTGCAATCTTTATAGTAAAACTGAAATAAAAACATAATTTTGCCAATACAAAACATATAAAATAATTTAAGTTGAACTGTGATAATTTAATAAAAATATATAATTATTTTTATATATAAAAAAAAAAGAGTGGGTTAAAAAAATATGTTATAAAAGGATTTTAAGTGTAGTAATACACGGGAAGCTGTTTAGCAGCCAGCTGTCGCTCAAAGTAAAGCGCAAGACAAGCAGACAAAGTGAATATATTGCTTCACTGATCTGAGGATCAAAGGCAGTTTTCGTATGCAGCACGAGACACATTAGTCTTTCTATTACAGAGGAGTGGCAGTCAATTCTCTTCACCCGGCCTCCATCCTATAAATGGCACAAAATGTCGGCATTAAAGTATAAAGACCTGAAATACAGCGGATGCTCCACCACTTCTACAACTATGAGTACCAGCCTAACCCAAAGGGAGTGAGTCAAGCTGCAAAAGACCTCAACACTATATTCTATGCAATTGCCCGACTGTCCGACCTTAAAAGTCAACTACAAGAGACCAAAAGAAAAACAGATCAATGGATGGTTTGACAGAGAATGTAAAGTCGTACGAAAGACCCGGAGAACAGCCTCAAACAAGAAACAGAGATCCCAACCACCCGGGTCTAAGGGAAGCCTATGAAACCATACAAAGGCAGTGCAAAACCATCCTCAGGAGGAAGAAGCAGAGTTACATCTCCACCAAACTTATGCCAAGATGCCCTCCAAGACAACTGCTTCTGGGAACTATGGAACCACATGGGCAAAAAAGACAAGAAAAACAACATCCTTATCCAAAATGGCAACATCTGGCTTCAGTACTTCAGAGACCTCTATAAAGACATTCCAAAGGAAGAACTAAGCCAAGAACAAGAAAGCATAATGGCAAAACTAAAAGCAATGGAGGAAAAAGTAAAAAATTTCCAAAACCCCGTGGATACACCTATTACATTACAGGAAGTAGCAGAGAGAATCTCTTCCATAAGGTGTAGAAAAGCCAGTGGCCTGGATGGAATCCTACCGGAAATGCTGTAGTACAGCCCACCAGAAAAACAGGCCGCAATGGTTAAACTCTTCAATATTGTGCTAAGTGCCGGCTACTTCCCTCGTACCTGGAACCAAGGCCTCATCACACCCATCCACAAGAATGGGGACAGGTATGACTCTGCCAACTACAGAGGCATATTTGTCAGGAGCAACCTGGGAAAACTGTTCAACAGCATCTTGAACAAGAGGATCCTCAGTTTTCTCACCGAGCACAATGTCCTCAGCAAGAGCCAAGCAGGGTTCATGCCAAACCACCGCACTACTGAGTGACCACATCTACACACCCTGCACAGTCTCATTCAGAGACACATCCACAATACAAAGAACGGGAAGATAAACGCCTGCTTTGTGGACTTTAAAAAGGCCTTTGATTCGGTGTGGCACCCAGGCTAATTCCTGAAACTGCTGGAGAGCGGAATAGGAGGAAAGACCTACGATGTTATCAAAAGCTCCTACACCGAGAAACTCTGCAGTGTGAGTGTGAACGGCAGAAGAACAGCCTATTTCCAGCAGAGCCGGAGAGTCAGACAAGGCTGCAGCCTAAGCCCGATGCTCTTCAACATTTACATCAACGAGCTGGCTACCGCTCTGGAATCTTCCACAGCCCCAGGTCTCACCCTCCACGATGCACAGGTGAAATTCCTGCTGTATGCAGATGACCTGCTGCTTCTGTCACCAACCGAGAAAGGCCTCCAAGACAACCTGAAAATCTTAGAGACATTCAGCTCCACCTGGGCACTACTGGTCAACCTAAAGAAAACCAACATCATGGTGTTCCAGAAGAGAAAGAGAAAATCAGACCAGCACCCTTCATTTGTCCTCAACAACTGCGCCCTTACAGGAACGGACAAATATACCTACCTGAGCCTAGAGATTCACCGGTTAGGGAGCTTCAAACAAGCCATAGAGACCCTGAAAGACAAGGCATGCAAAACCTTCTATGCCATCCGAAGCCACCAGTGAGGGTCTGGTTAAAAATCTTCGACTCTATCATCACCCCAATCCTCCTGTATGGCAGCGAAGTCTGGGGTCCCCACACCTACCCAGACTGGTCACGGTGGGATTTCTGGAATTCTGAAAGCACCTTTTCCAAGTCCATCGGAGCACTTCCAACAGTGCTTGCCGGGCTGAGCTGGGCAGATTCCCGCTACACCTAATGGTTCTAAAGAGGGCACTGTCATTCCGGGCTCACCTACGTAGGAGCAATCCAAGCTCCCATCACCATAAAGCCCTGACACATGTAGGTGAAACAGAAAAACCAGGACCCTTGGAACAGCTCACCCAAACCCAACCTGACCAGAACACCAATCACAACAACTGACAAAAGCAAGAATCAGGAAGATGGTAGACGAAGGCCAGGAGAAGTACGTAAGTGACTGGAAGAATGACATCATCAGCTCACAGAAACTGACCATGTACCGGAGTCTACAGAGAGACTACAGACTGGCCCCATATCTGGAGAAACTCCCAGACCCCAGAGACCGCAAGATTCTGAGCCGATATAGACTCAGTGCCCACAGTCTGGCCATCGAATCTGGCCGACACAGACAGAGCTACAAGCCCAGGGAGGAAAGACTGTGCAAACACTGTGACCTGGAGGTCCACTTCCTGCTACACTGCCACAAATTCTCAGCAGTGAGGGACACTCACTTCAGGACACTCTCACATCTCTTCCTAGATTTCATCACCATGAAGGAGGAAGAGAAAACATATATCCTGCTGGGGGAAGAAGAGAGAGCAGTGGAGATAGCAGCGCAATATGTGAGTGAATGTCATAGACTGCGAGAAAGAGAACTATGATATGCCATGGACTTGTATGGCCCCCACCCTGGATCTGCCCCATGCCCCCCATTCACCTTCCATATGCCAAGGACTTCTATAGCCCAACCCTGGATCTGCCCCATCCTCCCATCCACCTTCCCTATGCCATGGACTTCTATAGTCCCATCCTGGAACTGCCCCCATCCACCTTTCTTACCGCCCCTACCCATCATCCCTACAGTCCCTATCCCTATTCCCTTTGGTACACTTGGTTTGGCAAAACTAATTTTTGTTTTTAGTCCTGCAGAGTGAAGGAGGATCAAATTACTTATATCAGGTCAGGGTGATTCCTCCCCGTGAGGCCAGCATAAATAGTAACATCACCCAGGACTCAATTTTAGGAGGAGAAAAGAAATTTTTCAGGACACAATTGTAAAGGAGGAAATTTGTTTAAAATAGGGGAGTGAAAGTGATTACTCCCAAGGGCAAAAACAGACTGTGCCGACATAAGGAGTTTATTACATAGGGGGCTTGGAAGAAGGATTTTTATATAAAAAAATATGTGGAATTACCGCAAAGACTCTGAGTGAGCACATAAATAGATGATTTAAAGATAATTATAGACATAAATAAATATTTATACATTAAACTCAAAAGGCACAGGATTATAAAATTAATTATAAATATAAAACTACATTGGGTATAAAGGTATGAATAAAATTCACAAAGCGGGGACTGCACATTCAGGTAAAAATTATCACATTAGGCATCTATCACCCAAATTGAATATAAATAGAGAAATAAATAAAACCACATAAAAATGCCAATATATGGAATTACCGTAGAGACTTTGAATGAACACATCCATAGATGATTCAGGGATAATTATAGAAATATAAATTAAACTTAAGAAGCAGAGGATTATATACATAATAATAAATATAAAACTAATCGTATATATAGGTATGAATATAAAATTGCATCAGGTATAGGGGTAAATGTAAAATTCATAAAACGGGGACTGCACATTCAGGTAAAAATTATTCCATTAGACGTCTGTCAATCAAATTGAATGTAAATAAATAAAAAAAAAACACATACAAAATGCCAATTTTTACATAGAATTGCATACAAAATATAAATATAGACCTACCTACATGCTCTTATCTCATCCTAACCAGGTGAGCAAACTTCATGATATACTCTATCCTTTGTAACGTGGATAAGACCCTATTGTGCTTTTTGTCTCCCCCCTTTTTTTTTTGCAAACGACAGCAACATGAGAGAATTACAGAGAGGTAATAACTGCCTTAGGGAGGGACTACAGCCTGCAGCACCCTTATACCAAAGGTGAGATCTGAGGAAGCACCCATATCCAACCTGTAATGATTATAAAACGTGGAAGGAGAAGACCATGTAGCTGCCTTACATATCTGGTCAATGAAGACTTCCGTTCTCTCTGTCCATGAGGTTTACATGGCTCGAGTGGAATGTGCCCTTAGCCACTCCGGTGCCGGCCTGCCACTTGATGTATATGCTATAAAAATAGCCTCCCTAATCCACCTAAAGTGCTCTTTGACACCAAGACCTTTTCTGGCGCCCTATAAGGATACAAACAAGGCATTGTTCTTCTTCCAAAGATTAGTGACTGATAGGTACACTAGCAGGCGTCTCCTAACGTCTAAAGTGTGAAGCTTCCTTTCCTTCTGGTTAGTAGGATTGGGGAGAAAAGGAGGAAGAACTATTTCCTGCGACCTATGGAACCTTGAGGCAACCTTGGGTAAGCAAGCTGGATCTGGCCTAAGCACCACCTAGACAGAGCCTGAATATCACTCACCCTCCGTGCCAATGTTAGTGCGACTAAGAAGGCTACCTTGAAGGAGAGCACTTTTGCAGAGGCAAATAACATGGGCTCAAACAGGGCCTCAGTCAAGGCCATGAGCACCAAGTTCAAGTCCCATGGCATAAACCTTTCTCTATGTATGAGCCTAGATCTGAACACAGCTTTACTAAACCTGGCGAACAGTAGTTAGCAGCAAAGTAGCAGCTAAATAAGGCACCCAGGGCCGACACCTGCACCTTAAGGTTACCAGTGGAAAGACCCATCTCCAGACCCTTCTGAAGGAACATCAGAATTTGGCCTATTGGCACCCACTCCCTGGCTCTAAATTCTGAAGTAGCTAGAAATTTCCTCCAGGTCCTAGCCTAAATCCTGGTCATAATCACCTTCCTACTTTTAAGAAGGGTGGATATTAACTTGGGGTGGGGATTCTCTATCCATCAGTAACGATCTTTCAAATTTCACGCCTTCAGGTGGAGCCCCGCCACTTGTGGATGGTAGACTGGACCCTGGGAGAGGAGATCTGGATGTTCCGGTAGAACCCATGGATCGGAGACTGACATGGTCCTTAGTCATGAGAACCATGCCCTTCTGGGCCAAAAGGGGGCAAAACTATAATCCTTGCCCTGTCTTCCCTGATTTTCCTCACTACTAGAGGCAAGAGAGCTAAGGGAGGAAAGGCATAACCTAGGTTGAAGTCCGACTTTATCAGGAAGGCATCCATCACCAGAGCGCTCTCTCTGGGGTCCAGGGAACAGAACGGTTTTACTTTCCTGTTCCTTCTGGTGGCAAAGAGGTCTACGTTCGGCCGACCCCACATCCACATAATCTGGTCGAAGTTAGCGTCCATTCTCCCTGCCTTAGCAAGTTGCGGCTCAAAAAGTCTGCCCTGATGTTGTCCTTTCCCTTTATGTGCAGTGCTGTCAAAGATAGAAAAAGTTCTTCTGCTATCTGAAACATGCGCTCTGTTACTTCCATTTGGGGTCTGAATCGAGTTACACCTTGGTGGTTGATGTAGGCCACCTCCACCTGATTGTCGGAGAGGATCCTTACGTGATGACCCTGCAGGTATATAAAGAGTCTTAACTGCCAGTTCTACCGCTGTTAGCTCCTTCAGGTTAGATGAACTTTCCACCTGTTGATCCCATAGGCCCTGGACTATGATCTCTCCCACATGTGCCCCCCAACCAGTAGGGCTAGCGTCCTTGGTAACTACTCAGGATATGCGATTCTCCCAGGGAACCCCACTGGACAGGTTACCCCGGTCAAGCCACCACCCAAGGGAATGTAAGGAAACCAGGGACAAGGTCAGCCTCCCATGCAGGAACCTCCCAAGGGCCCTATCATTAACTAATATGTCTCTTTGTTTCTACTGTTAGGTACATCAGGGCTCTGCAAATGCAACATGACGCCTGCAGACCATTCCATCAAAGTCTGCATTCCAAAACGTCACTACTTCCCTTCTGAGCCCTGACGTGTGCCCAAACAGTAGTTTTCTCCCACATATGGGGTACCAGCATACTCCGGACAAATTGGACAACCTTTGGGGTCCAATTTCTCCTGTTACCCTTGGGAAAATAACAAATTTGGGACTAAAAAAATAATTTCGGTGGAAAAAATATGATTTTTTATTTTCATGCCCAGGCGTTATAGACTCCTGTGAAGCCCTTGGGGGTTCAAAGTGCTCACTACACATCTAGATAAGTTACTTAGGGGGTCTAGTTTCCAAAATGGGGTCACTTGTGGGGGGTGTCCACTGTTTAGGCACATCAGGGGCTCGTCAAACGCAACATGGCGTCCAACCTCAATTCCAGCCAATTTTAGGTTGAAAAAGTCAAACGGCACTCCTTCCCTTCCGAGCCCTGGCGTGCGTGCGCCCCAATAGTGGTCCCCCACACATATAGGGTATCTGCGTACTCAGGACAAATTGGACAACAACTTTTGGGGTCCACTTTCTCCTTTTACCCTTGGGAAAATAAAAATATTATTGCTAAAATATCATTTTTGTGACTAAAAAGTCAAATGTTCATTTTTTCCTTCTACGTTGCTTCTGCTCCTGTGAAACACCTGAAGGGTTACTAATCTTTCTGAATGTAGTTTTGAGTAGCTTGAAGAGTGCAGATTTTAGAATGGGGTCACCTTTGGGTATTTTCTGCCATATAGACCCCTCAAAGTGACTTCAAATGTGAGGTGGTCCCTAAAACATGGATTTTTGTGATAAACTCACAGCAAAATCCTTTTCTCCGAGACGCTCATTGGGGGACACAGGTACTGTGGGTGCATGCTACTGCCGCCTGGAGGCTGACACTAAGTGAATGACAAAAAAAAGGTTAGCTTCTCCTCCGCAGTATATACCCTCGCCTCGGTTGCAGCCGAAACCGGTTCGGTGCAAAAGAAGTAGGAGATCACAACAGACATATCAACCTTTATGCAGGTGACAACATGTCTAGAAAAAACCCACCTAGTATTATAAATACATATTAAAAAACAAAGTAAATATAGAGACAACTGGCTATCAGGGTGGGTGCTGTGTCCCCCAATGAGCGTCTCGGAGAAAAGGATTTTACGGTGAGTTTATCACAAAAATCCATGTTTCTCCTTCGCCTCATTGGGGGACACAGGTACTGCGGGATGTCCTAATGCAGTCCCTGGGTGGGGAGACGACTCACCGATCCAAGCAACATGCACCTCCTGTCTTAGAGATGCTCCACCGCTGCTTGGAGAATCCTTCTACCCAGACTCGCATCTGCCGAAGCCTGAGTATGGATATTGTAGTGCTTTGTGAATGTGTGCAAGCTGGACCAGGTTGCAGCCTTGCAAACCTGTTCCGCCGATGCCTGGTGCCGAAGAGCCCAAGAGGCGCCCACTGCCCGAGTAGAGTGCGCTCTGATCCCTGCTGGAACTGGTGTGCCTCTGATGCGGTAAGACTCATGAATAGCCAAGCGAATCGATTTTGAGGCAGTGAGTCCCTTCCTGCGCCCCTCGGGAAGCATGAACAGCGTGTCGGTCTGACGAAAGGGTGCAGTCCGCGACACGTACCTCCTGAGAGCTCTCACCAAGTCCAACGTATGAAGAGCCTTTTCCACACGGTTTACAGGTGCTGGACAAAAAGAGGGCAAGACAATATCCTCATTAATGTGAAACGAGGAAACGACCTTCGGCAGAAAGGGAGGGGCTGGTCTGAGAACCACCTTATTTTTGTGGAAGACCAGAAACGGAGCTCGGCAGGATAGAGCTGCCAGCTCTGAGACCCACCTGATTGACGCTATCGCCATAAGAACTACCTTCCAGGAAAGGTAGGCTAAAGAAACCTCCTGTAACTGTTCAAATGGAGATTCCTGTAGAACACTTAGGACAAGGTTAAGGTCCCAAGCATCCAGGGGTGCCTTATAAGGAGGTACCAAGTGGGAGACTCCCTGAATGAAAGTCTTTACCTGCAGATTGGAGCAATCCTGCGCTGGAACAGAATGGATAAGGCCGATATTTGTCTCCTGAGGGACCTTGGGGCCAAGCCTGAGTCTAGGCCAGACTGGAGAAAAGCCAAGATGTTGGGAAGAGAAAATCTCAGTGAAGAACAACCATGGTTCCGACACCATGTGAAGACCTTCCAGGTGTGGTGATTCATATGTGCTGAGGCTGGCTTCCGGTCGCTAACCATTGTAGCAACCACATAGCGGCCAAACCCAGCCTGGTTTAGAATCCAAGATTTAACGGCCAAGCCGTCAAACACAGGGCCCCTGAGTTCGGGTGGTAGATCGGACCCTGGGTCAGTAGGTCTGGGCGCTCTGGCAGGCGCCAAGGAACGTCGGCGAGTAGCTGTACCAGGTCTGCGTACCATGCTCGACGAGGCCAATCTGGCAATTGCCTGCGGGTCCCGGGATCGAGCGACAAACGCTGGCACCTTGACATCACTCTGGAGGCCATCAGGTCCACATCCGGCGTCCCCCATTGTTGGCAAATCAGCCGGAAAATCTCAGGGTGTAGTGACCATTCCCCGGATGCGAGACCCTGCCGGCTGAGGAAGACTGCCGCCTAGTTCTCTACGCCTGGGATGTGGACTGCTGATATCGCCGAGTGCTTCCTCTCGGCCCAATGAAGCACATGCCCTACCTTGCGCATGGCTGCCCTGCTGCGGGTGCCCCCTGATGATTTATGCAAGCCACAGCCGTGGCGTTGTCGGACTGAATCCGAACGGGCCGGCCTGCTAGGTGATGAAACTGTTGCAGAGCTAGCCGGATTGCCCGTATTTCCAACAAGTTGATCGGGAGGCGTGCCTCCTGCGGCGACCACCGTCCCTGGGTCGTGTGGTGGCGAAAAACCGCTCCCCAGCCGAGGAGGCTGGCGTTGTTTGTGACCACCAGCCACTGGTCTGGGGGAAAGGGCTTGCCCTGGAGAAGTGAGGCACTGGCTGTCCACCACCCGAGTGCCTGTCTGATCCGCGTGGACAACAGACACCGGCGATCGAGAGAGAATGGGTTTTTGTCCCAGGCTGATAAGAGGGCGTGCTGCAGGGGGCGAAGATGGAGCTGGGCAAACGGAATTGCCCCTATTACTGCCACCATCTTTCCTAGGATCCTCATGCAGAAACGGATGGTATGAGGGACTGGTGGGCGCAGTTTCCAGACTACCTGCCGAAGAGCTAGGGCCTTGTCCTGAGGGAGAATTACCAAGCCTCGGGAAGTGTCGAAGATCATTCCTAAGAAGGAAATCCTCTGAGCACAGGGGATGACTTTTTCAGATTGACTAACTATCCTAAGCGGGAAAGAGTATCTAGCGTGATGCTGACACTTTCTTCGCATGCCCGAAATGAAGGGCTCTTGACCAAGAGGTCGTCTGTTATGAATGGGTCACCGAGGAGAAAAAAGCAAAACAAGCTAAGTCACAGAAAACCAGAGAGGTTGGTAACTATGCAGATTGCAGATCTCTGATCCTACCATCTGGGCTGGTGGGTACGCATTCTCCCCAACGGGTTGGTTCTATATGAAACCTGCCGATCCCTGTCCAGGCTGGGACGACCTGAAGCGGCGGGATTGGTCGCTGCAGCCCACCCGAAGTTGCGAAAGGACCGAAACCGTGTCTGAAGTTGGTGACGAAACGGCTGTTTGACCCTTTGCTGAGGGAGAAAACTGCTCTTTCCACCGATGGAATCAGAGATGAGCTGATCCAACTTCTCCCCTAACAGACGACCACTCTGATAAGGCAAGCAAGTCAGGGATTTCTTAGAAGTTGAGTCTGCCCGCCATGTCCTCAACCATAAAGCCCTCCTAATGGAGATTGCATTTGCTGCAGCGAGTGCCACGCAGTTGGCCACACCCAAAGATGCATTGATTAGGTAGTCCCCGGCCAAAGTGATTTGATTTGCGATTTCTGATACCTCTGCTGGTAGGGTCCATACCCTGCAAGGCTCTGTTCAATGATACTGACCAAGCCATCATGGCCTTTGCTACCCAAGTTGCCACAAATGAGGGGGGAGAGTGCTGAACCTGATGCCTCAAACACTGAGTAAGCCAGGCTTTCTATGAGACGGTCAGTGGGATCCTTGATAGAGGACCCACTAGGTATGGATAACAGGGTTTTAGAGGCCAAGCGTGACACGGGTGGATCTACTGCACATTTCTTACGGAGATCAGGGGCGAACGGGTACCTTGCCTTGTATATGTACAAAAATACTTGGCACTCAAAAATGAAGAAGCAGTATATTCTTTATTTAGCATCCAGACAAAAATAGACTCGTATCGTATGAACGTTTTCGGTCCAACAACGGACCTTCATCAGAAAGGTTTTTTGGTTTCTTTTGGTTGAAAACTATAATTTACAGACAGAGTAAACAAGAGACAAAAAATTTTGTCAGAAACTGCAACGGACATATGTTTCTATTACAATTGCATTTAAAAGGGTCAAACGTCAGAAGAATGATCTATAGTGAAGGATGGTGACCGCAGAAATTCATTCCAGCAGTGTAGAAGAAGCTCTCAGAATTGATCTGTGTCATATTTGAAGGTGAAATCATTGTTAAGGAAAGCAGGTCTCAATACCGGAAAAAAAACTTGGATCAAAGCCCAAGATTACAGTGAAAATTGAAATCAATACAATTATACATATAAAAGGATATCTACCGTATGTGGTCCCGGAGTGTTCATCAGTACGAGAGATGCCTACTGTGACATAAATGTTTATCTGAAAGAGATATACCTGCAAAAGGTACCGATAGGGTAATAGATATCCTTAGGTGGTAGCAAAGTCTATGCTGCTGAAAATAAGAGAAAATTATGCAGATGATTGGTACACCGAAAACCAGAGGTTGAATCATTGGCATAAGTGTGTGGAGTAATGAATTGTTTAGATGGATACCTGGTATTATATAGAGGCTGGAGCACGAGTCTATCTGGTTGGAATTAGATAAATGTGACGAAGTGAGAAAATAATGAGAGAAAATTCAAAAGTGTGTTCCATGGGGCTGTGTATTGCATAGAACATCTGATCAGCAGCCACAGAAGCATAACGGCATTATCACTATATACCTGGATAAAGCAGGGCTACAGGAATGGGTTAACAGGAATGGGTTAACAGCGCTAGGAGTGCAGGCTCTGCAAACAGATACAGCGCTGTGAAAGGAAGGAGGAATGTTAGTGTGGTATAGGCAGGAGGGAGGGGAGTCAGGCGACCAGCCTCTGCTCCTAGATTACCTTAGTGCCTGCAAGAGAAATCCAGGGTGCCGCCTTGTGAGGAGGACACTGTGTGAGCCATGCTTCCGGGTTAAATGCCCGGCTGAGGCTGCGTCATAAACACATCATAGCAGTCACATGACCGTAGGGAGCCCACTACGCATGCCCCTGAGCTAATGGAGCAGTATAGAAAGTGAAACCACAACTGAACACAGTCTTGTGTTTTATGCATGCAGCGATGGCAATTAACCCCATAATGGTATGGGAAGCCTGTGTCTGAAGAACTGGCCACAAACATAGGGAAAAACATATATACTGACAATTAATCATCCAGGGAATATTGAGGCCAGAGTATGATAGGGAATTTCATGAACATAGGATATCATAAGAATAGCTGCAATGCAGTAGTGTGAACTGTCAAGCAGGGCATGCATGGGGCAAATGGAAATGGCCATATTATCAGATACATGTCCAAAATAACTATACGTGTGATGTCTGAAAACGAGCAAATGCATATACATATATACAAACACACGTATATGTGCATATATATATGCATATGCATGAACACATATGCCAATAAGTGGTGAATGAAAAAAATTTTTTTTTATGTATATAAAAAAAGTGGGTGCCAGTATACTGTACCATAAGTGATAGATATAGTGCCCAGTGATGAAGCTGAAGACATTGTTGGACCGAAAACGTTCATACGATATGAGTCTATTTTTGTCTGGATGCTAAATAAAGAATATACTGCTTCTTCATTTTTGAGTGCCAAGTATTTTTGTACATATCTATGGGTTGGAAACCTTACTTGAGCACCGAACAACCTTCCTTTTTGTCTGGAGTGCTGTGTTTTTTTTTGGGTACCTTGCCTTGAGCGCCTTTTGCCCTGAGAAATGCTTGTCAGGCCGCTCCCTGTGTTGTTGCACTATGCCCTCAAACTCGGGGTGAGCGCTAAATACTCTATGCAGCCGCTTTGCTTGCTTAAATGAGACCTTGTGACGTGAGGTTAAGGTGGAATCATCTTCAATCCCAAGGGTCTGGTTGACGGCCACAATGAGACTGTCTGTTTCCCGTTACTCTGGAGTACCCGAATCAAGCGGCTCATCCGAGCACTAAGGCTGAACTCTGAAGGTGGCTCTTTTGTTTCTGATCCCTAGTAACGCCGAAATATTGACTTTTCTAAATTGCTCCCCATACCTGTATTGAGTATTTTTTTTTTTTTCTCTGTATTGAGTCCCATAGGTATGGTGTGACCCCATCTCCCTCCTCCTCTTTCCTCCCTCGGCAGCATCTTATGAGCTGACCTGCCAGCTGAGCTCCCCATATGCAGTTCACTATAGCTGGGGGCAGGCACAGCTATAGATGCTCATTGCGCAGGCGCCGCTCACTGCAGGGCGGGATCTGGGGCCTCCGCAACACGCAGGAACGATAGCCTGATGTCAGTTCTCGGGCAACGCGCACTGCGCATGCCCGAGAACTGTTGGCACAGCGCAGGCATGCAACAGCAAAACAGGAGGAGGCGGTACACAGACGCAACAGGGGGATGATGGACGGCTGGGAGCTCCGATTCTGAATGCAAGCGGCAGCGCCGGGTGTTGATGCGAGAGACTCGTGCAAGTTTGTCGCATAACACATAGTAGTGTGATCCCAGCCTACCCCTGAGTCTTCTAAAGGCAGCGCTGATCTTATAGATTACCTGGATACAGCTGCATCAATTTTAAGAATCTTGTCCCACAGCTCTGCATCGTTCTCTTCAAAAGGATACCTCCTCTTAGAGGAAGAGGACAGGGCTCCTGATTTCTCCGGTCTCTTCCACTGCCTATTAATGAGGGCCTGAACCTTAGCGTTGACCGTAAAGGCTTGTTTCTTCTTTTCTTGTGTTCCCCCAAACATGACATCTTCAAGAGATTTGGCCATTTTCTCCTCTTTCAGGCCCAGAGTTGCCTTAATGGACTAAGTACACCATCCATGTCTTCTATGGGAAAACACGATTTACCCCCTGTATCACTATCTGAGGAAGCGGAGGATGGGGATTCAACATAAATTAGGCCCTGAAATGAGTGTGAAGAGGAGTCGGAATTAGAAGGAAGTTCTTTAATCTTTTTCTACCCTTTCTTCAGCAGTGTTTTAAAGGGAGCCTTCCACTTCAGACCTAATAATATACCGAAGGCTTGCCGCAAAATTGGGGGTCTCATCAATAATTGTTCTTTGGATGCAGTTGGAACAGAGATCCTTCTGCCAATCCATCGCTAGGGGGGTTTGCACAGAGCAAAGACCCTGTTTTTCTTCTACCCCAAAGCTTTCCTGAGCCTCTCCTAAAGATTTAAACAAACAATAGGGGCCTATTAATAACATGATTGACATTCACGGAGATCACTCACCACCCGTTGATAACCAAGGGTACCAGACTCAGAGGTTGTGGTGGGACACATAACCTATCCTCTCTGGACACAGAAATCCTAGGACCTCTGGCTGGGATGGCTGCTGCTCCTGGCACTTGAAGGGCTGCCTCCCTTGTGTCCATGCTGTTGGTGAGCAGTAGGCTGCACTGGTGTTGGTGGTGACGACTGCCGGTGCTGTAAGTCGCTTAGGTCCATTTTCCTTAGCAGCCACCTGCTCCGCTGCCTGCGCTTAAAAATGGTAGCCAGCGCCATCCACCTCTTTCCGGTTCCTGTGCTGCCCCTCTTCCAACACCGGCCAACGTTGCACAGGGCGCCGCCATCTTGCATCCGGAACTCGCCCGGGCCACTCTACCATGCCAGGATAAGCTGGGAGCCGGCCCGGGGAGCGCAAGTGGAGAGCGGCGTGAAGGATTAAGCCAGAATGAAGCCGACTGTGCCGCCCGCGCCCTTTCGTACACCAAGCCCCCAGGGGACCCGTGGAAGGAGTTTCCAGCACCCGAAGGCCGGTGCCATAGGTACGCGACCTGCTGTTTCGACTCCGGCACGGGCATGAGACTTTTCCTCCATTCATGACAGGTATCGCCGTCTTTCAGCACGGGACTCCCATCAAGGACTGGAACCCAACTGAAGCGGAGGATAGGTACCGCCCTTGTATTTCAGTAGGTTCCTGTCCTGGCTGGGAGGATCCCTCTCAAGTGTGCTGTCATGGGTGAAGGGAAAAAGCCTTTACTTATACACAAGAATTGTGAGGCTGCATGTAGCACACACAGGCATGATATACACACGTGTGTGCTACACACGCAGGCGTTCAACACGCGCACACACGCAGGCATGCTACACGCACACACACGCAGGCATTCTACACGGACACATATAGGCGAGTTGCCACATACGCACGTGTGCACACACACACATGGGTGCTACGCTCACACACATAGGTGTACTATCCACACACAGGTGTTCCACACACATACACAGGCGTGCTGAGCGTACACAAAGGCATGCTACATGTGCACACATGCAGTGGTGCTACATGCGTGCTACCCACACACACTTGCTGCTATACGCACAGGTGTGCTACGTTCACTCACAGGGGTGCTACAGGAGTGCTACACGTACACACACACACAGGCATGCTACATGCGCACACACACAGGCATGCTACATGCGCACACACACAGGCATGCTACATGCGCACACACAGGCATGCTACACACATGCCACACACACAGGCATGCTACACACATGCCACACACACACAGGTGTGCTACGCACGAGCGCAAACATACAGGGGTGTGTCAAGTACACACATAGCCCTGCTACATGTGCAACATGCACAAAACACAAGCTTCCTACATGCAGGCGTGCTACATGCGCACACGTAAGCGTGCTACACGCAGGCTTGCTACAAGCACACACGCCGGTGTGCTACATGCGTGACACACACAGGCTTTCCACACGCTCACAGGCGTGCTATGCACGTGCGCGCACAGAGGCGTGCTACATGCACACAGGTTTGTTACAAGCTCAATCACAAGCATGCTATCCATGCACACACAGGCATGCTACAAGTCAATGACAAACTTCATACAAGCTTTGGATTGTGAACAAAGACAATGGGGTAGATTCATAAAAAAAATGCAAGTCACAAAAGGCATAAAAGCTTTGAAATGCTGCAAAATTGTTGCACAAGAATTTTGCTACATGACATTTTCACACTGGTCTTAATGAAGAGGTGTGCTAGAGTCAGACACTTTCAACTCATGAAGAGGCATACACTACTTCATGAATCAGGAACAAGTGATATACACTTTTGTAAGCAACTTATCACAAATCCTACTCCAGTCCCTGCTGCAGTAAGATACAGTTGTGGCCAAAAGTATTGACACCCCTGCAATTTTGTCAGATAATATTCAGTTTCAATCTGAAAATGATTGAAAACACAAATTCTTTGGTATTATCTTCATTTAATTTGTCTTAAATGAAAAAACACAAAAGGGAATGAAGCAAAAAGCAAAACATTGATCATTTCACACAAAACTCCAAAAATGGGGCAGACAAAAGTATTGGCACCCTCAGTCTAATACTTGGTTACACAACCTTTAGCCAAAATAACTGCGACCAACCGCTTCCGGTAACCATTAATGAGTTTCTTACAATGCTCTGCTGGAATTTTAGACCATTCTTCTTTGGCAAACTGCTCCAGGTCCCTGATATTAGAAGGGTGCCTTCTCCAAACTGCCATTTTTAGATCTCTTCACAGGTGTTCTATGGATTTCAGGTTTGGACTCATTGCTGGCCACCTTAGAAGTCTCCAGTGCTTTCTCTCAAACCATTTTCTAGTGCTTTTTGAAGTGTGTTTTGGGTCATTGTCCTGCTAGAAAACCCATGACCTCTGAGGGAGACCCAGCTTTCTCACACTGGGCCCTACATTATGCTGCAAAATTTATTGGTAGTCTTCAGACTTCATAATGCCATGCACACGGTCAAGCAGTCCAGTGCCAGAGGCAGCAAAGCAACCCCAAAACATCAGGGAACCTCCTCCATGTTTGACTGTAGGGACCGTGTTTTTTTCTTTGAATGCCTCTTTTTTTCTTCTGTAAACTCTATGTTGATGCCTTTGCCCAAAAAGCTCTACTTTTGTCTCATCTGAACAGAGAACATTCTTCCAAAATGTTTTAGGCTTTTTCAGTTAAGTTTTGGCAAACTCTAGCCTGGCTTTTTTTTGTCTCGAGGTAAGAAGTGGGGTCTTCCTGGGTCTCCTAACATACATTCCCTTTTCATTCAGACGCTGACGGATAGTACGGGTTGACACTGTTGTACCCTCGGAATGCAGGGCAGCTTGAACTTGTTTGGATGTTAGTCGAGTTTCTTTATCCAACATCCGCACAATCTTGCATTGAAATCTCTTCTCAATTTTTCTTTTCCGTCCACATCTAGGGAGGTTAGCCACAGTGCCATTGGCTTTAAACTTCTTGATGACACTGCACACGGTAGATACAGGAACATTCAGGTCTTTGGAGATGGACTTGTAGCCTTGAGATTGCTCATGCTTCCTCACAATTTGGTTTCTCAAGTCCTCAGACAGTTCTTTGGTCTTCTTTCTTTTCTCCATGCGCAATGTGGTACACACAAGGACACAGGACAGAGGTTGAGTCAACTTTAATCCATGCCAACTGGTTGCAAGTGTGATCTAGTTATTGCCAACACCTGTTATGTGCCACAGGTAAGTTACAGGTGCTGTTAATTACACAAAGTAGAGAAGCATCACATGATTTTTCGAACAGTGCCAATACTTTTGTCCACACTCTTTTTTATGTTTGGTGTGGAATTATATCCAATTTGGCTTTAGGACAATTCTTTTTGTGTTTTTCATTTAAGACAAATTAAATGAAGATAATAATACCAAAGAATTTGTGTTTGCAATCATTTTCAGGAAGAAACTGAGTATTATCTGACAAAATTGAAGGGTGTCAATACTTTAGGCCACAACTGTATGCGTCATAGTGAGCGCCATCTCATGAATTTCACAAGCAGCAGTCTCCATGACCTCTTCCTGCCCCAGCTCCAACCAGTGTGGTAAGGCAAGTAAAAAAATGGCATGAGAACACCAAAAACATAGCTTCAAGTTAAACCAAAATATTGCTACTTTCAACTTTTTACGCCAGTTAAAAAGCTTTGGTATCGGGCTCATTAACTTATTTATTGGTGAGCCTAGTTCTTTTAGGCCCTTCATAGTGCACTACCATTTGGAGTGCCGTGGTCTACAAGTAAAAGAAAATCTCTAACCTGCCCATAGCAACCTATCACAGCAAAGCTTTCATTTTTTTTTTTTAGCAGAATATAAAATGAAGGCTTTTTTATCATTGGTAACAAAGGGCAGCAAAATAGAATTAGACTTACCGGTAATTCGGTCTCTAGGAAACTTCCACGACAGTCACCTTGGAGGATGTCTCACCGCCCTAATGGGGGACAGGAAACACAAAGAGGTTAAATAACCCTTCCCTTCCTGCTACTTCCAGTGTTTTTTCTGGACATACTAGCATGAATAGTTACCGCCAAAGTGCAGGAATCATCCAATAAAGGTATTTAGATAGGGAGGGAAATTAGTGCTGTCATGGAAGGTTCCTAGAAACCGAATTACCAGTAAGTTTAATTCTATTTTCTCCAGTCACCTTCCACGAGTCACCTTGGAGTCATTCCAACACTAATTTTTAGGGAGGGACCACGGCTTGCAGAACTCGTCTGCCAAATGTTAGAACCCTATCAAAATTTAATCTATAGTGTCTGGTGAAAGTGTGAACAGAAGACCAGGTGGCGGCTCTGCATATCCGCTCCGATGAAGCGTTCCCTCTCGCTGCCCATGATGAAGCGACTGATTGAGTGGAGTGAGCCTTTAGAGACTTGGGAGGACAGAGATCTTTTGACGAATATGCCAAGCAGATGGCCTGTTTGATCCAGTTCGCAATTGTGATTTTTGCTGCTTTATTTCCTTTATTCTGTCCTGAATATTGGATAAAAAGGTTCTGGTCAATTCTCCAATCCTTGATTAGCTCAAGGTAACAGAGGACCACTCTGCGGACATCAAAAGTGTGGAATCTTTCTTCCTTCGTATTCGAAGGATTTGGGCAAAATGAGGGCAACACGATATAGAATCATAGAATCGTAGAGTTGGAAGGGACCTCCTGGGCCATCTGGTCCAACCCCCTGCTCAAGGCAGGATTCGCTAAATCATCCCAGTCAGATGTATGTCCAGCCTCTGTTTGAAGACTTCCATTGAAGGAGAACTCACCACTTCTCGTGGCAGCCTGTTCCACTCATTGATCACTCTGTCAAAAAGTTTTTTCTAATATCTAATCTGTGTCTCCTCCCATTCAGTTTCATCCCATTGCTTCTAGTCTTTCCTTGTGCAAATGAGAATAAAGTTGATCCTTCTACAATGTGACAGCCCTTTAGATATTTGTAGACAGCTATTAAGTCTCCTCTCAGTCTTCTCTTTTGCAAACTAAACATTCCCAAATCCTGCAACCTTTCCTCATAAGACAGGGTTTGCAGACCGGTCACCATTCTGGTCGCTCTTTTCTGAACTTGCTCCAGTTTGTTGATGTCTTTTTTAAAATGTGGTGCCCAAAACTGGACACAATATTCCAGATGAGGTCTGACCAAAGAGGAGTAGAGGGAAATAATGACTTCACGTGATCTAGACTGTATGCTTCTGTTAATACATCCTAGAATTTCATTTGCCTTTTTTGCTGCTGCATCACACTGTTGACTCATATTCAGTCTGTGATCTATTAGTATACCCAAGTCTTTTTCACATGTGCTGTCACTTAGCCCTATTCCTCCCATTCTATATATGCTTTTTTCATTTTTATTGCCCAGATGTAGTACTTTGCATTTCTCCCTGTTAAAAACCATTCTGTTAGTTGCTGCCCACTTCTCCAGTTTATTTATATCTTTTTGAATCCTCTCTCTCTCTTCTCTAGTATTAGCTATCCCTCCTAGCTTTGTGTCATCAGCAAATTTAATCAGTTTACCCTCAATTCCTTCATCTAAATCGTTGATAAAGATGTTGAACAATACAGGGCCCAGGACAGAGCCCTGTGGTACCCCACTTGAGACATTCTTCCAACTGGATGTGCAGCCATTTACGACCACTCTTTGGGTCCGATCACTAAGCCAGTTATGAATCCACCTAACAGTTGCCTTGTCCATTCCATACTTAGTCATTTTTTCAATAAGGATTGTAAGAGAGACTTTGTCAAATGCTTTGCTGAAGTCAAGATATACTATATCTACAGCATTTCCTTGATCCACCCAATCAGTGATACCGTCATAGAAGGAAATTAAGTTAGTCTGACATGACTTATTAGTTACAAACCCATGCTGACTCTGTTTAATCACTTCATTCCCATCCAGGTATTGACATACATGTTGTTTAATAATTTGTTCAAAGATCTTTCCTGGTATAGAAGTCAGACTCACCGGCCTATAGTTGCCTGGGTCCACCTTCTTCCCCTTTTTGAAGATAGGAACAACATTTGCTCTTCTCCAGTCTTCTGGCACTTCTCCTGTTCTCCAAGAATTTTCAAAGATTATGGAGAGGGGTTCAAAAATTTCTTCTGCTATCTCCTTCAGTACTCTGGGGTGTAATTCATCTGGACCTGGAGACTTGAATTCATTTAGGTTAGCTAAGTGTTTCCTCACTATCTTTCTGTTTATAGATATCCTGGATTCTTCTATTCCCTTAATAGGGCAGTGAATAACAGTTGATGTTACATTTCCTTTCTGAGAGAAAACAGATGCAAAATAGGAATTTAAAAGTTCAGCCTTCTCAACATCCTGTCTTACCATTTCATCATTTTCATCCTGTAAAAATCCTATAGCATCTTTGACTTTTCTTTTACTTTTGACATATCCCCAAAATCCTTTATTATTGCTTTTGACATCTCTTGCAAGCCTCAATTCATTTTCAGCTTTAGCTAATCTGATTTGTGCCCTGCAGGTTCTGCAGACAGCATTATATTCTTCTTTAGATATGCCTCCCTCTTTCCATTTCATAAACATTTTTTTCTTCCTTTTTAGCATGTGCTTAAGTTCTGTGTTCATCCATCCTAGTTTCCTTAAATGCTTCCTATTCTTCCCTCTTTTCGGAATTGTTAACAACTGTGCTTTGAGAATTTCATTTTTCAAGATTTCCCATCCTTCCTGGACATGTTTGTCTTTAAGGATATCCAGCCATTGGATCCCTCTAATTCTCTTTCTGAATCCCTTAAAATCTGCCTTTCTGAAATCTAACCTTGACGTCTGAGTCTTCACAGGTCTTCCGCCTCTAGTTATCCAAAATTCTAAAATAGCATGGTCGCTACCTCCTAGGGTCCCAGCCACTTTTACCTCCTCAACCATTTCCTCCCTGTTTATAAGGATTAGATCCAAGGTAGCAGTTCCCCTTGTTTTCTCCCCTACCTTTTGGAAGATAAAGTTGTCAGCAAGAGAGCATAAGAATTTCCTTGACCTGTTAGTTTTGCCTGAGAGAGATTCCCAACAAATGTCTGGATAGTTGAAATCTCCCATGACAACTATGTCATATTTTTTGGAGAACTTGGCCAATTGATGCATAAAGAGTTCATCCATATCTTCAGCTTGCACAGGCGGCCTGTAGTAAATGCCTACAATGGTGTCCTTTCCATTGTTCTGTCCTTGTATTCTTACCCAAACAGTTTCCACAGAACTCCCAGTCTCTGAAGCATCAATCTCTGTGCAGATATACGCGTTTCTAACATACAATGCGACACCCCCTCCTCATTTATCAAGTCTGTTTCTTGAAAATAAGTTGTATCCTTCTAGTCTTGTATTCCAATCATGTGTATTGTCCCACCAAGTTTCAGTGATTCCAATGACATCATATTTCTTTTCCTGTGTTAGTAGTTCCAATTCTCCTTGTTTGTTGCCCATGCTTTGTGCATTAGTATAGAAACACTTTAGTTTGTGATTGGTTTCTCTTTCTCCAATATTTTTATTAGATTCTTTCGTCTTTGTTCTTCCTTTCCACTTCTAATAGCCGAGTTCTCAATAGCATTTGTCAGGTGTATGGCTTTTTCTGGTCTTTTGCTTCCCTTCCCATGTTGTTCTAGTTTAAAGCTCTCCTTACAAGTGTAGCAAGGCAACTTCCAAATACATGCTTTCCAGTCTTCGTAAGGTGCACCCCATCTCTAGCAAGTAGTCCATCGTATAAGTAGTTCACTCCGTGATCCAGAAATCCAAATCGTTGCTGACGGCACCATCGACGTAGCCAGTTGTTCACCTGCAGAATCTTATTCCACCTCCTTGTTCCATGGCCATCCACTGGGAGGATGGAAGAGAAGACCACATGCGCTCCCAGTTCTTTCACTTTTTTACCTAAGTCTTCATAGTCTCTGCAGATGGTTTCCAGGTCGTTTCTTACGGTGTCATTTGTCCCCACATGTAGTAGCAGGAATGGGTAGTCATCTGTAGGTCTGAAGAGTCCTGATATCCTGTCAGACACATCTTTAATTTTTGCACCTGGAAGACAGCACATTTCTCTTGAAGTTATATCCGGTCTGCCTCTGTTCCTCTCAACAGGGAATCCCCCATGACCACCACTCTCCGTTTCTTCTTCACAACATTTTTCTTTCTCCATCCAGGAGGACTCTGAAGGCGTACAAGGTTGCTGTTTGTTGGCAAAGTCTTATCCTGATGTATTTCTTCATCGTTTTCCTGTGTGAGAGCCTGGTACTGGTTTCTGAGCAGTATGGGTGCCGACTGCCTCCTGATCCTCCTGCTTCTCTGGGTCACATGTCTCCATTCCTCTGTTTCTTCAGGTGCACTTCGAATTTCTTCTCTTTCTGTAACATGAAGAGATAATTCTGCTCTGTCCAAGAACTCTTCACCTTCCTTAATGATCTTCAACGTAGCTAACCTCTCTTCGAGATTTTGCAACTTTTCCTCCAACAGGGACACAAGCTTGCATTTGTGGCATGTGAAGTTTGGCTTTTCCACTGGTAAATCTGTGAACGTGTAGCAAGAAATGCAGCTCACCAAATGGCTCCTGGCCTCTTCCATCTTGAGATTTCTTAAAAACGATGAAAGATGAGCCAAAATTCCGATTTCCTCTTTTCAGCTGCAACGGCCAAAACCCAGTGATCGTTGAGCTCGCGGAGACTCTTCACTTATCCCAGAAGGCACTGGGAAAATGCAAATGATCTCCTCAAGACTCTTCCCCTGGTTTTCCGATTTCCTCTTTTCAGCTGCAACGGCCAAAACCCAGTGATCGTTGAGCTCGCGGAGACTCTTCACTTATCCCAGAAGGCACTGGGAAAATGCAAATGATCTCCTCAAGACTCTTCCCCTGGTTTTCCGATTTCCTCTTTTCAGCTGCAACGGCCAAAACCCAGTGATCGTTGAGCTCGCGGAGACTCTTCACTTATCCCAGAAGGCACTGGGAATATGCAAATGATCTCCTCAAGACTCTTCCCCTGGTTTTTGATCCCTGACCCCTATGAAAGTTTGAGACAACTTTACGCATAAAGGAGGGGTCCAAACATAGCACTATGCTGTCTGAGTTGAGAGATAGATATGGTTCTTGAACAGATAGGGCCTGCAATTCACCTACGCGCTTAGCTGTGGTGATTGCTACGAGAAAGACAGTCTTAAGTGTGAATATTTTCAGTGAAATTGAAGGTAAGGGCTTGAATGGGACCTGTGTTAGGCTATTGAGAACTAAATTAAGATCCCAGGGGGGAATCTGACTAGGAAGTGTAGGCCGTATTCGGCTTGCAACGGTCATAAACTGTTTGATCCAAAGGTGTCTAGCCAGGTCCTGGTCAAAGAAGGAACTAAGGGCAGAGACCTGTACCCTCAATGTGCTTGGAGTAAGCCCTAGCTCTAAACCCTTCTGGAGGCAATCTAGGACCTGGGCAATGTTGGTATGGAAGGGATAAGGGACACTATGAACACACCAGGAAGAGAACTTCTTCCATACTTTGCCATATATGGCATTGGTTACCGGTTTTCTGCTTTTTTGGATAGTCCGGATTACCCTATCCGAGGGACCTCTGGCTTTCAGGATGTTGGCTTCATTAACCAAGCCGCAAGGTTCAGTTTGTTGAGGTTTGGGAATAGTAGGGGACCCTGATGAAAGAGGTTGGTTTTTTGGGGTAGGAGTAAGGGACCTTCCTGGGCCATATCCATCAGAACGCTGTACCAGCTTCGCCCTGGCCACATTGGAGCAATAAGGATTGTCGTGACCTGGTCCAACTGGATCTTCTTTTGCGTCTTTGCCAGCATAGGGATTGGCGGGAAGGTGTAAGCCAGGTTAAAAACCCATGGATGGGCAAAAGCGTCCATCCCCCGCGGGCTCCGTACGTGGGACTGAGAGAGAAATATGTTCCTGTTTTTGCGTTTTGAGCATTCGCAAATAGATCGACCTCTGGGTCCCCCCCATCTCGGGGTCAGGGATTGGAAGACCGCATGCTTCAGACACCATTCTCCCGGATGGACATCCTTCCTGCTAAGGAAAACTGCCTGGATGTGGTCTGATCATTTTAAGTGTACCACTGAGATGGACAATAGGTGTTTCTCGCCACAATTAATTTTAGGCTGGTATACTTTGTGCCCCCTTGGTGTCAGAGGTAGGCTACCGTAGTTACTTTGTCGCAGTAAATCCGAACATGATGGTTTTGGGTGAGGGATGAAGCGGCTTTCACTGCTTTTTCCACCACCTTCAATTCTCTTAGAAGATCTGAACCCTATGTCCTGGGACCATTCTCCTTGGAAGTATGATTCCTCCACCACTCATCCTAACTGCTACCTCAGTCAGAGCTTCTTTTCCTTTAGTAAGCTGTTGATCATCAAGCAGTATACGATGACTTGGGTCCACATAAACAGCTGCCAGAAAATTTTTATTTTCCAATAGCTGTGTCTCTTTCCGTTTTATTGAAGTAGAAATGCCATCTGCGATTAAACCTCCTCTTTGGGACAGGCAAAATAGCAAGTTCTTCCACTCCCTTATGAAAATGCCAGGAGTTAAATCCTCAGCTTGTAATTTTTTAGTCACAGTAAATGAGTAATTAAGCAATTCCTTCAATTCAGCCACCTGTGTCCATTGACCTTCATTTAGGGTTACCTGAGGGTTCGCCATATCTATAAGAAATGGTTTTAGTTCAAGCAATCACTCAATCATTAAATAAGTGCTGCCACCGAGTGGCTTGATCGACAATTGCTCCTTTCCCAGCACGTCTCTTCAAGATGGAATCAATTTTAGGGGTTCTGGCGTTCCTCACTTTTCCAATCAGATTTCCAGCATGTCCCTCTTGCAGACTCTCTCTTATTGCCAGCTGCAGCGTGTGCACAACTTTCTCACTTTCTCCAGCTTGGGGCCCAGGAATCGAATCCTGTGCAGGGCAGGCACCCCTCCCCCTCCTCTCTCTGGTGAAGACGGCAGAAGACAGGACAGAGGAGGGGAGATTGCCCCCTGCAGTCTGAAGCCGGTGCAGCATACGAGTTTTGATAGGTGCGTGCCCCTGCTTCTAGGGGGGCAGCTGCCCCCCCGCCCCTCGTTGGCTACGGCCATGATTCACACACAGCGTTTTTGCGGATCATTTTTTTTGCAGTAAAATCCCAGCAAAGTCAATGGGTTTCAAGATATGACATTCAGACACATTGATTTGTGAAGATCCGTTTTTTGGGCTGAATGAGCATGTCAGTTTGTGTGGCGTTTTTCTAATCTGCTTTTGCTATTGAAAACATTATCTATGAGCTCAAAAACCTTTCAGGTAATGCAGTTTTTTAAAAAGTTGATCTGCTTTTACAGCTGAAAAACGTATCCTCAAAAAAAGCAGCAAAAACGCTGTGTGTGAATGTAGCCTTAGGTCCGGAATAGAACATTTCATAACTTTCCCAAATACATATGAAAAAATATTCAGCACATTCTGCATTGAACGACTTTACCCAATTTATTATATAATTTTAGGAGTCGGAGTCGGTCCATTTTATAGCGACTCCACCAAAATGAGCACCGACTCAGACTCCGACTCCACAACCCTGGTGCCGAGAATAGCTGTAGGGTGGGAAAAAAGGAATTAGACCTACCGGTAATTCTGTTTCCTGTAGTCCCTCAGGACAGCACCATGGAGGACGTCCTTCCTTGCCCTATAGTGGGACAGGATCAGAGAGAGGTTAAAAGGCACCTCCCACCTCCACCCTCCAGTGTTTTTTCAAAGTACCACCGAGGATGGATGGAAATGGTCTAAACACGCCCTTACAAACGCGTCCGTAAGACCCTTTAGCGGCTCCATCCCCATCTCGAGCCACGATGA
This sequence comes from Dendrobates tinctorius, assembly GCF_039654945.1. Classification (NCBI taxonomy): domain Eukaryota; kingdom Metazoa; phylum Chordata; class Amphibia; order Anura; family Dendrobatidae; genus Dendrobates; species Dendrobates tinctorius. The sequence continues at coordinate 4,376,429 of NW_027361776.1, read as the reverse complement.
CCTGATGGATGAACAATCTGCCGATCGATTCCATGCAAGCCTAAAGACAAACATAAGGGAGGGAACTAAGGGTGCTGTCCTGAGGGACTACAGGAAACAGAATTACCGGTAGGTCTAATTCCTTTTTTCCCTTACGTCCCTCCGGACAGCACCATGGAGAATACCAAAGCAAAGGTCTCAGGGTGGGTACAGAAGCCCCCAGATCAAAGTTCTAGGTAAGAACCAGGCTAGATCCAGACATTATCTATAAGATGAGAAGAAATATAGATATCGAAAGGGATCTACAAAGGTAATCACCGCAGTGAGTGTCTGATATATGTCTATAATGGCCAATTTCAGTATGAATGTGGCTACAAGATTTGCAGTGGAACAACCTGTTGCACCCCAATACCACTAATGAACCGCAGTGAATTACAGTTATTGTGATAGATACTTATGAACACCGCAGTCACAGAAATAGGATTAAAACCTTATTGTTCAGCAAAAGGTATGGTGATAACCACAGCCATAATACAAAGAGGACTGTACAGACCGTTTATTCGCTGTATTTGCTTATAACACAGGATAGTTCCTTCGTCGGTCCTCCTGGGCCCGGCTTAAATCTTGGCTAGAGACCACCTTACCATACTACAAGGAAACCTGCAGGCCAGAGACCCTGCTCCGCTGGCCGATCAGAGCAATAACAGTACATGGAAAATAGCGGAGTATTGGGACGTATGTACCCTACTCATCCAGGAGGTCCTGTGTATTCTGAATCCTTTACATGTCTAAACCTCAAGAAAGGGTTGGCTATTATTTAAGACTAAGGAAATACTCCATCTGGCAGGTAACCTCTCCTGCCACTTACCAACATTGGCTTTTCGTTAGAAGCATTGAAAGGGAAATGTGGATCCTCACGCCTGTTTTACTGATGTTAGACACGGGAGTCTGGACTTTGGAACTGAGGAGAGTAAGTGTGTGCTTCTATACAAGTCATTAGCCCAGACACTGTAAATGTGTAAACTTATTCATATGTTATATCCTAAAAGGCAATCTTCTTAGAGATATTTATACCCCTGACTGCTATGGTGCGAGGAACCACACTCTTTAACTAGAGGGAAGTAGGTTTCCTCCCATCGCAGAGGGGATTGACTACTGCGAGGCAGATGGGCTATGGGCTCTCGACTGCCAGAGTCATGGATACCGCTTCTTTACCTTAGGAGCCCTGACTCCCGTAAGAGCAGCGAGTATGGGATCCTCTGCCACCTGATGCAGGGCTGCTGAACCGCCACCAGGTACAAAAAGTAGTGATGCCACCCCTGGTAAACATAATAGAACTGATTTATAGGACAAGAATCTGCCTAACGGGTCTCTATCAAGGAAACCAGTCCGACTGCTCTATGTGGAGTCGGGAAGAATTGTTTCCTCCCACCTTATGGGATTTTCTGCACCCAGGCTATGTCCACTTAAAGGATGAACCCCAAAGACGTATGTCTCGCTTTAAAAGTTGACTATGAGAGGGACCTGCCTTTAGCCCTCAAGACAGTAACTCGCTTTAGAGTTCTGTTCCAAATAGAAGAAATGCTAAGTTACTAGGCCAATTCAAGCATAACTGTTCGTCTGGCTAAGTCCAGCTGCCAAGAATGAAGCAACCGAAACTGGGTCTAGGCCCGAAACACAAAGACCAGAGTTGGGGCCTGAGACAACCATACAAGGTGTGGCCCACAAAAATGCCTAGGACAGAAGGTCTAAGCCAGAGGCCCAAAGCCACAGCACCCGAGGTATTATGAAGCACAGAGGTATTAGGACCCATAAACGACCCCCTGAGGCGCAGGGGTACCAAAGCCTTATGACGCCATATGATGCACAAAAGCCTTATGCTGTACAGAAGCGCTATGAAGCAATATGATGCGTAGAGCCACTGTGAAGGCTTATGATGCAATATGATGCACCCAGGGACTATGAAGCTATATGATGCAGTATGACGCACAGACACTATAGAGCTCTATGTTGCAGCACAAAGGCACTATGAAGCCACATAGTGGAATACGCTGCACAGAGGTCCCATGATGTCGCATGGTGAACAGAGGCACTATGCAGCCCCCTGATGCAGTCTGATGCACAAGGGAACTATGAAGCCACATGATGTACAAAGGGCACTATGAAGCCATATGATGACGTATGATGTACCAAAGTACTATGACGCCATATGATGCACAGAGGTACTATGAAGCACAATGATGCAACCTGAAGCGCAATGATGCAATATGATGCACAATGATACAATATGATGCACAATGATACAATATGATGCACAATGATACAATATGATGCACAATGATACAATATGATGCACAGTGATGCAATATGATGCACAGTGATGCAATTTGATGCACAGTGATGCAATTTGATGCCCAGTGATGCAATTTGATGCACAATGATACAATATGATGCACAGTGATGCAATATGATGCACAGTGATGCAATATGATGCACAGTGATGCAATATGATGCACAGTGATGCAATATGATGCACAGTGATGCAATATGATGCACAGTGATGCAATTTGATGCATAATGATGCAATTTGATGCACAATGATACAATATGATGCACAATGATACAATATGATGCACAATGATACAATATGATGCACAATGATACAATATGATGCACAATGATACAATATGATGCACAGTGATACAATATGATGCACAGTGATGCAATATGATGCACAGTGATGCAATATGATGCACAGTGATGCAATATGATGCACAGTGATGCAATATGATGCACAGTGATACAATTTGATGCACAATGATACAATATGATGCACAATGATACAATATGATGCACAGTGATGCAATATGATGCACAGTGATGCAATATGATGCACAGTGATGCAATTTGATGCACAGTGATGCAATATGATGCACAATGATACAATATGATGCACAGTGATGCAATTTGATGCACAGTGATGCAATATGATGCACAGTGATACAATATGATGCACAGTGATGCAATTTGATGCACAGTGATGCAATATGATGCACAATGATACAATATGATGCACAGTGATACAATATGATGCACAATGATACAATTTGATGCACAATGATACAATATGATGCACAGTGATGCAATATGATGCACAGTGATGCAATTTGATGCACAGTGATGCAATATGATGCACAGTGATGCAATTTGATGCACAGTGATGCAATTTGATGCACAGTGATGCAATATGATGCACAGTGATACAATATGATGCACAGTGATGCAATTTGATGCACAGTGATGCAATATGATGCACAATGATACAATATGATGCACAGTGATGCAATTTGATGCACAGTGATGCAATATGAGGCACAATGATGCACAGAGGCAGTATGGCGCACGGCGGTCGTATGGTGCACGGCGGCAACATATCGTGCACGGCAGCAGCATGTCGTGCACAGCGGCCGTATGTCGTGTACAGCGGCCGTATGTCGTGCACAGCGGCCGTATGTCGTGCACAGCGGCCGTATGTCGTGCACAGCGGCCGTATGTCGTGCACAGCGGCCGTATGTCGTGCACAGCGGCCGTATGTCGTGCACAGCGGCCATATGTCGTGCACAGCGGCCATATGTCGTGCACAGCGGCCATATGTCGTGCACAGCGATACGATGTTCAGCGGCGATACGATGCACAGAGACAAAAACGATGCCCCCATGATGTAATATGATGCACAGATTACGGCCCTGCTTGAAGGTGCCAAACAAGAGGCCAGGTCCCCAGCTACCTCCAAGAGAGCAATCAGAGATCCGGATAAACCTTCGCTCTGAATAGTATATCTCAATTGTCAGACCAGCTCCACCTGAAGGAGCTAATTAATGAGACTCAGGTGGAGAGCAGACTCCCTGGAGACCCTGTGTTGCATTCCACCATGTGTCCAGCCATAAGGCTCTGTGCAGACCTGGTCTGCAACTAACTGAGGTCCCATTATGAGATGTGGCTTGGACAAATGGCCTTACTATAGCCTAGAGGTCCAAGGCCTAGCTGCTTATATGTGGAGCATATCTCAGCACATGAGGCTCTAGGCCCAGCTTTGGCACCAAGGCATGAGGCTAGTATTAACCCAGAGGCCAGGCTCTGAACACAACATTCCAGCGTGCACTCACCTGTGCTGGCTCCACACCTGCTAGAAAGACAGGGGGAGCTGGTAACGCCGAGAGCCTACCATGGAGGGAATTGGCGTTCGGTCAGGAATGTTGTATTACTGCCAGTGATTTCCCCACGAGATCCAAGAAACTAGGCTGTTGCCTGTCTCGTTCTGCACTTCCGCGTTCTGCCATGGAACGCACGCCGACCTTATGCTGACGTTGCCGGAGGCGCGGCGGCCTTCTCCACCGCATGCTTTCCGGAATTAACCATGTTTTGCCGGCCGGCGTCCGAGCCGAGAGCCTCCCACCGGGAGGAGCGGCTCAACCCAGGAGCACGTCCGCTCGACTGGTCTCTGGGGCAGAGGGACTCCCCACCGGGAAGTGTCGGCCCTGGGCCCCTTGGCAGGGGGAAGGATTGGACGCACCGCACGATCCCCCTGAGCCCATCATGCAGGCTGGCTGAGGAACTTCTCTAAGAGGTGTCAGCCACGGTCCACTTGACAGCGGGGAAGAGAGGGCTGAGACCCCCAATCCCGTCTGGTACAACGAATGACGGCTGAGGGACCTCTCCCAGAGAGGAATCAGCCACAGACCACCTGCCAGGGGAATGGAAAGCAATAAATGTCCACAGGCTATCTTCGCTCTAAGAGCAACCTCTCATACAACCGTCCCCTGCCGGGACAGGAAAAACACTGGAGGGTGGAGGTGGGAGGTGCCTTTTAACCTCTCTCTGATCCTGTCCCACTATAGGGCAAGGAAGGACGTCCTCCATGGTGCTGTCCGGAGGGACGTAAGGGAAAATGGGGGGGGAAAAGCTTTGCTTTGTCCTTGTGCACCTGCAGGTGCATAGGTCTTTTGCGCCTCCTGCTTAATGAATGTTTTGATACTGTCAAAGAGGGAGGGCTGTTCGGTATGTAATATGTCCTGCGTACAAGGTTGGCACAGCTTCCTATAGTCAGAGGGAAGCCTGGATCCACAAACACCACACTTGCGGTTGGGTTTATTCTTTGGGTCAGCGACCTTTTCTCCCTAAAAAAGGAGAGAGAAGGTATACTAAATGACCCATGCCACCAATGCTTGGACAGTAAGGGACCGGCCCTGCTACTCACGGTAGGAGGGGGAACGCCAAGCTCTGCAGACGCAGCTGTCAAAGGTTTGTCGCCGTCCATAGTCAGCTCACCAGTCACACAGACAGACACACTGTGTCTTACCTTGAGCTCCTGACCCGGATATAATGGAGTCCTCCAGCATTCTATTGTGTGCCCCTCCTCCCTCTTGGTCCACAGGGAGGAACCTTCAAAACGATCTTGGCCACAATTCAAGCGCCGGAGACCTCTGATCCCCCAGGGCGACTGAGGGCATGTGCGTTCCAGCGTGGAACGCAAAAGGACGAGAACCGGAAGTGCGCCGCAAAGTCACCTCCGGTGCGTGCGGACCCCGGCGCTCGGCAGCATGTGAGGAGGATGCCAGGGAGCTACGGGAGGACGCCGGCTGCACAACACTGCCCCGCTTTACCCCGAAGAGGCGCAGGAAGGGGTTCCGAGTTACATGGCCCATGGAGACAGGAGCAGCCACCTGGAGGAGGAGAGGCGAACCCTCCAACATCGGCTGCCCGGCATGGTAAGTTTTCTAGGAGCTCCACTCGCCGGCCGCGGCAGCACCTATAACCTCTTCATGTCCCACTGGGGGACAGGAAAAACACTGGAGGTAGCAGGAAGGGGAGGGTTATTTAACCTCTTTGTGTTTCCTGTCCCGCCTTTAGGGTGGGGAGACATCCTCCAAGGTGACTGTCATGGAAGATGACTAGAGAAAAACAGATTTTCTTTTAGAATAATTCAAAACTTTTGAAATATAGCTTAAGTAACATGGGAGAAGTCTCAGAGTCAATGATTATATTATGTACTTCACAGGATTTCAGACTGACATATGTACACATTAGTTTATGTAATGAGAGGAAATGTAAAGATGTAACAGAGTTGGGATGAAATACAAGAACCATTGAGAATACGGATAGTGAGTAGGCATTTGATGTGACTTTAACCCCTTCCTGACATCCGACGTACTATCCCGTCCACGGTACCCGGGCCCGTATGACCGTGGACGGGATAGTACCTCTACCGCGATCAGCGGCGCCCACGTGGTGAGCGCCGCTGATCGCGGCCGGGTGTCAGCTGATTATCACAGCTGACACCCGGCACAATGTGTCAGGGGCGGTCACGGACCGCCCCCGACACGTTAACCCCTTGCACACCGCGATCAAACATGATCGCGGTGTACCGGGAGTTAAAGGGAAGCATCGGCAGGGAGGGGGCTCCCTCCGTGCTTCCCTGAGCCCCCCACGGCAGCGCAATGTGCAGCGCTGCTGCGGGGGGCTCCTATCCTCCAGGCCCCCGAATCCAAGATGGCGACGGGGGCCTTCGGGGACCTGAGGAAGCTGGCTTCCTCAGTGCCTGCAAAGCGCAGGCATGAGGAAGCCTTCGGCACTGCCTGTGACAGATCGCTGATCTGTCACAGTGATCTGTGATGTGACAGATCAGCTATCTGTCACGGGACAGTGATGTCCCACCTGGGACTATGTAATAAAGTAAAAAAAAAATTAAAAAAAAATGTAAAAATAAATTTAAAAAAATCGCCAAATAAATTAGTAAAAAAAAAAAAAAAAATATTCCCCAATAAATTCATTTTTTGAAAATAAAAAAAAAATAAAAAAATAAAAGTACACATATTAGGTATCGCCGCGTCCGTAACGACCTGCCCTATAAAACTGTCCCATTAGTTAACCCCTTTAGCGAACCCCTTAAAAAATAAAAATAAAAAACGAAGCAGAAAATAATGATTTATTATCATACCGCCAAACAAAAAGTGTAATAACGCGCGATCAAAAAGACGCCTATAAATATCCATGGAACCGCTGAAAACGTCATCTTGTCCCGCAAAAAACGAGCCGCCACACAGCATCATCAGCGAAAAAATAAAAAAGTTATAGCTCGCAGAATAAAGCGATGCAAAAATAATTATTTTTTATATAAAATAGTTTTCATTGCATAAAACCGACAAAACATAAAAAAACGACCTAAATGAGGTATCGCTGTAACCGTACTGACCCAAAGAATAAAACCGCTTTATCAATTTTACCGCACGCGGAACGGTGTAAACGCACCCCCCCAAAAGAAATTCATGAAACGCTGGTTTTTGTTCATTCTGCGTCCCAAAAATCGGAATAAAAAGCGATCAAAAAATGTCACGTGCCCGAAAATGGTACCGATAAAAACGTCAACTCGTCTCGCAAAAAATAAGACCTCACATGACTCGGTGGGTCAAAATACGGAAAAATTATAGCTCTCAATATGTGGTGATGCAAAAACTATTTTTACAATAAAAAGCGTCTTTTAGCGTGCGACAGCTGCCAAATATAAAAACCGCCATAAATAGTAAATCAAACCCCCCATTATCACCCCCTTAGCTAGGGAAAAATAATAAAATTAAAAAAAATGTATTTATTTCCATTTTTCCATTAGGGCTAGGGTTAGGGTTAGGGCTAGGGTTAGGGCTAGGGTTAGGGCTAGGGTTAGGGCTTGGGATAGGGCTTGGGATAGGGCTAGGGTTAGGGCTGAGATTAGGGTTAGGGGTGTGTTGGGGTTCGGGTTGGAGTTAGAATTGGGGGTTTCCACTGTTTGGGCACATCAGGGGCTCTCCAAATGCAACATTGCGTCTGATCTCAATTTCAGCCAATTCTGAGTTGAAAAAGTCATATGGTGCTCCTTCCCTTCCAAGCTCTGCCATGCGCCCAAACAGTGTTTTACCCCCACATGTAGGGTATCAGCCTACTCAGGACAAATTGCAAAACAATTTTTGGGGTCCAATTTCTCCTGTTACCCTTAGGAAAATAAAAATTTGGGGGCAAAAATATCATTTTTGTGGAAAAAAATGATTTTTTTATTTTCACGTCCGAGTGTTATAAACTTCTGTGAAGCACTTGGGGGTTCAAAGTGCTCACCACACATCTAGATAAGTTCCGTGAGGGGGTCTAGTGTCCAAAATGGGGTCACTTGTGGGGAGTTTCAATAGTTTAGGTACATCAGGTGCTCTCCAAACGCACATGACACCAGCATCAAAGTCTGCATTCCAAAACGTCACTGCTTCCCTTCCGAGCCCCGACGTGTGTCCATACAGTAGTTTTCTCCCACATATGGGGTGTCAGCGTACTCATGACAAATTGGACAACAACTTTTGGGGTCCAATTTCTCCTGTTACCCTTGGGAAAATGAAAAAATTGGGGACTAATTGATCATGTTTGTGGAAAAAATACGATTTTTTTATTTTCATGCCCGGGCATTATAAACTTCTGTGAAGCCCTTGGGGGTTCAAAGTGCTCACCACAGATCTAGATAAGTTCCTTAGGGGTTCTCGTTTCCAAATTGGGGTCATTTGTGGGTGTTTCCACTGTTTAGGTACATTAGGAGCTCTCCAAAGGCAACATGACAACCGCAGACCATTCCATCAAAGTCTGCATTCCAAAACGTCACTACTTCCCTTCCGAGCCCTGACGTGTGTCCATACAGTAGTTTTCTCCCACATATGGGGTGTCAGCGTACTCATGACAAATTGGACAACAACTTTTGGGGTCCAATTTCTCCTGTTACCCTTGGGAAAATGAAAAAATTGGGGACTAATTGATCATGTTTGTGGAAAAAATACGAATTTTTTATTTTCACGCCCGGGCGTTATAAACTTCTGTGAAGCACTGGGGGGTTCAAAGTGCTCACCACACATCTAGATAAATTCCTTGGGGGGTCTAGTTTACAAAATGGTGTCATTTGTGGGGGGTTTCCACTGTTTAGGTACATCAGGGGTTTTCCAATCGCGACATGGTGTCCGATCTCAATTCCAGCCAAAAACGTCAAATGGCGCTGCTTCCCTTCCGAGCTCTGCCATGCGCCCAAATAGTGGTTTACCCCCACATGTGGGGTATCAGCGTACTCAGGACAAATTGCACAATAACTTTTAGGGTGCTGTTACCCTTGGAAAAATAAGAATTGAGGGTGAAAAGATCATTTTTGTGGAAAAAATATGATTTTTTAATTGTACGGCTTTATGTTAAAAACTTCTGTGAAGCCCTTGGGGGTTCAAAGTTCTCACCACACATCTAGATAAGTTCCTTAGGGGGTCTAGTTTCCAAAATGGTGTCATTTGTGGGGTGTTTCCACTGTTTTGGTACATCAGGGGTTTTCCAATCGCGACATGATGTCCGATCTCAATTCCAGCCAAAAACGTCAAATGGCGCTGCTTCCCTTCCGAGCTCTGCCATGCGCCCAAATAGTGGTTTACCCCCACATGTGGGGTATCAGCATACTCAGGACAAATTGCACCATAACTTTTAGGGTCCTGTTACCCTTAGGAAAATAAAAATTGGGGTGAAAAGATCATTTTTGTGGAAAAAATATGATTTTTTAATTGTACCGCTGTACGTTATAAACTTCTGTAAAGCCCTTGTGGTTTCAAAGTTCTCACCACATATTTAGATAAGTTCCTTGGGGGGGTCTAGTTTCCAAAATGGGGTCACTTGTAGGGGGTTTCCACTGTTTAGGTACATCAGGGACTCTCCAAACTTGACATGGCGTCCGATCTGAATTCCAGCCAATTTTGCAATGAAAAAGTCAAACGGCGCTCCTTCCATTCTGAGCTCTGCCATGCGCCGAAACAGTCGTTCCCCCCCACAAATCAGGTATCAGCGTACTCAGGACAAATTGCACAATAACTTTTGCAGTCCAATTTCTCCTGTTACCCTTGGTAAAATAAAAAAAATTGAACCTGAAGTATTTTTTTTGTGAAAAAAAGTTAGATGTTCATTTCTTTTTAAATATTCAAAAAAATTCCTGTGACGCACCTAATGGGTTAATAAACTTCTTGAATGTGGTTTTGAGCACCTTAAGGGGTTCAGTTTTTAGAATGGTGTCACTTTTGGGTATTTTCTATCATATAGACCCCTCAAAGTGGCTTCAAATGTGATGTGGTCCTAAAAATAAAATGGTGTTGTAAAAATGAGAAATCGCTGGTCAACTTTTAACCCTTATAACTTCCTAACAAAAAAAAATTTTGGTTCCAAAATTGTGCTGATGTAAAGTAAACATGTGGGAAATGTTACTTATCAAGTTTTTTGTGTGCCGTATCTCTGTGATTTAAGGGCATAAAAATTCAAAGTTGGAAAATTGGGAAATTTTCAAAATTTTTGCCAAATTTCCATTTTTTTCACAAATAAACGCAAGTTATTTGAATGAAATTTTACCACTAACATGAAGTACAATATGTCACGAGAAAACAATGTCAGAATCACCGGGATCCATGGAAGCGTTCCAGAGTTATGACCTCATAAAGGTACAGTGGTCAGAATTGTAAAAATTGGCCCGGTCATGAACGTGCAAACCACCCTTGGGGGTGAAGGGGTTAAACACAGCTGTGCTGGCAATGCTTTGCAAGGAGGAGACCGGGCTGTGGGTACCTGTGCTGGTCCGGGTCCGAAACTGTTGAGGCTGCGTCCCATGTTGCCCGGGGGAAGGAATAGGGGAATGGACAAACCCTAGGACCCGGGAAGAGGGGGCGTGTTCAGGAAAGACTCAGATAGTTTAATGGAACTTTTTATGGATTTTGTGCGCTGCTTGACATAACAGACCAGTACTCGTGCATTAAAAGATCAATGTTTTATTTATTTCCCACGCGTTTCGAAGGGGATATATTATCCCTTGAGGAAGAAGTGATTTATACTTCGAAACGCGTTGGAAAATTAATAAAACATTGATCTTTTAATGCACGAGTACTGGTGTGTTATGTCAAGCAGCGCACAAAATCCATAAAAAGTTCCATTAAACTATGTGTTTCGGCGGTCACTGGTTTGACCTTTGGATGTGTAGCAGCTGACTGTTAATTTCATGCGCTATACCTCTCCTTTATCAGGTGAGAAGAATTTTAAAACCTTTTGTACCCTGTTTATCGGATAAGACCCTATTTGCGCTTCTCTCCGTTCCTATAGTGTGAATCAGGAAAGACTCAGAGCAGAAAGTGCGCAAAGCGGCAGGCAGCTTCCCGCCATTGGGGAGAGTGCAGGACAGGGCGCAGCGTGCTCTGCACTCCGAGCAGCAGCACCGCGATGGACTGCGGCCGAAATCTCCTGGACACTCTAGCGGAACCGTGAGTGTGGGAGGCGCCGTGCGCTTGGCTAAGCAAAGTGCCGTGCACGTGGAGAGAAGTGTGGGCGGTTGCAGGACATTGAAGTGAGGTCTCCGTTGCCAACTGGCACGCGTCAGCCCGCATTTAGTACAGAGACTTCTGCAGGTTTTCCAGCTTTAATTGTGCAGGATTATGGACTAGGGGCTCAGCAGTAGATGCCAGAGACCGACCGCTGCAGTCAGAAGACAGACCCCTAACCTTTGACCCCCACCAGAGGACACTACGCCGGCTGTTGCCAATACTACTACTACCCCCACTGGACTGTGGATTAAGGACATCAATAGGAGCTACGATAAGTAGTGTTTGAAACTTAGACTGTTGCTCTCATTCTGCTTATTTCATTTATTCCTGATTGATTAACTTTGTTCCCCTGCACTTTAACTCCCTGCGAGATTACTTTAACTCTTTATTGTTCAGAATAAATCATACGGTTATATCGTTCTTCTCTGAAACCCCTGCGTACTGCATCTCAGCACCTGGTTACAGCTTTAAGGAAATCAATGACTGTTCAAATCCAGCACGAATTTGGTAGGTTTGAAAAGTCTTTATGTGCTGACAGATTACATCTGTGGCATGGTAAAACAGTTCAGTTTAAATTCCTACCTACTTGTTTCTATTTATTTGCTCCTGTGAAGCCAAATCTTTTCATCCATAACCAGGGGAGAGGATATCGATGCAAAATAAGGAAGTAGGAAAGGTGTAGTTAACGGTTTGGCCATGCCAAGGGTGCACTGAGGGTCTGTACTTGGTTTAAACATTTATTTTGTGCTGACAGACTCCCATTAAAGTTGCAACTATACCTTCATTCGGTGCATTTGCTGTCTGGAAAAAGCATGTTGTTTCTGAAGTGACTGGTACTGAACTTTCATACCGATCAGCTTGCGTTCCATTTCTGCTCTACGGTCTTCCACCTGAAAGATACAAAGTACATGTCAAAAAGCAACACCACTTGTTCTTGCATTTCTATTTAAAATTTCAAAGTACAGCCATGTGTCTTCTGCTTCAGTTCATTTTGAAGAAACTGTAAAATGTATACATGTAAAAGGAGTAATTTTAAGTCACTAGCTTGGCCCATGCACAATTTTCGCACATTGGCTGTCGAGGGCGCAGGCACTTTTAGAAAAAGCAAGCTGGTCAAATGTAAATATATTTCACGAGCTGATGAACACAGACAGGTATTTATATACGTAGATTGGTAATACAATAAATTGTTTTGATAAGTAGAGGCCAAAAAATGTTTTCCGGTTGTGGTGCCACCTGCAGGTCATTGTGTCTTCCTGCAGGTTTATGAAAATGACTGTTTAAATTGTATTTACTGATAAAATTGTGAATGAGTGGTTTGTTTGGCTGTTTTCTTGCTGAAGGGAGCAATTTTACCTTTCAAATGGTGTACCGTGTGTGTGGGCGAAGTAATCAGCGAAAAAGCAGTGCATGTTTACAAATGTGTTGGTAGTGTGCTTTGGGGTACTGTGGTGCCGCCTGCAGGTCATTTTTCCTTACTGCCGGTTTATGAAAATTAATGTTTAAACTGTATTTTGCGATCAAATTGTAGATGTGTTGGTTGTTCGGCTATTTTCTTGCTGAAGGGGGCAAGTTTTCCTTTCCAACGGTGTATCATTTGTGTGTGTATGGGTCCAGTACGAACGGGGATACAAAGGAATCACCGAAAAACAGTGTTTAGAAATAATAAAATAGATTGGCCATTTATTACTGGTAGTACAGCTTTTTTAGAAAATTACCAGCATTTCTATACATAAAGTGGCTGCTGATGGAGAAGCATGTGTCCAGGTCGGACCATCAGCCTCCTCCAATAGAAAATCAGATTTTACAATTGGAGGAGGCTGATTGACAGGTCTGGTCACATGTGCTTCCCCAGCAATTATTGAATGATCAAAAGTGCTGGTTAATTTGTTAGGAAAGCTGGAATAATAAGAGAAAAATGGCAGACCTCTTTATAAATTCCATTAACCCCTGAAGGTATTTTTGTGTTTGCATTTTTGTTTTCTGCTTCCCTTCTTCCCAGAGCCATAACTTTTTTATTTTTCGGTCAATACAGCCATGTGAGGGCTTGTTTTTGCGGGACAAGTTGTACTTTTGAATGAAACCATTGGGGGGGGGGTCACTGCCAGACGGTCCTCCTCTCCCTCCCTCTGGTAAGATAGCTCACTTACATCCATGGTTGTCTCCTAGCGTGACTTTCCTTCATTCATGCCTATGTTTGCCCACATTATATGGATGCTATGTACCTCCCTTATGATTGAGTTGTGCTCAGGGCAGGCACTGGGAACATTCTGAGCCACATGGCTTTTAACCATTTACGGGGTGGCATTACATTATTGGGCTTTTTTTTGATTAGGCACATTGCTTGGAATATTCATATGAGGATATTGTTTCCATCTTGGGGAGAGAGGCTGCTTAGGTGTATATTAATCTGCGACACATTGACACTTTAATATGATCTTGTGCATTTTTTGTATGTTACTTTTTAATAACAAAAATTATTGATACTTTTTGCATAATCATCGTTTGCTCCTTCTTGCTCTGGTTTATAATGGTTTTACCATGTAGTGTACTCGAAAATTGGGAAAAAAAATTCCAACTGCGGTGAAAGTGCAATTCCACAATTTGTTTTGCTTTTTTTTTTTTTTTTACTAGGTTCACTAAATGCTCAAACTGACCTGCCATTATGAATCTCCAGGTCATTACGAATTCATAGACACCAAACATGTCTAGGTTCTTTTTAATCTAAGTGGTGAAAAAAAAATTCAAACTTTGTAAAAAAAAAAAAAAAAAAAAAAAAGCCGATACTTGTAACGTCTCCATTTTACGTGATCTCGGGTTGGGTGAGGGCTTATTTCTTGTGTGCCGAGCTGACTTTTTTTAACCCCTTTACCCATATTAATGACCAGCCCAATCTTTACAATTCTGACCACTGTCCCTTTATGAGGCGTTAACTCTGGACCACTTGCATGGATTCCGGTGATTCTGACATTGTTTTCTCGTGACATATTGTATTTCATGATGGTGGTAAAGTTTCTTTGATATGACTTGCGTTTATTTGCCGAAAAAAACTGAAAGTTTGCCAAAATTTTGAAAATTTTGCAATTTTCCAACTTTGAATTTTCATGGCTTTAAATCAGAGAAAAGTCACACAAAATACTTAATAAGTAACATTTCTCACATGTCTACTTTACATCAGCACAATTTTGGAACAAATTTTTTTTTGTTAGGAAGTTAAAAGGGTTAAAAGTTAAACAGCAATTTCTAATTTTTACACCACCTTTTTTTTTATGGACCACATCACATTTGAAGTCACTTTGTGGTCTATATGATAGAAAATACCCAAAAGTGACACCATTCTAAAAACTGCACCCCTCACGGTGCTCAAAACCACATTCAAGAAGTTTGTTAACCCTTCAGGTGCTCCACAGGAATCTTTGTAATGTTTAAAAAAAACGAACATTTAACTTTTTTTTTTTTTTTACAAAAAATTTACTTCAGATCCAATTTTTTTTTTTAATTTTACCTAGTGTAACAAGGAGAAAATGGACCTCAAAAGTTGTTGTACAATTTGTCCTGAGTACGCTGATACCCCATATATGCAGGTAAACCACTGTTTGGGTGCATGGCAGCGCTCAGAAGGGAAGGAGCGCCATTTCACTTTTTCAATGCAAAATTGTCTGGAATTAAGATCGGACGCCATGTCACGTTTGGAGAGCCCCTGATGTACCTAAACAGTGGAAACCCCCGACATATGACACCATTTTGGAAACTAGATCCCCTAAGAAACTTATCCAGATGTGTGGTGAGCACTTTGAACCACCAATTGCTTCACAGAAGTTTATAACGTTGAACCGTAAAAATAAAATCATTTTTTCCACAAAAATGATCTTTTTGCCCCCAATTTTTTTATTTTCCCAAGGGTAACAGAAGTAATTGGACACCAAGAGTTATTGTACAATTTTTCCTGATTACACGGATACCCCATATGTGGGGGTAAACTACTGTTTGAGCACATGGCAGAGTTCACAAGGGAAGGAGCGCCAGATTTTACTGTTTTGGTTTGCAGGTGTCATGACTCACTGGGAGAGCACAAGATGCCAAAACAAAGGAACCCCCCTTAAATGACCCGATTTTACGAACTACACCTCTCAATTAATTCATGTAGGGGTGCAGTAATCATACTGATACCATGGGTGTGTCATAGAACTTTATACGATTGGGCAGCCATGAGGAGAGACTCGGGAGAAACAAAGAGCCATCTGCCTATTCATGTGAATGGGTCTGTGCAAATGTCAGTGTGTTTCCACGGACTGTGTGGCCATGGGCAAAGCATTAACATGTCCATTTTTTAATGTCAGCACGTGCCACAAAACATCCAGCACATGTGCATATGAATAGCACATATGGATGTCATTCATGTGACACGCATTGGTGCCGGGAAAGAAGCATTACAGTAAGCGCTGTTCACCGTAGCTGGGTGCGAACACAGCTTTCCTCATTCTCCCCTGCTTGTGCTGATCGCCGGCAGAGCAGGGGAGAATGAGAGCCGTGTTCAGCACCCGGTACCGGGGAACAGTGCTTACTGTAATGCTCCTTCCCTGGTGCCCGTCCTTGTGGTTCTGATGCGGCACACGCATGACACATGTGTGCCGCAACTATTACACACACGAACACTGACACCTCCGGTATCGGAAATATCAGGACGTGTGAGAGGGGTTATAGCGGGTTTTACGTTTGGCTGCTGTCACACACTAAAAGACGATTTTTATTGCAAAAAAAATAGTTTTTGCATCCCCATATTTTGAGAGCTATAATTTTTCTATATTTAGGTCCACAGCGTCATGTGAGGTCTTGTTTTTTTGCACGAAGAGTTGACTTTTTTTATTCGCACCATTTTCGGGCACATGACATATTTTGATCGCTTTTTTTTATTTTTGGGAGGCAGAATGAACAAAAGAAGAGAAGGAAGATCCGGCACTGAAGACTTGATAAAATCCACGGAAAAACTTTATTCACATATTTTCATAATAAAGACAGAAAAGGGGAAGAAGACCCCCATGCCTTACGCGTTTCGAACCTCACAACAGGTTCTTCTTCAGAGGCATAAGAAAAAATAAATTGAAAACTAGTTATAAACATTCTCAACCAACCGAGAGACTCCACACGTGTATAATCAAAGAGGCAGGCAATTAAGCCTTCAAATTACCGGTGGAGTCACTCCCTTGCTTGAAAAAAAAAAAAAAAACACCTGAACACCAATAGACAAAACACATGAAGTATACAAAAATATGTGCATTATATGCGCATAAATATGTAAATACATAACAAATTTCAAATAACATAATAATCTTATTCATAATACATAGAAATTCACAATCCTCAAAGGAGAAGAAGAGAAAAAAAAAACAGACTCAATAAAAATAAAATAAAAATACAGCAAAATACTTCCGGGGCTTAGCTAACCGGCACATGCAGTATCCGGCTTTTGGGCTTTGCCCGTAGTTGGGCAAAGCATACTGCGCATGCGCTAGCTATGAATGCTTAGCGCACGCGCAAAAAATGGCGTACACTTACTCCAATTCAGCAATAACCTGCCGGCGGTGGGCAAAGATGGGGAGGCGGCACACATTGGGAACACCGCCCATCGGACCGGACCAACCTCGTTTTCATCGCCCGCCAAAGGGTAGGTGACAGATTCCCTTTAACCCCTTAATGTCATCAGACATCTCCCATGCTTTGATGAGGGCTCCGGCGCTGAGCCCGCATCAAAGCCGGGACATGTCAGCTGTTATGAACAGCTGACATGAGCCCGCAATAGGCGCGAGCGTTATCGCCGTCCGCCAGCGCCAATTAACTAATTAAATCCCGCTGTCAAAGCTGACAGTGGGTATTTAAATAGCATTTCCGGTCGCCGGGCCGGAAAAGACGTCATCGCCGACCCCCGTCACGTGATCGGGGGTCGGCGTCATGTTAGGTGGACAACCAGTGGTCTCTATGAGACCTCTATGGTTGTTCCAAGCATATGGCTTTCAGCGCCACCCGGTGGTCGCGCTGAAAGCACAGCAGTACATCTGCTACATATGGGCGATCTGCTCATCGCCCATATGTAGCAGAGCCGATCGGATTGCGAATGCTTCTAGCCTCCTATGGAAAACTATGGAGGCTATTGAAGCATGCCAAAAGTAAAAAAAAAAAAAAAAAAAAAAAAGTTTAAAAATAAAAAAATTTAAAAAAACCTAAAAAGTACAAATCACCCCCCTTTCGCCCAATCAAAATAAAACAGTTAAAAAAAAAATCCCACGTACACATATTAGGTATCGCCGCGTTCAGAATCGCCCAATCAATAAAAAAAAAAAGCATTAACCCGATCGTTAACGGCGTAGCGAGAAAAAAATTCAATACGCCAGAATTACGTTTTTTTGGTCGCCAAGACATTGCATTAAAATGCAATAACGGGCGATCAAAACAATGTATCTGCACAAAAGTGGTATCATTAAAAACGTCGGCCCGGCATGGAAAAAATAAACCCTCACCCGACCCCAGATCATGAAAAATGGAGACGCTACGAGTCTCGGAAAATTGCGCAATTTTTTTTTAGCAAACTTTGGAATTTTTTTTCACCACTTAGATAAAAGAGGACATAGACATGCTTGGTGTCTATGAACTCGTAATGACCTGGAGAATCATAGTGGCAGGTCAGATTTAGCATCTAGTGAACCTAGCAAAAAAGCCAAGCAAAAAACAAGTGTGGGATTGCACTTTTTTGGCAATTTCATCGCACTTGGAATTTTTTTTCCCGTTATCGAGTACAAGACATGGTTAAACCAATGGTGTCATTTAAAAGTACAACTAGTCCCGCAAAAAATAAGCCCTCACATGGCCATATAGACGGAAAAATAAAAAAGTTATGGCTCTGGAAAGAAGGGGAGGGAAAAATGAAAATGCAAAACCAAAAATACCCCTGGTCGTTAAGGGGTTAATCTCCTCTTCAAGCTGCATGTGGTACAACCAATGTAGTAAATACCGCACAATGTGCACTCTGCCATATACACTAAATGTGTGGTGTTGCAATTCATATATGTTTTAAGTTTGTTGTTTGCTATAATTAACAAATTTATCTGTGATATCCATATAACGGCACAAGCCACACAATTTTTCACCACACTTATAATTACGCAAATAATTTAACCACGTAGAGGTTTAGTGCGATCTAATACAGCAAGGGGGACAGAAAATGACTCAAATTTTTGGCCCTCTTTGGAACACACCTATATCCTCCAGCTAATATTTGCGATAAGACCGGATCTTGATGCAGTAAGGGAAGATGTTTATGTAGAATTTTAATAACACCCTTGTAATCTGAACTAAAAGCTGTTGAGAAAGTAGGAATATTTTTATTTTGATTAGTGTGTGATGTGCCACTTTGCAATAAGCTATTCCTAGTTCTGTTATCCACTTTCTTAATGGCCCTGTTCAACATCCAATCCTTATAACCCCTTTTTGATAACCTAGTACAGATTTTGCGACTCTCAGATTTATAAAGGGCATCATTAGAGCACGTTCTCTTAGCACGGATTAGTTCACCCAACGGTAAATTACATATCACGTGGTGGGTGACAACTATCCGCATGCAATATGGCATTGCCACTAGCATCCTTTCTAAATAAGGAAGTATGTTCGTTCCCCGTAGTAACATCTCCCATAAGTTTAACATCAAGATATGTGGCACAAGCACCATGTATTTCATAGGTAAACCTGATATTTAAGGAATTATTCCCAATGTACCTGAAAAAATCAAGCATGCCAGGAGAGGGAGATACATCGCTGCGACCAAACCATAAGAGGATCACGCCATCAATGTATCTCCCCCACCACAGCACATTGTCCAAAAAGGGATTATCCATAGCGCATATATATTTATTCTCCCAAAAGGACATATATAAGTTGGCCAAAGTAGGAGAAAATTTAGACCCCATCGGGCAACCACACACCTGAAGATAGTACTGGGTATCAAATTTGAAAAAATTAGTGCTCAAAAGATGTTGCAATGCCATAATAATGAATCTTTTAAGATCGGAACTAAAGTTGCTTTTCTCAGTCAAAATAGTGGAGACAGCGGATAATGCCAAATCATGTGAGGTATACATGAATATAAAGCAACAACATTGCATGTTATCCATGTATGATGAGGCCCCCATGTGACCTCCTGAAGTGCCTGCAATAGCTGTTTAGTATCTCTAATGTGACCTGGTGTTTTCAAAACCAAAGGTTGTAATTTTCTATCTATCCACTCAGAGTTTTTCAATAACCCCTCCAATACCGGCCACTATGGGCCTGAAAGGTGGAGGGAACACGCCTTTGTGAGTTTTAGGCAAGGCGTGGAACACAGGACACACTGCTTTATCCACATATAAAAAGTCTGCCATACGTTTATCCAATATCCCCAACGCAAGACCCTCTTGCAAAATCACAGATAACTTGCTGAACACAGCTGGTAGGATCATTGCTTAGGGGACAATACGTGTTAGTATCTGATAACATGGATATAATTTCATTGCGATATAATAATGAATCCAAAATCACCACTGACCCCCCCCTTATCTGATTGACGTACCACTATATGTTGGTTCTTAGTAAATAAAGACCATGTTGCTCATTTGCAGATAAATTCATACAAGACTGCTCATCAGAGTCCAACAGAGATTTAACATCACGTTCAATTGCCCTCTGGAAAGTATCCATAATAGGCACTCTGGATATCAAGGGGTAAAAAGTGGGGTTGGGTATCAATACATCTGCGTCACATTGAACTGCTGTATGTTGATTTGTATCCTCCATACTAGACAACATCTCAAACACAATTTGATCTTTGACAGGAGCCGCAAGTGGTAACAAATCATCATTATTAGGACTCAAGGATGATTATTAGAATCATAGTCCTTGCGATAACGTAAGAACTTGTTTTTCTTAGACTTAGTGATGCAACTTTCCAGATTATCAATATTAGCATGTAATCGTTCATAACTTTTAGCAAACGTCATGTGATCAGAAAATTTCTCCAAAGTAGACTCCAAATCTTTAATGGAAGCTTCAATATTAGTCAATTTGACAGATTCTTCTTCCACAATAAGAGACATTAACCCCTTTCTGCCAGCAGACGTACTATCCCATCCATGTGCCCTGGGACTTAATTCCCAGGGACGGGATAGTACGTCATAGCGATCAGCGGCGCCCACGTGGTGAGCGCCGCTGATCGCGTCCGGGTGTCAGCTGATTATCACAGCTGACACCAGGCACAATGTGTCAGGGGCGGTCACAGAGCGCCCCCGACATTTTAACCCCTTGTACACCGCGATCAAACACGATCGCGGTGTACCGGGGGTTGAAGGGAAGCATCGGCAGGGAGGGGGCTCCCTCCGTGCTTCCCTGAGCCCCCCACGGCAGTGCAATGTGCAGCGCTGCTGCGGGGGGCTCTTTCCCTACAGGCCCCCGGATCCAAGATGGCGACGGGGACCTTCGGGGGCCTGTAGGGAGCTGACTTCCTCACTGCTTGCAAAGCGCAGGCATGAGGAAGTCTGCAGCAGTGCCTGTGACAGATCGCTGATCTGTCACAGTGATCTGTGATGTGATAGATCAGCGATCTGTCACAGGACAGTGATGTCCCACCTGGGACAATGTAATAAAGTTAAAAAAATAAAAAAAAGTGTAAAAATAATTTAAAAAAAAAAAAACAAAAACGCTAAATAAATTAGTAAAAAAAAAAAAAATATTCCCCAATAAAAAACTTTTGAAAAAAAAAAAAACAATAAAAGTACACATATTTGGTATCACCGCGTCCGTAACGACCCGCCCTATAAAACTGTCCCATTAGTTAATCCCTTTAACGAACCCCTTAAAAAATAAAAACGAAACAAAAAATAATGATTTATTATCATACCACCGAACAAAAAGTGCAATAATCCGCAATCAAAAAGACGCATATAAATATCCATGGTACCGTTGAAAACGTCAGCTTGTCCCGCAAAAATCGAGCCGCCATACAGCGTCATCCACAAAAAAATAAAAAAGTTATAGCTCGCAGAATAAAGCGATGCAAAAATAATTATTTTTTATATAAAATAGTTTTCATTGCATAAAACTGACAAAACATAGAAAAAAGACCTAAATGAGGTATCACTGTAACCGTACTGACCCGAAGAATAAAACCGCTTTATCAATTTTACCGCACGCGGAACGGTGTAAACGCACCCCCCCAAAAGAAATTCATGAAACGCTGGTTTTAGTTCATTCTGTGTCCCAAAAATCGGAATAAAACGCGATCAAAAAATGTCACGTGCCCGAAAATGGTACCAATAAAAACGTCAACTCGTCCAGCAAAAAATAAGACCTCACATGACTCGGTGGGTCAAAATACGGAAATATTATAGCTCTCAATATGTGGTGATGCAAAAACTATTTTTACAATAAAAAGCGTCTTTTAGCGTGCGACAGCTGCCAAACATAAAAACCGCCATAAATAGTAAATCAATCCCCCCGTTAACACCCCCTTAGTTAGGGAAAAATAACAAAATAAAAAAAATGTATTTATTTCCATTTTCCCATTAGGGCTAGGGCTAGGGTTAGGGCTAGGGCTGAGATTAGGGTTAGGGTTGGAGTTATAATTGGGGGGTTTCCACTGTTTGGGCACATCAGGTGCTCTCCAAATGCAACATGGCGTCTGATCTCAATTCCAGCCAATTCTGCGTTGAAAAAGTCAAATGGTGCTCCTTCCCTTCCAAGCTCTGCCATGCGCCCAAACAGTGTTTTACCCCCACATATAGGGTATCAGCATACTCAGGACAAATTGAAAAACAACTTTTGGGGTCCAATTTCTCCTGTTACCCTTAGGAAAATAAAAAATCGGGGGCAAAAATATAATTTTTGTGGAAAAAATACGATTTTTTTTATTTTCATGCCTGGGCATTATAAGCTTCTGTGAAGCCCTTGGGGGTTCAAAGTGCTCACCACATATCTAGATAAGTTCCTTAGGGGGTCTAGTTTCCAAAATGGGGTCATTTGTGGGGGGTTTCCACTGTTTAGGTACATTAGGAGCTCTCCAAAGGCAACATGACACCTGCAGACCATTCCATCAAAGTCTGCATTCCAAAACGTCACTACTTCCCTTCCGAGCCCCGACGTGTGCCCATACAGTAGTTTTCTCCCACATATGGGGTGTCAATGTGCTCAGGACAAATTGGACAACAACTTTTGGAGTCCAATTTCTCCTGTTACCCTTGGGAAAATAATAAAAAATGGGGACTAAAAGATGTTTGTTGAAAAAATACAATATTTTTATTTTCACGCCCGGTCGTTATAAACTTCTGTGAAGCACTGGAGGGTTCAAAGTGCTCACCACACATCTAGATAAGTTCCTTACGGGGTCTAGTTTCCAAAATGGGGTCACTTGTGGGGGGTTTCCACTGTTTAGGCACATCAGGGGCTCTCCAAAAGCAACATGACACCCACAGACCATTCCATCAAAGTCTGCATTCCAAAACGTCACTACTTCCCTTCCGAGCCCCGACGTGTGCCCATACAGCAGTTTTTTCCCACATCAGCGTACTCAGGACAAATTGGACAACAACTTTTTGAGGTCCAATTTCTCCTTGTACCCTTGGGAAAATAAAAAAATTGGTGACTTAAAGATCATGTTTGTGGAAAAAATACGATTTTTTTATTTTCACGCCCGGGCGTTATAAACTTCTGTGAAGCACTGGGGGGTTCAAAGTGCTCACCACACATCTAGATAAGTTCCTTGGGGGTCTAGTTTCCAAAATGGTGTCATTTGTGGGGGGTTTCTACTGTTTTGGTACATCAGGGGCTTTCCAATCGCGACATGGTGCCCGGTCTCAATTCCAGCCAAAAACGTCAAATGGCGCTGCTTCCCTTCCGAGCTCTGCCATGCACCCAAATAGTGGTTTACCCCCACATGTGGGGTATCAGGGCACTCAGGACAAATTGCACAATATGTTTTAGGGTCCTGTTACCCTTGGAAAAATAAGAATTGAGGGTGAAAAGATCATTTTTGTGGAAAAAATATGATTTTTTTAATTGTACCGCTGTACGTTATAAACTTCTGTGAAGCCCTTGTGGGTTCAAAGTTCTCACTACATATCTAGATAAGCTCCTTGGGGGGTCTAGTTTCCAAAATGGGGTCACTTGTGGGGTGTTTCCACTGTTTAGGTACATCAGGGGCTCTCCAAACGCGACATGGCGTCCGATCTGAATTCCAGCCTATTTTGCATTGAAAAAGTCAAACGGCGCTCCTTCCCTTCTGTGGTCTGCCATGCGCCGAAACAGTGGTTCCCCCCCACATATCAGGTATCAGCGTACTCAGGACAAATTGTACAATAACTTTTGCAGTCCAATTTCTCCTGTTACCCTTGGTAAAATAAAAAAATTGAACCTGAAGTATTTTTTTTGTGAAAAAAAGTTAAATGTTCATTTTTTTTTTTTAAATATTCAAAAAATTCCTGTGACGCACCTGAAGGGTTAATAACCTTCTTGAATGTGGTTTTGAGCACCTTAAGGGGTGCAGTTTTTAGAATGGTGTCACTTTTGGGTATTTTCTATCATATAGACCCCTCAAAGTGGCTTCAAATGTGATGTGGTCCGTAAAAATAAAAAGGTGTTGCAAAAATGAGAAATCGCTGATCAATTTTTAACCCTTATAACTTCCTAACAAAAAAAAATTTTGGTTCCAAAATTGTGCTGATGTAAAGTAAACATGTGGGAAATCTTACTTAAGTTTTTTGTGTGCCGTATCTCTGTGATTTAAGGGCATAAAAATTCAAATTTGGAAAATTGCAAAATTTTCAAAATTTTCGCCAAATTTCCGTTTTTTTCACAAATAAACGCAAGTTATATGAATGAAATTTTACCACTATCTTGAAGTACAATATTTCACGAGAATACAATGTCAGAATCACTGGGATCCATGGAAGCGTTACAGAGTTATAACCTCATAAAGGGACAGTGGTCAGAATTGTAAAAATTGGCCCGGTCACGAACGTGCAAACCACCCTTGGGGCTTAAGGGGTTAATTTCAAAGAGCATTCGCTCAAAATGTCATTCCATTTCTGTAAAAAAGTGTCATTATAGATCACAGTCGGTACCTTTTTTAATCTTAAACCTCGTGGTATCATTTTGTGACTGATGTATTTCTCAAGAGTCACTGAGTCCCACCAGGTTTTAAGGTGAGAGGTCATCTTTCTCTCAAACTCAGAGAAAAGTGAATTCATATCCGTACTGTTCTTGTCCCCATCAACAGAAACAATGCCAAATAATTCATCAGTTTTTTGTCTTCTTAACAAGCAAGTTGCTGTAATATTTGCACATATAATATTTGCATATAATGCACATATTTTTGTATACTTCATGTGTTTTGTCTATTGGTGTTCAGGTGTGTTTTTTTTCAAGCAAGGGAGTGACTCCACCGGTAATTTGAGGGCTTAATTGCCTGCCTCTTTGATTATACACATGTGTGGAGTCTCTCGGTTGGTTGAGAATGTTAATAACTAGTTTTCAATTTATTTTGTCTTATTCCTCTGAAGAACAACCTGTGGTGAGGTTCGAAACGCGTAAGGCGTGGGGGTCTTCTTCCCCTTTCTGTTTTTATTATGAAAATATGTGAATAAAGTTTTTCCGTGGATTTTATCAAGTCTTCAGTGCCGGATCTTCCTTCTCTTCTTATGTTTGCTACACATGGTGGTATTTGATCCATAGGCACGATTTGATCCATCCATTCATTTGATCCATAGGCACGACCGGCTTACAGGACTATTTTTGGTGAGCACAAATCCCTTTCCCTATTTTTCAAAGTTATACTGACTTATTGTGCTCCCAATAAGCCGTGTATTTATCAAAATGGAAGCCGGGACTAAAAATATTACAGCAACTTGCTTGTTAAAAAGACAAAAAGCTGATGAATTATTTGGCATTGTTTCTGTTGATGGGGACAAGAACAGTACGGATATGAATTCACTTTTCTCTGAGTTGGAGAGAAAGATGACCTCTCACCTTAAAACCTGGTGGAACTCAGTGACTCTTGAGAAATACATCAGTCACAAAATGATACCGCGAGGTTTAAGATTAAAAAAGGTACCGACTGTGATCTATAATTACACTTTTTTACAGAAATGGAATGACATTTTGAGCGAATGCTCTTTGAAATTAATGTCTCTTATTGTGGAAGAAGAATCTGTCAAATTGACTAACATTGAAGCTTCCATTAAAGATTTGGAGTCTACTTTGGAGAAATTTTCTGATCACATGACGTTTGCTAAAAGCTATGAACGATTACACACTAATATTGATAATCTGGAAAGTAGCATCAATAAGTCTCAGAAAAACAAGTTCTTACGTGATCGCAAGGACTATGATTCTAATACGGTTTATGCTTGGAAGCAATTTACTCCGTACAAGCCTAGATCCATTCTTAAGAGAAGTCAATCAATCCGCAGCAATAACATCAGTTTTTCCTCATGTGAAAGGTCATTTAATTCAACTACCACATCTGAGGGTTCAATGGATTCCAACCAGGTGTTACCATCAACATCGTATGTAAAAAACGACCAAAGAAAAAAAGGAGAGGAGGACGTCGACGTAAGAAGAAAACATCAATATGGCCTGCGGAATATGGATCGCTGGAGGAAGTAGACGGTAACATTGTTGCTTCTGATGAGTTTACAGTCATTAACATTTCAGCTACCATATTGAGTGAAGCTCAGCTGAGTGTCTTGAAGAGAGGACTTTCCTTTCTTCCGAAATGCAGAGGAGATTTGTTTCAAATACTATGTGATGTTAATCGTTTTGTGCGATTATTAACAGTTAAGAGACTTTTTTTCTCCCGAGTCTGGCATTGATAATCATAATTTTAATATATCATCCTTGAGTCCTAATAATGATTTATTACCACTTGCGGCTCCTGTCAAAGATCAAATTGTGTTTGAGATGTTGTCTAGTGTGGAGGATACAAATCAACAGACAGCAGTTCAATGTGATGCAGATGTATTGATACCCAACCCCACTTTTTACCCCTTGATATCCAGAGTGCCTATTATGGATACTTTCCAAAGGGCAATTGAACGTGATCTTAAATCTCTGTTGGACTCTGATGAGCAGTCTTGTATGAATTTATCTGCAAATGAGCAACATGGTCTTTATCTACTAAGAACCAACATATAGTGGTACGTCAATCAGATAAGGGGGGGGGTCAGTGGTGATTTTGGATTCATTATTATATCGCAATAAAATTATATCCATGTTATCAGATACTAACACGTATCGTCCCCTAAGCAATGATCCTACCAGCTGTGTTCAGCAAGGTTTATCTGTGATTTTGCAAAAGGGTCTTGCGTTGGGGATATTGGATAAACGTATGGCAGACTTTTTATATGTGGATAAAGCAGTGTGTCCTGTGTTCCACGCCTTGCCTAAAACTCACAAAGGCGTGTTCACTCCACCTTTCAGGCCCATAGTGGCCGGCATTGGAGGGGGTACTGAAAAACTCTCTGAGTGGATAGACAGAAAATTACAACCTTTGGTTTTGAAAACACCAGGTCACATTAGAGATACTAAACAGCTATTGCAGGCACTTCAGGAGGTCACATGGGGGCCTCATCATACATGGATAACATGCAATGTTGTTGCTTTATATTCATGTATACCTCACATGATTTGGCATTATCCGCTGTCTCCACTATTTTGACTGAGAAAAGCAACTTTAGTTCTGATCTTAAAAGATTCATTATTATGGCATTGCAACATCTTTTGAGGACTAATTTTTTCAAATTTGATACCCAGTACTATCTTCAGGTGTGTGGTTGCCCGATGGGGTCTAAATTTTCTCCTACTTTGGCCAACTTATATATGTCCTTTTGGGAGAATAAATATATATGCGCTATGGATAATCCCTTTTTGGACAATGTACTGTGGAGGGGGAGATACATTGATGGCGTGATCCTCTTATGGTTTGATCGCAGCGATGTATCTCCCTCTCCTGGCATGCTTGATTTTTTCAGGTACATTGGGAATAATTCCTTAAATATCAGGTTTACCTATGAAATACATGGTGCTTGTGCCACATATCTTGATGTTAAACTTATGGGAGATGTTAATACGGGGAACGAACATACTTCCTTATTTAGAAAGGATGCTAGTGGCAATGTCATATTGCATGCGGATAGTTGTCACCCACCACGTGATACGTAATTTACCGTTGGGTGAACTAATCCGTGCTAAGAGAACGTGCTCTAATGATGCCCTTTACAAAACCGAGAGTCGCAAAATCTGTACTAGGTTATCAAAAAGGGGTTATAAGGATTGGATGTTGAACAGGGCCATTAAGAAAGTGGATAACAGAACTAGGAATAGCTTATTGCAAAGTGGCACATCACACACTAATCAAAATAAAAATATTCCTACTTTCTCAACCGCTTTTAGTTCAGATTACAAGGGTGTTATTAAAATTCTACATAAACATCTTCCCTTACTGCATCAAGATCCGGTCTTATCGCAAATATTAGCTGGAGGATATAGGTGTGTTCCAAAGAGGGCCAAAAATTTGAGTCATTTTCTGTCCCCCTTGCTGTATTAGATCGCACTAAACCTACGTGGTTAAATTATTTGCGTAATTATAAGTGTGGTGAAAAATTGTGTGGCTTGTGCCGTTATATGGATATCACAGATAAATTTGTTAATTATAGCAAACAACAAACTTAAAACATATATGAATTGCAACACCACACATTTAGTGTATATGGCAGAGTGCACATTGTGCGGTATTTACTACATTGGTTGTACCACACGCAGCTTGAAGAGGAGATTAAGTGAGCACATTACTGCCTCTAATCCAGAGTCTATGTCCAGTCGTAAGAATGTGTCTGGTTTATCTAAGCATTTTCTTGAAACACACAGGGGCAACTTATGTAGTCTCAAAGTAAAGGGAATAGAACGGGTAGCGAAACCCCCTAGAGGGGGTGATTGGGAATACTTATTACATTGCCGGGAAGCGTTTTGGATACTTGCGCTTGATGTACGGTACCCGCAAGGTCTAAATTATAGAAATGATCTTATGTATTTTTATTGAGTATTGATTTTTTTTTTTTTGGGGGGGGGTTCTCTTCTCCTTTGAGGATTGTGAATTTCTATGTATTATGAATAAGATTATTACGCCATTTGAAATTTGTTATGCATTTACATATTTATACGCATATAATGCACATATTTTTGTATACTTCATGTGTTTTGTCTATTGGTGTTCAGGTGGTGTTTTTTTCAAACAAGGGAGTGACTCCACCGATAATTTGAGGGCTTAATTGCCTGCCTCTTTGATTATACACGTGTGGAGTCTCTCGGTTGGTTGAGAATGTTTATAACTAGTTTGCAATTTATTTTGTCTTATGCCTCTGAAGAACCTGTTGTGAGGTTCGAAACACGTAAGGCGTGGGGATATTCTTCCCCTTTCTGTTTTTATTATGAAAATATGTGAATAAAGCTTTTCCGTGGATTTTATCAAGTCTTCAGTGCCGGATCTTCCTTCTCTTCTTATGTTTGCTACACATGGTGGTCAGCCATTTGATCCATAGGCACGACCAGCTTACAGGACTATTTTTGGAGAGCACAAATCCCTTTCCCTTTTCCTATTTTTCAGAATGAACAAAAGCCAGCAATTAATGAATTTCTTTTGGTGAGGGTGTTTATACCGTTCCGCATGTGGTAAAATTGATAAAGAAGTTTTATTCTTCGGGCAGTACGATTACAGCAATAGCTCATTTATTTTTTTTATATTTTGGCGCTTTTATACAGTAAAAACTTATATAAAAAATTATTATTTTTGTATCGCTTTATTCTGAGAGCTTTAACTTTTTTATTTCTCCGGTGATGGAGCTGAATGGGAGCTTCTTTTTTTGCGGGACAAGACGACGTTTTCCGCAATACCATGTTTATTTATATCCGTCTTTTTGATAGTGTTATTCCACTTTTTGATAAAGCATTGTTTTTTGCCTTTTTTTATGGTGTTCACTAAAGGGGTTAACTAGTGGGACTGGTTTATAGATCGGGTCATTACGGACATAGGGATACACAAATATGTGCACTTTTATTTTTTAGATTTTTTTAAATTCAAATATTTAGTGACAGAATATTGATTTTTTTTTTATTGTTTCTAGTATTTTTACAATTAAACTTTTTTTACTTTATTCTATCTTTTACACTTTGTCCCAGTATGGGACAATTATTTTGCAGGCTGATTGCTTCTATAGCATGCAGATAAAGCAGCATCTGCATGCTATAGAAGATGTCAGCGCTGCACTTACAGACTTTCTGATCATGCACTGCGCATTACCGGAATTTTCTCAGCTCTGGTAACCTAGATGTCGTCATGACGACATTGGGTTACCATGGCAGCGATCGTGACCCCGCGTCACGCCGCGAGGTCTCCGATCCAAAGGCAGAGGGGCTGTCAGCCCTCTGCTTGCTCCCGGATTGCTGTAATCATGTTCGGGGGTTAAAGTGCTGGGAGCGGTCTGTGACCGCTCCTGGCACTTAGTGTCACTTGTCAGCTGTGAGAATCAGCTGACACCCGGCCATGATCGCTGAGACATACTATTCTGTCCATGGTGAAACAGGTCCAGGGCACTTGGACAGAATAGTACGTCTGATGTCAGAAAGGGGTTAATGATACTATTTTGGTGCAGATACGATCTTTTGATCATCTGTTTTTGCATTTTAATGCAATGTCGTGGTGACCAAAAAAAACTTAATTCTGGCGTTGACTTTTCTCGCTACACCGTTTATCAATCAGGTTAATCCATTTTTTTTATTGATCGGACGATTCTGAATATGGCAATATCAAATATATGTATCTTTTATTATTGTTTTATTTTGAATGGGGTGAAACTTTGATCTTTTATAATATTTTTTTTTATAATAATAAAAACTTTTTTTTTTTTTTTTTTTACTTTTGGCATTCTTCAATAGTCTCCAGGGAGACTAGAAGCTGCCATAACCCGATCAGCTCTGCTACACACCAGACGGCGCTCATAGCAGTCCAGCACTGACAACCATAGAGGTGTCCAGGAGACTACTGGTTGTCATGCCAACCCACCAGTGACCCACGAACACATGACAGGGGTCACGGGTGGGCGGATTTCTGGCGCGATTGCCGGAATTGCGTGTTAAATGCCACTGTCGGCATTTGACAGCGACATTTAACTGGTTAAACTGGATCGTGATTCCACCCACAGCTGTTCGAGGCACATATCAGCTAACATGTACCAAGAAAGATGTGGGCTCACTGCTGGAGCCCACATCAAAAAGAGTCCGACATCAGCATACTATTACGCTGGATGTTGCAAAGGGGTTAAAATATATTTTTATTCCTATACAACTTTTGTTGCATAGTGTTGGCCTAAGACATACAAAGACATCAGATAAAAATGTGTCCCAAAATCTAGATGAGGAAGGAGAGCTGCAATATACACATACTGTAGATCATGTTGTATATGTACTGCCTTAATTCAATTTTGGAACCTTTAAAAATCTATCAACTTCCCTGCAGTTGCCATAAAGTGCACCAAATTTGGGAGTGTAGAGAGTTTATGTCAAGAGATAAAAGATTCATCTGCAAGTTATACGTCACAGAATAGCAACTGTCGTTTATCACATCTTTGGGAAGCAGAGTTAGATTTCCCTAGCTACACCCAGGCCTGACTGCTGCCACACTGGTTCTCAATCATGAAGTCCCTTAAATAGGACTTGCTTGACAAAGTGAAGTACACCAAAAGAAACTCAAAAGTTACACATGCCGCAATCCAGAAAAATTCTGGAACTAATGAGAAACAAAGTCATTGAGATGCATCAGTCTGGAAAAGGTTTTAAAGCCATTTCTACAGCTCTGGGACTCCAGCAAACCACAGTGAGAGCAATTATCCACAAATGGCGAAAACATGGAACAGTGGTGAACCTTCCCAGGAGTAGCCGGCAGACCAAAATTACCCCAAGAGCAGTGACAACTCATCCAAGAGATCACAATAGACCCACAACAACATCCAAAGAACTGCGGGCCTCACTTGCCTCAGTTAAGGTCAGTGTTCATGACTCCACCGTATTATTATTTATTTATAGAGCACAATTGATTCCATGGTGCTGTACATGAGAAGGGGTTACATACAAACAATGATAGACTGGTACAGAGGGAAGAGGACCCTGCCATTGTGGGCTTATATTCTACAAAATGATGGGGAAAGAGACAGTAGGTAGAGGGTTGCAGCAGCATCTGTCGTGCTGAGGTGGCAGAGTGGTCATTGAAGGTTGTAAGCCTTCATGAAGAGATGGTTTTTCAGGTTCCGTCTGAAGGATCCAAATGTGGTGGATAACCGGACGTGTTGGTGCACAGAATTCCAGAGGATGTGGAATATTCTGGAGTAGTCTTGGAGGCGACTGGGTGAGGAACTAATAAGTGTGGAGGAAAGAATGAGGTCTTGGAAAGACCGGAGATAACGGGAGATTAGTTCGGAGATGCATGGAGGAGAAAGGTTATGAATGGCTTTGTAGGAAAGTGCTAGTAGTTTGAACAGAATACATTGGGCAATTGGGAGCCAACGAAGGGATTTGTAAAGAGGGGAAGTGGAGGAGTAGCGGAGAGAGAGATGAACTAATCAGGCAGAAGAATTAAGAACAGACTGGAGAGATGCAAGAGTTAGCAGGTAGGTGAAAGAGGAGGATGTTAGTGTAATCAAAGCGGGAGATGAGAGCATAGACAAGCATTTTGGTAGAGTGAGGGTTGAAGAAAGGATGGATTCTGGAGATATTTCTGAGCTGGAAGCTACAGGAGGTGGCGAGAGCTTGCATGTGCGGTTTGAAGGACAGGGCAGTCAAGGGTTACTCCAAAGCAGCAGATTTCCAATTGAGTGATGTAATTTATTGTGATGGATACATCATGTAGGGAAGAGATGGAGGAAAGATAATGAGTTCAGATTTGTCTGTATTGAGCTTAACCCCTTACCGACATCGGGCGTAATAGCATGCCGATGTCGGTATCCCTCTCTTTCATGTGGGTTCCGGCAGTGAGCCTACATTTTTCCTGGGACATGTCAGCTGTTTTGAGCTGTTTATTAGTGAGTAATTTTGCTACAGATGCGATCTGCTCATCGCCTCTATGTAACAGTGCCGATCAGGTAGTGGCAGCTTCTAGTCTCCCATGGAGACTATTGAAGCATGCCAAAAAGTGAAAAAAATATTTTTAAAAATATTAAAAAAAAATATAAAAAGTTTAAATCATTTAAATCACCCCCCTTTCGCCTCTTTCAAAATAAATCAAAAATAAAATCAAACATGCACATATTAGATACCGTCGCCTTCAGAACTGATCGATCAATTAAAAAAAAAAAAGGATTAACCTGCTTGCTAAATGGCGTAGCGAGAAAAAAAAATTCAGAACTCCAGAATTACGTTTTTTTGGTCACACCGACATTGCATTACAATGCAATAATGGGCGATCAAAAGATCGTATCTGCACCAAAATGGAATCACTAAAAACGTTAGCTTGGCACACAAAAAAATATGTCCTCACCCAACATGAGATCACGAAAAAGACGCTACGGGTCTCGGAAAATGGCACAACTTTTTATTTTTTGGGGTTTTTTTTAGGAAAGTTTGGAATTTTTTTTCACCACTTAGATGGAGTCGGTAAACCAAACCTGCGACTCAGACTCCTCAATTTCCTTTACACCGACTCCAACTCTGACTCCCACAAATATTGCTTATATTTAAGTGAAAAATTTATTGTAGTACAATGTGAATATCAGACATATAATCATTTCTATGATCCAATAATCAAGATATTTAGATAGATATGTTTTATTTATTGGAATACAACTTTAGACCACAAAAAAACTAATAAATTGTAAATATGTAATACACTATGTAATATCAAATATATATATATAGTATAGACCAAAATTTTGGACACACCTACTCAGAGTTTTCTTTATTTTCATGACTATGAAAAGTGTAGATTCACTCTGAAGACATCAAAACTATGAATTAACACATGTGGAATTATATAATTAACAAAAAAGTGGGAAACAACTGAAAATATGTCTTATATTCTAGGTTCTTCAAAGTTGCACATGTGTTAATTCATAGTTTTGATGCCTTCAGAGTTAATCTACAATTTTCATAGTCATGAAAATAATGAAAACTCTTTGAATGAGAAGGTGTGTCCAAACTTTTGGTCTGTACTGTAATATATATATATAAATATATATATATATATATATATATATATATATATATATATATATATATATACACACACATTAACAAACACACACACACACACACACACACTATGACTTATCTCAGCTAAGACAAAGCCTATATTCACACCATGGGCGTAGCCAGGTTCACACCTGGGGGGGGGGCAGAACCTCATACTGTTCCGCAGAATTTCATACTGCACACCTCAGCTGCTGCAGAACCTCATACTACACACCCCTACACTTGAAAATAAAGCCTGCACCTTAAGAAGATGTGGTGATGAATGCAGTCTATTTATTCCAACTATCAATTGATGTTAATGTGTTCTGAAGATGAGCAATGCCTGTCCTGGGCGTCCTATTGGCAGCTATGAGGTGTACCTGACTGGTGCTTAAAAAAAAAAAAAAAAGGAGTGTTAGTCTGTGTGCTACCCGCTTTCATTCTTTTTGGTACAGATATGATATGGATAGACAGATATGGATAAATGGATATATAGATAGAGCAGATTTCTAATCTGCTTTTGCTATTGAAAACATCTATGAGCTCAAAAACCCTTCAGGTGATGCGGTTTTTAAAAAGCTGATCTGCTTTTGCAACTGAAAAACGTATCCTCAAAAAACGCAAGAAAAACGCTGCGTGTGAATGTAGCCTTAGATCAGGAATAGAACAGCCATTTATAGGAGATTTCATAACTTTCCCAAATTCCTATGAAAAAATATTCAGCAAATTCTGCATTGAACTACTGTACCCAATTTATTATATATTTTAGGAGTCTGAGTCGGTCCATTTTATACCGACTCCAACTCCGACTTCACCAAAATGAGCACCGACTCCAACTCCACGACTCCGACTCCACAGCCCTGCTTGTAATGACCTGGAGAATCATAATGGCAGGTCAGTTTTAGCATTTAGTGTACCTAGCAAAAAAGTCATAAAAAACAAGCGTGGGATTGCATTTTTTTTTTTGCAATTTCACCAGACTTGGAATTTTTTTCTAATTTTCTAGTACACGACATGGTAAAACCAATGGTGTCGTTCAAAAGTACAACTCATCCCACAAAAAATAAGCCCTCACAAGACCAAATTGACAGAAAAAATAAAAAGTTATGGCTCTGGAAAGGAGGGTAGAGAAAAACGCAAAACCGAAAAAAAGCTCTGGGGGGGGTGAGGGGTTAAGGAAGCGAGAAGAGAAGCATGAAGATATGGCTGATAGACACTCCGGGATGTTGGACAGAAGAGGGGATATCTGGGCCCGAGTGGTAGATCTGAGTGTCATCAGCGTACAGATGGTATTGGAAGCAACAGGACTTAATGAGTTGTCCAAGGCCAAGTTTATAGAGAGAGAAAAGGAGGGGTCCTAGGACAGAGATCCTTAGCGGACTCAAACAGAAAGTGGGCGGGAAGAGGAGGTAGTGAGGGAGTAGGAGATGCTAGTAGGAGGCAGTGGTCAACTGTGTGGAAGGCAGAGGACATATCTAGAAGGAGGAGTATACAGAATTGTCTGTTGGCTTTGGCTGTAAGGCTACTTTCACACATCAGGTTTTCGGCGTCAGGCGCGATCCGGCGTCGTGCCGGAATGCCGGATCCGGCAAATGTTTTGTAAAACCTGATGTGCCGGATCCGGTTTTCTGCCGGATCCGTCTTGTTCTTGACAGACAAAACCGGATCCGTCTCATCCGGTTCATCCGTTTTTCTATCCGTTTTTCGACGGATAACGCCGGATCCGGTTTTTAAAATTGACCCTTGTGGCCTTCCGAACGGGATTGGCTACTGGAAAACTATATATAGCATGTTCCTACAGCCCTTCTTTGACAGGTTGTAGAGAAGAAAGTGCAGGTTGGAGAGAAGAGCAAGTTACTGGCGAAGATGGATGTTGTCATTGGAAATATTACCACTAGAAGTTCTGTGACGGTTTCAGTAATGAGGGACAATTTTGCACTATACTTTATGTCACCTCAAGGCAGAGTACACTGGCAGGATGACAGAGTGTGAAAGATTTGTGCCCTAACCAAACTTGTGTACCTTCTGGACCAACAGTATATACCTTTGCCAACCAAAGTTGGCTATCTTGTCATGGTCTTACTAATTTTAGCTTTAGGCCACAGGTGTGTACCTGGTTGTGTTTTATGCAAAGTATTTCACCTTTTAACAAAAGTTGTGTACATTGTTAGGAAATCATCAACAATAAACACAACTTTTTAGGTGAAATACTTTGCTTCAAACACAACCAGGAACACAACTGTGGCAAAAAGCTAAAATTTACCCACAGTTATATACCTGGTTTTGAATACCTTTTTACCTTTGAAATACCCTATATTTAACCTTTTTTTTAAACATAGTTTGCCGCAGAAAGAAATGACAGACAACCATTGTGAAACGATAATTTAACTTTTATTTAAAATTTTTTTTTTTTTTGTAAAATGTTTTTAAAGTGCAAAAAACTTTTTTAATAAAGGTTTTAAACCCAATGGGCATTTTTATTAAAAAACACACATTACAAATCTGTGTAGTGTGGGGTGGAAATACTGCTGGAGGGGCTGCGGGACACTTCGACACTGGGTGTGTGGAGAGAGGACTGGGATCGTGGTGGGGAAGGAACAGTTAGAGGTGAAGGTGTGGAAAAAGCTACAGAATAGGTGGACATGTGGGAGGCAGAAGAGGTGGTGGGCGGTGGAGTGGAGGGTTGGGCAGGGACTGTAGGAGCAGATGATGTTGATGGAAAGTGGTACGGGGAAGGAGTTTGGTACGGGGAAGGAGTTTGGTACGGGGAAGGAGTTTGGTACGGGGAAGGAGTTTGGTACGGGGAAGGAGTTTGGTACGGGGAAGGAGTTTGGTACGGGGAAGGAGTTTGGTACGGGGAAGGAGTTTGGTACGGGGAAGGAGTTTGGTACGGGGAAGGAGTTTGGTACGGGGAAGGAGTTTGGTACGGGGAAGGAGTTTGGTACGGGGAAGGAGTTTGGTACGGGGCAGGTTGCTGGAAGTGGGGAGATGTCTGGTACTGGGGAGGTTGCTGGTACTGGTGAGGTTGCTGGTATGTAATAGGAGGGGGAGGATGGAAAGTGGCTGGAGGGGGTGCAGATGTAATAGGAGGGGGAGGATGGAAAGTGGCTGGAGGGGGTGCAGATGTAATAGGAGGGGGAGGATGGAAAGTGGCTGGAGGGGGTGCAGGTGGAGGAACTACAGTGGTGGGAGGTGGAGGTTGGGAGGTAACCTGCTGTAGAGCACCGTGGCACGAATGCATTACATGCATCTGCTGGGTAGGAGATAGTGTTGCCATGCGCTCCACAACAGACCTGAAAAAGGTGTGGTTTGGCGAAGATATTGCTTCTGAATGCATGGTTTGCAGAAGTGTCTTCACCTCCAGAATGCTGGAGTTGATCTGCTGAAAGCCTGCAGAGATTTGCTCTGACAAGACTTTTAGACAGTTCTGGAAAGATGCATTCAGATGCAAGAACTCTTGCGCATAACTCTTTTCCTGACCCCTCTGCCGCTGTCGCCCAGTACCCGCAGGTGTACTAGAGGTGGCAGGGGCAGAAGGGTGGGGTAGGAAAGCGTAGGAAAGCGATCTCCTCACCAGCAGCTTCATGTAATGTAGGCGGCCACGATGCTCCTGTGCTGGTGGATGGGACAGATGGGTCGAATGTGTGGGAAGGCTGGGAAGGTGCAGATGTACCGGGGCGGTCGAAGTGTCCCTCGGTGCCGGTCTCCTCAGGGATCGCCTCAGAAGGGTCCAATCGTGCAGGCTCCCGAGTGCTGCTCACCGTGCTGTGGAATAAAGAGAAAAAAAAACAATTAAAATACTGACATGGTATGGCCCTGGCTGAAAAAAAAAAAGTTACATCTAACATTTTTTTTTTCACATGTGGTGTGTAATATTTACCTTCTAGTGACCATTGTTTCCCGGAGGAACGACAGGGCTTGTGCGTACTTGCTCCTGCGTCCTCCAGATCCACTCGGGGCCCGCATCTCTTTATTGAACTCCTTCTTGAAACGATCCCTCACAGACCGCCACCGATTCACAATTCTGTTCCCTGAAACGAGAAAGGAGTGGTTAGTATACAACATCAGTGTTTCACAAACTCCAGTCCTCATGGTCCCCAGGGGTCATGTTTTCAGGATTTCCATAGTAAATAGAAATCCTGAACACATGATCCGTGGGGACCACGAGGACTGGAGTTCGGGAAACACTGGTTTACATCAAGCAACCGGTACTGTATATACTTACGCTCTTTAATCTGCGCCCGAACATCGAGGTCCTCCCAGCGGCCCACAAGGAGCGAACAGATTTCCTCCCAGAGTCGTCGGGTAACGATAAGGTCAGCGTGGCGGCGGTCAGCCATATTCCAGAGCGGCTCCCTTTCTCTGACGAGATCGATGAGGTGGTCCACATCGAGTCCTCCATCCTCACCGTCAGAGTCGGGAGCACGCTGTGAAGGCTGTTAAAGAAAAAGACAAAAATAACATAATTAGCCTCCACAAAAGAAATGAAATAAAAAGTGCAAAAAAACAAAGCAAAAATATTTATACTTACACGCTTGTGACCGCCGCGTTGCTGTCGCCGACGACCCTGGGAGGCACTGCGAGGACCTCTTGGCCGAGCACCAGATTGGGAAGACTAGAGAAGAAAACAAAAAATGTTATGTCTTTGGATGTAGGCATTTGTTTGCTGTGTGTGGTCTGCAGAACATTGTTTTCTATGTGTTGTGTGTAGTGTGATGTTGTGTTTCTGCGTTTGATGCAAAAAACTTACCAATTGTGAGCCCACTCCAAGTGTCTGTCCACCCCTTCCTTCTTCTTCTGGGAGCTCCTCTTCATCTTGTGAATCCTGTTTTGAAATAAAAGGCAATGAATAGACATATATTACAGAGATGATGGATTTTGGAAAAAAAAACTTACCGTCAAACGCTGACGATGCGAGGGAGGGCTCCCAGAAGATGTGCTGTCCTGCTGATGGCCAGACTCCATGGCTGTGGGTATTGCTGCTGCTGTTGCTGCTGCCAGTGATGCCATTTCTGCTGCTGCATCTCTTGGGCGGCTGTTGAATAAAGAGAAACAAAGGGCCAATGAATATCTTGATATTCCATGGCCCTAGTTTGGAGGAATGGGG
Source organism: Dendrobates tinctorius (assembly GCF_039654945.1). Lineage (NCBI taxonomy): Eukaryota > Metazoa > Chordata > Amphibia > Anura > Dendrobatidae > Dendrobates > Dendrobates tinctorius. The sequence continues at coordinate 4,337,666 of NW_027361776.1, read as the reverse complement.
GATTTGATAATTACAGTCTCTCATCTGCTGCTGGACTCCCCTCCTCAGCATGTTCCATTTGCTGCTCCATTTGGGGTGGTGGTGGTGTTGATGGTGCTGCAGTGGTCTCCTGCCTTCCCCTGCTGCGCTTGGTTGCTTTCTTGGGTGGCATGTTGGGTGTGGCTGTGGGTCCCACTGTCTTGCTTTTATATATGTCTTGTGGGCAGAGCTACTGAGCATGCTCAGACCAAAAAAACCGGATCAGGCGCATTGCGGCGCTCATAGGCTTTCATTGTGTGAAAAAGCCGGACGCGCCGGATCCGGCGTGTCCGGCTTTTTCGCCGGAGACAAAAAACGTTACAGTAGCCGTTTTTTCCAGACACCGGATCGCGACACATTGCCGGATCCGGCGAAAACCGGATGAAACGCATGGCCATCCGGCGCGATCCGGCGCAAATGCAAGTCAATGGGGGGGAAACCGGATCCGGCATTGCATTTCGCCGGATCCGGTTTCTGTCAAAAGCGCCGGATCGCGCCTGACGGCGAAAACCTGATGTGTGAAAGAGGCCTTAGTCATTACAAATTTTAGTTAGGGAAGTTTCAGCGAAATAGTGGGGCCGGAAAGCCAGATTGCAGGTTGAAAAGAGAGTTAGATGAGCATTGGGAGGAAAGTTCAGAGTAAACATGGAACTTTGTTTGAGAATCCAGCTCACCCACGTCTGACCTCACCGCACCTCAGACTCGGATCCGGCCCTGCCCTGCCCGCACAGCAATAATAAAAGAAGAAGTGATCCAGCTGAGTGCTCTGGTGATTTATTGAGTGCAGACAACAGAACGTTGTTAACGCGTTTCTGGCTAGACGCCCTTAATCATAACATGGAACTCAAGGAGATTGGAAGCAATTGGGAGCAGCAATATGGGGCGATTGTTGCGAGTTCATTTTCCCCTTCACCGTCGATGTCTGATGAACTCCCTCTCTTCTGGTGAAGTAAGGTAGTGAGGCTGATTACCAAACACCTGATCTGGTAGATGATGACTGGGTAACAGGAACTGCTGACTGGATATAATGCAGCCGACGCCCTTCTGAGTCGCTGGTGATTTCTCTGCTGGATTCTTGGAGACCAGTCTGTTTCCTGCTTCCCAAAGATAAGTTTTTGCTCTGCTATTGAACTTATTAGTTTTGTTTACCTTGTTTTTTGGAGTTCAGCCATCCCCGGTCGGGGGTGTGTCGAGTTCCATTTTTGTCTCTTTGCTCTGTCTTCAGAATTTACCTGAGTGCTGATATAGTCATTTTGAAGTCCTAGCGACTTCAGGGCCTGTTTTTCCTATCAGACGGTTGGGACATTTTTTGGTAGGGTTTTTTGCGGATTGCAGACAGCGGCTTTTCTGTCCTGTCCTTTTTGGTTAGCTTGGGCCCCATCGTTGGCTCAACCCATCTTTCTATCTGTGTTAGGCTAAGTGCACACGTACCGGAACTCTTGCGGAAATTACCGCGAGAATTCCGGAATTCCATTCCGCTGGAAAATCGCATTTTAAATTCCCGCAATTTTCCTGTGGAAAAACTAGCATTTTGCAAGCGTAATTAGCTTGCAGAATGCTAGCGTTTTCCAAGCGATCTGTAGCATCGCTTGGAGAACTGACTGACAGGTTGGTCAAACTCGTCAAACATAGTGTTTGACAAGTGTGACCAACTTTTTACTACTGAGGCTGCCTATGCGGCATCAGTAGTAAAAGATAGAATGTAAAAAAAAAATGAAAAATGGTGTTATTCTTACCTTCCGACGTCTCGCGCAGGCGTTCCCAGTAATCCTTTGCGAAAATGCCCGCGATGACGTCCGTTCTCGCGGGATCGCGATGTCTAGCGGTAATTCGCGATGACGTCGCGCGAATGACCGCGAGACTTTGCGATCCCGCGAGGAACGGACGCCATCGTAGGCAATTTCGCAAAGGCTTACTGGGACAGGAAGCGTGGAGAGAGGCGGGAATGCTGCGCGGGACGCCGGAAGGTAAGAATAACAATATTTTTTATTTTAAATTCTATTTTTTACAGGGATATGGTACCCACAGCCCGGAGGACAGTCTCCTCTCCTCCGGACCGTGGGTACCATCCGCAATTGTTCTGCATGGTGTGCACAGCCACATGCGGGAAGTAAGCGGAACAATGCATTCCTATGGGTGCGGGATCGCCGCGATTCCGCAAATTAATGAGCATGCTGCGTTTTTTACCGCGAAGCGATTCCGCCGCGGTAAAAACCGCATTAGCAAAATCGCGGAAACGCGAAAAAAACGTCACGTGTGAACTCAGCCTTAGTGTTTTCATCTTGCTTCGCCGTCATTATATGTTGGGGGCTGCCTATTGCTTTGGGGTCTGCTATGGGGCAGTTTAGATTTCCCCTTTCTTTCTTTAGGCCTATTTAGTTCTCCAACTGTGATCGAGGGGTCTAGGGCATCGTAGGAACCCCCCACGGCTACTGTTAGTTGTTGTGGATAGGATCAGGGGTCTGCAATCCGATGGCTACCAACCTCTCCGGTTTTCTGGACTTAGCTTGTATTTTTGTTTTTTCCTCCTTCGGTGACTCATTCATAACAGAATCACCAGCCATACCGCAGATCCTAGGGTACTCAATAGCAGGAAAGAATTGTAAAAATAAATAAATAAAAAAAAAATAAAAAAAGAGTGTTTGTCAGAATATATTTTTTTTTGTGTATATTTTTTCCTCTATGTCTCTGAGGCCGCAGGGGGAATTTTTTTTTCTTTCTCAATGGAGATGAAGCAATTGTCTGATCGTGTGGAGCAGACCACTGCTGAAGTGCGGGGAATTTCCGCCTATCTTGCTCATTCACATGCTGCTGAACCAAAGATCCCTACTCCTGATGTGTTTTTTGGGGATCGGTCTAAATTTTTGAATTTTAAGAATAATTGCAAATTACTTTTTGCCTTGAAGCCTAACTCGTCGGGGTGCTCCGCGCAGCAGGTTAAAATTGTCATCTCTTTGCTTTGTGGCGATCCCCAGGATTGGGCGTTTTCTTTGAAACCTGATGATCCTATTATTACTAATGTGACCACATTTTTTCAAGCCTTGGGGTTGTTGTATGATGAACCTAATGCTATTGATCAGGCTGAAAAGGCCCTGTTGGCATTGAGCCAGGGTAAGGATTCTGAAGAGTTGTACTGTCAGAAATTCTGAAAGTGGGCGGTCCTTACTACCTGGAATGATGGTGCCTTGGCAGCTCTCTTTCGGAAGGGTTTGTCAAAAACCGTAAAAGATACTATGGTGTGATTTCCTGTTCCCTCTGGTCTTGACGATTCTATGTCATTAGCCATTCAGGTTGATCGACGTTTGCGTGAACACAAAACCGCACGAGAGGTGTTGCCACCTGTTGAACAAATGTCTGAACCTATGTAATGTGATAGAGTTTTGTCTGGGGCGCAGCGTCAGGAGTTCAGAAGGCGTAATAAGCTGTGTTTCTTCTGTGGTGATGCCTCGCATATCATTTCTGTCTGCCCTAAACGAGAGAAACGTTTTGCACACACATTTGCTGTGGATGGTGTTCAACCCAAGTTTCTTCTGGCAATTACTCTGATCTGCTCCCTGTCCACATTTTCCGCTAAGGCTTTTGTGGATTCGGGAGCAGCTCTGAACCTGATAGACTTGGATTTTGCTAAGCGTTGTGGATTTCCTATGACACCTCTGCGGACGCCTATCCCTTTGAGGGGTATTGATGCTACTCCTTTGTCGAAGAATAAACCTCAGTTTTGGACCCAGGTGGTAATGCGGGTCGCCCCAGACCATCAAGAGAATTGCAGATTTTTGGTGTTGCATAATTTGCATGATACCATTGTTCTGGGGTTTCCCTGGTTGCAAATCCATAATCCAGTTTTGGATTGGAAATCTGTGTCTGTGGTGAGTTGAGGTTGTCGGCGTGCCCTTAGTGATGCTCCTGTTTTCTCCACCTCTCCCCAGTCGCATGATGTTCCTGGCTATTTGGCTGATTTTTATGATGTATTTAGTGAGAATGAGTCTGCGTCTTTGCCTCCTCATAGGAGTTGACTGTGCAATTGAGCTGAGCCCTGGGTGTAAATTTCCCAAGGGTCGAGACTTTTCAATTTATCTGTACCCGAGCACGAGGCTATACGATCCTATCCTATATTAAGGAGTCGTTGGAGAAGGGTCATATTAGACCATCCTCTTCACCCTTAGGTGCTGGGTTTTTTTTCGTGGCTAAGAAAGATGGGTCATTAAGGCCTTGTATTGACTTATCGTTCCCTCAACAAAATCACTGTTAAATATCAGTATCCGTTACCCCTGATTTCTGATCTATTCTCCAGAGTTAAAGGTGTTTGCTGGTTTACAAAGCTTGACCTCAGGGGGCGTATAATCTTATTCGCTTTAAGCATGAGGATGAATGGAAGACGGCGTTTAATACTCCGGAGGGACATTTTGAGTACCTGGTGATGCCTTTTGGGCTCACTAATGCCCCTTCTGTCTTCCAGTGCTTCATGAATGATATTTTCCGAAACTTGGTGGATAAATTTTTGATCATCTATCTGGATGATATTTTGATCTTTTCCAAGGATTGGGACTCTCATGTGGAACATTTTCGGACTGTGTTCTGGATTTTGAAGGAGAATTCCCTGTATGTCAAGGAATCGAAATGCCTTTTTGGTGTACAGAGGATTTCATTTTTGGGATTTATCTTGTCTCCGTCAACTATTGAAATGGACCCGGTCAAGGTACAGGCCATTTATGATTGGGTTCAGCCCACTTCTTTGAAGGCCCTCCAGAAGTTTTTGGGTTTTGCTAATTTTTATCGTAAATTTATAGCTAATTTTTCTGGTATTGCCAAACCATTGACTGATTTGACTAAGAAGGGTGCTGATGTGCTGAATTGGTCTCCGGAGGCTGTTTCTTCCTTTCAGGAGCTGAAGCGAAGGTTCACTTCTGCCCCGGTTTTGCGGCAACCTGATGTCTCACTCCCGTTTCAGGTGGACGCTTCTGGGATTGGTGCAGGAGCTGTTTTGTCCCAAAAGTATCCTGTATCATCTAAAATGAATCCCTGTGCTTTCTTTTCCTGAAAGTTCTCCCCATCCGAACGTAACTATGATGTGGGGAATCGGGAACTGTTAGCCATGAAATGAGCATTTGAGGAGTGGAGACATTGGTTGGAGGGAGCTAAACATCAAGTCGTGGTCCTTACTGACCACAAGAATTTGATTTACCTTGAGTCGGCCAAACGCTTGAATCCTAAACAGGCTAGGTGGGCCTTGTTTTTCACACGTTTTGATTTTGTGGTCTCTTTTCTTCCGGGCACTAAGAATGTCAAGGCAGACGCCCTCTCTAGGAGTTTCTTTGCTGATTCTCCTGTTGTGACCAAGCCTGCTACCATCTTAGGTGAGGGGGTAGTTCTTTCTGCCATCTCGCCCAATTTGAGACGTGCTCTGGAAGAGTTTCAGGAGGACAAACCTGAGCGTTGTCCCATTGGAAAATTGTATGTTCCTGACCAGTGGAGGAAGAGAGTGATGTCTGAAGTTCATTGCTATGCATTGGCTGGTCATCCAGGTATTTTTGGTACTAGAGATTTGGTGAGTCGGTCTTTTTGGTGGCCCGCCTTGTCTTGTGATGTCAGGAATTTTGTGCAGTCCTGTGGGACTTGCTCTCGGTGTAAACCTTGTTATCGCTCTAGTGGGTTGTTTATGCCTTTGCCGGTGCCCAGGAGGCCATGGACCCATATTTCAATGGATTTTATCTTTGACATGCCTGTCTCTCAGAGAATGACTGTTATTTGGGTGATTTGTGATAGATTCTCTAAGATGGTCCATCTTGTACCACTCCCTAAGTTGCCATCTTCCTCAGAGTTGGTGCCCTTGTTTTTGCAACAGGTGGTTCGCTTGCACGGGATTCCTGAGAACATTGTATCTGACAGAGAAGTTCAGTTTGTGTCTAGATTTTGGAGGACTTTCTGTTCCAAGCTGGAAATTCAGTTGTCCTTCTCCTCTGCGTTTCACCCTCAGACCAATGGGCAGACGGAGAGAACAAACCAGACTTTGGAGTCGTATTTGAGATGTTTTATTTCTGCTGATCAGGATGATTGGGTTTCATTTTTGCCCTTGGCCGAATTTGCTTTAAATAATAGAGCTAGTTCTGCCACTTTGATGTCACCTTTCTTTTGTAACTTTGGGTTTCATCCTCGATTCTCTTCAGGGCAGGTGGAGCCTTCTGCCTGCCCAGGTGTTGACACTCTGGTGGAGAGAATGCACCAGATCTGGGACCAAGTGGTGGATAAGTTGTCTCTCTCCCAGGAAAAGGCCCAGCGGTTTTCCAACCGGCATAGGACCATTGGTCCCCAGTTTAAGGTGGGTGATATGGTTTGGTTGTCATCAAAGAATATTGCTATGAAGGTGGCTTCTCCAAAGTTTAAACCTAGATTTATTGGACCTTACAAGATTTTGGAGATTCTTAATCCAGTTTCTTTTCGATTGACTCTTCCTGTTACATTTAAGATCCATAACGTGTTTCATAAGTCTCTGTTAAAGAGGTTTGTTGAGCCAGTAGTTCCTGCGGTGGCACCTCCTGACCCGGTATTGGTTGAAGGTAATGTGGAATATGAGGTTGAGAAGATACTGGATTCTCACCTGGCTAGACGGAGACTCCAGTATTTGGTTAAATGGAAGGGTTATGGCCAAGAGGATAATTCTTGGGTCCCTGCATCCGATATTCATGCCGAAAGATTGGTTCGTGCCTTTCATCGGGCCCATCCTGATCGCCCTGGTGGCGTGGATGAGGGTTCGGTGACCCCTCCTCAAGGGGGAGGTACTGTTGTGAGTTCATTTTCCCCTTCACCGTCGATGTCTGATGAACTCCCTCTTCTGGTGAAGGAAGGTAGTGAAGCTGATTACCAAACACCTGATCTGGTAGATGATGACTGGGTAACAGGAACTGCTGACTGGATATAAGGCAGCCGACGCCCTTCTGAGTCGCTGGTGATTTCTCTGCTGGATTCTTGGAGACCAGTCTGTTTCCTGCTTCCCAAAGATAAGTTTTTGCTCTGCTATTGAACTTATTATTTTTGTTTACCTTGTTTTTTTGGAGTTCAGCCATCCCCGGTCGGGGGTGTGCCGAGTTCCATTTTTGTATCTGATCAGTTTGTCTCTTTGCTCTGTCTTCAGAATTTACCTGAGTGCTGATATAGTCATTTTGAAGTCCTAGCGACTTCAGGGCCTGTTTTTCCTATCAGACGGTTGGGACATTTTTTTGTAGGGTTTTTGCGGATTGCAGACAGCGGCTTTTCTGTCCTGTCCTTTTTGGTTAGCTTGGGCCCCATCATTTGCTCAACCTATCTTTCTATCTGTGTTAGTGTTTTCATCTTGCTTCACCATCATTATATGTTGGGGGCTGCCTATTGCTTTGGGGTCTGCTCTGGGGCAGTTTAGATTTCCCCTTTCTTTCTTTAGGCCTATTTAGTTCTCCGGCTGTGATCGAGGGGTCTAGGGCATCGTAGGAACCCCCCACGGCTACTGTTAATTGTTGTGGATAGGATCAGGGGTCTGCAATCCGATAGCTACCAACCTCTCCGGTTTTCTGGACTGAGCGTGTATTTTTGTTTTTTCCTCCTTCGGTGACTCATTCATAACAGGCGATAGTTTGACAAAGTGGTTGGGTTGAGGGATGGCTTTTTGAGAACAGGCGTGATTGTAGCATGTTTGAAAGCAGAAGGAAAGGCACCAGAAGTTAGTGATAGGTTGAAGAGATAGGTTAGGGATGAGATAAGTGTGGTGGTGAGGTTGGGGAGGAGATGGGATGAAGTCAAGTGCACAAGTGGTGAGGTGTAGTTTCGAGAGGAGATGAGTAAGATCCTTCAGTGATTTTTGGAGAGGGAGGCTATGGGGTTATGGGGTAAGGGCATTGGTCTGGGAAACAAAGGGGTTGTGGTGGTCGAACGATAAAGACTTGCCTTGTTTGGTAAAACTTATTTTTGAAGTGTGTGGCAAAGTCCTCAGCAGAGATGAGGGAGGTTTTGGAGGGTGCAGGAAGGGGTTAAAAGTTTTGAATAACTGGGGTTGTAGGATAAGGAAGATATGAGGGTTGTGACATAAGCCTGTTTAGAAAAGGCGAGTGCTAATTTGAATGCGAGTGTTGCTTGTTTGAATGTAGTGAATTCATCTTGTAAATGTGTTTTCTTCCAATGCCGCTCCGCAGCCTTAGACACTTGCTGAAGATTTTTAGTGAGGCCATTGGGGCCAGGCTTTTCTATTGATTTGTCACACTCTGCCATGTCGGAGAGTGGCAACCCCGTCAATAGCTGATGCAAGAGTGGCTAGTGGCATTTCAGAAAGCAGTGGCAGTATCTGTGTCATGCAGTGAAGATATGGACGTCAGTGGTAAAATAGAGTCAGAGTGTGTGTGTGTGTCTAGATGAGTGAGTTTTCTGCAGGTGTGTGCTAGTTGATGGACATGGGTGGGAGGTGAGGAGCACAGTGATGAGAACGTGAGTACATGGTGGTGGTCAGAAAGGGGGTGAGGGGAGGTTGTGATGTTAGATAGGGATCAAAGTCGGGTAAAGAGAAGGTGTAATGTATAGGTCTGTGTGGGAGGCTGAGGAGGACAACTGAATAAGTCCGAAAGATGAAGTAAGCGACAGGAGTTTGAAGGCTGCTGACTGGCAGGTGTCAGTGGGGATGTTAAAAATCACCTATGATGATGGTGGGCTTGTCAGTAAAGAGAAAGGAAGAAGCCAAATTGAGAATTGGTCAATAAATGCAGTGGCTGGGCCTGGGGGTCGGTATATGACGGCCACTTGGAGGGAGAGCTGATATGGACAGAGTGGAGTTCAAAGGAAGGGAGGATGAGGGAGGGTAGAAGTGAGGTAGGGTTAAAGGTCCAGTTGGTAAAAAGGATAAGACCAACTCCTGAACCATGCCTTTTGTCAGGGTGAGAAGTGTGGGTAAAGTGGAGGCTGCCGTAACACAGCACAGCAAGTGAGGCAGTGTCGAAGGATGTTAGACATGCTTCTGTGAGGTCCAGGAAGGAAAAATTGCGAGAGGTTAAGAGTTCGTAAGAAAGAGACGGGACAAAAATTGAGTGCATGGCAGAGTTCCAAGATGAAAATCACTACTGAGCAATAAGAACATCTCAGTTTTGCTAGAAAACATTTTGATGATTCTTTTGGGAGAATACTCTGTGGACTGACAAGACAAAAGTTGAACTTTTTGGAATGTGTATGTCCCATTACATCTGGCGAAGACTTAACACTCACTGCTCTGCATGCCGGGACTGTATGCGTGGAGCACAGCGAGTATTCACTGCTCTTTAATCGCAAGCACAGTGTCAGCCAGGGCCTTCCTGCAGCTGCCGGCAATCGCGCGTGCCGCTACTAAAGGGAATGAATATTCACCGCATTCCACACCCCACACCCATGGAGGTGGAAAACGGTGAATATTCATTTCTCTTAAGTAGCGGCACATGTGACAGCTAGCAGCTGCAGAAAGGCTCCGCGTGACACTGTCCTCAGAGTCCCTGCCATGCGCTGCTTAGAAGCATAAAACAGCTGCTGGCATTGGAACAAGACGCTCCAACGGAGCGCAAGTATAATGGTTTGTTTTTTTTAAATGTTTTCTAATGGGACCATGCATACTAGAATGAGGGTGGGGACCAATCATACCAGGATAAGGATGGGGCCACGCATACTAGGACGAGATGGGGGTCCTGCATACCAGGATAGGGATGAGGGCAACCATTCCTAACAGGATAGTGATGAGGGAGCCATGCCTACCAGGTTAGCGATAAGGGGGACATGCATAACAGGCTATGGATTAGGAGGCCTTGCATACCGGGATGGGGATGAGGAGGCCTTGCATACCAGGATAGGGATAGGCGGGCCATGCACACCAGATTAGGGATAAGGGGGCCATGCATACCCAAGTAAGGATGATGGGGCCCATGCATACCAGGGTAGGGATGACGGGGCCATGTGTATCTTTACTTCAATATTTTTTTCCTAATTTCCTCCTCTAAAACATAGGTGCATCTTATGGTCTGGTCCAGTGCATTTTATAGTCTAAAAAATACGGTACATAGGGTGCAGGGCTACAACTTGGTTTCTGGTGTCCTTCGACAGCTCTTTGGTCTTCATCATAGTGGAGTTAGGAGTGTGACTGTTTGATGTTGTGGACAGGTGTCGTTTATACTGATAACAAGTGTCATTACTAGAGATAATGAGTGGATGACAGAGGAGCCTCTTAAAGAAGTTACAGGTCTGTGAGAGCCACAAATCTTGGAACGTTTTTAGATTACCAAATACTTATTTTCCATCACAATTTGAAAAATATATCTTGCCAAATCAGGCAAGGTGATTTTCTGGATTTGTTTTCTCATTTTGACTCTCATAGTTGTGGTCTACCTATGATGTCAATACAGGTGCCTCTCATCTTTTTTGCTCTGGCAAAAATTAAGAGACCACCACATCAATACCTGAACCCTATTGAAAACCTCTCAAATGTAATCAAGAGGATAATGGATAGTCACAAGCCATCAAACAAAGAAGAACTGCTTAATTTTTACGCTAGAAGTAGTGTGAAAGACTGGTGGAAAACATGCCAAGAAGCATGAAAGCTGTGATTAAAAATCAAGGTTATTCCACAAAATATTGATTTCTGAACGCTTCCTGAGTTAAAATATTAGTATTGTTGTTTCTAAATGATTATGAACTTGTTTTCTTTACATTGAGTTCTGAAAGCACTTTTTTTTTTAATTTTGACCATTTCTCCTTTTCAGAAAGAAAAAATGTATTCGCTTGGAAATTCAGAGACATGTTGTCAGAAGATTGTAGCCTAAAAGAACAATGTACATTTTACTCAAAAATATACCTATAAAGAGAAAAATCAGACAAACTGAACATTTGAAATTGGTCTCTTAATTTTTGCCAGAGCTGTGTGTGTGTATATGTTTATGTATATGTATATGTATATGTGTATGTATATATATATATATATATATATATATATATATATACACACATACACACACATATATTATAGCCACATTCACTATAATATCCCACATCTACCTGTCAGCCAGAGCCATCGGACTACTACCCCTAATATCTCACATCGTCCCATCAGCCAGAGGCACCGGACTACTACCCCTAATATCCCACATCATCCCGTCAGTCACCGGACTACTACCCCTAATATCCCACATCATCCCATCAGCGAGAGCTACTGGACTACTACCACTAATATCCCACATTGTCCCGTCAGCCAGAGGCACCAGACTACTACCACTAATATCCCACATCATCCCGTCAGCCAGAGCTACCGGACTACTACCACTAATATCCAACATCATCCCATCAGCCAGAGCCACTGGACTACTACCCCTAATATCCCACATCATCCCGTCAGTCAGGGCCACCAGACAACTACCACTAATATCCCACATCATCCTGTCACAGATGCCGGACTACTACCCCCTAATATCCCACATCATCCCATCAGCCAGAGCCACCGGACTACTCCCCTTAATATCCCACATCATCCCGTCAGCCAGAGCTACCGGACTACTACCACTAATATCCCACATCAACCCGTCAGCCAGACCCAACAGACTACTACCACTAATATACCACATCATCCCATCAGCCAGAGCCACCGGACTACTCCCCCTAATATCCCACATCATCGCGTCAGCCAGAGCTACCGGACTACTACCACTAATGTCCCACATCATTCCGTCAGCCAGAGCCACCGGACTACTACCCCATATATCCCACATCATCTCTTCAGCCAGAGCCACTGGACTACTACCCCTAATATCCCAAATCATCTCGTCAACCTGGAGTCAGAACCAGAGCTCTGAGTGGAACGGTCCTAACTTCCAAACCAGGGATCCCTTTAAGAGAGGCCTGGGGTCAGAACCAGAGCACTGAGTGGATTTGTCCTAACTTCCATACCAATGATCCTTTTAATAGAAGCCTGGGGTGAGAATCAGAGCGCTGAGGGACTTACCCTAACTTCCATACTGGAGATCCCTTTAAGAGAGGCCTGGGTCAGTACTAAAGCGAAGAGGGGATTTGCCCTCACTTCCATACCGGGGATCCCTTTATGAGAGACTGGGATCAGAACCAGAGCGCTCAGTGGATTTGCCGTGACTTGCATACCAATGATCCCTTTAATAGAACCCTGGGGTCAGAATAAGAGCGTTGAGGGATTTGTCTAACTTCTATACAGGAGATCCCTTTAAGAGAGCCTGGGGTCAGAACCAAAGTGCTGGATGGATTTTCCATTCCGGAGATCCCTTTAAGAAAGGCCTGGGGTCAGTATCAAAGCGCAGAGTGGATTTCCCCTAACTTCCATACAATGATCCCTTTAAGAGACCCTAGGGTCCGAACCACAGAGCTGAGTGGAACGGTCCTACCTTCCATACCAGGGATCCCTTTAAGAGAGGCCTGAGGTCAAAACCAAATTTTCTCTGACTTCCATACCAATGATCCCTTTAAGAGGGAAGATGTGCCTAAGGGATGGAGGATGTGTGATGGGGATATGGGAAGGGAAGGGTTAATTCATTTCTGTCATGTACTCACTGCTCCTTTCTGAGGGCAGACAATGGCTGGGAGCTTATGTTCCCGGGGATGCTAGATTTCTCCCACCATGTCAGTGTCTGCTGAGGTGTTGTCAAGTGGGAAAACTTGCTCATAGCAACCAATCACAGCTCAGCTACTTTTAACGAGCCCTGGTGAAATGAAAGATGCTTCGTGATTGGTTGCAAGGAAAACTGTTGCTCATAGCAACCAATCACAGCTCAGCTTCTTTTGAACAGCTCTGGTAAAATGGCAGATGCTTCGTGATTGGTTGGTGATACACACACACAGACATACTGTACACACACACACATTCACTTTTATATATATATATAGATATATGTGTGTGTATATATATATATATATATATATATATATATATATATATACACACTCACTGGCCACTTTATTAGGTACACCTGTCCAACTGTGTGTTAAGACTTAATTTCTAATCAGCCAATCACATGGCGGCAACTCAGTGCATTTAGGCATGTAGACATGGTCAAGACAATCTCCTGCAGTTCAAACCGAGCATCAGTATGGGGAAGAAAGGTGATTTGAGTGCCTTTGAACGTGGCATGATTGTTGGTGCCAGAAGGGCTGGTCTGAGAATTTCAGAAACTGCTGATCTACTGGGATTTTCACGCACAACCATCTCTAGGGTTTACAGAGAATGGTCCGAAAAAGAAAAAAAATCCAGTGAGCGGCAGTTCTGTGGCCGGAAATGCCATGTTGATGCCAGAGGTCAGAGGAGAATGGGCAGACTGGTTCGAGCTGATAGAAAGGCAACAGTGACTCAAATTGCCACCCGTTACAACCAAGGTAGGCAGAAGAGCATCTCTGAACGCACAGTGCGTCGAACTTTGAGGCAGATGGGCTACAGCAGCAGAAGACCACACTGGGTACCACTCCTCTCAGCTAAGAACAGGAAACTGAGGCTACAATTTGCACAAGCTCATCGAAATTGGACAGTAGAAGATTGGAAAAACGTTGCCTGGTCTGATGAGTCTCGATTTCTGCTGCGACATTCGGATGGTAGGGTCAGAATTTGGCGTAAACAACATGAAAGCATGGATCCATCCTGCCTTGTATCAACGGTTCAGGCTGGTGGTGGTGGTGTCATGGTGTGGGGAATTTTTTCTGGGCACTCTTTGGGCCCCTTGGTACCAATTGAGCATCGTTGCAACGCCACAGCCTACCTGAGTATTGTTGCTGACCATGTCCATCCCTTTATGACCACAATGTACCCAACATCTGATGGCTACTTTCAGCAGGATAATGCGCCATGTCATAAAGCTCGAATCATCTCAGATTGGTTTCTTGAACATGACAATGAGTTCACTGTACTCAAATGGCCTCCTCAGTCACCAGATCTCAATCCAATAGAGCATCTTTGGGATGTGGTGGAACGGGAGATTCGCATCAGGGATGTGCAGCCGACAAATCTGCGCCAACTGTGTGATGCCATCATGTCAATATGGTCCAAAATCTCTGAGGAATGCTTCCAGCACCTTGTTGAATCTCTGCCACGAAGAATTGAGGCAGTTCCGAAGGCAAAAGGGGGTCCAACCCCTTACTAGCATGGTGTACCTAATAAAGTGGCCAGTGAGTGTATATATATATATATATATATATATATATATATATATATATATATATATATATATATATATATATATATATATATATATATATATACACACACACACATACATACACACAGTGCCTTGAGAAAGTATTTGGCACCTTGGAACTTTTCAACCTTTTCCCACATATCATGCTTCAAACATAAAGATACCAAATGTAAATTTTTGGTGAAGAATCAACAAGTGGGACAGAATTGTGAAGTTGAACAAAATTTATTGGTTATTTTAAATTTTTATGGAAATTCAAAAACTGAAAAGTGGGGCATGCACTTTAAATTAATTTGTTGCGCCACCTTTTGCTGTCATTACAGCTGCAAGTCGCTTGGGGCATGTCTATCAGTTTTGTACATTGAGAGACTGAGATTCTTGCCCATTCTTCCTTGGCAAACAGCTTGAGCTCAGTGAGGTTTGATGGAAATCGTTTGTGAACAGCAGTTTTCAGCTCTTTCCACAGATTCTCGATTGGTTTCAGGTCTGGACTTTGACTTGGCCATTCTAACATCTGGATACGTTTATTTGTGAACCATTCCATTGTAGATTTTGCTTTGTTTGGGATCATTGTCTTGTTGGAAGACAAATCTCTGTCCCAGTCTTAGATCTTTTGCAGATTCCAACAGATTTTCTTCAAGAACGGTCCTGTATTTGGCTCCATCCATCTTCCCATCAATTTTAACCATCTTCCCTGTCCCTGCAGAAGAAAAGCAGCCCCAATCCATGATGCTGCCACCACCATGTTTGACAGTGGGGATGGTGTGTTTAGGGTGATGAGCTGTGTTGCCTTTACACTAAACATATCGTTTGGCATTGTTGCCAAAAAGTTCGATTTTGGCTTCATCTGACCAGAACACCTTCCTCCACATGTTTGGTGTATCTCCCAGGTGGCTTGTTGCAAACTTCAAATGGCACTTTTTATGGATATCTTTGAGAAATGGCTTTCTTCTTGCCACTCTTCCATAAAGGCCAGAGGTGTACAGTGCACAAATGATTGTTGTCCTATGGACAGACTGTCCCACCTCAGCTGTAGATCTCTGCAGTTCATCCAGAGTGATCATGGGCCTCTTGCCTGCATCTCTGATCAATCTTCTCCTTGTCTGAGATGAAAGTTTAGAGGGACGGCCAGGTCTTGGTAGATTTGCAGTGGTATGATACTCATTCCATTTCAATATGATCGCTTGCACAGTGCTTCTTGGGATGTTTAAGTTTTGGAAATCATTTTGTATCCAAATACGGCTTTAAACTTCTCCACAATAGTATCACGGACCTGCCTGTTGTGTTCCTTGGTCTTCATGATGCTCTCTGTGCTTCAAACAGAACCCTGAGACTATCACAGAGCAGGTGCATTTATATGGAGACTTGAATACACACAGGTGGATTATATTTATCATCATTAGTCATTTAGGACAACATTGGATCATTCACAGATCCACAATTAACTTCTGGAGTGAGTTTGCTGCACTGAAAGTAAAAGGGGCCGAATAATATTGCACGCCCCACTTTTCAGTTTTTGAATTTCCACAAATATTTAAAAATAACCGATAAATTTCGTTCAACTTCACAATTGTGTTCCACTTGTTGTTGATTCTTCACCAAAAATGTACCCACACACACATACATATATATATATATATATATATATATATATATATATATATATATATATATTTTCACACACCTATACATACAGTATGTATATATACAGTACATACACAGTACAGACCAAAGGATTGGACACATCTTCTCATTCAAAGAGTTTTCTTTATTTTCATGACTATGAAAATTGTAGATTCTCTCTGAAGGCATCAAAACTATGAATTACCGTATTTTTCGGACCATAAGACGCACTTTTTTCCCCCAAAATTTTGGGGGAAAGTGGGGGGGTGCGTCTTATGGTCGCAATGCACGGTACCTGGTGCGCTGGTGGCAGCGGGCGAGGCTCTGCGGTGCGGTGGTGGCAGCGGGCTGTGCTCCGGTGCAGGGGCGGCGGCTCTGCCGGCGTTTCTTCGCAGCCCGGAGGCCCCCCGCACACCCCTTGCTGGGCGCCGCCATGTTGTGGTGGCCTCCGGGAGCATGGACGCCGGCAAGATGGCCGCCGGTCCGGGGACGGCGCATGCGCAGCTTCAGATCTCGTCCCGAGATCAAGCGCCGTTTGATTTTTTCACTGCAAAATTGGCTGGAATTCAGATCAGACGCCATGTCACGTTTGGAGAGCCCCTGATGTGCCTAAACAGTGGAACCCCCCCACAAGTGACACCATTTTGGAAACTAGACCCCCCAAGGAACTTATCTAGATATGTGGTGAGCACACTGAACCCCCAAGGGCTTCACAGAAGTTTATAACATACAGCCGTACAATTAAAAAATCATATTTTTTCCACAAAAATGATCTTTTCACCCTCAATTCTTATTTTTCCAAGGGTAACAGGACCCCAAAAGTTATTGTGTAATTTGTCCTGAGTACGCTGATACCCCATATGTGGGGGCAAACCACTGTTTGGGCGCATGGCAGAGCTCGGAAGGGAAGCAGCGACATTTGACGTTTTTGGCTGGAATTGAGATCGGACACCATGTCGTTTGGAAAGCCCCTGATGTGCCTAAACAGTGGAAACCCCCCACAACTGACACCATTTTGGAAACTAGACCCCCCCAAGGAACTTATCTAGATGTGTGGTGAGCACTTTGAACCCCCAAGGGCTTCACAGAAGTTTATAACGCCCGGGCATGAAAATAAAATCGCATTTTTTCCACAAACATGATCTTTTAGTCCCCAATTTTTTTATTTTCCCAAGGGTAACAGGAGAAATTGGACCCCAAAAGTTGTTATCCAATTTGGCCTGAGTACGCTGATATCCCATATGTGAGAGAAAACTACTGTATCGGCACACGTTGGGGCTCGGAAGGGATGTAGTGACGTTTTGGAATGCAGACTTTGATGGAATGGTCTGCGGGTGTCATGTCGCGTTTGGAGAGCCTCTGTTGTGCCTAAACTGTTGAAACCCCCAACAAATGACCCCATTTTGGAAACTAGACCCCCCCAAGGAACTTATCTAGATGTGTAGTGAGCACTTTGAACTCCCAAGTGCTGCACAGAAGTTAATAACGTAGAGACATAAAAATAAAAAAACATTTTATTTTCCACAAAAATGATATTTTTGCCCTCAATTTATTATTTTCCCAAGGGTAACAGGAGAAACTGGACCCCTAAATTTGTTGTGCAATTTGTCCTGAGTAGGCTGATACCACATATATGGGGGTAAACCACTGTTTGTGTGCATGGCAGAGCTTGGAAGGGAAGGA
Organism: Dendrobates tinctorius; assembly: GCF_039654945.1. Lineage (NCBI taxonomy): Eukaryota > Metazoa > Chordata > Amphibia > Anura > Dendrobatidae > Dendrobates > Dendrobates tinctorius. The sequence goes on along the minus strand of NW_027361776.1, from coordinate 4,320,171 downwards.
GCACCGTTTGACTTTTTCAACGCAGAATTGGCTGGATTTGAGATCAGACGCCATGTTGCGTTTGGAGAGCACCTGATGTGCCTAAACAGTGGAAACCCCCCCCCCCAATTCTAACTCCAACCCTAACCCCAACACACCCCTAAACCTAATCTCAGCCCTAACCCTAATGGGAAAATGGAAATACTTTTATTTTATTTTATTATTTTTCCCTAACTAAGGATGTGATAACGGGGGGTTTGATTTACTATTTTTAGAGGGTTTTTATGTTTGGTAGCATGTAGTTTTTATGTTTGGGCGCTTTTATGCAATGAAACCAATTTTATATAAGAAGTTATTTTTGCATCGCTTTATTCTGCGAGCTATAATTTTTTTATTTTTTGCTTATGACGCTGTGTGGCAGCTCGTTTAATGCAGGACAAAATGACGTTTTCAGCGGTACCATGGTTATTTATAGCTGTCTTTTTGATCGCGCGTTATTGCACTTTTTGTTCGGCGGTATGATGATAAAAAATTGTTTTCTGCTTTGTTTTTTAGTTTTATTTTTGAAGGGGTTAACTAGTGGGACAGTTCTATAGGGTGGGTCGTTACGGACGTGGCGATACTAAATGTGTGTACTTTTGTTTTTTTTCAAAAAATGAATTAGGGAATATTTTTTTTATTATTTATTTAGCGATTTTTTATAAATTATATTTACACTTTTTTTCACTTTATTGTCCCATGGGGGGGACATGACTGCCATGTGTCAGATTGCTGATCTGACAGTTTGGACAGCACTGTCAGATCAGCGATCTGATAGGCGCTGCTGGAGGCTTACTCGTGCCTGCTCTCTGCAGGCATCGAGGAAGCCGCCTCCCTACAGGCCCCTGCGGCTATCTTGGATTCAGGGGCCTGCAGGGAAGGAGGCCCCCAGAGCAGCGCAGCACATCGCGCTGCGCTGGGGGTCTCATGGAACCAAGGAGAGAGCCCCCTCCCTGCCGATGCTTCCCTAATCCCACGGTACACTGCGATCATGATTGATCGCAGTGTGCCAGGGGTTAACGTGCCGGGGGCGGTCCGTGACCACCCCTGACACACAGTGCCGGGTGTCAGCTGAGATAATCAGTTGACATCTGGCCGCGATCAGTGGCGCCCCCCGGAGCGCCGCTGATCGCTGAGACGTACTATCCTGTCCCCGGTCATAGGGGCCCGGGTACCGTGGACGGGATCGTACGTATCATGTCAGAAAGGGGTTAATCATTGGGCTATGAAGAAATATCTATTATGATATTGATCATCTAGGCGTTGGTATTTTGTCTGTGTAGTCAGTTTATTCTTGCATCTGTATCTCCTTTAAAAAGTGATTTTATTTAAGTTTTTTATCCTTTTTATGATTCAATAAAATATATTTATTTTACTTGGCATATGCTTCCTCATCTTTTGCAGGATTTTCATGCCCTGTTAATGTTACATGTGAAGGGTAGACACTTGTCCCCTCCCACTTAACTTTGGAAAGCGAATTCGTATCTTATTTTCGCCACAAAACGTAGAATACCACCAAAAGAATCTACAAGAATTTTTTCAAGTTAACTCCAATTGACTAGATAGTCCTTTCCCCCTATGGAACTCACACAAGACACACATGGAAGTGATTCTTATTAAACTAGGTCAGAAAATTAAACGAGAAAGGGATAAAAAAAAAATTCAAGAAATTCTCTGACATCCAGAATCTAGAAGTCTTAAACGTTCCTTCAATAGAGAAAGAGCTGGTCAACTATGTAATCTTCAAATTCAATTGAGGGAATGTTTATTGTATAAATATGAGAAAAAATCTTCAAAAAATAAAAGCACATTAATATTCTCAAGACCATAAAGCTGGGAAAATATCGAATAGACTAAAATCCACAGAAATTAAAGCAAAAATCCCCTCTCTCAAAAAATGGCCCTCAACAACAGAAATGATACAGCCCTAACGATACTGCAAATAAATTTAAGGAATATTATTCCTCGCTTTATAACTTATCGTCTGCCCCGGACCATATTCCTCCCTATCTAATCTTTGCATTCCTTCTCTGTCTAAGGATCATTTGGAACAGTTGAGTGCCCCTCTTACTAATGCAGAAATAAAGAAAACCACATAATCACATAAAGAGCTGATGATTTTTCAAACATGTATTACAAAATCTTTATAGATTTTTATAGGGGAAGAGTCCTGAGGAGAGAATTTGCATATTCTCAGTGCCTTCTGGGATAAGTGAAGAGTCTCCGCAAGCTCATCGATCACTGGATTTTGACCGTTGCAGCTGAATTTTGGCTCATTTTTCATCGCTTTGAAATATCTAACAATTTGGAAGAGGCCAGGAGCCATGTGGTGAGCTGCATTTCTTGCTACATGTTCACAGACTAACCAGTGGAAAAGCCAAACTTCACATGCCACAAATGCAAGCTTGTGTCCCTGTTGGAGGAAAAGTTGCAAAATCTCAGAGAGGTTAGTTACATTGAAGATCTTTAAGGAAGGTGAAGAGTTCTAAGACAGAGCAGAATTATCTCTTCATGATAAAGAAAGAGAAAAAATTCGAAGTGCACCTGAAGAAACAGAGGAAAGGAAACATGTGACCCAGAGAAGCAGGAGGATCAAAAGGCAGTCTGCGCCCATACTGCTAAGGAACCAGTACCAGGCTCTCACGCAGGAAAACGATGAAGAAATAAATCAGGATAAGACTTTGCCCACAAACAGCAACCTTGAACGCCTTCAGAATCCTCCTGGATGGAGAAAGAAAAATGTTGTGAAGAAACGGAGAGTGGTGATCATGGGGGGATTCCCTGCTGAGAGGAACACAGGCGCTATCTGCAGACCGGATATAACCTGAAGAGAAATGTGCTGTCTTCCAGGTGCAAAAATTAAAGATGTGTCTGACAGGATATCAGGACTCTTCAGACCTACAGATGACTACCCATTCCTGCTAATACATGTGGAGACAAATGACACAGCAAGAAACGACCTGGAAACCATCTGCAGTGACTTTGAAAACTTAGATAAGAAAGTGAAAGAACTGGGAGCGCAGGTGGTCTTCTCTTCCATCCTCCCAGTGAATGGCCATGGAACAAGGAGGTGGAATAAGATTCTGCAGGTGAACAACTGGCTACGTCGATGGTGCCGTCAGCAAGGATTTGGATATCTGGATCACGGAGTAAATTACCTATACGATGGACTACTTGCTAGAGATGGGGTGCACCTTATGAAGACTGGAAAACATGTATTTGGAAGTCGCCTTACTACACTCATCAGGAGAGCTTTAAACTAAAACAATGTGGGCAGGGAAGCAAAAGGCCAGAAAAAGCCATACACCTGACAAATGCTATTGAGAACTCTGCTATAAGCAGTGGAAAGGGAGAACAAAGACAAAATAATCTAAATAACAAAAATATTGGAGAAAGAGAAACCAATCACAAACTAAAATGTTTCTATACTAATGCACAAAGCATGGGCAACAAACAAGGAGAATTGGAACTACTAACGCAGGAAAAGAAATATGATGTCATTGGAATCACTAAAACTTGGTGGGACAATACACATGATTGGAATACAAGGCTAGAAGGATACAACTTATTTGCTAGAAACAGACTTGATAAACGAGGAGGTGTCACATTGTATGTTTGAAACGCGTATATCTGCACAGAGATTGAAGCGTCAAAGACTGGGAGTTCTGTGGAAACTGTTTGGGTAAGAATACAAGGACAGAACAATGGAAAGGACACCAATTTAGCAATTTACGACAGGCCGCCTGTGCAAGCTGAAGATACGGATGAACTCTTTATACATCAAATGGCCAAGATCTCCAAAAAATATGACACAGTTGTCATGGGAGAGTTCAACTATCCTTACATTTGTTGGGAATCTCTCTCAGGCAAAACTAACAGGTCAAGGAAATTCTTATCCTCTCTTGCAGACAACGTTATCTTCCAAAAGGTAGGGGAGAAAACAAGGGGAACTGCTACCTTGGATCTAATCCTTATAAACAGGGAGGAAATGATTGAGGTAAAAGTGGCTGGGACCCTAGGAGGTAGCGATCATGCCATTTTAGAATTTTGGATAACTAGAGGAGGAAGACCTGTGAAGACTCAGACGTCAAGGTTAGATTTCAGAAAGGCAGATTTCAAGGGATTCAGAAAGAGAATTGGAGGGATCCAATGGCTGGATATCCTTAAGGACAAAAATGTCCAGGAAGGATGGGAAATCTTGAAAAATGAAATTCTCAAAGCACAATTGTTAACAATTCCAAAAAGAGGGAAGAATAGGAAGCATTTAAGGAAACCAGGATGGATGAACACTGAACTTAAGCCCATGCTAAAAAGGAAGAAAGAAATGTTTATAATATGGAAAGAGGGAGGCATATCTAAAGAAGAATATAATGCTGTCTGCAGAACTTGCAGGGCACAAATCAGATTATCTAAAGCTGACAATGAATTGAGGCTTGCAAGAGACGTCAAAAGCAATAATAAAGGATTTTGGGGATATGTCAAAAGTAAAAGAAAAGTCAAAGATGCTATAGGATTTTTACAGGATGAAAATGATGAAATGGTAAGACAGGATGTTGAGAAAGCCGAACTTTTAAATTCCTATTTTACATCTGTTTTCTCTCAGACAGGAAATGTAACAACTGTTCTTCACTGTCTTCACTGTCCTATTAAGGGAATAGAAGAATCCAGGATATCTATAAACAGAAAGATAGTGAGGAAACATTTAGCTAATCTAAAGGAATTAAAGTCTCCAGGTCTAGATGAATTACACCCCAGAGTACTGAAGGAGATAGCAGAATACATTTTTGAACCCCTCTCCATAATCTTTGAAAATTCCTGGATAACAGGAGAAGTCCCAGAAGATTGAAGAACAAATGTAAGTACCTGGACAAGAATGAAGTGATTAAACAGAGTCAGCATGGGTTTCTAACTAATAAGCCATGTTAGACTAACCTAATATCCTTCTATGACAGAATCACTGATTGGGTGGATCAGGGAAATGTTGTAGATATAGTACATCTTGACTTCAGCAAAGCATTTGACAAAGTATCTCACACAATACTTATTGAAAAAATGGCCAAGTATGAACATGGCAACTGTTAGGTGGATTCATAACTGGCTTAGTGATCGAACCCAAAGAGTGGTCGTAAATGGCTGCACATCCAGTTGGAAGAATGTTTCAAGTGGGGTACCACAGGGCTCTGTCCTGGACCCTGTATTGTTCAACATCTTTATCAACGATTTAGATGAAGGATTTGTTTGAGGGTAAACGGATTCAATTTGCTGACGACACAAAGCTAGCAGGGATAGCTAATACTAGAGAAGAGAGGATTCAAAAAGATATAAATAAACTGGAGCAGTGGGCAGCAACTAACAGAATGGTTTTTAACAGGGAAAAATGCAAAGTACTACATCTGGGCAATAAAAAAGCATATACAGAATGGGAGGAATAGGGCTAAGCAACAGCACATGTGAAAAAGACTTGGGTATACTAATAGATCACAGACTGAATATGAGTCAACAGTGTGATGCAGCAGCAAAAAAGGCAAATGCAATTCTAGGATGTATTAACAGAAGCATACAGTCTAGATCACGTGAAGTCATTATTGCCCTCTACTCCTCTTTGGTCAGGCCTCATCTGGAATACTGTGTCAAGTTTTGGGTGCCACATTTAAAAAAAAAGACATCAACAAACTGGAGCAAGTTCAGAAAAGAGCGACCAGAATGGTGACCGGTCTGCAAACCCTGTCTTATGAGGAAAGGTTGCAGGATTTGGGAATGTTTAGCTTGCAGAAGAGAAGACTGAGAGGAGACTTAATAGCGGTCTACAAATATCTCAAGGGCTGTCACATTGTAGAAGGATCATCTTTATTCTCATTTGCACAAGGAAAGACTAGAAGCAATGGGATGAAACTGAATGGGAGGAGACACAGATTAGATATTAGAAAAAACTTTTTGACAGTTAGAGTGATCAATGAGTGGAACAGGCTGCCATGAGAAGTGGTGAGTTCTCCTTCAATAGAAGTCTCCAAACAGAGGCTGGACAGACATCTGTCTAGGAGGATTTAGCGAATCCTGCTTTGAGCAGGGGGTTGGACCAGATGGTCCAGGAGGTCCCTTCCAACTCTACAATTCTATGATCAGTTAACCCCATATCTGACAGAGACACTTCAGTATGCATTTTTCAGGGTTCGTTTCCCAAAGAGATGTTATCAGCCACAATAATATTACCAAAACCCGGCGAGCAGCCGAACATGCCACAAAATTTTAGACCCATACCCTTATTAAATTTGACCAATTGTCTACCTGGCTTCTTCACTTTCTTTCCACGGACATTCCCACTATCATCATGGGTGACTGCAATATCCTTACTGATAACCTTCAGTCAACAGCCTCCAAACTTCTGCTCCTTACTTCATCTTTTGGACTTGCCCAGTGGTCCTCCTCAGTCACCCACACAGACGGACATACATTAGACTTGGTCTTCACCCGTCTCTGCTCTCTAACTTCACAACCTCCCCTCTCCCTCTGACCACCATGTACTCACTTTCTCCTCCCTGTCCTCCACATCTATCACCTATGTCCACTAAAATGCGCACCCCCAAGGAAACCTTGCACACCTTGACACCCACACGCTCCCTGACTCTTTTCTGCCACTGACATCCATATCCTCACTCCACGATAAAGACAGTGCCACTGCTTTCTATAATGCCACTCTCGCATCAGCTATTGACAAGGTCACCCCTCTCGTTCATGGCAGAATGTGATGTAACAATAGACAACCCTGGAAAAATAACATCACTAAAAAGCTCTGTCAAGTGTCCAGGATTCCAGAGCGACATTGGAAGAAAACAAGGTCACAAGATAATTTCACTGCATTCCAACAGGCAACACTCGCTTTCAAATCTGCCCTCACCTCTGCTAAACAAGCCTACTTCTCAACTCTCGTATCTTCCCTATCCTACAACCCCAGTTATTTAAAACTTAACTCCCTCCTTCGCCCACCCCTTCAGCCTCCCTCATTTCTGCTGAGGACTTTGTCACACACTTCGAAAAACAGGATTTTGGTTGCTTACCGTAAAATCTGTTTCTCAGAGTCTTCATTGGGGGACACAGAAACCGTGGGTGTATGCTGCTGCCTCAAGGAGGTTGACAATATGCCATGAAAAAAATGTTAACTCCGCCTCCGCAGTATACACCCCTCCGACCGGCTGTAGGACAATCAATTAGTGAAAAAGCAGTAGGAGACATTGTCAAGTAAGCCAATCATAAAAACATGACAAGTAACATAATCATGGGAGGGCGCTGTGTCCCCCAATGAAGACTCTGAGAAACAGATTTTACAGTAAGCAACCAAAATCCTGTTTTCTCTTTCGTCTCATTGGGGGACACAGAAACCGTGGGACGTCCAAAAGCAGTCCCTGGGGAGGGAGAAGACAGAAACTTCCTTCAGGTCAGAGAACTCACCACTGCCGCCTGCAAAATTCTTCTGCCTAGGCTGACGTCCGCTGAAGCATAGGTATGGACCTTATGGAACCTTGAAAAGGTATGAATGGACGACCAGGTAGCTGCCTTGCACAATTGCATGGCTGATGCACTATGGTGTACCACCCAGGAGGCGCCCACCGCCCTGATTGAGTGAGCCTTGACCCCAGCGTGGGACACCCTGTTCTTCACCCGGTAGGCTTCCAGAATTGACATTCTGATACAGAGGGCGATTGTCGCCTTAGAGGCCAGCCGGCCTCTTCTCACACCACTAGGAATGACAAAGAGCGAGTCTGTCTTCCTGAAAGGAGCAGTCCTAGCCAGGTAGACCCTTATCGCCCTGACCAGGGCCAGTTTATTGAAAGAACGCTTCAGAGGATGAGTTGGGGTGGAACAAAATAAAGGAAGGATTATATCCTCGTTCAGGTGGAAGGCAGATACCGCCTTGGCAAGGAAGGAAGGGGGAGGCCGCAAAACAACCTTGTCTTGGTGCATAATCAAAAAATGGAGGGCGACAGGACAGGGCCGCCAACTCTGCAACCCGCCTAATAGAGGTGATGACTACGAGAAATACCACCTTCCAGGACACAAAGGACATGGGAGCTTCCCGGAGGGGCTCAAAAGGGTGAATCTGTCAAAGCTTCCAAGACCAGGTTAAGATCCCATGGAGCCACTGGGGATCTGTGAGGAGCTGTATGCGCCACCACTTGAAGAAAGGTTTTAACCTGCAGGTGAGAGGCCAAATTCCTTTGGAAAAGTATAGAGATAGCAGATACTTGGCCTTTCAAGGAACTTAGGGCAAGACCGGCATCTAATCCTGCCTGGAGGAAGGCTAGGAAAGATGGTAGGAAGCAAGGTATAAGTGTGATGTGATTAGATTCACACCCCCCAAAAATAAGCCTTCTAGGCTCGATAATAGAGCCTGGAAGAAGATGGCTTCCTAGCCGAGATCATTGTATTAATGACTCGGTCCGAAAAATCCCACTGCTCTCAGTATGGTGGTTTCAATGGCCAAGCCGTCAAATTGAGCAACCGAGAATTCGGGTGGTAAAACGGCCCCTGAGCAAGGAGATCTGGTCTGTCGGGGAGTCCCCAGGGGGCGCCTGCAAGAAGATTGATAATTTCTTTCGCCCCTAGACCGTCAGGTGACGGAATACTGCACCCCAGCCCAGGAGGCTGGCATCCGTAGATATCACCTGCCAGTGGACAGGGAGAAGGGACCGTACCAGAAGAACAGGGGGGTGGGGGGGGGGGTGAGCCATCACTTGAGGGACTGCCTGGCCTAACTGGAAGGGAGGAAGGGGCGATCCAGTGAGGGGATGGACCTATTCCATTGAAGGAGGATGTCTCTCTGAAGTATCCTGGAACGGAACGGGGCAAAGGGTATCGCCTCTGTGGCTGCCACCATCCTCCCCAGGACACTCATGGCAGCGTGAAAAGATAGAGTCAGGATTCTAGCAGAGAGCGAATTCCCTGCCGGAGAGTAATCCACTTCCTTTCGGGAAGAAAGACCCTCGAGCGGTGGGTGTCAATCAGCATCCCTAAGAACTCGAGGCGTTGAGCTGGCGTAAGGTGGGATTTTTCCCTGTTGATGAGCCAACCAAACCGGGACAGCGTGTTTAGAACCACAGATTTTCCTGAGCCTGATTGAAGGAGGGTGCTTTGACGAGAATATCGTCGAGATATGGGGCTAATACTATGCCTCTGACCCTTAATATAGCTACCATTGCTGCCATAATCTTCATAAAAATTCTGGGGGCTGTTGCCAGCCCAAATGGCAGGGCCACAAACTGGAAATGCTGCTGCTGGACAGCGAGGCGCAAAAATCTTTGATGTCCCTGAAAAAATGGGAACGTGCAGGTAAGCGTCCCAAATATCTATAGAGCATAGGAATTCCTGATCCTCCATAAAGGCAATCACCGACCGGATCGACTCCATCCTGAAGCAGCGTAGGCGGACCCATTTGTTTAACCTCTTGAGGTCTAGTTTGGGACGAACCGAGCCCTCCTCTTTTTGGTATCACAAACAGGTTTGAGTAAAAGCCTGTAAAACGGTCCTGCTCAGGAACGGGGATGATTACTCCTGCGCTGAGGAGTCGATTTGGGACAGAAAAAGCGGTCTTGTGGAAGCACGTTGAAGTCTATCTTGCATCCTGTGGATACCATCTCCCCTACCCAGGTATCCTCTACTAAACTCCGCCAGACATCTCTGAAGAGATGGCGGCCTCCTAGTCTGGGAGAGGGACTGGGAAAGAAGATGGAAACCCTGTTAGCGTCTGCCTGGCCCCGACCTGGCTGTGGGAACTGCAAGGGTGCCATGAAGGGGAGGCCCAAAAGGACACCTTCCTGCCTGTCTTTAGGCGCCTGTGACCTCTGTGGGCTCTGAGCATAAGTGTCTGCCACTGGGGCATGACGAAAGGATTGGGCCTTTCGTTTGAAAGCATATTGACGAGACCTGGCCTGAGGGAGAAGGGAGCTTGTGCCCGCTTTAATGATTTGATCTAACATTGGACCAAAGAGTCGGGAACCCTGAAAAAGCAGATTGGTCAGGGATTTTTTTGAGGACAAATCAGCCTGCCAGGCCTTTAGCCAGACCGTCCGCCAGACAGCTACCATGTTGCTGGATGTTTGGGCTGCGCAAGGGCACTGCACTCAAGGCTGCTGATACCTTATATTTCCCGGCCTGAGAGATTTGGTCTGCGAATTTGGTCTGCGAACTCTGCTAGTTCTGCTGGTGGGGCCCCGGCCAATATGCCCTGTCTAAGCTGTTTGGCCCATTCTGTAACAGACTTACCTACCAAAGCTGAAGCGCAGGCCGGACACAATATAGCGGCTGCTGCCTCAAAGGCGGATCTTGCCAGGGATTCTACCCTTCTATCATTAGGATCCTTCAGGGCTGCCCCACTGGCGAGTGGAAGGACTCTTTTAGTATAGAGTCTGGACACTGAGGGATCCACCGAAGGGGAGGAGGTCCAGTTGCAGTGAGATCTGGATACAATATCCCAAAACGGCTTCCTTTTAAATGAGAAAGCCTGATCATCAGGCTTCGATGTGGCGTCGTTAATGTTAAAGGTCTCATTGACAGCAGCAATGAGATACTGGACCATATCCTTGATGCCCTGGGACTGATCTGGCCCGTACTCAGAACCCTCCTCCGAGCGCGTCGCTGATAATGCCTCGCCTGATTCTGGGGAGGAGGACCAAGAGGAGGCAGACGGCCAGAGAAACTCTGGCGGTGAGATGGAGTAAGAAGGGGACCTGGTTTGATGGTCCTGTCTAAACCTTTTATGGCCTCTAGAAGGTCCGAAAAGGGGCTCCTTCGATGCGCCTATGTCCACTGGAGTCTGAAGTGGCGATCTGTCAAATACCGTTACCAAGTTCTGTGATACCTTGGCAAGGTCGGTCATGGATTTAGATAAGGAAGAGTCCCGTCCTGGACACTGTCTCCCGCGGCAACAGATGACCCGTGGGCGGCAGGCAAGACGGCTTCATCCAGCTCCTGGGATAATGCGGGAGCTCTGGCAGGAAAGGCGGGGGGGCTGCACCTGCTCTCTAGCGTAGGTAATACAGTGGGTCTGCTACAATCTGAGCAGAGTGGAGGGGACTGAACCGAAGGCAGCCTGTTATTGCATGAGGTACATACAAAAATATTTAACAATGGTAGCTGAAGAGGATGAGCGGGACCTACTCTCCCTTGGGCATACTGATAGGCCCTCCTAACTGGAGCCGACCGTCGGGGTTAAAGAGCGGAGTGAGGGAGCAACAACTGTAGTGCAGTACCCACAAACCCACGTCCTGTGTCCACACCGCAGATGCCGTCCGAAGGCAGAGGAGAGAGGTGAACAGCCCTGCCGCTGCCTAGAAGCTTATGAAAACCCCGCCCGGAACCGGTGGGCGAGGCCCAGCCCCGGACTTCCTGGAGCACCAAGATGGTGCCGGTCCCGGAAGAGGACACCGGAGGGCTGGGCCTACCCCATAAGCCAGGATCTGACATCGGGCATGCGCGTGCTGGACTCGGAAGCCGGTGGGGAGCCCAGGAGCATAATGCTGCCGCGGGAGGAAGGTTGGGAGGCCGTCGCAACCTGCATTCCTGCAGTGCTTGGAAGTAGGTACTGGCTCTTTGAGATAAGTTAGAGTCACAGGCTGTAGCACGGGGTAACAGTGATCGCCTCCATAAATGCAAGGAAAAGAGATTCTCTTTCTTTTTTTTCTCAATAAAAAAATGCTGCAGCCTCTTACCTCCAGCTCCCCCCGTGACAGGGAGCAGTTACCTGAACAAAAAGATTGCTGTCCCATATCTTTTCTGCAGGGCATCTCTCTCGATCATAAGGCTCTGGAGGGTGAGTGATGGGAGACGAAGGTCAGGATCAGGTAAGATCATCTGAATACGAGTCGAGTCGGATACGGGGTGGCAGTACACGCCAAACTCATAATCCCGGTGTGGGAGTACAGATGTAGCAGATCTACTCTGTATCCCTCCATGGTTACCAGAAAAGGAACGACGCACATTGAGGTAGGCATGGGTCTTGTAAGGGACCCCTGTCCACCTAATATCTGACACTAAGCAAAACTGATTGTCCTACAGCCGGTCGGAGGGGTGTATACGGCGGAGGCGGAGTTAACATTTTTTTCATGGTATAGTGTCAACCTCCTAGAGGCAGCAGCACACACCCACAGTTTCTGTGTCCCCCAATGAGACGAAAGAGAAATAAGACTGACCACACAAGGCAAATCTTCATTGTTCAACCACTACAATCCCTTTGTATACTAGACCAATGTCCAAACCCCATAACCTCCATCTCCAACATCACTGAAGGGGAGCTTAATTGTCTCCTCTCCAAATCACACCTCACCACTTGTGCATTCGACCCGATCCATCCCACCTCCTCCCCAACCTCATCACCACACTTATCCTATCCCTAACCCACCTCTTCAACCTATCACTAACTTCCGGTACCTTCCCTTCTGCTTTCAAACATGCCACAATCACGCCTATCCTTAAAAAGCCAACTCTCGACCCAACCCCTATGTCCAGCTATCGCCCAATATCGCTGCTCCCATTCGTTCTAAACTCCTGGAGTAGCACGTCCATACTGAACTCTCATCTAACTTGCGCTTTGACAATCTACAATCTGGCTTCCGTCCCCATCATTCCACTGAGACGGCCCTGACCAAAATCACCCCAACAACCTACTTACAGACAAAGCTAACGGACAATACTCTATACTCCTCCTTCTAGACAAGTCACCTGCTTTCGACACAGTTGACCACTGCCTCCTACTAGAGATCCTGTCCTCCTTTGGCATCAAAGACCTCGCCCTATCCTGGATCTCATACCTTTCCAACCGCACAATCAGCGTTCTCCCACTCCCACACTACCTCCTCATCCCACTCTCTCTATATTGGGAGTCCCCCAAGGCTCTGTTCTATGACCCCTACTCTTTTCAATCTTTACACTTGGCCTGGGACAAATCAAAGTCCAATGGATTCCAGTACCATCTTTATGCTGACGACACTCAAATCTACTTCTCTGGCCCAGATGTCATCTCTCTGCTCTCCAAAATCCCAGAGTGTCTATCAGCCATATCCTTCTTCTCCTCTCGCTTCCTCAAACTCAATGTGGACAAATCTGAGCTCATCATCTTTTCCCCATCTCACAGATCTTCCTTACCTGATCTATCACAATTAATTACATCACAATTTCCCCAGTATCGCAAGTCCGCTGCCTCGGAGTAACTCTTGACTCTGCACTATCCTTCAAACCGCACAGCCAAAGCTCTTTCTACCTCCTGTCGCCTCCAACTCAAAATATCTCCAGAATGCATCCTTTCTTTGACCCTCAATCAACTAAAATGCTTTTGCACGCCCTCATCATCTCCTGCCTCGACTACTGCAACATCCTTTTCTGTGGCCTCCCCGCTAACACTCCCTCACCTCTCCAGTCCATCCTTTACTTTTCTGCCCAACTAATTCATCTCTCTCCTTGCTATTCCTCCACTTCTCTGTGCAAACCTCTTCGCTGGCTCCCATTCCCTCAGCATATCCAGTTCAAATTACTAATACTGCCCTACAAAGAAATCCATAACCTGTCTCCTCCATATATCTCTGAACTAATCTCCAGATATCTTCCCTCACGTAATCTCCGGTCCTCCCAAGACCTCCTTATCTCCTCCACGACTTCTCCCAAATATCCCCCATCCTCTGGAATTCTGTGCCCCAAAACATCGGACTATCAACCACATTCAGATCATTCAGACAGAACCTGAAAACACACCTCTTCAAGAAAGCTTAAAGCCTGCAATGACCCCGCTGCCTCCTGACCAACACCGAAGCTGCTGCAACCCCAAACCTACTGTCTCCTTCCCCACCAACCTGTAGAATGTAAGCCCGTAATGGCAGGGTCTTCTCCCCTCTGTATCAGTCTGTGATTGTTTGTTTACTGTAAGTGATATCTGTAATTTGTATGTAACCCATTCTCATGTACAGCACCATGAAATCAATGGTGCTATACAAATAAATAATAATAATAAATACCGACCTTAAGATCTATGCTAAATGCCTAGCCCCCATTCTCCCATCATTAATATCATTAGATCAAACTGGCTTTATAAAAGGGAGACAGGTGGCAGATAACACAAGGAGAGTCATAGACTTGATTGATGTCAAACATAAGGAGGGCTCCGGCGGTCCTGGTGGCTTTGGATGCCGAGAAGGTATTTGACTGGGTTAACTGGTCATTTGCCTTCTCGGTGATGGATTGAATTGGGGTTTGGGGGCTCAATACTAAATGCCATTAAAGCCCTTTACTCCACACCCTCAGCAAAAGTTTACGCTAATGGCACCTTATCGGAAGAATTTTTAATAACAAACGAAACAAGACAGGGATGCCCCCTGTACCCCCTGGTGTTTGTGCTCACTATTTAACCTTTGGCACAGGCCATTAGGCAAAATTAAAGAATAAAGGTGATGGAGATTTCAGGAAGTTCACATAGCATTTCATTACTTGCTGATGAAGTGATTTTAATCTTCGTGGAGCCAGAGAACTCACTTGGGGAAGCCCTAGAGACAATCAAACATTTCAGAAACATGTCATAAAATAAATGAAAAATCCCAAATTCTGCCTTTAAGCCCTTACCGACATCGGACATATTATTACGCCGATGTCGGTATCCCTGCCTTTGATGTGGGCTCCGGCAATGAGCCCACATCTTTCCTGGGACATGTCGGCTGTTTTGTGCCCGCAATAGTCGCAGGTGGAATCACGATCCACCCACAGCTATTAACTAGTTAAATGCCGCTGTCAAACGCTGACAGCAGCATTAAAACAAGCGCATCCGGCAATCGTGATGGAAATACGCTCACCAGTGACCCGCGTCACGTGATCGTGGGTCACCGATGTGTCGGCATGTCAATCGGAGGTCTTCTGGAAACCTCTATGGTTGTCAGTGCAGAGCTGCTATGAGCGCCACCCAGTGGTCGACACTCATAGCAAGTCAGTAATTCATCTACATAGAGGCGATCTGCTCATCGTCTCTATGAAGCTGAGTCGATCGAGTTGTGCCAGCTTCTAGCCTCCTGTTGAGACTATTGAACCATGGCAAAAGTAAAAAAAAAAGGTACTTTAAAAATAAAAAAAATATATAAAAGTTCAAATCACCCCTCTTTCGCCCCACTCAAAATAAAACAAAAATAAAATCAAACATACACATATTTGATATCGCCTCGTTCTATCGCCCAATCTATCAATAAAAAAAAGGATTAACCTGATCGCTAAACGGCGTAGCAAGAAAAAAATTCATAACGCCAGAATTACTTTTTTTGGTCGCCGTGACATTGCATTGAAATGCAATAACGAGTGAACAAAAAGATTTTATCTGCACCAAAATAGTATCAATAAAAACGTAAGCTCGGCGCGCAAAAAGTAAGCCCTCACCCAACTCGAGATCACGAAAAATGGAGATTCTACGGGTATCGGAAAATGGCACAATTTTTTTTTTTTCACAAAAGTTTGGAATTTTTTTCATTACTTAGATAAATAAGAATCTAGACATGTTTGGTGTCTATGAACTCGTAATGACCTGGAAAATCATAATGGCAGGTCAGTTTTAGCATTTATTGAACCTAGCAAAAAATCCAACCCAAAAAAAAAAACAAGTGTGGGATTGCACTTTTTTGCAATTTCATTGCACTTGCAATTTTTTTTCCGTTTTTTAGTACACAACATGGTAACCAGTGGTGTCGTTCAAAAGTACAACTCGTCTCGCAAAAAATTTGCCCTTACATGGCTATATTGACGGAAACATAAAAAAGTTATAGCTCTGGGAAGGAGGGGAGCGAAAAACGAAAACGCAAAACAGAAAAAAGCTTTGGGGTTAAGAGGTTAAACACCCCAAATGAGGTTCTACCTCGTTTACAAAAGAATGTTCCTCTTGATTGGAGTCAGAACCATATTACATATTTAGGAACGTCAATAACTATATCTACATCAACTTTATATAAATCAAATTATCTTCCTTTATTACAGTCTCTAGAATATGACCTAAATAAAATAGGCCAATATGAGATTTCATGGGAGGGATGTGATGAAGCCTTTTAGATGGTCTCATTACCCAGATTATTATACTTGTTTTGCACTGTTCCAATCTCCCTCCCAAAAACTTTTTTCTATCAGATAAACAGTGTTAAACACTTGTGAGTAGGAAAAAAAAAAACCTCGCTTATTTAATCACCGTGGGAAAAAGAATTGAATAAGACATTCTCAATTAGTGAATGGACAAGCTCACTAGTTTTTGCAGCTCTCACCTTCAAATGTGCCTCTTAACTTGAATCCTATATGAAAACAGTTTCAAGATAGTATTACACCACAATGAGGCTTCAGTCTGTTCCCCTCTTCTACTCAACTCTGCTGGTGTAATTGTGGCCAAAAAGGTTTTTTAATCCACACATTTTGGAGCTATCCAGTAATCACTTCCATCTGGTTGTTTACTTTTCATCCGATCTTTTCTCTACTACACAAAAAAATGAAACCCAACTCCTTCTTTAACACTACTTTTGTTGCATATAAATTATATTCCCTCCAATGGCAGAGTACCGTATATACTCGAGTATAAGCCGAGATTTTCATCCCATTTTATTTGGACTGAAAGTGTCCCCCCCCCCACCACCACCTCTCGGCTTATACTCGAGTCATTGTCCCGGGGGTCGGCGGGGGAGGGGGAGCGCGGATGTCAGATCATACTCACCCCCTCCTGGTGTGGTCTCTGCAGTCCCTGCTTCTCAGATGGTCTTCGGCACCGCAGCTCTTCCTGTGTTCAGCGGTCACAAAGTACCGCTAATTAAAGTAATGAATATGAGTGTGAGAACTAGAGGACCTCCAAGGGTGAACCACGGCAACAAACTTTCCTCGGACGAGGTGACCAGGTGGACCACCCCCTATACAGGGTGCGCTAAGGGCAGGTCCGAGGGAGACTATCACCACGGCAGCTGGTACCCAGGGGTAAACAAACAGGAGTTTGGGCAGGACAGAGACACTGGCTGGCAGACACTGTGGAGACACGAGAGCACGGGCAGGTTGGAGACACTGGCTGGAAGACACGGCAGAGACATGGGAGGTCGGGCAGGATGGAGACACAGGCGGGCAAGCACTAGAAGAGAGCAAAAACGGAGGACGTAAGGTCTGAGGCTAGGCGACAAGGGCTAGCTGCAGGAAAGGCAGAGAGCGCAGTGAGACATGAGGCCAGAATCACTTGTGGGGCACAAATGTCAGGCACAGTCGGGAGGAAGAGGTGGTCTGATAAGCAGAGTGCGCGGCGGGACTTCCGGGTCAGGGTCCTCCAGGCCATAGAGCAGGCTGGAAGGAGCGGCAGACATTACAGGGGGTGTTGTGAGCGTGCGCCGCCGAACCCAGTGTGCACGCGCACCCGACGAGAGACAGGAGCCGGAGCCTGGTGACAAGCATTAGTGCCCCGGGATGCCAAGGACTGGTAAGTATGCCGGGGCTCAGGGGGCTGCGGCGTGACAGGGGGCCGCGGCGTGACAGACAGGTGGTGGCAGCGTGACAATGAGCATATTCATTACTTTAATGAGCGGTACCACGTGACCGGTGAACACTGGAAGGAGCTGCCGGAGACCATCGGAGAAGCAGGGACTGCAGAGACTGTGCCAGGAGGGGGTGAGTATGACGAGGAGGATGGGGGGAGCATATGCGATATTCACCTGTCCCGTTCCACTGCTGCGCGCCGCTATGTCTTACGCGTCGTCCTCTGGCTGTGACGTTCAGGTCAGAGGGCACGATGACATGGTTAAGTGCGTGCCCTCTGCCTGAACAGTCATTGCAGAGACCCGGAAGACACAGCGGCGCGCGGCGGTGGAATGGGGACAGGTGAATATTTCAAGCGCTGGGGGCCTGATCCAGCGGTGACACTGGCACCTGGACTCCATAGTGTGCTGGTGTCACTGCCTGCTCAGGACACCGGCACCTGGTCCCCAGCGATAAGAGGCGAGTATGTCTTTTTTATCGCAGCATCATCAGCAGCATATGGGGCATCTTATGGGGCCATGACCTTTATGGAGCAGCATATGGAGCATATTCTATGAAGCATTTTATGGGGCCAAAACCTTTATGGAGCAGAATATGGGGCATATTCTATGGATCATCTTATTGGGCCATAACTTTTATGGAGCAGCATATGGGGCAAAAAAACATTTAACCTACTGATGTCTCAATTAATTCAACTTTTAATGGTATCTATTTTTATTTTTGAAATTTAACAGTAGTTGCTCGGCTTATACTCTAGTTAAGTTTTTTTCAGTTTTTTTTGGCAAAATTAGTGGCCTCGGCTTCTACTCTGGTTGGCTTATACTTGAGTATATACAGTAATTGCCTCACATTCTTCTAGCTACAAAAGTAGCGATTAGAAGATATTGGAAGTCCCCTGGAATTACTGCCAACGAAGAGAAAATACTATAAATAAATAAAACTTGTGGTTTTGATAATTGATAGCACACAAAAATAATGTTACAAGTTTTCAATGTTAATTGGAAGAGTTGGTCTAATCATCCAAAAAATATTGTTCTAATTTAATATTAGTCATTGATGAATAATCCTTAATCGTGTAATACAAAGGGATTAAACCTACAGAAAATAAAATACAACATAACATACAGGGCTG
Organism: Dendrobates tinctorius; assembly: GCF_039654945.1. Classification (NCBI taxonomy): domain Eukaryota; kingdom Metazoa; phylum Chordata; class Amphibia; order Anura; family Dendrobatidae; genus Dendrobates; species Dendrobates tinctorius. Next base: position 4,301,519 of record NW_027361776.1, on the reverse strand, counting down.
TATTCAACAGATTTCATTTTCTGTAGGTTTAATCCCTATGTAGACTTCAATGTTTGTCAGTCTAGTATTGTATACACTGTTTGTTGTTATTTTCTTAAAACCAAATAAAAATATATTGTTAAAAAAACATTCCAAATTTTCCCAAACATTTTTTTTTTGTTTGAAAAAAGTAAATCTCAAACATAAAATTACATTTTATTACAGTTGGATACATTGCTGCTAGGGATGAGTGAATCACTGTGTACCTTCTCTTTTGCCATTAGCAACCTATGCTAATGACTGAGCGAGGGGTTACAGCCACAAAGTTTGCCGATTGTAGAAAGGCTGAGTGCAGGGCAACCAAATTTTATTGTCCAGGATGTAAGCTGGGACAGTGAATGGAAGTGCTAGCTACCGCGCATGCTCACCCTCCGCTCCACTCACTTTCACAGTGGCCGAATACACAGATTCCCTAGTTGCTGCAAATCAACTGATATTACTCATCAACACTTACAAACTGCTATTGCCTGAAATTCACTTACTTTCACTTATAAAATTTTACTTAGGCTACTTTCACACTTGCGTTTTTTTGCTGCGCGTTTTTTGCACACACAAACGCATGAAAAAACGCATCATGCGTTTGTGTGCGTTTTTTTTGCGGGTTTTGGTGCTTTTTTTTTAAAAAGCATGCTTTTTTTGCGCATACGTGCGCATTACAATGCGCGCGTATGCGCACCCATAGATTATAATGGGTGTTTTGCTGTAAAAAAAAATGCATTGCGTGCGCATGCATTTTTGGGGGGCAAGTCGGACGCACAAAAAATGCAACAGGATGCATTTTGTGTGCCCGAGCGCACAATGCAAAAAAACGCATGCGCATACAAACGCATATGTATGTGCACCTATGCGCACCCATGTTAAAGTATAGGGGAAAAAACGCATGCTTTTTTTGCGCTAAAAAAACACAAAAAAACGCAAGTGTAAAACCAGCCTTAGACTGTTTTAATACACATATATATATCACAAAGGTTATGTCACTGTCAGGTGACCCAATAACCAAGAGTGTCACTCATTTCATAAAATACATGTTTTATTAAACATTAATTGACAAACAACCATAAAACCATTGCCTCAAACCAACACTTATAGGAAGGAGAAACAGCAAAAGGATACAAATTCAATTATATAATGAGTCAAAATGTAAAGAAAATGACTACAGTATCCTGAATATAATATGCCCAACAATATACTTAGTATTTATTGATTAGATACATTTTTAATAAAACTATAGAAAATTGCATGCAAAAAACCTGCATAGGTGTGAATAAAATTTACTGCCTTAATTTGAATAGAATCTAACACATAATTCACACCATTGAATAACTATTAATTAATCAGCTGTTCCTGCTGCTACACCACCATAGCATGGCTGTAGAAAATTGCATGCGAAAATCATGCATAGATGTGAATAAAATTTACTGCCTTAATGTGAATAGAATCTAACACACAATTCACACCATTGAATAACTATTCATTAATCAGCTGTTGCTGCTGCTACACCACCATAGCCTTACACATGGCTGCAGAAAATTGCATGCAAAAACCTGCATAGATGTGAATAAAATTTACTGCCTTAATATGAATAGAATCTAACACATAATTCACACCATTGAATGACTATTCATTAGTCAGCTGTTGCAGCTGCTACACCACCATAGCCTTACACATGGCTGCAGAAAATTGCATGCAAAAACCTGCATAGATGTGAATAAAATTTACTGCCTTAATGTGAATAGAATCTAACACATAATTCACACCATTGAATGACTATTCATTAAACAGCTGTTGCTGCTGCTACACCACCATAGCTTTACACATATAATATGCCCCACAATATACTTAGTATCTTTAATTAGATACAACAGGGCTAAATGGCTGTAGAAAATTGCATGCAAAAACCTGCATAGATGTGAATGAAATATACTGCCTTGATTTGAATAGAATCTAACACACAATTCACACCATTAAATAACTATTCATTAATCAGCTATTGCTGCTGCTGCTGCTACACCACCATAGCCTTACACATATGTGGATTCTAATCACCCACAATATGCAATATATGCAGCCATTGCTGCTACAGCGCTACCACAGCCTCTCATGTATGCAGGTTAAAATGACAAGAAGCATGAAAATAAATGTGATGAATGAATGCCCAAATACATATTACCTAAGCAGTGTGCACAGTGGAGTTAGGCATAGAGTAGGAAGCTGCTTCCCCGCACCCCAACGCGCGTTTCGCCCGTGCTTCTTCCTGGGGGTTTAATACACAACAGTAGTGGTGTAGACTGCTGAGTAAATATTTTGAGATTAGACTTACCTAAACCATGAATAAGAATGCTGCGGCTCCGTGTAACAGAGGCATGTTGAACAAGATCCCATCTCTTGGTGTTTTGGACTTAAGGCCCCGTTACACTAAACAATGCACCAGCGATCCCGACAACGATACAACCTTGTCAGGATCGCTGGTGAGCTGCCAAACAGGCAGCTTCACCAGTGATTAGCACTAGCGAGGACGCTGGTTTCTAAGGTACACATTGGGTAACTAAGTGACGCACGCCGCTTAGTAACCCGATATTTACCTTAGAGACCAGCTCCCAGCGCCTGATTAGAGCGCTGGGAGCGTCGCTGATCGTTGGCTCCCGCTGCCACACGCAGCGATGCGCGCTGGCCAGCGGGAGACCAGTGATCAAAAAACGGCCGTGCACAATAGTGCACGATCAGCGATACCCGGCGGTGGGGGCGGTCGCTGATCCCCGTCACACAAAGCGATCTCGCTGGTGAGATCGCTATGGCGTCACAAAATCAGCGACCTCGCTAGCGAGATTGCTGTGTGTGACGGGGCCTTTAAGCTATTCCTGTTAAGCTGTTGCAGTCAAATCAGAAGGAAATGTGCGGTACAAGTTACGGCAATTGTTTCAGACCTCCTGCTGCCACTTGGAAAAGTTTCCGCCTTCTTATCCAATGGGTCCCCGAGTACCCCTGAATCTTCAGAGTGTAGTGCTAACCTCTTCTATGACCTAGACACGGTGCCATCGATCCTTGGGACCTTATCTCATAACTCTGCATCTTTTTCCTCAAAGGATATTTCTTTTTTGAGGATGAGAACAAAGCACCAGACTTCTCCGGTCTTCTCCACTCTCTGCTAATGAGTGCCTAGATTTTTAGCATTGACCGGGATGGTGCGTTTCTTCTTCTCCTCTAACCCTCCAAACATCACGCCCTCAAGGGATTAAAAAGTGCTTTCTCGTCTTTTAGTACAATAGTTGATCTAATAGCTTTAAGCAGTTTATTCATGTCCTCTACTGGAAAACACGGTCTGCCTACCATGTCACTGTCCGAGGGTAAGGACGAGGACTCAGTATGGTATTGTCCCTCCAATGACTTTGGAGAGCAGTCAGAGTTATAAGAAGCCACCTTAAGTTTTTTCTTCCCTTCTTTAAATAGTGTTTTTAGGGAGCCCTCCACTTCAGATCTAATAATGGACTGAAGGCATGCTGCAGAGTAAGGGGTCTCCTCACTAACGGTCCCTGTGGATGCAGTTGAAGCAGAGATCCTTCTGCCAGTCTACAGCTAGCAGGATTTTGCATAGCGCACACTCAGTTTCTCTTCCAAGTGATAGGTTTCCTAGGCCTCTCAATAAGGAGCCAATTAACAAATGGTGGCATACACGAAGATCAATCACCATCCTCTGTCACTTAAGGGAACTGGGGATATGGAGGCTGTGGCGGGACAAGTAACGCATCCTCTCTGAATATCGAAGAGTCTTGAGATGCTCTGCTCTTCTGGCTGGGACAACTGTACCTCCTGTAATTCGAATGGCTGCCTCCCTTGTTGATGGTCAGCTGTTGGGTGCTGCTGATGATTGCCTTGATCCATGGTAACCAGTCAAGATGATCTGGAGCCTAAGCAGCATCCGGTTCTGCTGCTCGCCCTTAAGAAGAGGAGAGTCAGCACCATCTTATGGGGCATCTCTTCCAGTCCTGACGATTGCCCTCCCCCGCGCAAAACCCCACCAGGCATGTCATCCTGAGTGCCCGGGCGCTGCCATTTTCTACCAGCATGCCACATCCGGATGTGCCTCCCGGACGCTTTGTCACGCTGAGACCAGCAAAGAGCAGACGTCTTTTTAGGATTGCATGAAAGTGCCATCGGCCACAGCTTTGTGCACTCCTGAAAAGAAGAACACTGCAAAACAGAGACCAGATGGAGTCCAGAGTAACTCTGCTGCCTCATTATAGTGAATGGTTCTCTCAGGGTTTCCTCTATCACGTCCCTCAGAGATTCAGATGGAAACCCAAAAGTAAGTGCTCAGCGTAGAGCACAGGATAATTGTGAACCAAAATGTTATGCAAAATGTTCCCAATAAAAGCTTCAACTCAATCCACAAAAAAAGCAAGTCCCTACTCAGGTCTGTCACCTGTTAACCTAAACATAGGGGGATTCCACGTTACCGGTAGCACAAAAGCTCTGGAAAAGATAAATGGCTCCTGGCCCCCCAAAAGAAATTCAGCAAATTTTCCACTCCCAAATCCCCCCCTTCCTTCTGAGCCCCCGTGTGCCTAAACCACATTTAGTGCCTACATGTTTGGCATTTCTGTAGTGATGATAGCCCGCCTAAATTGCAGGTGCATTACTCCAGAAGCAGGAGCTGGGCATAATGTACTGGTGACTGCAACATACTGGCCCCTACAGTGTAGTGGTCACAACAACGGCAGTACTCAATTTTCACTCGGCATCATCCATCGCCGCTTGTTTGGAAAACACCTATGGAGTCAAAATCATCACTACATCTGTAGATAAATTCCCAAACGGTTATCACTTCCAAAATTGGGTCACATAAGGGGAGATTCTGCTTTTCTAGCACTAAGGGGCTCTTTTTATGGAGTTCGCAAACTAGTCTATGAAAACTGCGCTCCAGGAGGAAAATAGCGCTCTGTCCATCCCGAGTCACTCCGTATGGCAAAGTAAGTACTGTACAGCCACATACGGGGTATTCCTATATTCAATAGAAATTGTGGGACAAATTCTGGTGCTATTTTTATCCATTTTCCAGTGTGAAAATATAAAACTTGGGGCCAACACACAATGTTGGTGGTAAAAATGCAAATTATTTTTTCTTCATTGCTCAATGGTATTAAAGTTTGTGAAACACCTGTGGTGTCAATATAATCACTGCACCCTAAATCATTGAGAGGTTTAATTGGTAAAATAGGATCACTTTTAGAGGCTCTGACAATGTAACATGGCACCCTCAAACAAGTGCAGAAAAATCTGCACTGTAATATGGCATTTCTTCCCTTCTGAGCTTTGCACTGTGCCTTAAAAGTAGTTTTCGACCACATATGAGGTGAACAAGAGAAATTGCACAAAATACTTTGGTGTCCATTTTCTCCTTTTGCCCTTGTGAAATACAAAATTTGTACCTAAAAAAGATTTTGTTTTCATGGCTTAATTTTATAAACTTCTGTGAAGCACCTGGGGTTCACGGTGCTCAATACACATCTAGAAAAGGGGTCTAATTTCCAAAATGGTATCACATGTTGGGGGTTTCCACTGTTTAAGCACATCAGGGGCTCTCCAAACACAACATGGCGGCCACTAAATATGCCTGCAAATTTTACATTCCAAAAGTGAAATGGCACACTACTTTCCTTCCAAGCCCTGCTGAGCACCCAAATAGTTGTTTTCCTCCACATATTGTGCATCTGTGCACTCAGGAGAAAGTGAACAACAAATTGTATGGAACAATTTCTCATGTTACCCTTATGAAAATGCAAAATTTGGAGCTAAAAAAGATTTATCTGGGAGAAATGTAATTTTTTTTATTTTCAAGGATTTACGTTATAAACTTCTGTGATGCACCTGTGAGTTCAAGGTGCTCAATACATATCTATAAGTTCCCTAAGGGGTCTAGTTTCCAAAATAGTGTCACTTAATAGGGGTTTCCACTGTTTAGACACATCAGGGGCTCTCCAAACGCGACATGGCGGCCACTAAATATGCCAGCAAATTTTACATTCAAAAAGTGAAATGGCGCTCCTTCTCTTATGAGTCCTGCCGTGTGCCCAAACAGTAGATTTCCCCCATATAAGGGGTATCAGCATGCTCAAGACAAATTGCACAACAAAATGTATTGATGTATTGCCCATTTTCTCCTGTTACTCTTGCAAAATTAAAAAAAATTAGGTTTAAAGGAAAATTTTTGTGAAAGGAAAGTACTGTATTTTTCAGATTATGAGACGCACTTTTTCCCCCAAAATTTGGGGGGGGGGGAAATGGGGGTGAATCATATAATGTAGATATATGTTATCGGCTCACCTCAGCGGGTGTCCGGTGCTGCTGCTGTTGCGCTGTGTCCAGCGGTGCTGCAGGGGGCTCTGCCAACATTTTGTGAAAGGCCACAGCTCTCGCAGTTCCGTGGTTTCCTGTGCGGTGGACTCCGGGAAAATGGCCGCCGAGGGGGGGAGTGCATGCGCAGATGGAGATCTCTGCAACAAGGTCTCGGGAGATAAGACTTCAGCGCTGAGATCTTATCTCCCGAGATCTTGGTGCCAAGATTTCCATCTGCGCATGCGCTGCCCCCCCCCCCCCCCCGGTGGCCATTTTCCCAGAGTCCACTGCACAGGAAACCACAGAACTGCGAGGGCTCTGGCCTTTCACAAAATGTCGGCAGAGCCCCCCCGCAAGAAAACCATTAGTAACATTACGCTGTAAGGGTTTAAAATCCCACAGTGCCTGCAAGGTCCCCATGCTCAAGAAGGCACATGTGCAGGCCCCTCTGAAGTTTGCCAATGAACACTTGGATAATTCTGTGAGTGATTGGGAGAAGGTGCTGTGGACAAGTGAGACAAAAATTGAGGTCTTTGGCATTAACTCAACTCGCCATGTTTGGAGGAAGAGAAATGCTGTCTGTGACCTATTGAACACAGTCCCCACTGTTAAGCATGGAGGGGGAAACATTAAGTTTTGGGGGTGTTTCTCTGCTAAGGGTACAGAACTACTTCACTGCATCAATGGGAGAATGGATGGAGCCATGTACCATAAAATCCTGAGTGACAACTTCCTTCCCTCCGCCAAGACATAAAAAATGGGTCATGGCTGGGTCTTCCATCAAGACAATGACCCAAAACATACAGCCAAGGCAACAAAGGAGTGGCTCAAAAAGAAGCACATTAAGGTCATGGAGTGGCCTAGCCAGTCTCCAGACCTTAATATCATAGAAAACTTACGGAGGGAGTTGAAGCTTCAAGTTGCCAAGCAACAGCCTCAAAATCTTAATGATTTAGAGATGATCTGTAAAGAGGAGTGAGCCAAAATTCTTCCTGATATGTGCTCATATATACGTCCATCATCCTGGTATCTATTAAACTCCCATCCTGGCATATGCCCCCCACTGTGCTGCATATGCCCCCCTGTGCCGCTGGCACGCATATGGCCCACCCATCCCATCCTGGATATGCCCCCCTGTGCTGCTGAAATGCACATGGCCCCCCATCCCATCCTGGATTTGCCCCCCTGTGCTGCTGGCACGCACATGGTCCCCCCATCTCATCCTGGATATGCCACCATGTGCTGCTGGCACACACAGGTCCCCCCCATCCCATCCTGGATATGCCCCCCTGTGCTGCTGGCACGCACATGCCACTCCCCATCCCATCTGGATATGCCCCCCTGTGCTGCTGGCAAGCACATGCCCCCCCATCCCATCCTGGATATGCCCTCCTGTGCTGCTGGCACGCACATGATAAAATATCAAATACTTAACACCTTCTAATGATGGCTTCGCGCTCCCAGCTCCTCGGTTGCGCTTCCTGTTTCCCGGGCATCAGATCATGTGACACTGTGCTGTGCTGATCACATGATCGGATGTCGGCACAGACAAAGGAAGAGCCACGGGGGGGAGCTGGGAGCACGGAGCCATCATCGGAAGGTGAGTTGTGTTTGTTATTTTATCATGTGCGTGCCAGCAGCACAGGGGGGCATATCCAGGATGGGAGGCAGGGAGAGTTCAGGCACATGCAATATGCGCCGCTCCCCTGTCAACCAACTCGGCGCGGCTTCAGCACCGAGGTGATGGACAGCGGGTGCAGTGAATATTACATGAGGCTAATGAGCGGGAGCACGTGACCTCCCGCTGTCTCTGCAGCCCGCAGCCAGCCCACCCCAACCCCCTGACACCACGCCAGAGCCACCCCCCCTCGTCTACAGCACACAGATTCGGATTATAAGACGCACCCCCCACTTTCCCCAAAAATAATTTTTGTTAGGAACATCATCTTAACTATCTGAATGCGCGCCATCCAGGAAAGGGGTAAATGTATTTGATTGTCTATGTCCTTTCGAATGGAATCAAGCAGAGTATTAAAATTCTGTTTGACAATATTGGAAAGTTTACAAATCCTTAGACCTAGGTACGATAAGCCTTCCCGGGCCCAAGTATATGGGACAAGGGAGGAGATTCTATTTCTAACAGATGGTGGAACATTAACCGAGAAGAGAACCGATTTTCCTTCGTTTAGCTTGTAATATGAAATCTTAGAAAATTCAAGGAGAGCGTTTTTGATCCCTATCAATGATCATATGGTAATCTCAATGTCTCCAAAGTGATGTATACAGCAGTCTCAATGTATTCTGTGTGGTTTTTACAGCAGTCTTGATGTATGCTATACAGTGTATACTGCAGTGTCTCCTATGTTATCATACAGCAGATCCCCACCGCTCGAGTTCTATAAACTTTAAGTGAGCTGCAATGAATTTCCCACTTTGAGGAGATGTGGAGTGAAACATACATCTGTGATCAAAACAATTTGCTATGAGTTCTTTACGAAACATATCGCATAGAGGTGCTCCAGACCAACGCAAACCTAGAAATCAGTTGACCGTACAAATATCACCAGTACCATCCAACTTCACATGCCTAATCAAAAAAAGCAGCTCCAGCAATCACATTAGGGGTGAGTTAATTAAATGCTTGACCAAATATAGCAGGATCAACTTTTAGTTGATAATTTTCTGTCTTGCAAATAATTGCATGAATATCCAAATGGCCCTTGGCAGAAAAAAAGGTTCCCCACTTCTAATGTAAAGTCTAATTCAGATGTCCGTGACATACATTTAACGTCAATGAACAGAATGCAGAAAACAGTGACAAAGTCATCTCCTCTGTAGTGCTTTGCAGTAAAGCCTCAGACTTCAGATGTCCATGCATCAGACAATTGAATGAGTCTTTCCTCTGACATAACAGAACTCAGTGTGTAAAGTGCACAAGTATTTTTACACACACTATATTATAAATTATGTATACATACAATGAATAAATCTTTGAAGCATCAGGCCACAACGTCTTCATGCCAGACCAGATAATCAAAAGAGTTGCGTATACCATAGTGAAAGTAGGAATTAGTCCTACCGGTAATGGTATTTCCAGGCATCCATCATGACAGCACCACCGGGAGGTTGTCCTTCTCATCCTTGATAGGGACAGGAACACAGAAGAGGTAAAACAACCCCTCCCCACCAACCCCTTCAGTGATTTTCTAAGTACCACACCAGGATTGATGCAACGCAATTTTATTGAACTTCCTACCATACATGTTACCTCACATATCAGATAGGAAATCCAAGGGAGGGTATATAAGGGGTGCTGTCATGATGGACGCCCCTGGAAATACCATTATTGGTAGGACTAATTCCTACTTTCCAGGACGTCCCTCCTGACAGTACCACCAGGAGAATTACCAAATTACTCCAACTAGGGCGGGATTATAGCTTGGAGGACTTTCCTCCCAAACCCTGTCTGAGGATTTGCCATTACATTCAACTTATAATGTCTGCAAAAGGTATTAAATTTAGACCAGATTGCGGCCTTGCATATCTGGTCCATAGATGCTCCCGCGCTCTCTGCCCACGAGGCAGAAACTGCTCTTAGAGAATGGGCCCTAAGGTTTTCTGGTGGAGTCTCTCCTGCCGACACATATGCTGCACTGATAGTTGACTTCAACCATCTAGCCAGGGTAGCTTTTGATGCCTTCTTCCCTTTGTTTTTGCCTGCCATCTGGATGAAGAGGTTAGAGTCTACTCTCCAGCCTTTTGTAACCTGTAAGTATTGGAGGACGGCTCTTTTAACGTCCAAGAGGTTGTTGTAATTCTGGCAGAAGGCTGGCAGTACAATTTCCTGGCTCCGGTGGAAGTCTGTAACCACTTTGGGAAGAAAGGCTGGATTTAATTTTAAGATGATGCAGTCTTCCTGGATCTTCAAATATGGATGCTCTATAGAGAGGGCCTGAATCTCCCCTATGCGCCTAGCCGTAGTTATTGCCACTAGAAATAGGGCTTTAAATGTCATTGATCTTAAGGGGGCCTGTTCTAGCGGTTCATACGGGTCTTTGCGCAGCTCATTTAGGACCAAGCTAAGATCCCAAGGTGGTATCGAGCTACGGATTGTGGGTCTCATCCTCTGAGTGGCTTTTATGAACCTCGTTACCCATGGATGCTTGGCTAGAGGGAAGTCGAAGTAAGAGCTTAAGGCCACCACCTGTACTTTGAGAGTACTAGGCCTTAGCCCTTTATCAAAGCCCGCCTGGAGAAAGTCTAGGATCTGCGGGATATCCGGACCCCGGATGACTGATACTGGCCCCTCACATTGAGAACAGAATTTCTTCCAGATCTTTCGGTATATAGCCGAGGTTACCGGTTTTCTACTATTCTCCAAAGTAACTATAACCAAATTAGAGAGTCCTTTTGGTTTTAGGATCTCTGCTTCAGAATGCAGGCCGATAGTTGTAGCATCTCGGGTCTCTGATGAACCAAGGGACCCTGGGTTAACAGGTCGCGTCTTGCTGGTAATAGTATCGGGTCTTCATGTGCCATCCATTTCAGTAAGGAGAACCAGCTTCTCCTGGGCCAGTAAGGAACAATCAATATTACTGATGCTCTGCTTTCCTGGATCTTTCTAGGACTCTTGGAACAAGAGGGAGTGGCGGGAAGGCGTAAGCGAGCTTTATGTTCCATTCTTGGGATAACGTGTCTACTCCTATTGGGTTGTCTGCCGGGTTGAGAGAAAAGAACCTCTTTGCTTTTGAGTTTTTTCTTGTGGCGAATAAGTCGACCTCTGGAGTCCCCCAATGTTGGCACAGCTGTGTGAAGACCTCCTCGCTTAATGACCACTCTGACGACTGGATCTTTTCTCTGCTCAGGAAGTCAGCAACCTGATTTCTGGATCCCTTCAGATGGACTGCCGCAACTGAGGCTATTGTCTGTTCCGCCCAACAAAAGATCTTGTGCGCTAGGTCCTGAAGGTTATGGTATCTGGGGCCTCCCTGATGTTGAAGGAAGGCAAATGTAGTCGAGGTGTCCAAGAAGATCCTGACATTCTGACCCTTCAATTCTTCTTGACATGTTTTTAGCGACTCCCAGACTGCCCTGAGCTCTCTGTAATTCAAGGACCGGTTGCGTACTGATGGGCCACATGTCCCCTGGAGGTATCGACCTTCCATGTGAGCCCCCCCAGCCTCTGAGACTGGCGTCGGTAGTGATGTTTGTACATGGCAACAGTCTCCAGGGTCTCCCTTTCCCGAGATTTTGTGTGTTTGTCCACCAGGAAAGGGACTGCTTTCCTTTCTTGGAAAGTGTCATGTTCTTATCTAGCGATGTTTCCTTGCTGTCCCAGGTCGCTAAGACCTCTCTTTGCAGTATTCTTGAGTGGAACTGGCTCTATTGTACACTGGAGATACATGAAGTCATGAGACCCAGGATTCTCATGGCTCTCCTTATGAAGATGTAATCGAGTCTCTGGACCTCCTGTGTGATTGCCTGCTGTTTGTGTAGAGGAAGAAAGGAACATTCTTCCTCTGAGTTCAGTATGACTCCCAGAAACAGCTTTTCTCTTTCTGGTCTTAAGCTGGACTTCTTCCAATTTATTACCCACCCTAGGCTCTGTAGGACCGATATGGTGGATGTAAGGTCTTGCTCCATCTGTTGTGGAGAGTCTGCCATTAGCAGCAGGTCGTCCAAGTATGGTATGATAAAGGGTATTTCTTTCCCTTAGATGGGCCATGATTTCTGCCATGAGCTTTTTAAAGATACGGGGCGCTGAAGCGAGTCCAAACAGCAAGCAACAGAACTGGTAATGTTGTATTCTCCCGTGCTCTTTTATGGCGAACTTGAGGAATTTTTGGTGAGATCTGTGGATGGGCACATGATAGTAGGCACTTTTTAGATCTAGGGTGCACATGACAGAGTCCTTTTTTATTAAGAGGAAGAAAAAAAGTGATCCAGCTGGAGACGGAGGCGGCTGCAATTTACAAAGCTTTAAAATTTCTTATAGCAAACACCAAGCACACCAGTGATCTTCTTCACTGGTGTGCTTGGTGTTTGCTATAAGAAATTTTTAAAGAACCAACATATTTTTAAGTTGTCCAATAAAGCTTTGTAAATTGCAGCCACTTCAGTCTCCAGCTGGATCACTTTTTTTCTTCCTCTTGCTCCTAATTCATGTGGATGCTCACCACAGTCCGTGCTGGGCGTTGGCAGGCTTGGGGATTGCTTTGCAGAAGGGTAAGCTGACTACACTTTCTTTACTTTTTTTTATTAATGGTATAGCTGCTTTCAGAGATTCCAACTTGAATCTTTGGTAGGTCACCCACCGATTTAACAGCTTTACATTTATTATGGTCCGGTATTCTCCTCCTGGTTTCTTTATGGAGAATAAAGTTGAGTAGTGACCCTGAAACCTCTGAGTATGGGGAACTCAGGTTATGGCCCCTAACCCTATCAGGTCCTGTATGTCCTTTAATAGTCTTTGGTGGGTCACTTGAGACTGGGTCTGGGTTACACAGTATCTTCTGGGCGGTCGCTCAGTGAACTCTATTCTGTAACCCTCTGCGACCGTATTCCGAACCCACTGGTTTTGGGTAATATCCTTCCAGATATTTTGGAAGTAACAGAGTCTCCCTCCTATCTTCCTGGCGTCATTCCCTGGTAGGTCTTGCCTTGTGCTCTTGAGGGGAACTTCTCCTTCTTCCTCCTTTCAGGTAGCTCCAACTACCGGACTTCCCTTTTCCCCTATAGTCCTGTCTGGGATGGGAGTGGGTCCTCCGAAAAAAAGGCGTTCGTTTAGGCCTTTCCTCCGGAAAGCCCTTTTTGTCGGAAGCTTTCTCTAGCAGCTCATCTAATACGGGCCCGAAAACGTGGAGCCCAGAGAAGGGTATAGAACACAGTTTGTTCTTTGACTGAGTGTCTCCAGTCCAGGATCTCAGCCACAGCGCCCGCCTTGCTGAATTAGATAAGACATTATTTCTTGCGGCAAACCGGACTGATTCCGCCGAAGCCAGTAGCCATTCTCAGGAGAGGTAGTGATTTTAAGATCTCCTCTCTGGGGGTTCTGTCTCTAATTTGATCCTCTAATTTCCCCACCCATAAGGTCATTGATCGGGCTACCGAGGTGGCTGCTATGTTAGCCTTCATAATGGGTGCTGATGCTTCCCAGGCTTTCTTGAGGAGGTCCTCTGATCTCTTGTCCATCGGATCTTTTAGGCCGGATGAATCCTCAAAGGGAATAGCAGCTTTCTTTGACACTCTGGCTACAGGTATGTCGATCTTCGGAACTGTCTCCCACACTTTTGTTTCTTCTGGATCAAAGGGAAGACGGTACCTAAAGTCTTTTGGGAGTATTAGTTTCTTTCCCGATTCTTCCCACTCTTCTAATATCATCGCCGTTATATGTTTATTAACCGGGAATACAGTATTTCTACGGGCTCTCAGCCCTCCGAACATCTCATCTTGGGTTGTCCGTGGTTCCGTAGAATCTTCTACTTTCATTGTATCTCGGACTGCTTGTAGGAGTGTGTCCGTATCTTCCGCAGAAAAAAAAGTTATCTCTTCCTTTCTTCCGGGCGAGTTGCCGAGGAATCTTCGCCGGAGTCAGGATCAGAGTAGTCTGACACCTCTCCTTCCTCCGAAGTCTGCTCTAGCTCCCATCTGGGCCTCTTCGGGCGAGGGGATTGTGTCGGTACCAGCGCTGCGACCGTGGACTGCACCTCCTCTCGTATTACGGACCTCATATAGTCCAAGAGAGAGGACTGTTCTTGTCTTAGGAGTCCTGATATACAGTCCAGACATAAGTTCTTTGTATGTCCTGACGGGAGCTTGGCCGAGCATAGGGGGCACTTGCTAGGTTTTTTCCTGGTGGTCGAGGTGGACTGCTTAGGTGCCTCCTTGACCTGAAAAATATATAGGGAAGCGGGTCCTGTATGTCTGTGTATGGAGACCCTTAAGGGACCCTGGTACCCTTCTACTCACATGGTCCGGGTCTGGCTCTAGGGACTGGACGTCTGGACGGCTACCACCTTCCATCTCTACTGAGTCAGTGTGCTGTCCATCAGAGTGTCTTTAAGTAGTCGACTTACCCGGCTTCAAGACATCTGATTCGTCCTCCTTCCGAGCTCAGCTGCTGATGATGATGCCTGCTGCTGCGAGGATCTCCCCACCCTTTACCGATGCTTTTCTCTGTGCAGGGCGCCAGGATCTCTGTGACGCCGGCCATGTGGGATACCTTGCTGCCCCGGACGGCGTCGCGCTGGGCACAGCCATGTTTTTCCTTGGCTCCGCCCCCTGAAGTCGTCACCAGCGCGCCCCCTTCGTTGACGCGGCGCGCCGGAAACCGGGACCCGAGGCGCCGGCGTCCTGCAGCCAGGACCAGCAGCTGCTGCAGCGCAGAGCCCTCCAAGGGGATGCGCATGACGGGGAGCAACCAGCTCGACCTCCAGCGCTGAGAGACTTCCAGCGGTCTCAGCGCTGCTGCGGTGGGATCGCCACCCAGAACCCCCAGCGAGGGCACTGCTCCCGGCAGCTCCTGCCACTGGGCTCCAATGTGACACGCCGGCCTCACAGGTACACGCACCGCTGCGCTCTTCTGCGTCTGTCCCTGATAGGGACAGGAAAAACCCTAAAAGGGGTTGGTGGGGAGGGGCTATTTAACCTCTTCTGTGTTCCTGTCCCTATCAAGGATAAGAAGGACAACCTCCTGGTGGTGCTGTCAGGAGGGGCGTCCTGGAAAGAGGCATTTCTCACGACTCCGGTCCTGTTTTGGCCAAAGGACTATACAACGTGAATAGATTTGCACCAACTCACTAATATAGACATTCACTCAGCACTACATAACTGACAAGAAATCATAATGTGTTGTCATATTCTCCAGGTGTCTTCGATAGTAGAGTATACCGACCTGCTCCCAATTATAGTTTCAATCGGTGCTTAAATTCAGCACAGAGGTCTAACAGGTAAGGTCTCTCCTTGTGGAGAGTGACATAACAGCTCTGGCTTGACAAGGCAAGGAGGCTTATTCGCCGTGCAATACTCCTCTGGGAAATTTAATATGCAAATTGCTTCTTCAGAGCAAAAGAGGACTTGAACTCTATAGTGCCACCTGTTGGTAGTAGCAATCCTACAAGTCACAATCAACCCTTTAACAAGTTAGTAATATGACATAGGATAAAAGCCAAATCAGAATCTCAATTTGCAGACACGGTGTTTCTTTGCACTGACGAGGGCCAATAGCCCGAAACACCGTGTCTGCAAATTGATATTCTGATTTGGCTTTTATCCTAAGTCATATTACAAGACTCGTTAAAGGGTTGATTGAAACTTGAAGGAATGCTACTACCAACAGGTGGCGCTATAGAGTTCAAGTCCTCTTTCTCTCTGAAGAGGCAATTTGGAAATTAAATTCAGTACAGTAATTTATAATGGTGTGGGAATAAACCTGGTTAACGAGCAATGTAGATTCAAAACGCATGGTTGTTATAAGGCTAAAAGAGACCTGTCAGCAGGATTGTGCTCAGTAACCTACAGACAGTGTCAGGTTAGAGCTGTTATACCGATTAAAATAATACCTGGGTTGAAGAAATCCATCTTGTAGTTGTTTAATCTTTATTTTCAGCTTTCACTTAATGAGATTCTCTTGATCTGGGGCAGCCTGTGGAGGGTCTTCATGTGGTGCTCTGCTTACAGATCACTGTATGGCTTATGACAGATCACTGATCCCTCACTAACCTGCCCTCTATTTTACATGCTCAATGTAATAGGATTTAAAAAAAAAAAAAAAAAAACACATTCAGCAGGCAGGTACCTGCTCTGTAGCATCATCACATCTATAATATCCATTTAAATTATTTTATTTAGGGATCTAAATTTCTTCAGGGGAAAAAAAAAAAAAAAGATTCTCAAAATGGCACCAGAAGCGCTTGCGCAATAACATCTATCAGCGATCCGATAGATGCTACTGAACAGGCACCGCCGGTACCATTTTGATAGATGAAAAAAAATGTCTCCACCAAGATTAAATCAGTATAACGGTGCAAATCTGACACTGTCTGTAGGTTACTCTGCACAATCCAGCTGACAGGTTTCCTTTAAAATAAGGAGCAAAAAAAAAAAAATAAACCACCAGGGACAGAAACATGACAAGTTTACTATTCATATGTATCTATCATGCCCTCCAAGTTTCATCTGTGTTCTTTTCATAACCACTAGCTTTATTTTCAATTTATAATGTGCAGTAAAGCAAGAAGATACTGCACTAAACACCACAGAAACAAGTGCTAACAGCAGATAACTACAGATTGTAGTTTCACTACTATGTGCAGATTATTTTTGACTCTGTTCATATCTTTGATGTTTTATCAGGTACAAACAAAATGATCCTACATCCTGGTTTAGTTGAGTTAGTTCAGAAGAAAGGTTAATTATTTTGAAAAGCAAAAAAAAATAATCACTGCAGTGCGGTTTTCCAGCAAAAACTATGGTATTTGGAGCCTCCAACACAGACACAACAAGGCTATTTTAAAAAGAAAATTAAATATACAAATGAAAAAAAAGTTAAAATCCGTAAATTTGATTCAAATGTTCCACATATAACTAAGGAATCAATACAGACTTCTTGAAATTATTGATTGACTTCATATTTAATAGAGCTGAAGATAAAACATACCTCTGCAAACAATGAATTCCCATTACTGTTTGGATCTTGTGCCTTCTGTAATGCACGATCAAGCTGAATCTGCAACTCCAAGTTTGCTTCACGTGACCTCTGTATTTTGTTCCACGCGATACATGTAAATCATTCAGAAAATATTTAGTCAGGTCAAATATGGTTTTCTTAGAGAACAAGAAATAACAATTGCAAGAATTAATGAAAACCTATTTCAGAAAGGAACCGGTGGCCAAATTCGTGCTACACAATTGCATCCATTTTTCTATTGAACAGTCCTCAGACTGCTTCTCTTCCTTCTGCTCCAACTCGCAACTGAAGCCAGTCAAGGTGCCATGCCAGACTAGCCAGGTGTACCCCCTTCTAGTCCTCGAATGCTTTCAAGCTATGTTCTCTCTAAAAGTTCTCATTCTTCTCTCTTGCAGCCATGCTTTGGGCAGCACGAATCTAGTGACAAGTTCACTTTAAAGAGAATCTGTCAGCAGGTTTTTGCTGTGTAATCTGAAGACAGCAGAAGATAGATTCTAAAACACAGAATTCAGGAACATGTCACTTGTCAGGCGTGTTTTCCTTACTAAGTGAAGTATTTATCACTATGTATAGACTATAGGAGAGAAAGAGCGCAATAGGGTCTTATCCGGGTAGATATTGGAAGAAATAAAAGAAATTTACTCACCCTTTCCTGGAAAGATTAAGGCATATAGATCAGTTATCAGCTTGCTGCACGTCCAAAGGTCCACTCCGTGACCACCAGTATAAATCCTTTATGGAATAAAATTCTTGGACTTATGTGCGCTGCTTGACAAAGTATCACATCCATACCCTGGTATATGTCATCCCCTGAGGAAGAAGTGTGATGTACTTCGAAACGCGTTGGGAAATAAATGGTTAATCTCTTTACATAACCTGAATGTGATACTTTGTCAAGCAGCGCACTAAAGTCCAAGAATTTTATTCCATAAAGTATCACTAACAGATTAACATTGCTGAACTAAAATAGTCCGGCTACTTCCCCTCCTTTGAAAAGCATCTTACCGTCTATAGACTTTGTACATGGAGAGCTAGGTGTGGGCGGTGTTACCGTATATACCCGTGTATAAGCCAACCCCCCTAATTTTACCACAAAAAAACTGGGAAAACTTATTGACTATAGAATATGCCCCCATATGCAGCTCCATAGATTATGCCCCCATATGCTGCTCCATGGAATATGCCCCCATATTCTGCTCCATAGAATCTGCCCCCATATGCTGCTCCATAGACTATGCCCCCATATGCTGCCCCATAGACTATGCCCCCATATGCTGCTCCATAGATTATGCCCCCATAGGCTGCCCCATAGAATATGCCCCCATAGGCTGCTCCACAAAATATTGCCCCATATGCTGCTCCACAGATTATGCCCCCATATGCTGCTCCAAAGAATATGCCCCCATATGCTGCTCCAAAGAATATGCCCCCATATGCTGCTCCAAAGAATATGCCCCCATATGCTGCCCCATAGACTATGCCTCCATATGCTGCCCCATAGATTATGCCCCCATATGCTGTCCCATATATTATGCCCCCATATGCAGCTCCATAGATTATACCCCCATATGCTGCCCCATAGAATATGCCCCCATATGCTGCCCCATAGAATATGCCCCCATATGCTGCCCCATAGAATATGCCCCCATATGCTGCTTCCTAGAATATGCCCCCATATGCTGCTCCATATAATATATTCTCCCATATGCTGCTCCATAGAATATGCCCCCATATGCTGCTCCACAGAATATGCCCCCATATGCTGCTCCATAGATTATGCCCCCATATGCTGCCCCATAGAATATGCCCCCATATGCTGCTCCATAGAATATGCCCCCATATGCTGCTCCATAGAATATGCCCCCATATGCTGCTCCATAGAATATGCCCCCATATGCTGCTCCATAGAATATGCCCCCATATGCTGCTCCATAGAATATGCCCCCATATGCTGCTCCATAGAATATGCCCCCATATGCTGCTCCATAGAATATGCCCCCATATGCTGCTCCATAGAATATGCCCCAATATGCTGCTCCATAGAATATGCCCCCATATGCTGCTCCATAGAATATGCCCCCATATGCTGCTCCAAAGAATATGCCCCCATATGCTGCTCCATAGAATATGCCCCCATATGCTGCTCCATAGAATATGCCCCCATATGCTGCTCCATAGAATATGCCCCCATATGCTGCTCCATAGAATATGCCCCCATATGCTGCTCCATAGAATATGCCCCCATATGCTGCTCCAAAGAATATGCCCCCATATGCTGCCCCATAGACTATGCCTCCATATGCTGCCCCATAGATTATGCCCCCATATGCTGTCCCATATATTATGCCCCCATATGCAGCTCCATAGATTATACCCCCATATGCTGCCCCATAGAATATGCCCCCATATGCTGCCCCATAGAATATGCCCCCATATGCTGCCCCATAGAATATGCCCCCATATGCTGCTTCCTAGAATATGCCCCCATATGCTGCTCCATATAATATATTCTCCCATATGCTGCTCCATAGAATATGCCCCCATATGCTGCTCCACAGAATATGCCCCCATATGCTGCTCCATAGATTATGCCCCCATATGCTGCCCCATAGAATATGCCCCCATATGCTGCTCCATAGAATATGCCCCCATATGCTGCTCCATAGAATATGCCCCCATATGCTGCTCCATAGAATATGCCCCCATATGCTGCTCCATAGAATATGCCCCCATATGCTGCTTCCTAGAATATGCCCCCATATGCTGCTCCATATAATATATTCCCCATATGCTGCTCCATAGAATATGCCCCCATATGCTGCTCCATAGAATATGCCCCCATATGCTGCTCCATAGAATATGCCCCCATATGCTGCTCCATAGAATATGCCCCCATATGCTGCTCCATAGAATATGCCCCCATATGCCGCTCCATAGAATATGCCCCTATATGCTGCTCCATAGAATATGCCCCCATATGCTGCTCCATAGAATATGCCCCCATATGCTGCCCCATAGAATATGCACCCATATGCTGCCCCATAGAAAATGCCCCCATATGCTGCCCCATAGAATATGCCCCATATGCTGCCCCATAAAATATGCCCCCATATGCTGCCCCATAGAATATGCCCCCATATGCTGCCCCATAGGATATGCCCCCATATGCTGCCCCATAGAATATGCCCCATGGAATATACCGCCCCATAGAATATGCCCCCCTATGCTGCTCCATAGATTATGCCCCATTTGCTGCCCCGTATATTATGCCCCCATATGCTGCCCCTTATATTATGCCCCCATATGCTGCTGCTGCTGCAAAAAAAAAAATGCCACACTCACATCTCCTGCTCAGGACCCAGCACCTGTGATATTCACCTGTCCGGGGTCCATCGCTGCTCACCACTGTCTGCGCGTCCTCTGTCAGTGACTGTTCAGCCAGCAGAGTGCGCGGCGCGCACTAACCACGTCACCGCGCCCCCTGCTGGCTAAACATCACGGACACAGGAAGCAGCAGACTGCGTTGAGCAGCGTGGGAACGAGGACAGGTGAATATCACTACACTCACCCGTCCTGGCACTCTCTGCAGCCCCCTCGCTTCTCCACGGTCTCCCTTCCTGCCTTCAGCGGTCACGTGATACCGCTCATTACCACTCATGAATATGTGCATATTCATGATTTTAATGAGCGTTTCCACATGACCGCTGAAGGCAGGAAGGGAGACAGTGGAGAAGCGAAGGGGCTGCAGAGAGTGCCAGGACGGGCGAGTATGATCTGTGACACCCCCGCCCCACCCGCTGACCCCCAGGTATATGACTCGTGTATAAGCCGAGAGGACGGGGGGGGGGGACTTTCAGCCCCAAAAAATGGGCTGAAAATCTCGGCTTATACATGAGGATATACGGTAGCTTTCTCAGCTCTGCTTGATTCAAAATCTAATTGTGTGATAATGGCTGCATCCAGTAAACAAAGTGATACATCACTATATTCAGCTTCTCTTTGCCTACATTACGCTGTTCTCAGATGAGGTAGCAAAAGCCTGCTGACAGATTCCCTTTAAGAAACTTTTTACAGGGCATGCACAAAATAAAGGGTCAAGAAATGTTGCTTTTAATACTTTTAACCTTTTATTAATACCCACTATAGAGGCAAAGCCAGTAGCACAAGCCAAGGGTGTTAGGTGTATAGTATAGTGGACACCTTGCTGCATCAGCTGCGATTGGCATCATTCATGGTCATTTAAACCATTACAAACACTAGTGAAAAAGCATTTGAGGCATTTAACTGACTGTGAGGGGGAGTTTGCCACCTGCCTGAAGCAAGTCATTCCCAGGGAGCTATGTAAACTCTTGGCAAGCCAACAGGTGCCCATTAGACTCAGTTTATAGCCATGTCTAACATGCCTACTGTTAAAGGGACATGTCAAATACCCTGCGCAATACACATCATCAGTAAAGGAGTGGTAATAGCTTGTACTTTATACAACTTTTTTTTTTTAATAAAAAGATTCAAAAGAAAGCTGAGAAAAAATATTTTGCTACTAAAAACACTTCTGTAAAATCAAACAGAAAAAAAAATACACTGGTATTACCACATTCAGAACAATCTGAGGTATAAAACTGTGCAACTGTATGGTGAAAATACAGCATTTTGGACTCCAGACGTGGCAATACTAATTACAGGTGATTCTCACAAAATTAGAATATCAAGCAGTTAATTTATTTCAGTTCTTCAATACAAAAAGTGAAACTCATATATAGTCACTACAAACAGTGATCTATTTCAAGTGTTTATTTCTGTTAATGATTATGGCTTACAGCCAATGAAAACACAAAAGTCATTATCTCAGTAATTAAAACACCTGCAAAGCCGGGCTGTGGAGTCTGAGTCGATGTCTTGGAGTCGGAGCCCATTTTGATGGAGTCCGAGTCAGTATAAAGTAGACCGCCGCAGAAAATATATAATAAATTGGGTACAGTAGTTCAGTGCAGTTTGTGGGGAATATTTTTTTCATAAGAATTTGGGAAAGTTATGAAATGTCTGTCCTATTCCTGATCTAAGGTCTAGACTTTTAGCGGACATGAATCTGTGCTGCAGTTTATGTTCATGATAAGTAGTGACGCTCCTCCTCTACAGAAAAGAGAAAAATATAAACACACAGGGAAGGAAAGCCTACATTCATCTCAGAACTTCTGGAGTGAACAGGAAAGCAGGATTAAGGAAGGTAAGTACTCCTTAAAGCATATCTAAACTTTCAATGAACTGTGCATAAATCAATAGTCCAGTATATGTCCTTCTCTGTATGCTTGATGTTTTAGTTTTTCCTCTTAGCTCATGTTTGGAGAAATTAGCTGCTCTGATGACTTATATACTCTATACATAGAATATAAGGGGAAAAACTGTTTTCTAACATCTCAAATTCGGAAATACAGTAACAGGATCGACGAGGACATATATATATATATATATATATATATATATATATGTGTGTGTGTGTGTGTGTTCTGGAATAGGATTTAGCACAAACATGTTCCCTTCCTCCTCCTCCCCTCTTCATATACTGTGAATAAACATGATGTGAAGCATTTAGTAAGCTGTACTCTGAGACAACGTTCAACATTGAAAGTTCAGAGTAAAGCTATCTAACAACATATTTTACAAACTTTATAATTATCTGTCCTATTGAGTTATGCAAAGATTGTTTTATTTCTATCCTAAATTATACAGTGCATGATTCCCTATTCTTGCAAGCATTACAATATACCTTATTTTTACAGGACAAAATTACTTTGAGAGCGAAGTTACATAATTATAAAATGTCTAGGAAGCATCTTATGAAGTCAGCTGTATTTGAGCATTTCACAGTGACTCAAGATAAAAAAACATATTGTGTGTCAGTGTATAAGTGCCCCAGATGAAAACAAATGCTGTGATGCCAAAATCACTGCATATTAAGGCAGTGATAAAAATGTTTCTTCAAGAGCTTCCAATCTTAAAACACATTTATAACGCTGCCACCCAAAAGTTTACAAAGCTGTGATTGAAAAAGATCACAGCAGCACGAAGAAACAAGAACCCAGCACATCCCGCCAGGCAAAGGAGCAGGAAAGAGTCTTAAAAATCAGTTACAAGATATTTTATAAGCGACAAAGTTATTGTAACAATGACAGCAGATGTGTTTAAAAGACAGCACGTCGAACTTGTTGTGAAGGACAGTGTACCACAGGGCAGTTTTTAGGGGGGGACGGGGGGTGCGATCGCCCGGGGCGCCACCCAAGCCAGGGGGCGCCTGCCCAAGGCCGCAATCAGGGCATCACAGCCCTTACTGCTGTATGGGGCCCGATGAGCAGCAGTACAGAAGGGGGCCCCGCAGATCAGGGGCCCCGCTCCTGTGCTTACAGTCATCGGGCCCCAAATGCTGCATGTCATGGGGCGCCAGGCGGGCCCCAAGTTTGTGCTGCAGGATGGATACGATGTAGACGGGGCAGGATCGGGAGATCATATGGGGGCAGAATGGATACTCATGAGGGCAGGATGAGAGAAAATATGGCTGAAGTCAGGAATGAGACACACAGGGGTCAGGATGGGGGATATTATTACCATAGGGGCTAATTAAAGGGATATTATTACTGCAGCGATGCATTTATTTTATTTTTTTGAGGATACTGTGGTGCTTAGCCTGCTGTCTTTGTGTGTAATATCGGGGGGGTGATGCCTTCGATGATTGGATTGATGCAAAGGTAAGACACGTTTATCTAAGTTTATCTAAAGTATTCAGCATGTTAATGTTCGGGGGGGGGGCGCTTTTTCGATGTTCATCCTGTTGGCAAAATTCCCTAGAACCTGCCCTGGTGTACCATTATCATTATTTGCACGACCAGCTTTCACAGCTCTTAATGGAGAAATGGCCGCAAACTTGGTGTTTCTCTGGCAAGAGAGAGTATTAGAAAATTAGAAGCCCTTAAACAAAAGGAAGATCTTAAAAAGACTCAACAGAGTGGATAAAAATCAATTTTTTTTAAAAAATAAAATAAAAAAAAAAATAAAAAAAAAAACGGATTTTTTTTATTTAACCCCTTCACTACCAAGGGTGGTTTGCACGTTAACTACCGGGCCAATTTTTACAATTCTGACCACTGTACCTTTATGAGGTCATAACTCTGGAACGCTTTCATGGATCCTGGTGATTCTGACATTGTTTTCTCGTGACATATTGTACTTCATGTTCGTGGTAAAATTGCATTCAAATAACTTGCGTTTATTTGTGAAAAAAACGGAAATTTGGCGAAAATTTTGAAAATTTCACAATTTTCCAACTTTGAATTTTTATGCCCTTAAATCACAGCGATACGGCACACAAAAAACTTAATACATAACATTTCCCACATGTTTACTTTACATCAGCACAATTTTGCAACCAAAATTTTTTTTTGCTAGGAAGTTATAAGGGTTAAAATTTGACCAGCGATTTCTCATTTTTGCAACACCATTTTATTTTTAGGGACCACTTCACATTTGAAGCCACTTTGAGGGGTCTATATGATAGAAAATACCCAAAAGTGACACCATTCTAAAAACTGCACCCCTCAAGGTGCTTAAAACCACATTCAAGAAGTTTATTAACCCTTTAGGTGCGTCACAGGAATTTTTTGAATATTAAAAAAAAATGAACATTTAACTTTTTTTCACAAAAAAAAATACTTCAGGTTCAATTTTCTTTATTTTACCAAGGGTAACAGGAGAAATTGGACTGCAAAAGTTATTGTGCAATTTGTCCTGACTACGCTGATACCTGATATGTGGGGGGGAACCACTGTTTCGGCGCATGGCAGAGCTCAGAATGGAAGGAGCGCCGTTTGACTTTTTCAATGCAAAATTGGCTGGAATTCAGATCGGACGCCATGTCACGTTTGGCGAGCCCCTGATGTACCTAAACCCCCCCAAGTGACCCCATTTTGGAAACTAGACCCCCCAAGGAACTTATCTAGATATGTGGTGAGAACTTTGAACCCACAAGGGCTTCACAGAAGTTTATAACGTACAGCGGTACAATTAAAAAATCATATTTTTTCCACAAAAATGATCTTTTCACCCACAATTTTTATTTTTCCAAGGGTAACAGGACCCTAAAAGTTTTTGTGCAATTTGTCCTGAGTACGCTGATACCCCATATGTGGGTGTAAATGACTATTTGGGCGCATAGCAGAGCTCGGAAGGGAAGCAGCGCCATTTGACGTTTTTGGCTAGAATTGAGATCGGACACCATGTCGCGATTGGAAAACCCCTGATGTACCAAAACAGTGGAAACCCCCCACAAATGACACCATTTTGGAATCTAGACCCCCCAAGGAACTTATCTAGATGTGTGGTGAGAACTTTGAACCCCCAAGGGCTTCACAGAAGTTTATAACGTACAGCAGTACAATTAAAAAATCATATTTTTTCCACAAAAATGATCTTTTCACCCTCAATTCTTATTTTTCCAAAAGTAACAGGACCCTAAAAGATATTGTGCAATTTATCCTGAGTACGCAGATACCCCACATGTGGGTGTAAACCACTATTTGGGCGTATGGCAGAGCTCGGAAGGGAAGCAGCGCCATTTGACGTTTTTGGCTGGAATTGAGATCGGACACCATGTCGCATTAGGAAAGCCCCTGATGTACCAAAACAGTAGAAACCCCCCACAAATGACACCATTTTGGAAACTAGACCCCCCAAGGAACTTATCTAGATGTGTGGTGAGCACTTTGAACCCCCCAGTGCTTCACTGAAGTTTATAACGTCCGGGCGTGAAAATAAAAAAATCGTATTTTTTCCACAAACATGATCTTTTAGTCCCCATTTTTTTATTTTCCCAAGGGTAACAGGAGAAATTGGACCCCAAAAGTTGTTGTCCAATTTGTCCTGAGTACGCTGATACCTCATGTGGGAGAAAACTACTGTATGGGCACACGTCGGGGCTCGGAAGGGAAGTAGTGACGTTTTGGAATGCAGACTTTGATGGAATGGTCTGCGGGTGTCATGTTGCGTTTGGAGAGCCCCTGATGTACCTAAACAGTGGAAACCCCCCACAAGTGACCCCATTTTGGAAACTAGACCCCCTAATGAACTTATCTAGATGTGTGGTGAGCACTTTGAACCCCCCCAGTGCTTCACAGAAGTTTATAACGACCGGGCGTGAAAATAAAAAAATCGTATTTTTTCCACAAACATGATCTTTTAGTCCCCATTTTTTTATTTTCCCAAGGGTAACAGGAGAAATTGGACCCCAAAAGTTGTTGTCCAATTTGTCCTGAGTATGCTGATACCTCATATGTGGGAGAAAACTACTGTATGGGCACACGTCGGGGCTCGGAAGGGAAGTAGTGACGTTTTGGAATGCAGACTTTGATGGAATGGTCTGCGGGTGTCATGTTGCGTTTGGAGAGCCCCTGATGTACCTAAACAGTGGAAACCCCCCACAAGTGACCCCATTTTGGAAACTAGACCCCCTAATGAACTTATCTAGATGTGTGGTGAGCACTTTGAACCCCCCAGTGCTTCACAGAAGTTTATAACGACCGGGCGTGAAAATAAAAATATCGTATTTTTTCAACAAACATCATCTTTTAGTCCCCATTTTTTTTATTTTCCCAAGGGTAACAGGAGAAATTGGACCCCAAAAGTTCTTGTCCAATTTGTCCTGAGTACGCTGATATCTCATATGTGGGAGAAAACTACTGTATGGGCACACGTCGGGGCTCGGAAGGGAAGTAGTGACGTTTTGGAATGCAGACTTTGATGGATTGGTATGCGGGTGTCATGTGCGTTTGGAGAGCCCCTGATGTACCTAAACTATTGAAACTCCCCACAAGTGACCCCATTTTGGAAACTAGACCCCCCACGGAGCTTATCTAGATGTGTGGAGAGCACTTTGAACCCCCAAGTGCTTCACAGAAGTTTATAACGCCTGGGCGTGAAAATAAAAAAAAACATTTTTTTCCGCAAAATTATATTTTTGCCCCCAGTTTTTTATTTTCCTAAGGGTAACAGGAGAAATTGGACCCCAAAAGTTGTTTTGTAATTTGTCCTGAGTAGGCTGATACCCTACATGTGGGGGTAAAACACTGTTTGGGCACATGGCAGAGCTTGGAAGGGAAGGAGCACCATTTGACTTTTTCAACGCAGAATTGGCTGGAATTGAGATCAGACGCCATGTTGCCTTTGGAGAGCACCTGATGTGCCCAAACAGTGGAAACCCCCAATTATAACTCCAACCCTAACCTCAACACACCCCTAACCCTAATCTGAGCCCTAGCCCTAACCCTATCCCTAACCGTAACCCTAGCCCTAACCCTAACCCTAGCCCTAACCCTAGCCCTAACCCTAACCCTAGCCCTAACCCTAACCCTAGCCTTAACCCTAGCCCTAGCCCTAACCCTAGCCCTAACCCTAGCCCTAACCCTAGCGGGAAAATGGAAATAAATACATTTTCTTTTAGTTTTATTATTTTTCTCTAACTAAGGGGGTGATAACGGGGGGTTTGATTTACGATTTATGGCGGTTTTTATGTTTGGCGGCTGTCGCACGCTAAAAGACGCTTTTTATTGTAAAAATAGTTTTTGCATCACCACATATTGTGAGCTATAATTTTTCCATATTTTGACCCACCGAGTCATGTGAGGTCTTATTTTTTGCGGGACGAGTTGACGTTTTTATTGGTACCATTTTCGGGCACGTGACATTTTTTGATCGCTTTTTATTCCGATTTTTGGGATGCAGAATGAACAAAAACCAGCTTTTCATGAATTTCTTTTGGGGGGTGCGTTTACACCGTTCCGCGTGCGGTAAAATTGATAACGCGTTTTTATTCTTCGGGTCAGTACGGTTACAGCGATACCTCATTTAGGTCGTTTTTTTATGTTTTGTCGGTTTTTTGCAATGAAAACAATTTTATATAAAAAATAATTATTTTTGTATCGCTTTATTCTGCGAGCTATAACTTTTTTATTTTTTTGCGGATGATGCTGTATGGTGGCTCGTTTTTTGCGGGACAAGATGACGTTTTCAGCGGTACCATGGATATTTATATGCGTCTTTTTGATCGCGCGTTATTGCACTTTTTGTTCGGTGGTATGATAATAAATCATTATTTTTTGCTTCGTTTTTTATTTTTATTTTTTAAGGGGTTCGCTAAAGGGGTTAACTAATGGGACAGTTTTATAGGGCAGGTCATTACGGACGCGGCGATACCAAATATGTGTACTTTTATTGTTTTGGTTTTTTTTTATTTTCAAAAAATGGATTTATTGGGGAATATTTTTTTTTTTTTAACTAATTTATTTAGCGATTTTTTTTAAATTATTTTTAACACTGGAGGAAGGGAGTCCCCAGCAGCAGCGCTGCACATTGCGCTGCCGTGGGGGGCTCAGGGAAGCACGGAGGGAGCCCCCTCCCTGCCGATGCTTCCCTTTAACCCCCGGTACACCGCGATCGCGTTTGATCGCGGTGTGCAAGGGGTTAACGTGTCGGGGGCGGTCCGTGACCGCCCCTGACACATTGTGCAGGGTGTCAGCTATGATAATTAGCTGACACTCGGCCGCGATCAGCGGCGCTCACCACGTGGGCGCCGCTGATCGCGATGACGTAATATTCCGTCCATGGTAATTAGGTCCATGGTCACATGGACGGAATATTACGTCAATTGTAGGTAAGGGGTTAAATCGGATTTTTTTGATTTAAATCAGATTTTTTTCAATAAACTGCTTTTTGAGGAAAATATTTTACCATCCAAAGGTTCTTCCATCATGAGATAAAGCTGAGTTGTTTAACTCAGTAGAATAAAGGCTGTATATGTGTAACATTCACAATGCCATGCTCTTCCAGAGGTTTCTGTAGGATTAGTGGGCAGTTTCTCTCCTATATTATCACAGACGCTCGCTTTATTTACGCAGTTCTCAAAACTGAATTTGACTCCGCAGAGGTCCCAGCCTCTTCTTCACGCAAAAATGTTACAACATGAACAGAGTTGAGAAACAGACCTTAATCCTATTGTTCTACAAACCTATGAATACAGAATCAACCCCTTCAGTGACAAGTCCAAGAAGTTAGACAATATGTTTCTAATTGTTTGGAGTGGAATAGATCTGCACAACACAAGAAGAATGTGAATCTAAGTGTGAGGAGGAGGAAGGGCAAGCAGACAAGAAAATGAAAGTGAAACTTTGAGCACAATACTGCAGCATAGCCACAGACAGACAAGTCTGGATCTGTTTGTGTGTACGATCTGAGGTTTATTACATTCTTTCCTTATAATGGCAGCAGGCCGTAAAAGAGACCCAGTTTGGGAATATTTTAATGAAGCTCCTTCGCCTATCGGTAAGGCAGGCATGCGTGCAAAATGCAACGATGCAACAAAGAGATGCAAGGCCTGGTGGCGCGAATGAGGCAACATCATGAGAAGTGCGGTGATGAAGATGACCAAAGAAACACTTCTGAACAGGCAGGATCTTCAGGTTGGTAAACATTTTTATTGAATCCTATTTCTAAAGACTGAACTGTCATGTGTGAGAAAAATTATATTTCTTATTATTACTGCATGTTACTGTCATTTGGTACAGTTATGAAGAAAAACAAATATTCCTTTTGGGGCAGGGGCAGTGATGTGTTGTGTACAATAAACAGAAATTTTATAAACAATAAAATAACAGCATTGACTTTTTTTGTTTAGGGGAATTCATGGATTCTGGAAACTATCCACCTCCAAGATCACCATCATCCTGTTCTACAGTTTCAGAGTTATCCATCCAGGATAGTGCTTCATTAGCAGCAGCATCATCATCAGACACCCACAGCCACATATCACCATCACCCAAAAGGAAGAAAAAACCTTTACCTCCTGGAACCACCATAGATAGGTTTGTGATAAGAACTAGCAGATTAGAAAAAGAGTTGATTGATGAAAAAATTGCCCAGTTTATTTATGCAACGAACTCTTCTTTCCGTCTGACTGAGAACCCACATTTCATTAATATGGTTCAGTCACTGAGACCAGGATACAGTCCACCCAGCAGAGCTGATGTTGCAGGGAAACTGCTGGACCAAGTGTATGACAGAGAAATGGAGCAATGTGCAACAGCTCTGGAGGGTAAAATTGTTAACCTAAGTATTGATGGGTGGAGTAATGTCCACAATGATCCTATTGTATGTGCTTGTATAACAACAGAAGAAGGTAAAATCTTCCTTGCACAAACAACTGATACGTCAGGAAATGCACACACAGCAGAATACTTACAAGAAGTGGCAGTAAAAGCTATAACGACATGTGAACAAAAATTCAAATGTCTAGTACGCACTTTGGTCACTGACAATGCTGCAAACGTATCCAAGATGAGAAGAGATTTAGAAGAGCAGGGAGGGAATACAAAGCTGCTAATAACATATGGATGCAGTGCTCATTTGCTGCACCTCTTAGCCAAAGACTTAAGTGTTCTAGAAATAAAGGCTAATGTTGTTGAAATTGCTAAATACTTCCGTAATAATCATTTTGCTGCAGCAGCTCTGAAAAGGATGGGTGGAACCAAGCTAACGCTCCCACAAGATGTTAGATGGAACTCTGTGGTGGACTGTTTTGAGCAGTATATCAAAAACTGGCCTATTCTGATGACACTTTGTGACGAAAATCGAGATAAAATAGATGGCACTGTCACGGCCAAAATCCTCAACATTGGGCTTAAGAGAAATGTTGAACATATGCTGAGCTTCCTGAAACCCATCTCTCAAGCTTTAAACAAAATACAGAAAAATAGCTGTTTTATTGCGGATGCTGTTGGAATTTGTAAGGAACTGAGTGAACACTTAAAAACAGAACTACACATGGGCAGAATTAAATTACAAGCAGTAAACAAACGAATGGGACAAGCACTGACTCCAGCTCATTTTTTGGCAAATATTGTCAATATCCAATATCAGGGTCAAAACCTAAGTGCTGAGGAAGAGGAGCTAGCTATGACATGGGTATCCAGCAATCATCCATCTTTAATGCCAACTATAATAAACTTCAGAGCTAAGGGGGAACCATTCAAGAAATATATGTTTGCTGAAGATATTTTAAGGAAGGTCACACCAGTAAACTGGTGGAAGTCACTTAAGCGCTTGGATTTAGAGACTGTTCAAGTAATGATTTCACTTTTAACAGCAGTAGCTTCTTCTGCAGGCGTTGAAAGAATATTCTCTTCCTTTGGACTCATTCATTCTAAATTGAGAAATCGGTTGGGACCCAATAAAGCAGGAAAGCTTGTTTTTCTTTTCCAGATTATGAATAGGAACAAAGAAGAAGATGATGATGAAGATGACGACAAGTGAGCTACAGAGGACAGCAGGGACAGTAGTATTTAAGTTTTTCATGTGTTGGCTGGGCTGACAGTCTAAGTTTCTTAAAATATATAAATATTTTGTTTAGCCAAATTAGTTAACAAACATGGATGTTTGTTTAAGCAAATAACTTATGCTGTAATGTTGTTATTGTTTCAGTTGAATAAATCTATTTAAATTGTTATTAAGGTCAGGATTATTTTTCTCCTTCCTAAGTACAACAGAACAGTGGTGTCCAAATATGAATGATTAACCCATTAAACTGGGGAGAAAAAAGTAATATAAAAAGTGATTCTAAAAATCTTCATCTACTTGCATGTTAAAGTAGCAAGAACTAGTTTAGGTAGAAACTTTGATTTAAATCAAGCCTTACTGACTAGTGATTTAAATCGTGATTTAAATCGTGATTTAAATCAGTTAGATTTAAATCAAATCCACCCTGCAACAGACGCTTTGTGGTTCTTAAAATGGATGCCTTCACACGACACAGAATGAACTATTTTACCTTTTACCATCAACGATCAATATGTTTGTTACAACAAAAAATTGTTCCTAAAACGCTGGTAGCAAAAGATACTAAAGCTCATCACAGCAACCAGTTTCTCTAGACCTTAGTGGAAAAAGTTCTGCAAGATTAGAAACTCAAAAAAAGAACAGGTTCTTGCTATTGTAACTGATAATGCTTCAAACATGATAAAGGCACAATTAAAACTGATGAATGAGAATAAGGAAGGTGAACAGCAGCTACAAGAACATTTCACATTCAGCATAATTTTTGCCAGGGGTTGTAGATGGGATTTTTACGGATGCAGCAATACCAAACATTTAGTTTTTCATAAAAATGTGTTTATTAGTGGATTTTGTAAATTATTTTTATTTTTTAATATTTTTTTTTTTTACATATTTTTTTAAACAAAATTTCTAGTCCCTATATGGGGCTTTCACTTTTTTCCACTTTTGTTGCAGATATAATACATAGCATTGCAATGTATTATACCTATGCTGAAAGCTTCTGAGACCATGTGACCAAATTTCACCCAAATCGGGCGAGAACTGTGGATTTGTATAAAGCGGACTACTACAGATTTAACATTTTCCCATTATATGTATAGGGCATAAGTCCGGGGGCCCAAATCTCATGACGGGGGGACGCTAACGAGATGTAAGGTGCGCAGTATTCTGCTGCTGTGGGTAGAGAGGGTGGCGTGCCAAATTTCACCAAAATCAGGCAAGAACTGTGGATTTATATAGAGCGAACTACTACAGATTTTGATATATATATATATATATATATATATATATATATATATATATGTTCTATATAGTGGGTAGGGCACCAAGTACATAACTGTGGAGTTAAATGCTTCACGTGTACTCATTTATACAGACATGCTTGTCTGAAACATTACAGCAGTTATAAAAGCTGTCAGAAATAATTTGAACACACAGCTGCTTGTGAACACAACACTTTGTTTCCATTAATACATTTCCTACTTATCTTGATTCTAACAAAAATTAAATAAATATAAAGATACCGTGCCTCTAAAGCATTGAAATAACCAACTGCCTCTTTTTCTCGTTCTTCCTTTTCCAATTTCAGACTCTCCAGCTGGCGACTTTGTTTTCCATTAGTCAGAACAAGTTGTTGTTGACGATAGTGTAATTCATTAATTTCTTCTTCTAACCGTGCCTGAATTGAAATATTGTAAAATATTAACTTCTCAGTATACAAGTCAAGCAAGCAAATATATTGAAAGAAAGTAGAAAACAGGTGCCAAATTCTAATTCAGGATTACATCAAACAGCTGCAAGAATAGCACCTGATATTTCAACCCCATACGGTCAAGGGAATCCCTATAAAAGGCTTCTTTACTTGCAAATGCTTTTACGTTGTTTATGCTATCAAGTGCCCATGCGATTTAATTTACATAGGCGAAACAACGCAACCAATACGGGAAAGAATTTTTCAACATAAATCGAAAAAGGTGCAAAAAGGTCCAACTACCTCTTCAATTTCATTTTCACAAAATGGGACATAATGTTGCACAACTGAGATTCCAGGTATTGGAAAAAAAATCAACCCTTCAGAAGAGTACAAAACAGGATTAAATATTAAAAATTATTTTGTATCTTCTCGCTTCAAACATTGAAACCAAAGGGTCTCAACAGGGACTACGATAAGGAGAGTTTTCTCTAAGACTGTTTGCATATCCTTGATGTCTTGTTATGGCTCACCCTGGCCAAGTACAGTTTTCGTGTATCCTAGAATTATAACTATTTGAGTATAATTTGCTGTCTCCATGCTATTTACTCCTGTTACTTACACTTATTCCTGTTCCTCTTAGAACCGATAGACATCCATCACTTCACCAACCTCCACCTGGGCACTTATGGTACACTATAGGCACCTTTGGGGTATTATTAACCTACAATTCTTTTCCTTCCCCTCCTCCCCATCTGTACTCCATTTTTTCAGGAGTACTGACTGGGGGTGCTTCTAACACATCCCCCCTTACTTTACCATAAACACCCTGGGAGACAACAAATATATTACCCCCCTTTCTCGGTTTTGACACATATGCCCTCACATAGACCAGGTCTTTCATATCCTTAAAAGACTGTCAGTATTATTGTACCATCCCGTATACTGCGGCGCTTATCACTTCTCTACCTCTCCTGTTCAATTAATAAAACATAACATGGCAGAACCTACTCCTCAATTATACACATAATGACTGGCCCATCAATAGGAACTCTGCGCTTACCAATATCTTTCTCTTTACATACTATGCACGTCACTAAACTGTGAAGCCTACCTAAAAGCACACTATCCCTTCATTATGTGGCAGACTACTCCAACTTCCTTATGTCACACGCATGCACCTGGCAAGCAGCACGTGAATCAGTGATGCTGTGCTGTCACGTGGAACCCAAACTTCTGAGCTCAGACTCTACTTCCGTACAAACAAGCCATCTCTGCACACAGCGCCCTTCCACGGCGGCGGACACCGCGAAAACCAACGCAACTGAATGTCAGTTGTCAATGAGAGAGCTGCAGTCAGGTAATTTTTCTTACATATATTTTGCATTCTTGCTTTATACAATTTGAGAGACATTAAAACAACCCCTACAAACTGTTTAGATCATAAGGGGAACCAGAGTATCTTGTGCCAAGCAAATAAACTGTATTTAAGCAGAATACATTAGCATGATTAACAAATAGAATAACAGTGCCAAAGCCGGACTAATTAGGGATCAATAATAACATCTGTATAAACAGTAGTACTCATACAGTGTCAAAAGGAGAAAAGAATATAGACTCCAAGATTACATATACATGGTGGTAGAATTATAAATAAATGTGTACGAAACTCATGTGAAAGCACATGGCTGTATGTGTGTGTGGCTATGTAAGAATAAAGTGCTTGAAATGAGGTACCACAAGTGGAATAAGGTGCATGTTTGGACAAATACTGGACAAGGGCTTACTGATTAACCCCTTAGTGACAGAGCCAATTTGGTACTTAAAGGGAAGGGGAAGGTGCCATCCAAAAATTTTTTTGCAGAAATTGAAAAATTTTTAATAATTAATGTTTACATTTTATTAAAAATTATAATTTGTTTATAATTTAGTAAAATATAATTTTTTTTTAAAATGTTTAGTATTTCCACTTTTAAACACTAGGGGGAGCAGCTACTGAAATTTGACAAAAACCTAGTGTACAATTAGCTCACATTATGACTGCAGTAAATATGGGCCGAGTCTGCTGACATGGGTGTGATGTCACTCATCCTCTCCCCTGCTGGGTGTTTGCTAAGGGATAAGAGAGGATGAGATTTAGGAACATAGTGTGGAGCCATTTTGTTGGTGCTTCTCGCTGTATCATAAACTGGAAAATACACATACACACACACACTGGAAAATACACAAGCACGCTCACACGCTGGAAAATACACATGCACGCTCACACACTGGACAATACACATGCATGCTCACACTCAGCCCAACACCCTTATTACTAAGCTGATAAGTAAACACAGACACACCTAACACATTGTCACCAGCCTATGAAAGAGCGCACTTACAGAACGAACGTACATCAGCTGTAACCAGCCAGAAAAAAAATGAAAATAAAATTGCGTGGGCTCCAGCGTAATTTTCATAACCAGCAGAGGGAAAGCCACCGTTTATAGCCTGGGAAGGGGGTAATACCCATGGAGCTTCCCAGGATATTAATATCGGCTCACAACCGAATATTTAGCATTTACTGGGTATTAAAATGGGGGACCCCCCCCCAAAAAAAATGACATGGGTTACCCCTATAATTAATCCAATGACATCCTACGTACTATCCCATTCATGTGCCCTGGGCCTGTCTGA
Source organism: Dendrobates tinctorius (assembly GCF_039654945.1). Classification (NCBI taxonomy): domain Eukaryota; kingdom Metazoa; phylum Chordata; class Amphibia; order Anura; family Dendrobatidae; genus Dendrobates; species Dendrobates tinctorius. Next base: position 4,265,724 of record NW_027361776.1, on the reverse strand, counting down.
CCACGGACGGGACAGTACGTCATCGCGATCGGCCAAGCACAAGCTGGCAGTATTCCCCGCTTTGAGAAGGGCTCCGGTGGTGAGCTCACCTCAAAGCTGGGATATGTCAGCTGTTTTAAACAACTGACATGTGACCGCAATAGGCGCGAGCGGAATTGCGATTCGCCCGTCCCTATTAACTAGTTAAATCCCGCTGTCATATGCTGACAGCGGGCATTTAACTAGAACTTCTGATGCGCGGCCGGAAATACGCGAACGGACAACCCAGTCACGTGATCGGGGGTCATTGGTGTGTTGATGGCAGATTGCTATGAGTGCCACCCTGTGGTCGGCGTTCATAGCAATCCAGTAATTTAACTACATAGAGGTGATCTATGCATCACTTCTATGTAGCAGAGGCGGTCGAGTTATGGCAGCTTCTAAGCTACTGAAGCATGCCAAAAGTAAAAAAATGTGTTTAAAAAATAAAAAAAAATTAAAAAGTTTATATCACCCCCCCCCCTTTTGCCCCAATCAAAATAAAACAAACAACAAAAAAAAATCAAAACATACACATATTTGGTATCCCCATTGTACAGATATGTGCCGTCCAGTTTGGATACTAGAAAGAGCGGGGAGTAGAACCGTTTGCCCATCTCCTGAGGGGAACCTCCTGAAGGACTGCTTTTTTTTTTTACTAGATTTAGTCCTGAGGGGAACCTTTTGAAGGACTGCTTTTTTTTTTTTTTTTTTTTTCTAACTAGATTTAGGATCTCGCATTCTAGGGCTTTTTGTTCTCGTGTAGAGGATCTTAGAGGGGTTACTACATATTTTTGAGTTGGGAGAAAGAGAAAGTCTATCCTCAGGCCTGACTCGATTAGATTCAATATCCAAGGGCAGTTCGATATTTTCCCCCAGGCCGGAAGGAAAAGGGTTAATCTCCCCACCCTGGGCGAATTGTCACTTTGAGGATTTTTTGTCCCGGGAAAAACTGCCGAAGAGGAAACCTTTATCCCTCTTTCTCCCTTCATCCCATCTGCTCCCTTTCCCTTGATGGTCTTTTGCGGAAAAAAACTTTTTTTTCCGAAAGGACCGTTTAAACGCCACAGGCCCCAGGTTCTGAAAGCCCTTTTTCTTATCCCCCGCCTTCTGGAGGATATTGTCTAGTGTCTCTCCAAATAATAGTTTTCCCTCTCATGGGATGCAGCATAATTTCATTTTAGTTTGTAAGTCACCTGACCAGCATTTGAGCCATAATGCTCTCCTGGCTGCGTTCGATAGGGCTGCCGCTTTAGATGTTAAGTGGATCAAGATGGAGAACTAAACAATCGTCTACGATTATTAGATAAGGTTCTCTTATAGACAATGCCTGCAGTTCCGCTACACGTCTTGCCGTAGTAATAGCTGCTAGGAAGGCTGCTTTGAAAGAAAGAAACTGAGGGGTACAGAAGGATAAAAGGTTCGAATGGGGGTTGTGTGAGGCCCTTGAGGACTATATTTAGATCGCATGAGGGGATAACAGGTCGTTTCCTGGGACACCGTCAAAGGGCCGACACCATGACACCATGAACTTTTTAATTCAACAGTGGTTGGCTAAGTCTTGGTCAAATACAGAACTTAGGGCAGAGACCTGAACTTTTATGGTACTAGGCTTGAGGCCTAGCTCTAACCCCTTCTGTAAAAAGTCCAAAATTCCTCTGGATTTATCCCTTAAATATACTTAACTCTATATGGACCTCAGTTACTACATTTGCATCACTTCTATTCTCACAGCGACGCCCCATTTTTGTGAGTAAAGATTTGTTAGAGAGGTAAACATTTATTTGCGAGTATGCCTCAGTTCGCTTCTTAAATATACCTCCTCCTTATTCTTTAATAGGGTTACATAAATATCTGACATGCCTATACTGTCATCCACTGGAGAGGTTTCAGAATTGTAAAGGAATAAGAGCAGTCTTGGTAGGTTTACTTTGTGTTTTCTTCCCCTTTTTTACTATTTTTTCCTATTTGTTTAAACTTTACCCCTCTCCAAACCAGTCTTCCCATGCACTGAGCACTGATAGTTTTTTCTTGTGTTTGATTTTTTTTAATTGTGTTTGATTTTTTAATTGCTGTTTTCATTTATAGCACCTGAATTGTATGTACATACTTTGTATTATTGACCTTGCAGTGTACTGATGAAGGCTTACTGTAACAGCCGAAACGTTTACATAAGTGACTGCAAATAAAATGCTTCACTGATTGCAAAAAGTTGAGTGCCAAAATTTTTACTAGTTATCTATTCTGGTGTGGGAACCTTCTTTTGTGCACCGACTCAGTTGTGCCACGATATACTTGTAAAACAGTAGAGAAGAGAAAAGCCAGGGTTCGACCGCGATAGACCACAAGGAACCAACCGAAGATGCAAGCAAACCTTTATTTACACTCAAGCCAACGAGTTTCATGGCCTCCTGGCCACTTCATCAGGGCAGCAATGTTACAGTCAGTTAACAAGCAACCATTATATACATTACACAGATGACATCTGAATGATGTCAGCTCCTGTGGGAAAGCCCACATTGAACTAAAAACCCTGAAAGTTATCATGCTAATGGAAAAATATTATAAAACTGTAGATAAAAACATTTATAGAATATAAAATGCTAAAACTGATATTTAACATATATAAAAAATAAAATTATGTAAATCGATGTGCAATTCAGCAAAAATGATGGCAGCTTAGAACCCATGTTTCAGCGGCTAAAAAATGGATTAAGAACATAATTACCAATTCTAGCTGCTTTTAGCTTCTGCAGTCATCATCTAAGGTTACTTTAAAGCTTTACCACCATGATTAAATCATCTAGGTAAAAGAACATTTGGGGGGTTTTGAACTCATAAGATAGCCCACACTCCAATATACACTGATGACACCGCTAACCCACGGTTCCACAAGAACTTCATCTGATTTGACACCACCAAAAAAGTGATATCTAATAGAACACCCATATGACGAAGAATAATTTAATTACCAGTTGAAACGGCACAGGGAGTAAAAGGACCAACGGCGAAAAAGGATAAAGAGAAGGGCAAAAAGGAAAAAAAGGTAAAGATAACAACGGAAGGGATCAGCTCGAGGAAGAGGGCACCCACCTAGAAAAGGAGAACCAAAAAAATTTTTTCTTGTTAAATTGAAAGAACATGATGATGACGAACTAAACACACCTGCAAGTGACAGGGAATGGGGACGACACAGGCAGGAGAACCCCAAAACAGACACCAAGGTTCAAGGGCCAAAGGTCACACCAAGACCTATTCCTAGGGTGACCACCCAGGGGGGACCAAGGAGGTGGAAAAGTATTTAGTTGAATTAAGAAAAAAAAAAAATATTAAAACAAGTCAGAAATCTCATTTAGCCCTCCAGGATTCATTGTGCCTAATTTATAAATCCAAAAAATTTCACGTTTATTCAAGGCTTAAACCCTGTTCGGAGTATCAATGGGAATATGGTCTATAGGGGTAACCTTCAATTCGACATGACCCCTATGCATAATACTAACATGCCTTGATAACCCATGTTTTAAACTTATTTTAATGTTGTGTCTGTGTGCATTAATCCTTATGTGTAGGGGTTGGATAGTTCTACCTATATACTGTTTACCGCATATACACTCTACAAGGTAGATTACAACACGTGACTGGCAATCTAGCCTGTACTTGATGTTAAAAATTGTCCCTTTATCGCTATGGGAAAAAAAGGTGGACGCTTTATGATTAATCCAGGCGCAGCATAAACAGTTTTTTTTATTGCACCTATACGAACCCACTGGCATTATCCTAGAGAAGGTATTAAATCCCTTTATAGCCGATTTTTCCTAAGTCTACTGGGGGCCAATATACTTTTTAAGGAAGGTGCTCTCTTGTATGTCACCAATGGGGTCAGGGGTAAACATTTCTTGCATATGGGGTCATTTAGCAAGATCCCCCAATGTTTATGAATGATATCCTTAATCTCTTTATTTTGGGATGAGAAAGTGGTGATAAAGATGATAACTTGTAAAAGAGGAGTAGTGACCTCTTCCCCAATCATCCACTAGCAATGGGGAGATTGCGTTTGATTTTAGTAGATTCTGAAGTCCCGATAACAGTAGGTCTTGAGCTCCCAGGGATGGTAGGGAGGTGATTCTTAGACCCCAAAGAGGGGAGGATTCGAACTCTATAAAGGAGGCCCCTCCCTGATAACATTGAGGACCCACTGGCAATTGGAAACGGACAGACATTGATGGAAGAACCTCGAAAGCCTCCCCCCCAAGGTGTCAAAGTCATTGCTTGTCCAGGTGCTGCTGCTGGGGAACAAGGATTTTCTTGCCTTTCCCCTTAGCGCAAGTTCCACCTATCGGTCTTCCCTTTACCTATGGCTTGAGGGATCTGAGGCAGAGAGGAACTAAAAGAATGCTTCTTGGCAAGTTTCTGCTCAGGAAGGGCTGGTCGAAGACATTCACCCTTAACGGGAGAGAGCAATGTTTAACCTGTGATGTGTCATCCCCACTCCACATTTTAAGCCACACGGCCCTCCTCTCAGAGTTGGACTGGACCAGGGACCAAGCAGCAATGCGAACTGACTCCCCCGAGATATACGACTCTCCAACAGATCCATCCAAGCTATATTCGTCCTTAGTGAGGAAGTGGAGGTCTCCCAGGATTTTTTCAGCAGGCTTTCCACCTTCCTATCCATAGGGTCCATTAGTTGGGAAGAGTCTTCAAAGGGGTGTGCAGTCTTCTTGGCTACTCTCACCACCTGTACGTCTACTTTAGGGACATCCCAGCCAACCGATTCACCATCTATGCTTAAGTTACATAGTAACATAGTTTTGAAGGCTGAAGAAGACCTTATGTCCATCTAGTTTAGTCTATTTTTAGTGTAGCTGTTCTGCATTGTTGATCCTGGGGAAGGCAAAAAACCCACAGAGTAGAAGCCAATTTTCTCCATAGGGAAAAAATATTCCTTCCCGACTCCTAAGCTGGGTCAACCATCTACCTATAATATTATGTTATTCGTAACCTTCTATACTGTTACTCACAAGAAAAGCATCCATTCCTTTCTTAAATTCATTCAATGAGTTGGCCATCACCACTTCCTCAGGAAGAGAATTCCAGAGCCTCACTGCTCTTACCGTGAAGAACCCTCTGTGGTCAGCACTTTGAACCCCCAAGTGCTTCAAAGAAGCTTATAACGCAGAGCTGTGAAAATAAAAAAATAATTTTCTTTCCTCAAAAAATGATTTTTAAGCCAGCAATTTTTTATTTTCACAAGGGTAACAGAAGAAATTGGACCCCAAAAGTTGTTGTCCAGTTTGTCCCGAGTGCGCCGGTACCCCATATGTGGGGTGGGACCACTGTTTGGGCACACGTCGGGGCTCGGAAGGGTAGTGACGTTTTGAAAAGCAGACTTTGATGGAATGGTCTGCGGCATCATGTTACGTTTGCAGAGCCCCTGATGTGCCCAAACAGTAGAAACCCCCCCACAGGTGCCCCCATTTTGGAAACTAGACGCCCCAAGGAACTTATCTAGATGTGTGGTGAGCACTTTGAACCTACAAGTGCTTCACAGAAGTTTATAACGCAGAGCCGTGAAAATAACAGGAGAAATTAGACTAGCAAAGTTGTTGTGCAATTTTTTCCGAGTACGCTGATACGCCGTCTGTTGGGGTAAACCACTGTTTGGCACATGTCGGGGCTTGGAAGGGAGGGAGCACCGTTTAATTTTTTAACCCAAAATTGCCTGGAAACAATAGTGGCGCCATGTCGCGTTTGGAGACCCCCTGAGGTGCCTAAACAGTGGAAACCCTAATTCCAACCCTAACGGAAAAATAAAATAAAAATAAACATATTTTAGTTCATTATTATCCCTACCTAGGAGGGTGATAAAGGGGCGGTTTATTTGCCATATTATTTTTTTTTTTGATCACTGTGATAGGGTCTATCACAGTGATCAAAATGTACCTGGAATGAATGAATGAATGAATGAATCTGCCGGCGGATTCGGCGGGCAGACTGCGCATGCGCCCACCATTTTGGAAGACGGAGGCGCCCATGATGAAAGACGGAGGGACACCGGGACTCAGGAGGTACCGGGGGAGGGGGGGAAATCGGAAGACGGGGGAGCGGAGGGGCAGGGGAGGGGGAGCAAATACTGATGGCGGCAGCAGATCGCCGTCAGCTGGTGGCAGATCGCGGTCTCCAGCCATGGCCGATGATATTGTAGCTATGGATTGGTGAAATATTACATTCGCTCTGATTGGCTGTTGAAAGAGAAACAGCCAATCAGAGCGATCGTAGCCACAGGGGGGCAAAGCCACCCCACGGAGTGAATTCAAGCCCTCCTGTACCTGCGGGGGGGGGGGGGGGTCACCTTTCAGTGACCCCAGTCACCCAACCTGCGGGAACGCGATTTCTGCCATGACGCCTATGTAGACGTCACAGGTCGTAATGGCACTAATTTTCATGACGCTTATGTAGGAGTCATAGGTCGGGAAGGGGTTAATGTAGAGGGCATATGTAAGGACCTTCTTAGCCGGGTTTTTGTGGGCAGACTTGTCTCCCTAGGAAGAAAAGGGAGAGAAGTTTAACTAAAAAGGGAATCACTATTACTGACCATAAGACCCAGACTAGGACCCCCCTCCACAGACTTAATGAGGCTGGGGCAGCGCTGGGCTCTGCAGATGCAGGGCAGGAAGCAGACACACCCTCTATATGTCCAGGGATGAGCCTTTCCTGGAGGCGTCTTCTGAAGGTTTATATAGAAATAAACTCTGCCCTCAGCTTTAACAATTTTTCCCTTCCTCCTCCCGGGTCCTGCCCAGGCTTCCGCTGGCTTCAGAGTGCTCTGCACGCCGTTCGAGCATCCTGAGGCCTCAGAGAGCCGAAACCGGAAGTACATGTGTTCCACCGTGGAACGTGAGGCCTGGAAGTGACTCACTCCCTTAAATGACATCACTTCCGTGTCGCCAAACAGCGCGCTCTGATGAGGAGGAAAGCCGGAGAGCTCGGGGAGGCCTCCCGCCATAGGGATCACTGGCCCGCTTTACCCCCAGCAGGGGCACAGGTGGGTTAGGAGAGTCCAAGAACACATAGCATGCAGGGAGATGGGAGCAGAACGGAGGAGGAAGGCAGAGTCCACGAACACCACTGCCCAGCTACATAATACAGGTACAATGCAGCGCCGACCACACAGTATACACAAAAAAACCTCTCCATGCCCCATGGGGACAGGAAAGAAAGGTGAATAGCAGGTGGGAGGAGTTTTTATCCTCTTTGTAATTATTGTCCCCCATTAGGGCGTGGAGACAACCTCCTATGCTGTCATTGAAGGCGACAAGAGAAACATCTCTCAGCCGCCTCAGAGAAGGCACATCTATAAGATGCGCCAAATCCGGCGCTTAGCCTCGCTCTTCCCATCTGACCTGTAATGGTGGCAAGTGGGGTTGATGTCACCTTTGTATCGTTCAGGTGAAATCAAGCCCACAGCTTAGCAACGGAGAGGTGTCTATAAGATACCTATCCATTAGTAAACTGGCAGTGACATTGTTTTAAAAAAAACATACCCGGAATAAACCGGATTACTTACTAGTAATACTCATTTATAGAGTCCATGACAGCACCCACTGAGAGAGGGGATCCGCCCCTAGGAATAGGAAACCTACAGAGAGATAAAAGGGGCGGTCCCCCTCGCTCCCTCAGTTGGATTACAGAGAACAAAAGGAACCGCCATACATGTTTTAGTCAATAGTAAGGCAAGAAATTCAAAGCTATACATCCTACAAGCTTGCTATACATATCTACACAATCATCTATAACTCTATTCTCTACCACCGGAGAGAACCACGTGTCAATCAAGGGAGGGAAGTGAGCGGGTGCTGTCGTGGACTCTATAAAAGAGTATTACCAGTAAGTACTCCGTTTTTTTCTCTTCGCCACGACAGCACCAACTGAGAGATTTTCAGAGATAATCACCTGAGAGGGCGCACCGTGTCAAGGACAGATCTACCAAAGGCTAAGTCATCGGAGGAAGAGAAATCTAGCTTATAGTGACTATAAAAGGTAGATGAAGATGACCAGGTTGCAGCCTTACATATTAGCTCAATTGGGACATTCGCTCTTTCGGTCCAGGAGGATGATATGGCTCAAGTAGAGTGTGCCTTTATACCCTGTGAAGGGTCTTCTCCTTTTGCCGAATATGCCATCGTGATCGTGTCCCTGATCCTCCAGGACAGCCTGCGTCTCGTAACTCTAGACCCCTTCTTGTTACCCTGGAAGGAGACAAAAAGAGCCCTGCTCTGCCTCCAGGGATTGGTTCTATCTAAGTAGGCTAGGACTGCTCTTTTCATGTCTAAAGTGTGATATCTATCCTCTTCTGGTGTTGCTGGGCTCTCACAAAAGGAGGGTAGGTAGATTTCTTGGGATCTATGAAACTTAGTAGCTCGTTTGGCAAGATAAGACGGGTCCGTCTTTAACACTAGTCTGTCCTGGACTACTGACAGGAAGGGGGGGGGATCTACCGACAGGGCTTGGAGAACACTCTTCTCACTGAGACTAGAGCTACCAGTAGAGCAGCTTTCAATTAAAGACATTTTATTGATGCCGAGTGTATGGGGTCGAACATGGGCCTGAGTGAAGGCATCTAAGACCAAGCTAAGGTCCCATGTTGGTAGCTGAGGAATGTGGACTGGGTTTGCTCGCTGACAAGCTGAAATAAACCGGGCAACCCACTTATAACCTGCCACATCGTAATTATATAAGGCCCCTAGAGCCGATACATGGACCTTTAGAGTGTTAAGTGAGAGTTTCAACTCTCGGCCTTTCTGCAGGAATTCTAAAATGGCTGAGATAGGCACTTCGCTGGAAAGCTTTGCTGGGTGAAAAGCTAAAGAATTTTTCCCACACTCTAGTGTAGATCCTTGTCGTGGATTCCTTTCTACTCTGTAGGATGGTGTCAATCAGATTACTTGCGAACCCTCTCAGTTTTAATAACCCCCTTTCAAATTCCATGCCACTAGGTGCAGGGCTTTGACCCGAGGATGGTAACAGGGTCCTTGTGAGAGAAGGTCTCGATGTAGTGTTAGAATCCATGGGTCGGTTATCGATATGGCTCTCAGCCATGAGAAACACAGCCTCTTGGGCCAAAACGGGGCTATTAAGATGACCCTTATTTTTCTGACCACTGTGGGCAACAGTACCATTGGAGGGAAGGCGTAGGCCTGTCGGAATGTCCAGGGTGCTTGGAGGGCGTCGAGCAAGTCTGGATTGTCCGCTCTGTATAGAGAAGCGAACCTTTCTACACACCTGTTGGCTCGTGTCGTGAACAGATCTATCTCTGGTCTGCTCTACCTGGCCGCTATCATCTCGAAGATGTGTCGGCTGAGCACCCATGTGTCGGCTGAGCACCCGAAGATGTCTGGCGGCTGAGAAAGTCCACCCTGGAATTGTCCACTCCTCTGATGTGGAGCGCAGACAAGGAGCGGAGATGTAATTCGGCCATCTCTAAAAAAAATTTCCGCAATAGACATGTGCGGTCCTGATCGCGTGCCTCCTTGTCAGTTTAAGTAAGCTACTGAGGTGATGTTGTCTGATTGAATTCTTGTGTGGGTTCCTCGCAGCTGTGGGAGAAATTCAGATATAGCATAATATATCGCTGTTAGTTCCCTCATATTAGATGAATCCCCTGCTTCGGATTCAGACCATTGTCCCTGCACCACTTCTTCCTGTAGGTGGGCCCCCCACCCCGAAGTGCTAGCGTCCGTAGTGACTATTTTAGAGGGGACAATCCACCATGGAACCCCCCCTCCCCGTGATATTGTTTGGGTCTAAGCACCATTCTAGGGAGCTGGTCACATCTGATGATAGGGACATCCTGCCTTCCAACCGCCCTTGCAAGCTATCCACCTCTTGCAAAATGATCCATTGCAACTTTCTGGAATGGAATTGGGCCCACTGAACAGCTGGAATGCATGATGTTAGGGATCCTAACAAGGACATGCCTTCTCTAAAGGACATTGTGGGTTTACCGATTGCCATCCGTACTTGATTAATTATGGCTCGTCCAGGTACGGGACTATTAAAGGGAATCTGTCACCCTTTTTTTCCCTTATTAGCTGCTGGCATAGACATCGGGGGCTTATCTACAGCATTCTGTAATGCTGTAGATAAGCCTCCGATGTAACCTGAAAGAGAAGAAAAACACGTTATATTATACTCACCGAGGTGGGCTGTCCGGTCCGATGGGTGTCGCCGTCCTGTCCGCCAGCAGCTAATAGGGGGAAAAAAAGGGTGACAGATTCCCTTTAAGGTGTCTTTCTGTCTCACATGTGACATCACCTCCAGCATTAGCTTGGTAAATACGCGGGGTGCCATGGATAGTCCGAATGGCATTGCCGTAAAATGGAGATGTCGTATCCGGCCCTCTAACGTGACAGCCACTCGTAGGAATTTCTGGTGCTCTTTGAATATAGGGAGATGGTAGTAGGCATCTTTTAGGTCCAAGACTGTCATATTGCACCTAGGAAACAAGAGTTTTATCGCTGACCGTATAGATTCCATTTTAAAGGACCGCAGCCTCAAAAAGGTATTAAGCTTCTTTAAGTTAATTATGGTTCTAAAAGAACTATCCGGCTTAGGGACTAGAAACAGGGGAGAATAAAACCCTGTTCCCCCTTCGTCTCTTGGAACGTCTACTAGAACGTGCTTAGATAAGAGGCCTGCAATCTCCAATTCCAATGCTTCCTGCTGTGCCAGGGACTTCAGAGAAAGCAATAGGAAGGAGTCCAGCGGGTACCGAACAAATTCTAGTCTTAGGCCCGACGTAACAATATTAATGGTCCAGGGGTTAGCCGTTATTGCTTCCCATTGGTGGCTGACATATAGTAACTTGCCACCTATCGGTGAAGTGGTGCTACCAGAATCTATCCCCAGATCTGAAGGGACGTTTCCCAAATAGACTGCCCCCTCTGTTTGGGATCTTTGTTGCCCCAGCGGTCTTGAGGCTTGAAATCCTTCTTTTTGCCAAATGGAGGCTTCCTAAAGGCCCTCCTATAGAAGGGAACGGACGGGTTAGGGAATCCCTTCTTTCTCTCACCCGCTTTTGTCAGGATCTCATCAAGTACTGTGCCAAACAGGTACTCTGACAGGGCATAGCGCAGAGCTTGGATTTTGTCTGCGTATCACCTCTCCACCTCTTCAACCACAAGGCCTGCCGGGCTGCGTTGGTTAAACCTGCCATTTTTTATTTTCTCCTCCAACTCATCTAACCATATCATCATGGACCTCCCAGTGCACGTGGCCGATATTGCCAACTTGAAGGCCCCCGTACATGCTCCCCAAGATCGTTTGAGGAAGGTATCCACATTGCGATCTAAGGGATCAGATAACGTTCCCGAATCTTCCACAGGCAGGGAAGATCGGCGAGAAGTGGAGGCCACTGCCGCATCTACCTTGGGGGCTCTTGACCAAGACGCCAATTCATCATCATCAAACGGGTAATTTCGTTTGGATGTTAAGGGGAGAAAGGTCCTTTGCCACTGCTTTTTCCACTCCCTTTTCACCAGCTCCTTTATCGCTGGAACTACCGGGATGGCTCAGACCTTCTTTTGGGAGATACCTGCAAACATTATTTCCTGCGGGGTTTTGGGGTCTTTAGTATCGGATAACCCCATAGTATTACGCACCGACTTGACCAAATTATTAATACTGTCTGTGGGGAAGCAAGTCTGCTCACCTTCCTCTGCGGTTAGGTATTCCTGGGATATATATGAATCAAGCTCCCCAACGACACGGCAAGAAATGACCTACAAACTATCTGCGAAGACTTTGAAATTCTGGGGAAGAAAATAAAGGAACGGAACGTACAGGTTGTTTTCTCATCAATCCTCCCAGTCGATGGCCATGGCATCAGAAGATGGAATAGGATACTAGAGGTGAACAACTGGCTACGGCAGTGGTGCAGGCAGCAAGGACTTGGATTCTTGGACCATGGGGTGAATTACCTCTACGATGGACTTCTCGCAAGAGATGGGATACACCTCACAAAACCTGGGAAACACACATTCGCCAGAAGACTTGCCACACTCATCAGGAGGACTTTAAACTAGAAGAAGAGGGGATGGGAGGAAAAACAGCAGAAAAAACATGCAGCAGAAGGACAAACTAATCAAGGATACTAGATGTGGTAAAGAGGACCCAAGACAGGGTACTCAGAAGGAAGCTAAGAAAAATGAAGCAAAACTTCTTTCCTGCATGCTGACCAACGCAAGAAGCCTGACCAATAAGATTGAAGATATGGAGTTGGTAATGTATGAGGAAAAATACGACATAGTAGGTATAACAGACATGGTTAGACGACAGCTATGACTGGGCAGCTAACTTGCAAGGATATGATTTGTTTAGGAGGGATCGTAAGAAAAGGAAAGGGGGTGGAGTCTGTCTATATATAAAGTCCACTTTAAAGCCCATACTAAGAGAAGATATACAAGAGGGAAATGGAGAGGTGGAGTCTCTATGGGTGGAGATACAAGTAGAGAAAAGTAATAAAATCCTCATAGGGGTTTGTTATAAGCCACCAAATATAACAGAAACCACTGAAAATGTATTATTGAAACAAATAGACAAAGCAGCAAATCACAATGAGGTGATTATTATGGGAGACTTCAACTACCCCGACATAGACTGGGAAACTGAAACCTGCGTATCTCAGAAAGGAAACCAATTTCCGTCAGTGACCAAGGATAATTATCTGTCACAACTTGTGCAGGGCCCAACTAGAGGGACTGCCCTTCTGGACTTAATTTTAAGCAACAGGCCAGATAGAATAACAGAAGTACGAGTCGATGGGCATCTAGGGAACAGTGACCACAATATAATACAATTCCACATGTCCTTCAGTAAGGTGCCCTGGAAGGGGGTTACGAAAACGCTGAATTTCAGGAAAGCAAAGTTTGATCAGCTTAGCGAGGACCTTTGCCGAATTGATTGGGACAATGTCCTCAAAAATAGAAGCACAGAAAATAAATGGGAAATATTTAAATCAGTTTTACACACCCACTGCTAGCTAGCCATACCATACAGAAATAAAAGGGCTAGGAAGAGGAGAATACCAATCTGGCTAAATAAGGATGTAAAAAGGGAAATAAATAACAAGAACAAGGCATTTAGGAAGCTAAAACAAGAAGGCAATGAAGAAGCATTAAAAAGTTATAGAGAAAAAAATAAAATGTGTAAAAAACAAATACATTTAGCAAAAGTGGAAACTGAGAGAGACTCATTGCTAAGGAAAGTAAAACAAACCCCAAACTATTCTTTAATTATATAAACAGTAAAAAGATTAAAATTGATGGTGTCGGCCCTTTAAAGAACAATGAGGGTGAAATCATAGAGAGCGATGTGGGAAAAGCAAATGTTTTAAATACTTTTTTCTCAACATTGTTCACACAGGAAAAGGATTTGCCAGGGGAAATGCAGAGTGATAATGTAAACTCCTAACCCAGGAAGAAGTGCAGAACCGCCTTAGTAAGATTAAAATTGACAAATCACCAGGCCCTGATGGCATTCACCCTCGGGTATTAAGGGAGTTAAGTAATGTGATAGACAGGCCTCTATTCCTTATATTTAAAGACTCTACAGAAACAGGGTCTGTTCCTTTTGATTGGTGGCAAGCAAATGTGGTACCAATATTCAAAAAGGGGTGTAAAAGGGAACCTGGAAACTATAGGCCGGTAATCTTAACATCTGTTCTGGGTAAAATTTTTGAAGAGTTTCTAAGGGATACCATTATGGAATATCTCAATAAATGTTTAACTCCATATCAACATGGATTTATGAAGGATCGCTCCTGTCAAACTAACCTGATCGGGTTCTATGAGGATGTAAGCTCTCAAATGGACCAAGGAGAATCATTGGATGTCATTTATCTCGACTTCTCTAAAGCATTTGACACTGTCCCACATAAAAGATTGGTAAGTAAGATGAGAAAGCTTGGGCTAGGGGAAAATGTGTGTAGATTGGTAGGTACCGGGTTTAGTGATAGAAAACAAAGAGTGGTTATTAATGGGGCATACTCAGATTGGGCCAGGGTTACTAGTGGGGTACCACAGGGTTCTGTATTGGGCCCCCTACTAGTTAATATATTTATTAATGATCTAGTGGATGGCTTACACAGTAAAAAGCCGGATTACTTACCGGTAATGCTCTTTTAATGAGTCCACGACAGCACCCACTGGAGGTATCGGATCCGCCCATTTGGAACAGGAAACCCTACAGGAAAGATAAAAGGGGCGGTCCGCCTTTCCTCCTCAGTTTTACGTTTCAGAGTACCAGAAGGACCGCCAAGGATTAGGCAATGTTCTCTTATTTTAACATCTTTCTTATCCATTATTTGGTAATACTTTAACTATTGATATCTTTAGGGGGGGAAGTGAACGGGTGCTGTCGTGGACTCATTAAAAGAGCATTACCGGTAAGTAATCCGGCTTTTTACTCTTCGCCACGACAGCACCCACTGGAGAGATTCCAGAGACCATCACCTGGGTGGGACCACCGTGCCAAGGATAGTCCTGCCAAAGCTTAAGTCAGAGGTTGATGAAAGATCAAGTCTGTAGTGCTTATAGAAGGTAGAAGGGGATGACCAAACTGCCGCCTTACATATAGTTTCAATCGGAACATCTCCCTTTTCCGCCCAAGAGGTTGCCATTGCCCTGGTGGAATGCGCCCTGATGTTCCCTGGAGGATCTTCGTTTTTTGCGGAGTAGGCTAAACGAATGGCCTCTCTGATCCACCGGGAAATGGTGCTGTTCGTGACTCCATACCCCTTCTTACAGCCCTGAAATGAAACAAATAGGGCCCTGCTCTGCCTCCAACTGTTGGACCTCTCAATATATCTTAGGACAGTTCTTTTGACGTCCAGAGTATGGAACCTCTGCTCTTCCGGAGTAGAGGGATCTTTATAGAAGGTTGGGAGGAGTATCTCCTGAGATCTATGGTATTTTGTTGCCACTTTTGGCAGGTAGGCAGGGTCTGGTTTTAATACCAATCTGTCTTGGTATTCTTGGAAAAAAGGTGGATCTATTGACAAGGCCTGAATATCACCCACTCTTCTAGCTGAGGTCAGTGATACTAAGAGGGCCATTTTAAGTGCTAAGTATTTGAAGGGTATTGTGTCGATCGGCTCAAAGGGGTCTACCGTTAGGGCGTCTAAGACCAGATTTAGATCCCATGTAGGGACGGAGGGTATGTGGATTGGAGTTATTCGTTCACATGCTGTAATAAAATGAGTTATCCACTTGTTGCCTGCTATATTATGGCCATATAGTGCTCCTAATGCCGATATTTGTACTCTCAGTGTATTTACTGCTAAGGCTGGTTTCACATTAGCGCATTTTCAGCGCGCGCACGGCCGGGGGTAGCTCCGCCCCCGATCCGGCTCTCTGCCCGGCGTGCCCGCCCCTTCCTTGTAGCGCCGCCTCCTAGCGGACAGCGGCGCCTGCGATCGGCGCACCCTATCTTTAGCATAGGGTGCGCCGATCGTGCGCAGGCCGTGCGCTAGTTGCGCTTTGACCTGCGCTGCGCACTTTTGACGGTGCGCCGTGCGCGCCAAAATCCGAAAAGTTTGATTTTGGCGCGCACGGCGCACCGTCAAAAGTGCGCAGCGCAGGTCAAAGCGCAACTAGCGCACGGCCTGCGCACGATCGGCGCACCCTATGCTAAAGATAGGGTGCGCCGATCGCAGGCGCCGCTGTCCGCTAGGAGGCGGCGCTACAAGGAAGGGGCGGGCACGCCGGGCAGAGAGCCGGATCGGGGGCGGAGCTACCCCCGGCCGTGCGCGCGCATAAAATGCGCTAATGTGAAACCGGCCTAAGCCTAAGTCTTTCCCCTTCTGCAGAAATTCCAAGATTGGGATTATCGGAACTTCTGTTGTATGAGGTACTGTATGGAATTGAAGAAATTTTTTCCATATTCTAGTGTAAATTTGGGTCGTGGACTGTTTTCTACTTTGTAGTAGTGTAGCAATTAAGGACTCCGAGAATCCTCTTGTCCTCAATAACTGCCTCTCAAATTCCACTCCGTCAAGTGCAAGCTGAGCACTTGAGGGTGGAAAAAGGGGCCTTGGGAGAGTAGATTGGCAGTCGGAAGGACCCAAGGATCTGTTATCGACATAATCTGCAGCCACGAAAACCACGGTCTTTTTGGCCAGAACGGTGCTATTAAGATTATTCTTGCTTTGTCGTCTCTGATCTTCCGAATTACTTGAGGTAGGAGGATCAATGGAGGGAACGCATACGCTAGGTTGAAATTCCATGGAACTAGAA
Source organism: Dendrobates tinctorius (assembly GCF_039654945.1). Lineage (NCBI taxonomy): Eukaryota > Metazoa > Chordata > Amphibia > Anura > Dendrobatidae > Dendrobates > Dendrobates tinctorius. The sequence goes on along the minus strand of NW_027361776.1, from coordinate 4,249,414 downwards.
AGGCGTCCAGTATGTTTGGGTGATCTGACGGAGATAGGGAGGCAAAGGTTTTTATCTGCCTGTTCTCCCTTGTGGCGAAAAGATCCACCTCGGGTTGTCCCCATGCAGATACTATGTCTCTGAAGACCTTCCGATTGAGGCACCACTCTCCTTGTTGTAGAGTGTGACGGCTTAGGAAGTCTGCCTTTTGATTGCTCTCGCCTCTTATATGAAGGGCCGAGAGGGACAAAAAATAGTTTTCTGCTAAGTTTAAAATTTTTGCCGCTGAAGACATCAGAGTCTCTGATCGAGTTCCTCCTTGTCTGTTTATATATGCCACTGTGGTGGTATTGTCCGACAGGATCCTTACATGCTTCTGTTGGAGCTGCGGAAGGAAGTTGTATAGAGCATAGAACACTGCAGTCAGTTCTTTTAAATTAGATGAGTAATCACATTCCTCTTTACTCCACCTTCCCTGATAAAACCCATTCTCCATGTGGGCTTCCCAGCCCTGGGGACTGGCATCGGTGGTTACAATACAGGATGGAACTATAACCCATGGAACTCCTGAACATAAATGGTCATCGTCTAACCACCACTCTAGGGAAGTCAAGACTTCTTGTGACAGGGTTATTTTGCTCTGTAAATGACCACTATGTCGCTTATCCTCCTGGAGGATCTGGTGTTGTAGTGTACGGACATGGTACTGGGCCCACCGGACTGCCGGGGTGCAAGAATTTAGTGATCCTAATAGTGACATTGCTCCTCTTAAGGATACACGTGGTTTATCTATAGCTGCTTGTATTTTTTGTTTTGTGAGGATGATTTTTACCTGGGGTAGTAGACATCTCTGGGTCAAGGAATCTAGTTGAAATCCTAGAAATGTCTGGAGAGATTGCGGATCGAGTCTGGACTTTTGGATATTGATGATCCAGCCAAGGCTCTGAAAAGAGGAGACTGCGTCAGTCACGCGTTCAGTACATTGTTTGACTGAATTCCCAATTACTAGGAAGTCTTCTAGATATGGTACAATTAGTGTGTCCTTTTGGCGAAGGTAGGCCATCACTTCTGCCATCACCTTGGTAAATATTCTTGGTGCCGTGGAAAGCCCGAAGGGCATTGCCGCGTATTGGAAATGATGAATCCTTCCCTCGACTTCCACTGCGACTCTTAGGTATTTCTGGAATCTGTTGTGTATAGGGAGATGATAATAAGCATCTTTTAAATCAATCCCTGCCATTACGCAATTTGGGAAAAGAAGCTTTATAGTGGATCTGATCGATTCCATTTTGAACTTATAATTTTTTATAAATGAATTTAGCTTCTTTAAATTAATAATGGTTCTAAATGTACCGTCTGGTTTAGACACCAAAAACAGGGGAGAGTAAAAGCCTCTACCCTGTTGTTCCTCAGGGACGTCAACTAAAACTTTTTTAGCTAGCAGGACTCGAATCTCGTCTTCGAGAGCCTTTTGCTGAAGTGAGGAATTAAGGCGAGTTATAACAAAGAACTCATAGGGGATTCGAAGGAATTCAATCTTTATTCCTTCCTTGATTATATTCAAAATCCATGGGTTTAACGTAATTTGTTCCCATTTGGTAAAAAAAAATTTTAATCTGCCCCCAACTGGTGGGTCTAAACTTTTAATTTTTTTCTCTCCTATATGTTGGCCCTCTGAAGATGGTACCCTTCTGCTTTTCGTCTTTCGTGGCCCATCTCGTTCTGTCCGATTGTCTTCTTCTCCCGAATGGCCGTCTTTTAAAGGTTTTCCTATAAAACGGAATGGGAGAATCACTGAAGGCCTTTTTTCTTTCTTTTGCCTTGGCGAGAATTTCGTCTAAGGCTTTTCCGAAGAGGAACTCACCCCCGCATGGGGTTGCACTAATTTTGGATTTTGACTGTGCATCCCCTTTCCAGCTTTTTATCCAAAGCGCGCGTCTGGCGTTATTCACCAGGGCTGCCGACCTTGCTGCCAGTCTTAGGGTGTCCGCTGAAGCGTCTGCCATAAAGGCAGCTGCCCCTCGTATCAACGGGATGGCTGCACGCAGTTTCTCCCTTGACACTCTTTGCTCAATCTGCTGGTCTAATTGATCTAGCCATACCAGCATTGACCTAGCAGTACATGTGCTGGCTATTGCGGGTTTGAATACCCCGGTGGTGGACTCCCAGGACCTTTTGAGCGAAGATTCAGCCTTTCGGTCCAATGGGTCTGCTAACAATCCTGCGTCCTCGACCGGGATCGAGGTTTGTTTGGAAGTGGAGGATATGACAGCGTCCACCTTTGGTATTTTAGACCATTTTAATAGATCTTCATCAGTGAACGTGTACTTCCGTTTTGAAGCGGATGGGAGAAAACCCCTCTGGTCGTGTTTTTTCCCACTCCCTTTTGATGAGATCTTTAATTGCCGGTATTACTGGAAATGATCTCCTCTTTTTCTCTGCCAATCCCGCAAACATAATGTCCTGCGCGGTCTGGGCTCCCCTTTCCTCTTCACACCCCATAGTATTTCTAACCGCTTTTACCAGGTTATCTACGCTGTCCAGTGGAAAACATGCGCGTCCTTCCGCCTCCGAGGATGATGAGGACGTGGATGCGGAGCCTGAGTTTAACTCCTGTTCTTCCTCTGACTCTGAACTAACAATGACCTGTTTTCTATGACTGGACTCTGCGGGAGTGCTGGCGCGGTTGATGGCTTGTATTTCCTCCCTAATTATGGCTCGGATATCCTGAGAAGATATCGTCGACCCCTGCCTGGTCTCTTTAATGCATTGTTTGCAGAGTTTTTTGGGGTAGGAGTCAGGGAGAGGCTCTGAACATAATGCGCATTCTTTATGTTTTGTTTTTCCTTTTTTCTTTGACTGAAACGGGAGGTCAAAGGTAAAGAGAGGGGGGAGGGGGGGGGGGGGAGGAGAGGAGGTTAGCTTAATAGGTAGAGCATATGCTTTGCACACTCACCCAGTGAAGCTTAATACCGGTTCAGATGGCTGAGACGGTTTGGATCGGGTTTCTGCTGCCTCGCTCCTGCGGGCAGTCTCTGTCCTGGCGCTGCGGTCCCTGGTGGAGTTGCCCCCAGCTGAATCCCCTGCTGGGGTCTGCGACTCTGCGGGGGACGACATGTTCCAATGTTGCAGCGCTGTTTTATCTGTATCCTTATCGTAGCCCCGGAAGTCGCCCTGTCACAGGGCGCATGCGCCGCGTCATCGCCATCTTACCCCGGAAGTTCAACCATTACTTCCGGGGTATAGGAGCGTCGGGCGCCGGCCTGCTCCCGCGCCACCGCTATTGACACACGCGGCTCGCGCGCACATGGCCTCACCATCCATGCTATACCCCCCACTGATGGGGATGGGGGGGGGGGGAATCTCCCGGATGCCAGACCGGCGCGCTCCCTGGTAAGACCGGGCGGCCCTCCCCGGACCCGGCCATTACCACTATGCCACCAGACGAGGGGGGAGCCGTCAAACGGAGTCTCCCCCGACGCTGCTTCCGGACCGCAGCCCCTGCCGTTCCCGAAGAGACCGCACAGGCGGATGCATGGCCCAGGTAAGATCCTGCAGGATCCTGCTCCATTTGGAACAGGAAACCAAAACTGAGGAGGAAAGGCAGACCGCCCCTTTTATCTTTCCTGTAGGGTTTCCTGTTCCAAATGGGCGGATCCGATACCTCCAGTGGGTGCTGTCGTGGCGAAGAGTAAAATATCAGTATTTGCAGATGATACAAAACTATGTAAGGTAGTTAACACAAAGGAGGACAGTTTGCAACTACAGACAGATTTGAGTAAATTGGAGAATTGGGCTGAAAAATGGCAAATGAGGTTTAACACAGATAAATGTAAGGTTATGCACATGGGAAGGAGAAACAGATGCTATAATTACTTACTAAATGGGAAACTGCTGGGGAAATCAGACATGGAAAAAGACTTAAGCATCTTAGTCAATAAGAAGCTAAATTGGAGTGCCCAGTGTCCGGCAACTGCCACCAAAGCAAATAGGGTCATGGGATGCATTAGAAGAGGTCTGGGGACACGAGATGAAAACATAATTCTCCCTCTGTACATATCACTCGCCAGACCACACTTGGAGTATTGTGTGCAATTTTGGACGCCGGTGCTCAAGAAAGACATTACTGAACTTGAAAGGGTTCAAAGGCGGGCTACTAAAATGATAAATGGAGTTGGTTCACTACAATAACCAGAAAGGTTATCAAAATTAGGTCTATTTACTCTAGAAAAGAGAAGACTTAGGGGAGACTTAATATATTTGAACAAGTATATCAGAGGGCAATACACAGATCTCTCCAATGAACTGTTTGTACCAAGGACTGTGACAAGAACAAGGGGGCATTCTCTTTGTTTGGAGGAAAGACAATTTCTGCACCAGCATAGAAGAGGGTTCTTCACGGTAAGAGCAGTGAGGCTCTGGAATTCTCTTCCTGAGGAAGTGGTGACGGCCAACTCACTGAATGAATTTAAGAAAGGAATGGATGCTTTTCTTGTAACAGTATAGAAGGTTACGAATAACAGAATATTATAGGTAGATGGTTGACCCAGCTTTGGGGAAGGAATTTTTTCCCTATGGAGAAAATTGGCTTCTACTCTGTGGGGTTTTTTTGCCTTCCCCAGGATCAACAATGCAGAACAGCTGCACTAAAAATAGGCTGAACTAGATGGACATAAGGTCTTCCTTCAGCCTTCAAAACTATGTTTCTCTCTGCCGGAGATTTGTCCTCCTAGACTACTGGAACCCCCTAAGGCCCGTAGTTCCTCTCTAATTATCGCACGGATATCCTCAGTTTTTCCCGAGAATTTCTCCCGCAGGTTTTGTCTGATACAGCTCTGACACAACCTCTTAGGGTAGCTATCTGGGAGAGGTTGGGAACATAAGGCACATTCCCTGTGCTTAGATTTTTCTGTTCTTTGGGCCTAAGGGGTGTACAGAAAAAGAAAAAAGGGCACCATCAGCTAGAAGCATGACGAAAAAACACTCACCCGTGAATTTTATCAGCATAGTACCGGCTGCGGGGTTCGAGACTCAGGCTGAGGCGAGGGGTGAGATGGATCTTTCTCCTTCCGTTTTTTCTGCGTGAGCTGACTCTGCCTAGATCGCTCGCTGCTATTGCTCCTGGTGCTGCCACTTCTTTTAGCACTGCCATGTGGGGATTCCCCTGGCTGTTCCAGTTGGAGCGAAATAGAGTCGTTTGTGGACGATATAGCTGCGCACCGGTATGCCTCTAGCCGGTGCTCTTATGCAGCTTCCTGGTCTCGCCCCCTCTTTTTTCTTTTCTCTTCCCCCCTGCGTATGCGCAGTCTCTTGCCAGGCGATACCGCGATCTGTGCCTCCTCCCCCGGAAGTTCTAGCCATCCACTTCCGGGTGGCCCTCTCAGTACAGGAGCGCTGGCCTAATGCCCGCCGAGCGCCTCCCAACACCACTGCCCCTGCATCGCCAGAGCGGAACATACCACTGACCCCCGAGCTTCAGGCATGAGATTCTCCCCTTCAGTGCTCTGGCACTTTACCACGTCCCCGCGAGCTCAGGGACATTATCCTTTCCTGGCCTCGCAGTGTTCGGTGGGGGGGGGGGCCCACTACCATAGCAGCCCCGACACGGTGCCGCGCTCCGTAATGCTGCGTCCCTCGGAGGGAGTACCCAGGTGCCGGCTCCTGCCACCCTATGCACCCGTACCTGAGCCAGGCACTCCAAGGCAAGGCCTCACGCCGCATTACCAGTTGATTCTCAGATCCTCCCGACGCTGCTTCCAGCTCTGGGGCCCCCACCGCTCATATAATGCTGCGCGGGCGGCAACCAGGCCAGTCATCCTCTTCTCTCTATGGGTTCCTTCTAGGAACAGGAAACCAACTGAGGGAGCGAGGGGGACCACCCCTTTTATCTCTCTCTAGGTTTCCTGTTCCTAGGGGCGGATCCCCTCTCTCAGTGGGTGCTGTCGTGGCAAAGAGAAAAAAGTCCTTTATTTGAAATAATGACAGACTCCTTAAAATGAACCTTAATTAAACCATACTTACCAAACGCCTAAACCACTGACACCAACGTCTCCTCCAACAAAAATAAAATAAACCACAAATATTCCTCAACTGTCAGCAGAGAAGATAATCCATAATGTCCCTCAATGATCCTGATCACTTTGAGAGCAATCACATCAGTGATGTGATTGCTCTCAAAGACAGCCGGGCGATACACTGACACATAAATCTGTTATCACTGTAATCGCACTGACCCATAAAGTAAAGCAGATATTTTATACCGCACAAGCAACGACATAGAACCAATTCTTCACCTGCTGCTGATTTGTTTATTCTGCCTCCCAAAGCACATTTATCAGAACTCTAGGCTGGACATTTTCACTGGGGTTTCCGTGTAAATCTCTGAAACACGCAATTCAGATGGGAACCCCGATGGAAGATTCCCTATAGATAAGCAGATCGAGACGCCTTGGATGCCGTTTGGTCTATGATCTGGAGGTGTTCGTCAATTTTGGACATGCACAAAAGCGCGGACAGCCACAGTTTTGTGCACTTCTTTAGAGAAGGACACCACTGAACATAGGCCAAACAGAGTACAGAGTAACTCTGCCACCTCATTATACTGAATGGGTCCCTCGGGGGTTTCACTTAAATGACTTCATTTAGAGATTTAGATGGAAACACCGATTAAGTACTCAGCATAGAGTGCAGGATAAATGTGATCCAAAATGTTAACTACAACCTCAGATCTGTCAATGGAAATATAGGGAGCTCCACGTGTTCATGGTAGAACAAAGTCTCTTGTAAAGATCTATTGCTCCCCCCAAAAAAAAGAATAGCCAGCAAAATCTGTGCACCCAACTACAAATGCCCCCTCTCTTCTGAGACCCAGTGTGCCTAACCCACATATAGAGTCTACATATTAATCAAAATGATAAACATGCTACTCAAGCCCATTTCCCTAAACACAGGGAGGGCAACACTCCACATAATAATCAAACATATTGATCCTATAGCCACTAAGCTACTAATGTGACCAAGAAGTGTCTACTCAAAAAGGAAATAAAATAATGATTTTTACTGAAATAATCCACAATTAAAAAATGAATAAATGGTGGTGCCTCAAACCAGACAAAAAGAAGTCAGACAAATTGAGGAACATGAAAAATTACAAAAATTATTCAGGAAAACAAGGTCTAGTCATAAAAGGATAATATATATATATATATATATATATATATATATATATATATATATATATATATCACGCTGGAATGCTCCACATGATGCACAACTCACACCTATATGGTTCCACAAGTGTACTGAGTTTTTTGCACTGAATGCTCTCATGCAATCTATAAATGGAAAGTACTCCTAAATAAAGTGCATATATGTAGTCAAAGTGCAAAGTTCGTGCTAATCAATGCAAAGAACGACCATTTGTGCCAAAAAAGTTCAATCCTGATGCCATTATAAACTTATTCATTCAATGGAGTATTGCACATGTCCAGACACAATGACCCATATTAGTACACAGATTCAGACGCATAGACCCATGATTAGTACATATTACCTGAGATGTTCCCCACGTGTATACAGTGTCAAGTGACATGCTGACTTCACGGACCCTGACGCGCGTTTCGCACCGCAAGTGCTTCTTCCTGTAATTTTTGCATGTTCCTCAATTTGTCTGACTTCTCTTTGTTCTTTTTGTCTGGTTTCGGGGGCCCCATGTAACCTACCCGGTAGCTTGTTCATCCTCAGAAACCAGGTGATATCATGCTAGGGAAAGGGATTTATTAATGTATGTTTATTTGTGTTGGCAACATGATAAGCATTCAATTTTCTATCCATGGTATATGTAGAATTTCTATGTAACCATAGTAGTTATTGATAATATGGTATTTTTTGATTCAAGGTCATGATTGTCATTACAATTGATTTGATAGACCCTAGGTTATGGTAACTAGCAGATACCTGGCATTATACTGAATGGTTGGCCTTGGGACCCATAGTATTTAACTATTTATCAAAATGACCCATTGTCTTTGTTTTGTTATTAGTGTCTGGTTGTTCAGACTTTTTAATTGTTTTTAACCATAAAGTGTTTGTTTATTGTGTCCATTAATAAAATTGATACTTTTTGATTATCATATTTTTGTGGTGATCCCTATTTGTGTGCATATACTTTCTTTTCTTCATGTGTTTTCATGCAAGTGCCTCTTCCTGTAATTTTTGCATGTTCCTCAATTTGTCTGACTTCTCTTTGTTCTTTTTGTCTGGTTTGAGGCAACAACATTTATTCAATTTTTAATTGTGTATTATTTCAATAAAAATCATTATTTTATTTCCTTTTTGAATAGACACTTCTAGGTCACATTAGTAGCTTAGTGGCTATAGGGTCAATATGTTTGGATATTAACCAAAATGTACAACTAACATGAAATACAATGTGTGATGGAAAAACACATTCTCAGAATCACTGGTCAGAATTGAGGGCTAGGAAGAGGAGAACATCAATCTGGCTACATAAGGATGTAAAAAAGGCAATAAATAACAAGAACAAGGCATTTAGGAAGCTAAAACAAGAAGGCAATGAAGAAGCATTAAAAAGTTATAGAGAAAAAAATAAAATGTGTAAAAAACAAATACATTTAGCAAAAGTGGAAACTGAGAGACTCATTGCTAAGGAAAGTAAAACAAACCCCAAACTATTCACATTAGTAGTTTAGTGGCTATAGGGTCAATATGTTTGGATATTAACCAAAATGTACAACTAACATGAAATACAATGTGTGATGGAAAAACACATTCTCAGAATCACTGGTCAGAATTGAGAAATTTGGCCTAGTCAGAAAGGTAAAAACAAGCTTGTGGGTGAAGGGGCAGGCTAGGCTTGGGGCACAAGTCGAAATTCACTATGTGACTGCATACTTGTGAACCCTCAATATGCTTGCTGTCAGGATTCTCCAGTGCCGGGACACCGTGGCAATGTGACTGCAAGTATGCCATTTGAATATTTCTGGCACATTCTAAATAGATGTATCCGGCCTCTCTCAATTCACTTGTATTGTTTGAGGCTGCGCACTTATAGTCGGTATGTAACCGCATGTTTGCATTAATACACCCATCTGCTTTGGCACCTGATAAACCGGACACCGCACACACACTGATGATTCACAAGTCCGTAGTCATAGAGTACTATAAAGCCCCCGTCACACACAGCGAGATCGCTAGCGAGATTGCTGCTGAGTCACAAGTTTTGTGACACAACAGCGATCTCGCTGTGTGTGACAGGTATCAGCGACCGGCCCCCTGCAGTGTATCGCTGATTGTTTAGTAATGTCCAGGACTTTTTTTGATCGTTGGTCTCCCACTGGCCAGCACGCATCGCTGCGTGTGGCAGCGGGAGACCATCGATCAGCGAGCTCCCAGCGCTGTTAAGCAGATGCTAGGAGCTGGTATCCAAGGTAAACAGCGGGTTTCTAAGCACCGCGCGGCGCTTAGAAACCTGCTGTGTACCTTGGATACCAGCATGCTCGTTCTGGGAGCTGGTATCCAAGGTAAACAGCGGGTTTCTAAGTGCCGCGCGGTTCTTAGAAACCCGCTGTTTACTTTGGATACCAGCTCCCAGCGCGAACACGCTGGTATCCAAGGTACACAGCGGGTAACTAAGTGACGCGCGCACTTGTTACCCGTGTCGTCGCTGGTCCTGATCGCTGGTGAGATCTGCCTGTTTCACAGCTCACCAGCGATTATGTAGCGACACACCAGCGATCCTGACCAGGTCATATCGTTGTCGGGATCGCTGGTGCATCGCTATTTGTGACGGGGGCTTAACTGCAGATTTGTGCTCCAAGCATGAACAACCACTTTAATGGCCTTACTTGCCATCATGGCCTGCAGTCTACAGACTTGTCTCACATTGATCACATCTGAGATGGCAGGAGCTGCCAGCAGCAGATCTTCACGATTTGAACAAAGTGCATTAATTTGCAGAATCTTCCTCAACCATTAATATCCTCTCACTAATGGAAGCTAAGGCTGTAAGTGCAGGGATTTCTCCTCATGGATCATGCTCCAGACTGAACAAATCAAAAGGTTTTGAAAATTTTGCTTCCTTTTTTACATTATTTAGATATTAACATGTCTATCCTGTTTTCCATATTTCCATTACTTTTACATCTTAGCTTAGCTCAGAAAAACTTCTAAACAGATTCGGCTATGTGCCCACATTGCGGATCCACAGCGTTTTTGGACGTGCGGAATAGGCCTCAAATCCGCAGTGTAGTGCACAACCAAATTTAATCAATGGGAATCCAGAATTGGTGTGCACATGCTGTGGAAAATTCTGCGCGGATTCGCAGCGTTTTATTTTCTGCAGCATGTCAATTCTTTTTGCAGATCTGCAGCATTTCTGCACCCATTGCCTTTCATTGAGTCAGTCAAATCAGCAGCAAAACTACAGTTGAAAAAAGATTTGCAGATTTGCTGCAGATGTGCGTGTGAAAAACGCTGCAAAAAGGCAAGAGGAAGAGTGTGAGGGCAGAGAATACGTGTCTGCGGAGACGGTGTGCGTGTCTGCGCGCGAGTGTGTGTGTCTGCGCGCCTGCAGGGGTCTATGGGTTTGTGCACGGCTGTGTGTAGGCAGGCAGCAGCCGGATGGGACTCAGTAGTCCTATCGGACATGTCTGCTGTCACATAAAACAGTGACAGCATTAGCAGATGATGGGATAGTAGTCCCATCATCCGGCTACTGTGTTCAATAGAAAAAAAAAAAACATTCATGCTCACAAAAAAGCTAATACCAGACGCCCTCAATGTCCTGCAAAAAAAATAAAATAAATAAAAATAATAAACCAACACAAATACTCCATGTTCCGTGGTAATCCATTTAATAATGAGTGTCCCACGACGATCTCGCGTTTGCGCGCGCGTCTGTACGGGTCTGCCTGCCTGCAGGGGTCTGTGGGTTTGTGCGCGGCTGTGTGCAGGCATCAGCCGGATGGGACTTAGGGTGTGTGTACACACTGCGGATTCTGCAGCGGATTATCTGCGGTTTCTAAACCGCAGAAAGAATTGACATGTCAATTCTTTCTGCGGATTCCGCAGCGGTTTCCTATCTCCTCCATTGTGGAGATGGTGAAACCGCAGGGCCAAACCGCAGAATAATCCGCAGATAAACCGCAGGTCTTTTGACCTGCAGATTTATCTGCGGATTTTGCAAAATCCGCGCGGATGAATCCACAGACCAATCCGCAGCGTGTGCATGTACCCTTAGTATTCCTATCGGACATGTTTGCTGTCACATAGAACAGTGACAGCATTAGCAGATGATGGGATAGTAGTCCCATCATCCGGCTACTTTGTTCAATAATAGAAAAACAAAAAACATTCATGCTCACAAAAGAGCCAATACCAGATGCCCTCAATCTCCAGCAAAAAATAAATAAAAATAATAAACCAACACAAATACTCCTTGCTCCGTGTAATCCATTTAATAATGAGTGTCCAACGACGATCTCCTGTGTAGAACAGTCATATCGGGAGATATGCACCGTACAGGTTGCAAACAATGCCTTAGAAATATTGCATAGAAATATTACAACAATTTTACAAGAATATAAATAGAATAAACTTAGCCAATCCCCTTGCGTCCACGTTTTCTTAAATTACAATATCTATGATCTGACATTAAATTTCTAGCCATAAAGTATCTTACAGAGAAATCTCATAAGACATATTTCAATTTACCTAAGCTACCACTCAAGTCCTCCAGCAAATACCAATCTGAGTTTACAAAGGGTCTCATCAATTCTTGGATTTCACTAGTGTTCAGTTACGTTTCTATGAACGCACTCCACTTTTTAAAGAATTTTTCCGTCAATTTATCTTTATTTCTTTGTTTATCTTTTATCCAAATATAAAGCAATGATATTCCTGCCTTAATCTCCTTTATCCCTGGGAGTGTTTTAGTTAACCAGTGTTGCAAAATTAAGCGCTTTGTTACCACTGCAATGGTGTGGAACAAGCCATGCATCTGTCCCCCTCTCGTTTTGCTGGTCGTAAAGTGAAACAATGACACAATGGATCGGTTTCTACCCACACTCCATATATCTTCAAATACATTTCCTGTACCTTAATCCAGAGCTCTTGTGTCCTGGGACACGTCCACAATCCACGCTCCATGTCTGTTTTAGATGCGTTACATTTTGGGCAACTTATCTATCGGGATTCTGTAGAGTCGGGGGTATATTGAATCCACATATTGTTTTGTGCATTATTCTAAACTGACTGTCCTTCCACTGTTCATTGATTATATGTTTTCTTACCAGTTCCCAGCCCCGTAATATCTAATGTTCAAGTTCTTCGTCTTGTATGTGTTTTCCCCACTTGTGAAATATCTTGTCCTTTTCCGAAGGACGTAGTATGTCCCTCAGCGCCCCATGTATCGAGGTGATTGATATTTCTCCAATGTCCTTGGTAACCAAGTCCCCCCATATATCTGAGTCCACTTCCTTCCGCACATCTTGCAGGAAATCTAGTACATAATGTTTTAATTGACTATAGAACATCAGATGGAATCCTGGTAACTCAAATTTATCTATCACCTCTGGTCCTGTCAACCAACGGCCATCTTGTGGATGTAATAGATCACCTAACGTCCTTATGCCCTTTCTAAACCATTCTGTGTACAATTTAATTCAGGTGTTTCGACACTCTACATGACATTCTCAGTTTTTTTTCTCACTGCCTTCCATGTGGCACTAGTATCCTTACATATTACCGAGTGTTTAATGTTTGGTGGCATATGTGACAGCGGCGTATGAAGCAGCGCAGTCAAGTCCCATGAGCCGCAAAATTCCGTTTCCAATGTATAGTCAGTATAGCGCCCAGTCTTTTTAATCCAATCAATTACATTTCTCATTAAGCAAGATAGATTATAACCCCTAATATTTGGCAGCCCTACTTCTCCTCCCTCTTTTGTGTGCATTAAAATTCTTAAAGCAAGTCTCGCTCTTTTACCCCTCCAGATAAATCTGGAAAAGGCCTTATTTAATTTGAGAACATCTGCGTGATGAATCAGCATTGGTATAGTTTGCATTGGGTACAGTAATCTCGCAAAACTTGTCATTTTAATTAGGTGACAGCGGCCAAGCAGTGAGAGGGGTAGATTCTTCCACCTTTCCAACTCTTTCTCTATTTTGTTAAAGTTTGGGCACCCCTATTAATGTTAACCTTTTTTCTTTATAACAATTTTGGTTTTTGCAACAGCTATTTCAGTTTCATATATCTAATAACTGATGGACTCAGTTATATTTCTGGATTCAAATGAGGTTTATTGTACTAACAGAAAATGTGCAATCTGCATTTAAACAAAATTTGACCAGTGCAAAAGTATGGGCACCCTTATCATTTTCTTGATTTGAACACTCCTAACTACTTTTTACTGACTTCCTGAAGCACTAAATTGGTTTTGTAACATCATTGAGCTTTGAACTTCAAAGCCAGGTGTATCAAATCATGAGAAAAGGTATTTAAGGTGGCCACTTGCAAGTAGTTCTCCTATTTGATTCTCCTATGAAGAGTGGCATCATGGGCTCCTCAAAACAACTCTCAAATGATCTGAAAACAAAGATTATTCAACATAGTTTTTCAGGGGAAGGATACAAAAAGTTGTCTCAGAGATTTAACCTGTCAGTTTCCACTGTGAGGAACATAGTAAGGAAATGGAAGAACACAGGTACAGCTCTTGTTAAGCCCAGAAGTGGCAGGCCAAGAAAAATATCAGAAAGGCAGAGAAGAATGGTGAGAACAGTCAAGGACAATCCACAGACCACCTCCAAAGACCTGCAGCATCATCTTGCTGCAGATGGTGTCACTGTGCATCGGTCAACAATACAGCGCACTTTGCACAAGGAGAAGCTGTATGGGAGAGTGATGCGAAAGAAGCCGTTTCTGCAAGCATGCCACAAACAGTCGCCTGAGGTATGCAAAAGCACATTTGGATAAGCCAGTTACATTTTGGAAGAAGGTCCTGTGGACTGATCTGATGAAACAAATATTGAGTTGTTTGGTCATACAAAAAGGCGTTCTGCATGGAGGCTAAAAACACAGCATTCCAAGAAAAACACTTGCTACCTACAGTAAAATTTGGTGGAGGTTCCATCATTCTTTGGGGCTGTGTGGCCAATGCCGGCACCGGGAATCTTGTTAAAGTTGAGGGTCGCATGGATTCAACTCAGTATCAGCAGATTCTTGACAATAATGTGCAAGAATCAGTGACGAAGTTGAAGCTATGCAGGGGATGGATATTTCAGCAAGACAATGATCCAAAACACCGCTCCAAATCTACTCAGGCATTCATGCAGAGGAACAATTACAATGTTCTGGAATGGCCATCCCAGTCCCCAGACCTGAATATCATTGAACATCTGTGGGATGATTTGAAGCGGGCTGTCCATGCTCGGCAACCATCAAACTTAACTGAACTGGAATTGTTTTGTAAACAGGAATGGTCACAAATACCTTCATCCAGGATCCAGGAACTCATTAATAGCTACAGGAAGCGACTAGAGACTGTTATTTTTTGCAAAAGGAGGATCTACAAAATATTAATGTCACTTTTATGTTGAGGTGCCCATACTTTTGCACCGGTCAAATGTTGTTTAAATGCAGATTGCACATTTTCTGTTAGTACAATAAACCTCATTTGAATCCAGAAATATAACTGAGTCCATCAGTTATTAGATATATGAAACCGAAATAGCTGTTGCAAAAAACAAAATTGTTATAAAGAAAAAAGGTTAACATTAATAGGGGTGCCCAAACTTTAACATATGACTGTACTTAAGGTCATAAATTTCCTTCGGCGCTCTTCCCAGGTTTATTCCCAAGTATTTTATAGAAGTCGACGCCTTCGGGATACCCATTATATTACTCTCCTGGCTACGTTTCACATCATTTATCATGAACAAAATCTCACATTTAGTCTTATTTAATCGAAAGCTCGAAAATTCTCCAAACGTTTCAATTTCGAGCAGTAACCTAGGGAGATCTTCCTCTGGGTTTCTCAAGAACAAGATTATGTCGTCTGCAAATAAAGCAGTTTTGACTGTCTTTTCCCACCCTTATCCCTTTGTAGGCGCTACAGTCATTTAGGTATCTCAACATAGGTTCTATCGCCAAATTAAATAGTAAGGGGGATAGCGGGCACCCCTGTCTCGTTCCCTTCTTCACCTCAAAGGCATCTGAGTGAAATCCCGGCGTGTATACCTTTGCTTTGGGGTTTTGATATAATACCGCCAAAAATTGTCAAAAAGGGCCCAGCAAATTTATTTTATCTAGTACTTGGCCCAGCCAAGGCCACCTCACGTTGTCAAACCCTTTTTCTGCGTCTAGTGTGATCATGGCTGGATCCTCACCCGTCTAAACGCATACTTCTAACCATGTCAAGCAAAAGAATGGCTTTCCTTATATTAGTTACGGCTAATCTTCCCTTCACAAAGCCTGTTTGTTGCTTTGATATTAATCTAGGTAGTATCTTGGCCAATCTGTCTGCCATTATTTTATCTTGGTTTATTAGTGATATCGGTCTATATCCTGTAGGATCCGCCAAATCTTTCCCTCCCTTCATTAGAAGTTTTATGTAGGCCGTATTCATCCCTTCTGACATAGCTCCCCCTTGCAAAATGTGGTTATATAAATCTTTGAGTGTAGGAGCTATTTTCTCACTCAGAGCCTTATAAAAGGAACCATTAAATCCATTGGGCCCTGGAGCTTTATTGGCCCCCAGCCCTTTTATTGCCATACTAATTTTTTCCTCTGTGATGTAGCCATTTAACTCCTGTAATTCCTCCTCCGTCAGTCTTGGTATATTTATTTTGCACAACCATGCCTCCCCTGCTGCGTCTTGACGTCCCTCTTTTTGTACAACCTGGCGTAAAACCTACCCAGTTCTTTATTTATAACTTTGGGGTCAGTCAGTCGCTGTCATCTTCTATCCTTGATTGCCATTATGGATGTACCAACGTATCTTCCCCTAGCTAAATAAGACAATATTCTCCCTGCTTTGTCACCATATCTATTTAGTTCTATTTCTAAGTGGCTTCTATATAAATGTTCTCTTTTTTCCGCCCATTTGTCAATTTTTTTTTAAGCTCGCATCCAATTACTTTTATCCTCATCTAGTAGTGAGTTTTTATATTTTTATACATGGTCCTGACTTCACTACTTGCTTTTAAGTATTGGTCCTTTATTCGTTTCTTTATTCTCTGCATGTGAGCCATTATGTTCCCCCTTAACACCACCTTTGCGGTTTCCCAATATAGTCTTGGGTTTGATTTATGCTCCTCATTATGCAGTGCAAATTCTGTCCACCATTCCCCCATCTGTTTCACAAAGTCATATTCTTTAGTCATGGTGCCTGGAAAGTGCCATAAATAATCCATCCCTTTTTGGTGTGTGTCAGCTAATTCTAGAGATACTGGGCTATGGTCAGATATCACCATGTCTTCGATATTGACATCACACATTTTATCATAGAATCATAGAATCGTAGAGTTGGAAGGGACCTCCTGGGCCATCTTGTCCAACCCCCTGCTCAAAGCAGGATTCGCTAAATCATCCCAGTCAGATGTCTGTCCAGCCTCTGTTTGAAGACTTCCATTGAAGGAGAACTCACAACTTCTCGTGGCAGCCTGTTCCACTCATTGATCACTCTGTCAAAAAGTTTTTTCTAATATCTAATCTGTGTCTCCTCCCATTCAGTTTCATCCCATTGCTTCTAGTCTTTCCTTGTGCAAATGAGAATAAAGTTGATCCTTCTACAATGTGACAGCCCTTTAGATATTTGTAGACAGCTATTAAGTCTCCTCTCAGTCTTCTCTTTTGCAAACTAAACATTCCCAAATCCTGCAACCTTTCCTCATAAGACAGGGTTTGCAGACCGGTCACCATTCTGGTCGCTCTTTTCTGAACTTGCTCCAGTTTGTTGATGTCTTTTTTAAAATGTGGTGCCCAAAACTGGACACAATATTCCAGATGAGGTCTGACCAAAGAGGAGTAGAGGGAAATAATGACTTCACGTGATCTAGACTGTATGCTTCTGTTAATACATCCTAGAATTGCATTTGCCTTTTTTGCTGCTGCATCACACTGTTGACTCATATTCAGTCTGTGATCTATTAGTATACCCAAGTCTTTTTCACATGTGCTGTCACTAAGCCCTATTCCTCCCATTCTATATATGCTTTTTTCATTTTTATTGCCCAGATGTAGTACTTTGCATTTCTCCCTGTTAAAAACCATTCTGTTAGTTGCTGCCCACTTCTCCAGTTTATTTAAATCTTTTTGAATCCTCTCTCTCTCTTCTCTAGTATTAGCTATCCCTCCTAGCTTTGTGTCATCAGCAAATTTAATCAGTTTACCCTCAATTCCTTCATCTAAATCGTTGATAAAGATGTTGAACAATACAGGGCCCAGGACAGAGCCCTGTGGTACCCCACTTGAGACATTCTTCCAACTGGATGTGCAGCCATTTACGACCACTCTTTGGGTCCGATCACCAAGCCAGTTATGAATCCACCTAACAGTTGCCTTGTCCATTCCATACTTAGTCATTTTTTCAATAAGGATTGTATGAGAGACTTTGTCAAATGCTTTGCTGAAGTCAAGATATACTATATCTACAGCATTTCCTTGATCCACCCAATCAGTGATACCGTCATAGAAGGAAATTAAGTTAGTCTGACATGACTTATTAGTTACAAACCCATGCTGACTCTGTTTAATCACTTCATTCTTATCCAGGTATTGACATACATGTTGTTTAATAATTTGTTCAAAGATCTTTCCTGGTATAGAAGTCAGACTCACCGGCCTATAGTTGCCTGGGTTCACCTTCTTCCCCTTTTTGAAGATAGGAACAACATTTGCTCTTCTCCAGTCTTCTGGCACTTCTCCTGTTCTCCAAGAATTTTCAAAGATTATGGAGAGGGGTTCAAAAATTTCTTCTGCTATCTCCTTCAGTACTCTGGGGTGTAATTCATCTGGACCTGGAGACTTGAATTCATTTAGGTTAGCTAAGTGTTTCCTCACTATCTTTCTGTTTATAGATATCCTGGATTCTTCTATTCCCTTAATAGGACAGTGAATAACAGTTGGTGTTACATTTCCTTTCTGAGAGAAAACAGATGCAAAATAGGAATTTAAAAGTTCAGCCTTCTCAACATCCTGTCTTACCATTTCATCATTTTCATCCTGTAAAAATCCTATAGCATCTTTGACTTTTCTTTTACTTTTGACATATCCCCAAAATCCTTTATTATTGCTTTTGACATCTCTTGCAAGCCTCAATTCATTGTCAGCTTTAGATAATCCGATTTGTGCCCTGCAGGTTCTGCAGACAGCATTATATTCTTCTTTAGATATGCCTCCCTCTTTCCATTTTATAAACATTTTTTTCTTCCTTTTTAGCATGTGCTTAAGTTCTGTGTTCACCCATCCTGGTTTCCTTAAATGCTTCCTATTTTTCCCTCTTTTCGGAATTGTTAACAACTGTGCTTTGAGAATTTCATTTTTCAAGATTTCCCATCCTTCCTGGACATTTTTGTCTTTAAGGATATCCAGCCATTGGATCCCTCCAATTATCTTTCTGAATCCCTTAAAATCTGCCTTTCTGAAATCTAACCTTGACGTCTGAGTCTTCACAGGTCTTCCTCCTCTAGTTATCCAAAATTCTAAAATAGCATGGTCGCTACCTCCTAGGGTTCCAGCCACTTTTACCTCCTCAACCATTTCCTCCCTGTTTATAAGGATTAGATCCAAGGTAGCAGTTCCCCTTGTTTTCTCCCCTACCTTTTGGAAGATAAAGTTGTCAGCAAGAGAGGATAAGAATTTCCTTGACCTGTTAGTTTTGCCTGAGAGAGATTCCCAACAAATGTCTGGATAGTTGAAATCTCCCATGACAACTATGTCATATTTTTTGGAGAACTTGGCCATTTGATGCATAAAGAGTTCATCC
Organism: Dendrobates tinctorius; assembly: GCF_039654945.1. Taxonomy (NCBI): domain Eukaryota; kingdom Metazoa; phylum Chordata; class Amphibia; order Anura; family Dendrobatidae; genus Dendrobates; species Dendrobates tinctorius. The sequence continues at coordinate 4,230,432 of NW_027361776.1, read as the reverse complement.
ATATCTTCAGCTTGCACAGGCGGCCTGTAGTAAATGCCTACAATGGTGTCCTTTCCATTGTTCTGTCCTTGTATTCTTACCCAAACAGTTTCCACAGAACTCCCAGTCTCTGAAGCTTCAATCTCTGTGCAGATATACGCGTTTCTAACATACAATGCAACACCCCCTCCTCGTTTATCAAGTCTGTTTCTTGCAAATAAGTTGTATCCTTCTAGTCTTGTATTCCAATCATGTGTATTGTCCCACCAAGTTTCAGTGATTCCAATGACATCATATTTCTTTTCCTGTGTTAGTAGTTCCAATTCTCCTTGTTTGTTGCCCATGCTTTGTGCATTAGTATAGAAACATTTTAGTTTGTGATTGGTTTCTCTTTCTCCAATATTTTTATTAATTAGATTCTTTCGTCTTTGTTCTTCCTTTCCACTTCTAATAGCAGAGTTCTCAATAGCATTTGTCAGGTGTATGGCTTTTTCTGGTCTTTTGCTTCCCTTCCCATGTTGTTCTAGTTTAAAGCTCTCCTTACAAGTGTAGCAAGGCGACTTCCAAATACATGCTTTCCAGTCTTCGTAAGGTGCAGTACCTTGTCTGAAATAAAGAACATGTCTATTCTCGACCATGACCTGTGTGTATGAGAGTAAGGCCGGGGTCACACTGGCGAGGAATACGGCCGAGTGAGAGGCGCTAAAAGCACGCATTAGACACGGACCAATGATTCTCTATGGGGTCCCTCGCACCAGCCGTATATTTCTCATCCGTATTCTACGCTCCGTGCCAATCGCAGCATGCTGCGATTGTCAGCGTACTACGACCGTAGTACGCCAATGCAAGTCTATGGGTGCGAAAAAATACGGATTACACACGGACCACACATGTGACTTGCGAGAAATACGCACCCGGTGTCTTTTAGCAAAGCCGGCAATTCATTGCGCTATACAGTAAACTCACACTGACAGGTTTAATAAAGAAACGAAAGAATAGATATATACACATAGAATACATTTTATATATATATATATATATATATATATATATATATATATACACACATATATATATATATATATATATATATATATATATATATATATATATATATATATATATACACACACACACACATACATTCTATGTGTCTATATCTATTCTTTGGTTTCTGTTAGAAACCCTGTCATAGGGCTCCATTATATGTCCATTTTGCAAGCCTGCGAGAAAATCTCGCCATACGGATGCTTACATGCGCAAAATACGCAACCACACCTTGATCACGGATGACATACAGAGCACTGTTTAGGGGCCTTTCATCCGTATTACGCATGTAAAATACTGACCGTATTTTGCGTCGGTTAGTGTGACCCCGGCCTAATGTGTGAACTCCCGATCCAAAGGGTGTGTCGTTCTCCACGCATCTTTCAGCTGCCAATTTCCTATCATCTAAATAACCTTTCTTACCCGTTGGTCTTTTCCCTCCTCCTGAATTCATTTCTATTACACTCCCTTTTCTGTCCTCTTCCTCCCCAAGTACTTCATTGCAGTCTCCTCCCAGAATGATGTTATTAGCCACTATCCATCAATATTTTAATTCTGTAGGGCCATAAAAAACTTCTTTTGATTTGTATTCAGGGCATATATGTTGTATAAGATAATATTGTCGTTATTTATCTCCAATTTCAAACGGATTAACCTGCCCTCCTGGTCTGTTTCTACGGATGAGATTTTATGCGCCAATGTTTTATGTATGAGTATTAGGACTCCTGCTTTTCTGTCTGCAGAACTAGAGCCATAAACTTCCCCCACCCATAATTTCTTCTTCCTAAAAAAATCTTTGTCTGTGTCTCTTGAAGCAAGGCTATATCTGCTTTCAATCTTTTCAGGTGACGAAGTAACGTCATCCTTTTATGCGGTGAGCGTGACCCCTTTATATTCCATGTTATCAATCTAACCATTTTTGATTGCAAAGTGATTTCCCCTGCGAGGAGCTTCTCTTTCTCAGGTATGAACTGCTAGTCAATGCAATCTCAGCCAGTTGCAAACTAATTAGTTCAATAGTAGTGGACCCATGAGCTTTTTCTACCCTCCCTCCCCTTTTTTTCCCTCCCCCTCCCCGTGTATTAACCTCTTCATTGACTTCTCTTTTTCCGCCATTATCCAAACCAAAGGAAAGAAAAGGAAAAAAGATGATAATTCTCCCACCCGCCTATTATCTAAAATTTAACGTATTATACATTTTTATATTCTGAGCCCTGACTCTCTTATAACCTTAAAACTTCAAACTCTTAAATCAATATCTGTCTCATTCAATTTTTCATGACAATTCCCAACCTCTTAATATCTATACCAATATTAGATTACCTCTCCATCTCTCCTTTTTGTCATCAGCGAGATAGAGATTCTTTTCTCCCACCCCTTTCATCTTCTTAACAACTATCTCACAGTGTGAACTTGATATTTATATGGTAATTCCACATCAAAAGATGGTCCTAATTTGAAATAAAATACCATATTCAATGGTGATGGCCTCATCTTCCCCATGATGTGCAAATCATGTCTGGCCACCATTGTCTCAACATTATATATGTCCCGCTGTTGTGAAAATCTCACAGTATTAGCAAACCTGAAAGTCTCAAACTCGCCACCGGCCGGTATGTGTCATCTTGTTGATAGATTAAATCAAAACATCACCTCAAATCTTGCAGTCGATCCGTCAACCTCTGGAAAGAAAAAAGTGGGAAAGAAAGGAAGAGAAGAAGGGGGGGCCCCCTACAGATTGTCCAGTGATCTTCTTCTTAGAACCGTTCTGGCTTCCTCCAATAGTGACCCGGCCGGGTGAACATACTAGTAAATGTATGTACCTCCATACGTCTCTCAGTTGACAACTGATGTTAATTGCACGTCCGTCTGTTTTAGATGGTTGGAAGAATAAGTAGTCTTTCTGTAGCTCATCTTGAACAAACAGTCTCGATCCCTCATCTTCAAAATTATCGTGTAGAGGGCTCTAGTCACGCTGCTCACTTTTGTTGACCATGCGGTATAACTCGTCGCAATCTCACAAGTGTTGTTTCATTTAACATTCTGTCTTGATTGTTTTTTTTTTTTTTAATGACCTTGTCATTGGGGTTCTTTGTTCTTTAGCCATTGTCTCTCTTTCACCATCTCCTTACAACTGCAACTCCAATCTTAGGCTATAGGGACAGGTCCTCCCCCTGCCTCCTCCCTCGGTGGACTAGTATTGTCCGGTGATTGTTGGCCAGATGCAGGTTGCTGATGGGACACACTTTTCATGGCCTCCTTGGGGTCTATGAATGACCGCATCACACCATCTCTTGTCCTGAATCGCAGCGTTGCTGGGTAGTTTAGCTGGAATCTGATGTTGCATTTAAACAGCAAGGTGCATATTTCACTGAAGGCACGTCTTCTCCGAGTCACTTCTGCTGAATAGTCTCCAAATAAAAGGACTTTGTGTCCCTGGATTATCAGTGGTCGCCGTCTGCCTTTATAGGCCCTTAGTATTTCTTCCTTATCGTTAAAATTCAAGTACTTTGCCACTGACTGATGTGGTCTCTGTGCTTCTTTGTTATTCTGCTTCTTCCTGCCCCGCTCAGTTTCAGAGGCCTCTCTGGGGGGGCCTATCCTGTGTGCACGTTCCACTCTGCATTTATATGTCAGCCCTAGTTCTTTTGGCAGGTCCACCTCATAGATGTCATTTAATTGCTGTGCATTTATTGACTCTGGGAGGCCTATCAATTTCAGATTATTTCTGCAGGACCTATTTTCTAGATCCTCCAGTTTATCCATAGTGTAGAAGGCCTGTTTCTTTAAATCGCTGACTTGTTTCTCTAGCTGGATCCTCTGTTCTGCTTCCTGCAGCTGCTGTTCCTCGTGAGTCACCTTACTTTGCAGCTCTTTGGTGGTAGATTGGATCATGTCAGCTACTGCCTGTTTAAAGTCTTCAGCTAGATATGATGCCATTTCCTTTGCTACCTGTTTGAAGTTTATTGGACCATGAGCATGCAGCTGCGTTTCTAATGTGCCTCCTGTTTCCACTGCATCTCGCTGGCTGTATCCCCCTTCATTCCCTGGAGCTTCCCCCTCCCTTTCTATCTCCTCCTGTGCCTGACCTGCCTGTGTCTCTGGCACCATTACTGTGCTCCCGCTCTCCAGGCCGTCTCCAAACTCCTCCTCCGCCTGCTCTCTCCCTGTGCTCCTCGTGACGAACCAGTCCATTCGGTGGTCGGTCCCGGGCTGTCCCGCAATCCTCCAGGTATCTGGTGTGAATCAGGGCTCTGTGTAAATGCAGAGATCTTGCAGCGGTCGGCGGGAGCTCCCTCACGCGCGTCTACACATGGCGGCGCTGGAACAAGAAGTAGAGCTGATGTTTTTAGCCACGGGGCAATATCCATGGCCCCATCCTAGGCTATTAATATCAACCCGCAGCTGTATGCATAGACTTTGCTGGTTATCAATTATAGGGGGACCCCAACGTGTTTTTTTCTAGTGAGCTGATATTAAAAGCCTGAGAAGCTCCATGGGTATTAGCCCCTTCCTAGGCTATAAACATCTGCCCCCAGTCGCTGGCTTTCCATCTGCTGGTTAAGGAAATTATGCTGGACTCCACACATTTTTTTTTTTTTTTTAATTGAACAGATATTGTGTTCACGCAGATGTGTGTGTGTTGTGTCTTTATTTAACTCTTTATGTACCATTTTACTTTGTTCATTACACTTATATTTGTTTTGTGTGTGTAGACATCGTATGATATTATGGTCTTCAATTGAGTATGTAAAAGAAGAGGTTGGACAAGAAAAGGACATCACAATTTTTTTGGGGTAAATAATATATCTTTAAGGTAAGTTCATACTGGGCGTTTTTGCTGCTTTTTTTCTGCAGCAAAACTTGATTTCTAGGCAGGGAAGCAGCTGGGGCAAAAACGCAGCTTTAGGCGTGTTTTTTGCTGCGGCTTTGGTGCGTTTTTTGGGCTAACTTGTACCTGTTTGTGCACGAGTGCCCTCATGACTTTCCTGCAGAAAAAAACGCTTCAAAATACCTGCGTTTGTGCAACATTTTTTCAACACCCATTCAAGCCAATGGGTGAAAAACGTTGCAAAAACGCTGAAAGAAGTGACATGCTCTATGTCCAAAAAAAGCAGCAAAGCACAAAATCCTGATGACACAAAAAACCAATGTGTGTGCAGGATTTCTGATATCTCATAGGCTTTGCTGGTAATGGAAAAACTAGCTTAAAATTGGCATAAAAAAGCAGCAAAGATTCCTAGTGTGAACATACACTTATTTAGCTACAAGAACGCATAAAAACCCACGTGAAAAAAAGTCTGAAAATCCGCATCAAAAACGTGCAAATTTTCAACTGCATTCTCAGCCAAGAGTTAAAGAATTCCACAGGCAAATCCGCAACGTGTGCATATACCCTAAGGCTATGTGCACCCGTTGCGGATTTAGATGAGTTTCCGAAAAGTTTTTGGATGCACGGAACTGCATCAAATCCGCAGTGTAGTGCACCGCCAATGTTAACCTATAGGAAATGGAGATTTGTGGTGAACATGCTGTGGAAAAATATGTGCGGATTTGCAGCATTTTATTTTCCGCAGCATGTCAATTCTTTTTGCGGTTCTGCATCCATTGACTTCCATCGAGTCAGGCAAATCCGCAGCAAAAACGCAGATTTAAAAAGATCTGCTGTTTTGCTGCGGATGTGCGTGTGAGAAACGCTGCAGATAGGGCGGAGAATGTGTGTGTTTGCAGGTCTGTATGTAGGCAGGCATCGTCCGATGGGACTAGTAGTCCCATCCGGCTATGCCTGCTACAGTGACAGCTAGCCAATGATGGGACAGTAAGTAGCCCCAACATCAGGCTAGTGTGTTCAAGTGTAGAAAAAAAAAAAAGACACACAGAGTACATACTTACAATACAGCTAATCCTCCACGCCCTTGATCACATGTAAAAAAAAAAATAAATAAAATAAAGCATTAGTATACTTGTTCCGACGTAATCCATGTAATAACGAGTGTCCCACGATGATCTCCCATGGAAAGCGGTCACATCGACAGATGTGACCGCTCTCCAGGGGCTCCGGTGATACAATGACAGCAGGTATCCTCCCGCAGTGTATCACTCTGCAGTCAGAGGTCAACTAAGTTAAGGCTCTCACTTGCGGCACCGTTGGGTGGGAAAATTCTCATGCAGAAATTCCGTAAAGCGAGAGCATGAACTCCAATGAACCCTCGGTGATAACACTGCAGGAGCCATTGTCTCCTGTCAGTGTGTCACTGGAGGCCCTATAGAGCAGTCACATCTCCTGATGTGACTGCTCTATAGGGGAGATCATCACGGGATACTCGTCATTAAATGGATTATGTCGGAACAGGGAGTATACTGTTGGTTTATTATTTTTATGTATTTTATTTTTTTTTTTTTACAGGTGATCAATGGCGTCGCAGGAATTAGGCGTACAGTAAAGATGGGAAACTGTATCGTGTTTTTTTTCATTAAAATACTTTATTCTGGCTTTGCCTTCTTTCTTTTAACCCTTTACCCACTCAAGGATTAATAATAGGTATCTTATTGACGCCTCTCCATTACTAACCGGGCTTGATGTCACATTACAATACAAAGGTGACATCAACCCCACAAATATCATCCCATATGCCACTGCTACAGGGCAGTGGGAAGAGAGAGGCTAAGTGCCGGAATTGATGCATCTTAGAGATGCGCCATTTCTGGGGCGGCTGGGGAAAGATGTTTGTAGCCGGGGGGGCCAATGACCATGGTCCCTTTCTAGGCTATGAATATCTGCGCAAAATCGTCAGCTCTCCCTCTTTGGCGCAGAAAATTGCACAGGAGCCCATGCCATTTTTTTTCCCTTTTTAAAAAAATTAAATATTGTTCATTAATGCATTGGCAGGATAGATTTGTCTATGGATAGATTTGTCTCTCTCTATAGATTATCTATCTATAGATTGTGTGTAAACATTATTCTTCAATGGAGTATGTAAAAGAAGTGGTTGGACAAGGAAATGACCTCACTTTTTTTTGTTAAATAGTATAGCTTTATTTAGCTTACAAAAACACATACAAATTCGCATGAAAAAACACATGAAGATCCGCATAAAAAAGCATCCTAAACACACTGATTTTTACCTGCGTTTTCTGACAAGAGATGCAGAATCTGCACAGAAAATTCCACAGGCAAACCCACAACATGTGCACATACACTAAAGGTGAACTTCAAGCTCAGGAACATCAGTGTCAGATCGCACCATCCGTCGGTTGTATGAGCCAAAGTGGACTTCATGGGAGATGGACCAAAGACTGGAATTAGCCAAACTACATGTTGACAATCCACAAAGCTTTTGGGAGAATGTCCTATGGACAGATGAGACAAAAATTGAACTTTTTGGCAAGGCACATCAGCTCTATGTTCACAGATGGAAAAATTAAACATATCAAGAAAAGAACACTTTCCCTACTGTGAAACATGGAGGAGTCTCTATGTTCTGGGGATGCTTTGCTGCATCTGGCACAGGATGTCTAGAATCAGTGCAGGGTACAATTAAATCTCAAGACTATCAAGGGATTCTTGAGAGAAATGTGCTGCTTGGTCTCAGTCACAGGTCATGGGTCTTGCAACAGGATAATAACCCAAAACACACAGCTAAAAACACCCAAGAATGGCTAAGAGGAAAACATTGGACTATTCTGAAGTGGCCTTCTATGAGCCCTGACCTAAATCCTATTGAGCATCATTAGAAAGAGTTGAAACATGTCATCTGGAAAAGGCAAACTTCAAACACCAGACAACTGGAGCAGTTTGCTCTTGAGGAGTGGGCCAAAATACCTGTCAAGAAGTGCAGAAGTCCCATCGAGGGTGTGTGCACACGTTGCAAATTCTGCTGCGGATCGGCAGCCGATTTGGCCCTGCGGATATGTGGCACCCCAGAGTCCAGTTGTCACAGTGACATTGCCTCCCTCTAAGAGGTGAAGTCATGCTTGGATGCAGAAAAGAGACCCCCATGCCAGGCAGCATAGATTAAGGGTATGTGCACACGCTGCGGATTCTGCTGCGTTTCCGCAGCGTTTTTGGCTCTGCAGAAACGCAGCAGATTTTGCTGCGTTGTACAGTACCTTTATTTCCTATGGAAATAAAAAAAAGCTGTGCACATGCTGCGTTTTTTTCCGCGCGGTTTTGCTGCGGTTTACAATCCGCAGCATGTCAATTGTTTGGTGCAGAAACGCTGCGGTTTTACACCTCATCCATTATGAGGTGTAAAACCGCAGGGCAAAACCGCAGATAATCCGCGGATAAACGGCAGAAAAACCGCAGCACTTTGTCCTGCGGATTTCCTGCGGTTTTCTCTACAAAATCCGCAGAGACTAAAAACTACGTGTGCACATACCCTAAAAATCACCAACTCCTGCTGCAGGTCAGAAAAGGGAGATGCCTTATAAATTCTGGCCAGCAGAGGGGGTTGGAGAGTCAGCTAGAAATCAGCTGAGGGAGTGGTCATGGAAAGGAAACAGCTGTGAGGAGAATGGACAGTTACAACTTGAGAGGGGGGAGGTAAAGAGATCTTTCTGGAAGATCCTGTCAGATAAAGACAGGGAGCTGATATGAGAGGAGCTCGATAGGCAGAGCTGATCTATGAAGAGGGAAAGGACAAGAGCAGAGACTGAGACTCTAGGAAAGCTAAAATACTGCATATAGCAGACCCCTGAGTGAAGCGCTAATAAAGAGAAAAGGGACATCAGAGTCCTAGGCTGACAGGAACTGTACGCCCTGATAGCCAAATCTGAAAGTACAGGGGATTATAAATCCCCTGTGCACATTAATCACCTGAGGGTACGGCAGCAGATAAGGAGCCCGGGGCAGACAGTGAAGAGAACGGTACCCGTGGAATAGGCTCACGCTGACAGCCGTACAGGTTAGTGAAACCATCACGAATAGAGTGTCGCAGCATAGTTATAAACAGCGGAGACCCACACACATAGCGCAGAAAGGAAGGTCCTAAATCCCCACCTGGCAAGGTGGATCGCCTGAATGCCTCCAGGCGAGCCAGACTCATTCCATCACCTGTATGTGGTACTCCGGGCTGCAACCTATTACCAGTAAAAGGTAAAGAAACTGCATCTCTCTGTGTCTCTCTCATTTATCTGCACCCCAACGTTTACAGCCATTTTTAATATTTATTTAAACATCTTTGCCCTGGGACTACAGCCCTACCTGTGGAGGGCTACAACATCATAGCTGCGCCCAACATCCATCCGAGAGAAGCAACACCGCAGCGCTGCTCACCTCTGACCAGAATACCACAGGTGGCGTCACGTATTTCACCATCTAATAACTTTATTTTCATTTTTACCACATAAATACCACACAACTTTCCCCTATTTTATTACTGGATGCCTCTAGGCCACGGACCGGGTCGCCGCCGCCGTGACACCGTCCCCCATTGAAGTCGACGGGCCCGGTACTGAGTACCCCCAGGCCCCGCAGGGCGCTCCAGATACACAGCAGATTTGGCCCAGAGGATACGCAGCAGATTTGGCCCTGAGGATACGCAGCAGATTCTGCTGCGTTGTACAATACCATCAAAGTCAACCTAAAACCAAAAACGCTGTCCACATGCTGCAGATTTTTCAGCGCGGATATTCTGCGAGTTTAAATCCGAAGCATGTCAATTCTTTTTGCGTATCTACAGCGTTTTGAAACCTGCTCCTTTTATAGGAATCAGCAGGTGTCAAAACGCAGGGGAAAGTCGTAGCTACTCACCGGTTAACGGTATTTTTCGGAGTCCATGACAGCACCACCTGAGAGAGGGGATCCGCCCTTTAGGAACAGGAAACCTACAGATACAAAAAGGCGCCACCTCTTCCACACATCAGTTGGATTACAGAGCACAAGAGGACCACAATGGTTAATAGCATAATTTATATACAATACTTTACACGACTATCTAAATTACCCGTGTACATATAAGGGGAAGAAGTGCACACCCAAATTTTAAACTAAAGGGAGGGAATATACGGGTGCTGTCATGGACTCCGAAAAATACCGTTAACCGGTGAGTAACTACGACTTTATTTGGTCGTCCATGACCACCACCTGAGAGAATTACAGAGAGTAATAACTATTTAGGGAGGGACTACAGCCTGCAGCACCCTTATACCAAAAGAGAGGTCTGTGGAAGCACCCAAGTCTAGCCTATAATGACTATAAAAGGTGCTCGGAGAGGACCAAGTAGCCGCCTTACATGACTGGTCGATGGAGACTTCTGATCTCTCGGCCCACGAGGTCACCATGGCTCTGGTGGAATGCGCCCTCAGCTTCCCGGGTGGCGACCTGCCTTTTGAGGTGTATGCTATTGAAATCGCCTCTCTAATCCACCTAGCTAGTGTGTTTTTTGACACTCTACAACCTTTCCTAGGGCCTTGATGGGAGACAAAGAGGGCATTATCTTTTCTCCAGGGATCAGTAACTGCCAGATATTCTATGAGGCATCTCCTATCATCTAGGGTGTGTAGTTTTCTCTTCCTTCTCATTAGCTGGATTAGGGAGGAAGGATGGAAGGACTATTTCCTGTGTCCTGTGAAAGCTAGAAACTACCTTAGGTAAGTACGCCGGATCAGGTCTGAGTATTACCCTATCGTCCTTAAACTGTATATAAGGAGGACGCCTAGATAATGCCTGGATGTCGCTTACTCTACGAGCTGAGGTTAGAGCTACCAGGAAGGCTACTTTAAGGGACAGGTTTTTTATGGAAGCTGATGAAATAGGTTCGAATGGAGCCTCTGTCATAGCCGTGAGGACTAGATTTAAGTCCCACGGCATGAAGCTATCTTTCACTATTGGCCTGGATCTACCTGCTGCCTTAATGAATCTACTGATCCAGTAATTAACTGCGATGTTGCAGCTAAAGAGGGCCCCCAAGGCTGATACCTGTACTTTAAGGGTACTAGTGGAAAGCCCCATATCCAGACCTTTCTGAAGTAACTCTAAGATCTGGTTTATAGGTGCTGAACCCTCAGCGACTATTGCGGAGTTCTGAAGGAATTTCTTCCAAATCCTGACAGATTTTGGTAGTGATGATTTTCCTACTTTTAAGTAGGGTGTTAATCAGGTCTGGGGAGAAGCCTTTTTCTCTTAGTAATGTCCGTTCATTCAAACTCCACGCCGTCAGATGTAGGCCAGCCACCTGAGGATGGAAGACTGGGCCCTGGCATAGGAAATCCGGGATGTCCGGAAGGACCCAAGGCTCGGACACCGACATGGTCCTGAGGCATGAGAACCATGCCCTCCTGGGCCAAAATGGAGCGATAACTATAACCCTTGCTCTGTCCCTCCTGATTTTCCTCATCACCAGGGGTAGTAGTGATAGTGGAGGAAAGGCGTATGCTAGCCTGAAGTCCCACTTTATCAGAAAGGCATCTACCGCCAGGGGGTTCTCTCTGGGATTTAGGGAGCAGAACTGTCTTAATTTTCGGTTTTCCATGGTAGCGAAGAGATCTATCTCTGGTTGTCCCCATTTTTGTACAACCAGGTCGAAGATGGAAGTTTTTAGGGACCATTCTCCTTGCCTTAGTAGATTGCGGCTTAAGAAATCTGCTGTGATATTTTCTTTCCCTTTTATATGTAGAGCTGTTAAAGATAGAAAATGCTGCTCTGCTAGCTGGAACAACCGTTCTGCCACATTCATCAGGGGTTTGGAACGAGTCGCGCCTTGGTGGTTGATATAAGCCACGGTGACCTGATTGTCGGAGAGCACTCGCACATGATGGCCCTGTAGATACACAAGTAGTCTCTTAGCTGCCTGTTCTACTGCTGTCAACTCTTTCAGGTTAGATGACATCTCTATCTGATGATGGTCCCATAGGCCCTGGACCAGAATCTCACCCATATGAGCCCCCCCAACCGGAAGGGCTAGCATCCGTGGTGATTATGCGGGATATGTCATACTCCCAGGGAACCCCTCTGGATAAATTATCCTTGTCTAGCCACCACTCTAGGGACTCCCTTGTGTTCCGGGACAAGGTTAGCTGGCCCTCTAAGTAACCCCCAAGGATTCTTTGATGTACTAAAACCTCGCCCTGTAGTGTTCTTGAATGGAACTGGGCCCACTGGACCGCCGGGATACAGGATGAAAGAGAACCCAGAAGGGACATGGCTTTCCTGAGGGACATGGTAGGGTTATTGCAAGCGTTCAGGACCTGATAGTGTAGGCGACTAAGCCTCTCCGGAGGTAGACGGCATTCCTGTTTCTCAGAATCTAGGATCAAGCCCAAGAATTGTTGGACTCTCACCGGTTTTAACCGAGATTTTTTAATGTTAAGCAGCCAACCTAACTGCTCTAAGGCAGACATTGCCCTTTGTAGCTGTTCCATACAATGTTTCGCCATTTTCCCTACAATCAGGAAGTCATCTAAGTAGGGAACTACTAGAATGTCTGATTCACGTAGATGGGCCATAACTTCCGCTACCACTTTAGTAAATACTCGGGGAGCGACTGCCACCCCAAAGGGGAGGGCCGCATATTGGAAATGTTGAACCGACCCATCTAACTGAACCGCCACTCTGAGGAAACGCTGATGAGCTGCATGAATGGGTATATGGTAGTAGGCATATTTTAAATCTAACACTACCATAAAGCATTTGATGAATTGTCTCCATTTTGAACGGGCGTATGACCAGGAATTCGCTGAGGGACTTAAGATTTATTACAGTCCTAAAGGAGCTGTCTGGCTTGCGGACCAGGAACAGAGGGAAATAGAAACCTTTCCCCCTTTCTCCTTCTGGAACCATAGTTAGGACCTTCTTGCGGCAAAGATCATGAACCTCGGCCTCCAGGGCAGCTTGTTCTGATGTGGAAGTCCTGAGCGGGGTGACCTTAAATCGATCTTGGGGAACCCGGGTGAATTCTAGTCGTAGACCCGCAGCCATCACCCCCAGTATCCAGCTACTACTAGAAATCATAGACCAGGCTGGGTAGAAGGCAGCTAGTCATTGGGGCGGCTTTTTAGTGTCACCGGCTGGACCTTCCTGGTGCCCCCCACCTCCGAACATGAAACCTGTACCTCTCCTTCTCTTGTCATCCCATCTGCCCTGGTCCCTGGACGGCCTTCTACGGAAATATCCTTTCCTAGTAAAGGGATGTCTATAAGAAGGGTTCGGCAGACTGGGGAACTTCTTTTTATCATCCCCGGCTTTCTCTAAAAGTTCATCCAAAACGGGGCCAAACAGATATTCCCCCTCACACGGAATGGAACAGAGTCGTGACATGGCCTGCATTTTAACCAGAGAGCCCTTCGTGCTGCGTTAGATAAACCCGCGGTCCTAGCCGCCATTCTCGCAGAGTCTGCTGAGGCATCAGCCAAAAAAGCAGCAGCACTTTGGATGATTGGTAGAGTTTTTCGAATGGATGCTCTTGAGGCTCCGTCCTTCAGTTGGGAATCCAGTTGATCTAGCCAGACCATCATGGATCTGGCCGTACATGTGGCAGCTATCGCTGGTCTTAGAGCGCCTGCTGACATCTCCCATGCTCCCTTTAGAAAGGAATCCGCTTTTTTATCCAGCGGGTCTTTTAAGGAGGCCATGTCATCGAATGGTATGGAGGATTTTTTGGAGGCTTTGGCTACTGCCGCGTCCAGCTTAGGGGCCTTATCCCATCTGTTTACCACTGGGTCATCAAACGGGTACCTCCGCTTGAAGGCAGGTGGCAAGGAGCCCCTTTTTTCAGGTCTTTTCCATTCCCTATCTATCAGGCTCTGGACTTTGTCATTTAATGGAAAGGCCCTGCGCTTTCTGGGATTTAGACCCCCGAACATCACGTCCTGTGCTGAAAGTTCTGGTTTTGCGTCTGCTACCCCCATGGTGGACCTTATTGCTTTAACCAGCCTATCCATTTGGTCTAAGGGGAAGCAGAATCGTCTCGAGTCTTCCTCTGAAGAAGAAGTGGAGGCCGGGGAATCTGAGGAGTCATCGATCCTAGGGGCGGCCGAGGACTCCGAACCTGAGAGACTAAATTCTCTTCCCTTAGAAGAATCCCTTTTAGATAGGGCCTTTATCTCTGTCCTGATTATCTCCCTCAGGCTTGTGGTGAAGTCCGGCGTTTCTTCCGCTACCTGTATAGACGGGGGGAGAGTGTAAGGGCCTGTTAATCTACTCCTGGGCCCCCGTCCCTTTCCAACCCCTACCGTTTGTCGCACGCATGGCTGACAACTTTTTAGGGTGGCCGTCTGGCAAGGGGCAACTACAGAGGGCACATTCCCTGTGCTTCTGTTTTCCCGTAGCTTTCCTCCCCTGCAAAAAAAACATAAGGGAACACTGCATCAGGGTACATTCACGGAGATCTCTTACCCATGCAGATGAGGCATGTACCGGATCTCGGAGGGAGGCAGGAGGATCCTTTATTCTGGAGGAACTTCTGTGGCTCTGTTCGCTCGGACGTTTCTGTTTCTTCTGCTGGCCACTCGCATGAGGCTTTACTGTGGCCTGTTTCTGTGGGCGCTCCTGCACCTCGTCCTGCTGCTCTATGGGGGCTTCTGTCGTATCCATTGCTGGGCCTTCAGAAGCACCCCAGCAGCGTCACCTCCTGCCTTTTAAGGCCTACCAGTGTCCGGGTCAGCAGGGTTCTGGCGCGGCACCTCCCACCCAGGCCCCCCCCCCCGCGACCTCCCCCCGCATGTACCGGCCACCCCCCTCCCGCCCCGGGCACCGCGCGCCACCCCGGATCGCCGTGCACACGCGGCGCATACTGGAAATCTGGCCGGCACCCGACTTCCGGTTTCGGCGTTCCCAGCCCCGCCCCTTCCGCCGCGTCACTTCCGCCGCTCATCTGAGACCACGGGAGCGCGCGGAAAGAGCTGGCACCGCTCCCCCGGCATGCCCGCAGCCCCACTCGCGCCGACCTGCGCCCGCCGACCAGGCGCAACTGCCGCCCGGACAGGAGAGGGAGACCGGACCCCGGAGGGAACGCACCAGGAGGGGCCCGGGGCATACATACCTCCTGGTTCCGGCACTCTGGAGGCGGCTGTCCACCGGATCCTCTGCTCCACCTGCTCCGACCACTGCCGTGGCGACCTACCCAGCCCCACCGTGGCGCTTCCAGGGACCCGAGCATGACCGAGGTAGGAGATCCCCCCACTACCTGGGTCGGTCAGCCGGCCTGGGAATCCCTCGATGACTCCATGACGGACGATCTGAAGGAAGTACCGTCCTCTAGGAACAGGAAACCAACTGATGCGTGGGAGAGGTGCCGCCTTTTTGTATCTGTAGGTTTCCTGTTCCTAAAAGGCGGATCCCCTCTCTCAGGTGGTGCTGTCATGGACGACCGAATAAATCCGAACTAAATCCGCAGGTTAAACGCAGGTCATTTGACCTGCGGATTTACCTGCAGATTTTGCCAAATCTGCGCGGAAAAATACGCAGGGTAATCCGCAACATGTGCACATACCCTGACAGTTACAGGAATTGTTTGATTGCAGTGATTGCCTCAAGAGGTTGTGTAACAAAATATTAAGTTAAGGGTACCATCATTACTGTCCAGGTCTATTTAATGAGTTTTATTTATTTATTTTTTATTCTGTGACAGCATGGTTGAAAAGCAATGTCTGACATTCATTTGTTAATTTTCATAGATTACTCTTAATCCCATCGATAAGGTCAAGTGTCAGTCTTTGCTGACGACACCAAACTATGCAGAATATTAAAATCTGACTTTTACATTACAATATTGCAAAATGATCTGAATAGGATGACTGAAGGGGCAAACACTTGGCAAATGATATTTAATATAGAAAAATGTAAGCTAATGCATCTAGGACGGAGTAATCCTATTGCTGCATACACATTAAATGGGAGTATACCCTGGACTACAGATCAAGAGAAGGACTTGGGTATTCTCGTTACAACTAAGCTGAGCAAGAGTACTCAATGTCAAGCAGGAGCTGCAAAAGCAAACAAGATTTTAGGATGTATAAAAATAAGATAAATTCCCACGATCCCAACATATTATCTCTCTCTCTATATATATATATATATATATATATATATATATATATATATATATATATATATATATATATATATAAACATGGGGGTGCTCTCCGGTGCCCCCTTTGTCTCTCAGGTCAGTAAGGGAACTGCACCTAGAAATATACAGTAAGCTATACAATGGAATTACAGTGGATTTGCAGTCAGAGTAAAATATAACAATAAGGGTACAAGACTTAGAGATATTAAGCTGGAGGTCAATTTACCAGATTGTAGGTTGCATGTGGGTGCCGGGAGCTCTGCAGTCCACAGGTACAAGAATCTTAGCTGCCGGACAGACCCCAAAACGCGGGCCGCTGCTCCCCTTGGCAGATCTGTCCCCAGTTCCTTCTTAGATCATCATCGTCTGGTCCTTCTGTGAGAGAGTGAGTGTCTCTGCCATGTGCTGCTAGTTCTTAAGCATGCTGGGTTCCTCCCCCTGTGTCAGAGGGTGGTCTAATAATCTCCACCCTTTAGCTCCCTGCAGAACTTATTCCCAATATCTAAGAAAGGGGGTAACTTTCTACAGCATGATCGGATCAGGACACGAGAGGTACCAGTGAATGCGGTTTGTTTTGCCTGTCGTGTGCTGAGCAAACATGGCCCCATTGGGTCGCTGTGGAGGGCCAATCTCTATATCTCAGGTCCCAGAGCCCTCACCGACTCAGGAGTCACACTGCCAGATGCGCGATTTCCTCAGGGTCACACGGATATTTTTTATGAGTCTATAACTCGAAAGGTGTGCTCATAATCCATGATCCTAGGATGGAGCCGGAGTGGCTAGGAGAGACAATGGATGTGTATTTCTGTGTCCAGCTGACAGGTATATTCTAATTGAAGCCCCCAGGCACCTTCCTGCCCGATGCTGGCGTGGCTCCTACTCAAGCTTTGAAGTTCTGTTTTGGCCTTCTCTCATTATCATACTAAAAGGCCTTGCTATTCAACATTGGAGCACTAAATCCTGCTTTCTTCAATATGCTTACAGGCCCTGGGGGGGTAGGAGCAGTTAACTCCTTCATCACACCAACCAATCACGAAGCATCTTTCATTTCACCAGAGCTGTTCAAAAGAAGCTGAGCTGTGATTGGTTGCTATGACCAACAGTTTTCCCACTTGACAACACATCAGCAGACACTGACATGGTGGGAGAAATCTAGCATCCCTGGGAACAGAAGCTCATTTGTAGCAAATTGGTATAGATTTGATTATTAAAACTTAACTTCTAATCAGTCATTAAAAACAATTAAAGTGCCGAAGAAGTGCCAAAAAGTGCTTGTGTAAATAAAACAGCAACCTGTGCTATGCCGCCTATGCTTCCCTTTATGAAGGACAAAAGATGACTAACAGCATATCCAGCTGTATATTAGTATACCTTGGTATTTGCATCCAAGTATCAAAAACACACACTATCTCAGCTTATTCAACCAGAAAATATCAAAAACCATCCATGGTGGGCTTATATGCATTGCCAGCAGCCAAGCTCCACAATATTAGCCTCAAGTTCAGCAATAAGCATGTCCTTCAAGGATAAGGCGGACTTTTATGTTCCTGGTAACATATCTAAGAACATTAATATATGCATCTCTAAATGAGTCAGTGTGATATAAGAAGATAAGCTCCCAGCCATTGTCCGCCCCCCTGAAAGGAGCAGAGAGCACATAACAGAAATGAATCCTCCCTCCCGTGCCAATATACCCATTACACATCCTCCATCCTGTAGGCACATCTTTCCCTCTTAAAGGGATCACTGGTATGGAAGTCAGAGCAAATCCATCCAGCGCTTTGGTTTTGACCCCAGGCCTCTCTTAAAGGGATCCCCGGTATGGAAGTTAGGACCATTCCACTCAGCTCTGTAGTTCTGACCCCAGGGTCTCTTAAAGGGATCATTGTATGGAATTTAGGGCAAATCCACTCTGCGCTTTGGTAGACCCCAGGCCCTTCGTATGGAAGTCAGGGCAAATCCATCCAGCGCTTTAATTCTGACCCCAGGCCTCTCATAAAGGGATCGCCTGTATGGAAGTCAGGGCAATTGACTTCAAATGCTCTGGTACTGACACCAGGCTCTCTTAAAGGGATCTCCTGTATGGAAGTTAGGGCAAATCCGTCGGTGCTCTGATTCTGACTCCAGGGTTCTATTAAAGGGATCCACAGTATGGAAGTTAGGGCAAATCCACTCAGCGCTGTGGTTCTGACCCAAGTCCCCTCTTAAAGGGATCATCGGTACGGAAGTGAGGGAAAATCCGTCACTTTTAGAAAAAACGAATCCGCCCCTTTTTGGGCGGATCCGTTTTTTTCCCCCATAGACTTACATTAGCGGCGGATTTTGACTGACGGCCGTCCGTCTCATCTGCTTTTTGACGGATCCGTCAGAATTCTAGCGGCTCCTGGGCGGAGGAGACGGACTCTGAAACGTTTTTTCTGAGCGACAGTCCGCTATTTTGTATTGCGCATGCCCGGCAGATTTGCTCTGGCAGGGATTTTAACCCTGAATAGCGTTCCGGGAAGGCAGTGAAGAATGGTAAAAACATCTCTCTCTCAGGCCGCGGTTGCTTTAAATTTCACCCTCTTGCCGGCTGCTGCGGATCCGTATGCAAAACAGATCCAGTGGCAACAGTTTGGCCCATGACGGAGACAGATCCGTTTTTTAACCGCCTGGCGGATTTTGACTGACCTTCAAAGACGGAAATGTGAAACAGGCCTTAGAGGGATCCCCAGTATGGAAGTTAGGACCGTTCCACTCAGCGCTCTGGTTCTGACTCCAGGCTGATGGGATGATGTGGGATATTAGTGGTAGTTGTCCGGTGGCTCTGGCTGATGGGATGATGTGGTATATTAGGAGTAGTAGTCCAGTGGCTCTGGCTGACGGGATGATGTGGGATATTATGGGTAGTAGTCCAGTGGCTCTGGCTAATGGGACGATGTGGGATATTAGGGGTAGTAGTCTGGTGGCTCTGGCTGACGGGATGATGTGGGATATTATGGGCAATAGTCCGGCAGCTCTGGCTGGCAGGATGATGTGGGATATTATAGTGAATGTGGCTATGTGGAGTGGGCGGGCTCTACATTCAGAGAGAGATATATTATATATATCTATATATACACATACATATACACACACATACATATATACACACACACACACACACACACACAATCATTATAATTTGTTATAACTAACCGTAGTTAGTTACTATGCCCGGGCAGCGCCGGGCTCTTCAGCTAGTCCTTTATAAATCACTGGAGAGGCCACATCTAGAATATGGGATCCAGTTTTGGGCTCCACATTTTAAAAAGGATATTTAGAAGTTAGAATCAGTTCAACGACGGGCAACTAGATTATTAATAGGGATGGGAGGCCTCTCATGAGGAGAGGTTAGAAAAGTTGGGCTTGCTTAGCGTTGAAAAAAAAAAAAAAAAAAAAGACGCCTCAGAGGGGATCTTATTTATATGTTTAAATATATGTGTGGCCAGTACGAAACACTGGCACATGACTTGTTCCTTCCAAGGACCGTGCTGAGGACTAGGGGGCACTCATTACGGGTGGAAGAAAGGAGATTCCTACAGATAAATAGGAAAGGGTTCTTTACAGTTAGTCAGATTGTGGAATGCCCTACCACAAGAGGTAGTAATGGCAGACACGAACAGCTTTTAAAAAAGGGCTGGACGATTTCCTTGATACACATAACACTGCAGGTTATAGCTAAATTAGTAGTGAAATGTACAGTTGGCGGAGAAAGGTTGAACTTGATGGACCTAGGTCTTTATTCAACCTATGCAATTATAGATTTTTGATCATTACTTTAGTCAGAGTCAAGTTATTTCTGTGACCATTGTGGGTTTTTCTGTCATTTAATGAGGGGTTCCACCAACTTTGACCACGTGTGTAAATGCTTATTTAAAACCTCATTTTTACAGAAAAACATTACATAGGGCTGGATAGGCAGGGAATTTACTCAAACATGAAACAGCTGCTGGGTTGAAAGGCATGAGGGATCTGACAGGTTCTCTTTAAGGAGTGTATATAGTGTGAAGTTGTGCCTGTGAATAAAGTACATAGCGTAAAGTCCACACTATACACAGCATCATACTATATACACACAGACCCACACTATAAACCATATTATGCCATTTATATGACATGGGATGCGCTGAAATCTTGCCAAATACTTCACATTGGGGGCACACACTGCTGGCTGTATACATTGCACATTGGGGACACCACAGGCTGTATTGTCACATTTTGGCAATCTGAGACCCACATGGCTCCAACAGTTAACACCTATGCAGTGGAGAATGCTGGAATAACTATAAGGCCGGGGTCACACTGGCGAGGAATACGGACGAGTGAGAGGCGTTAAAAGCACGCATTACACACGGACAAATTATTCTCTAGGGGTTTGCTCCCAACAGCCGTATATTTCTCGGGCGTATTCTACGGTCCATGCCAATCGCAGCATGCTGCGATTGTCAGCATACTACGCCTGTAATACGCCAATGCAAGTCTATGGGTGCGGAAAAAATACGGATTACACGCGGACCACACGTGTGACTTGCGAGAAATACGCAGGTCTTTTGGCTGGTGACAGGAAATGGCCCAATCCATCATCAGGAAGCCTATACATGCAAATCTGTTGTGAGTTCATTTTCCCCTTTACCACTGAGGCCCGATGAACTCCCTCTTCTAGTAAAGAAAGATAGTGAGACTGATTATCAGGCATCTGGGTCTAATGATGACGATTGGCTGAGTGGAGTTTCTGACTGGATATAAGGCTGTCCACGCCAGTCTGCTCTGCGGGTGATTTCTCTGTGGATCCTTGGATACCAGTCTGAATTCCTGCTCTCCAAAAGCTAAGTTTTCTGCTCTGCCGTTTGCATTTGTACGTTGTTTTTGTTTTGCTGGATTTCTGTCATTCCCTGCTGGGGTGATCTGAATTCCTTTAGCTCTGTCTTCAGAAAATACCTGAGCGCTGATATAGTTTTTGAAGCCTAGCTGCTTCAGGGCCTTTTTCCTTATCAGCCTGTTGGCTTACGTCTTTTCAGGGTTTTTGCAGATTGCAGACAGCAGCTGTACTATCCTGTCCTATTTTAGTGAGTTTGGGCCCCATTGTTTGCTCAGCCTATCTTTCTATCTGTGTGTGTGTTTTTTCATCTTGCTTCACCGTCATTATATGTTGGGGGCTGCCTTTTACTTTGGGGTCTGCTCTGGGGCAGTTTAGTTTTCCTTTTCTGTCTTTAGGCTATTTAGTTTCTCCGGCTGTGATCGAGGGGTCTAGGGCACCGTAGGAACCCCCCACAGCTACTGCTAGTTGTGTTGTTAGGTTCAGGGGTCTGCAATCTGATAGTTGCCAACTTCTCCGGTTTTCTGGACTTAGCTGCTATTTTTGTGTCTGCCTCCTACGGTGACTCATTCATAACACAAATCACCACAAATAGCGCCCCAGACATCCAGGAAGTCAGCCTCCATGGAGTACAGCAGCGTCATGGCGCCATATTTCCTAAATGTGGAGATGCTCATTGTACTGGTACAGGAGCGGCCAGAACTCTGGGACCAACGGGATGCCAATTATGCAAACCGGGCAAGAAAGGAGGCGTCATGGAGGCGCATATGTCGCCAGATGTTCCATGACTTTGGTGATCAGCCACGTGAGGAGCAGCAGAAACTGAGTAAGTACAAGGCCCAAAAATGATTAAAATTACCTCACAACCAAAAATGCATACAGATTCTGCCCCCCTCCCCTTCCTGTGCTTCTACTTTTTTCCTCATGAGGCAGTTAGATTTTGATGTGACACAGTTTCACACTGCCATAATTTTGCCCAGGCCACAAGCTCCTCATCCTCTTAGCCAACCAAGTTATTAAGTGTAGTTACTTGATACATGAACTATTCAGACCCTGTGTATCTGGCCTGGATGGGCCAATTAGATATGCCACCCTGGCTAGAAAGCACACCCCAGAAGGTATGCCTAGACTACTGGTAGCAAATGTGACCGATCAAATATGTGAAATTGATAATATTTCCTGTCACACTGCAGTGGAAGATGTTATGAAACGCTGGCGCAGCAGCCGGGATCAGTACCGGCGGGAACGTCAGCAGCGGTCCAGGAGTGGGGATGCGGGCTACGTAAAAAGAAAATACGTATTATTATGACCGCCTCTCCTCCCTCGCCCCAATTCTGGATCTGAGACCGTAAGTAGATACCTCACACCACATTGCACCCATACTTTACAGGGCCAAAAATATTGATGTATTTTTGGCTCTGTTCTATTTCATAACAGAACTCAATCCAACCTTACGGATCGAGGAATGGGCTCAGAGACAGAGGCCATAATTGAACCTGTAGGAGATGAGGTGGCTGGCCCATCTTCTCCCCCAATAAGAAGCTTGGGTGAAGAGTCATCACAAGAGAACCCATTGCCTGCCCAACAAACACCACCACCAGGACCGTCTGCTGCTGGGCCATCACCCATACTGGAGGAGCAGGGCAACATGAGCAGCAGCCCAACTGCCCAGATCCGGGGCTCCCCACAGGCTGCTGTAACATCCCGGCGAGGACGAAGAAGGCGGCAGATGGCTGCTCAAGATACCAGGACCAATGTGGACACTGGGGTCCTAAATTACCTATCTAGAGTCAATGCAGATGATGAGGAGGAGGCCTACTCACGTAGCCTTGCCCTTTATCTCCGTGCCCTTTCCCGTGAGGTGAGGCTCCGTATTCGAGGATGTTTTCAGATCCTGCTTGATGCAAGCACACCCCCCAATACCCCATATGAGCTTTTTGAATATCTGGAGAGGTGGCAGCTTTCCCCCAGAAATCTTATGCGCATGAGACCACCCACAGAGATGCTTGCTCATGCAGGGTCTGAACATCCTCAAATACGTGGCCCTACACCTCACCCCCTTCCTCCCCCTACCCAACCTTCCCTACAGCAGCAACATATGTCTGCCTCTAGCCAACCCCACCAATATGGCCATTTTTTCCCACCCAGTGTTGGAGGCTGGTCCCAACCTGGATGGGGACGACATGGCTATATTGGTGGGTATGAGACACGGGGCTACCCGCCCCAACAAGAAGCCCCTCAGCAGTATTACTCTGGCCACTACCCCCAACAATCACAGGAGGAAGGTCAGTACCAACATCATGGGCAACAGTATGCCCCCACACAGGGCGATGTTGCTCAAAATAGTCCGCAGCAACCACAGGATGCTCTTCCGCCTTCTCATTCCACAATTTATAAGTGGCTACAAACATGCAAATTATTGATGCATACTGTACATCAGTGTCCATAAGCGGACTGATGGCAGGAGATGTCTAGTATGTTACAACTGGTGCTAAAAATCACAATCCTAAGTAAAAAAAAGAGGTGCTCTACATCATCAAAATGATGTAAAAACTATAAAACGAACATTTATTATGTAGGTTTTCAAAGCATACTAATAAACCACCATGACAGGCAAGGCTACCTTACGCGTTTCTGAGACATATTACATGTCTGTAAGAAATACAATATTTCACCGCGCTATACTGGTAAAGTCAAAGGATCAAAATAGACTACTCACTTGATAATACATAGAAAAGCCGTGCGGTCCATATAAAATTCGTAAATTTGTGGGCAGCTTTCTTTCCAAATCAAGGCAAAAAGCCTCAAGAACATCACGCTCTCTCTATGTATTATCAAGTGAGTATTGTAATGTGATCCTTAGAGTTTCCCTGTATAGTGCGCTGAAATATTGTCTTTTTTGCAGACATGTAATATGTCTCAGAAACGCGTAAGGTAGCCTTGCCTGTCATGGTGGCTTATTAATATGATTTGAAAACATTCATAA
This sequence comes from Dendrobates tinctorius, assembly GCF_039654945.1. Classification (NCBI taxonomy): domain Eukaryota; kingdom Metazoa; phylum Chordata; class Amphibia; order Anura; family Dendrobatidae; genus Dendrobates; species Dendrobates tinctorius. The sequence goes on along the minus strand of NW_027361776.1, from coordinate 4,206,572 downwards.
TAAATGTTTGTATTATATTTTTTATATCATTTTGATGATGGAGACCTCCTCTTTTTGACTTTGGAATCCAATTGTCTAATGTTGCAATGTTGTTATTGCATTATATCTTTTGTTGGATATGTTTTTAAAGTTTATTTTGCAACAGTGTTCAAATCTGCAAAATGGCCATTTTGGCCCATTGCCCAAGTTTTACATAGGGCAAGAATATGTTTGCCTTTAAGAAAAAAAACCCTAAAAAAAAGGCAAAAGTAAAAATTTGTCTACTACACTTTACGTCTCTGTCTCAATTCTCAAAAACCGTATCAACATACACTTACCAATGCAATTAAACAGTCATAGATTCAGAAGGGGTAGAAATATATATTTTTGGACACACATCAAACAAAAATTCACAACATAGAGACAGCATGCTCTTGCCAAGAATTTCCCCCTCAGGTGCCAGAAAGTAATTAGTGAAAATATCACTCACTTTGAGGCCAGAGAGCGGTCTACGCTGAGGGTTGATAGGTGGTCTCACCCTACGAACATTGTCCGGCCTACGCACAACACCAGCAGAGGAGGAACAATCATGTATCCTGGTGAAGTTACGAAGAACCACACAGGCTTTCACTACTTCATTAACATTTTGTTCACTCAGCTGAATGGCAGACTGAAGTACACGCCATTTGGCACAAAGAATGCCAAAGGAACACTCCACCAGTCGCCGAGCACGTGATAGGCGCAAGTTAAAAATTCTGAGCCTGTGGTCAAGGTTGCGCCGGGGATATGGCCTCATGACATTGCGTGTTAACTGAAACGCCTCATCTGCCACAAGGACATAAGGGACAGATTCTTGAGTGGAGCCTGGTAGCTGGCGTGGTGGTGGTAGATCCAACTGGTTGGTGCGTAGCCGCCGAGCCATAATGAAAGTATTGAAGACTCTAGAGTCTTCCTTCCTTCCATAGGCCCCAATGTCAACAATTATAAACTGGTATTGAGGGTCGGCCAGAGCCAACAATACAACAGAAAAGTATTGTTTATAATTGAAGAGTTGGGAGCCAGAGTTCGGCGGCTTACGCACCCGGATATGTTTGCCATCAAGGGCCCCAATACAATTTGGAAACTGGCATTCCTCCTCAAAGTCCCTTGATATCCTCAACCAGTCTTCCATCCTGGGCTCGGGCATGACAACTTGATGTAGTCTTGTCCAGATTTCACTACATGTTGACCTACTATGCCAGAAATGGAAGATCTTCCAATCAGAAACTCATGGTGTAGGGCAGCATAAGACAGGCCAGTGGCCAGGAAGCTGAAGAACAACAGAAAAGGAATATTTTAGAATGCACACATTTACAAAACAAACAGGTCCAAACATAACAAACTTGGTAGGATTTCAGAGCAAATAACACACACATCTTTGTTTGCACAATGAGAGTGATATTCAGTACATATTACACATAACATTCTGGTCTGTAAGTTGACACATATGTGGACTAAGATGAGGGCATAAAAGTTACTCCAAGAAGCAAAAAATACATACTTTGGCCAACACATCATGAACATAGAGAATATGGTTGTGTAGTACATACCGTATTGTGAGTAGAAGTCGCTCCTCTGCAGATATAGCTTTGTGCATCCTTGTGTCCTGAAAGGTTATCCCAGGGCGCACTGTCTCCAAGAGTCTATCAAATGTTGCAAGGCTCATGCGACAGTATTGGTAGAATTTAGCCGGATGCTCCCGCAGAGAAGAATAGAGGCAGTGAAAATGACCTCTTGTGAGTCGTTGCCTCAAAAGTGGATGTACCCACATGCGTCTCCTCCTCTACGGATCCACTATCACTGGGTATGGTTGGCCAAAGCGGCGTGACAAAAGCCAGTTGAAGAGAACCTGCTCAGTTGTGTTGAAAGTCAGACTGTTTGCCATGTTGCACATACAACCCCAACACACCTAGTGAAGGCAAGGTCACAAATGGACAGAATGGAGGCAGCCACCTGTTCCTGAGCCAATAAATAGGGTGCAGGCTAATGATTTAAATAGTTGGCAGGCCTCAAAACAGTTAAATGTCCATTTTGCAAGGCTGCAAGAAAATCTCGCCATACGGAGTCCATACGGATTACATACGGATGCTGACATGTGCAAAATACGCGACCACACCTTGCTTACGAATGACATATGGAGCACTATTAAGGGGTCATTCATCCGTATTACGCCTGTAAACTGCGGACCGTATTTTGCGTCGGTTAGAGTGACCCCGGCCATAAAGTTGAAAAGACACTCCAAATAATACATCAAGAGGCACCAAATTAGTTACTCACCTTTGAACTTTCAAGTTCATTTACTTCAAGCTGGAGTGCCAGAGTTTCAGAAGACATAGTTTCATGAGCACGCTCCGAAATCGTACACAGCTCCTCTGATTTGCTAGCTAGCAGCTTAGTCTGATGGTCAACTTTGTGCTTCAGTTGTTTCTCACTCAATCTTGCTTCATCTAATTCAACCTTCAGCTTCTCTATCTGGGTACAATAAAGGATTTAAAACAGGAAGAAAAATTTATATTTTTACAACATACAAATAAATATGAAGGTAAATATAGGTGTTTAAGCAGGGATTTAAAAACCTGCATACTATTTTGTCAAAAAGTAGCAAATGCTGTACTGAATTATCAGGTTGTTTGATGTAAGGGGGTTAGATGGTGGTGAAGTACACTGTATAGATTAGCTTAACCCCTTAATGACCAGAGGTATTTGCTTTTGCATTTTCGTTTTTTGCTCCTTTTCTTCCCATAACTTTTTTATTTTTTGGTCAAAATGGTCATGTGAGGGCTTGTTTTTTGCAGGATGAGTTGTACATTTGAATGACACCATTGGTTTTAACATATCATGTACTGGAAAATGGGAAAAAAATTCCAAGTGTGGTGAAATTGCAAAAAAAGTGCAATACCACAGATGTTTTTTTTTTTTTTTTTTTTTTATACCATGTACACTAAATGCAAAAACCGACCTGAAATTATGATTCTCCAGGTTATTACGGGTTCATAGACACTAAAAATGTCTAGGTTTTTTTTTTTTTTTATCTAAAGAGAACCGGTCATCTCCTTTTTCAGCTATGAGCTGCGACCACTGCCTTTTGGGGCTTATCTACAGATTCTATAATGCTGTAGGTAAGCCCCCGATCTAAGGCTTGTTTCACATTTCCGTTTTTTGACGTCAGTCAAAATCCGTCACTTTTAGAAAAACTCGGATCCGCCCCTTTTTTGGCGGATCCGTTTTTTTCCCCCATAGACTTACATTAGCAGCAAATTTTGACTGACGGTCGTCCGTCTCACCCGTTTTTTGACGGAGCCGTCAGAATTTTAGCGATTCCTGGGCGGATCAGACGGACTCAAACGTTTTTTCAGAGCGATGGTCCGCTATTTTGGATTGCGAATGCCCGGCAGATTTGCTCTGGCAGGGATTTTAACCCTGTATAGCGTTCTGGAAAAGCCGTGAAAAAAAACAAATTCTCTCTCTGTCGCTTTAAATTTCACCCTCTTGCCGGCTGCAGCGGATCCGTATACATAACGGATCCAGCAGCATCAGTTTAGCCCATTACGGAGACGGATCCGTTTTTTAACCGCCTGGCGGATTTTGACTGTCATTGAAAGACGGAAGTGTGAAACAGGCCTAACCTGAAAGAGAAGAAAAACTTGTTTTATTATACTCACCCAGGGGCGGTCCGGTCCGATGGGTGACGCGGGTCCGACACATCCCATCTTCATATGATGTCATCATTCTGCTTGCTTCGTGTCGTGGCTCCTACACAGGTGTTCTGATCTGCTGTGTTGAGGGCAGAGCAGAGTACTGCAGTGCGCAGGCGCTTGGAAAGGTCAGAGAGGTCCGGCGCCTGCGCACTGCAGTACTTTACTCTGCCCTCAACAGGGCAGATCAGTACGTCTGCACAGGAGTCACGACAGGAAGCAAGGAAAATGACATCGTATGAAGATGGGAGGTGCCTGACACGCGACACCCATCGGACCGGACTGCCCCCGAGTGAGAATAAAACTTGTTTTTCTTCTCTTTCAGGTTAGATCGGGGGCTTATCTACAGCATTATAGAATGCTGTAGATAAGCCCCGAAAGGCAGTGGCCGCAGCTCATAGCTGAAAAATGAGGTGACAGGTTCCCTTTAAGTGATGAAAAAAAAATTCCAAAGTTTGTTAAAAAAAAAAAAAAATTCCAAAGTTTGTTAAAAAAAAAAAATTGTGCCATTTTCCGTACTGTCTCCATTTTTTGTGATCTGGGGTTGGGTGAAGACTTATTTTTTGAACTCCGACCTGACGTTTTTAATTATGTCATTTTGGTGCAAATATCTTTTTTCATCGCCCATTTAATCCAATGTTGCAGCTACCAAAAAAACGTAATTCACTGGTTTGTATAATGCTTATTTACCCTCCGGTCCTGGGTCTGAAACCAGCATGCGCTAGGGGATTCTCACAGTCAGAGTGACTGCAGATTGGTTTTGACCAGACAACCCCTTTAAACAACCCTCTTACAGACAACCTAATCACTAATATTGTCATCATTTAGGTTAATAGTACAAGCAAAAAAAAAAAAAAAAAAAAGAAACTTAAAATTTAGGTTACAAAAGTAAAGCCATAATATGAGAAACATTTTTATGACAAGCTTTGTATGTAAACGAGCCAACTTCGGACTAAACTGCTCTGGTTAAATTACTTTCCTATGATGCATAGAACCATAGGGAAGAGAGTTACCGTGGGACTTTTAATTACTGCAGCCGAAAAACATGATTTCTATGGATCAGCAGGGTAGAGAGGAGCCGAGTGTGAGGGTGCAGTGCTGAAGGCTCTCCCCTTGTGCTGCAATCCGCTCGGACAGTTTACCAAGTGGACAGTTGTCAGCATTGAGGGCTGCTGCCCCTCATTGCCCAGCTCTCCGATAGACTTAGCAAGGCCGCAGGCTATGTTCACTTTTGCACTGACACATCAATCTCCTGTCTACTTCCCTCAGCTCTCTTAACTCTACCTCCCTCCTAGATGGTATAGTTAATGCTGATATTAACCCCTTCATGACCAGAGCTTTTTTCAAATTTTTCGTTTTTCGCTCCCCCTCTTTCCAGAGCCATAACTTTATTTTTCCGTCATGGCCATGTGAGGCTGGTTTCACACTAGCGCTTTTTAGCGCTGCGCTATCTTTAACATGGGGGCGCACGGTCTAGTGTATGCATGCGTTCGTATGCGTTTTCGTGCGCATGCGTTTTTTGTAGTGTGCACCTAGGCACGCCGGACGCATCCTGTTGTGTTTTTGGTGTCTGACCTGTCTCAAAAAAACGCATGTGCACGCTTGCGCACGGAATGCGCGAAAAAAAAAAAATCACATTACAGTCTATGGGAACGCAGGTGTGCGCATGGACATGCGCACGCCTGCGTTTAAAATCGCATGCGTTTTAAGATATAACATGGCTAGAAACTGGTTAAAATGCATGCGCCTAAAAAAAGCAAACGCATACAAAACGCATGATGCGTTTTTTACATGCGATTCTATTACACACCAAGCACAGCGCTAAAAAACGCTAGTGTGAAACTAGCCTGAGAGCTTATTTTTTGCAGGAAGAGTTGTACTTTTGAACGACATCATTGGTTTTACCTTTCTTGTAACAGAAAACGGGAAAAAAATTCCAAGTGAGGTGAAATTGCAAAAAAAGTGCAATCCCAGACTTGTTTTTTGTTTGGCTTTTTTGCTAGGTTCACTAAATGCTAAAACTGACCTGCCAATATGATTCTCCAGGTCATTACGAGTTCATAGACACCAAGCATGTCTAGGTTCTTTTTTATTCAAGTGGTGAACAAAAATTCCAAAGTTTGATAAAAAAAATAAAAAATGCGCAATTTTCCATTACCCGTAGCATCTCCATTTCTCGTGATCTCAGGTTGGGTAAAGGCATGTTTTTTTTTGCTTGCCAAGGTGACGTTTTTAAATGATACCATTTTTGTGCAGACTCAATCTTTTGATCGCCCGTTATTGCATTTTAATGCAATGTAGCGGCAACCAAAAAACGTTATTTCGGGGGTTTCGATTTTTTTCTCGCTATGCCATTTAGCGATCAGTTTAAGATTAATCCTTTTTTTTTATTGATAGATTGGGTGATTCTGAACACGGCAATACCAAATATGTCTATATTTGATTTGATTTTTATTGTTTAGTTTTGAATGGGGCGAAAATGGGGGTGATTTAAACTTATCATTTTTTATTTTTTTCATATTTTTAAAAACTTTTTTTTTTTTTTTTAACTTTTGGCATGCTTCAATGGGAAGCTGCCATACCTTGATCGGCTCTGCTACAGAGTCGATGCTCAGATCGCCTCTATGTAGCAGAATGACAGCATTATACTGTAAATATTTCTTATTTTTCCCTAAAATTTACAAATTTTTTTTATTTATATATATTTTTTTAAGGAACCACATGACATTTCAAGTGACTTTGAGGGGCACATATGACAGAAAATACCATTCTAAAAACTGCACCCCTCAAAGTGCTCAAAACCACATTCAATAAGTTAAGTAGCTATGACCCTACAGTAGTTGAACGGGGCCCCAAGAGTCTCCAGGGGAAGATCTTCACTGACAGGTCAGCTCATCAGACGCTGCGTGCTGAGGGAGAAAAAAAAAAAAGGAGGAGGGGGATGGAGGTAGCTGCAGCTAGAGTTGTCACAGCACAGGCATACTACACAGGAGGAGGCGGCGCCCAGACACAACAGGGGCATGATGGACGGCTGGCAGACGGCTGATATAGGGGGACACACCATACCTATGGGAGGCATTACAGGTATGAGGACCTATTCATAAAAGTCAATATTTCTGTGTTACTAGGGGTCAGAAACAGAAGTGCCAACTTCACAGAATGCAGCCTTAGTGCTGCTGGAGGTGGCTCTTTTACTTAAAAACACCCTGGAGGGGTGACAGGTTCCCTTTAACTCTGCTTTTGCACTGATCACAGACATGGTTATGATTAAGAGCACTTTTGTTCGAAACGCATAATCTTCTTGACTTACCATTTTAACATGTTTGTAAAAGGCATTGCAATAAACATGAAGCTTTAACGTTTATTCTACAATCTAATTGGATGTCTGCTGCTGGAACTTTTTTGCCTTATTGAAACCTGTCTGTAGGAAATCAAGAATATTGGGGATGTCCGGGAGAGATGTATCTACCAATGATAACCCCGCAATAAATGCAGAAGTGCTTACAGAACTCATTATATATAGCAGAGGTAACAAGTTTTCTGCTTGTTTGAAGGGTAGCTATCACTTCATCGGACAATCGCCTTGACTTCAGGACCTGCCTTTCAGGATCCATGCTGAGAGGTGAAGACTGTCTGGATTGTGGTGGAGAACAGGGCCTTGGTAGAGGGGGTCTTTTCTCACTGAAAGGAGGATGGTGTCTTCCACAATGTTTCTCAGCAGAGGGAACCAACTCCTCTTCAGCCAGAATGGCACCACCAAGACGATCTTCGCCCTTTCCTCCTGCACTTTCCGCAGCACTTTTGGAACCAGAGGGGGGGGGGGACACATAGGAAAACCCCTCTCTCCATGGTTGGGATAATGCATCAACTCCTGCTGAACATCTAGGGTTTTAGGGAAAAAAAAAATTCTGACCTTCGCATTTTCTCTGGATGCGAACAGATCAACTTGTGGAGACCTCCCCCCCCCCCTTCAACGTTGACACAGCATACTGAACACTCCCTTGTTCAACTCCCACTCCGTGGGGGGCAATTTCTGTCTGGTCAGGAAGTCTGCCATCTGGCTCCTGGATCCTTCCAGGTGTACTGCAGAGACAGATATGGGCAGAAAGGATGATTCTTTGAAGATCTTCCTGGCTAGGTGTTGCACAGTAGGATGTTTTGGTCCCACTTGATAACATAAGAACGCCACTGCCGTCATGTTGTCAGACAGGATCTTTATAGGTCTGCCTCTAACCATCAACTGGACCTGAAGTAGTACCTTCCATACTGCATAAAGTTCCCTGAAGTTCCAAGATCTGGATCCCATCTCTGGACTCCATTCTCCCTGGAAATATCTTCCTTCCGCATGGCTGCCCCAACCTAGCTGACTTGAGTCTGTGATGCACACGATGCACGGGGAGAGAATCCAGGGAACTCTCGCCTGGAGATTTTCCAGAGTGGTCTACCAGCGTAGATTCCTTCACCGGGAGACATAAGAACATTACCGTGTCCATCGACAGTTGACGTTTGTCCCAGGCAGATACAACCGCGCCTTGGAGCTCTAGTGAGTGGAATTGACTCCACCGTACATAGGGGATACAAGAAGTCATCAGTCCCAGGATTCTCATCGCTTCGCTGATGGAGCAGCAGCTTCTTGCAAATTGGTGGATTCTTTCCATCATGGCTCTCTGCTTCTCTTATGGTAAAAAAGATGTTCTAAGTTGGGAGTCTAGCAGGACACCTAGGAATCACTTTCTGGATTCTGGAACGAGATCCGACTTTTCCCAATTTATGACCCATCCCAGCCTCTGATGCGTGGAAATCTAGGTCTGGCAGTGCTCCCCGAGCTGTTCTTCGGAACTGGATATGATCAGGAAGTCGTCTAGGTAGGGGACTGATGATGATGTCCCATTTCCTTAGATGGGTAACTAACTCCGCCCACAAGCTTGGTGAATACTCTGGGTGCTGAAGCTAGGCCAAAGGGAAGACAATAGAACTGGTAATGACAGATTCTCCCCTGGACCCTCAGAGAAAACCTTAGGAATCTCTGGAATGAAGCATAGACAGGAACGGGATAGCCCATGTTTTTTGAAGTCTAGGGTACACATCACCGCGTTCCTGTCCATAAGGGGAATCATAGATCTAATGGATTCCATCTTGAATTTCTTGTATTTTATCCATTGGTTTAGGAGCTTTAAATGTATTACTGTCCTGCTTTCTCCTGAGGGTTTCTTTACCGAGAAGAGACTGGAGTAATGGCCCTTACATTTTTCCTGCTCGGGGACAGGGACTACTGCTCTGATTTTTAGTAGATTCTGGACACCTGTCCACATAGGGGTAGTGGCTGACTGAACGTGGGAGTTTGTTATTATGAACCTTTCTGGGGGAGTTGGGTGAACTCTATTTTGTAACAGTGGGAGACTATCCCCAAAATCCGCTGATTTTCTGAGCTCTCTTGCCAGCCCCCGACTCTCATAGCATTTATATCTACCTGAGCCTGAACCAAAAATGGAATTCTTAAAGAGTACCTCCCTTGGGGTAACTCCATCTGCCCGCTTTGTCCTTTCCCTTATAGCCTGACTTCTGGCTAGGTTGGGGCCTACGAAAGGGCTGATATTTCTTTGGTTTCTCCTTGAGGAACCCTTTCTTCTTGTCCAATGCCTTTTCCAGAATATCATCTAGAACAGGCCCAAACACTTTATTGCCAGAGAAGGGAATAGGACAGAGTTTGTTCTTGGACTGTGTGTCCCCAGACCAAGTCTTTAGCCAGATAGCCCTCCGAGCGGCATTGGATAAAGACCCATTCCTGGCTGCAAATTGTACAGATTCTGCTGATGCGTCAGCCATCAATCTGGTCGCCAGTTTCAGGAAAGAAAGGGATTTTAGGATGGTGTTCCTGTGGCTCTTAGACCTCAAGTGTTCCTCCAAGTCATCGATGCATAAATGCATAGATTGAACCATCGAGGTTGCCACGATGTCAACCCCGATTATGGCTGCCGAGGTTTCCCAGGTTCTCTTTGGAAGACGGTACAAGCATTCAAGTCGATGGGTTTTCAGGCTGGAGAAGTCTTCAAACGGAATTGAGGTTCTCTTCGCCACCTTAGCTACCGGAACGCTGAACTTGGGGGATGTCTTCCCAGGCTTTGATGACTTCCGGATCAATGGGTAGGCGAAGTATGAAATCTCGAGGAATAACCAGTCTCTTCTCCGCATCCTCCCATTCCTCCATGATCATTGAACAAATGTGGCTGTTGACCGTGAATACTATTGTTTCTCTGGGATCGTAATCCCCCCAAACATCTCCTCCTGTACGGAGAGGGGTTTTGGGGTTTCCTCCACATGCATGGTATTTTGTATGGCACGGAGTTCATCGGTATCCTCAGAGGAAAAAAAAAGAGATATCTCTTCCCTCACTCTGGTGGGTTAGTAAATACTTCTTCCTGGTCAGATTCATCAGACATCTCTTCTAAAAAGGACACTTCTATTTCCCTTGGTCTTTCACGGAAAACACCCTTGGATTCGGGCTGTGAGGTATGAGTGTATACTATCCCAGAAATTGAGGCCTAGACCTCCTCTCCGACCGCAAAGAAGTCTGCTCTTCTCTGATAATTTTTGAAATGCAGGGTTCACATAGGTGTTTCAGCCAGGTATCTGGTAGTTTGCCCTTACAGATAACACATCCTCTACCCTTTTATGACTTCTTCCTATCCTTCTTAGGAGTTGCCAAGAGAGGTGTTCCCCCCCCCCCCCCCCCCAGAATACACAGAAGATGCCATGTGTTTCTGTGTGGGGCAAGGGCTTAAAGTGGGTGTCTTTTTACAAGCTTACTCACATGCCCCTGGCTCTGTTCCAAGCCATGTCAGTCTTAGCAGAATCCTCCATGTCCTAAGGATACAGTAGGGCAGCCTACACACATTTCAAAACCCTATTTATATGATGCCCATCTCGGATTCCTTCTGCTGATGTCCTTGCTGGATCCTCCTTCCTGCGTTCCACTGAGGAACACACGCTGGCCGTGATGCGGAAGTGCTCTGCAGAGATGATGTTGCCGGATGTACGCCTGCAGTGTTTCAGCATTTACATGACCGCAGGTAATTTAGCAACAGGATGAAGGTCTGTGGCTACACCTTGATGCATGTTTCACCACCTCTGCAGTTTTGTCAGGAGGTAGATAACTGTGTATGGCATCTAATTATGCAATAAACTAATTGATTATCTGCAGCTGTAGCGGCACGCCCCCGCCATGTCGCCTCTCTGTAGCGAGGTGAGCGCTCCAAGCTTGAGTCTTCTTGTCACATGATCCTGTCAGCTGACCAGGCCAGTAACCAGATCAAGGCGGCGCCCATATAGAGCGCTTACCCTTGCACCGAACAGCAGCGCATGCGTAGTACGCACTCAAGACTGCTGTAAAGATAATTATCCTGACGGAGATACTAGGGCCATAAAGGTAATACTATGTATATGCACTGATCCAATTATAAGGTGAATAAGTTATAAGGCACTACAAAATGTACAAGAGCACATACACTCACTGGCCACTTTATTAGGTACACCTGTCCAACTGTGTGTTAAGACTTAATTTCTAATCAGCCAATCACATGGCGGCAACTCAGTGCATTTAGGCATGTAGACATGGTCAAGACAATCTCCTGCAGTTCAAACCGAGCATCAGTATGGGGAAGAAAGGTGATTTGAGTGCCTTTGAACGTGGCATGATTGTTGGTGCCAGAAGGGCTGGTCTAAATATTTCAGAAACTGCTGATCTACTGGGATTTTCACGCACAACCATCTCTAGGGTTTACAGAGAATGGTCCGAAAAAGAAAAAAAAATCCAGTGAGCGGCAGTTCTGTGGCCGGAAATGCCTTGTTGATGCCAGAGGAGAATGGGCATACTGGTTCGAGCTGATAGAAAGGCAACAGTGACTCAAATTGCCACCCGTTACAACCAAGGTAGGCAGAAGAGCATCTCTGAACGCACAGTGCGTCGAACTTTGAGGCAGATGGGCTACAGCAGCAGAAGACCACACTGGGTACCACTCCTCTCAGCTAAGAACAGGAAACTGAGGCTACAATTTGCACAAGCTCATCGAAATTGGACAGTAGAAGATTGGAAAAACATTGCCTGGTCTGATGAGTCTCGATTTCTGCTGCGACATTCGGATGGTAGGGTCAGAATTTGGCGTAAACAACATGAAAGCATGGATCCATCCAGCCTTGTATCAACGGTTCAGGCTGGTGGTGGTGGTGTCATGGTGTGGGGAATTTTTTCTTGGCACTCTTTGGGCCCCTTGGTACCAATTGAGCATCGTTGCAACGCCACAGCCTACCTGAGTATTGTTGCTGACCATGTCCATCCCTTTATGACCACAATGTACCCAACATCTGATGGCTACTTTCAGCAGGATAATGCGCCATGTCATAAAGCTCGAATCATCTCAGATTGGTTTCTTGAACATGACAATGAGTTCACTGTACTCAAATGGCCTCCTCAGTCACCAGATCTCAATCCAATAGAGCATCTTTGGGATGTGGTGGAACGGGAGATTCGCATCAGGGATGTGCAGCCGACAAATCTGCGCCAACTGTGTGATGCCATCATGTCAATATGGTCCAAAATCTCTGAGGAATGCTTCCAGCACCTTGTTGAATCTCTGCCACGAAGAATTGAGGCAGTTCTGAAGGCAAAAGGGGGTCCAACCCGTTACTAGCATGGTGTACCTAATAAAGTGGCCAGTGAGTGTATATGATATATGTATGCCTAATGATTCTCTATGCTGCTTGCAATATCATGAAATGTACAATATTATAGATCATTAAATAACCATATCATAATAAAGTGTAAATTAAAATACATGTCCACAAGTGAAAAATATACTAAGAAATAACAAGTAGTGATAAACAAAATCAATTAGATTATACATAATATACCATAAAAAATACAGTATATACTCGTGCATAAGCTGACCCGTGTATAAGCCGACCCCCCTAATTTTGCCACAAAAAACTAAGAAAACTTATTGACTCGCGTATAAGCCTAGGGTGGAAAATGCAGCAGCTACTGGTAAAATTCAAAAATAAAAGTAAAATTAATTGAGACATCAGTAGGCTAAATGTTTTTGAATATCCATATTGAATCATGAGCCCCATATAATGCGTCATACAGTTCATGATGGCCCCATAAGGTGCTTCATACAAAATACGCCCCATATAATGCTGCACACAAAGGTTAAAAATGGCCCCATAAGATGCTCCATAGAATATGCCCCATATACTGCTCCATAAAGGTTATGGCCCCATAAGATGTTCCATAGATTATGCCCCATATTCTGCCCCATAAGATGCTCCATAGATTATGCCCCCATATGCCGCCCCATAAGATGCTACATAGATTATTCCCCATATGCTGCCCCCTAAGATGCTCCATAGAATAAGCCCCATATGCTGTCGCTACAAATAAAAAAAAAATGCCATACTCACCTCCTCGCTGGGGGGCCAGGTGCCGGTGTCCTGAGCGGGCGGGGACACCGGCGCGCTATGGGGGACAGGTGCTGGTGTCACCTCTGGCTCAGAGCCCTGGCACCTGAGATATTCATTCACCTGTCCCCAGTCCATCGCTGCGCGCCGCTCTGTCTTCTGGTTCCCTCTGTCAGTGACTATTCAGGCAGAGGGCGTGCACTGACTACGTCATCGCGCCCTCTGACCTGAACATCATAGCCATAGGACGCAGAGGACATAACGGCGTGCAGCGGTGGACTGGGGACAGATGAGTATCGCATATACTTACCCCCTCCTTGCGCGGTCTTTGCAGCCCCCCTGCTTCTCCGGCAGCTCTTCCTTCAGTGGTCACGTGGTACCGCTCATTAATGTCATGAATATGCACATATTCATGACTTTAATCAATGGTACCACGTGACTGCTGAAGGAAGGAGCCTGAGACCGTGGGAGAAGTGGGGGGGCTGCAGAGACACGCCAAGGGGGATAAGTATTTAAGAAAAACAACAAGTGGGCACCATCATAATAATACAAACGGAAAAATTGCTACAGGGATCACTACATGCATGTAAAATAGACTAGAGCAATGTAAAGAAAGACCATGCATATACGTAGGATCACCACACAGAATACAAATGGATATAACAAAATATATTTTTACTGTTTACAAAACCATAGACACCACACAGTTAAAAAAACATTTAAAAATACAATAAATTGGGACAAACATGGTCACCAAAAAATTGATAAAGGGTAATCAATATTACACAACCACTGGATACTGATGATTCATTATTGCACTGAAAATATATCATATAGACATGCTGCTAATACAACCCCATAAATGTAGAATAGATCTAATCAATATACACAGAGGAGCAATAGGCAAACAATATTAGCTATCAATGAACTCCTGCTATAGCTCAAACTCATGTGCCCTAAGGCTATGTGCACACGCTGCAGATTCTGCTGCGGATCCGCAGCGGATCTGGCCCTGCGGGTCCGCAGCAGATTCTGCTGCATTGTACAGTACCTTTACTTCCTATGGAAATAAAAAAACGCAGTGCACATGCTGCGGATTAATCCTTGCGGATTTACTGCGGGTTACAATCTGCAACATGTCAATTCTTTGTGCAGATTTCGCTGCGGTATCCTACCTTCACCATTGTGAGGTGAGAAACTGCAGGGCAAAACCGCAGGTCTTTTGACCTGCGGATTTACCTGCGGATTTTACAAAATCCGCAGGGAGAAATCTGCAACACTAAAAACTACGTAGGCACATAGCCTAAGTGGGAAGAGATCCTGGTGGAGAGGCTACAGGCCTGAATGCAGTTAAGTGGACTAATACATCACAACAGACAAGACAGTCAAGGAAAGCACCCAGTCGCCCCGTCATCTGGGAAGCAGCCATGCAGCCAAAGTGGTGTATGGAGACCCACGCCTTCCGACACGTAAAGTGTCTCTCAAGGTGAGTGTATCCGGTTCTGTTATATTCAGCTATTTAAACATAAATGATTAATTATAGATCCTTACCAGCTGGCAGCCGGCGGCATGGAGACAGCAGGAGGCATTGCGGTGACACTCGATGAATCACCCGGAAGTCAAATGCGCATGCTCACAGTAATAGAAAGGTGTTCATACATAGATGTCACGGAGGCATTGCCACACTATTGTTGGTATAAATACACATACCCACAATGTCTTAGAGCACATCAAGATCTCGAACGGAGATCAAGCAATTACATCATGTCTCACTACCGGGGAGTCAAAGGGTTAGTGTTGTGAAATACTGATGTACAACATCACAGGGTTAAAGGTCATATGTCAGAAAAAAGGGGCGCAAGCACATAAAGAATTCCTGCCTGTTACATATATCTAAAGGTTGCGAAGGGATGTAATTATTCTGAATGTAAGGTCCTACTACCCAAATTATCAAATAAGGTGTATAGACCACAACGCAGTATAACTGTAATAGAGAAGAACTTGGTCATAAAGTATAGCTCAAATACAGGAACATTTATGCATAAAGGATCCAGGATATAAAATCTGCACATCAAATTACAAGCGCAAAGCACATGGTTCTTTTAGCTATATAACGAATTAGACCTGGATGGGGCACAGTTGTTGCATACAAACAGTACACAGAGAGAGCTAGTCCATCAGAGTGTACAAACGGTTGTAGGTAAAAAAAAAAAAAAATCCCCACAAAGTAGTGTTTACCCATTGAAGGGCTTCCAAACAATTTAAAGGTCGATCTCAAAACTACAGGAGCCATCATGCATAAAGTCCTCCACATATGACATTGGTATTCTAATACGAATTGGTTTATAAAGGAATTTTCACAATTTTTTTAAATAGTGTCACATACATGCAATAGTATATAGCGCCAAAAGAATTCATATACATACAAATATACAGACATGTCAATATAAATCAAATCTTGTCTATGTATAATGTAGCCAAGCATACCAGCAAAGTCATCTAATAGCAGCATGACTATATAATTAGAACCCTGCAGGGTAATATCCTCAACCCGAAGACAGGGGATTGGAGGAGAAATGAAAAAAAAAGTGTAGCACACCAAAGAGAAAGCACTTCAAAATGATTCCAAATAAAGCATATTTTAACAAAAAAGGGTAGATAGATACCCAAGGATAGATGGGTTAGGTAGATTGACAGGAATCTTCATCCAGAACAAAGCACATCCATCCACAAGCTGCTCTAGTAATGTCTCTAATGCAAGAACCTAGAGAAAAAGAGCAGAGAAATCTGTAAAGGAAAAGGGAATAAATAATAGTGCCCTATACGCACTAAAATTGCCACACACCAGTCAAACGGGAAGACACAGTGCAAGACTATGTCTTCCTGTAAAAGCCAATGTATAGCAATTCCTCATTGAGGCCCGTTGGTGAAAGAAGGTCCAGATGGTATATTCATCTGGCTTCTCGTTGGAGAAGCTTATCTGTGACATTGCCCCCCCTTATGTTAGTGTGTACCCCCTTCCAAGCCCATAACTCTGACGGAGTCAGATGAACCCCCATGATGGTCTAAGAAGTGGGCAGCCACTGAGGTGATGGATTTACCTTTGCCCTTGTCCAATCTGGCTGTTGATATATTCGAAAGGTGTTGTTGCGTTCTGCGCTGCTGCTCTTGCGATGTCTGCCCCACATAGAATTTTTTACATCCACAGACCAGAACGTAAAGCAGGTTACGAGATCGACAATTGAAGTACACCTTTGACTGTAGCTGTGTGGGCAGACAAAGCAGAGAAAGAACTCAATTTGAAATAATCAGGGGGCAAACGGAACAACCCCCACACGGAAAAGATCCCCTATTGTCGTGACCAGTTCTAAATTTAGCGACAGGACGCCTAAAATGACTATTGGATAAATGGCCTTTTAGGTTTTTCGCCCTTCTGGCCACCACTCTGGGTCGTTCATCGACAAAATGTCGCAATTTTGGTTCGCTCAATAGTATGCCCCAGTTATTTCCAAGGATCCGATATACATCATTCCACTGGTTGTTAAACCTTGTAATCAAGCTAATCCGGTTAGATGCTGTTCTTACCCGTGGGTTTCAGGGCATCCTCCCTGGATTTGTTCATTGAGAATTCAAAGGCCCCTTGATATGATCTTCTTCGGGTATCCTCTTTCACGAAACCTGTTGGTAAGTTGGCGGGATTCCGCAATAAAGTCCTCAGTAGCACTACAGTTCCTCCTGAGTCTTATAAATTGTCCTTTTGGGAGTCCCTTCCGTAGGTGTGTTGGATGAAAGCTGTCAAAATGCAATACATTGTTCATAGCTGTTTCTTTCCGGAATAGCGTTGAGAGTGTACAATTTTGGCAAATCCGCAATCTTAGATCCAAAAAGTCAACTGAGCTGAAAGAAAAGGAAGATGTTAATCTAATATTCCAGCAGTTGTTATTTAGTCCACCAATGAAATCATTACGTTGTTCAGGGCTCCCAGACCAGATGATGACAATATCATTGATATATCGATGCCAGTTGGTCACAAATTTGGAATAGCTGTCCTGTTTTCGTTCATGTGTCTCCTCCCACCACCCCATAAAGAGGTTTGCGTAGGAGGGTGCACATTTTGCCCCCATGGCGGTCCCAGACACTTGTTTGTAATAAGCTCTATCAGACACAAAATAATTTTTCTCCAGGACAAATTTTTAATAATTCCAAAATGAAAGCATCGTGACCCCTGTCCCCCGTGGTCTGGCGTTCTAGAAAATAGGAGACTGCTTCCATACCCCACTTGTGTTCAATGTTGGTGTAAAGTGCCTCTAATTCGAGGGATACTAGAATAGCACCATCCGGTATCTCCAGTGTTTCCAAGAGAAGTATAAGGTGTGAAGAATCACGAACATACGATTCCAGAGTCCGGACCATAGGCTGTAAAAAAGTCTAAATAAGAGCCCGGCTTTTCATACAGTCCCCCGAGCCCGGAGATAATTGGCCTACCTGGGGGCTTGGTAACAGACTTATGCACCTTAGGTAGCATATATAGAGTTGGTATCACCGGGTGACTGGTAGTCAATTTCTCTTTTGTTGATAATGCCACAAGAGTGGGCCCTCAATAGTAATCTAACTGACCTTTGAAAATAGTGGTGGGATCAGATGGTAACAGTTGATAATATTGGGCATTGTCAAGCTGTCGCCTAGCTTCAAGACAGTACATAGTTTTGGGCCATAGGACGATGTTGCCGCCCTTATCTGCTTCCTTTATTTCAAAAAGGAAACCAAGCCCCCAGGTAAGCCAATTACAGCCTATGGTCCGGACTCTGGAATCATATGTTCGTGATTCTTCACACCTTATACTTCTCTTGAAAACACTGGAGATACCGGATGGTGCTATTCTAGTAACCCTCGATGTAGAGGCACTTTACACCAACATTGAACACAAGTGGGGTATGGAAGCAGTCTCCTATTTTCTAGAACGCCAGACCACGGGGACAGGGGTCACGATGCTTTCATTTTGGAATTATTAAAATTTGTCCTGGAGAAAAATTATTTTGTGTCTGATAGAGCTTATTACAAACAAGTGCCTGAGACCGCCATGGGGGCCAAATGTGCACCCTTCTACGCAAACCTCTATGGGGTGGTGGGAGGAGACATGTACGAAAACAGGACAGCTATTCCAAATTTGTGACCAAGTGGCATCGATATATCGATGATATTGTCATCTTGTCTGGGAGCCCTGAACAACTTAATGATTTCATTGGTGGACTAAATAACTGCTGGAATATTAGATTAACATCTTCCTTTTTGTTTCAGCTCAGTTGACTTTTTGGATCTAAGATTGCGGATTTGCCAAAATCGTATACTCACCACGCTATTCCGGAAAGAAACAGCAATGAACAATGTATTACATTTCGACAGCTTTCATCCAACACACCTACGGAAGGGAATCCCAAAAGGACAATTTATAAGACTCAGGAGGAACTGTAGTCGTACTGAGGACTTTATTGAGGAATCCTGTCAACTTACCAACAGGTTTTGTGAAAGAGGATACCCGAAGATCATATCAGGGGCCTTTGAATTCTCAATGAACACATCCAGGGAGGATGCCCTGAAACCACAGGTAAGAACAGCATCTAACCGGATTAGCTTGATTACAAGGTTTAACAACCAGTGGAATGATGTATATCGGATCCTTGGAAATAACTGGGGCATACTATTGAGCGAACCAAAATTGCGACATTTTGTCGATGAACGACCCAGAGTGGTAGCCAGAAGGGCGAAAAACCTAAAAGACCATTTATCCAATAGTCATTTTAGGCGTCCTGTCGCTAAAATTAGAACTGGTCACGACAATAGGGGATCTTTTCCGTGTGGGGGTTGTTCTGTTTGCCCCCTGATTATTTCAAATCGAGTTCTTTCTTTGCTTTGTCTGCCCACACAGCTACAGTCAAAGGCGTACTTCAATTGTCGATCTCGTAACCTGGTTTACGCTCTGGTCTATGGATGTAAGAAAATCTACGAGAGGCAGATAACGCAAGAGCTGCAGCGCACAACGCAACAACACCTTTCGAATATATCAACAGCCAGATCGAACAAGGGCAATGGTAAATCCATCACCTCAGTGGCTGCCCACTTCTTAGACCATCATGGGGGTTCCTCCAACTCCCTCAGAGTTATGAACTTGGAGGGGGTACACACTAACATAAGGAGGGGCAATGTCACAGACGAGCTTCTCCGATGAGAAGCCAGATGGATATACCATCTGTACTGTCTTTCACCAACGGGCCTCAATGAGGAATTGCTATACATTGGCTTTTACAGGAAGACAGTCTTGTACTGTGTCTCCCCGTTTGACTGGTGTGTGGCAATTTTAGTGCTTATAGGGCACTATTATTTATTCCCTTTTCCTTTACAGATTTCTCTGCTCTTTTTCTCTAGGTTCTTGCATTGGAGACATTACTAGAGCAGCTTGTGGATGGATGCGATTTGTTCTGGATGAAGATTCCTGTCAAAAATCTACCTAACCCATATTGTATCTATACATATACTCTTTTTTTTGTTAAAATATGCATTATTTGGAATCATTTTGAAATGCTTTCTCTTTGGTGTGCTACACTTTTTTCATTTCTCCTCCAATCCCGTCTTTGGGTTGAGGATATTACCCTGCAGGGTTCTAATTATATAGTCATGCTGCTATTAGATGACTTTGCTGTTATGCTTGGCTACATTATACATAGACAAGATTTGATTTATATTGGCATGTCTGTATATTTGTATGTATATGAATTCTTTTGGCGCTATATACCATTGCATGTATGTGACACTATTTAAAAAATTTGTGAAAATTCCTTTATAAACCAATTTGTATTTGTATTAGAATACCAATGTCATATGTGGAGGAGCTTATGCATGATGGCTCCTGTAGTTTTGAGATCGGCCTTTAAACTGTTTGGAGGCCCTTCAATGGGTAAACACTACTTTGTGGGGATTTTTTTTTTTTTTTTACCTACAACCGTTTGTACACTGACGGACTAGCTCTCTCTGTGTACTGTTTGTATGCAACAACTGTGCCCCATCCAGGTCTAATTCGTTATATATCTAAAAGAACCATGCGCTTTGCGCTTGTAATTTGATGTGCAGATTTTATATCCTGGATCCTTTATGCATAAATGTTTCTGTATTTGAGCTATACTTTATGACCAAGTTCTTCTCTATTACAGTTATACTGCGTTGTGGTCTATACACATTATTTCATAATTTGGGTAGTAGGACCTTACATTTCGAATAATTACATCCCTTTGCAACCTTTAGATATATGTAACAGGCAGGAATTCTTTCATATGTGCTTGCGCCACTTTTTCCTGACATATGACCTTTAACCCTGTGATGTTGTATTTCACAACACTAACCCTTTGACGCCCCGGTAGTGAGACATGATGTCATTGCTTGATCTCCGTGCGAGATCCTGATGTGCTCTAAGACATTGTGGGTATGTGTATTTATGCCCACAATAGTGTGGCAATGCCTCCGTGACATCTACATATGAACGCCTTTCTATTACTGTGAGCATGCGCATTTGACTTAATAGTAAAAGTCTTGCCCTTAAACAACTATGGGTGAGCCACCGCGCATGCGTTACTTGTATATGTGACTTTTGTGAGTTACTCTGGGCACGCACGCAAGCGCAGTACAGGCATTGACTCTTACCAGTGAACACCTTTGGGCGACTCACTGCGCAATACCGTAATATGATGCTGTTAACTTTGGGCACTATGGATTTTGACTCCGAGCAGCGGGCACTTCTGGGTGACCCACTGTATACCACCGTAATATGGTGCTGTTTACTTTGGGCGCGCAGGCGCACTATTGATTCTGACCCCGAGCAGAGAGCACTTCCGGCTGTCTCCATGCCGCCGGCTGGTAACTGGTAAGGATCTATAATTAATGATTTATGTTTAAATAGCTGAACAGAACCAGATACACTCACCTTGAGAGACACTTTACGTGTCGGAACGCGTGGGTCTCCATACACCACTTTGGCTGCATAACTGCTTCCCAGATGATGGGGCGACTGCGTACTTTCCTTGACTGTCTGGTCTGAGGTGATGTATTAGTCCACTTAACTGCATTCAAGCCAGTAGCCTCTCCACCAGAATCTCTTCCACTTAGGGTACATGAGTTTGAGCTATAGCAGGAGTTCATTGATAGCTAATATTGCTTGCCTATTGCTCCTCTGTGTATATGGATTAGATATATATATATATATATATATATATATATTTCTACATTTATGGGGTTGTATTAGCAGCATGTCTATCTAATATATAAAGCTCAAAGTGTGTATGTATGTGTGTGTATGTCCGGGATAGGCATCCGCACCGTCGCAGCTACAGCCACAAAATTTGGCACAGTCACACGTCTGGACCCCGAGAGCGTCCTAAGCTGTGTTGTGAGGCGAAATTTTAACCCCGTGCGTTTCAATTCACCAAACAATTTTGCCCCTATCTACATACTGGGGGAAAAAGTGTGTGCGCGTCAAGCCCCGCCCCTCATTGTGATGTCATAATGCCCCTATTTGCATACTGGGGAAACAGTGTGCTTATCAAGCCCCGCCCCTCATTATGATGTCATAATGGTGCACTATGGAATGGAGGATGTGTGATGAGTATATGGGCACTGGACTATGGGATGGAGGATATGTATGACGGGTATAAGGGCACGGGACTATGGGATGGCGGATATGTATATGGGCATGGGACTATGGGATGGAGGATGTGTGATGGGTACATGGGCACTGGACTATGGGATGGAGGATATGTATGACGGGTATATCGGCACGGGACTATGGGATGGCGGATATGTATATGGGCACGGGACTATGGGATGGAGGATATGTGATGGGTATATGGGCACTGGACTCTTGGATGGCGAATATGTATGATGGGTATATGGGCATGGGACTATGGGATGGAGAATATGTATGATGGGTATATGGGCATGGGACTATGGGATGGAGAATGTGTGATGGGTATATGGGCACTCGACTATGGGATGGAGGATATGTATGATGGGTATATGGGCATGGGCCTATGGGATCGTGGATATGTATGATGGGTATATGGGCACGGGACTATGGGATGGAGGATAATTATAATTTTCTATAACTAACCACAGTTAGTCACTATGCCCGGGCAGCGCCGGGCTCTTCAGCTAGTATGATATATTTTCAGTGCAATAATGAATCACCAGTAGCCAGTGGTTGTGTAATATTGACTACCCTTTATCAATTTTTTGGTGACCATGTTTGTCCCAATTTATTGTATTTTTAAGTGTTTTTAAACTTTGTGGTGTCTATGGTTTTGTAAACAAGAATATTTTGTTATATCCATTTGCATTCTGTATGGTGATCCTACATATATGCATGGTCTTTCTTTACATTGCCAAGGGGGATTAGTATGATCTGACACCCCCGCTCCCCCTCGTCGACCCCCTGGCGTATATGACTCACATATAAGCCGAAAGAGGGACTTTCAGCCCAAAAAAATGGGCTGAAAATCTAGGCTAATACGCGAGTATATACAGTATACAAAAAAATAAAAAATGACATGTACATTTCATGACTGTGTATACATTGCCAAGTAAACTAACCACATAAAGTTGGTTAAATACAGGGCAGGTCATTTATATGGATGCACCTAAATAAAATGGGAATGGTGGGTGAAATCAACTTCCCGTTTTTGGCACATTATTATATGGGAGGGCAAAAACTTTTCAAGATGGGTGGTGACCTGGCGGCCATTTTGATTTTGGCCATTTTGGATCCAACTTCATTTTTTTCAATGGGTAGACGGTCATGTGACACATCAAACTTATTGAGAATTTCACAAGAAAAACTATGGTGTGCTTAGTTTTAACGTAACTATTTTTGCATGAGTTATTTACAGGTTTATGACCACTTATAAAATGTGTTCAAAGTGCTGCCCATTGTGTTGGATTGTCAATGCAACCCTCTTCTCCCACTCTTGACACACTGATTGCAACACTGCAGAAGAAATGCTAGCACAGGTTTCCAGTATCCGTTGTTTCAGATGCTGCACATCTCGTATCTTCACAGCATAGACAATTGCCTTCAGATGACCCCAAAGACAAATGTCTAAGGGGGTCAGATTGGGAGACCTTGGTGGCCATTCAACTAGCCCACGACGACCAATCCACTTTCCAGGAAACTAGCCATGTAGGAATGCTCGGACCTGACACCCTTAATTGATGGTATGGTGTGCTATATGGGTACAAAGATAGTGGGGCCATTCTTCATCAATGGAAACCTCAATGCCACCGGATTGCTACATGATGATGTGTTGCCCTCTTTATGCACTGAAGATAACACGTTCCCTGAGTTTTTCCAGCAAGATGGTGCACACCACATTATGGTTGTCAGGTCCCAGCATTCCTACAAGGAATCTGACCCCCTTAGACTAGTATTTCTTCTGCAGTGTAGCTATCAGTGTGTCAAGAGTGGGAAAAGAGGGTTGCATTGACAATCCAACACAATGGGCAGCACTTTGAGCACATTTTATAGGTGGTCATAAATATATATGTGTGAGCGAGCCGAGTGTCACTGGAACGTAAGTGTGAACGGTAGGAGTTGGGTGACTTTAGATTCAGGGAGTTTCCAAGGGCGGTAGTACTGAATCACTGTTATAATTTATTAATACTTTTTATTTATTTTTACTTATCTTTTCTGTCTGGTGCAATCCCCATTAGGAATGTGCTCCACTATTGCCAATGCCATCCAGTGTACGTCTTGCCACATGTATGAAATCCTTGAACAGCCGGTCGAGGGTGCATACTGCTGTGCGAGATGTGAGCACGTTGTGCATTTGGAAGCCCAGATACTGGATCTAAATGTGCAGCTGGCAACACTGAGATCCATAGACAATATGGAAAGGAGTCTGCTGCTCACTGAGCAGATGCTCAATCGGATAGATGAGGGGGGGATGCTAGGATGGAGCTGCAGGACAGTGAAGCAGCAAGCTGGGTGACAGTTAGAAGGCAAGGTACAGGGAAGAGCGCCAGGGAGGCTAGTCCTGATCTGGCAAACCCCAATAAGTTTGCTAAGTTGGCGGATGAGTGGTGTCAGTACAGGGGTAGCACTGCTGCAGCAAGGCATATCCTCTGAAAGCCGGAGGAATGTCTGCTCCAACAAGGGGGGGAATAGGAGAGCAGGGCAGGCAAGACAGGTTCTAGTAGTGGGGGGACTCAATTATTAGGGGAACACATAGGGCGATCTGTCATAAAGACAGGGATCTTCGAACGGTGTGCTGCCTACCTGGAGCTCGAGTCCGACACATCGCTGATCGGGTTGACAGATTACTGGGAGGGACTGGTGAGGACCCAGCGGTCATGGTGCACATTGGCACAAATGACAAAGTAAGAGGTAGGTGGAACGCCCTTAAAGATGATTTCAGGGAATTAGTCTGCAAGCTTAAAGGACCTCCAAGGTGGTATTTTCTGAAATACTGCCTGTACCATGTGCCACGCCAGAGAGGCAATGGGAGATTAGGCAGGTTAATAAGTGGCTCAGGAATTGGTGTAGGAAGGAGGGGTTTGGGTTTCTGGAGATCTGGGCAGACTTCTTAGTTGGCTACAGTTTCTACGCTAGGGACGGGGTGCACCTCAATGGGGAGGGTGCAGCTGTACTGGGGGAGAAAATGGCTAGAAGGTTGGAGGAGTGTTTAAACTAGGAACTGGGGGGAAGGGTATTAATTTTATAGAAGGGGGAAGATCGTGCAGATAGAGACCTGGGCACAAATAATGAAATTGGGAGTGATGGTGGCATGGGGGGTGGGGTTAGAACAGTTAATTTCAGAAACAATAGTACAGAGAGACACAAAGAGCATGTATACTAATGCCAGAAGCCTCACCAACAAAATGGAGGCACTAGAATTAATTTTGTTGGAACATAATTATGACATAGTGGGGATATCTGAGACATGGCTGGACGAGAGCCATGACCGAGTGGTTAATTTACAGGGCTATAGTCTGTTCAGAAATGACCGTACAAATAAGCGAGGGGTAGGTGTGTGTTTATAAGTAAAATCATCCTAAAAACCCATCCTGTGTGATAATATATGCGAATCTAATGAAAATGTAGAGACCCTGTGGGTGGAGATAAGGGGAGGGGGAAAAAAATAGTAAATTACTGATAGGGGTTTATTATAAGTCTCCAAAAATAATGGAAGCAACGGAGGATATCCTTGTAAAGCAAATAGATGAAGCTGCGACTCAAGGAGAAGTCATTATTATGGGGGACTTCAACTAACCTGAAATACACTGGGGAATCGAAACCTTCAGTTCCTGCAAAGATAATAGGTTTTTGACAACTATGAGAGACAATTACCTTTCACAACTGTTTCAGGACCCAACCAGAGGGGGAGGCACTGCTAGACCTAATATTAACCAACAGGCCAGACCGCATATCACATATAAGGGTTGAGGGTCACTTGGGTAATAGTGATCACAAAATAATAAGTTTTCATGTATCCTTTAACCCCTTTCTGCCATTAGACATCCTATCCCGTCCATGTGCCCTGGGACTTAATTCGCAAGGACGGAACAGTACGTCTAATGCTATCAGCGGCGCCCACGTTAACCCCTTGAACACCGCGATCAAACACGATTGCGGTGTACCGGGGGTTAAAGGGAAGCATCGGCAGGGAGGGGGCTCCCTCCGTGCTTCCCTGAGCCCCCCACGGCAGCGCAATGTGCAGCGCTGCTGCGGGGGACTCCTTCCCTACTGGCCCCCGGATCCAAAATGGCGACGGGGGCCTTCGGGGGCCTGTAGGGAGCTGACTTCCTCACTGCCTGCAAAGCGCAGGCATGAGGAAGTCTGCAGAACTGCCTGTGACAGATTGCTGATATGTCACAGTGATCTGTGATGTGACAGATCAGTGATCTGTGATGTGACAGATCAGCGATCTGTGATGTGACAGATCAGCGATCTGTCACAGGACAGTGATGTCCCACCAGGGACTATGTAATAAAGTAAAAAAAAAAAAAAGTGTAAAAATAATTTAAAAAAAAAAAAAAAAAAAAAAAAAAAAAAAAAAAAAAAAATCGCTAAATAAATTAGTAGTACACATATTTGGTAACGCCGCGTCCGTAGCGACCCGCCCTATAAAACTGTCCCATTAGTTAACCCCTTTAGCGAACCCCTTAAATAAAAAACGAAGCAAAAAATGATGATTTATTATCATACCACCGAACAAAAAGTGCAATAACGCGCGATCAAAAAGACGCATATGAGTATCCATGGTACCACTGAATACGTCATCTTGTCCCGCAAAAAACGAGCCGCCATACAGCATCATCCTCAAAAAATAAAAAAAAGTTATAGCTCGCAGAATAAAGCGATGCAAAAATTATTTTTTTATATAAAATTGTTTTCATTGCAAAAAACCGACAAAACATAAAAAAACGACCTAAATGAGGTATCGCTGTAACCGTACTGACCCGAAGAATAAAACCGCTTTATCAATTTTACCGCAAGCGGAACGGTGTAAACGCACCCCCCCAAAAGAAATTCATGAAACGCTGGTTTTTGTTCATTCTGCGTCCCATAAATCGGAATAAAAAGCGATCAAACAATGTCACGTGCCCGAAAATGGTACCAATAAAAACGACAACTCGTCCCGCAAAAAAAAAGGCCTCACATGACTCGGTGGGTCAAAATACGGAAAAATTATAGCTCTCAATATGTGGTGATGCAAAAACTATTTTTACAATAAAAAGCGTCTTTTAGCGTGCGATAGCCGCCAAACATAAAAACCGCCATAAATAGTAAATCAAACCTCCCCGTTATCACCCTCTTAGTTAGGGAAAAATAATAAAATTAAAAAAAAGTATTTATTTCCATTTTCCCATTAGGGTTAGGGCAAGGGTTAGGGCAAGGGTTAGGGCAAGGGTTAGGGCAAGGGCTCAGGGTTAGGGGTGTGTTGGGGTTATGGTTGGAGTTATAATTGGGGGGTTTACACTGTTTGGGCACATCAGGTGCTCTCCAAATGCAACATGGCGTCTGATCTCAATTCCAGCCAATTCTGCGTTGAAAAAGTCAAATGGTACTCCTTCCCTTCCAAGCTCTGCCATGCGCCCAAACAGTGTTGTACCCCCACATATAGGGTATCAGCATACTCAGGACAAATTGCAAAACAACTTTTGGGGTCCAATTTCTCCTGTTACCATTAGGAAAATAAAAAATTGGGGGCAAAAATAACATTTTTGTGGAAAAAATACGATTTTTTTTATTTTCACGCCCAGGCGTTATAAACTTCTGTGAAGCACTTGGGGGTTCAAAGTGCTCACCACGCATCTAGATAAGTTCTGTGGGGGTCTAGCTTCCAAAATGGGGTCACTTGTGGGGAGTTTCAATAGTTTATGTACATCAGGGGCTCTCCAAACGCACATGATACCCGCAGACCAATCTATCAAAGTCTGCATTCCAAAACGTCACTACTTCCTTTCCGAGCCCCGACGTGTGCCCATACAGTAGTTTTCTCCCACATATGAGGTATCAGCGTACTCAGGACAAATTGGACAACAACTTTTGGGGTCCAATTTCTCCTGTTACCCTTGGGAAAATAAAAAAAATGGGGACTAAAAGATGTTTGTTGAAAAAATACGATATTTTTATTTTCACGCCCGGTCGTTATAAACTTCTGTGAAGCACTGGGGGGTTCAAAGTGCTCACCACACATCTAGATAAGTTCCTTAGGGGGTCTAGTTTCCACAATGGGGTCACTTGTGGGGGGTTTCCATTGTTTAGGTACATCAGGGGCTCTCCAAAAGCAACATGACACCCGCAGACCATTCCATCAAAGTCTGCATTCCAAAACGTCACTACTTCCCTTTCGAGCCCCGACGTGTGCCCATACAGTAGTTTTCTCCCACATATGAGGTATCAGCGTACTCAGGACAAATTGGACAACAACTTTTGGGGTCCAATTTCTCCTTGTACCCTTGGGAAAATGAAAAAATTGGTGACTAAAAGATCATGTTTGTGGAAAAAATACGATTTTTTTATTTTCACGCCCGGGCGTTATAAACTTCTGTGAAGCAAACCAAAGGACACCATTGTAGGCATTTACTACAGGCCGCCTGTGCAAGCTGAAGATATGGATGAACTCTTTATGCATCAAATGGCCAAGTTCTCCAAAAAATATGACATAGTTGTCATGGGAGATTTCAACTATCCAGACATTTGTTGGGAATCTCTCTCAGGCAAAACTAACAGGTCAAGGAAATTCTTATCCTCTCTTGCTGACAACTTTATCTTCCAAAAGGTAGGGGAGAAAACAAGGGGAACTGCTACCTTGGATCTAATCCTTACAAACAGGGAGGAAATGGTTGAGGAGGTAAAAGTGGCTGGGACCCTAGGAGGTAGCGACCATGCCATTTTAGAATTTTGGATAACTAGAGGAGGAAGACCTGTAAAAACTCAGACGTCAAGGTTAGATTTCAGAAAGGCAGATTTTAAGGGATTCAGAAAGAGAATTGGAGGGATCCAATGGCTGGATATCCTTAAAGACAAAAATGTCCAGGAAGGATGGGAAATCTTGAAAAATGAAATTCTCAAAGCACAATTGTTAACAATTCCAAAAAGAGGGAAGAATAGGAAGCATTTAAGGAAGCCAGGATGGATGAACACAGAACTTAAGCACATGCTAAAAAGGAAGAAAAAAATGTTTATAAAATGGAAAGAGGGAGGCATATCTAAAGAAGAATATAATGCTGTCTGCAGAACCTGCAGGGAACCAATCAGATTATCTAAAGCTGACAATGAATTGAGGCTTGCAAGAGATGTCAAAAGCAATAATAAAGGATTTTGGGGATATGTCAAAAGTAAAAGAAAAGTCAAAGATGCTATAGGATTTTTACAGGATGAAAATGATGAAATGGTAAGACAGGATGTTGAGAAGGCCGAACTTATAAATTCCTATTTTGCATCTGTTTTCTCTCAGAAAGGAAATGTAACATCAACTGTTCTTCACTGTCCTATTAAGGGAATAGAAGAATCCAGGATATCTATAAACAGAAAGATAGTGAGGAAACACTTAGCCAACCTAAATGAATTCAAGTCACCAGGTCCAGATGAATTACACCCCAGAGTACTGAAGGAGATAGCAGAAGAAATTTCTGAACCCCTCTCCATAATCTTTGAAAATTCTTGGAGAACAGGAGAAGTCCCAGAAGACGGGAGAAGAGCAAATGTTGTTCCTATCTTCAAAAAGGGGAAGAAGGTGGACCCAGGCAACTATAGGCCGGTGAGTCTGACTTCTATACCAGGAAAGATCTTTGAACAAATTATTAAACAACATGTATGTCAGTACCTGGATAAGAATGAAGTGATTAAACAGAGTCAGCATGGGTTTGTAACTAATAAGTCATGTTAGACTAACTTAATTTCCTTCTATGATGGAATCACTGATTGTGTGGATCAAGGAAATGCTGTAGATATAGTATATCTTGACTTCAGCAAAGCATTTGACAAAGTATCTCATACAATCCTTATTGAAAAAATGACTAAGTATGGAATGGACAAGGCAACTGTTAGGTGGATTCATAACTGGCTTAGTGATCGGACCCAAAGAGTGGTTGTAAATGGCTGCACATCCAGTTGGAAGAATGTCTCAAGTGGGGTACCACAGGGCTCTGTCCTGGGCCCTGTATTGTTCAACATCTTTATCAACGATTTAGATGAAGGAATTGAGGGTAAACTGATTAAATTTGCTGATGACACAAAGCTAGGAGGGATAGCTAATACTAGAGAAGAGAGAGAGGATTCAAAAAGATATAAATAAACTGGAGAAGTGGGCAGCAACAAACAGAATGGTTTTTAACAGGGAAAAATGCAAAGTACTACATCTGGGCAATAAAAATGAAAAAAGCATATACAGAATGGGAGGAATAGGGCTAAGCAACAGCACATGTGAAAAAGACTTGGGCATACTAATAGATCACAGACTGAATATGAGTCAACAGTGTGATGCAGCAGCAAAAAAGGCTAATGCAATTCTAGGATGTATTAACAGAAGCATACAGTCTAGATCACATGAAGTCATTATTTCCCTCTACTCCTCTTTGGTCAGACCTCATCTGGAATATTGTGTCCAGTTTTGGGCACCACATTTTAAAAAACACATCAACAAACTGGAGCAAGTTCAGAAAAGAGCGACCAGAATGGTGACCGGTCTGCAAACCCTGTCTTATGAGGAAAGGTTGCAGGATTTGGGAATGTTTAGTTTGCAAAAGATAAGACTGAGAGGAGACTTAATAGCTGTCTACAAATATCTAAAGGGCTGTCACATTGTAGAAGGATCAACTTTATTCTCATTTGCACAAGGAAAGACTAGAAGCAATGGGATGAAACTGAATGGGAGGAGACACAGATTAGATATTAGAAAAAACTTTTTGACAGTTAGAGTGATCAATGAGTGGAACAAGCTGCCACGAGAAGTGGTGAGTTCTCCTTCAATGGAAGTCTTCAAACAGAGGCTGGACAGACATCTGACTGGGATGATTTAGCGAATCCTGCTTTGAGCAGGGGGTTGGACCAGATGGCCCAGGAGGTCCCTTCCAACTCTACGATTCTATGATTCTAAGTGCTCACCACACATCTAGATAAGTTCCTTGGGGGCTCTAGTTTCCAAAATGGTGTCATTTGTGGGGGGGGTTTCTACTGTTTTGGTACATCAGGGGCTTTCCAAACGCGACATGGTGTCAGATCTCAATTCCAGCCAAAAACGTCAAATGGCGCCGCTTCCCTTCCGAGCTCTGCCATGCGCCCAAATAGTGGTTCACCCCCACATGTGGGGTATCAGCGCACTCAGGACAAATTGCACAATATCTTTTAGGATCCTGTTACCCTTGGAAAAATAAGAATTGAGGGTGAAAAGATCGTTTTTGTGGAAAAAATGATTTTTTAATTGTATGGCTGTATGTTATAAACTTCTGTGAAGCCCTTGGGGGTTCAAAGTTCTCATCATACATCTAGATAAGTTCCTTGGGGGGTCTAGTTTCCAAAATGGTGTCATTTGTGGGGGGTTTCTACTGTTTTGGTACATCAGGGGTTTTCCAATCGCAACATGGTGTCCGATCTCAATTCCAGCCAAAAACGTCAAATGGCGCTGCTTCCCTTCCGAGCTCTGCCATGCGCCCAAATAGTCATTTACACCCACATATGGGGTATCAGCGTACTCAGGACAAATTGCACAATAACTTTTAGGGACCTGTTACCCTTGGAAAAATAAAAATTGTGGGTCAAAAGATCATTTTTGTGGAAAAAATATGATTTTTTTAATTGTACCGCTGTACGTTATAAACTTCTGTGAAGCCCTTGTGAGTTCAAAGTTCTCACCACATATCTAGATAAGTTCCTTGGGGGGGCGGTCTAGTTTCCAAAATGGGGTCACTTGGGGGGGGGGGGTTTCCACTGTTTAGGTACATCAGGGGCTCTCCAAATGCGACAGGGCATCCGATCTGAATTACAGCCAATTTTGCATTGAAAAAGTCAAACAGCGCTCCTTCCCTGCTGAGGTCTGCCATGCGCCGAAACAGTGGTTCCCCCCCACATATCAGGTATCAGCGTACTCAGGACAAATTGCACAATAACTTTTGCAGTCCAATTTCTCCTGTTACCCTTGGTAAAATAAAAAAATTGAACCTGAAGTATTTTTTTAGTGAAAAAAGTTAAATGTTAATTTTTTTTTGTTCAAAAAGTTCCTGTAACGCACCTAAAGGGTTAATAAACTTCTTGAATGTGGTTTTGAGCACCTTAAGGGGTGCAGTTTTCAGAATGGTGTCACTTTTGGGTATTTTCTATCATATAGACCCCTCAAAGTGGCTTCAAATGTGATGTGGTCCGTAAAAATAAAATGGTGTTGCAAAAATGAGAAATCGCTGGTCAATTTTTAACCCTTACAACTTCCTAACAAAAAAATTTTGGTTTCAAAATTGTGCTGATGTAAACATGAGGGAAATGTTACTTAACAAGTTTTTTGTGTGCCGTATCTCTATGATTTAAGGGCATAAAAATTCAAAGTTGGAAAATTGCGACATTTTCAAAATTTTCACCAAATTTCCGTTTTTTTCACAAATAAACGCAAGTTATTTGAATGAAATTTTACCACTAACATGAAGTACAATATGTCACGAGAAAACAATGTCAGAATCACCAGGATCCATCGAAGCGTTTCAGAGTTATTACCTCATAGAGGGACAGTGGTCAGAATTGTAAAAATTGGACCGGTCATTAACATGCAAACCACCCTTGGGGCTTAAGGGGTTAATAAGATGTGTAGTAAAGGAGTAACTAGGATACTAAACTTCAGGAAGGCAAATTTCCAACAGATGAGAGATTATCTTGGTGCAATTAACTGGGACAATATCCTGAGACATAAAAATACACAAAGAAAATGGGAGACGTTTATTAGCATCTTGAAAAGGACCTGTGCACAATATATAACGTATGGGAATAAACATGCTAGAAATAGGAGGAAACCATTATAGATAAATAGAGCTGTAAGGGGTGCAATAAGTGACAAAAATAAAGCATTTAGAGAATTAAAGCAAGTAGGTAGAGATGAGGCATTAAATAAATACTGAAGATTAAATCAATTCTGTAAGAAGCAAATCAAGACAGCAAAGATTGAGACAGAGAGACTCATTGCCAGAGAAAGTAAAAATAATCCCAAAATATTCTTTAACTATATAAATAGTAAGAAACTAAAAAAATTATAGTGTTGGTCCCCTTAAAAATAATCTGGGTTAAATGCTGGATAAGGATGAGGAAAAAGCTAATATGTTAAATGACTTTCTTTCAACAGTATTTACACAAGAAAATCTCATGACTGATAACATGATCAGTGATAAAAATTCTCCATTAAATGTCACTTGCTTAACCCAGCAGGAAGTACGGTGGTGTCTAAAAATCACTAAAATTGACAAATCCCCAGGCCCGGATGGAATACATCCCCAAGTACTGTACAAATTAAGTCATAGATAGACCATTACTTTTAATCTTTAAAAATTCCATAATAACAGGGTCTGGTGCCAATATTCAGAAAGGGGACAAAAACTGAACTTGGAAATTATAGGCCAGTGAGAATAACCTCTACTGTGGGTAAAATCCTGGAGGATTTTCTAAGAGAACCTCATGACCCAATAACAACATGGGTTTACGAGGGACCGTTCCTGTCAAACTAATCTGATAAGCTTTTATGTAGAGGTAACGTCTGGACTGGACCAAGGAAATGCAGTGGACGTGTGGTGTACATGGACTTTTAAAAACCTTTTGATACGGTGACACGCAAAAGGTTAACACATAAAATGAGAACAATGGGGATGGGGAAAATATGTGTAAGTGGGTTAAGAGCTGGCTCAGGGATAGGAAACAAAGGGTGGTTATTAATGGAGCACACTCGGACTGGGTCACGGTTAGCTGTGGGGTACCACAGGGGTCAGTATTGGGGCTGCTTCTTTTTAATATTTATTAATGACCTTGCAGGGGGCATAGAGAGTAGAATTTCAATATTTGCAGATAACACTAAACTCTGCAGGGTAATCAATACAGAGGACAATTTTATATTACAGAAGGATTTATGTAAATAGAAACTTGGGCTCATAAATGGCAAATGAGCTTTAAAGGGGATAAATGTAAGGTCATGAACTTGGGTAGAACAAGCAAGATGCATAATTATGTGCTTAATTATAAAACACTGGGCAAAACTGTCACTGAAAAAGACCTCGGTGTATGGGTGGACGATACAATTACATTTAGTGGCCAGTGTCAGGCAGCTGCTGCAAAGGTATATAAAAAAATGGGATGCATTAAAAGAGGCATAGATGCTCATGAGGAGAACATAATTTTACCTCTATACAAGTCACCAGTGTGACCACACTTAGAATACTGTGCACAATTCTGGTCTCCGGTGTATAAGAAAGACATAGCTGAACTGGAGCAGGTGCAGACAAGAGTGACCAAGGTTATTAGGGAACTGGGGGGGTCTGCAATACCAAGACAGGTTATTACACTTGGGGTTATTTAGTTTGGAAAAACGAAGGCTATGGGGTGATCTTATTACAATGTATAAATATAAGCAGGGACAGTACAAAGACATTTCTAATATTCTTTTTACTCTTAGACCTGTGACGGGGACAAGGGGGCATCCTCTACGTCTGGAAGAAAGAAGGTTTAAGCATAATCACATATGCAGATTCTTTACTGTAAGAGCAGTGAGACTATGGAACTCTCTGCAATATGATGTTGTAATGAGTGATTCCCTACTAAAATTTAAGAAGGGCCTGGATGCTATTCTTGAAAAGTATAATGTTACAGGTTATATACACTAGTTTCCTTGATTTTGCGTTGATCCAGGTACCTAGTCTGATTGCTGTATGTGGAGTCGGGAAGGAATATTTTAACCCAATGTGAAGTTTACCGATTGCCACATGGGTTTTTTTTTTGCCTTCCTCTGGATCAATATGTTAGGGCAGGTTAGGACTGGATATGGGTTGAACTAGATGGACTTAAAGTCTTCTTTCAACCTTAATAACTATGTTACTATGTACAAAGTGACGTTAAAACCAATCACACCATTGTTTTTCTTGTGAAATTCTCAGTAAGTTTGATGTGTCACATGACCCTCTTCCCATTGAAAAAAATAAAGTCAGATCCAAAATGGCCGACTTCAAAATGGCTACCATGGTCACCACCCATCTTGAAAAGTTTTCCCCCTCCCATATACTAATGCGCCACAAACAGGAAATTGATATCACCAAGCATTCCCATTTTATTTAGGTGTATTCATATAAAAGGCCCACCCTGTATATATAAAATAAAAAATATATATATAGCTTTTTTTTGAGTCAGTACAATTACAGTGATACCACATTTATATTTTTTTATCTTTTGCCGCTTTTTCACAATAAAAACGGTTATAGAAAAAAATGATTGTTTTTGCATCGCTTTATTCTGAGAGCTATACCTTTTATCTTTCCACTGTTGGAGCTGTATGGCAGCTTTTTTGCAGGACAAGATAAAGTTTTCATCGCTACCATTTCTTTTTTGATTTGACTTATTGATTGCGTTTTATTCTACTTTTTGTTTGGTGGCATGATGAAAAACCAAAGGTTTTTGCTGATTTTTTCTTGTTTTTTTATGGTGTGCACTGAAGGAGTTAACAAGTGTGACAGTTTTATAGGTCGGCTGGTTCCGGACGCAGCGATACCTAGTGTGTGTACTTTTTTGTTTTTACAAGCTTGAAGATTGAAGAGGACAATTTGCATATTTTGATGCTGAATTTTTGCCTCTAGGACATTATTGCAAGAAAGCTTGGCTGGTTGAGTAGATTACACAAGAAGGAAGAAACAAAGCTAGTCAGCAGGATCTAGCAGCAACATGGCAGATGTGACAACCGACATGATGAGCTGCAACATGTGCTACATGTTCACAGATCGACCAGAAGAAGAATCCAACTGCACCTGCCAGAAGTGTAGACTACTGGCCCTTTTAGAAGAAAAGGTGCGGGGTCTGGAAGAAAAAATTGCAACTTTGAAACTCAGAAAATGAAGACTTCCTAGACCGAACAGAAGCAATTCTACTGGTCACAGAAGGTGAAGAAAGTGTCAGAGAACCTCCAAGAGCAGACAGGAAGCATGTGACCAAAAGAAGCAAGAAGACCATGCAGACATCACCAACCACACAACTGAGAAACCGATACCAAGGCCTTGTGAAAGACGAAGATGGCCCACCTAAGGATGGGGCACTACCAGGAAGCAAAGAAGAAAAGGGCAAACAGCAACACCCAGAATTGACAACAAAAATTACAGCCAAGAAGCCAAGAAGAGTGGTAGTGGCGGGAGACTCAGTACTGAGAGGCACAGAAGCAGCCATCTGCAGACCGAACATAACGGCAAGAGAAGTATGCTGCCTCCCAGGTGCGAAGATCAACAATGTGACTGATAGGATACCAAAGCTCATCAGTTCCAAGGACGTCCACCCATTTCTTCTGAAACATGTTGGCACCAATGACACGGCAAAGAAGGACCTGCCGACAATGTGCAAGGACTTTGAAGAGTTGGGGAAGAAAGTAAAAGGAACTGACTGCACAGGTAGTTTTTTCTTCTATCCTTCCAGTAGACAACATGGTACCAGAAGATGGAACCGGATCGTTGATTTGAACAACTGGCTAAGATGATGGTGCAGACAACAAGGATTCGGATTTCTGGACCACGGTGTGAATTACCTGTATGACGGACTCCTCCCCAGAGGTGGACTACACCTCAAACCTGGGAAAAACACATTCGCCATTAGACTCTCTACACTCATCAGGAGGGCATTAAACTAGAAGAGGGGTCGGGAAGAAAAACGTTAGACAGGAACATGAAGCCAGAAAATATACTGATGAAGGATATGAGGTGTGGCAAACAAGACCCAAGACAACATACTCGGAAGGAAGGTAAGAAAATCTGTAAAACATTCCACAGATTGAAACAAAACAAAATCCTCTAAACTAACTGCATGCTCGCAAACACCAGAAGCCTAACAAACAAGATGGAAGAACTAGAAGCAGAAATATCTAGAGGTAACAATGACAGCAGGAATAAAAGAGACATGGTTAGATGAAAGCTATGACTGGGCAATGAACTTACAGGGTTACAGTCTGTTTAGAAAGGATCGTAAAAATCGGAGAGGAAGGGTTTGTCTTTACGTAATGTCTTGTCTAAAGTCCACTTTAAGGGAGGCTATTAATAAAGGAAATGAGGATGTCGAGTCCATATGGGTCGAAATACATGGAGGGAAAAAAATAGTAACAAAATTCTCATTGGGGTCTATTATAAACAACCAAATATAACAGAAATCATGGAAAGTCTACTACTAGGGCAGATACATGAAGCTGCAATCCATAATGAGGTACTTGTTAAGGGGGACTTTAAGTACCCAGATATTAACTGGGAAACAGACCTGGGAAACCCATAAAGTCAACAGGTTTCTGCTAATAACCAAGAAAAATTATCTTTCACAATTGGTGCAGAATAGAACCAGAGGAGCAGCACTTTTAGACCTAATACTATCTAATAGACCTGACAGAATAACAAATCTGCAGGTCGTCGTGCACCTAGGAAGCAGCGACCATAACATTATACAGTTTCACTTGTCTTTTGCTAGGGGGACTTGGCAGGGAGTACCAAAAACACAACTTTAGGAAGGCAAAGTTTGATTAGAGATGCCCTTAATCTGGTTGACTGGGACAATGTCCTCAGAAATAAACATTTCCCATTTATTATCTGTATTCTTAAGAACATCCTAAAAAGGCACTGTAAGAGGTTTATACCTTGTGGGAATAAAAGGACAAGAAATAGGAAAAACCCAATGCGGCTAAACAAAGAAGAGGGGCAATAAACAGTAAAAAGAAAGCATTCAAACTACTAAAGCAGGATGGCACCATTGAAGCGCTAAAAAAACTATAGGGAGAAAAACACTAAGAAGAGGTGCGAAACTGGCTAAATAAGATTAAAATAGATACATCTCAGGGTCCGGACGGCATACACCCATGAGTACTAAGAGAACTAAGTAATGTAATAGACAAACAATTATTTCTTATATTTAGGTACTCTATAGCGACGGGGTCTGTTACATAGGACTGGCACATAGCAAATGTGGTACCAATATTCAAAAAGGACTCTAAAAGTGAACCTAGAAAATATAGGCCAGGAAGTCTAACCTCTATTGTTGGTAAGATATTTTAAGGGTTTCTGAGGGATGTTATTCTGGATTACCTCTATTAGAATAAGGTCGGGGTCACACTTGCGAGTGCAAAGCGAGAAACTTGCACAAGTCTCTTGCATCAATACCCGGCACTCGGGACCGGAATGTGTCGCTGCATGTATTTCTATGCAGCTGAACACTCCGTCCGAGTGCCAGCGGCAGTGCCGGGTATTGATGCAAGTGAGCAATGCGAGTCTCTCGCGTTGCACTCACTCGCAATTGTGACCCCGGCCTGATTAACCCCTTCGCCCCGGAGCCCATTTTCGTTTTTGCGCTTCAGTTTTTCACTCCCTTCTTCCCAAAGCTATAACTTTTGTATTTTTCAGTCAATATGGCTGTGTGAGGGCTTGTTTTATGCAGGACGAGTTGTACTTTTTAACGACACCATTGGTTTTTTACCATATCATACTCAAACGGGAAAAGAATTCCAAGTATAGTGAAATTGCAAAAAAAAGTGCAATCCCACACTTTTTTTTCCCACCATGTTCAATAAATGATAAAACTGACCCGGCCATTATGATTCTCCAGGTCATTACGAGTTCATAGATACCAAAGATGTCTAGGTTCATTTTTATCTAAGGCTGGTTTCACACTAGCTCATCGTGCGCTATCAGTCGCACGCGCAATGGTCCCCTATATTTAAAATGACGGGCGCAGGGTCTAGCGCTTGCACGCATTCATCAGCGTTTTTGACCGCTGCGCATTTTCCAGGTGTGCGCCAGACGCTACATGTTGCATTTTTTGTTCCGCCCAACCTCGTAAAAAAAAAAAAAAAAAAATTGCGTGCGCACGGAATGCGCAAAAAAATAACATTAGTCTATGGGGTCACATGCGTGCGCATGGACGTGCGCATGTCAGCGCTTTTTACGCGATTTTAGAGTAAACAATGTCTAGACACTAGTTTAAACCACCCCCTACACAAGCAACATTGTTTGATAGGAGTGTACATAAAAGAAGAAGGTGTCTGCAGTGCCAGACCACTACTCTACAGACAGCCTTGAAGAGAACAAGACAGCCTTCCAACTTTGGATCCAAGCTGCAGCAGCCAAAATGTGAGCATTCGTAAACCTAATGTTTGCCTGTCCTTTCAAATTTATTATGTATTAATGTTTATTTTTTTTTTAAATTGCAGCATGTCTTCTGGATCGGAATACTCTCCATCCCAGCAAGAACTGGCCCAAGCAGAGCGTGAGGTGAGTATCTTGCTGCCTTTGGGTAAGTATAGCTGCCTCTACAAATGTGTAATAATTTTTCTTCTTTTACAGACATCATTGTCGGACCCGGTAAGTGAGGCGGAACAGCGGGAGCAGCCTAGCCAAGTCCCGGAGAGGAGACGGAATTTAAGTATATAGTCTTTGAATGTCCCTTTTTTAAGTTTATTTTTTCTCTTCCTTTTTTTCTGGCCTGTTTTTCATCTTCTATCTTGCTTCTTTTATTTCTATTTTTCTATCTTTATCCTTCAAAAAAATTTCCAACATTATAATGTATTTTTTTTTTCTAGGTTCCACAATGGGACGAAGACGTCTATCTGGACAACGAGCACCTGATCCGCCTGGTCCAGGAGCGTGTGGTGACCCGGCAGCTCTGGAATGAGGTGGCCACAGCGTTGATGGATGGCTGGGACAGCGCCTCTCCAACTTCCAAAAAGGCTTTTAGTAAGTATTTCCATGCTCTGTGATGCCGCATTGACTCTTGCTCCTGATGATACTGTTGTGTTTCCTGCTAGATATATTCTTGCAGGAAAACACAACAGTGTCCTCAGGATCAACAGTGACTGCATTGTGTATTCTACTGCTGTATTGTTCCTGTATTGACTCTTGTTCCAGATGATACTGTTGTGTTTCCTGCTAGATATATTCTAGCAGGAAACACAAGTGTCATCAGGATCAACAGTGACTGCATTGTCTATTGAATTCTTTTGTGATGCCGCATTGACTGTTTGCCAAGTTCACTCAGGTGTGTGTGATGATACAGATGTTGCCATCATTGCATTGTATAACGTTTTTTCTTTGTTTTTCCAACAGTGAACAAAGTCTGCACACGTTGGCGCTCGATGAAGGACCGCTTCAACACTGATTTTCGTGCTGAGGGACAGGTTCGCAGTGGTTCAGCGGCAAGGACCAGAAAAAAATACCTTTACCATCGCGAGTTGGCGTTCCTAAGACCGGTCCTCGCCACCAGAGCGTATTTTTTTTTTTTTAATCTGTGCTTTTCTATTCCACAGCTGATGCTTCTTGTAAATATCATGCACGAGTTCATGCACTTGAGCAAGGCCTTTCATGCCAGCCTCAAGGCGCTGTCAGAGTGGAAAGCGGTTTTTCTCTCATGGAACGCGGTTTTACCCACATGGAACACCACTTCCACTCTGTCGACCAGCACCTTGACCGGCTGGAGGCCGAGCTCAACAGACCAAGGCACCATTTTTTCAGTGAAATTGAACGGGGCATGGTGGAACACCTTAGTCCTGAGCAACAGCTGAATGTGTTGCAGGCCTGCAACACTGCTTACTTGCAGGCTATGCAGCAGAATCGGTACGTGCAGCAGTCAGTGGTGTCATTTCCAACTGTGCCACCACTGACTCGCTACACCTCACTACAGACTTCTGCTGCATACCACTGCACGGACACCTGAATTCCAAGCCAAGCCGGACACCACTACACCACACCAATGCCGAGTGCTGCTGGACACTCCACCCCCGCCAACATGGCAAGCGCTGCTCCTGTCTGGTGAACCACCACCACCGGTCCACCATCTTGGAGCACCGCCACCGCAGAACCTGCTTGGACCACCGCCACCTATTCTCCTGTTCGGAGCACTGCCACCACTCATCATTATAGGAGCACAGCCACCACTTCTCCTCCTAGGAGCACCGCCACCACTCCTCATCGTTGTAGAAGCATCGCCACCACTCCTCATCATTTTAGGAGCACCGCCACCACTTCTCCTAGGAGCACCGCCACCACTTCTCCTCCTAGGAGCACCGCCACCGAGCATCAATGGGGTTACCCACATTCCCTCTTTTACCCATCAAGGCCACGGTCCACCAGCTCAAGGTGGTAGAGCAATGTAAGGCAGTCACACGGTGGAAGTCGGTCCAGGCAGAAGACTCCTGCCCCAAAGAAGCAAAAAACAAAAGACTTTGTTTGTCCCTCCCCCTCTCCTCCTAATGTGTCTCACCCTGCCTCCAGTTCCATCCCTGATCTCCCTTCCCCCACTACTTTCGTCACCCCTTCCCCTAGAACCCCTTCCTCAACTTCCAGCCGTTACTCATCTCTCCACACCCCCAAAGTATCCCAATCTTCCCCCAAACGTCCTTCACAATAATTTTTTTTTTTTTTTTTTTTTTTTTTTTTTTTAAATAATATGCAATTCTGCTTTCAGCTAATACGGTTTGATTAATGTGTCTTTCGCCGCCGTACACATACTGCACCGTACACTTTGCGTTTTTGACACCACATAGCTCCATTACTGACACGTTTCTTGTGTCAGTCCTGGAGATACGTGTAGTCCAAAACACAAATCTATGACTTGTATTTTCACCACCAGTCTCTTCTGTCTGCT
Source organism: Dendrobates tinctorius (assembly GCF_039654945.1). Classification (NCBI taxonomy): domain Eukaryota; kingdom Metazoa; phylum Chordata; class Amphibia; order Anura; family Dendrobatidae; genus Dendrobates; species Dendrobates tinctorius. The sequence continues at coordinate 4,165,037 of NW_027361776.1, read as the reverse complement.
AATATTGCACAGACTGAATAGAGGATGGTGTTGAGTGCAAGGCATATCTATTGTTACCTTGCCATGTATCATAAAAAGTTAATTGAGGATGGTGTGTTTTTACCATCTTCAATTCACTTATTGTGAGACAAGGCCAGGGGATTCTAGATATATATTGTAATTAACCACATCCTCTATTCAGTGTGTGTTGAATAAACTGAGGAGCTGATGGGGAAAATACACGTCATATGTACAATACCATGGCCTTGTATCATAACTATCACACCAGGGAAGGTGAATACATGAGTTTTAACCTGCAGCGTCGCTTCAGTCTGCATATATTTCAAGCAGACTGTAGCGATGCTGCAGTTTACCTCTTATGTGTATTCTCCTGCCCATGTGTGATAACCTTCTGAAGTCTGGATGCGTTACTTTTGACATCCTCACTTCAGCATGACACCAGGCCTGGGTATTGTATTAGTTGTATAAACTTTATTATGACTACTGTCTGCGTTCAAACTGAAGCCACAGTGATGATACAACAAATAATATTTATAGTCACAGCGTTAGGTGTCATAAATAGTGAGAGATGCAACTACAGTCCCAAATCACTATTGTTAACATCATGCAAGGTGACACAAAAATTATTTGTATTATCTCCACCGTCGCAGCAAATTAAGCTCAAAGTGTAGAAATGATAAAGATCATACAACGTGTGTGTGTGTGTATATAGTCACCTGGTCAGGAGTACTAGTAAATCCATGATGCACAAAACACAGCATTGTGAATTCACTGGTACACCTGGCCAGTTGATTATTGTATTGGAGTGTAAAAACACAGAGTGCACTCGGTACAGGTATCAAAACAGGTTTTTTATTAACATACACACAAGAAAACATTTTTACACCATTTGATCTTGCCATTCCACCTGTCCTACATCTAAGATGAAGTATCCCGCAAATTGGTCCCTCATTTGACCAACTTCAACGGATGACCTGAGAGGGTACTGAGTGAATTCAGGCAATGGGTTAGGAGCTGCATCATCGAGTTCAAAGTTCGGGTGCCCTTTAGCCATCACAAAATTATGTAGAACCACACAGGCCTTCACCACCTCATCCACTGTTTCCAGTTTCAGATTAATGGTTGTGCTGTGAATGTGCCATCTGGAGACAAGTATACCAAAGACACACTCTACAGTTCTTCTGGCACTGGTCAGCCTGTAATTAAAAATTTTTTTGGTGTGGTCCAAGTCCCGGCTTGAGTAGGGTTTGAGCAGGTTTTGGCACATCTGGAATGCCTCATTCCCAACCATTAGAAATGGCTGTGGCGGACCTTCGGTGTTGGGAAAAGGCCATGGCATGGGGAAATTGAAATGGTTGCCATACAACCTCTGGCCCATGTCCGAGTTCTTAAAAACCTGGGAGTCATTCCCACGGCCAAATGCCCCAATGTCCACTGCAACAAACATACAGTCTGCATCCACAATGGCCATGAGTACTGTAGAAAAGTACTTTTTATAGTTATAGTACTCAGATCCAGTTCTTTTTGGTTTGATAATCCGGATGTGTTTCCCATCAACCGCTCCCAAACAGTTGGGGAAATTGCAGACTGTCCAGAATTTTTCTGCTATTTCCATCTACTGTATTTTTCGGCGCTGGCCAGGGGCATAAATTCAGGACAGAGAACGTTCCACAAAGCCCGGCAGGTGTCCGCAGCAATTCCCGACAAGGTGGATATTCCAATCCGGTACTGGAAGTGGAGTGAAGAGAGGCTCTCTCCAGTAGCCAGGAATCTGGGAAACCGAGAAAGAACCAAAAAATTAATATGTATATGGATTTTTAAAACACAAAAAACAGAGATTAGACCTACCGGTAATTTTATTTCCAGGAGTCCATCCTGACAGCACCATGGGGGTTGTCCTTCCTTCATCCTTATAGGGACAGGAAATGCACGAGAGGTTAAAAGGTCCCCTCCCACTCTCCAGTGATTTTTCAAGTACCACACCAGTATGGATGCAATTATTTATTTAGATTTAGCACAAGCATATTACTACCAATACAAATCAACTACCAGTGCTGTCAGGATGGACTCCCGGAAATAACATTACCGGTAGGTCTAATCTCCGTTTTCCAGGACGTCCTATCCTGACAGCACCATGGGGAATACCAAAGTAGGAATTCGTTTAGGGTGGGACTACTGCTTGTAGCACCTTACGACCGCAGGTCGTCTGGCTACCTGCTAGCATGTCCAATTTATAGTGTTTACCTAAAGTGTCTAGTGTAGACCAAGTGGCGCATATTTGCTCTACTGAGGCTCCCGCCCTCTCTGCCCATGACGTCGCCACCGCCCCAGTGGAATGAGCTCTAAGCTCCTCTGGTATCGGTAATCCCTTGGCCTCGTATGCTGAGGATAAATTGACTTATCCGCCCTGCTAGGGCGTGCGTAGATGTGCCTTTATCTTTACTTCTACCCTGTATTGGACAATTTTGTGTCCTGTCGCCACTCCAGAGTGGCCTCTAAGTAGCATGTGACTGCTCGTCTGACGTCCAATGAGTGAAAGAATCTTTATCGTTTTCCGGGATGGGCAGAATGAGGGTAGTACTATCTCCTCGTCTAAAATTTTGGGGACATACTACCTTAGGGAGGAATCCTGGGTTCAGTTTTAGTATTATGCAGTCGTCGAATATTTGAATGTAGGAGTTCTGGACTGACAGGGCCTGGATCTCACCCGGCCGCTTGGCTGAGGTGATGGCTACCCAAAGGATTTTTTTTTTTGTGTAAGTTTGTGACATCTATCTCGGATATTGGCTCATATGGGGGTCTGCATAGAGTGTTAAATATCCAAATTAGCAAGGCTGTGGAGTCGGTAAGCCAAACCTGCGACTCCGACTCCAACATATATATTGCTTATATTTAAGTGAAAAATGTATTGTAGTGCAATGTGAACATCAGACATTTAATCATTTTTATGATACAATAATCAAGATATTTAGATAGAACATAATATATATTTATTGGAATACAACTTTAGAACACAAAACTAATTGTAAATATGTAATACACTATATGTAATATCGAATATATATATATATATATATATATATATATATATATATATATATATATATATATATGTAATAAACTATGTAATAAACTATGTAAGTGGCAAAAACAGTTTTCAACAAAAACATACTAAACATTTGTGCAGTCTATGAATTTGTTCTAAGAAATAGAATTGCCTCCATCAGATCCTCCTTCATAGATGACCTAAAATCTGACAAGGCCAGAGAACAACCTCTCTACACTAACTTGGGTTGGAGGCAAAGCCGTAACCACATGGGCAACATCTCTAACAATTTCCAAGTATAAAGGAATTGCCTCATGCACAGTAAATTTTGATGAACGGTTGAATTTTTCTTTTTCTTTGAGAGCAAGTGAAACATTTTGCTGAAATATGGTCAATCTGCTTGCTATAGGAGACGGAGTGAAATCTTTTTCCTTGCGGCAACGCTTTGCCTGCGCCACATCATCCAAATACTTGTCAAAGTCAAACTCCTCATCTGATGAGGATGAAGATATGGCAGCAGTAGCACTGTCAGAACCCAAGTCCTCTTGCGCCTGGCAGTCCTGTAGGCCACTCATCCTAACTGCTACCTCAGTCAGAGCTTCTTTTCTTTTAGTAAGCTGTTGATCATCAAGCAATATACGATGACTTGGGTCCACATAAATAGCTGCCAGAAAAATGTTATTTTCCAATAGCTGTGTCTCTCTCCGTTTCATTGAAGCAGAAATGCCATCTGCGATTAAATCTCCTCTTTGGGACAGGCAAAATAGCAAGTTCTTCCAGTCCCTTATGAAAATGCCAGGAGTTAAACCCTCAGCTTGTAATGTTTTAGTCATGGTAAATAGGTGACTAAGCAGTTCCTTCAATTCAACCACCTGTGTCCATTGACCTTCATTTAGGGTTACCCGAGGGTTCGCCATATCTATAAGAAACGGTTTTAGCCAGGATGAAATCTAGGGGGGGGGGGGGGGGGGTGGCAGAACCTCATACTGTTCCGCAGAATCTCAGACTGCATGCCTCAGCTGCTGCAGAACCTTATACTGCACACCCCTACACTTGAAAATAAAGCCTGCACCTTAAGATGTGGTGAATGCAGACTATTTATTCCAACTATCAATTGATGTTGATGTGTTACTGAAGACGAGCAATGCCTGTCCTGGGTGTCCTTTTGGGCAGCTATGAGGTGTACCTGACTGGTGCTAAAAAAAATTAAAAAAAAATAAAAAAATGGAGTGTTAGTCTGTGTGCTACCCGGCTTTCATTCTTTTTGGTACAGATAAGATATGGATAGACAGATATGGATAGAGCAAGATTTCTAATCTGCTTTTGCTATTGAAATTATCTATGAGCTCAAAAACCTTTCAGGTGATGCGGTTTTTTAAAAAGCTGATCTGCTTTTGCAGCTGAAAAACGTATCCTCAAAAAACGCTGCAAAAACGCTGTGTGTGAATGTAGCCTTAGATCAGGAATAGAACAGCCATTTATAGGACATTTCATAACTTTCCCCAATTCCTATGAAAAAATATTCAGCACATTCTGCATTGAACTACTGTACCCAATTTATTATATATTTTAGGAGTCGGTCCATTTTATAGCGACTCCGACTCCACAGCCCTGCGAATGAGGTCCCACGGGGAACTGTTTTCCTTAACGTGGGTCTCAATCTCTGGATGGCCATTGTAAAACTTGTTATCCACGAGTGAGAGAGAAATCAAAGAAAGTATTCCCAGCTGCTATCTGAACTTTCAATGTGTTTGGACTCAGAGCTTTATTAAGTCCTGCCTGGAGGAGGTCAAGGATTTGAGGGATATATGGGCAAGACGGGTCTATGGGGATACTACCACCTTTTGAGCAGAACTTCCCCCAGATTTTGCAATAGATTGCACTCGTTACGGGCTTACGGCTGGTCTGCATCTTTGAGATCACTTGGTAGGAGAGGTCCCTGGATCTTAGGATCAGTCTCTCAGGATCCATGCTGCCAACTGTAGGGTCACCGGATCTGGGTGCAGAACTGGGCACTGGGAAAGTAAATCCTCTGGCGTTGGTAGATGGGCAGCCCTTCCTGAGCCATCTTCTTCAGGAGGGGGAACCAACTTCGCCCGGGCCCGAAGAGTACAACTAGCATCACCCGTCTTCTTCCTGGATCTTCCTGAAGACTCTCTGTATTATAGCAAATCGGGGGAAACCCGTATAGCAGTCCCCCACTCAATATCTGATTCAAGGCGTCGACCCCTTTGGATGGTCCGCTGGATTGAGGGAGAAGAATCTCTGTAGCCTGGTGTTCTTCCTTGACGCGAAGAGGTCTAGCTGAGGGGTCCACTCAGTGGCTCGAACTTCTTGTCCTGTTCAAATAGTCGGCTATTTTGTTCCTGGAGCCTTGCGGGTGTACCACTGATATGGAGCGAACATCGTTCTCTGCCCCGGTGAAGATGCGGGCCGCCAGGTTCTGAAGCTTTCCCCCTGGTGGCGTAGGAAAGAGACTGTGGTTACGATGTTTGACCTGGCTTACCTAAGTTGGCCCTGTAGACTCGACCGGCTTCGTTTTAGTGTCTCCCGGACTGCTCCTAGTTTGAGGACTGTGAACTGATGCTTCCGGTCCATGTCCCTGAAGGTACCATCCTTTCAGATAGGCCCCCCATCCTTTCCTGCTGGCGTCTGTGACGATAGTCCCGCATGGTGATAGGATCCGAGGCACTCCCAGGCTGATGGTTCTTGTGACTGGTCCACCACTTTGGAGATGATTTTAGGCCTGGGGACGGCCGAGTCTCTTTGTCCAGAGAGGTCTGCCGTTCTTTGTCCAGAGAGGTCTGCCGTCTGTCCCACTTTGTCCCGATTTCCTTTTGTAGTCTTCCTGTCCCATTACGCAGGGTATGTATGCTGTCAGGGTATCTAGGACCTTCATTGCGGTTCTTATGGATATTCAATCTCGTCATAGCTAACAAACTTTTTTTTTTTTTCCCCCCCATTTCCAGTAAACGAGATTCCTCTCTTGGAACCTTACATGATTCCAAGGAATTCTCCCCCCCCCCCCCGGGGTACCGGGCTGCAGGTCTGACTTGTCTTGTTCAGGATTCATCTAGAATCTCAAGCGTAGCGATTACCAAGTCGAGTTGTCTTTTAAGGGTACCGTTACACCTAGCGATGCACCAGCGATCCCGACTAGCGATATGACGCGGTCAGGATCGCTGGTGCATCGCTAGGTGGTCGCTAGTGAGCTGCCACACAGGCAGATCTCACCAGCGACATAGCGGTGGTCGGGGATCGCTACTTACCTGTCAGACGAGGCGATCCTGCGTCCTCCCGCCCGCGTCCACGCGTCGCTCGTCAGCGCCACAGGAAGCCCAGCAGGAAGCTGACGACGAGGAATGGTCCAGGAGCTTCTCGCGCGATCAGCGATAACCAGCGGGGAGCCGGTCGGAGGTAAGTATCACATGCAGCGATATCACTAGCAATATCGCTGCAATGTCACAAAATCGGTGACATTACAGCGATATTGCTAGCGATATCGCAGTGTGTAACGGGGGCTTAACTCTGATGCTGAACGAGATATGACAAGGAAGTCGTCCCGGTATGACACGATTATGCCGCTTGTCTTAAGTGTGCCACGATCTTGGCGACCAGCTTCATGAAAACCCGGGTGCTGAAGCTAGGCCCAAACGACGAGCCTGAAACTGAAATTGGTAGTGCCCGCTTCTTATTTTTAGTGCAAACCGCAGGAACTTCTGAGAGTGAGGGTGGATGGGAACCTGATAGTATGCACTCTAGATCTATTGTGCACATTGCGGTGTTCTGATCTATCAGAGGTATGGTGGTTTTTAGGGACTCCAACCGGAGTCTTCTGTATCGGACCCACTGGTTTAGTGGTTTTTAAATTTATAATCGTCCAACTCTCCCCCAAAGGGTTGTGAAGAGAGTTGAATAGAGGCCTTGACCTCTCTCAGTTCCTGGGACCGAAACCACTACTCCTGACCCTAGCAGATCTTTACGTCTATAAGGGTTTTGGACCGGGATTGTAACTACAAACCGTGCTGGGGGGGGCTTTGTGAATTCAAGGGTATAGCCCTGGGAAACTGTATCCAGGATCCACTGATTCTGGGAGATAAGCCCCCCATGCCTCTGAGAAGTGTTTGAGGCGACCCCCTACGGATATCGAGCTGATCTCCTTTTCCCTCTATCCTGGGAGTATGAGGAGAACATTCGTGCTCCCTTTCTCTTTGCGAACTTTGAGCATTGCGAGGCACAGGGGGGAGGGGACCCTAGGAGGGTGGGTAATGTTAGGCATTGGGTTCCTGCCTCTGCACAGCAGGAATCCCGAGCCTTGCCATCTGTGGTCTCCCATTCCTCCCCGGGCGTATTGGAGTCTGCTCAGCAAAGACGTCGTTCTCAGCATCCTGCACAGTCTGCTACTGTTGGCTTGGTAAATATTATCTAGTGGATTGGAAGGGTCATGGCCCAGAGGATAGAACCTCTGAAGGGAAAATATCCTTTTTTGATGTCCGTGGCCATCCAGTATTTTATCTAAGACCAGCCTGAATACCGCTCCGACAGAGAAGGTATGGCACGTAACTTATTTTTTGACTGGTAATCCCCTGACCAGGTCTTCATCCCTATGGCTTGGCAAGCCGCAATGGATAAAGAATTATTCCTGGCCGCGAAACGCATTGATTCGGCTGAAGCGTCAGCAAGAAATCCAGTTGTAATTCTCAACAGGGGAAGGCTTTCTAAGATATCACCTCTAGGGGTTTTCCCTTTTGATCGGCGCTCTAACTGGTCGATCCATAGATGCATGGATCTGACGACCGATGTGACTAGACGAATCTTCAAAGGGAATCGAAAACTTCCTTGACACCCTGGCCACTAGTGGTGTCGATCTTAGGAACTTCATCCCAGGTATTAACCTGGTGGGTAGCTGAAGCCCAAGGACTCGAGGAATGACGAGCCTCTCCTCAGCATCCTCCCATTCCTCTAGAATCCTTGTACAGATATGGTCTTTAACGGGCCCCAAACGTCTTGCTGGATGACTGAGGAGGTAGCAGACCTGAGACAGAGGCCTGGACCTCCCCCTCTGACCATTGTGCGCGTTCTCAGCTGGGGAAAAGAGGCTTGTTCGCCTCTGACGAACCTGAGGGTGCACTCTTGCATAGGGTTTTAAAGGTATGCCTGTCCATTTGCCCCTAGTCGGCCCAGCCTGGCGCCGCCTAGCGGCTGACATCTGGCGACAGCAGTTACGCTGACGAGAGCAGTTACGCTCAGCCTAGAAGGGCCGCCTGGTCGGCCCCCTGGTAGTTTGCCAGCACAGATGGCTTTTATTGGATCTGCCCGTTTTCCTGGAGGTTGATGCTGCAGGAGTCGGTGCAGTCTTTTTCTATCATAAAGCACGGGAGCTTTTTGGTTAAAGCTCCTGTCTTACATATGTCATGTCCATTGTGCTCACTACTTACAGACATTGGTGGTTCAGGGTGATCGCTGCTTCCACAGCGTCTTTCATGGCGGTATATTGTAGTCTGTATGGCCGACCCCCCGCCACTTTGTCCTACCTTGCCTTGAGTGGGTCGATTGATCCTCATACCGTCTGCCGTCCCCGCACCACTGTTGCCGGCTCTGATGCGCTCCTCGCCCGGTGGGGCGCAACCGGAAGTCGTCATCTGGCGCCCGGAAATGATGTGGCCGAAGCCCTGGGGATGATGCGGCGTGTGACGGCGGGAGCCGAGAGCCCCGCTGAGGGGAAGCGGCTCAGAGTCCCGGAGCAGCGCTCTACGGGATGCCTGGAGAACTCCCCTTAGGGGGGTGCCGCCCTGGACAATCAGACGGGAGAAGCTTGGCCTTGGACCTCGATCCCCCTGGCCTGTTGGTAAGATTCTGACGATCCTGTGGATGCCGCGGCTATCTTCCTCCGAGGCGCTCTCGCGCCTGTCCTTACAGGGACAGGAAAAACACTGGAGTGTGGGAGTGGGAGGGGACCTTTTAACCTCTCGTGCATTTCCTGTCCCTATAAGGATGAAGGAAGGTCAACCCCCAAGGTGCTGTCAGGATAGGACATCCTGGAAATAGAAAATAAAAATAAAAAATACATGGCTTAAAAAATTCTGCAGCCTTTTGTTTACTACATGGCATAAAAATAATACTGCAGCCTTTTGTTTACTAGATGGCAGAACAATAATTCTGCCAGCTTTGGAATAGTAGATGTCACAACAAAGAAAATTATGTAGGCATTGGTTTTGCAATATTACATACCGTAATGTGACCAGGAGCCGTTCCTCAGGAGGAATCGCATGACGGAGCTGTGTGTCCTGTCTCCGTATGGATTCTTGGACATGACCAAGCAAATCACTGAAGCTTTGTTGGGACATCCGGGTATAATCAGTAAATTTCTCCGGGTTTGCCTGGAGCTCGCTGTAGAGGGTGTGGTATGCTCCACGGCTCTCCCGGAGTTCAATAATCGGATGTATCCACAAACACCGCCGCTGTGCCGTCTTCGCTGTCTCTCTTTCTCCCTTTGTTGATGGCAAGCAACTGAGCCATCCTGATGTCCAGATCCAAGTTGAAGTGAAAACTATTCCAGCGCAGATCCATGTTTCACAAAGGAAAATGCAAGCAAATGTGAAGATTTCAGCTGTAAACAGGGTCTATATAAAGAATTCCCATAACACACACCCACTGATGTCCCATTGGTGGAGTCTGTTGCAAGAATTTTTCAAGGATTTTCCTCCTGTGAAATGTGACACCTAGACAACCCATGTGCATAAAAAACGCAAACGCATGGAAAAACGCTTAAAAACGCATACAAACGCTGCGTTATAACTAACACCATAGCACCGGTTACCAAGAATATAGAGAGGGAATTAGTGCTGTCGTGGAAGGTTCCAGATCTAATTCTATTTTCTCTACTCATCTTCCACGACAGCACAGGAGGAATACCAACCAATTCTGCACTGGGGGGGGGGGGGGGTAACGTCCTGGAGTACTTTCCGGCCAAAGACTAGATCCCTCATGGACAAGTCCAATCTATAGTGCGGAGACTGAGGTAGACCTTGTAGAGTGAGCATAACCAAAAAAGATTCAAAGGCCTAATAATGGCACTTCCCATACATAAACAATTAAACAATTACGACAAAAAAATGGAAATAGAAGTATACTCCCTCTATTTAATGAATCATAATCCATCTTTATTTAAACACTTATTGTTAAAATTGGACAATGGAGATACAAATGTAAAAATAGGACTACCGATCACAAATCATACTTTTAAAAGTACAAATATCCTGAATTTCAGTATTTTCAAAATTATTTGGGAAATATTATGAAAGTTTTTTTTTTTATAAATATGTGACTAAAAAAAGTCTACACTTAATATACATTTTTCCAAAAACTGAATAAGTAGGTGTCTACACACTGAGCAGAAAAATTCAAATAGAAATCGAGACAGATATTTTACAAAAAATCTTTCCTTGCAACAATATAACAATTTTATAGGAAAATTCCTTATTCAGCTATTAAGCTTTATAAATTGCAATAGTGCATAGCAGCATAGAAAGATTTTTTTTTATTTAGAAGAAGCTAAACGCGAAACGCGTGTTGGGGCATCAGGACTACTCACAGGTCAGTTACAATTTATCTGGTGTGATTTTTATACAATGAGGGGTTCAGTGAGCTAAATCTCCATAAGTCCACTCAAGCTGCTATGCACTATTTGCACTTTGCAGGCGTGTTTACTATTATGTACATTGGTACAAAGCTCATTTAACTTTGCTGTACTGTTTAGATATTATGTATTATTGTAATCCACAGATGGACTCAATATATGGCATTTGCAACAATTGTGTGTCAAAAAAAATCTTTCTATGCGGCTATGCACTATTGCACTTCATAAACCTTAATAGCTGATTAACGATTTTTCCTATAAAATTGTTATATTGTTGCAAGGAAAGATTTTTTGTAAAATATCTGTCTGGATTTCTATTTTAATTTTTTATTTGAATTTTTCTGCTCATTGTGTAGACCAGGGCTGTGAAGTCGGTAAGCCAAACCTGCGACTCTGACTCCTCAATTTCCCTTACACCGACTCCACGACTCCGACTCCCACATATATTGCTTATATTTAAGTGAAAAATGTATTGTAGAACAATGTGAACATCAGACAATTAATCATTTTTATGATACAATCAAGATATTTAGAACTTTAGAACACAAAAAACTAATAAATTGTAAATATGTAATACACTATGTAATATCGATTACATATATATTTTATATATACACACACACACACACACACACACACACACACACACACACACACACACACACAATACTATGCAATAAACTATGTAAGAGGCAAAAAAACGTTTTCACCAAAACCATACTAAATAACATTTGTGCAGTCTATGAATTTGATAGAAGAAATAGAATTACCTCCATCAGATCCTCCTTCATAGATGACCTCAAATTTGACCTAATAATTTTAAGGCCAGAGAACAACCTCTCTACACTAACTTGGGTTGGAGGCAAAGCCATAACCACACAGGCAACATCTCTAACAATTTCCGGGTATAATGGAATTGCCTCATGCACAGTCAGTTTTGATGAACAGTTGAATTTTTCTATTTCTTTGAGCGCAAGTGAAACATTTTGCTGAAATATGGTCAATCTGCTTGCTATAGGAGACGGAGTGAAATCTTTTTCCTTGCGGCAATGCTTTGCCTGCTCCATGTCATCCAAATACTTGTCAAAGTCAAACTCCCCATCTGATGAGGATGAAGATATGGCAGCAGTAGCACTGTCAGGACCCAAGTCCTCTTGCGCCTGGCAGTCCTCCTGTAGGCCACTCATCCTAACTGCTACCTCAGTCAGAGCTTCTTTTCCTTTAGTAAGCTGTTGATCAAGCAGTATACGATGATTTGGGTCCACAAACAGCTGCCAGAAAAATTTTATTTTCCAATAGCTGTGTCTCTCTCTGTTTCATTGAAGCAGAAATGCCATCTGCAATTAAACATCCTCTTTGGGACAGGCAAAATAGCAAGTTTAGTTTAGTTCAAGCAATCGCTCAATCATTAAATAAGTGCTGCCCCACCGAGTGGCTTGATCAACAATTGCCCCTTTCCCAGCAGGTCTCTTCAAGATGGAATCAATTTTAGGGGTTCTGGCGGCAATAACCAATTTCCTCACTTTTCCAATCAGATTTCCAGCATGTCCCTCTTGCAGACTCTCTCTTATTGCCAGCTGCAGCGTGTGCACAACTTTCTCACTTTCTCCAGCTCGGGTCCCAGGAATCGGATCCTGTGCAGGGCAGGCTCCCCTCCCCCTCCTCTCTCTGGTGAAGACGGCAGAAGACAGGACAGAGGAGTGGAGATTGCCCCCTGCAGTCTGGAGCCGATGCAGGACGGGAGCATTGCAGCATACGAGTTTTGATAGGTGCGTGCCCCTGCTTCTGGGGGGGGGGGGGGGCAGCTGCCCACCCCTGCCCCTCGCTGGCTACAGCCATGATTCACACACAGCGTTTTTGCGGATCCGTTTTTTGCAGTAAAATGCAGTTTTTGGAAAAATGTATATTAAGTGTAGACTTTTTTTAGTCACATATATTTATAGAAAAAACTTTTCATAATTTCCCAAATAATTTTGAAAATACTGAAATTCAAAAGTATGATTTGTGATCGTTAGTCCTATTTTTGGATTTGTATCTACATTGTCCAATTTTAACAATGTTTAAATAAAGATGGATTATGATTAAATACAGGGCATATACTTGTAGAGTGAGCCTTGATCCCAGCAAGGGGTGTCATGTTCTGGGCCAGATATGTTTCAGATATGGCCCTCTTAATCCAATTCGCGATGGTACTCCTTGCCACTTTCTTCCCTTTATTCCAACCTGATGGATGTATGAATACATTTTGGTAAATTCTCCAGGGTTTAGTTTGTTCTATGTAGTGCAAGATTGTGCGCCGAGCATCAAGTGAACGGAATTTATCCTTTTGGATTCGCTCGATTTTGGCAGAAGCAGGGGAGGATGATGTCCTGCGACTGATGGAAATCAGACACTACTTTAGGAAGAAAGGACGGATCAAGACGGAGAACTGTAGAGTCATCTCTAATTGTTAAATAAGGTTCTCTAATGGACAAAGCCTGCAGTTCCCCTACACGCCTCGCTGTGGTTATGGCAACAAGGAAGGCTGATTTGCATGAGAGGAGTTGAGCACAAGAAGACAGAGGCTAAAACGGTGAATGTGTGAGACCTTTAAAGAGAAAATTTAGAACTAAAGAAGGGACAACAATTTGCTTTCTGTGATGCAGTCTTAAGAGCTGATACCATGAACCTCTTGATCCAACGATGGTTGGCTAAGTCCTGATCGAATACAGAGTTCAAGGCAGAGATCTGAACCTTCAGAGTACTGGATATAAGGCCTAATATAAGCCCCTTCCGCAAAAAGTCCAATATTTGAGAAATATTTCGGTGGAAGGGGTCAGGTGGATTAGGAAGACACCAAGATGAAAACCTTTTCTACTCTTTATTATAGATAGCGTTGGTGACTGGTTTTCTGGATCTCTGTAAAGTAGTAATTACTGGGTCTGAAAGCCCTCTAGCAATCAACACTTGGGCTTCAGTAACCAGGCAGCTAAATTCAGCCCTTGAAGATTCAGATGGCGAAGAGGCCCTTGCAAAAGGAGGTTGACATCTAACGGCAAGTGGACTGGTCTATCTGGAGCTCTACAATGAAATTGATCCAGCTCCCTTTTGGCCACACAAGAGCTACTATGATAGTTGGTACCCGGATCCTCCCGGATCTTCAGAAGAGTCTTTGCCAGCATTGGGATTGGAGGGAAGGCGTATGCTAACCGGAAGCTCCACTTTTGAGCAAAGGCATCCACTCCCAAAGATTTGTCCCTGGGGTTTAGGGAAACGCAAGCTTTGACCTGTGTATTCTGGCCTATAGCAAGTAGATTGACTTCTGGTAGGTCCCACCTGTCTACCTGCATTCTGAAATATCTCTTGTTCAAGCTCCATTCCCCCGGCTGTATGTCCTAGCGACTTCGAAAATCTGCCTGGAGGTTGGAGGATCCCTTTAGGTGGACAGCTGTCAGGGACAGAAGGTGTTTTTCGGCCCAACAGAATATTCGGCTTGAATTGTCCTTTAGACTGTCGAACCTCGTGCTCCCTTGATGCTTGGGGTGGGCTACTGTAGCCATGTTATCTGAGTATACCTTGACAAGACATCCAAAGATTAGACTGCTTGCTACCAAAAGAGCTTCCTCCACCGCCTTCAGCACCCTGTGAAGATTTTTGGCACTCATCCACCAAGCTAGGGAAGCCCTTACACTCCCTGGAGTCTGTACTCTCTTGTTTAATTAGCTGGGATTTCCATTCCAGTTCTCTAGAATGTGGGCTTGAAGCACTCTGGAGTGGGCCTGCCCCCAGGATACTGACTGAATACAAGCAATCATTGACACTACAACAGACATGGCTGTCCAAGGGGTAGGGGACTTCTGTTTCCTGAAATCAAAGATCTTTGCCATTATAGCAAGGCGATGATCCTCTGGTAGAAAGACATTTGTTTCCCCGAGTCCAAAAGGACCCCCAGAAACCTTCTCGTTTTGGAAGGCTGGAGCGGAGATTTCTTTAGGTTTGGAAGCCACCCCAGAGATTGCAGAATGTCTAGAGATTTTGCCACCTGGCTCCTGAGAATCAGAGCGAAAAGGACTATGACTAGCAGATCGTCCAGGTAAGGCACAATGCAGACGCCCTGTCTCCGGACGTATGACATGGCGTCTGACATTATTCTGGAGAAGACTCTTGGCGCTGAGGAGATGCCAAAGGGGAGCACGTTGTACTGATAGTGCCTCACTTGTTGGTTCTGCCGTACGGCAAACCTCAATTACTTTCTGTGTCGAGGATGAATTGGCACATGAAAGTAAGCGTCCTTCAGGTTGATGGTTTCCATGAAGAAATGAGGACCTATCAGGGAAATGGCTGATTTTAGCAATTCCATCTTGAATCTGCGGTATGAAATGTACTGATTGAGATTCTTTAGATTTATGATGCTACGGGCCTCTTCCGTAGGTTTTTTTTTTTTACCAAGAAGAGTCGGAAATAGTGGCCTCTTCCCCACTCGTCCACTGGAACTGGGGAGATTGCTTTTAATCTTAGTAGCTCTTGCAGGCCTGACATCAGCAATGTTTGTGCTCCCTGAGATGAAAGGGAGGTGACACACACCTCGAGGTGGGTAGGACTCGAATTCTATTATCCTCCCTGATAATATTGAGGACCCAAGGGCAACTGGAAATGGCATGCCAACTGTGGAAAAAAATTCAAGAGTCCCCCCCCCACCCCATCGGGTCAGAGTCATTGCTCATCCTGTTGGTGTTGTTGCTGGGGAACAAGGATGTTCTTGCCTGTTCCCTTAGCAGAACTCCATCTCCCAGTTTTTCCTTTCCCCCTTGTTTGGGAGGTCTGAGGCTGAGGGAAAAAAAAAAAAAAAAAAGGACACTTTCTGGGTGGTTTTTCCTCAGGAAGAGCTTTCTTCCTATCTGTGGCTTTTTCCAGAATCTCATCCAGAGAAGCCAGTTGCCTTTTGGAGTATAGGCAGAGAGTCCAATAACTCCAATCTAAAGGTAGCCTGAGAAAAGTAATTTTTCAACTCAACCAGCCATCAGAAGAGGATCTGGCAACACAGGTGGAAGCTATGTTGGATCTTAAGGGGGTTTCACACATAGCGATATCGCTATAACGTCACCGATTTTGTGACGTTATAGCGATATCGCTATGTGTGATACTTACCTCCGACCGGCTCCCCCGCTGTCCATCGCTGATCGCGCGAGAATGTCCGGCTCCATTTCTCGTCGGGCGCTTCCTGCTGGCGCCGACGAGCGACGCGTAGAGGCGGGCGGGAAGACGTCAGGATCGCTGTGTGTGAAAGGTGAGTATTTATGCGCTGCGTCGCTGCTGCATCGCTGTGAGATCTGCCTGTTTGGCAGCTCACTAGCGATCATTTAGCGATGCACCAGCGATCCTGACCGGGTCATATCGCTGGTCGGATCGCTGGTGCATCACTAAATGTAAAGGGGCCTTTAGTGCAGAGGTGGAGGTCTCCCAGGATTTTTTTTTAGCAGACTTAAGCTGTGAAGAATCCTCAAAAGGGGAGTGCAGTCTTTTTTTTGCTACCCTTGCCACCTGTAAATCCACCATAGGAACATCCCATTTAAGGAAGGCACCCTCCAGAGGAAACTTGTGCTTGAATTCTGAGAGGGGTGCTCAGACATTTCTCTGGAAGCTCCCATTCCTGAGGGATCATATCCAGGATGATTTTATGCACTGGGAAGCCAACCTGTCTGCCTGTATTTAATCCCCCAAACATTTCATCCTGGACAGTCTGAGGGTCCGGATGACTCCTCTAACCCCGTAGTGCTACGCACTGTGCTCACCAACTCTTCTATATACTCAGAAGAAAAGATAATTCCTGGCCTCCAAAGTTTTAGAGGCTGTAGTCTCTTCCTATTTCTCTGAGATTGAATCATAGGAGTGCTCAGACTCAGAGTCCTCTAACTGGATATCTCTCTTAGAGGGAGATGGATCGGAGGAGGAGGTGGCGGAGGGGGGAGGGTAAAAGCGGCTAAAGAGGATTGTACCTCCTGTTTAACAAGGGTACGGATTTCATCAATGAGAGGAGTGTTCAGCTCTGACCACTCTATCCGTGCACACTTTACAAGAGTTTTTTCTTCCATAGCCACGGAAGCTTCTTATTGCATATGGCACATTTAGAAGTCTTTTTGGCAGGGGCCTTATGGATAGACTTTAACTAAAAGAAAGGAAGAGAAGTGTAAGTAGAGGGACCATCTACACCCAAAACCCCAAGCTAGGACCCCCCCCCCCCCCCCCAACACACAGACTTAGGCCGGGATCACACTACCGTGTGATGCGAGAAACTCGCACGAGTCTCTCGTATCAACACCCGACGCTGCCGCCGTCACTCAGGACCGGAGCTGTGGCTGCATAGGCATAGAAATACATACAGCTGCAGCTCCAGTCCTGAGTGCCGACGGCAGTACCCGGACTCGTGCGAGTTTCTCACATCACACCCGGTAGTGTGATCCCGACCTTAATGAGGCTGGGGCAGCGCTGGGCTCTGCAGAAACAGGGCAGGAGGCACCATCCATACTAAGGGGGATCAGTCTTAGCTGGAGGTGTCTTCCGGCAGATTTATAAAGAGATAAACCCTGCCCTCAGCGCTGATAATCTTTTCCCCTCCTCCTCCCTGGGTCCTGAGCAAGCTTCTGCAATCTTCAGCATGCTCTGCACGCCATTCGGCAGTCCGGAGACCGCAGAGGGACGAAACCGGAAGTTCATGCGTTCCACCGGGGACGCAGGTGGGAGAGGAAGATCCCGAATCCACCCAAAGGGGAGATGGAAGCAGTACGGAGGAGGAAGGCAGAGCACACGACCACCACTGCCCGGCTTTAGCTAAGGTAATACTGCAGTCGCTGGCCACGCAGCATACCTGAACACCTCTCCATGCCCAATGGGGGACAGGAAAGACACTGGCGAGTGAGAGGTGGGAGGGGTTTTCAACCTCTTTGTGCTTCCTGTCACCTATTAGTGTGTGAAGACAACCTCCTATGATGTCATGGAAGGTGACCAAAAAAAAATAAAAAATTTCTCTAAACAATTTTAACGACCTGCCCTATAAAACTGTCCCATTAGTTAACCCCTTTAGTGAACCCCTTAAAAAATAAAAAACAAAGCAAAAAATGATTACCATACCGCTGAACAAAAAGTGCAATAACGCGTGATCAAAAAGACACATAAATATCCATGGTACCGCTGAAAACGTCATCTTGTCCCGCAAAAAACGAGCTGCCATACAGCATCATCAGCGAAAAAATAAAAAGTTATAGCTCGCAGAATAAAGCGATGCAAAAATAATTATTTTTTATATAAAAGAGTTTTCATTGCATAAAACCGCCAAAACATAAAAAAACGACCTAAATGAGGTATCGCTGTAACCGTACTGACCCAGAGAATAAAACCGCCTTATCAATTTTACCGCACGCGGAACGGTGTAAATGCACCCCCCAAAAGAAATTCATGAAACGCTGGTTTTTGTTCATTCTGCGTCCCAAAAATCGGAATAAAAAGCGATCAAAAAATGTCACGTGCCCGAAAATGGTACCAATAAAAACGTCAACTCGTCCCGCAAAAAATAAGACCTCACATGACTCGGTGGATCAAAATATGGAAAAATTATAGCTCTCAATATGTGGTGATGCAAAAACTATTTTTACAATAAAAAGTGTGTCTTTTAGCCTATGACAGCTGCCAAATATAAAAACCGCCATAAATAGTAAATCAATGTAAAAAATTAATCCGGCACTCAAAAGATCAAATGCTGATAATGAATATTTTTATTTTATTTCAGAGGGCATAATCCAAAAAACATGACGTTTCGGTCTATTCATTGACCTTCATCAGACTAGGATAAATAAAATATAATAATACAAATCAATGTAAAGTGTATATCATTGTCTTTTAAAGAAATCAGAAACATCAGGGAATTATAATTAACAGATTCATATAGTTGTAATATATGTACATATAGTCATAAAGAGATATATAATATGCAATGTATACAGATATGGGGTATATAGCATATACACATAAGTGCATACACACATGCATATATACACACACAATGTAGCTGAAAAAAAATACAGTAATATGAAAATCATGATCAATGTCATAAGACATATATTGAAAAATTGCTATATAAACTCCTGGCACATAAATAGTGTGTCATAGGGAAACATTGTTTTATATTATGGTAATGGAGGTATTTACAGCAAATCTGATGACAAAAGAAATAATATAACAAGTTTACTATGAAAACCATATGTAATTATTTGTTCACAATGAAAACTACATGTAATAAATGAGAAGACCTGTCCTGATTAACCACAGAGAGAGACGCTTACCGGTTTAAGATTGAAGCCCATCAGAAGAGAGAAATCACGGGAGAATCTAAAAGTGAAAGTAAAAAGGCCCCCTGTGTAACTGACTTGCGATATGCAGCATCAATAGAAAAGAGAAAGCAGAGCGCAACAGGATGTCAGGAAGATTCTTACCATGAGTAGGTCATAGGAGACAATCTGGTGCAGAAGCGCTGTGCAGTAACGGGTGGGAGCCGATGAAAAATGCGCTCTAAAGGACCAGTGAACAGTTGTGCTCTGATATAGTAGTGTGTCCGGAAATGAAGTGCCGGAAATGACATGTGAAACTTCTATGGAACGCAAGTGAAACACAGGTGAATCAGCTGACCGGAAGTGCGTCACTGAGCCATCTAGGAAGCAGTAGTGCTCAGTGGAACGCTGCTGTGGAACGCAAACAGGAAGAAGATGGTGCAGGATGCGGTCCATAATTACTAATATGGGCTGGCTCATCGCTGGATCGTGTTTAAACAGGTAAGTATCAAAGAAAAATTAACTCCTCTGATGTGGATAGCGGACAAGGAGTGGAGATGTCATTCGGCCATCTCTAGAATTCTCTCTGCGATAGACATTAGCGGTCCTGATCGCGTACCTCCTTGCCGGTTTATGTATGCCACCGAGGTTGTGTTGTCCGTTTGGATTCTCGTGTGGGTACCTCTTAGCTGCGGGAGAAATTTAGATATAGCATGATGTATCGCTTTTAGTTCCTTCATATTAGACAAACTTCCCGCTTCGAGTTCGGACCACTGACCCTGCACCATATATTCCTCTAGATGGGCCTCCCACCCCAAGTGGCTAGCGTCCGTGGTGACTATTTTAGAGGGGACAATCCACCATGGAACCCCTCCTGTTAGATTATTTGGGTTCAGCCACCACTCCAAGGAGCTGATTACTTCTGGTGATAGGGACATTCTCCCATCTAACCGCCCCTGCAGCTTATCTGCTTCTCGCAACACAGCCCATTGCAATTTTCTGGAGTGGAATTGGGCCCACTGCACCGCCGCAATGCAAGATATTAGGGACCCCAAAAAGGACATGCCTCCTCTCAAGGACATTGTGTTCTTATCACCCGCCATCCGTACCTTGTTAATTATAGCCCGGATTTTTGTTTCAGGCAGAAAGCATTTTTGACTTACAGAGTCTATTTGAAGGCCCTGGAACGTCTGACAGGTTACCGGTTGTAAGAAAGGAAAAATGGCTGACAGCAACTCATTGATCCAAGAGAGGCACGTTCAAAGTCCAAAGACCCAGTTGGACACAAAATCCAAAAAATGAAGAAGAACAGCATCTCATCCGGGTGAAGAGTATATAAACATTTATTGTGCCATGCTTGAAAAAGACCATGTGATGGTCGAAACGTCGCATTTTGTCATGGCACAATAAATGTTTATATACTCTTCACCCGGATGAGATGCTGTTCTTCTTCATTTTTTAGGTTACCGGTTGTAGTCTGGACTTTTCTCAGTTGATCAGCCAGGCTAGTGTCTGCAGGGATGAGATATCAGCTATCCTACTCTCGCATTGGGAAACCGAATTCCCTACTATGAGCAGGTCGTCCAAGTACGGAACTATTAAGGTGTCCTTTAGCCTTAAATATGACATCACCTCTAGCATTAGCTTGGTAAAAACGCAGGGTGCCATGGATAACCCATACGGCATCGCCGTGAACTGGAAATGTTGTATTCGGCCCTCTAACGAGACTGCCACTCGTAGGAATTTTTGGTGCTCCCTGCATATAGGGAGATGGTAATAGGCATCCTTTAATAATAATAATAATAATAATAATAATCTTTATTTATATAGCGCCAACATATTCCGCAGCGCTTTACAGTTGAACAGTTTCAAACACAACAGTCATAAGTAACAACGTTAACAATACAATAATTAAAGCGAAATAAGACGACCCTGCTCGTGGAGCTTACAATCTACAATGAGGTGGGGGGGATACAAAGCACAGGTTTGTATTTACAATGATGTATTTACAATGACGGTCCAGCCATCTTCAGGGGGTGGGGGTTAGATGGAGATAGTGAATGGGCTACACACACACAAACATGACTTTGATTACTGAATGTGATAGGCCGCTCTGAACAAATGTGTTTTGAGCGAGCGCCTAAAACTATGCAAATTGTGGATGGTCCTAATATTTTGGGGTAGAGCATTCCAGAGGATTGGCGCAGCACGGGAGAAGTCTTGGAGTCGGGAGTGGGAGGTACGGATTAGGGCAGAGGTTAGTCGAAAGTCATTTGCAGAGCGCAGCGGTCGGTTAGGCCGATAGACAGAAATGAGGGAGGAGATGTAAGGGGGTGCCGCACTGTGGAGAGCTTTGTGGGTGAGAACAAGTACTTTGAATTGTACCCTGTAATGAATTGGCAGCCAGTGTAACGACTGGCGAAGAGCGGACGCGTCTGAGAAACGATTAGCCAGATGGACAACCCTGGCTGCTGCATTAAGGATAGACTGGAGAGGGGAGAGTCGAGTGAGAGGGAGGCCAATTAATAGAGCATTACAGTAGTCTAGGCGGGAGTGGATCAGGGCGACAGTGAGAGTTTTTGTTGTTTCCATGGTGAGAAAAGGGCGGATTCTAGAGATGTTCTTTAGGTGTAAGCGGCATGAGCGGGCAAGAGATTGTATATGGGAGGTGAAGGAGAGATCGGAGTCGAACATAACACCCAGACAGCGCACCTGCTGTCGGGGTGTTATTATGGTGCCACCCACAGAGAGGGAAATGTCAGATTTAGGGAGGTTAGTAGATGGTGGGAGCAGAAGAAGTTCAGTTTTGGAGAGGTTGAGTTTCAGATAGAGAGCAGACATGATGTTGGAGACTGCAGACAGACAGTCAGTGGCGTTCTGTAGTACAGCGGAGGTAAGGTCAGGGGATGATGTGTACAGTTGTGTGTCATCAGCATAAAGATGGTACTGAAAGCCAAATCTGCTGATGGTCTGTCCAATTGGGGCTGTATAGAGAGAGAAGAGAAGGGGGCCAAGGACTGAGCCCTGAGGTACCCCAACAGTGAGAGGAAGAGGAGATGAAGTGGAGCCAGAAAACAGAACACTGAAGGAGCGGTCGGAAAGATAGGAGGAGAACCAGGAAAGAGCAGTGTCCTTAATGCCTAGTGACTGGAGCCTAGAGAGTAGGAGAGGATGGTCAACAGTGTCGAAAGCTGCAGAAAGGTCGAGAAGAATGAGCAGAGAATGGTCACCATTACGTTTTGCTGTCAGAAGGTCATTGGTCACTTTGATGAGTGCAGTTTCTGTCGAATGTACATCCTTTAGGTCCAAGACTGCCATATAGCACCGAGGAAACAAGAGTTTTATTGCCGAACGTATTGATTCCATCTTAAAGGACCACAGCCTCAGAAATGTATTAAGCTTCTTTAAATTAATTATCGTTCTAAAAGAACCATCCGGCTTAGGGACTAGAAACAGAGAAGAATAAAACCCCATTCCCCACTCATCTCTTGGCACCTCTACCAGTACATGCTTAGACAAGAGCCCTGCTATCTCTATTTCCAAGGCTTCCTGCTGCGTTGGGGACTTCAGAGAAGTCAATAGGAAGGAGTTCGGTGGGTACCGAACAAATTCTAGCCTTAGGCCTGTTGATACAATATTAATGGCCCAGCAATTGGATGTTATTTTTCCCCATTGGTGGCTGTATCTTAGTAGCCTACCACCTACCGGTGATTTATCGCTACCAAAACCTGTCCCCCAATCTGAAAGGACGTTTCCCAAATAGGCTGCCTCTCTGCTTGGGATCTTTATTGCCCCAGCGGTCCTGGGGTTTGAAATCCTTCTTTTTACCAAATGGAGGATTCCTGAAGGCTCTCCTGTTGAAGGGAATGTATGGGTTATGGAATCCCTTTTTCCTCTCACCCGCTTTTGTCAGGATCTTGTCCAACTGTGTGCCAAACAGGTACTTACCCTGACAGGGCATAACGCAGAGTTTAGTTTTTGTCTGCACATCGCCTCTCCACCCCTTCAACCACAAGATCTGCCGTGCTGCGTTGGTTAATCCTGCCGCTCTGGCAGATAGACGGAGGGAGTCAGCTGAGGCGTCAGATAAGAAGGCGGCTGCACCCTTAATCAGGGGAATAGAGGAATGGAGCCTGTCTCTGGATGCTCCCCTTTTTATTTTCTCCTCCAGTTCATCTAACCATATCATCATGGACCGTGCCGTGCACATGGCCGCTATAGCCGGTTTGAAGGCCCATGTGCATGCTTCCAAAATCGCTTAAGTATCCGCTTTGCGGGCTAATGGGTCCGATAATGTTCACGCATCCTCTACTGGTAAGGAAGATCTGCGGAAGGTGGAGGCCACTGCCGCATCAACCTTGGGGGCTCTCGACCAGGATGCCAAATCCTCATCATCAAACGGGTATTTCCATTTGGAAGCTAAGGGGGATGAAGGTTCTTTGCCCATTTCTCCCACTCCTTTTTTACCAGCTCCTTAATTGCTGGTACTACTGGGAAGGCTCTGACCTTCTTTTGGGAGATACCGGCAAACATTATTTCCTGCAGGGTTTTGGGCTCTTTAATATTGGATAGCCCCATGATATTCCGCAGATTTGACCAAATTATTCACACTGTCTGTGGGGAAGCAAGCCTGCTCTTCCTCTTCTGAGGTTGGGTATTCCTGAGATCTATCTGAGTCCAGTTCCCCAGCCTCCGACTGCGACCTAGACGCCGGTGACGTTATCCTCCTAACGGAGGTCTGCCTTCCTTGACTACTGGAACCGCCTAAGGCCCGCAGTTCTTCTCTGATTATTGTACGGATATCCGCCTTACTACCCAAGGATTCCTCCCATAAGGTTTGCTCAATACAGGTCTAACAACCTCTTAGGGTGACTACCTGGGAGGGGCTGGGGGCATAAGGCACATTCCCTGTTTTTAGCTTTCTCCGTTCTTTTGGCCTAAGGGTATACAGACAAAAAACAGGTAAGCGCTTGACTCCAAAACACTCACGCATGAATTTCGTCAGCTTAATACCGGCTGCGGGGTCCGAAACTCAGACTGAGGCGAGGCGCGAGATGGCTTACGCTTTTTCTCCGAGGGTTCACTCAGCCTAAAGCGTCTGCTAGTATGACTCCTGGAGCTGCTGCTGCTTCTTCTAGTGCTCTCACTTCTTCTTGTGCTGCCACTTTTCCTAGTACCGCCATATGGGGATTCCCCAGGCTGTACTTCTTGGAGCGAAACCGGGTCGTTTACCGACATGGCTGCGCACCGGTAAGCCTCTGGCCGGTGCTTTTATGCAGCCTCCCGGCTTCGCTTTCTCTTCCCCTTCCTCTTTCTTTTTTTTTTTTTCCTCTGCGCATGCGCGGTCGCCTCCCTGTGATACCGAGATGTCTTGCCTGCCCCGGAAGTTCTCCCTGCACTTCCGGGCCGCCTGGTCTGCGTTACAATGGCGCCAGCCTCCTTACCTCCTCTGGCCGCCGCGTGTCTCCCGACCACTGCCCCTGCATCGTTGGAGTAACATACCGCTGACCTCATCAGGTATGTCGATTCTCCCCTTCAGCACTCCCGGCACCTCATGCGTCCTGCGCGAGCTCAGTGATTCCTCTTAATTCCCTGGCCTCGCCATCTCAGGGGGTTCCCCGACGCTGTGCTGCGCTCAGTAATGCAGTATCCCATGCCAGGGAAAGCTCCAGGTGCCGCTCCAATGCACCCCTGGGTGTGCCAGGCACCCTTCGCCAAGGCCTGACCTGCATTACCAGCTGAGGGGGAGTCCCTGTTTTGGATCCGCCTGTCGCTGCTTCCAGCTCTGGGGCCCCGTTGCTCATATAATGCCGCGGGCGGCTACCAGGCTAGGAATCCTCTTCTCTGTGGGTTCCTTCTAGGAACAGGAAACCAAACTGAGGGAGCGAGGGGGACCGCCCCACTTATCTCTCTGTAGGTTTCCTGTTCCTAGGGGCGGATCCCCTCTCTCAGTGGGTGCTGTCGTGGCGAAGAGAAAAAATGGTTTTGTAAATTTTGTTGTAAAAATGAGAAATCGCTGGTCAACTTTTAACCCTTATAACTTCCTAAAAAAAAAAAAAATTTGGTTCCAAAATTGTGCTGATGTAAAGTAAACATGTGGGATATGTTATTTATTAATTTTTTTGTGTGTCATATCTCTGTGATTTAAGGGCATAAAAATTCAAAGTTAGAAAATTGTGAAATTTTCAAAATTTGCCAAATTTCCGTTTTTTTCACAAAAAACCGCAAGTTATATGACTGAAATTTTACCACTAACATGAAGTACAATATGTCACAAGAAAATGTCAGAATCACCGGGATCCATGGAAGCGTTCCAGAGTTATTACCCCAAAAAGGGACAGTGGTCAGGCCGGTTTCACATTAGCGCATTTTCAGCGCGCGCACGGCCGGGGGGTAGCTCCGCCCCCGATCCGGCTCTCTGCCCGGCGTGCCCGCCCCCTTCCTTGTAGCGCCGCCTCCTAGCGGACAGCAGCGCCTGCGATCGGCGCACCCTATCTTTAGCATAGGGTGCGCCGATCGTGCGCAGGCCGTGCGCTAGTTGCGCTTTGACCTGCGCTGCGCACTTTTGACGGTGCGCCGTGCGCGCCAAAATCCGAAAAGTTTGATTTTGGCGCGCACGGCGCACCGTCAAAAGTGCGCAGCGCAGGTCAAAGCGCAACTAGCGCACGGCCTGCGCACGATCGGCGCACCCTATGCTAAAGATAGGGTGCGCCGATCGCAGGCGCCGCTGTCCGCTAGGAGGCGGCGCTACAAGGAAGGGGCGGGCACGCCGGGCAGAGAGCCGGATCGGGGGCGGAGCTACCCCGGCCGTGCGCGCGCTGAAAATGCGCTAATGTGAAACCGGCCTCAGAATTGTAAAAATTGGCCCGGTCATTAACATGTAAACCACCCTTGGAGGTAAAGGGGTTAAAAGAGGTCTGGATACACATGATGAGAGCATTATACTGCCTCTGTACAAATCCTTGGTTAGACCGCACATGGAGTACTGTGTACGGTTTTGGACACCGGTGCTCAGGAAGGATATAATGGAACTAGAGAGTACAAAGGAGGGCAACAAAATAAATAAAGGGGATGGAGGAACTACAATACCTAGAGAGATTAGTATAATTAGGATTATTTAGTCTAGAAAAGAGACAACTGAAGGGTGATCTAACAACCATTTATAAGTATATAAGGGGATAATATAAATATCTCTCCGAGGATCTGTTTATACCAAGGAAAGTTATGGTCACACGGGGGCATTCTCTGCGTCTGAAGGAGAGAGGGTTTTTCCACAAACATAGAAGAGGATTCTTTACCGTTAGGGCAGAGAATCTGGAATTACTTGGAATTACTGAGGAGGTGGTGATGGCGAACTCAGTCGAGGGGTTCAAGAGAGGCCTAGATGTCTTCCTGGAGCGTAACAGTATTGTATCTTACAGTTATTAGGTTCCATAGAAGGATGTAGATCTGTGGATTTATTCTGACGGAATATAGGCTGAAGAGGATGAACAAATGTCTTTTTTTCGGCCTTGCCAACTATGTTACTATATCTCTTTTTATTATTTTGTGATTTAAAAAAAAAAAAAAAAAAGCTTTAAAACTTTTTTTTACTTCGTCCCTGTGTCGGACTTTAATTCTTATTTGTCTGATCATTGGTCTCATACAATGCAATACACATGTATTGCATTGTATGAGAGCTGACAGGGTTACACCGGCAGATCGCTTGTTAAGACTCAGCTGCTGGCTGAGTCTAACAAGCCATTGCAGCAGGCAGACCTGGAAGTCATCATGTGACCTCCGTCTACCGGGACAGCGCGGGTTCCCCCGTGATGGGATCGGATCTTATCACAGGGTGGCGTCATAGAGGTGGGTAAAGCAGTGGTCTCTCTCTGCTATCTTCTAAAATCATCTATAAGATAGCAAAAGGGTTAACATCATTGGGACCTGATCTAATCAGGTCCTGATGATGTCACCTGTCAGTGCTACAGCTCTGCACAGAAATCGCAGCGCATGCAGGACCCTGGGGGTCCTGAGTGCTGCCAGATCACCGACTGCTTATAAACATCAGTGCTGCACAGAGCCCAGAAAGCACCAATGTTTATCTACAGTTGGCAGTCGGGAAGCGGTTAAGGCTTCAAAATGTTTCACTGTTTTACTCCTAACATAGGGAGGCAAAGTGATAAATACCTTATTATTCAGTTCACTCCTTTCTCGAGTATGGCTCCTTTCCAGCTGTTGCTGTAACTGTTCAAGACATGTCTTCTGCTGTTGCTTTATGCTTTCACATTCAGACAATAAACTCTCTTGCATACGACTTTTAAGTTCCACTTCACGCTGTAGTGAATATTTTTCTTGTTCCAAAATCTGAATCCATAATTTAAATGCAAAGTAGTTAGCATTATGGTCCTCACCTGGAACATAATATCTGGCTCAAACATAATAGGAAGCGTTCCTTAATTTACCTCAATAGCACTGGTCATTTCAGAACGTTGCTCCTCTAACTGATTTTGTAAGTCACTTTGACTCTCTAAGAGCTGGAGCCCATATTGTGCAGCCCTGCCCCTCTCCTCTTCCACCTCTTTTAACTGACACCGCAGTTTTAAGATTGCTTCTGATTGGTCCATTGTGACAGACACCTAATACGAAAGAGAAAAACGCATTACAAATTTATATTTAGACAATGTCAAAAGTTCTAACTGTACGTAGATTTATCATGATCTTATTTTCGTCTAAGGGTTTGTGCACACTATCAGTAAACGCTGCGGCTTTGACTGTGTACTTAAGTGCATCAAACCCGAAGTGGCCAGATGTTACAGCATAATGGATGGCATATCAAGAAATCCCATGCCCACTACACGTCCACAGAGGTAGATCACCTGTGAAGACTGACTTGCGGCGCATCTTTCCAGACCGCAGCATGTCAATCTCCATAACAGAAATTTCACCCATAGAATGTATTGAATGTGGTGAATCTACACAGTTCAGTGAAAACATGTGTTCAATCAACGCGGCACTTTGGACTCAGCGAACATGCGCTGCTACTTTCGGATCGTGTGCACCCGACCTAAAGGCTTACAAATATTTTCCGAGATCAAATGGAGTTTAGAAAAAGCAGATTTTTAGTTCTTTCTTTCTGCAAAAGCTCTTGGCCGAAGCCTTCACCGACACTAGAAATCACTGCTGTTGCCTGGTCTCTGTTGTCTCCCAATGAAGAACCTCAGAAAGTTTCACAAGATGAAAAAAAGATTATATAGAAACAGCTGCAGCATATTGCCTGATCTACTAGTAGTCTAAGCAGTAATGCCACTTATCAAGACAATAACAGTCAATGGCATGATCTGAGCAGCCATCAGTGGGATGTACCATAGCTTAATGCTGCCGTGCATTTGTATGATTAAATAGAGAAAATACACTGGATGGATTCATGAGCAAAGAAGGGATGCAATTTGTGTGTATGAGCCAGCTTACCTGGTCACCCTGTAATGTGTATACATAGAAAAATAAAAAATAAAGGTAAACAGGATCAGGAGAAGGAATGTCCTACTTACTAATTTTAAATACTTCTGTCTGCCATGACCTTTCCATGAGATTACCTTCTAATCTCCAGTTTAAAGCTCCAACTAACAATCCGTTTTGCAAGGTGACAATCACAGTTTCTTGCAATATCAGATAGTAACTGGATCACAAAACTATCATAACTATAACTATTACATTAAAGATGTATGCTCAAATTAACATGGGATAAGGAATATCTTTCCCTTCACTGGGGATCCGATCCCTGGGACTTGCATCACTCCAACCAAGTAAATGGAGCAGTGGTCAATAATGTGCATTAGTTCTTATAAAAGTGCTGCAGACTAGATGAACACATCACTCTGCTACCTCCGTTGGTCTCATTAAGAATAAATGGATCAGCAGTGCATATTTTCAACAACCGCTCCATTATCACTGGGTTCTTTTAAACCAAAGTGGGTCCCAGCAGTTGGACTCCAAGAGATTGAGAAGGTATCCACTTTCCAAATGGATGAGGAATAACTTCCAAATTTAAAAACACACTTTTAATAAACAATCTTATTTTGCACACTAGTGCGCTTGTCTTATCAGTTTGCATTTCCAGGTTCTCACTTGCCTAGAACAAATGCATCTCCAGGATGTAACCTACAAGATATTCAATAACACTTTAGTCACTCATTTAACCCCTTTGCAACCTATGACGTATAGGTACATCATAAGTCTTGTATACCTCTTTGATGCGGACCCCGGCGCTGAGCCCGCTTATTTGATCAGCTGTCATGTGCTCTGAATAGCTGCGGGTGAAATCACGATCAACCAGCGGATGTTAACATATTAAATTCTGCTGACAATCTGACAGCGGTATTTAACATGCTGGAAGCACTTTAACAAGCCAAGCACATCGGAGCCAGTCACATGATTTCAGGGCACCGAGTTCACATGACAACCGGGGGTCATTGCCGATTTGCTATTCATAGCAGATGATTTTCGGAACACACAGCACAAGCGATCGGAAGCTCGCACTTTCAAGTCTCCCAATGAAACTATTGAAGTAGAAATTTTAAAAAATATATAACATTATATAAATATATAATAACATTTATATATACACACACACATACATACACACACGGTACAGACAAAATGTTTGGACACACCTCATTCAAAGAGATTATGTGTGGTGATGTGGTGGGGGTGATGCGGTATTATGTGTGGTGATGTGGTGGGGGTGATGCGGTATTATGTGTGGTGATGTGGTGGGGGTGATGCGGTATTATGTGTGGTGATGTGGTGGGGGTGATGCGGTATTATGTGTGGTGATGTGGTGGGGGTGATGCGGTATGTGTGGTGATGTGGTGGGGGGGCGGGATTGTGTGTGGTGATGTGGTGGGGGGGCGGTATGTGTGGTGATGTGGTGGGGGTGATGCGGTATTATGTGTGGTGATGTGGTGGGGGTGATGCGGTATTATGTGTGGTGATGTGGTGGGGGTGATGCGGTATTATGTGTGGTGATGTGGTGGGGGTGATGCGGTATTATGTGTGGTGATGTGGTGGGGGTGATGCGGTATTATGTGTGGTGATGTGGTGGGGGTGATGCGGTATGTGTGGTGATGTGGTGAGGGGCGGGATTGTGTGTGGTGATGTGGTGGGGGGCGGGATTGTGTGTGGTGATGTGGTGGGGGGCGGGATTGTGTGTGGTGATGTGGTGGGGGGGCGGGATTGTGTGTGGTGATGTGGTGGGGGGGCGGGATTGTGTGTGGTGATGTGGTGGGGGGGGCGGGATTGTGTGTGGTAATGTGGTGGGGGTGGGATTGTGTGTGGTAATGGGGTGGGGGGCGGGATTATGTGTGGTAATGTGGTGGGGCGGAGCTACTGTGCAGGGGGGCGGGATTAGCAAGTAATCACGATGCCTCATATATATAGATTCGCATGTAAATTGCAATGAAAAAAGGCATTCAAGTATGGAAGCAATTCTCCATCTCTGGGATGATGACTTTCCGACAGCAGGAACCCCTATTGTTACTAAAAACTTTGGCTGAAAAGCCGCTTGCGAATGAGGCTGATGTCAATCACGAGCATTGATGCTCAATTCATTCTTAATGGGACCGAAGAAAAATCCTGCTAAAATGTTCGTCTAGTCTCAATTGTTTTTTTCCTTCCTCACACAGAGTATTAGGAGAAAAAAAATAACTGAATTAGGCTTGCCAGTAATTTGTTTTCTAGGAACGCTCGGGTGACCTCCGAGTATTGTAGTGTGCTCGGAGATTTAGTTTCTGCCGATGCACCTGCATGATTTGTGGCTGCTGTACAGCCTGAATACATGTGAGGAATGTCTGTTTGTTAGGGAATCTCTACATGTATTCAGGCTGTCCAGCAGCCATAAATCACGCAGATGAGATGATGAAAACTATACTCGGAGATCAAGCGAGCATGCTCGGGAAAACCTGAGCAACGAGTATACTAGCTCATCACTACAAACAAACAGAAGAGTGGGAACTGCTCGTGCTGTCATGGAGGGTTCCTTAAAAAAGAATTACCGGTAAGTCTAATTCTAATTTCATCCCGTTGCTTCTAGTCTTTCCTTGTGCAAATGAAATGATCCTTCTACAAATGTGACAGCCCTTGGGATATTTGTAGACAGATATTAAGTCTCCTCTCAGTCTTGTGTTTTGCAAGCTAAACATTCCCAAATCCTGTAACCGTTCCTCATAGGACATCTTGAGTAGATCAAGAAAGGCACATCCAGCCCATGAATGGCAGCGCTTCCCAGGACTCACATCCAAAGATGATATTTTATTTATTTTCTTTTATTTGATAAGTTAAAAAAGGAGATACGTGTTTCAGGATACAGTGTATATCCTTCATCAGGTTTCCATAAAAACACAGTACAGAGGATTTGTACTGTGTTTTTATGACACCTGATGAAGAATATACACTGTATCCTGAAACACGTTGTCTCTCCTTTTTAACCTATCAAATAAAAAATATATAAAATATCATATTTGGATGTGAGTCCTGGGAAGCGCTGCCATTCATGGGCTGGATGTGCCTTTCTTGATTTATTCAAGATGTCCTATGAGGAACGGTTACAGGATTTGGGAATGTTTAGCTTGCAAAACACAAGACTGAGAGGAGACTTAATAGCGGTCTACAAATATCTCAAGGGCTGTCACATTTGTACAAGCTGCAAGCCCTGTCTACTAAAAAGTAGACCAGAAGGAAGGATGTTTGAGGATACACAATCTAAAGTCATATTAGTCTTCTATCAGGTGAGTGCATGAAATTGTGCACCCTTTTAAAAAGACTACAATATTGTGTGAGGTGAAGCTGGTGTGAAGTACACGGCAAGAACAGTTCGTAACAGGCTCCTAGAGGCAGGGCTCAAGTCATGAAAGACTTTTTTCTAGCTTTACATCGATGAGACGCAAAGGAGAGCCAGGTTGAAGTTTGCCAAAGACCATAAGGATTGGACCATAGAGGACTGGAGTAAGGTAATCTCTGATGAGTCTAATTTTCAGCTGTGCCGAACACCTGGTCGTCTAATGACTAGACAGAGACCTGAAGAGGCGTACAAGCCACAGTGTCTTGCACCCTCAGTGAAATTTGGTGGAGGATCGGTGATGATCTGGGGATGCTTCAGCAAGGCTGGAATTGGGCAGGTTAATCTTTGTGAAGGACGTATGAATCAAGCCGCATACAAGGTTATCCTGGAAAAACAGTTGATTCCTTCTGCTCAGACAATGTTCCCCAACTCTGAGGACTGATTTTTCCAGCAGGACAATGCACCATGCCACAGAGCTAGGTCAATGTGTAGATGAAGGACCACAACATCAAATCCCTGTCATGGTCAGCCCAATCTCCAGACCTGAACCCCAATGAAAACCTCTGGAATGTAATCAAGAAGAAGATGGATAGTCACAAGTCATCAAAGAACTGCTTAACCCCTTTACCTCCAAGGGTGGTTTACATGTTAATGACCAGGCCAATTTTTACAATTCTGACCACTGTCCCTTTATGAGGTAATAACTCTGGAACACTTCCATGGATCCTTGTGATTCTGACACACTTTTCTCGTGACATATTGTCCTTCATGTTAGTGGTAAAATTTCAGTCATATAACTTGCACTTTTTTGTGAAAAAAACAGAAGTTTGGCGAAAATTTTGCAATTTCTCAACTTTGAATTTTCATGCCCTTAAATCACAGAGATATGGCACACAAAAAACTTAAGTAACATTTCTCACATGTCTACTTTACATCAGCACAATTTTGAAACTAACATTTTTTTTGTTAGGACGTTATAAGGGTTAAAAGTTAAAGGGAATCTGTCACCCTTTTTTGGCCTTTCACCTGCCGGCATAGACATCGGGGGCTTATTTACAGCATTCTGTAATGCTTTAGATAAGCCTCCGATGTAACCTGAAAGAGAAGAAACATGGATTTTTGTGAGTACTCACCGTAAAATCCTTTTCTCCGAGACGCTCATTGGGGGACACAGGTACTGTGGGTGTATGCTACCGCCATCTGGAGGCTGACACTAGGCAAACAACACAAGGTTAGCTCCTCCCCCGCCGTATACACCCTCGCCCTGATTGCGGGCGGAAGCCAGTTTA
The DNA here is from genome assembly GCF_039654945.1 of Dendrobates tinctorius. Lineage (NCBI taxonomy): Eukaryota > Metazoa > Chordata > Amphibia > Anura > Dendrobatidae > Dendrobates > Dendrobates tinctorius. The sequence continues at coordinate 4,131,946 of NW_027361776.1, read as the reverse complement.
GTGTAAAAGCAGTAGGAGAACAACAACAATCAGCCTTAATGCAGTAAACAATATGTCTGGCAAGGGACCACCCTGATACTTACGAAAAAAGGCACATTAATTAAATAAACACGAGCCAACCGGCTAACAGGGTGGGTGCTGTGTCCCCCAATGAGCGTCTCGGAGAAAAGGATTTTACGGTGAGTACTCACAAAAATCCATGTTTCTCCTTCGTCTCATTGGGGGGGACAGGTACTGTGGGACGTCCTAAAGCAGTCCCTGGGTGGGAGATTGACTCACCGATCCAAGCTGCATGCACCTCTTTTGTTCAAAGGTGCGCCACTGCTGCTTGGAGAATCCTTCTACCCAGGCTCGCATCCGCCGAAGCCTGAGTATGGATACTGTAATGTTTAGTAAATGTGTGCAGGCTGGACCAGGTTGCTGCCTTGCATACCTGTTCTGCCGAGGCCTGATGCCGAAGCGCCCAAGAGGCGCCCATTGCCTGAGTAGAATGCGCTTTGATCCCTGCTGGAACTGACGCACCTCTGATATGTTAGGCCTCCTGAATAGTTAAACGGATCCATCTGGCTATGGTTGCCTTTGAGGCCGCGAGCCCCCTCCTGAGCACCTCAGGGAGCACGAACAGCGTATCCGTCTGGCAAAAAGGTGCCGTCCGCGACACGTACCTCCTGAGTGCTCTCACTAGGTCTAAGGTGTGAAGAGCCTTCTCTACGCGATGCACCGGTGCCGGACAGAACGAAGGCAAGACAATATCCTCATTGATGTGAAAAGCGGAAACCACCTTCGGAAGAAAGGGGGGAGCTGGTCTAAGCACCTTATCCTTGTGGAAAGCGAGAAAAGGTGCTCGGCAAGATAGGGCCGCCAACTCAGAGACTCGCCTAACGGAGGTAATGGCTACCAAAAATACCACCTTCCAAGAGAGGAACGCTAAGGAAATATCCTGTAGCGGCTCAAAAGGCGCTTCCTGCAGAACGCTCAGGACCAGGTTAAGGCTACTTTCACACTTGCTTATTTTTGCAGCGTGTTTTTCCCGCAAAAAAACGCATGGAAAAAACGCATACAAATGCTGCGTTTTTTTCAAGCATTTTTATGTACATGCATGAAAAAAACGCAGCGTTTTTATCGCGTTTGCGTTTTTTCCCAACATTAGTTGGCCACTCACACTAACCCAAACAATGACTTTACTAACCCTAACCCTTAACCAAACCATACTAACCCTAACCCTGAACCAAACCCTACTAACCCTAACCCAAACCCTAACCCTTAACCAAACCATACTAACCCTTAACCAAACCATACTAACCCTAACCCTGAACCAAACCCTACTAACCCAAACCCTAACACCTAACTAACCCTAAACCCTAACCCTTAACCAAACCATACTAACCCCCTAACCCAAACCCTAACCCCTCCTTAACTAACCCTAACTCTAAACCAAACCCCTAATTTCCATTGTCAAACCAATGGTCAACAAAAAAACGCATGTGCAAAAAAACGCATACATGAGCATGCCAATGCGCACATATGCGCACCCATAGACTTATAATGGGTGTCTTGCTGTAAAAAAAACGCATTGCGCACGCATACGTTTTTTTGAGGCAAGTCGGACGGCCAAAAAATGCAACAGGATGCATTTTGTGCACCCGAGCGCACACCACAAAAAACGCATGTGCGTAAAAATGCATACTAAGCGCATCCCATGCAAAATATAGTGGAAAAAAAGCGCATGCGTTTTTTAGCGCTAAAATACATCGCAAAAAACGCAAGTGTGAAACCAGCCTAAGATCCCAGGTGCCCATCGGCGCCTTATAGGGGGGTACTAGATGAGAGACTCCCTGGACAAAAGTCTTTACCTGCATATTTGCAAACAAGATTTCAAGGGCAGTGAACATATAATTATAGGTGGCCCTGACCCATGGTGACCACCCCATAACATGCACTAGCTGTGGAAAAACTCCCAATACTTTGTATACAAAAACACATGGAGTAAAGACATCCACCAAGGAAAATATAAAAAATAGTTTTATTCTGAAAAGTTAATAATATAGACAATGAAGTACATAAAGACGGGTCACATAATAAAAGAGCTCCATATGATAAGGAATTCAGGTACAGAAAAAACACACATGTAGCAATACTAACAGCAATGGAATGTGTATAATGGATATGCAGAGATAAGTAAAGTGCCAGTGCTTAAAGTCTTTCTTTCAGATATCCAGAGAATCCCACAAAGTGACCCCCTCACAGTAATAAACCATCACAACATAATAGCTCAAAATCTTAGTCTGGAGGCCACATAATGAAAAACCTGTTCAAAACCGCTTACCCATAGCTAATTAGTATGCCACACGTGTAGCCCCTACGCGCGTTTTGTTACGACTTTTACTTCCTCTAGATAGTCAAGTTCGATCGTCGTCTTGGCGGACCCCGGCGGGGCCGATCCAAGGACCTCACTAAACCATCCAATCGGTAGTAGCGACGGGCGGTGTGTACAAAGGGCAGGGACTTAATCAACGCAAGCTTATGACCCGCACTTACTGGGAATTCCTCGTTCACGGGGAAGAATTGTAATCCCCGATCCCCATCACGAACGGGGTTCAGCGGGTTACCCGCACCTGTCGGCGAAGGGTAGACACACGCTGGTCCGTTCAGTGTAGCGCGCGTGCAGCCCCGGACATCTAAGGGCATCACAGACCTGTTATTGCTCGATCTCGCGTGGGTGAGCGCCACTTGTCCCTCTAAGAAGCTGGACGCGGACCGCGGGGGGTCGCGTAGCTAGTTAGCATGCCGGAGTCTCGTTCGTTATCGGAATTAACCAGACAAATCGCTCCACCAACTAAGAACGGCCATGCACCACCACCCACATCTTCGGACGGCTCTAAAACCTTTAACATCAACATGTTCATTACATGTACAACTACACATGTTGTTTACTACGCAAAGTGCAAGTGTAACCTAATATATGTAGGATTAACATCACGTGAGTTACGAGTAAGGACAAGTGAACACGTTAGGGACATTATGGCCGCCCGTGATGTGGATGATGTTGGTGGACTCAAGTCGCTTCCCCGGCACTTCAAACTGAGACATAACTGTAATCCAAATGACTTGCAGATATATGGGATTGACTGTATCCAATTGGGTATTAGAGGTGGGGATGCGGTGCGATTCCTCACCCAGAGAGAATGCAAGTGGATTGCAGTTCTGGACACTAACACCGAAAAGCTTAAACGAGCAAATTAGTTTTTCCTCCTTTTTATAACATTTGTGTTTTTTGGATTTATTTTTATTTTGTATGTTCTGTGTCTTTTATAGTTTATTGCCATATGAGAATGAGTATCTGTGAGCATCCTCCCTCTTGGACCCCTGACATCGAGCAACGGTTTCGGGAAGAAGACTTTCACACATGTTGGAGCGCCTGGATCATAGAATCATAGAATCATAGAATCATAGAATCGTAGAGTTGGAAGGGACCTCCTGGGCCATCTGGTCCAACTCCCTGCTCAAAGCAGGATTCGCTAAATCATCCCAGTCAGATGTCTGTCCAGCCTCTGTTTGAAGACTTCCATTGAAGGAGAACTCACCACTTCTCGTGGCAGCCTGTTCCACTCATTGATCACTCTGTCAAAAAGTTTTTTCTAATATCTAATCTGTGTCTCTTCCCATTCAGTTTCATCCCATTGCTTCTAGTCTTTCCTTGTGCAAATGAGAATAAAGTTGATCCTTCTACAATGTGACAGCCCTTTAGATATTTGTAGACAGCTATTAAGTCTCCTCTCAGTCTTCTCTTTTGCAAACTAAACATTCCCAAATCCTGCAACCTTTCCTCATAAGACAGGGTTTGCAGACCGGTCACCATTCTGGTCGCTCTTTTCTGAACTTGCTCCAGTTTGTTGATGTCTTTTTTAAAATGTGGTGCCCAAAACTGGACACAATATTCCAGATGAGGTCTGACCAAAGAGGAGTATAGGGAAATAATGACTTCACGTGATCTAGACTGTATGCTTCTGTTAATACATCCTAGAATTGCATTTGCCTTTTTTGCTGCTGCATCACACTGTTGACTCATATTCAGTCTGTGATCTATTAGTATACCCAAGTCTTTTTCACATGTGCTGTCACTTAGCCCTATTCCTCCCATTCTATATATGCTTTTTTCATTTTTATTGCCCAGATGTAGTACTTTGCATTTCTCCCTGTTAAAAACCATTCTGTTAGTTGCTGCCCACTGCTCCAGTTTATTTAAATCTTTTTGAATCCTCTCTCTCTCTTCTCTAGTATTAGCTATCCCTCCTAGCTTTGTGTCATCAGCAAATTTAATCAGTTTACCCTCAATTCCTTCATCTAAATCGTTGATAAAGATGTTGAACAATACAGGGCCCAGGACAGAGCCCTGTGGTACCCCACTTGAGACATTCTTCCAACTGGATGTGCAGCCATTTACGACCACTCTTTGGGTCCGATCACTAAGCCAGTTATGAATCCACCTAACAGTTGCCTTGTCCATTCCATACTTAGTCATTTTTTCAATAAGGATTGTATGAGAGACTTTGTCAAATGCTTTGCTGAAGTCAAGATATACTATATCTACAGCATTTCCTTGATCCACCCAATCAGTGATACCGTCATAGAAGGAAATTAAGTTAGTCTGACATGACTTATTAGTTAGAAACCCATGCTGACTCTGTTTAATCACTTCATTCTTATCCAGGTATTGACATACATGTTGTTTAATAATTTGTTCAAAGATCTTTCCTGGTATAGAAAGATATATTCACGACCTTTCTATATATATATATATATATATATATATATATATATGTACACATGTGTTTTTTTTTGTTTTTTTTCTTCTCAGTTTTGCACTATTTGGTATAGTTTCCACTTTATAGTGGTCTGAATATGTTTTATTTTTTTGTATTTCACTTTTTACGTTTTCACTTCACCCTTGGTATTGATTTATATTCTAAATGAATTTTCTTCACATTATATATATATATATATATATATATATATATATATATATATATATATACACACACACACACACACACACAGTGCCTACAATTAGTATTCAACCCCCTGCAGATTTAGCAGGTTTACACAATCGGAATTAACTTGGCATTGTGACATTTGGACTGTAGATCAGCCTGGAAGTGTGAAATGCACTGCAGCAAAAAAGAATGTTATTTCTTTGTTTAATTTTTTTTTAAATTGTGAAAAGTTTATTCAGAGGGTCATTTATTATTCAACCCCTCAAACCACCAGAATTCTGTTTGGTTCCCCTAAAGTATTAAGAAGTATTTCAGGCACAAAGAACAATGAGCTTCACATGTTTGGATTAATTATCTCTTTTTCCAGCCTTTTCTGACTATTTAAGACCCTCCCCAAACTTGTGAACAGCACTCATACATGGTCAACATGGGAAAGACAAAGGAGCATTCCAAGGCCATCAGAGACAAGATCGTGGAGGATCACAAGGCTGGCAAGGGGTTCAAAACCCTTTCCAAGGAGTTGGGCCTACCTGTTTCCACTGTTGGGAGCATCATCCGGAAGTGGAAGGCTTATGGAACTACTGTTAACCTTCCACGGCCTGGACCGCCTTTGAAAGTTTCCTCCCGTGCCGAGGCCAGGCTTGTCCGAAGAGTCAAGGCTAACCCAAGGACAACAAGGAAGGAGCTCCGGGAAGATCTCATGGCAGTGGGGACATTGGTTTCAGTCAATACCATAAGTAACATACTCCACCGCAATGGTCTCCGTTCCAGACGAGCCCGTAAGGTACCTTTACTTTCAAAGCGTCATGTCAAGGCTCGTCTACAGTTTGCTCATGATCACTTGGAGGACTCTGAGACAGACTGGTTCAAGGTTCTCTGGTCTGATGAGACCAAGATCGAGATCTTTGGTGCCAACCACACACGTGACGTTTGGAGACTGGATGGCACTGCATACGACCCCAAGAATACCATCCCTACAGTCAAGCATGGTGGTGGCAGCATCATGCTGTGGGGCTGTTTCTCAGCCAAGGGGCCTGGCCATATGATCCGCATCCATGGGAAGATGGATAGCACGGCCTACCTGGAGATTTTGGCCAAGAACCTCCGCTCCTCCATCAAGGATCTTAAGATGGGTCGTCATTTCATCTTCCAACAAGACAACGACCCAAAGCACACAGCCAAGAAAACCAAGGCCTGGTTCAAGAGGCAAAAAATCAAGGTGTTGGAGTGGCCTAGTCAGTCTCATGACCTTAACCCAATTGAAAACTTGTGGAAGGAGCTCAAGATTAAAGTCCACATGAGACACCCAAAGAACCTAGATAACTTGGAGAAGATCTGCATGGAGGAGTGGGCCAAGATAACTCCAGAGACCTGTGCCGGCCTGATCAGGTCTTATAAAAGACGATTATTAGCTGTAATTGCAAACAAGGGTTATTCCACAAAATATTAAAACTAGGGGTTGAATAATAATTGACCCCCACTTTTATGTTTAAAATTGATTAAAATTTAACTGAGCAACATAACTTTTTGGTTTCTAAGATTTATGCATCTGTTAATAAATCCTGCTCTTGTGTGAAGTTTGAAGGCTCTAACTTATTTGCATCTTATCAAACCTGCTAAATCTGCAGGGGGTTGAATACTACTTGTAGGCACTGTATATATATTTTCACCTTTTTATTGTATAATCCTGCGGGATAGTTTTGTGAAAAAAGCTGTATTCATACATATTGAGGTTTTTCTCACCTCGTGTCTCTAGTGCATATGGTATCATACACTTAAATAATATAAAATATAAGTGTTATATACATATTATCTTTTATTTCTCATATATATATTTTTTGTTTTTCGTGTCTATAATGGTCTGGATTGGGCTAATTGTGCACTGATGCGTTACTGTCTTGTGAATATTATACTTTATATCTTGTTCAGCGGTGCATATAATATTGCATTGGTTCATAGCGTATAGATCTCCTGTATTGTTGTTGGAGATGTGCCTTTGGATTTGTTTTTGATTCCAGTTGCTAGATTGCACCGCCAGATGGGTAGAACGCATATCCTGAGACGATGGATGCGTCATCTTTAGGTGCCGCTGTATTGTGTGGGCGGTCCGATGACTTCACCTGTTGTTCTGGTGATCAGCTCTGGGAGATCATCAGTGCGCATGTCCTACACATTGAGATAACCGGCGTGCCACTTCCGGCACCGTTTGATGACGTGTGCGGTTCAGTGACGTCACCAGTCGTTCTGGGTGAGCCGCACCGCCATTTTGGCGCCGTTTATTGACGCGAACTCCGGGTCCCGTTGTGATGACATGCGCCATCTATGATGACTCTCCACAGCTGTGATGGGGTGATATAAGGGAGAGTGGGACAGAACATGCCATCACAGCCCCCCGACGAAGCCCACGCGAAACGCGCGTAGGGGCTACACGTGTGGCATACTAATTAGCTATGGGTAAGCGGTTTAGAACAGGTTTTTCATTATGTGGCCTCCAGACTAAGATTTTGAGCTATTATGTTGTGATGGTTTATTACTGTGAGGGGGTCACTTTGTGGGATTCTCTGGATATCTGAAAGAAAGACTTTAAGCACTGGCACTTTACTTATCTCTGCATATCCATTATACACATTCCATTGCTGTTAGTATTGCTACATGTGTGTTTTTTCTGTACCTGAATTCCTTATCATATGGAGCTCTTTTATTATGTGACCCGTCTTTATGTACTTCATTGTCTATATTATTAACTTTTCAGAATAAAACTATTTTTTATATTTTCCTTGGTGGATGTTTTTACCTGCATATTTGTAGCAATCTTTTGCTGGAAAAGGATGGACAGCGCCGATATCTGTCTCCTAAGGGAGCTCGGGGCCAGCCCCAAGTCTAGGCCTGATTGAAGAAAAGCCAAGATGTTGGGAATAGAGAATGTCAGGGGTGAATGACCCCACTCTCGACACCAAGTGAACAAAATTTTCCAGGTGTGATGGTAAATTTTCGCTGATGTCGATTTCCTGGCGCTAACCATTGCAGCGACCACCTCAGGCTCAAAACCTGCTTGAGTTAGTGCAGTAGATCTGGGTGCTCTGGCAATCGCCATGGGACGTCGGTGAGCAGCCGCACAAGATCTGCGTACCACGCCTGTTGGGGCCAGTCTGGTGCCAGCAGAATTGCTGGGACCCCCTCTGCTTTGATCTTCCTGACGACCCTCGGAAGCAATGGCAATGGGGGAAACAGGTATGGAAGGCGAAACTGGTTCCATGGTAGAACCAACGCATCCACCCCAAACGCTTGTGGGTCTCGTGATCGAGCGACAAACACAGGCTCCTTGGCGTTCATTCTGGACGCCATCAGGTCCACATCCGGTGTTCCCCACCGTTGGCAAATTTGCTGGAAGACCTCGGGGTGCAGGGCCCATTCCCCCGCCACGACCTATTGTTGGCTGAGGAAGTCCGCTGCCCAATTATCTACGCCTGGGATGTAGACTGCCGAAATATCGACTGGTTCTTCTCGGCCCAATGAAGCACATGTGCTATCTCGCGCATGGTTGCCCTGCTGCGCGTGCCCCCTTGATGATTTACATAAGCCACAACCGTGGCGTTGTCTGACTGTATCCGAATGGGCCGTCCTGCTAGGAGGTACTGGAAATGCTAAAGCGCCTGCCAGATCGCTCGTATCTCCAACAAGTTGATCGGAAGACGAGCTTCCTGTTGCGACCACCGGCCCTGGGCCGTGTGGTGGCGAAAAACTGCTCCCCAGCCGAGGAGATTGGCGTCGGTCGTGACCACTAGCCAGTGCTCTGGGGGAAACGGCTTCCCCTGAAGAAGGGAGGATCTGGTCATCCACAACTCCAGTGATTGCCTGAACTGAGAGGATAGCCGGCACCGCTGATCGAGGGTGAACGGGTTCTTGTCCCAGGCTGACAAGAGCGTGCTGTAGGGGTCGAAGATGAAATTGAGCAAATGGAATTGCTTCCATTGTCGCAACCATCTTCCCTAGTATCCTCATCCCAAACCGAATGGTGTGAGGGACTGGCTGCTGGAGCTTCAGGACTCCCTGTCGGAGCGCTAGGGCCTTGTTTTGAGGGAGAATTACCAACCCTTGGGAGGTATCGAAGACCATTCCTAGAAAAGCAATCCTCCGAGCTGGGACCAGTGATGATTTCTTCCTGCTGACCAACCAACCTAAGCAGGAGTGTATCCAGTGTAGTGCTGACATTCTCCTTGCACGCCCGAAAAGAGGGACCCTTCACCAAGAGGTCGTCTAAGTATGGCAAGACGACTATGCCCCGCGAGTATAAGACGGCCATCACGACTGCCATTACCTTCGTGAATACTCTGGGTGCGGTGGCTATCCCGAATGGGAGTGCTGCGAATTGAAAATGTCGACCATTGATGGCGAACCGAAGAAACTGTTGATACGGAGGAAAAATGGGAACGTGCAGGTAGGCATCCTGAATGTCGATCGAGGCCAAGTACTCTCCCTGCTCCATGGCTGATATAACAGAACGGAGAGATTCCATCCTGAAATGTTTGACTCTGATGAACCTGTTCAGGAGCTTCAGGTCCAAAACTGGTCTGACTATCCCGTCGTTTTTGGGGACCGCGAACAGATTGGAATAAAAACCTTGAGCTTTTTCGTGCTCTGGTATGGGAACAATGACTCCATTGTCTTGGAGTGAATCGATGGCCCCTAGCAGTGCTTTCGCCCGAGACTTCACCTTGGGAAGTCGGGAGAGAAAAAATCGTGTTGGAGGGTACCTGATGAACTCTATCTTGTACCCTGAAGTCACCAGTTCTACCACCCATAAGTCGTGTGCTACCTCGGCCCAGATATGGCAAAAAAAGAGCAGGCGGCCCCCCACCCTGCTGCTGTCGCCTACCAAAGGCCCCGAGTCATTTGACTGAAGGTCTCTGGGTCCTGGCTCCTCTCAACCTGGGCTGGCGAGCACGCATCCTTCCCACCGGAATGGGTCTATAAGAGACCTGTCGCTCCCTATCCTGGTTGAAGCGCGGTGGGCCGGTCGAACTGGCTGCTGCCATCCATCCGGTGTTGCGAATGGCTCGAAAACGTGTCAGGACCTGACGAAAAAGCTGTTTCGCCTTTTGCTGTGGGAGGAAGCTACTTTTCCCTCCTGTCGCATCGGAGATGAGCCGATCCAACTTCTCCCCGAACAGGCGGCCTCCCTGATAGGGTAAGGAAGTCAAGGACTTCTTGGAAATTGAATCGGCTCGCCAAGTTCTCAACCAGAGGGCCCTCCTAATAGCTATCGCGCTAGCGGCCGCAAACTCTGCACAATTAGCCGCATCCAAAGCAGCATTAATTAAGTAGTCTCCAGCCATAGCAATCTGACTTGCGACCTCAGACACCTCCGCAGGTAGGCCTTTATCCTGCAAGGCGTTATTCAAAGACTCTGACCATGACATCATGGCCTTGGCTACCCACGTCACCGCGAACGAAGGGGCGAGCGCCGAACCCGATGCCTCAAAAACTGATCGCGCCAAACCCTCTATGAGCCGATCCGTGGGGTCCTTGATGGACGAGCCACTAGGCACCGACAACAAGGAATTCGAGGCCAGGCGTGACACTGGCGGGTCCACCACTGGGGATTCTGCCCATTTCTTACAGAGTTCCGGGGAAAATGAGTATCTCGCCGCTATAGGTTTCTGACCCAAGAAACGCTTGTCTGGACGTTCTCTGTGGCGCTGCACTATATCCTCAAATTCTGGGTGAGTGCCAAATACTCTATGCGGGTGCTTGGCCCGCTTAAAGGCTACTTTATGGCTCGCGGCCAAGGTAGCATCATCTTCAATCCCCAGGGTTTGATTGACTGCTTCAATGAGGCTGTCCACTGTCTCCCGGCATCCCGAGGTATCTAGATCAAGTGGCTCGTCTGAGTCATGATCCAAACTCTCCCCGCTCCCTGGTGAAAGGGAGTGTGATGCTGAACTACCCGATGCCGAGGCACCAGATAAGCCGGGAGACCTCGTATGGATTCGTTTCCTTCGCCTCTGTCTGGCATGGGAACGGCCCCTGCAGGCCGAAGGTTCCTGTGAGGTGGAGGACCCTTCCCAGAAAAGCGAGCCACTATCCTTGCCTCCCTTTGGGGCGTGAAGGGACTCGATCGCCTTTGTAAGCGAAGCCATAGACTGGGATAATGATAGCGCCCATTCCGGAGGATTCGTTTCTCTGGATTCAGTCGCCGAGGAAGGCTCCTGGGCGCGTTCGGAGTCGCAGGCCTCACACACTTTGGCGCTCTGCGCTCGTGGAAACGGGGCCTTACAAGAAATGCATGCAGCGTAGAGAAAAGTGTGCGTCTTCCCTTTCCCGGCCATATTGAGCCTGCTAGGCGTTTTATATATTCAAACCAAAAAATGCTTTTTTTTTTTTTCCCTCCTTCCTCTATGGGAGGGGAGGGGTGGGGGAGGAGAGGCCCCCTTGCTGTTTCAGCGGCCTCCGCAGCCTGCACTTACCCGACCTGTGTCCCCTGACTGCGTGCCCGACCTTCTGTGTCTCCGTGGGGTAAGCCGACCTCTTTCCTGGTCACGGCCTACCCCGCACTAAAGCCGGGGCCTGGATTTACCCTGCGCCCGCCCAGTGCCCCAAGGGGCGGGCCACCGGAAGTGACGCATCGCGCCGAGGGCGGTACTTCCGCCGTGGCCTACACCGGCAAAAAGCCGGGGGCTCAATTTTCCCCCACCGCGCCACAGCGGCGATGGCCTAAACCTGGCCAAAAAGCCGGGGGATCAGTTACTGTCCGCTGCGCGTCGCAGGGGCGGCGGCGCGCCGCAGCCTAACACTGGCAAAAAAGTCGGGGGCTAAATTTTTCTCCCCCGGCCGCAGCGCCGTGAAATGCTGCGGTGGCGCGCCGCGGCGGCTGACGGCAAGAACCGCTACTCTTCCTATGGATACGAGGAGGCCCTAGGGAGACGCACACCGATGCCTGCCGCTGCTGCCCAGGAGCCCCCGCATGACCGTACCTTGAGTCGCTGAAAACAGGATCCGGGTAGGCCCTTTAGGGCGGACAACAAACCAGGGAGCGGGGGCTGGTGAGGGGATCCTAGACGGTGCAGGCACCCTAGCTCCATCCAGCTTCAGCCGAGGAGAGGGACCGTCCGCCTCCTTGCAGCACCTTTGTCTTGCATTGGTGGAGCAGTTGGGGCCGCTCGGACCATCTTGTGCCTCTGAATAGCCCAAAGTTTCTCTACCTATGGGTGGTCAGGGCTAGGTCCGGCATCATGTCCCACGTCGCGGGAAAGGATACATGGAGACGACACTCGCACGTGCTCGCCCATTGATGGTTTGGGGAAATCAGACCCTTTCAATAGGATCCGTTGCCCCTGTCTAATCTTCATGGACAAAAAAAAAAAAAGTCTGGAGGAAAAGGACCAGACGTGTGCCTCCATAGACACGAAGCAAAAAACTGGCTTCCGCCCGCAATCAGGGCGAGGGTGTATACGGCGGGGGAGGCGCTAACCTTGCGTTGTTTGCCTAGTGTCAGCCTCCAGATGGCGGTAGCATACACCCACAGTACCTGTGTCCCCCAATGAGACGAAGGAGAAAAACACGTTATATTATACTCACGGAGGTGGGCGGTCCGGTGGGTGTCGCCGTCTCGTCCGGCGCCTCCCTTCTTCATGCGATGACGTCCTCTTCTCCCATCCTGTAATGGCTCCGGTGCAGGCGCACTGCTCTGCCCTGTTGAGGGCAGAGCAGAGTCCTGCAGTGCGCAGGCGTCGGGAGAGGTCTGGCGCCTGCGCACTGCAGAATTCTGCTCTGCCCTCACCAGGGAAGAGCAACGCGCCTGCGCCGGAGCCATTACAGGAAGTTACTGTGCAATTTGTCCTGAGTAGGCCGATACCCCAAATGTGGAGGTAAACCACTGTTTCGCCGCATGGCAGAGCACGGAAGGGAAGGAGCGCCGTTTGACTTTTTCAATGCAAAATTGACTGGAATGGAGATCGGACGCCTGTAGCTTTTGGAGAGCCCCTGATGTGCCTAAACAGTGGAAACCCCCCAAATCTATATCTAGCACTTAACCCTAAAATAGAAATAAACACTATCTTATTTTGTTTTTTCCCTAAGGGGGTGATAAAAGGGGGTTTGATTTACTATTCATAGCGGGCTTTTATGTTTGGCAGCTGTCACACACAAAAAGACGCTTTTTTTTGCAAAAAATAATGTTTGCATCACCACATTTTGAGAGCTATAATTTTTCCATATTTGGCCCACAGAGTCATGTGAGGTCTTATTTTTTGCGGGACGAGTTGACGTTTTTACTGGTAACATTTTCGGGTACGTGACTTTTAGATTGCTTTTGTTACGACATTTGGGAGGCAGAATGAACAAAAACAAGCAATGGTTTTTTTTTTGGGGGGGGCGTTTATACCATTCAGTGTGTGGTAAAATTGATAAAGCGGTTTTATTCTTCGGGTCAGTACGATTACAGCGATACCTCATTTATTTTTTTTAATGTTTTGGTGCTTTTATACAATAAAATCTATTTTATATAAAAAATAATTTCTGCATTGCTTCATTCTGCATTGCTTCATTCTGCGAGCTATAACTTTTTTATTTTTTCGCTGGTAACGCTGTTTGGTGGCTCGTTTTTTGCGGGACAAGATAACGTTTTCAACAGTACCATGTTTATATCCGTCTTTTTGATCGCAGGTTATTCCACTTTTTGTTTGGCGGTATGATGACAAAAACGGCAAAAAAAAAAACAATGCTTTAAGGGGTTAACTAGTGGGACAATTTATAGGGCGGGTTGTTACGGATGTGGCGATACCAAATATGTGTACGTTTATTTTTTTTTCATAAAGAAATGAATTTTATTGGGGAATATTTTTCCTTTATTTAGGAATTTTTTTTTAATATTTTTATACTTTTTTTTTTTTTTCCACTTTTTTACTGTGTCCCAGAGTGGAACATCATATAGTGTCAGATCACAGGCAGCGCAGAAGGCTTGCTGGTGCCTGCTCTCATCTTGGATCCGGGGGCCTGCAAGGAGGAGGCCGTCGGAACAACGCAGTCACCGTGTTGTTCTGAGGGTCTCAGGGAAGCACGCAGGGAGCCTCCTCCCTGCGCGATGCTTCCCTATACCGCCGGAACACTGCGATCATGTTTGATAACCATGTGTTATTAGTGACACACCACTAGCCAGGGGCCCCTGAAGCAGTGGGGGCCCTAGGCAGCAGCTGGCCCTGTAAGCCAGCAGGTGTCAGTGCCTGGGCCCACTGAAGAATCCTCCAGTTCTCCGGTGGGCCAGTCTGACCAAGGACAGGAGGTTGGACATCACAGCTAGTCACTGAGGCTGCACTTGCAGCAGTTCAGTCACCAGTGGTTCTCAGTCTGGACAGTCGCAGGTTGAAAATGGTTTATCCCCCAGAAATGGATTACGGCATGGGACAGAATGACGGACGTGAGAAATATGGTTGTTTTTTATTTTTGTTTTCTTACAGGAGACGAGGGATCCAGTGGAATTAGGCGTTAGGCGAGTATGACACAGCTTTTATTTTTAAATTGAAATAAAACAAAACACTTTTTTTTTTTTTTTTACTAATGGAGAGGCATATAAAAGTCGAAATAAAACAAAACACGTTTTGTTTTTTTTTTCGACTTTTATATGCCTCTCCATTAGTAATCCATGGGCTTGATGTCACCGGACAATACAAAAGGTATCATCAAACCCACTTGCCACAGGGCAAGTGGGAAGAGCAGGGCAAAGATGAAACATAGTAACATAGTTATTAACGTTGAAGAAAGACTTCAAGTCCATCTAGTTCAACCCATATCCAATCCTAACCTGCTCTAACATATTGATCCAGAGGAAGGCAAAAAAATAGAATTAGACTTACCGCTAATTCGGTTTCTAGGAGCCTTCCATGACAGCCACCTTGGAGGTTGTCTCCCCGCCCTAATAGGGGACAGGAACACAAAGAGGTTAAATGACCCTCCCCTACCTGCTACCTCAGTGTTTTTTCTGAACATACTAGCATGAATAGTTACCGCCAGTAGAGCAGGAATCATCAGGTAAATATATCATATAGGGAGGGAAATTAGTGCTGTCGTGGAAGGTTCCTAGAAACCGAATTACCGGTAAGTCTAATTCTATTTTCTCTTGTCACTTTCCACGACAGCCACCTTGGAGTCATGCCAACGTTAATTTTTTAGGGAGGGACTACGGCTTGCAAGACGCGTCTGCCGAACATCAGATCCCTATTGAAATCCAGTCTATAGTGTCTAGTAAAGGTGTGCACAGAGGACCAGGTGGCCGCTCTGCATATCTGCTCCGAAGACGTATTTCCCCTTGCTGCCCAGGACGTAGCAACTGATCGAGTGGAGTGGGCCTTTAAAGACTCCGGAGAAGAGAGATGTCTTGCAGAGTATGCCAGAGAGATGGACTGCTTGATCCAGCCCGCTATCGTGTTCTTTGCCGCCTTCTTCCCTTTATTTCTTCCAGAATACTGAAGGAACAGGTTCTGATCAATTCTCCAATCCTTTGTTGCTTCGAGGTAACGGAGAACTACCCTGCGAACATCCAGGGTATGAAATTTCGCTTTCTTCGGGTTAGAAGGATTTGGGCAGAATGAGGGCAACACGATATCCTGGCTTCTATGAAAGTCTGACACCACCTTGGGCATAAAGGAGGTGTCTAGGCGTAGTACTATACTATCTGAATTGAGTAGGAGATAAGGTTCCTGTACTGAAAGGGCCTGTAGCTCCCCCACCCGTCTAGCTGATGTGATCACCACAAGAAACACTGTTTTGAGTGTGAGCATTTTTAATGGAACTTCTGACAGGGGCTCAAACAGGGCCTGTGTTAGGCTATTAGGCACTAAATTAAGATCCCAGGGGGGAACCCGGCTAGGGAGCGAAGGGCGAATCCTGCCTGCTGCTATCATGAACCGCTTGACCCAGCGGTGTTTGGCTAGATCTTGGTCAAAAAAGGCACTTAGGGCAGATACCTGTACATTTAACGTACTCGGAGTAAGCCCTAGATCTAACCCTTTCTGTAGGAAGTCTAGTATTTGGTCAATATTTGGATGGGCGGGGTCAGGGACCTTCGGGAAGCCCCAGGAGGAAAATCTTTTCCATATTTTCACGTAGATTGCATTCGTTATCGGCTTTCTACTCTTTTGAAGGGTCCGGATTACCTCATCCGACAACCCTTTGGCCTTCAGAATGTTGGCCTCAATAACAAGGCTGCTAGGGACAGCTTGGTTGTATCCGGGTGTAGCAACAGACCTTGAAAAAGGAGATCGGTCTTCTGGGGTAATAGCAAGGGACCTTCCTGGGCCATGTCCAACAGAGCGCTGTACCAGCTTCGTCCTGGCCACATCGGAGTCACCAGGATCGTCTTGACTACGTCTGCCCTGATCTTTTGTAGGGTCTTTGCCAGCATCGGGATTGGGGGAAAAGCGTAGGCCAGTCTGAAGACCCATGGATGGGCAAATACATCCGTCCCCTGGGCTCCGTACGTGGGACTGAGGGAGAAATAGGTCGCAGCCTTTGTATTTTGTGCATTCGCGAACAGGTCAACGTCTGGATCCCCCCATCTTGAGACTAGAGCCTGGAACACCTCTTGGTTCAGACACCATTCTCCTGGATGGACGTCTTTCCTGCTCAGGAAGTCTGCCTGGATGTTTTCCGACCCCTTCAGGTGTACCGCGGAAATGGATAACAGGTGCTTCTCTGCCCAGAGGAAGATCCTTGCTGCTACTTTCTTTAGGCTGGCGTACCTTGTTACCCCTTGATGCCTGAGATATGCCACCGTGGTCACGTTGTCGGAGTATATCCAGACATGATAGTTCTTGACAAGGGCTGCTACAGCTTTCAGTGACTCTTCCACTGCTGTCAGTTCCCTTAGGTTTGAAGATCCAGCCTTTATGTTCTGGGGCCATTGTCCCTGGAAGTATGAACCTTCGACTACTATTGCATAGGCCTATTGTCGCCATCTGCCAGCCTCGTCCAATAAGAGGAATCACTGATCTTACTGACTCCATCTTGAATCGACGGTACCTGATGAAGTGGTTCAGGGGTTTTAGATATATAATGAGCCTGTGCTTTCCTGAGGGTTTTTTTTATCAGGAACAGGCGAGAATAAAGTCCCCTGCCCTCCTCCTGAGGAGGTGCATACGAGACCACTTGTTCCCGTAGCAGTCCTTCTAACTGAAGCCACAGAACTTTTTGCAGACTTGGGGAATGCGCTGGGGTAATCCTTAGGGCATGCGGGGGGGGGGGGGGCTCGAACTCCAGTTTTAGCCCAAATTGTATAGTGTGCAGGACCCACTGGTTCGAGGTCGTGGCCTGCCATTGGGCGAAAAACTGTGCGAGTCGACCCCCTACCCGGGAGTCACTGCTTTTCCGGGGGCTGCTGCTGTTGGGGCACGAGGATGTTTCTTCCTTTACCCCCTTTCGGGTAGCTCCATCGACCAGATTTGCCCTTCCCTCTGAACGCCCTTTGAGAAGCCTGTTCCCTTGAGGGACAAAAAAAAACCACCTTTTTGTGGGTTTCTGTTCCGGCAGTGACCTCTTCTTGTCAGAAGCCTTCTCAAGGATGTTATCGAGGACCGGCCCGAACACGTGGTATCCCTGGAAGGGGATGGCACAAAGTTTCGTTTTGGAAGTGATATCGCCTCCCCATGACTTCAGCTACAAGGCTCTCTCCTGGCCGAGTTTGAGAGAACTAGGGACCTTGCTGCCACCCATACTGTTTCTCCCGAAGCGTCAGCTAAATAGCCTGTTGCCTTTTGGAGGAGTGACAGGGAGTCTAAGATTTCCTCCCTTGGAGTGCCCCCCGACAGGTGGTCTTCCAATGTACGTAGCCAGAAAAACAACGATCAGGCTACGCAGGTGGATGCAATATTTGCTTTGAGCAGGTTTGTAGAGGCTTCCCAGGACTTTTTAAGATGGCTCTCTATTTTGCAATCCATCGGATCTTTCAATTGGGAGGCATCCTCAAAGGGCAAGGACGTGTTCTTAGTGACTTTAGACACTTGGACGTCTATCTTAGGGATCTCCCGAATGGAACTCTCTCCTTCTAGGGGGAACCGATTTTTTAGCTCAGAGGGCACCGTAAGTGCTTTCTCGGGGGAGGACCACTCCTGAGTTATTAAATCCTGTATAACCTCATGAACCGGGAAACCCTTTCTACCTCTGGGTTTCAATCCTCCAAACATCGCATCCTGGACTAAGAGCCTAACTTCTTCCTCCTCCAATCCCATGGTATTTCTTACCATGGAAACTAACTCCTCCATATCCTCCGAGGAGAAATCCTATTTTTTTGTATCATGACTGGAGGTGGACATGGAGTCCTCATCTTCCCAAATCTCCTCCGACCCCGAGGAACGGACCTCTCCTGAGTCTGAGTCAGCTACTATAGGTGCCCTTTTCCTCTTCTTTGGGGCAGGGCCCTGGGCCGGGGTTTGGGCTGCTATGGAGGTCTGAACCTCCTGTCTAATGAGAGTCTTTATGCTATCAAACAGGGAGGGTTGCTCGGTACGCAGTATATTTTGCGTACACGGCTGGCATAACTTCTTTCTGTAATCAGAAGGAAACCTGGCACCACATATACCACACTTGCGGGGGTTTTTAGGGGCAGAGGATTTGTCTTCCTGCAAGAGAAGAGAAAGCTTACTCAGACCTGTGCCACCAGTTCGTCTGACAGGCAAGGGACCGGCCCCGCTACTCACTGTAGGAGGGGGAACGCTGGGCTCCGCAGATGCTGCAGTTGAGGGCTTCTCACCGTCCATTCTGCACACACACTCTGCGGTTATGGAGTTGCTGCACCCTTTTAAGGGTGATTGGGGCGTTCATTCATGGTGCTCCTCCCTCGGGAGGATATGCTCGACCCCCGTCGCCATTGTGATTATTTCCCGGGTCTCCCCGGGAGCCGGCGCACGTTTCCCCTTCCTAGGACGCCAGAGGCCGCAAACCGGAAGTGCGTGTCACTGCCACTTCCGGTCGACTGCCAGCCCCCGTCCAGGTGACCAGGGCCCGTATGACCGTGGACGGGATAGTACATCATCGCGATCAGCTGTGCTCACAAACATGATCGCAGTGTTCCAGGGGCATAGGGAAGCATCGCGCAAGGAAGGGGCTCCCTGCGTGCTTCCCTGAGATCCTCGGAACAACGCGATGTGCTCGTGTTGTTCCGAGGGCCTCATCCCTGCAGACCCCCAGATCCAGGATGGCCGCGGGGGTCTTCGAGGTCGTGCAGGGAGGTGGCTTCTCAGTGCCTGCTGAGAGTAGGTGCTGAGAAGCCGCCTGCACTGCCAGTCAGATCGCTGATCTGACACAGTGCTGTGCAAAGTGTAAGATCAGCGATCTGACACTATATAGTAATGTCCCCCCCCCTGGGACCGAGTAATAAAGTAAAAAAAAAAAAATAAAAGTGTAAAAAAATCCTAAATAAATTAAAAAAAAAAAATTCCAAAAAACAATGCTTTATCATACTGCCAAACAAAAAGTGCAATAACACGCGATCAAAAAGACGGATGTAAACATGGTACCGCTGAAAACGTCATCTTGTCCCGCAAAAAAACGAGCGACCATACAGCTCCATCAGCGAAAAAATTAAAGAGTTATAGCTCATAGAATAAAGTGATGCAAAAATTATTTTTTATATATAAAATTGTTTTATTGTATAAAAACGCCAAAACATAAAGAAAGATATAAATGAGGTATCACTGTAATCGTACTGACCCAAAGAATAAAAACGCATTAACAATTTTACCACACGCAGAACAGAATATACGCCCCCTCAAAAGAAATTTATGAATTGCTGGTTTTTGTTCATTCTGCGTCCCAAAAATCGGAATAAAAAGTCCAAAGAGATCTTTGCGGACATTTTAGGCCCATACAGGGCGAACACTATCATCATAGAGAGGGTGCATAGAGCCCTCAGACCAAAACCTAAAGTCAATGAACGTCCAAGGGACATAATTTGTGGCCTCCTCAGTTATGTTGACACTGCAGCAATTCTAACAGGCGCAAGAGAAAAAGCGCCATTGATATACAACAACGCTAATTTTCAAATTTTTCAAGATATCTCCCCAGCCACACTATCGAAGAGGAAAATCCTAAAACCATTGACTGATGCGATCTTGAACCATGTGCTGCGCTTCAAGTGGCTGTTCCCCTTTGGGGTGGGAATCACGAAGGAAGGTCGTCAGATCACTATCCGCACCCCGGAGGATTTAGATGCTGCCTGGGAGTCTTTGCAAATTGATCCCATTTCCATCCCCTCGTGGATGCCGCTTGATATGGGAGTTCCCATCCCACATCTGGATAAGCCAGGTGAAAGGTCGACTAAGCAAAAGTCTGCCTCCCCAAAGGCTAAAAGGCATATGAACAAATCTCAATCTACTTGAGCGAGACTATTATCTTTCTACAGGTCAACCTTTGTCCTGGGGTTGAGTCGGCAAAGTGGTCACAGACAGCGATTGCCCAGCATGTGATCACTCCTTACTGAGCGGGGGTTTGCGAAAGGAACATTATATTTAGCTCATGGAGCAAGCCTCCCATCCGTGGTGCTCTTGGGCCTGCTGTCGCAGGAGGGGAGAATTTTTGTTCTCCCCCTATTGCCCCGTTTTCTTTTCAGATGGGAACTCAAATATATCTTCAAGTCGCCGGAAATAGTAATGGACTTTAGTTTAATAACAGGTTGCTAAATTGCCTCCCCATGTATCCTTAAAAGGTTTGCTAAGGAATGTGGGACTGTTGTCTACTCCTTATTCTATGCATTTTTACTTGCAGTTGATAACCTTCTAGATTCACACTGTTGTTTTAATTTGAGTGCTTAACTCTTCATTTTATTTTTACATGTTGCTTGGCTATGTTAGAACTCATCTTCAACGATTGGGTCTCTACGAACCCCCCCTGCAGAAGATGAGACTGTTTTTGTAATTAGTTTTGTTGTTCTATTGTTTTATACCCATTACAGGTATTCTTCTCAGGCTTTGATCTCCGATGACACATTTGAACATGGCTAACAATATTGGAGAAAGCTCGGTCGTTGTGGCATCCCTCAACGCGAAGGGTATGAATAGCCCCGCCAAACGTAGTCAGATTATTTCCCTCCTGAACAAGTCCCGCTCCCAGGTAATTCTTTTTCAAGAAACACATTTTAAAGTGGGCAGGCCCCCAGACATGACTCGCTCAGCGTTTCCAACATGTTATCATAGTTGCTCGAAGTCGGCCTCTAAAGGGGTTAGTATAGCGTTCAAGAGAGGACTTCCCTTTGTTTTAAAAGATAGTATTGCGGACTCGGAGGGCAGGTATATTTTTGTGAAAGGCTATCTGGCCTCAACTCTAATGACTTTTGCTAACATATACGCACCAAATCAAGGCCAAGTAGCGTGGCTGTCTACCACTCTGGAAGTGCTTACTCTATTTAAGGAGGGACTCCTACTCTTGGGGGGTGACTTTAACCTGACAATGTAGCCAAATGTGGACTCGTCCTCGGGGAGATCGTCAATCTCTAAAAAGGAGAGAAAGGTGCTCTTGGAAAAACTTTTGTCCCTTCACTTGGTGGACCCCTGGAGATTAGTACATCCCACTGACAAAGACTACACATTTTATTCCCCCACACATGACACATACAGTGGGGCAAAAAAGTATTTAGTCAGTCAGCAATAGTGCAAGTTCCACCACTTAAAAAGATGAGAGGCGTCTGTAATTTACATCATAGGTAGACCTCAACTATGGGCGTCTGTAATTTACATCATAGGTAGACCTCAACTATGGGAGACAAACTGAGAAAAAAAAATCCAGAAAATCACATTGTCTGTTTTTTTTTCATTTGATTTGCATATTATGGTGGAAAATAAGTATTTGGTCAGAAACAAGCAAACAAGATTTCTGGCTCTCACAGACCTGTAACTTCTTCTTTAAGAGTCTCCTCTTTCCTCCACTCATTACCTGTAGTAATGGCACCTGTTTAAACTTGTTATCAGTATAAAAAGACACCTGTGCACACCCTCAAACAGTCTGACTCCAAACTCCACTATGGTGAAGACCAAAGAGCTGTCAAAGGACACCAGAAACAAAATTGTAGCCCTGCACCAGGCTGGGAAGACTGAATCTGCAATAGCCAACCAGCTTGGAGTGAAGAAATCAACTGTGGGAGCAATAATTAGAAAATGGAAGACATACAAGACCACTGATAATCTCCCTCGATCTGGTGCTCCACGCAACATCCCACCCCGTGGGGTCAGAATGATCACAAGAACGGTGAGCAAAAATCCCAGAACCACGCGGGGGGGACCTAGTGAATGAACTGCAGAGAGCTGGGACCAATGTAACAAGGCCTACCATAAGTAACACACTACGCCACCATGGACTCAGATCCTGCAGTGCCAAACGTGTCCCACTGCTTAAGCCTGTACATGTCCGGGCCCGTCTGAAGTTTGCTAGAGAGCATTTGGATGATCCAGAGGAGTTTTGGGAGAATGTCCTATGGTCTGATGAAACCAAACTGGAACTGTTTGGTAGAAACACAACTTGTCGTGTTTGGAGGAAAAAGAATACTGAGTTGCATCCATCAAACACCATACCTACTGTAAAGCATGGTGGTGGAAACATCATGCTTTGGGGCTGTTTCTCTGCAAAGGGGCCAGGACGACTGATCCGGGTACATGAAAGAATGAATGGGGCCATGTATCGTGAGATTTTGAGTACAAACCTCCTTCCATCAGCAAGGGCATTGAAGATGAAACGTGGCTGGGTCTTTCAACATGACAATGATCCAAAGCACACCGCCAGGGCAACGAAGAAGTGGCTTCGTAAGAAGCATTTCAAGGTCCTGGAGTGGCCTAGCCAGTCTCCAGATCTCAACCCTATAGAAAACCTTTGGAGGGAGTTGAAAGTCTGTGTTGCCAAGCGAAAAGCCAAAAACATCACTGCTCTAGAGGAGATCTGCATGGAGGAATGGGCCAACATACCAATAACAGTGTGTGGCAACCTTGTGAAGACTTACAGAAAACGTTTGACCTCTGTCATTGCCAACAAAGGATATATCACAAAGTATTGAGATGAAATTTTGTTTCTGACCAAATACTTATTTTCCACCATAATATGCAAATCAAATGAAAAAAAAACAGACAATGTGATTTTCTGGATTTTTTTTTTCTCAGTTTGTCTCCCATAGTTGAGGTCTACCTATGATGTAAATTACAGACGCCTCTCATCTTTTTAAGTGGTGGAACTTGCACTATTGCTGACTGACTAAATACTTTTTTGCCCCACTGTATCATAGACTCGACTAAATATTGGTTCAAGCCTCGTCCATCAAATCGGTCACTTCTACCTCTATAGGCCCTATAACGCTATCAGATCATGCCCCGGTCTTCTTAGCATTAAAATTAGACTCCCTCTCGCGCTCCCCTCTCACATGGCGACTGAACGAAACACTTCTAGATAATAAGGATAATGTTTCTCAGATTGATTTTTCTTTAAAGAGGTTTTTCAGGGAGAACATGGTTGATGGGAGGTTAACCCCAATTATATGGGAAACGCATAAAGCCGTCTTGAGGGGGGGAGTTGATCTCCCTGGGGACCCACATTAAAAGGAGAAGAGACAGGGAAATCCTCTCCCTCTTACATCAAATTGCCACCATGGAACGCTTACACATGGGACTATGGAATGGAGAATATGTATAATGGGTATATGGGCATGGGACTATGGGATGGAGGATATGTATGATGGGTATATGGGCACGGGCCTATGGGATCGTGGATATGTATGATGGGTATATGGGCACGGGACTATTATAATTTCTTATAACTAACCACAGTTAGTTACTATGCCCGGGCAGCGCCGGGCTCTTCAGTATATATATATTATATACACACACATACACACACACACACATACACACACACCCCGTATATACTCGTGTATAAGCCGACCCCACTAATTTTGCCACAAAAAACGTATTGACTCGTGTATATGCCTAGGGTGGAAAATGCAGCAGCTACTGGTAAATTTCAAAAAAAAATTTTTACAAATAAAAGTTAAATTAATTGAGACATCAGTAGGTTAAATGTTTTTGAATATCCATATTTAATCAGGAGCCCCATATAATGCTGCACAAAGGTTAATAATGGCCCCATACGCTGCCCCACAGAACAATATGCCTCATACGCTGCCCCACAGAACAATATGCCCCATACGCTGCCCCACAGAACATGCCCCCATACGCTGCCCCACAGAACATGCCCACATATGCTGCTCCATAGATTATGCCCCCCATATGCTGCTCCATAGATTATGCCCCCCATATGCTGCTCCATAGATTATGCCCCCCATATGCTGCTCCATAGATTATGCCCCCCATATGCTGCTCCATAGATTATGCCCCCCATATGCTGCTCCATAAAAAAAAAAAAAAAAAAAAAAAGCCATACTCACCTCTCCTGCTCAGGACCCGGCACCTATGATATTCACCTGTCCGGGGTCCATCGCTGCTCACCACTGTCTGCGTGTGCACTGTCAGTGACTGTTCAGCCAGCAGAGGGCGCGCCGCGCACTAACCACGTCAACGCGCCCCCTGCTGGCTAAACATCACGGACACAGGAAGCAGCAGACAGCGGTGAGCAGCGTGGGAACGAGGACAGGTGAATATCGCTATACTCACCCGTCCTGGAACATCTCTACAGCCTCGCTTCTCCACTGTCTCCCTTCCTGCCTTCAGCGGTCACATGATACCGCTCATTAACACTCATGAATATGCGCATATTCATGAGTGGTAATGAGCGGTATCACGTGACCGCTGAAGGCAGGAAGGGAGACAGTGGAGAATCGAGGGGGCTGCAGGGACGTGCCAGGACGGGTGAGTATAATCTCTGACACCCCCACTCCCCCTCCCCCGCTGACCCCCAGGTATATGACTCGTGTATAGGCCGAGAGGGGGACAAAAAATGGGCTGAAAATATCGGCTTATACACTAGTATATACGGTATATGTCAACTTTTAATCCTTATAACATCCTAACAAAAAAAAAAATGATGTTTAACCCCTTAACGTCCATGGCAGGATGTAACTTCCCGTCAAGCCTTTTAACTAACACTGCGTGTAAATGTGTATAACCTTCTGTGAAGCCCTTGGAGGTTCAAAGTGCTCACTACTCATTTAGGTAAGTTCCGTGGGGGGTCTAGTTTCCAAAATGGGAAGACTTATGGAGGGGGGGTTTCCACTGTTTATGTACATCAGGGCTCTCCAAACACGACATGGCATCCGCTCTCGATTCCAGCCAATTTGACATTCAACATCTCAAATGATGCTCCTTCCCTTCTGAGCACTGCCAGGCGCCTAAAGATTGGTCTTCCTCCACACATGGGGTATCGGTGTACTCAGGAGAAATTGCACAACAAATATTGTGGTTCATTTTCTCCTGATACACTTGACAAAATAAAATTAAAAAAAAATTGTGTCCGAAGAAAAATTTTGGGGAAAAAAGTTAAATGTTCATTTTTTACTTCCACATTGCTTCAAATCTT
Source organism: Dendrobates tinctorius (assembly GCF_039654945.1). Classification (NCBI taxonomy): domain Eukaryota; kingdom Metazoa; phylum Chordata; class Amphibia; order Anura; family Dendrobatidae; genus Dendrobates; species Dendrobates tinctorius. Next base: position 4,106,456 of record NW_027361776.1, on the reverse strand, counting down.
CTGAAGTACCTAAAGGGTTAATAAACTTCTTGAATGTGGTTTTCAACACCTTGAGGGGTGCAGTTTTTAGAATGGTGTCACTTTTGGGTATTTTCTGTTATATTGACCTCCCAAACTTCAAATGTGAGGTGGTCCCTAAAAAAATGGTTTTGTAAATTTTGTTGTAAAAATGAGAAATCGCTGGACATCTTTTAACCCTTATAACTTCCTAACAAAAAAAAAAATTATGTTTCCAAAATTGTGTTGATGTAAAGTAGACATGTGAGAAATGTTATTTATTAACTATTTTGTGTGACATCACTCTCTGATTTAAGGGTATAAAAATTAAGTTTGTAAATTTCAAAATGTTCGCCAAATTTCCGTTTTTTTTTTCACAAATAGACGCAAGTTATAGCGAAGAAATTTTACCACTAATAGGAAGTACAGTATGTCATGAGAAAACAGTCTCAGAATCAGTGGGATCCGTTAAAGCGTTCCAGAGTTATAACCACAAAGTGACACTGGTCTGATTTCAAAATTAAGGCCTGGTTATTAAACTACAAATTGGCTTGGTCCTTAAGGGGTTAAAAATTGTGCTGATGTAAAGTAGACATGTGGGGAACGTTATTTATTAACTATTTTATGTGACATAACTCTCTGGTTTAAGGGCATAACAACTAAAAGTTTAAAACTTGCAAACTTTTCAAGTTTCCAACAAATTTCCGTTTTTTTCACAAATAAACACAAGTCATACGGAAGAAGTGTTACCACTATCATGAAGCACAATATGTGACTCATCATCTCAATCACCGGGATCCGTTAAGGGGAATCTGTCACCCTTTTTTTTTTCCCCCGACTATGAGCTGCCCGCACCGACAACAGGGGCTTATCTACAGTAGTACTGTAATGCTATAGATAAGTCCCCAATGTAACCTGAAAGAGAAGAAAAAGGAGTTATATTATACTCACCGGGGGGGGGGGGGGGTCAGGTCTTGGTCCGATGGGTGTTGCGATCTGGCGCCTCCCATCTTCATACGATGCCGTCCTCTTCTTTGCTGCCTGTCGTGGCTCCGGGGCAGAGCAGAGTCCTGCAGTGCGCAGGCGCCTGACCTCTCCTGGCGCCTGCGCACTGCAGGACTCTGCCCTCAACAGGGCAATGAGCCTGCACAGGAGCCACGACAGGAAGGAAAGGAGGACAGCATCGTATGAAGATGGGAGGCGCCGGACTGGACCGTGACACCCATCGGGACCAGACGCCGGGGTGAGTATAATCCAACTTGTTTTTCTTATCTTTCAGGTTACATCAGGGGCTTATCTACAGCATTACAGAATGCTGTAGATAAGGATAAGCCCCTGATGTCGGTGCCGGCAGCTCATAGTCGAAAAAAAGGGCGACAGATTCCCTTTAATGTGTTCCAGAGCTCCACATAACGTGACCTGGTCATGAAGGTGCAAATAGGCTTGGGGGGGTGGGGGGGAGAGAGGTCAAAGATATGAAAAAAATACAAGTGCAAATGAAAATATAGTTTTCATTGAAAATTAAGATGTATAACAAAATAAATAAAACAAACGTGGCATTGCCACTAATGTGTCCCCCATCTTGTATGTTGAGAGCCCCCCCCCCCCCCCCAACGGCTTCTGATGATTCACAGTAATGATGTCGGTAGCGAACGATCCGACACAAAGAGTCGGCTCCCTGCTGCGAATGATGGGAGCCTGCACCCCAGTGAGACACAAAGGCTGTGTTCACACACAGCGTTTTTTTAGCGGTTTTTACCGCGGTTTTCACTATAAAACCGCTAAAAATAAGGTGCACAGTCATTTCTATGCATTTTGCACTTTGTGCACATTGATGCGTTTTTTACCGCGAAAAAACCGCATCGCGGTAAAAACCGCAGCATGCACATTAATTTTGCGGGTTTTTCTGCGGTTTAGGCTTCTCCCATGCTTTTAGAAACCACTGCGGTAAAAAACGCATCAAAACCGCGCAAAAAACGCACAAAAACCGCCGCGGAAAAATAGGTGCGCTTTCTGGGAAGGGATTCAGGTTTTTGTGCAGAAATTTTCTGCAACGTGTGCACTTAGCCTAAAATTCCGGCGTTCGGCAGGCGTAACTCCGCCCACCCGAACAAAACTAATTCACAGAGCTCTGAACATTTGAGCTGAGCCCGCAACGCGCGCGCTCTGGCACAGCCGCCAAGCCCACAACGTGCGCAGGGTCAGTACACACATGGGCGGTCAGCCAGCCAGGGTCACAATCCTGACTCTTCTGTGGCCGCCACTCACTACACCAACACCAGGAAAGGAAGCGGACAGTGTCCAGAGAGAGCAGTGTGGACGCTAAAGCAATGCACACAAGGGCTGAGCTCCACACAGTGTTGACTGTGGAAGGGACAACTGTCAATGAGAACCAGAGGAAGGCCAGTAACACGCAAAATGAGAGGGAATCCTGGTACTACTCAATTCTTGAAGACTAAGGGCAAAGCCCCGTAAAGAAATCATGAACTCAGTACACAGGCTACAGCGCTATTCTGAGGCCACGCTCCAGCGGATGCCATACGTACGGCTAATTACACTGAAGACACTTCCACATATAAATCGAGCAGGCACCAGTGTCTATATCTGTGGCTCGCACCATATGGTGAAGAGAATTAGAAGGCAATCCATGCCGCCAGCAGCCTCTCCTCAACAGCCTCACTTCAGCAGCGCACGCGCGCACACACACGCACAGCAGCCTGACCTCAGCAGCGCGCGCGCACACACACAGCAGCCTGACCTCAGCAGCGCGCGCACACACACAGCAGCCTCACTTCAGCAGCGCGCATACACACACAGCAGCCTCACTTCAGCAGCGCGCGCACACACACACACACACACACACACACACACACACACACACACACACACACACACACACACACACACACACACACACACCAGCCTCACCTCAGCAGCGCGCGCGCACACACAGCAGCTTCACCTCAGTAGCGCGCACACACACAGCAGCCTCACCTCAGCAGCGCGCGCACACATACACGGCAGCCTCACCTCAGCAGCGCGCTGCTCCAGCCTCCTACGTCCTCGGCTCAGTTTGAATTTAGCCTTTGCCTCAGGCTCAGTCAGTCCACACTCGCGAGAGTATAGCGTGAGCTGGCTGACAAGGTTGCTCATTGGCTGCCGAATGCTATAGGCGAGGTTTCGCCAGGAGAGGGGAGGGGGGGGGGCAACAGTTACATTCCATTCTCGTGTCAGCCCACGCCAGCGCATGCGTAACATTATATCATATTGTGCGTCCTGTTATAGCAATACCCTGCGGAGGTTTATCAAACATGCTGCAACACTTGGGAGTAGCAGCCAATTAGATTCTGGCTCTCATTTTCCATCGTCTCTGGAAAGTGGAAGAAGCAATCTGGTTGGTTACTGTGGACATCAACACGTACCTATAACACAATGCTCATATATGCTACCGGCACAAAAATGGGCATCAAAGTGACAACATACTGAAAATGAAGTCATGCAAGAAATAAAAGAAATGAACATTGCAAATGATTGGTGCGCAAATTATTAAATATAATAAGTTTCATGAGCATTCATGGAATGAACACAGCCCCGTCAACGAAAAAAATAATATTCGGCGGGGTCACAGAAGAGCATAGCTCACAACTTCCACATCCTTTACAAAGTAAGTTTCGTCCTATTGAAGCCCAAGATTCCCCTTTCATTGAACTTCTCTTTAACATATTTATTAATGACCTTCAAAAAGAGCCTGAAGACCCACCTCTTTCGACAAGCCTATAACCTGCAGTAACCACCGAAAGACCAAACCGCTGCATGACCAGCTCTACCCTCGCCTACTGTATTCTCACCCATCCCTTGTAGATTGTGAGCCTTCGCGGGCAGGGTCCTCTCTCCTCCTGTACCAGTTATGACTTGTATTGTTTAACATTATTGTACTTGTTTTTATTATGTATACCCCTCCTTACATGTAAAGCGCCATGGAATAAATGGCACTATAACAATAAATAATAATAATGACCTTGTAGGGGGCATAGAGTGTAGAATTTCAGTATTTGCAGATGAAACTAAACTCTGCAGGGTAATCAATACAGAGGAGGACAATTTTATATTACAGGAGGATTTATGTAAACTAGACGCTTGGGCTGATAAATGGCAAATGAGCTTTAATGGGGATAAATTGTAAGGTCATGCACTTGGGCAGAGGAAATAAGAAGTATAATTATGTGCTTAAGGCCGGAGTCACACTATCGAGGAATACGGACGAGTGCTGTGAAAACATCGCATCGCACTTGGACCGCTGTTAATCTACGGGGCAGCTCCCATCAACTTTTTTTTCTCAGCCATATTATCAGGGCTGCCACTAAGAATTTCGGGGCCCCATACTGGTAAAATTTTCGGTGCCCCCTTGAGACTCCGCCCAAGCTCCACCCCATTCCCTCCTCCACCCCTCGAACTGTTCAAAGTCCCACCGCTGTCTCTTGGAAAAACTCCACATCTCACCAATCACACATTAACAATTCCCATCACCAGATCACACATATAGCCGGCAGCTTTTGTTTTGGCCAAAAGATTTTTTAAGCCGCCACCATAACAGGGTAGACTCTTTTGGCCGAGCTCTACTCTACTGTAACCTATTAAATATTTGTTAAAATATGTGACACAATTTAGTTTTTTTTTCTATTTTTCAATTTTTAAAATGACCGATAATATCACATACAAGGGAAAAATACCACCGCACCATGTCCAGGCCACATAGTGACCTATAATACAACACACAAGGAACAAATACCGCCAGACCATGACCAGACCACATATTACCACCACAGTGACCGAATAATATCACATACATGGAACAGCACCGCACCATGACCAGACCACATATTACCACCACAGTGACTGAATACTACAATACTGATCAGTTGTGTTGAGCTTTCCGATACCGCAAGTATCGGGTATCGGCCGATATTAGCTGTATCGGAATTCCGATACTGACTTCCGATACTTTTTTCATATCGGATACCGGAATCGGAAGTTCCCATAATGCTATCAGCCCGCTCGCTTTGATTCAGCCAATGGGAATCCTCAGAAGTGTGGGCACATCCTGTTAGGCATGTAGGCATGTTAACTATTGGCATGGCTGTGATTGGCTGCTGAAATGATGTCATGATCCACTATAAAAGAAACTTCTGCCGCCATTTCTGGTCACTCTGCTGTGACTTCAGTTAGGGACAGGCTGCTGTTGAAGACTGTGAGGGACAGTTAGAAATAGCGATTCTCAAAACAATATTGTGCTTTACCCAGGCTACATAAACCACCACTGTAGCTTGCTTTTCCCTAGCAGCAGTGTTCACAGCTGTCTGCAAGGGCTGTGTGAGTGCAGCTCACGCTGTGGAGTGGGTCCTGCAGCCACGTCTGGTTGTAGGCCGCCCAGCGTGCCTCACTGCTGCCTCATACACATTTTTCTTTTTGAGCTGCTTATTTTTAAAAAATTCTATCTAGTGTGCTTCCATCCGTATCCTTATACGTTGGTTGCAAACACTAGTAGTAGACAGCGGAGCCTTTCTGCAGCCTTTCAGTGCTAGTGCCCACTTAGCTGCACTGTTCACGGCTGTCTGAGAGGTCTCTGACTGTGTGTGAGTGCAGCTCACGCTGAGTAGTGTGTCCTGCAGCTACGTCTGGTTGTAGGCCGCTCAGCGTGTCACTGCCTCACACATTTTTCTTTTATTGCAGCTTATTTTTTCTCCTATTAGTGTGCATCCATCCGTATCCATATACGGTGGTTGCAAACACTCTAGGAGTACACAGCAGAGCCTTTCTGAAGCCTGTCAGTGCTAGTGCCCACTTAGCTGCACTGTTCACGGCTGTCTGAGAGGTCTCTGACTGTGTGTGAGTGCAGCTCACGCTGAGTAGTGTGTCTTGCAGCTACGTCTGGTTGTAGGCTGCTCAGCGTGCGTCACTGCCTCACACATATTTTTCTCTAATTGCAGCTCATTTTTTCTTCTCCTATTAGTGTGCATCCATCCATATCCATCCACATTGGTTGTTGCAAACACTATATAGGAGTAGATAGAGGAGCCTTTTTTCTGGCTTGTGCCCTTCAGCTGCAGCCAGATTAGTATTACCCAATTTTTTTGGAGCCTCATCTTTTGCATTGTAGATTACCTGCCTGCATTGTAATAGCTCCAGAAAGTTGGTGATACTCTGACTTTCAAATCTTTGGTCACATCCTTTTAGTTTTTTTTCCCCCCCAAAAAAACAACAAAGTTCACCAAACACTACATTTGAAAGTTTTGTAGGCCACATTAGCTCCCATTAAAGTGTAGTCGACACACACACTTCATAAAATTAGTGTTTCTTATACCTGTAACCAGCTGTTCAGGAATAAGCACACAAAGGCCCCCCTTTGTACTTTTCTGCCTATCTTTCTCAGTCTAGCAAGATGAAGAAGGCAGGGAGTAAGGCACGTGGCCGTGGGCGTGGAGTTTCAGCAGGGAGAGGACGTGGGGATTCTGCAGGGAGAGGACGTGGGGATTCTGTGCCTGCTGTTAGCACCAGTGAGTCAGCATCCCCCAGTTTTAGCAGGCAACAGTCCTTTATGCGCAGCTTTGTAGGACCTCACATACCCCACTGCTGCGGGAGGAACAAATTGAAGCCGTTGTCGGATGGATGGCAGCTAACGCATCAACTTCAATTACTTCCACATCCTCTCAGGGCCAGAGCACCGAAGAGCAACCATCTGTCTCTTCACCACCTGCCAAAGTGCCCAGGCAGTCAGAGAGCCCTGGACAGGAGCCATCACAGTCTCTACTTCTGTTCTCGGAATCTGTTGGTTTGGAAAGAGGGGGCCAGCCAAGCAGCATTCCAGAATGTGAAGAAGAGGGAGTATGCAGTGATGCGCAACTTCTTTGCCCCTCTGAATCTGAAGAGGCGGGTGAGCCAGTGCCTAAGGTCAGCACACCTCAGTACGCATCAGATGATGACGAGACTCAGTTACCACTTTCTGGTGCGTACGGTGCTGGTGAGACAACCCAGGAGAAGCAGGTGTTTGAAGAGGGAAGTGTAGATGATGAGGACCCATCATGGCGTGAGGAACAGGAAGGTGGTGGGAGCAGCTCTGAGGAAGAGATTCCCCGAACGGCCAAAACCGGAGGGAGAGGGAGGGGGCAGACTTGGTTGCCTGTAGCCTCCACTTCGGCACCCGTTAGGAGCATTCCACTTTCAAAAGGCAAAAAGGGCGCTCCCAAGACTTGCAGTGCGTGGTCCTTTTTTGACACAGTTGCAGATGACATTTGCTTTGTCAAATGCAAGCTGTGTCATCAGAGAGTCAAAAGAGGGAAAAATGTCAGCAACCTCAATACCACCAATATGTGGAAACATGTGCGGACCAAGCACGAGCTGGAGTTACACAGACACACTGAAGACGTAGGCCAACGTACAGCACCACCTACCACCTCTTCAGCTCGTGTTGGGGCCTCTTCCTCCAGCTCACACACAGCTGGTTCGGCTTCCTCACAGGATCGCCAAGGAAGAACCTCTGGCACTGTTGTCCGGAGACCCTGTGACATTCCACCCACAGCACCACATTCCAAGTCATCCTCACACTCCCAGGCCACTCGGCAGCCATCGGTAGCACAGGCATGGGAGAAAAGGCGGCCATACTCGGCAAACCATCCCCGAGCACAGGCTCTGAATGCTGGCATTGCCAAACTACTGGCCCTTGAAATGCTGTCATTCAGGCTGGTGGAGACTGACACCTTCCGGGACTTCATGGCATTGGCAGTTCCACAATACACCGTGCCCAGCCGCTTTTATTTCAGCAGGCGAGCCGTCCCTGCCCTGCAGAAACATGTGGAGGCAAACATAAAACATGCGCTACTAAATGCCATCAGTAGCAAGGTCCACCTGACTGATGCGTGGACCAGTAACCATGGACAGGGACGATACCTTTCCCTCACTGCCCATTGGGTCAATGTTGTGGAACCAGGTACAGATCTGGAGAGTGGCGCTCTATGTGTTCTGCCATCTCCACGGATTGCAGGAATCCAGTCTCTACATATTGACTCCTCCTCCTACTCCAGTTCCTCTGAAACAGCGCAGCAGGAGCCTGTTACGACCGATATGAGCACAGCCGTGGCCAAACGTCAACAGGCCATACTGAAATTCATTTCATTGGGGAATCGAAGCCACACAACGCAGGAGCTCTGGAATGCCATCAAGCAGGAGAGCGACGTGTGGTTTGTGCCAGCGAATCTCCAGCCGGGCTTGGTAGTGTGTGACAATGGCCGAAATCTGGTGGCAGCTCTTGGCCTAGGCAACCTCACTCACATCCCATGTCTGGCACATGTGCTCAACTTGGTCGTGCAGAGCTTTCTGAGGGACTATCCGGATCTTGATGCACTGCTGCACAAGGTCCGCATAGAGTGCGCTCACTTGCGTCGTTCCAGCATGGCAAGATCGCGCCTTGCTGCTCAGCAGCGCCGATTACTCCTTCCGGAACATCGCATCATATGTGACCTACCCACCAGGTGGAATTCAACGTTACATATGTTGGAGCGGTTGTGTGAGCAGCAGGCAGCAGTCATGGAGTACCAGCTGCATCAGGCGCAAACAAGTCGCAATGTGCGCCGGTCACACTTCAGCACCACTGAGTGGGCCTCTATGAAGGACATCTGCTTCGTATTGCGTGCCTTCGATGATTCCACGCGGATGGCGAGTGCAGATGATGCACTAGTCAGCATGACTGTCCCCCTTATCTGCATGCTTCAAAAAACACTGCAAGCACTAAGGGATGAGGTTTTGGAAGAGGTGGAGGATGAGGAGTCCCAAATGCCATCTGCTTCTGGACAGTCTGCGCTACGTGCTTCCTCACAAAGGCCTAGGCAGGGGACACTTTGTGAGGAGGATGAGGAGGAGTCGATGGAGGAGGAAGACATCTCTCCACAGGAGGGAGGTACACAAAGCTGTAGTTAGTATGTACAGCGAGGGTGGGGTGATGCAGAGCAGGCAGAGATCACGCCTCAAGCAGGGGACAGCGGTTCTTTGGCAGTTGGGAGTCTGCAGCACATGGTTGACTTCATGCTGCAGTGCCTGAGAAACGACTGCCGCATCGCCCACATTCTCTACACGGCTGATTATTGGGTGTACATCCTCCTAGATCCTCACTACCGGGACAACTTGCAAACCCTCATACCAACGTTGAACCGGGAGCGTAAACTGCGGGAGTACCAAGACACACTGGTGCAGTCCATCATGTTTTCCATTCCACCCGACAGCAGTGGTGCTAGTGCTTTACAAAGCACATCTGTGCGTCGAGCCAGTGGAGGAAACTCGGCACAAAGAGGGAGCAGAGGCAACGCCTCAGCACAAGGCAAGACCACTATGGCCCAAATGTGGAAAAGTTTTGTGTGTCCGCCACAATTGTCTACACCATCACTGACGGCTCCAGTCAGCAGGAGGCAACGTTTCCGTCAGATGGTGACAGACTACATGTCTTGCCCTGTGAGTGTGCTCCCAGATGGCTCTTCCTCCTTCAAGTTTTGGGTCTCTAAGCTGGATACATGGCCAGAGCTTAGCCAGTATGCATTGGAGGTGCTGGCTTGCCCTGCTGCCAGTGTATTATCGGAACGCGTCTTTAGTGCCGCAGGTGGTGTACTAACAGACCGTCGCACATGACTTTCTTCCGATAACGTCGACCGGCTTACTTTTCTGAAAATGAACAAGGCCTGGATCTCCCCAGAATTTGCCATTCCTCTTCCCGACTAAATAATTGGTTGGCAACTGTATCCGGGTCTCCTGTTGTGTTCATGTTTCTACCACCTGAATTATAATCCCTGGGCTTTAACACAGCCAGTTGTTGCTCAGATGTGTCGTCTGCACAGAGAAAAACACTAGCTCCTGTGTTAGTGGGGTTCAGTAACGCCAGCTGCTCCCCTGCTGTGTGGACGGCAAAGTCTCCTGCTCCATCCACATTCAAACTACTACTGATTTTTAACCCTGCTCCACTTAGGCCTCTGGCTCCACTGTCTCTATTATTTCCCCTGGCCTCCAACCCCGCCAGTGACAGCTCTTAAGTGGCGTCTGCATAATCCACACTTGTTCCAGTGTTACTTGGCCTCAGTCACGTCAGTTGATCCCCTGATGTGTGTCCGGCAAGGTCTCCTGCTCTGTCCACATTCCCATTACTAGTAGTGTGAATGAGGACAGAGCAGGAGACCTTGCCGGACACACATCAGGGGATCAACAGACGGGACTGCGCCCAAGTAACACAGGAACAAGTGTGGATTGTGCTGACGCCACTTCAGAGCTGTCACTGGCGGGGTTGGAAGCCAGGGGAAATACTAGAGACAGTGGAGCCGGAGGCCATAGTGGAGCACGGTTACAATCAGTTGTAGTCTACAACCGCTATAAAACGTGTTGCAAGTTGGCCTCAGCCAGCTCCATGCCTCATCCTGGGCTCCAGTTGGTGTTCAGAAGTGCCGTCTTCACAGAGAAAAACACACTAGCTCCTGTGTCAGTGGGGTTCAGTAATGCCAGCTGTTCCCCTGCTGTGTAGACGGCAAAGTCTCTTGCTGCCTCCACATGCCAACACCATCAGGCCTCAGCCTACTCCATGCCTCATCCTGGGCTCCAACAATGCCAGTTGGTGTTCAGAAGTGCCGTCTTCACAGAGAAAAACACACTAGCTCCTGTGTCAGTGGGGTTCAGTAATGCCAGCTGTTCTCCTGCTGTGTAGACGGCAAAGTCTCCTGCTGCCTCCACATGCCAACACCATCAGGCCTCAGCCTGCTCCATGCCTCATCCTGGGCTCCAACAACGCCAGTTGGTGTTCAGAAGTGCCGTCTTCACAGAGAAAAACACACTCGCTACTGTGTCAGTGGGGTTCAGTAATGCCAGCTGTTCCCCTGCTGTGTAGACGGCAAAGTCTCCTGCTGCCTCCACATGCCAACACCATCAGGCCTCAGCCTGCTCCATGCCTCATCCTGGGCTCCAACAACGCCAGTTGGTGTTCAGAAGTGCCGTCTTCACAGAGAAAAACACACTCGCTCCTGTGTCAGTGGGGTTCAGTAATGCCAGCTGTTCCCCTGCTGTGTGGACGGCAATGTCTCCTGCTCCATCCACATGCAAACTACTACAGATTTGTAACATTGGTCAACTTAGGCCTCTGGCTCCACTGTCTCTAGTATTTCCCCTGGCCAACAACCACGTCAGTTACAGCTGTGAAGTGGCGTCTGCACAATCCACACTTGTTCCTGAGTTACTGTGGCTCAGTCCCGTCAGTTGATCCCCTGATGTGTGTCCGGCAAGGTCTCCTGCTCTGTCCACATTCACATTACTAGTAGTGTGAATAAGGACTGAGCAGGAGAGCTTGCCAGACACACATCAGGGGATCAACAGACGGGACAGAGCCACAGTTACACAGGAACAAGTGTGGATTGTGCAGACGCCACTTCACAGCTGTAACTGGCAGGGTTGTTGGCCAGGGGAAATACTAGAGACAGTGGAGCCGGAGGCCATAGTGGAGCACTGTGACAATAAGTAGTAGTCTACAACCTCTATAAAACCAGCTGCAAGTTGTCCTCCGCCTGCTGCATGCTTCATCCTGGGCTACAACACAGCCAGTTGTAGCCTGGAAGTGCCATCCGCACAGATAGAAACACTCACTCCTGTGTTAGTGGGGTTCAGTAACGCCAGCTGTTCCCCTGCTGTGTGGACGGCAAAGTCTCCTGCTGCCTCCAACTTCACACTACATGTTATTTTCCACTTGTTCCAAGTAGGCCTCTGCCTGCTCAGAGCATTGATCTTGGGCTACAACACAGCCAGTTGTAGCCTGGAAGTGCCGTCCGCACAGATAGAAACACTCGCTCCTGTGTTAGTGGGGTTCAGTAACGCCAGCTGTTCCCCTGCTGTGTGGACGGCAAAATCTCCAGCTGCCTCCAAACTCACACTACAACGCATTTTCTCCTCGCTCCAAGTAGGCCTCGGCCTGCTCGGAGCATTGATCCTGGGCTACAACACAGCCAGTTGTAGCCTGGAAGTGCCGCCCGCACAGATAGAAACACTCGCTCCTGTGTTAGTGGGGTTCAGTAACGCCAGCTGTTCCCCTGCTGTGTGGACGGCAAAGTCTCCAGCTGCCTCCAAACTCACACTACAACGCTTTTTCTCCTCGCTCCAAGTAGGCCTCAGCCTGCTCGGAGCATTGATCCTGGGCTACAACACAGCCAGTTGTAGCCTGGAAGTGCCGTCCGCACAGATAGAAACACTCGCTCCTGTGTTAGTGGGGTTCAGTAACGCCAGCTGTTCCCCTGCTGTGTGGACGGCAAAGTCTCCAGCTGCCTCCAAACTCACACTACAACGCGTTTTCTCCTCGCTCCAAGTAGGCCTCAGCCTGCTCGATGCATTGATCCTGGGCTACAACACAGCCAGTTGTAGCCTGGAAGTGCCGTCCGCACAGATGGAAACACTCGCTCCTGTGTCTGTGGGGTTCAGTAACGCCAGCTGTTCCACTGCTGTGTGGACGGCAAAGTCTCCAGCTGCCTCCAAACTCACACCACAACGCTTTTTCTCCTCGCTCCAAGTAGGCCTCAGCCTGCTCGGAGCATTGATCCTGGGCTACAGCACAGCCAGTTGTAGCCTGGATGTGCCGTCCGCACAGATAGAAACACTCGCTCCTGTGTTAGTGGGGTTCAGTAATGCCAGCTGCTCCCCTGCTGTGTGGACGGCAAAGTCTCCTGCTCCATCCACATTCAAACTACTACTGATTTTTAACCCTGCTCCACTTAGGCCTCTGGCTCCACTGTCTCTAGTATTTCCCCTACCCTCCAACCCCGCCAGTGACAGCTCTGAAGTGGCGTCTGCACAATCCACACTTGTTCCTGTGTTACTTGGCCTCAGTCACGTCAGTTGATCCCCTGATGTGTGTCCGTAAAGGTCTCCTGCTCTGTACACATTCCCATTACTAGTAGTGTGAATGAGGACAGAGCAGGAGACCTTGCCGGACACACATCGGGGGATCAACTGATGGGACTGAGGCCAAGTAACACAGGAACAAGTGTGGATTGTGCTGACGCCACTTCAGAGCTGTCACTGGCGGGGTTGGAGGCCAGGGGAAATACCAGAGACAGTGGAGCCAGAGGCCTAAGTGGAGCACGGTTACAATCAGTAGTAGTCTACAACCTCTATAAAACGTGCTTCAAGTTGGCCTCAGCCAACTCCATGCCTCATCCTGGGCTCCAACAATGCCAGTTGGTGTTCAGAAGTGCCGTCTTAACAGAGAAAACTTTAAGGATAAAATTCTTGGATTTAAGTGCGCTGCCAGACAAATTTCATATCCATAAACAGGTTGATGAATTAACCCTTTTATTCCCAACGCGTTTCGAAGTTCATAATACTTCTTCCTCAGGGGATGACATATGAATACACAGAGCTGTCTCCAGTTTTATACATTCACATTTCAAAAAATGGGCGCCAAAAATGACATGTAATGCACACCAAAGGTCAAAGTTCAAAAACAAAAATGTCATAAGATTGTCACATTAATTCATCTATGGTTGATAAAATCAATTATTCTTACTTTTATTTTACAGGAAATCTAAAAACTTGAATTTATTAAAAAGGAAAATAACAAATAAAAAGCGAACCTGCATCTCAAAGCAAAAGGAAAAGGACCGTAGTCCCATACTCACACCATTATACTGGGGAGAAAATCCAGAGAAAAGAAAAGAAAAAGGAAAAGTGGATCAAAAAAATGAAAATAACTATATGAAAATTGGGAGAATGGAATACAAAAAATATGTAAAAAATATATATAATAAATATACATATTAAAAGGTATTAACGAAGAAAAAATAATAAAATAATTTTCTTTGAATGTGGTGTCTTGGTCAAATTATTTCCTTTACATTCCAAAAGGATAGGTGGCTCCCATCAAAGGAACAGGACCCGCAAGGAATCTATTGAACCAGAAAACTCAGATTGCTTACCATGCTTAACAGAAGAAGAGGATGGGAAGAAATATTACCTGTTCCCAGACATTTTTACACAAATAAATCCCGAAATAAGACAGAAAAATTGGTAAAAATAAAAAATCTTATATAAATTTTTATATATAAAAACGCACCCATTAATTGAATAAAAAGTTATTATATATACTGAAAAAATATAAAAAGACAACACAAGGTTGTGGTAATAAAATATCACAAACAAAAAAGACGAAAAACTAATTCATTTAACCCTTAAGGTTACTTATCAGAAGTATAGGACCTACAAAGAGACCTATTTAAAAGAGTCAGCCCGAAGACAAAGAGGAAAAGGAACAAATGATATTCTCAACCATATCTGACAAAAAAATTCATCACACAAATCAATCAGAAATTAACCTTAAATTAATAGCATAAAATTTTACATACTGAAAACGCATCTAAAAAATGATAAAAAAAATAATAATAAAATAATAAAAAAATATAAATAGTTATGAAAACACAACAATTAAGTGCAGTGGTAAATAATTACAAACGAAAAATTATATTTTTAGAGAAAAACTTCCGAGATTTCATTTAACCCATTAGGTTTCAGGGTGTTCAGTCTATAAATCCAGAAAATCTCTTTCCTGTTTAGTTGCCCTATTCTATCTGGATGGTTGCTGGGAATTTGCTCAATAGGGCTAATTTTTAATCCCTGTAAACTTTTATTATGTTTTAAAGAAAAATGTCTGGACAATCTTTTGATGTTATATCTATGAGAATTCATTCTAAGGTGTAACGGCTGTGTGGTCCTGCCAACGTATTGTTTCCCACATTCGCACTCAATTAACCCCTTCACCCCCAAGGGTGGTTTGCACGTTCATGACCGGGCCAATTTTTACAATTCTGACCACTGTACCTTTATGAGGTCATAACTCTGGAACGCTTCCATGGATCCCGGTGATTCTGACATTGTTTTCTCATGACATATTGTACTTCATGTTAGTGGTAAAATTTCATTCAAATAACTTGCGCTTATTTGTGAGAAAAACGGAAATTTGGCGAAAATTTTGAAAATTTCGCAATTTTCCAACTTTGAATTTTTATGCCCTTAAATCACAGAGATACGGCACACAAAAAACTTGATATCTAACATTTCCCACATGTTTACTTTACATCAGCACAATTTTGGAACCAAAATTTTTTTTTGTTAGGAAGTTATAAGGGTTAAAAGTTGACCAGCGATTTCTCATTTTTAAAACACCATTTTATTTTTAGGACCACATCACATTTGAAGCCACTTTGAGGGGTCTATATGATAGAAAATACCCAAAAGTGACACCATTCTAAAAACTGCACCCCTTAAAGTGCTCAAAACCACATTCAAGAAGTTTATTAACCCTTTAGGTGCGTCACAGGAATTTTTTTGAATATTTAAAAAAAAATGAACATCTAACTTTTTTTCATAAAAAAAAACTTCAGGTTCAATTTTTTTTATTTTACCAAGGGTAACAGGAGAAATTGGACTGCAAAAGTTATTGTGCAATTTGTCCTGAGTACGCAGATACCTGATATGTGGGGGGGAACCACTGTTTCGGCGCATGGCAGAGCTCAGAATGGAAGGAGCGCCGTTTGACTTTTTCAATGCAAAATTGGCTGGAATTCAGATTTGACGCCATGTCACGTTTGGAGAGTCCCTGATGTACCTAAACAGTGGAAACCCCCTACAAGTGACCCCATTTTGGAAACTAGACCCCCCAAGGAACTTATCTAGATATGTGGTGAGAACTTTGAACCCACAAGGGCTTTACAGAAGTTTATAACGTACAGCGGTACAATTAAAAAATCATATTTTTTCCACAAAAATGATCTTTTCACCCCAATTTTTATTTTCCCAAGGGTAACAGGACCCTAAAAGTTATTGTGCAATTTGTCCTGAGTACGCTGATACCCCACATGTGGGGGTAAACCACTATTTGGGCGCATGGCAGAGCTCGGAAGGGAAGCAGCGCCATTTGACGTTTTTGGCTGGAATTGAGATCGGACACCATGTCGCGTTTGGAAAACCCCTGATGTACCAAAACAGTGGAAATCCCCCACAAATGACACCATTTTGGAAACTAGACCCCCTAAGGAACTTATCTAGATGTGTGGTGAGAACTTTGAACCCCCATGGGCTTCACAGAAGTTTATAACATAAAGCCATACAATTAAAAAATCATATTTTTTCCACAAAAATGATCTTTTCACCCTCAATTCTTATTTTTCCAAGGGTAACAGGACCGTAAAAGTTAATGTGCAATTTGTTCTGAGTACGCTGATACCCCACATGTGGGGGTAAACCACTATTTGGGCGCATGGCAGAGCTCGGAAGGGAAGCAGCGCCATTTGAGGTTTTTGGCTGGAATTGAGATCGGACACCATGTCGCGTTTGGAAAACTCCTGATGTACCAAAACAGTGGAAACCCCCCACAAATGACACCATTTTGGAAACTAGACCCCCTAAGGAACTTATCTAGATGTGTGGTGAGCACTTTGAACCCCCCAGTGCTTCACAGAAGTTTATAACGCCCGGGCGTGAAAATAAAAAATTCGTATTTTTTCCACAAACATGATCTTTTAGTCACCATTTTTTTATTTTCCCAAGGGTACCAGGAGAAATTGGACCCCAAAAGTTGTTGTCCAATTTGTCCTGAGTATGCTGATACCCCATATGTGGGAGAAAACTACTGTATGGGCACACTTCGGGGCTCGGAAGGGAAGTAGTGACGTTTTGGAATGCAGACTTTGATGGAATGGTCTGCGGGTGTCATGTTGCCTTTGGAGAGCCCCTAATGTACCTAAACAGTGGAAACCCCCCACAAATTACCCCATTTTGAAAACTAGACCCACTAAGGAACTTATCTAGATGTGAGGTGAGCACTTTGAACCCCCAAGGGCTTCACTGAAGTTTATAATGCCAGGGCATGAAAATAAAAAATCGTATTTTTTCCAGAAACATGATCAATCAGTCCCCAATTTTTTCATTTTCCCAAGGGTAAAAGGAGAAATTGGACCCCCAAAAGTTGTTGTCCAATTTGGCCTGAGTACGCTGACACCCCATATGTGGGAGAAAACTACTGTATGGACACACGTCGGGGCTCGGAAGGGAAGCAGTGACGTTTTGGAATGCAGACTTTGATGGAATGGTCTGCGGGTGTCATGTGCGTTTGGAGAGCCCCTGATGTACCTAAACTATTGAAACTCCCCAAAAGTGACCCCATTTTGGACACTAGACCCCCCACGGAACTTATCTAGATGTGTGGTGAGCACTTTGAACCCCCAAGTGCTTCACAGAAGTTTATAACACTCGGACGTGAAAATAAAAAAATCATTTTTTTCCACAAAAATGATATTTTTGCCCCCAATTTTTTATTTTCCTAAGGGTAACAGGAGAAATTGGACCCCAAAAATTGTTTTGCAATTTGTCCTGAGTAGGCTGATACCCTACATGTGGGGGTAAAACACTGTTTGGGCGCATGGCAGAGCTTGGAAGGGAAGGAGCACCATTTGACTTTTTCAACTCAGAATTGGCTGGAATTGAGATCAGACGCCATGTTGCATTTGGAGAGCCCCTGATGTGCCCAAACAGTGGAAACCCCCAATTATAACTCCAACCCTAACCCCAACACACCCCTAACCCTAATCTGAGCCCTAACCCTAGCCCTAACCCTAGCCCTAACCCTAGCCCTAACAATAGCCCTAACCCTAGCCCTAACCCTAACCCTAGCCCTAACCCCAGCCCTAACCCTAGCCCTAACCCTAAGGCTGTGTGCACACGCTGCGGATTTTGCTGCGGTTCCGCAGCGGTTTTGGCTATGGGAATCAAAAACCGCAGTGCAGACGGTGCGGAATTTTCCGCGCGGATTATCTGCGGTTTTCAATCCGCAGAAAGAATTGACATGTCAATTCTTTCTGCGGATTCTCCTGCGGTTTGCCATCTCCTCTATTGAGGAGATGAAAAACCGCAGGACAAAACCGCAGAGCAATCCGCAGGTAAAACCACAGGTCTTTTGACCTGCGGTTTCACCAGCGGATTTTACAAAATCCGCGCGGATGAATCCGCACCTAATCCGCAGCGTGTGCACACAGCCTTACCCTAACGGGAAAATGGAGATAAATACTTTTTTTTTAATTTTATAATTTTTCCCTACCTAAGGGGGTGATATCGGGGGGTTTGATTTACTATTTATGGCGGTTTTTATGTTTGGCGGCTGTCGCACGCTAAAAGACGCTTTTTATTGTAAAATAGTTTTTGCATCATCACATTTTGAGAGCTATAATTTTTCCGTATTTTGACCCACCGAGTCATGTGAGGTCTTATTTTTTGCGGGACGAGTTGACGTTTTTATTGGTACCATTTTCGGGCACGTGACATTTTTTGATCGCTTTTTATTCCTTTTTTTGGGACGCAGAATGAACAAAAACCAGCGTTTCATGAATTTCTTTTGGGGGGGTGCGTTTACACCGTTCCGCGTGTGGTAAAATTGATAAAGCGGTTTTATTCTTCGGGTCAGTACGGTTACAGCGATACCTCATTTATGTCTTTTTTTATGTTTTTGTCGGTTTTATGCAATGAAAACTATTTTATATAAAAAATAATTATTTTTGCATCGCTTTATTCTGCGAGCTATAACTTTTTTATTTTTTCGCTGATGATGCTGTGTGGCAGCTCGTTTTTTGCGGGACAAGATGACGTTTTCAGCGGTACCATGGATATTTATATGCGTCTTTTTGATCGCGCGTTATTACACTTTGTGTTTGGCGGTATGATAATAAATCATTATTTTTTGCTTCGTTTTTTATTTTTATTTTTTAACGGGTTTGCTAAAAGGGTTAACTCATGGGACAGTTTTATAGGGCGGGTCGTTACGGACGCGGCGATACCTAATATGTGTACTTTTATTGTTTTGTTTTTTTATTATTTCCAAAAAATGGATTTATTGGGGGAATATTTTTTTTTTTTTTTCTAATTTATTTGGCGATTTTTTTTTAATTATTTTTACACTTTTTTTTATTTTTTTTTTTACTTTATTAAATAGTCCCAGGTGGGACATCACTGTCCTGTGACAGATCGCTGATCAGTCACATCACAGATCACTGTGACAGATCAGCAATCTGTCACAGGCATTGAATTAGACTTCCTCTTGCCTGCGCTTTGCAGGCACTGAGGAAGCCAGCTTCCTCAGGCCCCCGAAGGCCCCCGTCGCCATCTTGGATTCGGGGGCCTAGAGGAAAGGAGTCCCCCGCAGCAGCGCTACACATTGCGCTGCCGTGGGGGGCTCAGGGAAGCACGGAGGGAGCCCCCTCCCTGCCGATGCTTCCCTTTAACTCCCGGTACACCGCGATCATGTTTGATCGCGGTGTGCAAGGGGTTAACGTGTCGGGGGCGGTCCGTGACCGCCCCTGACACATTGTGCCGGGTGTCAGCTGTGATAATCAGCTGACACCCGGCCGCGATCAGCGGCGCTCACCACGTGGGCGCCGCTGATCGCGCCCGACGTACTATCCCGTCCATGGGCATAGGGGCCCAGGTCCCATGGACGGGATATACCGTCGGATGTCGGGAAGGGGTTAAATAAATTACAAATTCTGTAGTGCAATTAAAAAAATCTCTAATAGGAAAAGATTTATTAGTTGTAGTTGATTTAAAGAATTTTTCTCTATGTGTTATAATATTGCAACAAGAACAATTTTTCTTCCCACATCTAAAAATCCCTCTTGTAGGACCATTATTCACTATAGCACTTTTATTCACATTTCTCAAACGACTAGGGGCCACCAGGTTAATAGTAGGGGCCCTCCTGAATGTAACTCCCGGATTAGCGGGGAGAATTTTTTGTAAGATCGAGTCATTCAGTAAAATATGCCAGTTTTTACACAAAATCTTTCTTATTTTTATATTTTCTGCACAAAATTGTGTTACAAAATTAGTTGTAAATTTTTTATTATCGGTTTTAACCTTTTTCACTTCTTTAATGAGAGAATGTTGTGACAAGTTCAAACATTTACTATAGGCATTTCTAATTAGATTTTCAGGATATTTTTTATTACTAAATCTACTCATTAAGATTTTTGCTTGGTCCTTATAATCCTCTATACTGGAACAGTTTTTCCTAATCCTCCTGTACTGGTTATCCGGAATGTTTCTTAACCATTTTCCATAATGTCCACTGTTAAAGGGTATGTAGCTGTTTGTATCTACATTCTTAAAAAAAGTTTTTGTCATGATTCCATTATCTTTAATAAAAATTGTTACATCCAAAAAAGTGATATTGCTTTCATCATATATTGAGGAGAAAGATATACCCCAATTATTGTTATTAATATCATGAATAAAATTGTCAATATTATTATTGGAATTGTCCCATATGAAAAATAAATCATCAATGAATCTCTTATATAAAATTATATTATTGCACCATTCAGAGTTAAAAATATAAAATTCTTCAAAAATACCCATAAAAATATTTGCATAAGTGGGTGCCACTTTAGAACTTATCGCAGTCCCAAGCTGCTGATGATAAAGACATCCTTCAAAAATAAAATAGTTATTCTTGAAAATAAATTCCATACCCTTTAAAAGAAAGTTTTTTTGATTTTTCGATAATCTATTATCCCCTATTAAAATTTTATTAAAACAAGCAAGACCCAAGTTGTGCGATATATTTCAATATAACGATGATACATCCATACTTAAAAGTAGAAAATGTGGTTTCCATTCAATAACCTGGAGACACTGAATTAAATTAGTTGAGTCTCTAATAAAACTTTTCATCATTGGGACATGTGTGACCATAATTCTATCAATAAAATGGGACAAATTGCTTGCTACCGAACCAATACCAGATATAATTGGTCTTCCAGGGGGATTTTCTAGATTTTTGTGTATTTTGGGCAGATGGTAAAAAAATGGAGTACGAGGATTAGATACTTTTAAAAATCTATATTCATTTTTATTAAAAATATTAATTTCCTTACCTTCTAGGATTAATTTATCATAATTGATTTTGATATTTGGAATAACATCAAACGGAATTTTTTTGTAATATTTTTCATCAGATAAAATTCTATATGCTTCATCGCAATAATCTTTCCTGTCCTGTATCACTACTCCACCACCTTTATCCGCTGAACGGATTACAATATCAGTATTGGATATTAATGACTTCAATGCTATTTTCTCATTTTTTGTCAAATTATGTTTCGATTTAATAGGAATCATTTCCTTGAATTCCTTCTGCACAATATCATTGAATACATTCAAGTGATGACCTCTACTTTCAATCGAGTAGAAATTACTTTTAATGGGTACATCTAAATGAAATTCCTCTTGAGACGTGTTTTCATTATC
Organism: Dendrobates tinctorius; assembly: GCF_039654945.1. NCBI lineage: Eukaryota > Metazoa > Chordata > Amphibia > Anura > Dendrobatidae > Dendrobates > Dendrobates tinctorius. The sequence goes on along the minus strand of NW_027361776.1, from coordinate 4,085,108 downwards.
CAGTAAATCATTACCAGTTTTTTTTATCAGGAATCAAATTCATTTCTTTCATTAGAAAATGTCTTTTCAATGTTAATTTTCTAATGAACACCTGTAAATCTTAAAAAAGATATGTACTCAAAATCAATTATGATTAGTGTTGAGCGATACCGTTCGATACCCAAAAATATCGTATCGGATGGTATCGCCTGATACGAAAAAAATATCGGGTATTGCCGATTCCGATACCGGAAGTCCCATTCAAGTCAATGGGACTTCCGGTATCGGAATTAAAAAAAGCCTTTAATTTCCTTGTTGGCTAATTCTACATAATTGAAAACAAATAAGAATCATGTAGAATGTATTGTGGGAGGTGGAGGAGACATTTAGGCTATGTGCCCACGGTGCGTGTTAAAACGCACACCAAAAACCGGACTCCTTCCCAGAAATCGCGCGTTTTTTTCCACGCGATTTCACCGCGATTTTACCATGATTATGATCGCGATTTTGCCGCGATTTTCATGTGCGATATTGAAGCACTTTCCAAGCGATTTGAAGCATCGCTTGGAAAGTGATTGACAGGTTGGTCACGCTCGTCAAACATAGTGTTTGACAAGTGTGACCAGGTTTTTACTATTGAGGCCGCCTATGCGACATCAATAGTAAAAGATAGAATGTTAAAATGCTAAAAAAAAATAAAAAAATCGGGGATATAATTACCTTCCGGCGTCCCGCGCTGCATTCCCGGGCCACAGCGTTCCCAGTAATGCCTTGCGAGACCTGTGATGATGTCGTCTCGCGTTGCTATAGCGATCTCGCGAGATCGCTAGAGTCACGCGAGACTACGTCATCACAGGACCGTGCCGCAAGGCATTACTGGGAACGCTTAGGCCGGGAATGCAGTGCTGGACACCGGAAGGTAAATATACCCTGATTTTTTATTTTTTATTATTTTTTTATAGGGGTATGGTACCCAGGGCCTGGAGGACAGTCTCCTCTCCTCCACACCGTGGGTACCAACCGCACATGAGACGCTTAACTTCCCGCATGGTGGGCATAGCCACATGCGGGAAGTAAGCAATTCTCATGCATTCCTACGGGTGCGGAATCGCGGCAATTCTTTGCGATTCCGCACAAAAGAATGAGCATGCTGCGATTTTTACCGTGATGCGATTCCGCCGCGGAAAAAAGCGCAGCATTAGTACAGCATGTGCGGAATACCATAGGAATGCATGGGGGGCATTTTGTGCACGATTTTTAAACGTTTTTGCGCCGAAAATCGCGGCAAAAACGCTTAAAAATCGCTACGTGGGCACACAGCCTAAAGGCATAGTGGTTTATTCAAATCACATGGCATAGCATTAATTCCAATTTTTTTTTCAAGACATTCGCAGTTAAAAAGATATTGACTATGTTAACTTTTTTATATTTTGTCAGATATGTATGTTTCACAACTTCCATGCTCTTCACCTGCTTTTGTACTTCTCCCACACTTTCTCCTTCATGATCCGCAGCAGTAGCATTTTTTTCATCAACTTTTTCTTCACCTTATTCATCTTCTTCTTCTTCACCTTCTTCCCATTAATTTTTTTTTTCCATTCTTCATATTCTTCTTATTCAGCTATTATTAATTTTCATATGCTATTTCTTCATCTTCTTCCTATTCTTCTTTTTCTTCATTTTCTTATGGTGACAGGCATTCCTGTAGTACTTATCTATAAAAGTTATAAGATTACACCTTACGTTCTGCCTGTCCCAAAAGATTTACAACAGGATTTGTCCGCGTTCAGTTTGGCCTGCAGTAGCAGGCATTTTCCAGGGGCACCACGAGGAGGAACGGACTCACCCCCATTTACTGCTTAGTCTTCTTCTGCTTATAATTTTAATATCTTCTATGCTGATTTTTAGTCTTATGCTTAATGTTCTTCTGCTTTCTGTTCTTCTGCTTTTGCCTCTTCTGCTTCTTGTTCTTCTGTCTTTTGTTCTGTATCTTGGTGGTTGTCTTCATGTTCTTTGTCCTCTTGGTCATATTATTTAGGGTCATATTTCTGGTCTTCTTTGGTGTGGTCTTCAGCGTCATCGTCATCAGGGTCGTCGTCATGGAGATCAATAAGGATTACCAAAGACAATTTCAAAAAGCTTGATCTTGGAAATGTAGCAGAAGGTACAAGAAGGCTGAGAAACTGGCGAGAACCAGCTGACAGTACTGGAACCCGTAGTGGCAGCAGAAGGAACAAGAGTCAATGGCACTACTGAGGAACAGCTGACGGTGCTGGACCCCGGTTACTTTGCAGGAGGTACCTGTGCTAGAAACCACTACCAAGGACCAGCTGACGTTTCTGGACCTCGGATACCGAGATGGAGGCACCTATGCCAAAGGCTCTGGCGAGAACCAGCTGACAGTGCTGGAACCCGGATGGGTAGCAGAAGGAACAAGAGCCAATGGCACTACCGAGGACCAACTGACGGTGCTGGACCACGGTTACTAAGCAGAAGGTACCTGTGCTAAAAAGCACTACCAAGGACCAGCTGACGGTGCTGGACTTCGGATACCGAGATGGAGGCACCTAGGCCAAAGGCTCTGGCGAGAAACAGCTGACAGTGCTGGCACCCAGATGGGTAGCAGAAGGAACAAGAGCCAATGGCACTACCGAGGACCAACTGACCGTGCTGGACCACGGTTACTAAGCAGAAGGTACCTGTGCTAAAAAGCACTACCAAGGACCAGCTGACGGTGCTGGACCTCGGATACCGAGATGGAGGCACCTAGGCCAAAGGCTCTGGCGAGAACCAGCTGACAGTGCTGGAACCCGGGTGGGTAGCAGAAGGTACCCATTCAAAGCAAAGTAGCCAGGCCGCAAGCCGGCCGCAGTTACCGAAACCCACAGTCCTACAGGGGGTCCATGTCCGATTGGCACTACGGATCCAGCCTTCAGTGCCAGTTCCCGCAGCCCACATAGGAGTCACCTAAACTGCAGGCACCGTAGAGTCGGCTAACCCGGCCGCAAGACGACAGGACAACGGATTGGTGGCATAGTGACCTTGACACTACCCGGAAACAGCAGGCGTGCTGAAAACAGGCTGGGCAACAGGGAGTACCCGTGCCAAAGACACTGCCGAGAACCAGCTGACGGTGCTGGAACCCAGATGGGTAGCAAAAGCTACAAGAGCCAATGGCACTACCGAGGAACAGCTGACAGCGCTGGACCATGGTTACTAGGCAGGAGGTACCTGTGCTAGAAAGCTGACAATTTTATTCACGATATTAATAACAATAATTGGGGTATATCTTTCTCCTCAATATATGATGAAAGCAATATCAATTTTTTGGATATAACAATTTTTATTAAAGATAATGGAATTATGACAAAAACTTTTTTTAAGAATGTAGATACAAACAGCTACATACCCTTTAACAGTGGACATTATGGAAAATGGTTAAGAAACATTCCGGATAACCAGTACAGGAGGATTAGGAAAAACTGTTCCAGTATAGAAGATTATAAGGACCAAGCAAAAATCTTAATGAGTAGATTTAGTAATAAAAAATATCCTGAAAATCTAATTAGAAATGCCTATAGTAAATGTTTGAACTTGTCATAACATTCTCTCATTAAAGAAGTGAAAAAGGTTAAAACCGATAATAAAAAATTTACAACTAATTTTGTAACACAATTTTGTGCAGAAAATATAAAAATAAGAAAGATTTTGTGTAAAAACTGGCATATTTTACTGAATGACTCGATCTTACAAAAAATTCTCCCCGCTAATCCGGGAGTTACATTCAGGAGGGCCCCTACTATTAACCTGGTGGCCCCTAGTCGTTTGAGAAATGTGAATAAAAGTGCTATAGTGAATAATGGTCCTACAAGAGGGATTTTTAGATGTGGGAAGAAAAATTGTTCTTGTTGCAATATTATAACACATAGAGAAAAATTCTTTAAATCAACTACAACTAATGAATCTTTTCCTATTAGAGATTTTTTTAATTGCACTACAGAATTTGTAATTTATTTAATTGAATGCGAATGTGGGAAACAATACGTTGGCAGGACCACACAGCCGTTACACCTTAGAATGAATTCTCATAGATATAACATCAAAAGGGGTTTTTTACAACATGGATTGTCCACACATTTTTCTTTGAAACATAATAAAAGTTTACAGGGATTAAAAATTAGCCCTATTGAGCAAATTCCCAGCAACCATCCAGATAGAATAGGGCAACTAAACAGGAAAGAGATTTTCTGGATTTATAGACTGAACACCCTGAAACCTAATGGGTTAAATGAAATCTCTGAAGTTTTTCTTTAAAAATATGATAATTTTTCGTTTGTAATAATTTACCACTGCACTTAATTGTTGTGTTTTCATAACTATTTATATTTTTTTATTATTTTATTATTATTTTTTTATCATTTTTTTGAAGCGTTTTCAGTATGTAAAATTTTATGCTATTAATTTAAGGTTAATTTCTCATTGATTTGTGTGATGAATTTTTTTGCCAGATATGGTTGAGAATATCATTTGTTCCTTTTCCTCTTTGTCTTCGGGCTGACTCTTTTAAATAGGTCTCTTTGTAGGTCCTATACTTCTGATAAGTAACCTTAAGGGTTAAATGAATTAGTTTTTCATCTTTTTTGTTTGTGATATTTTATTACCACAACCTTGTGTTGTCTTTTTATATTTTTTCAGTATATATAATAACTTTTTATTCAATTAATGGGTGCGTTTTTATATATAAAAATTTATATAAGCTTTTTTATTTTTACCAATTTTTCTGGCTTATTTCGGGATTTATTTGTGTATTAATTATTTTGTGTAAATATGTCTGAGAACATGTAATGTTTCTTCCCATCCTCCTCTTCTATTCGGCATGGTAAGCGATCTGAGTTTTTCTGGTTCAATAGATTCCTTGCGGGTCCTGTTGCTTTGATGGGAGCCACCTATCCTTTTGGATTGTAAAGGAAATAATTTGACCAAGACACCACATTCAAAGAAAATTATTTTATTATTTTTTCTTCGTTAATACCTTTTAATATATATATTTATTATATATATTTTTTACATATTTTTTGTATTCCATTCTCCCAATTTTCATATAGTTATTTTCATTTTTTTTTATCCACTTTTCATTTTTCTTTCTCTGGATTTTCTCCCCAGTATAATGGTGTGAGTATGAGACTACGGTCCTTTTCCTTTTGCTTTGAGACGCAGGTTTGCTTTTTATTTGTTATTTTCCTTTTTAATAAATTCAAGTTTTTAGATTTCCTGTAAAATAAAAGTAAGAATAATTGATTTTATCAACCATAGATGAATTAATGTGACAATCTTATGACATTTTTGTTTTTGAACTTTGACCTTTGGTGTGCATTACATGTCATTTTTGGCGCCCATTTTTTGAAATGTGAATGTATAAAACTGGAGACAGCTCTGTGTATTCATATGTCATCCCCTGAGGAAGAAGTATTATGAACTTCGAAACGCGTTGGGAATAAAAGGGTTAATTCATCAACCTGTTTATGGATATGAAATTTGTCTGGCAGCGCACTTAAATCCAAGAATTTTATCCTAAAAGTTTTCATGTGGTGGTCTCTGTGTTGTGGACCATTGGATGTGCAGCAAGCTGACATACTGATCCTACGTGCTTGACTCTCTCCCGGGAAGGGTGAGTATAAACCTTAATATTTCTTATAAGATTGCCCGGATAAGACCCTATTGCGCTCTTGTTCTTGCCTATAGTGTGAACAAGTCTTAACAGAGAAACACACACTAGCTCCTGTGTCTGAGGGGTTCAGTAACACCAGCTGTTCCCCTGCTGTGCGGATGGCAAAGTCTCCTGCTGCCTCCAACATCACACTACATGTTATTTTCCACTTGCTCCAAGTAGGCCTCAGCCTGCTCGGAGCATTGATCCTGGGCTTCAACACAGCCAGTTGTAGCTTGGAAGTGCCGTCCGCACAGATAGAAACACTAGCTCCTGTGTCTGTGGGGTTCAGTATCGCCAGCTGTTCCCCTGCTGTGCGGATGGCAAAGTCTCCTGCTGCCTCCAATATCACTCTACATGTTATTTTCCACTTGGTCCAAGTAGGCCTCAGCCTGCTCGGAGCATTGATCCTGGGCTTCAACACAGCCAGTTGTAGCTTGGAAGTGCCATCCGCACAGATAGAAACACTCGCTCCTGTGTCTGCGGGGTTCAGTAACACCAGCTGTTCCCCTGCTGTGCGGATGGCAAAGTCTCCTGCTGCCTCCAACATCACACTACTGACTTTTAACCGTGGTCCACTTAGGCCTCTGGCTGTACTGTCTCTAGTATTTCCCCTGGCCTCCAACCCCGCCAGTCGCTGCTCTGATGTGCCGTCTGCACAATCCACACTTGTTCCTGTGTTACTGGGGCTCAGTCACGTCAGTTGATCCCCTGATGTGTGTCCGGCAATGTCTCCTGCTCTGTCCCCATTCCCATTAATAGTTGTGGGAATGTGGACAGAGCAGGACAGGTTGCCGGACACACATCAGGGGATCAACTGACGTGACAGAGCCCCAGTAACTCAGGAACAAGTGTGGATTGTGCAGACAACTCTGCAGAGCAGCAACTGCCGTGGTTGGAGGCCAGGGGAAATACTAGAGACAGTAGAGCCAGAGGCCAAAGTGGAGCACGGTTACAATCAGTAGTTGTGTACAACCAATATAAAACTCGCTCCAAGTTGGCCTCAGCCTGCTGCATGATTGACCCCTGGGCTTCAACATCGCATGTTGCTGCTCAGAAGTGTGTTTGCCATGGGTACTCCCTCCTGCCCAGCCGGGTTCCAGCACCATCAGCTGTTTCTCGGCAGAGCCTTTGGCCTAGGTGCCTCCTTCTTAGTATCCGAGTTCCAGCAACGTCTGCTGCCCAGCCTGGTTCCAGCACGCCTGCTGTTTCCGGGTAGTGTCAACGTCACTTTGCCACCAATACGTTGTCCTGTCGTGTTGCGGTCGGGTTAGCCGAGTCTATGGTGCCTGCAGTTTCGGTGCTTCCTATGTGGGCTGCGGGTTCTGGTAATAAAGGCTGGTTCCGTAGTGCCAATAGGACAAGCAACAAGCACCCCCTGTAGGACTGTGGGTTTCGGTAACTGCGGCCGGCTCACGGCCTTGCAACTTTGTTTTTTCCCTGGGTACCTTCTGCTACCCCTCCGGGTTCCAGCACCGTCAGCTGTTTCTTGGCAGAGCCTTTGGCCTAGGTGCCTCCTTCTTGGTATCCGAGTTCCAGCAACGTCTCCTGGTCCTTGGTAGTGCTTTGTAGCACAGGTACCTCCTGCTTAGAAAGCGTGTTACAGCACCGTCAGCTGGTCCACAGTTCTCCCATTGGCTCTTGTTCCTTCTGCTGCCCCACTGGGTTCCAGCACCGTCAGCTGGTCCTCGCTAGTGTCATTTGCTCTTGCAGCTTCTGCTACCCAACCGGGGTCCAGCACCGTCAGCTGGTTCTCGGCAGTGCCTTTGGCCTAGGTGCCTCCTTCTTGGTATCCGAGTTCCAGCAACGTCTGCTGGTCCTTGGTAGTGCTTTGGAGCACAGGTACCTCCTGCTTAGTAACCGTGTTCCAGCAACGTCAGCTGGTCCACGGTTGTGCCATTGGCTCTTGTTCATTCTGCTGCCCCTCCGGGTTCCAGTACCGTCAGCTGGTTCTCGGCAGTTCCTCAGCCTTCTTGTACCTTCTGCTACTTTTCCAAGTTCAAGCTTGTGGAAATGGTTCTTGATTCTCACTCTGGATCTCCCTGACAATGACCCTGAAGACGACGACCCTGAAGACCACACAGAAGAATACCTAAAAGATGACCCTGAAGAAGATGACCAAGAGGACAAAGAACAGGAAGACAACCACCAAGATGCAGAACAACAAGAGACAGAAGACCAAGAAGCATAAAAACCAAAAGCTGAAGAACATGAAGCATAAGACTAAAAATCAGAGCAAATTATATTATCTAATTTATAAGCAGAAGAAGACTAAGCAGTGTATGGGGGTGAGTCCGTTCCTCCTCGTGGTGCCCCTGGAAAAGGCCTGCTGCTGCAGGCCAAACTGAATGCGGACAAATCCTGTTGTAAATCTTTTATGACAGGCTGAACGGAAGGTGTAATCTTCAAACTTTTATAGATAACAATTACAGGAATGCCTGACACAATTAAGAATATGATGAAGAAGAATAGGAAGAAGATGAAGAAGTAGAATATGAAGAAGAATAAAAGAAGAATAAAAGAAGAAGAATAAAAGAAGAAAAATAAAAGAAGAATAAAAGAAGAATAAAAGAAGAAGAATAAAAGAAGAAGAAGATACTGCTGCTGCTGCTGAAGATGATGAAGGAGAAAGTGTGGGAGAAGTAAAAAAGAAGGTGAAGAGCATGGAAGTAGTGAAACATACATATCTGACAAAAAATTAAAGACTTTAACATAGTCAATATCTTTGTAACTACGAACGTCTTTAAAAAAAAAAAAATCCTGCTATTCCATTTGATTGGGCTAAAGCTCTATGGCTTTAATGTCTCCTACACCTCCCACAATACATTCTACATTATTATTAGTTGTTTTTCTCCATGTAGAATTAACCAACAGGGAAAGAAAGGGTTTTTTTAAATTCCGATATTTCTGTTCCATTGACTTGAATGGGACTTCCGGGATCGGAATCGGCGATACCTGATACTTTTTTTTTAGATCGGCCGATCCATTCCGATACGATATTTTTCAGTATCGAGTGGTATCGCTCAACACTACTGATCAGTAATAAAAAAAAACCACGATACTATTACCATAAGTGCCATTATACACAGGAGATCTGTACTTCGTATGCAGTGTCTGTGTACAGGTAATACAGTGATCAATGACATTATACACAAGGCCTCCATACAGTGTATAGTGTCAGTGTATAGGTGACACACTAACTCACCAGTGACATCTGTGGCGCCCCCAGGAGTATGGTCACCGCAGTGGCTTTGCCTTCCTCCAGGGGAGGGTAATGCCAGGCTTGGAGGCAATGATGGGTCTCTCTCGCAGTCAATCCATACATGCAACACAACTGTAAACACAACTGGAACTCCACTCCAGGCCAGCAGGGGGAACTCTGAACCAGGATTAAGGGGAGGAGTGCCCTCTGAGGGCCAGGAGGAAGGGGTAGTTAGTCTGCGGAGGATGAAGTGTGCAGACGTGTAGAGAGCTGCTGGAGGTTGAGCTAGGAAGGAGAGCTCCCTCGCAGTGAGAGCGCAAGGACTGGAGCCTGGTCTCCACGGCTGTACGGATACTAACGGTCCTACAGCAGATACCAGAGGAGTAGGAGGCTGTAAATGCCCTACTCCCATCTAAGACTTGAGGCAAAACAGCAGCTTGGATAGAGAGCCAGGACTCAGAAAGAGAGGAGTTCCCGAGAGAGGCTACAGCTGTCTGCCGTGCAAGTAAGGTTCTTGGGAACATCTGACAGGAGGAACTTCAGAGTAACTTAGTACTGGAGTGCTTCATTCAAACTAGCGTTAGGAAGGAGACTGCACAGTCCGTCTGCTGAGAGAGAATCCCTGAGTTGCTTCCAGGCTAGCCTGCTCCATTACCATCTGTCATCAGGACCCTGGACTGCAGTTATCAAGTAAAGGTACAGAAATTGCACCTCGCTGTGTCTTGTCTGCTTTCTACCTTTCCGGCACTGCTACATCCCCGTGCCAACCACCTCTACACTGCCCTGGGACTATAGCTTCACCTGTGGGGAGCTTTTACACCCTTGCTGCACCCTACCATCAGTCCCAGCGGATCTGTATGCAGCGTCGGCTTAACACCTCCCTTGCCGAACACCACAGGTGGCGTCACGAGCTACTCCATTCCATTAACTACAAACCACCATTACTTGGGCACCCAGGGCCACGGACCTGGTCACCGCTGCTGTGACACATCCCACTGACACTGGCCCGGGACCGAGTACCCCACAGCCCTGGGAGGTCGACCCACATCTCTAGGTGAAGTCCTTCATCTTTGCTTTTCATCTTTCATCCAGCACAGACCACCATCACGTCTTCCAGCCAGGGCTCGTCTCTGCAGGAAATAACACAGTTACCTAGAGCTCCGCTTGCAGAACATATTACTTAATTTTCTACATTACATCACATGAAGAAAAAAAGGCAACATAGTGTCACTCTACACAGTAACAGGACCACCCTCCCCCCATTTAAAACAGTATACTCAAAAAATAAAATAAATACATCACTGCAGTAATAATATCCCTTAATTAAACCCTGTGGAAATAATATCCCCCATCCTAGCCCCCGTGTGTCTCATTCCTGGCTTCAGCCATCTGTTCTCCCATCCCGCCCTCATAAGTATCCATTCTGCCCCATATGATCTCCCCATCCTGCTCCATCTGTCTCCACCGTATCCATCCTGCCCCATGATCCTGCACGATCTGTCTCCAATCCTGCCCCATCTGTCTCCAATCCTGCCCCCAGTGTCTCCAGTCATGCCCCCATGTCCTTGATCCTGCCCCCTGTGTCTCAAATCATGCCCCATATCTCCAATCATGCTCCGTATCTCATTCTGCCCCCTCCTGTGTCTCACTATCACATTCTGCCCCGTGTCCATTCAGCCCCCTCCTGTGTCTCACTGTCACATTCTGCCCCTATCGTGTCCAGCATTCTGCCCCATCGTGTCCAGCATTCTGCCCCCATTGTCTCCAGCATTCTGCCCCATCGTGTCCAGCAATCTGTCCCATCGTGTCCAGCAATCTGCCCCATCGTGTCCAGCAATCTGCCCCATCGTACCCAGCAATCTGCTCCATCGTGTCCAGCAATCTGCCCCATCGTGCCCAGCATTCTGCCCCTATCATGACCAGCAATCTGCCCCATCGTGTCCAGCAATCTGCCCCATCGTGCCCAGCATTCTGCCCCATCGTGCCCAGCATTCTGCCCTCATCATTACCAGCAATCTGCCCCATCGTGTCCAGCATTCTGCCCCCATCATGCCCAGCATTCTGCCCCATCGTGCCCAGCATTCTGCCCTCATCATGACCAGCAATCTGCCCCATCGTGTCCAGCATTCTGCCCCATCGTGTCCAGCATTCTGCCCCCATTGTCTCCAGCATTCTGCCCCATCGTGTCCAGCAATCTGTCCCATCGTGTCCAGCAATCTGTCCCATCGTGTCCAGCAATCTGCCCCATCGTGTCCAGCAATCTGACCCATCGTGCCCAGCAATCTGCTCCATCGTGTCCAGCATTCTGCCCATATCATGACCAGCAATCTGCCCCATCGTGTCCAGCAATCTGCCCCATCGTGCCCAGCATTCTGCCCCATCGTGCCCAGCATTCTGCCCCCATCATGACCAGCAATCTGCCCCATCGTGTCCAGCATTCTGCCCCATTGTTTCCAGCATTCTGCCCCCATCGTGCCCAGCATTCTGCCCCTATCGTGTCCAGTAATCTGCTCCATCATGCCCAGCAATCTGCTCAATCGTGTCCAGCAATCTGCTCAATCGTGTCCAGCAATCTGCCCCTATCGTGTCCAGTAATCTGCCCCATCATGCCCAGCAATCTGCTCAATCGTGTCCAGCAATCTGCCCCATCGTGCCCAGCATTCTGCCCCTATCATGACCAGCAATCTACCCCATCGTGTCCAGCAATCTGCCCCATCATGCCCAGCATTCTGCCCCATCGTGCCCAGCATTCTGCCCCCATCATGACCAGCAATCTGCCCCATCGTGTCCAGCATTCTGCCCCCATCGTGTCCAGCATTCTGCCCCATTGTTTCCAGCATTCTGCCCCCATCGTGCCCAGCATTCTGCGCCCATCGTGTCCAGTAATCTGCTCCATCATGCCCAGCATTCTGCCCCATCGTGCCCAGCATTCTGCCCCTATCATGACCAGCAATCTGCCCCATCGTGTCCAGCAATCTGCCCCATGTCCAGCAATCTGCCCCAGCATTCAGCATTCTGCCCATGTCCAGTATTCTGCCCCCATGTCTCAGTCCGGGCCCCCCGGATTGCCTCTCTTAAAAATTTAAAAAAATAAAAAAGTTCTTCTTACCTGGCCGCGGTCCAGTGGTGGGCGACGCTCGCGCTCCCTCCACACTGCAGCGCGTCCCAGCCTGCGACTGACAGTGACGTCAGACGCCGGCGAGGTGCGCGCTGCGGCTGACGTCAGCTGCCAGCCTCCTATTGGCTGGCGGCTGTTAACTATTGACGTGTGGGCCGGCGGGCCCGCATTGTCAATAGCGTTTAGCTGTGGCAGCGTCGAGGGCCCGGTTTACCTACCGGTAGGGGCCCGGTAACCAGAGGAGACCGGGCCCGATGTGGGCCCCCTCTGCCCACAGGGCCCCATACGCCAGTCAGGGCAATAATGCCCTGATGGCGGCCCTGCGTATTATACGTGTGAGTAAAATCGCAGCATGTTGCGACTGTACACATATATTGTCCAAGCCTCTCCAATGCAAGTCAATGGGTGAGTGAAAAAATCAGACACCACACGGACCATCTGTGTGACTTGCGAGAAATACGCAAGCATTTTCTAGGTGACAGGAAATTGGCTCATCCATTATCAGGAAGCTTTGGCACGCAAATTTCCCTGGAAAATTTCCCTCTAGAAAAATCACGGAATAAGCCTTCACGGAGTCCAACAGCGTGGCCAGACACATCAATGTGGAGATGCTGATAGTTCTGGTTCAGGAGTGGCCAGAACTATGGGACCAACATGACGCACATTATTCGGACCGCGCATGTAAGGATGCCGCATGGAAGCAAATCTGCACCCAAATGTTCCCCAATTTTGAGGAAAGTTCTGGTGAGGTCCAGCAAGATATTAATAAGTACATTCATAAAAAAGTCACATAAAAAGTTACACATGAAGCAACAAATGAACATAACATTATCATATGTGATGTTGTTTGTAACATTTCACTTGGCAAGTAGCAGGCCACATTAAGGCCCCACACATAACGATGCCCCAGCGATCCCACCAACGATCCGACATGGATGGGATCGCTGGGACATCGTTAGGCTGATCGCTGGTGAGCTGTTACATAGACAGCCCCTCCAGCGATCAGGACCAGCGAGCAAGCTGGTCTCCAATGTAAACATCGGGTATCTAAGAGCCGCGCGGCTCTTGGATACCCGCTGTTCACCTTGGAAACCAGCCTACACGCTGGTTTCCAAGATAAACAGCTCGTATCCAAGAGCGGCACGGCTCTTAGATACCTAGATACCTGATGTTTACATTGGAAACCAGCGTCCAACGTCGCTGATCGCTGGTCTCTCGCTGCCACATGCAGCAATGCACGCTGGCCAGCGGGAGACCAGCGATCAAAAAATGGCCCAGGACGATCGAGCACGATCAGCGATACCCGGCAGGGGGGCCGGTCGCTGATCCCCGTCACACACAGCGATCTCACTAGCGAGATAGCAGTCCAACATTGCCACTGAATATGTCACTCATGGCTGCCGCAAACCCACACTGTGGCCAGCACAGAAGGGAGCTTTCCACCACAGGCAACAGGAGATGAGTGGACACTGGGGTGTTATTAGACTATCTTTCATGGACGAACTGTGAATAACGATGGGGAGGAAGCTTATGCACGGAGTCTGGCACGTTACCTACGTCCAATTCCATGTGAGGTGAGGTTTCAGGCTAGAGGGGCGATACAAATTTTGATCGATCCTTTCACACCCTCAAATAATCCCTACCCAGTATTTGTATTTCTAGAAAGGTGGTAAATGTCAAGCAGTAACCAACTTCAAATGCCTGTAATACCTGCACAATATTCTGATACTATCAATAAAATTAGTTTGCCATGATAAATGTCAAATTGCAGCGTTGCTGCTAAAGATGAGTCATCAATCTCAAGAATTTTGAGTGGGGGCACTTACATTAACATGCTTGAGAGTGCGATATGCAGTCCTTCATGAGATCATGGACGTCGGTGAAATTTCGGCACAATGTCCGATGATGTCCAACAGTAGAGAGCATCCTCCCATGAAGAAAAGACCCCCATAAAGGCACTGAGAGGCACAATGGCTAGCCTCGGCCGGTGGCGCCACTGTGTAGTAGCGTGGTGAGCGGGGGACGTGGTTGAGTGGTGACATCACTTGTCCGTGTATGACGGACGTGTGCAAGGACCCCCTTTTTCAATATTCTGATACTGTGGCACCTGCCCAATATGGCCACTTGAGCAAACCCACTGTTGAAGGCTGGTCCCAACATGGGTATGCTCGACATGGTCATATTGGGTGGTATGAACAAATGGGGCACGCCACTACACAGGATTACCACCATCCATACCCTACTTCCCAGCACTATGTTCCCCAACAGGATCCTTCCTTGGCCCGTAATCCTGGGTCATCATCAGCCACGTCACAGGGTCAAAGTCAGGTTGGCCCACAAAGTAGCCAATAACTGCATGCTGGCCACCCGCCATTTACCACCCCCAAGCTACCATAACTTGTAAGGCAAAATGGCATTGTCACTTTTTTTTATTTTTACTTTTATATAGGCCCAGTTTTATTGGCCCCATATACTACAAATATGGCTTATTTGTTATCCCAAAACATATTTTGATTAAAACAAGTTAAATAAATATGAGTGTTTTTTGGTGTTATGACTGTATTGATGATGTGTTTATTTTCATTTTTTAATCATTATTATCCCAACTCAACCCACACACTACAAACATTATCATACGTTTATTTCTGGCCTACAAAATGTACAAACTCACAACATAGAGACAGCATTGTCTTGCCATGGAATATATCCTTCTGGTTAAAGAAAATAATTAGTAAACGCATCCCGCACTTTAAGGCCAGAGGGCTGGCGATGTGGATGAAGTACATGTGTAGTAGCCATGTCATTATTTCCATCCACCACTTCATCACCATCATTTTATTTACAGTTATGGATTCTGGTGAAGTTATGAAGTATCACTCAGGCTTTTATAACCTTTTCACATTTCCTTCACTAAGTTGAATGGCGGACTGCAGGACCCGCCATTTGGCATAGAGAATGCCAAAGGCACACTCCACCAGTCATCGTGTGCATGATAGGCGGAATTTAAATACTCTGCGCCGGTGGTCCAGGGCTCTACGTGCATAGGGCCTCATGACGATACGGGTTAATTGAAAGGTTTCATCAGCAACAATCACATAAAGTACCGCATCCATTGTAGACCATGGAAGCTGATGTGGGAGTGGGAGGTCCAACTCATTATTGCGCAACCACCGACCCATTATGGAAGAATTAAAGACTCTGAAGTCTCCAGTTCTTCCATATGCCCCAATATTTACAATTATAAACCTGTATGTGCTATTTTTGTTTACTCTAGACTCCAGAGAGAGTGGACGTGCCTGTCTGCTCTCTGCAAGATGGAGGGATAGAGGAGATAATACTGGCGCCATGCTACTGTCAGCCCATTGCAGCAGCTACTCAGTTTGTTTGTTTCTGTTGAACTTTCTTTTGGACCCTGGGAACTTTGATGGACCTCTAACTTTAACCTTGGATTGATGGATATTTTACACCCTGTTGATCGCACTGTTCCTGCATGACAGACCATTGAGGGAAGGTGCCCTTGGACACGCAGCTCTGGATCGGCACCCGGATCTGCCACTACTACGTACATCACCCACAGGTACATGCAACTCCTAAATGGATACATGTGATGCACAGTTATTAGAACCCTTGGACATGAATCTAATACAGCCTCTGTCAGCTATAGTTCCGCAATACACACAGCTTCTACCTTGTTGGTTACTGAAGCAGCCATCTGTGTACAGAGGTGGACAATGGACACAGTCAGTCATGGTGTGGACTGGAACGAAGGACAGGGTCACTGATCTGCTGGCAGTCCCTAAGCCCATCACTAAACGTGTTGTGTATTCAAGAGATCGACTTCTTGAGCTGAGCAGGTTGAAGCCTTCTCCAGCTGTGGCCATACCACAGGTTCCTCATGAAATGTGGAGACCTTTCAGAGGCTGCAGAGCAAGAAAAAAGGTGAAGTCCAAGAGAAGAAGGTTTAAACCAGCAGTACCATCAATCATCATGGGCAATGTACGCTCGCTGGGAAATAAGACGGATGAACTGCTAGCTCTGTGTAAAACCCAGAAGGAGTTCAAGGAATGCAGTCTTGTATGCTTTACAGAAACCTGGTTACATGGGGACGTTCCTGATTCAAGTGTCTCGATTCCAAGGTTTAAAATAGTTCGGGCTGATAAAGACAAGGCTAGGTGTGGTAAATATAATGGTGGTGGAGTTATATTATATATTAATTACAGATGGAGTAATAAACGGCATATAACTGTTAAGGAAAATCACTGCTGTCAAAACATTGAACTCTTAGCAGTTGGCCTTAGGCCTTTCTGTCTACCTAGTGAATTCTCCATTTGCATTGCAATAGTCATATATATGCCTCCATCTGCTAGCCAAGAGGCAGCTAGGAAAGTGCTGTTGGGGTCTTGGCGCGCCTTCAGACAAAGCACCCAAACTCGATAACATTAATCTCTGAGGATTTTAACAGAGTCATGATCTCAAAGGCTCTTCCAAAGTTCTATCAATATGTTAATTTTGCGACAAGGGACAGCAGTATATTGGATCTCCTCTATGCTAATGTTAAAGACGCATATTCATCGTCTGCATTACCTCCCCTGGGGAAATTTGACCACAACCTCGTACTATTGTCTCCATCTTATCAACCTGTTGTCAGCAAACAACCAGCGACAATAAAATTAATCAGGAAGTGGTCTCCTGCAGTTGAGGAAGCTCTGCAAGACTGCTTTGACCTCACAGACAGGGAGATGATATGCAACAGAGGAGAGCATAATGATGCAAATGATATTGTCGGAAGAGTAACTGATTATATAAATTTTTGTACTGATTCTGTAGTACCAGTTAAAATGATTCGATGTTATGCAAATAACAAGCCTTGGATTACAAAAGAATTGAAATACTTACTCAATGAGAAAAAAATGGCATTTAAAATGAAGGATACTAAGAAACTGAAATTGATACAAAGGGACTTAAAGGGGAAAATTAAGAATGCCCTTGAGGCGTTACGAATTAAATTAGAAAATAAACTGTCACACAACAATTCCAAGGAGGTATGAAAAACAGGCGAACCACAGGAGTTTTCGTTAAAAAATTACAAAAGATTTTATTAAGTATCACAAAAAATCGCAATAATCACATATAATAAAACACATATGTGCTCAATTAGACACCACCAAGGGATATTGGGCCTCCATATCAAATATACATATCATCCTGGTATATATATAACCTGTTGTCATATTTCTCCACATCAAATGTACATTACCACATCCTATAACGGATCCCAAAACGGCACCTATAGCTATAGTGGGACCACCCATTAGGTAAAGGGGATAAGGTAACCCTCACTTTATATCCGATAATGCACAACCCATACAGTGCTAAACACAAAATGCTCGGACTCAAATGAAAAGGAGGAGAGGAGGGGGGAGGAAAAGTTCCATCTTACCAAGGATAGTATCAGAGCCCAGTCCCTGACGCACCCCGACACGCATTTTGCTTGGATTTTATGCCGCTTTCTCAAGGGGAGGTGTGTGAAAAGTTTGAGCAGAAGGACCTTAAGTATCCATGGTGATTGTGTCAGGTGACCGTCACCTGACACATACAGGTATTACTGTGTGATGGCGGCGCATGCGCCGATCCCCAACCCCCCCACACAAGCGTCACCCGGCGATTCTCCGCCTGCCCGTGAGAGAGGAGAAATTCCCCGATCACAAAGCCCGCGATAGCTGTGCCAGATCCCACTGGCTGGAGGCGGCCGGATGAAGGGCGCATGCGCACCACAGTACGACTGAATCACCAATGTTTTAACCCCTATATTACCAACCAAAAAATCTTTGTTGCCATATTGATTACAATAGTAAGGACAAATCAATAAGTCTATATCTCAGAATGACGCTCCACATAAGCCTTTTAAATGTTCAAATATTTCTTTCTGGTCATGCTGGTACTTCATTTTCAAGACATCACAGGAGTCCATATCTGAGGCAGATATTCATTTTAGTCCTTATCATGTTACATCAATTTCATTCTTCATATCGTAAGCTTGTAATATCTTTATACGAGGTATCCCATGGAAACAATTTAAAGGTACATACACCAGTATAGTAATTTTCACTAAATAAAACAACAAAAAAAGCAACTAAAATATAAAACAACCACACACATAAAAATATACCAAATGTGGAAGGATTTCATAGGAAAAAAAAAAAAAATTACTACAGAAAGGGGCCAAAATTCAGGGAGTCTTTGAGGCCAAAAGGCTTCATAGTACCCAATATAATAATCCATTTTAATTCACGTTGGGCCAAAAGTTTTTTTAACATTACCCCCACGTATTCCAGTGTGGACAATTTCAATCCCCCTCACCATGAATTTTGTGGGATCACAGTTATGGATTTCCCTAAAATGTCTGGGAATTGTTTTTAATTCTAAGACATCCTGTACAGTTCTTGCCCTCATAATATCCCGCACATGTTCCCTTACTCGTGTTCTTAGTTCCCTGGATGTCAGCCCGATATAAATTAAATTGCAGCTACAAGTAGCATGATAAATTACATTCATGCTATTGAATGAAATGTACTCATTAATACAATAATTCTTTGAGTTTTCTGCTGAGGAAAAGGACCCAATACGTAGGATATTGGCGCAAACCACACAATGTCCACACTTAAAGCACCCCTTGATTTGCCTAGTGTGTCCAAACAAATTCTCTTTGGGTGCCACATAATGACTTTTAATTAGCAAATCTTTCAAATTCTTAGACCTATGGGGGGTCATGAGAGGTCGATCCGATAAAAAAGATCCAAGGGAGGGTTCACTACGCAAAATCGGCCAATATCTCTGGAAAATTTCCCGCATATTTTCCCATTCATGGTTATATTCTGAAATATAACGAATAGAATCACTATTCTCGTTATCTCTTGTTTTTTTCTTTGAATATAATAACTGGTCACGTGTTGTCAACATTGCACGATTATATCCCTTCCTAATACATCTCCCACTATAACCACGTTTGTGACGAGCGTCAGCTTACGCTGAGTCGTTTTTCTTTGAATGAGTGGACCTTCTGGGCCGTGGCACCCACCCACCTAGGGCGAGCTGACCTAGTGAGGAACCACCCCCTATACAGGGAGTGTCAGGGGCAAGACCAAGGGGGTGAGCCACCACGGCTGCTGGACCAGACGGCCGGCTCAGGAAGCAAGACAAGACGAGACAAGACATTAGTTCAAGTAAACTTCATTCTGGAACACTTCCGGGTACAACAGGTGCAAAGGTGAACACACAAAGAACACAAAGCAAGATGCGTGCAAGGGCACGCCGAGGTCCAAGGCATGAGGAACTCTTCAAGGTAAAACAGGTGCAAAACGTGAACACATAGAATCCATGTAACAAGGTGCGTGCCAGGGCAAACCAAAGTCCAAGGCAGGGTGCGAGGAATCGGACTCTGGAAGGCTGGCAAGGGCTGACAGGGTCCAGGCTGATGAGTGTAGACATCTGGCTCCAGACCTCCGGCAGTAGTCAGCTGGCTTCAGGATTCCGGCAGACAAACTAGGAGACAAAACAGGGTGCATGCAAGGAGACACGCCAGGATCAGATTCACAGAACGGAGACCTGCGCATGCCGAGGGGCATGCCAGGGACGAGTACAAGGACGGAGGCCTGCGAGTGCGAGGGCACGCCAGGGATGAGCACAAGGACGGTGGCCTGCGCGTGCGAGGGCACGCCAGGGACGGGTTCAATGGCATCGGAATCCGGGGTGCTGGCATCGACCGACAGGGTCCACGAATCAGGTTACGGACATCAGCTCCGGACATCAGGCCGCAATCATCTAGGTCCGGACTTCTGGCAGCGGACGGCAGGTTACGGAATCCGGCAGGCAAACTAGGGTTTAGAGCAGAGCAAAAGAGGCAAAAGGCTTTGTGCAAGAGTAGCACGAAAAGGCACAGTGCGAGAACCAGCGTGCGTGCAAGGGAGCACGGAAAACACCGCTGGGGCACCGGCAGGTGGTACCGACGGTGGCATAAGCAGGCGGGCACGACTAGAGGCGGCACCGCTGTGGCTCACACAGCCGGTAACCACTATAGCACTGGACGGGGGCACGGCTGAGGCACACAAGCGAGCATGGCTAGAGGCGGCACGGCTGAGGCATATCAGGCAGGCACAGGTGACCAGGCACGTGCACGGAGGCACGGAGCCACAAGGCAGGGCTAGGCAAAGATACAGGACAGAGCTGCGTGCAGACAGCACGGCAAAGCCTAGTACGAAAAGTGCAAGAGCGCACGAAGTATCAGAGACAAGGCATAGAGTAGTAGACAGGACCCTGCGCATGCAAAGGACTTGCCAGGGGCAAAGTACAAGGCGAGGCCTGCGCGTACCGAGGGGCACGCCAGGGACAGAGCACAGAACGGAGGCCTGCACATGTAGACAGACACGTCAGGGACAGCGTCTAGCAGCGGAGCGTAGGCAGAAGCCCAGAGCCGGGCCAAGGGAGAACCTTGGGACTAGACAGGGTACAGAGCGGAGGCCTGCACGTGTAGGAAGACATGCCAGGGACAGGGTACAGAACGGACATAACAAGAAGACATAGCGAGGACAAACAGAGCACGGAGGACAACACGAGACAAAGCACAAGACAAGAGACAGAATACGAGCACCGAGCGTGTGCAGAGATGCACGACAGAGCAGAGTGCAAGGGCACAGAATAGAGGGAGTAACCCCACAGACCAAGCAGCCATGCAGAGAAGCAACACAATACTCAGGCCCTGAGCATAGGAAGGAGCGGTTTGATATAGGGCATAGCACCACCACTTCCGTGTCAGGACCAGGGAAGAGCTTCCAGTTCAGATCCTCTAGGATCACAGAGCGCAGTCACATGATCAGGATTCCAGACATGCAGGGATGATTGCAGAACCGGACAGTGCAGGATCCTAGGAAAGGTCACATGATCAGGGTTTCAGACATGCAGAAACGATTGCAGAACCGGACAGTGCAGGATCCTAGGAAAGGTCACATGATCAGGGTTACAGACATGCAGAGACAAATGAAGAACCAGCATATGCTAGAACATAGGAAGGACACATGATCAGGGATTCTAGACATGACGAGATGATCACAGAAGGCAGAGCAGAAACGCAGGCATCCTGCAGCTCAACAGACATGAGGTGAGTGTGCACACTGCTCTAGAGAACATGCAGGGTAGCAGACACGAGATGCGCGTGTGAGTCGCCCTCCCAGGGCTGTGGGGTACTCGGTACTGGGCCGGTGTCAGGGGGATGTGTCACAGCAGCGGTGACCCGGTCCGTGGCCCTGGGCGCCCAAGCAATGGGGAGATGTAGTTAATGGTAGGATAATTTGTGACGCCATCCGTGGTGTTTGGCAAATATGGTGTTAAGCCAACGCTGCATACAGATCCGCTGGGACTGATGGTATATGCAGCTTAGATGGTAAAGCTCCCCACAGGTGGAGCTGTAGTCCCAGGGCAGTGTAGATGTAGCTGGCACGGGGATGTATCAGTGCCGAAAACGTAGGGAACAGACAAGACACAGCGGTTGTAGTTTCTGTACCTTTACTGAGTATATGCAGTCCAGAGTCCTGATTACAGATGGTACTGGAGCAGGTCAGCCTGGAAGCAGATCAGGATTCTCTCTCAGCAGAAGGGCTGTGTAGTCTCCTTCCTAGAGCTTTGTAGTGTGAAGCACCCCAGTACTTAGTTACTCCGGAATGCCTCTCTTCAGATGTTCCTAGAACTTTACTTGTATGACAGACAGCTGTAGCCTCTCTCGGGGACTCTTCTCCTGAGTCCTGGCTCACTAGTCAATTGCTGTTGTGTCCCAAGTCTTTGCTGGGAGCAGGGCATTTACAGCCTCCTACTCCTCTGGTATCTGTGGTAGGACAGTCAGTATCCATACCACCGTGGAGACCAGGCTCCAGTTCTGTGCACTCTCAAGCTAAGGGAGCTCGCCTTCTGCAGCTCAACCTCTCAGCTTCGCACCTCCCGTCCGCACACTTCACCCTCCGCAGACTATCTGATCTCTTTTCCTCCTGGCCCTCAGAGGACACCCCTTTCCAGAATCCTGATTCAGAGTTCCCCCTGCTGGCCCGGAGTGGAACTGTGTTGCATGCATAAGGTTAACTGCTGGAGAGACCCATCACTGCTTCCAAGCCTGGCATTACCCTCCCCTGGAGAAAGGCAAAGCCAGTGTGGCGACCAAACCCCTGGGGGCGCCACACATGCACACCGCTCCAGGGGTTCTTGAGGCAAAACAGACAAGGCAGACATGGCGGACATGACAACGTTGTTTAAACCTCTCTCTTAGGTCAGAGGCCTGAGCCTCAAAACGCTGGTCCATTGAGCATATCCGCCTCATCCTCAAGAACTGTCCGACCGGGATGGCCCTAATAGTGGCTTGGCTATGTGCTGACTATGCGTGCAAAAGAGCATTAACAGATGTTGTTTTCTGGAAAACATCAGTCTGGACAGTGGATGTGAAATCCACCTCCAAACTGATGTCCAGAAAGTCCATTTTAACAGAGTCGCATCTGTATGTCAGCCGTATGTTAAAGCTGTTGGTATTCAACACAGCCATGAAATCCTCCAACTGCTGCACCGTCCCCCGCCAAAATAACGACACAGTGGACGTCCTGGCTAGGGTTGATGGGATCTGTATCGATGGAGGCACATTATTGGTGACCACTGATGTGGAAAATTTGTATACCTGCATCGACTATGACGATGGTCTGCGGGCGGTCCGCTTCTTCCTCGAGTCCTCCGATCTGGACGGCCCTTTATGTGAGCTAATCCTCGAACTGCTGCACTTTGTCCTCACGCATAATTTTTTTACTTTTAAAGATTGTTTTTACCAGCAAAAACGCGGCGCGGCCATGGGTGCGGCCTGCGTATGCCAACCTCTTTTTGGGGTACTGGGAGAGGTTGGTTTTTGGGGACGCAGGCACGGAGGCCACTGACCATGTGCTGTCTTGGCTGTGGTATATTGATGATATTCTGTTATTTTGGCGGGGGACGGTGTAGCAGTTGGAGGATTACATGGCTGTGTTGAATACCAACAGCTTTAACATACGGCTGACATACAGATGCGACTCTGTTAAAATGGACTTTCTGGACATCAGTTTGGAGGTGGATTTCACATCCACTGTCCAGACTGATGTTTTCCGGAAAACAACATCTGTTAATGCTCTTTTGCACGCAGACTCAGCACATAGCCAAGCCACTATTAGGGCAGTCCCGGTCGGACAGTTCTTGAGGATGAGGCGGATATGCTCAATAGACCAGTGTTTTGAGGCTCAGGCCTCTGACCTAAGAGAGAGGTTTAAACAACGTGGCTATAGTGGGAGATGTATTAGGAAGGGATATAGTCGTGCAAAGTTGACAAAACGTGACCAGTTATTATATTCAAAGAAAAAAAACAAGAGATAACGAGAATAGTGATTCTATTCGTTATATTTCAGAATATAACCATGAATGGGAAATTATGCGAGAAATTTTCCAGAGATATTGGCCGATTTTGCGTAGTGAACCCTCCCTTGGATCTTTTTTATCGGATCGACCTCATATGACCCCCCTCAGGTCTAAGAATTTGAAAGATTTGCTAATTAAAAGTCAATATGTGGCACCCAAAGAGAATTTGTTTGGACACACTAGGCAAATCAAGGGGTGCTTTAAGTGTGGACATTGTGTGGCTTGCACCAATATCCTACGTATTGGGTCCTTTTCCTCAGCAGAAAACTCGAAGAATTATTGTATTAATGAGTACATTTCATGCAATAGCATGAATGTAATTTATTATGCTACTTGTAGCTGCAATTTAATTTATATCGGGCTGACATCCAGGTAACTAAGAACACGAGTAAGGGAACATGTGCGGGATATTATAGGGGCAAGAACTGTACAGGATGTCTCAGAATTAAAAACAATTCCCCGACATTTTAGGGAAATCCATAACTGTAATCCCACAAAATTCATGGTGAGGGGGATTGAAATTGTCCACACTGGAATACGTGGGGGTAATGTTAAAAACTTTTGGTCCAACGGGAATTAAAATGGATTATTACATTGGGTACTATGAAGCCGTTTGGCCTGGACTCCATGAATTTTGGCCCCTTTTGGTAGTAATTTTTTTTTTTTGCTATGAAATCCTTCCACATTTGGTATATTTTTATGTGTGTGGTTGTTTTATATTTTAATTGCTTTTTTGTTGTTTTATTTAGTGAAAATTACTATACTGGTGTATGTACCTTTAAATTGTTTCCATGGGATACCTCGTATAAAGATATTACAAGCTTACGATATGAAGAATGAAATTGATGTAACATGATAAGGACTAAAATGAATATCTGCCTCAGATATGGACTCCTGTGATGTCTTGAAAATGATGTACCAGCATGTCCAGAAAGAAATATTTGAACATTTAAAAGGCTTATGTGGAGCGTCATTCTGAGATATAGACTTATTTATTTGTCCTTACTATTGTAACCAATATGGCAACAAAGATTTTTTGGTGGGTAATATAGGGGTTAAAACATCGGTGATTCAGTGGTACTGTGATGTGCATGCGCCCTTCATCTGGCCGCATCCGGCCCGCGGGATCCGGCACAGCTATCGCAGGCTTTGTGATCGGGGAATCGGCGGGTGACGCTGGTGTGGGGGGGTGACGGTCACCTGACACAATCACCATGGATACTTAAGATCCTTCTGCTCAAACTTCTCACACACCTCCCCTTGAGAAAGCGGCATAAAATCCAAGCGAAACGTGCGTCGGGTTGCGTCAGAAACTGGGCTCTGATACTCTCCTTGGTAAGAGGGAACTTCCCCCCCTCCTCTCCTCCTTTTCATTTGAGTCCGAGCATTTTGTGTTTAGCACTGTATGGGTTGTGCATTATCGGATATAAAATGAGTGTTACCTTATCCCCCTTTACCTAATGGGTGGTACCACTATAGCTATGGTGCTGTTTTGGGATCCGTTATAGGATGTAGTAATGTACATTTGATGTGGGGAAATATGACAACAGGTTAGGCTGGTTTCACATTAGCGCTTTTGTGCGCAGCGCATCGGGCGCACCAGTGCGCATGCGCACTGCGCACCTATATTTTACATGATGTGCGCATGGTCTTGCGCATATTTGCGCTTTCGTGCGCATGCGTTTTTTTGTCTTTCGCGCCAGGCGCGTCAGACGCAACATGTTGCATTTTTGGTTCCGCCCTGTCTCGTTAAAACAACGCATGCGCACGGAATGCGCACGGAATGCGCAAAAACACCACATTGGAGCCTATGGGAGCGCAATACTTGCGCATGGTCTTGCGCACGCTTGCGTTTTTATGCGCATGCGTTTTTTAAATAAACATGACTGAAATTTGGTCTAGACAGTAAAAAAAAAAATTGAACCAAGGTGATAAAATGGTGTGGGCACTGGGATTCCACAATACTTTAAGGATTGCTCACTAGTGGACACACAGCACAAGCTGCACCAATGTAAGTATGAAAAACCTAATGTCTGGCTGAAATTTCAATACATTTCTATGTACTTATGTCTCTTTTTTTTTTTATTGCAGCATGTCTTCATCTGGTGAAGAATATGTCCCCGGGACAGGGCAAGAGGCAGAAGAAGTGAGTACTATGCTTCCGTATGGATTTGAAAAATTAAACACATGTGATTAATTTTTTTGGTTTAATTTTCAGACCTCATCCTCCATCACGCCACCACCACCGGAGGAACGGCAGGAGCAGCAAGGCCAAGTGCGGGCGGGTAGACGTGATGTAAGTACAGACGGACTGTTTTTTTTTTTTTTTACTTATTTTCTAGTCTGGTTTATTTATTTATTTTTTTTTTTGGTATTTTTTATTTTTTTTTTTTTAAATTTTCATGGTTGTTTTTTTCGATGTTTGTTGCTTTTTTTGCATTTATTTTCATTTAAAACAAATAATTTTTTCATGGCTTGTTTATCAATATCTAAAGCTCTAAGTGTGTATGTGTGTGTGTGTGTTTGTGTGTGTGTGTGTGTGTATGTTTGTTTGTTTGGGTATATGGGCACGGGACTATGGGATGGAGGATATATATGATGGGTATATGGGCATGGGATAGAGGATATGTATGATGGTATATGGGCACGGGACTATGGGATGGCGAATATGTATGATGTGTATATGGGCACAGGCATATGAGATGGCGAATATGTATGATGGGTATATGGGCACAGGACTATGGGATGGAGGATATGTATGATGGAATATGGGCACGGGACTATGGGATGGAGGATATATATGATGGGTATATGGGCATGGGATGGAGGATATGTATGATGGTATATGGGCACGGGACTATGGGATGGCGAATATGTATGATGGGTATATGGGCACAGGCATATGGGATGGCGAATATGTATGATGGGTATATGGGCACAGGACTATGGGATGGAGGATATGTATGATGGAATATGGGCACGGGACTATGGGATGGAGGATAATTTTAAATTTCTATAACTAACCACAGTTAGTTACTATGCCCGGGCAGCGCCGGGCTCTTCAGCTAGTTTTCGATATTTTTTATTTTAAAATCTTTCAAAGATTAATGTTTGTCTTTCTTTTCTAGGCTCCACAGCGGGAGGAGGACCTCGCCCTGGACAACGACGAGCTCATCCGTCTAGTCCAGGAGCGAGTCCCGTTGTGGGACACCCATCACCAACTGCACTCGGACAACGTGGTGATCCGGCGGCTCTGGAACGAGGTGGCCGCATCGCTGATGGATGGCTGGGACAACGCCTCTCCCCGGGTCCGCAAGGATTTTCGTAAGTATTTAAATGCAGTGTGATGCAGCAGTGATCTTGGCCGTGATCACCCAACTGTGTGTGATGCTATTAACTCCATGGAGTTTCTATCATCACACACAGTTGGATGATCACAGCCTCCAGTGCATAGTCTTACTTTTTTTCTTTTTTTTTTTTTCCATCACAGTGAACAAAGTCAGAACCCGTTGGCGCTCGATGAAGGACCGCTTCAACAGGGATATCCGTCAGGAGAATAAGGTTCGCAGTGGTGCTGCGGCAAGGACCGGCACGAAGTACCGATACCATCGTGCCTTGGCATTTTTAAGACCGGTCCTTGCCTCCCGAACGTAAGTATTTTCTAGTTGTATTGTGTTTTATTCTGTGCTTTTCTATTCCACAGGAGTTGGCGATTGTTAATTTATGGTAGTAATTTCTTTCTTTTCTTTTCACAGCACCTGGAGCAGCACCCTGCAACCTGGTCCCGAAGCGGTCCTTCATCAAGCTGCCCCGGACCCCTCCCAGCCATCCATCAGCGAGGAAGCACCTTGCAGGTCTGCACCACAGTCATCTGGAGACCAGGAAGCTGGTCGCTCAGGTGTTCCCCTGTCCCAGGTCTCTGCCACTGGTTTTGCGGGCACTTCCCGCCAGCAGCGGCAGAGGACCTTGGACAGGCCTCTCATGCCCGAGTTCGTTGAATTGAGCTCGGTCTTTCAGAGTAGCCTCAAGGCACTCTCCGATAGACTTGAGAGTGGTTTCCTCCTTTTGGACCAACGCTACAAGTCTATCGAGGGTCGCCTTGAGCGCCTGGAAGTCGACCTCGCCAGACCAGCGCATCATTTTTATACCCAAATAGCTCGGGACACGGCGGAACACCTTACCCCTGACCTCCAGTTGACTGTCATGCAGGCCTGCAACAATGCTTTTATGCAGGCTATGCAGCAGAGTAGGATTATGCAGCAGTCAGTGGTGGCATTTCCACCGGTGCCACCACTGACTCGTTTTACAGCATTACCTACTTCTGCTGCATATCACTGCACAGCCACCACACTTCCAAGCCTCGCCGGACACCAATATACCGCCCCAAGTCCGAGTGCAGCTGGACACTTACCCGCCAACACCATGCCAAGCGCTGCTCCTGCCTGGCCCACCACTGCTGCCGCCACCACCACTGGATGGCCCGTCGTCACCACCCCTGCCTGTAGCGCCGCCACCACCACCACCAGCGGGAGGACCACCCCGGTATGGACCGCCACAGCCACCACGCCTGCATGGCCCGCCACCACCACCACCACCACCACCACCACCTCGGAGCAGCATCAGCTGGGGGACCCGCATTCAATATTTACGGCCCCTGCCAGGACATCCACCACCACCAGCATGCCACAGCTGGAACAAGATCCTGGCAGGCGGTCCACAAGCGCCAGGCGGTCCCCCAGCTCCAGCCAGTCCACAGCCTCCAGGCGTTCCAGAGGCTCAAGGCGGTCCAGAGGCTCAAGGCGGTCCAGAGGCTCAAGGCGGTCCCCGGGGTCTAGCCAGTCCTCAGGCTCAAGCGAGGACAGCAGGAAGACGACGGGCCACCGTCCTAAAAAAACAAAGAGGAGGACTCTTACCCTCCCTCCTCCCTCACCTCCCACTTCACAACTTTCCTTGCCTCAGCTCCCTTCCCCCACTTCTTTGGTTCCTCCTTCCCCTAGAACCCCTTACTCCACCCAAAGCCGTTCCTCATCCCTCCACACCCCCCAGTTTCCAGCAACTAATAAATAAGTTAAATAAATGTTATATTTTTTTTTCAAAATAATGTTTGGTTATTGTGTCTTTCGCCGCCTGCACACACTGCGCCCTACACTATGGTTTGTTTTTCTTTACTTTATACCGGATGGTCAGCCATCCAACTCTGAAAGGGATACTATATTTCATTTTTTTTTTATATATATATACACTCACTGGCCACTTTATTAGGTACACCTGTCCAACTGTGTGTTAAGACTTAATTTCTAATCAGCCAATCACATGGCGGCAACTCAGTGCATTTAGGCATGTAGACATGGTCAAGACAATCTCCTGCAGTTCAAACCGAGCATCAGTATGGGGAAGAAAGGTGATTTGAGTGCCTTTGAACGTGGCATGATTGTTGGTGCCAGAAGGGCTGGTCTGAGAATTTCAGAAACTGCTGATCTACTGGGATTTTCACGCACAACCATCTCTAGGGTTTACAGAGAATGGTCCAAAAAAAAGAAAAAAAATCCAGTGAGCGGCAGTTCTGTGGCCGGAAATGCCATGTTGATGCCAGAGGTCAGAGGAGAATGGGCAGACTGGTTCGAGCTGATAGAAAGGCAACAGTGACTCAAATTGCCACCCGTTACAACCAAGGTAGGCAGAAGAGCATCTCTGAACGCACAGTGCGTCGAACTTTGAGGCAGATGGGCTACAGCAGCAGAAGACCACACTGGGTACCACTCCTCTCAGCTAAGAACAGGAAACTGAGGCTACAATTTGCACAAGCTCATCGAAATTGGACAGTAGAAGATTGGAAAAACGTTGCCTGGTCTGATGAGTCTCGATTTCTGCTGCGACATTCGGATGGTAGGGTCAGAATTTGGCGTAAACAACATGAAAGCATGGATCCATCCTGCCTTGTATCAACGGGTTCAGGCTGGTGGTGGTGGTGTCATGGTGTGGGGAATTTTTTCTGGGCACTCTTTGGGCCCCTTGGTACCAATTGAGCATCGTTGCAACGCCACAGCCTACCTGAGTATTGTTGCTGACCATGTCCATCCCTTTATGACCACAATGTACCCAACATCTGATGGCTACTTTCAGCAGGATAATGCGCCATGTCATAAAGCTCGAATCATCTCAGATTGGTTTCTTGAACATGACAATGAGTTTACTGTACTCAAATGGCCTCCTCAGTCACCAGATCTCAATCCAATAGAGCATCTTTGGGATGTGGTGGAACGGGAGATTCGCATCAGGGATGTGCAGCCGACAAATCTGCGCCAACTGTGTGATGCCATCATGTCAATATGGTCCAAAATCTCTGAGGAATGCTTCCAGCACCTTGTTGAATCTCTGCCACGAAGAATTGAGGCAGTTCTGAAGGCAAAAGGGGGTCCAACCCCTTACTAGCATGGTGTACCTAATAAAGTGGCCAGTGAGTGTATATATATATATATATAAATAAAAAAAAAATGAAATATAGTATCCCTTTCAGAGTTGGATGGCTGACCATCCGGTATAAAGTAAAGAAAGGGAAACCACCAAAAAAAAAAAAAAAATTATATATATATATATATATATATATATATAAAAAATATATATATATATATAAAAAAAAATATATATATAAATAAATATATAAATATATATAAATATATATATAAATATATATATATATATATATAAATATATATATAAATATATATGAATATATAAATATATATATATATATATATATGCACCTAAAAACGCATGCGCATGTAAAACGCAAGTAACACTGCGTTATTTTGACGCATCAGCGTGCGCATGAAGAAAAAAAACGCACATTTGTTTTGCGTTTTTCTTTGCGTTTTTTATGCGCACGATGCGCTGCGCAAAAAAACGCTAATGTGAAACTAGCCTTATATATATACCAGGATGATATGTATATTTTATATGGAGGCCCAATATCCCTTGCTGGTGTCTAATTGAGCACATATGTGTTTTATTCTTATATGTGGTTATTGCAATTTTTTTGTGATATTTAATAAAATCTTTTGCAATTTTTTAACGAAAACTCCTGTGGTTCGCCTGTTTATCGTATGTCATTTGGAGTGAAGTTTATCTTTTGTCAGGGCACAGCACATGTGTGCATGGCATATAATGAGTCTGGATTTTTGTATGTTAATTCCAAGGAGGTGTGGTCAGTCATGAAGCAGTTATCTGGGTTTAAGGCTAGGTCAGAGCATGGCAAAGGGGATCTGCCCATGGCTAACGAAATGAACGAGTTCTTCAACAGATTTACCAACACGTGCTGCGTCATAAGGAATGAGGGATGGAGCTGAGGAACAATCGGCAGCACTTACTTTGGGTGATGAACTTTCTGCTTTCACTTTCTCCCCAAGCTATGTGAGGATACAGTTTCATAAACTAGTCATTGGCAAAGCAGCTGTGCCTGATTACCTCAGTCCACGTGTCCTTAAAGTGTGTGCAAACCAACTGTGTAATGTCTTTCAGCTCCTGTTTAACAGGAGCCTACAATCTCAGAGAATACCAGTGCTGTTGAAGACCTCCTGCCTGGTGTCAGTTCCCAAGATCACCTTTCCAACTTCCCTACAAGACTATCGTCCAGTGACCTTAAAGGGAAGGTGCCGCAATTTTATATAATTTGCAAAAAAAGAGTAAGTAACAAAACATGTTGTTTCAGCAAATGTTGTACTAACAAGGATTTATGGTTTGTTTGTAATAATGTTTTAATGTAGCCACTGGGCGCTGCCATCTTGATTTGCAGATCTGTGGAGGACTCATACAGTCTGCAAATATGGCCGTCCCTGGACATAGGAGACTGCGGTCGGCTCCCGACCCCACCATGCAGCCTCATTAGCAGTGAACTGGGCACGCCCCTGTGGGCTGCACCATTCACTGCTGTAGGTGTAGCTGGACGCCATTTTACTGTAGCCCAGTGCTATCTGCTGAGCTCCACTTTCTGCACCGTGCTTCCTGCTCCAGCTCCACTGTCCTCCTGCTCTGTCTCCGCCTCCTCACTCACACACAGCCCCAGTGATCTCCGGTAATCTGACACCTTTGCTTTTATAGCTGTCTGAGGAGGACAGTGACATATACAGCCCATAGTCTAGTGTATAATTGGGGGGCTGGAAGTTTCACCAGTGTGGGCATATCTGTAATACTGTCTCCTGTGATACTGCCTGCTGAACCGTGTATCTTATCCTCTCCTGTGTGATACTGCCTGCTGAACCGTGTATCTTATCCTCTCCTGTGTGATACTGCCTGCTGAGATGTGTATCTAATCCTCTCCTGTGTGATACTGACTGCTGAACCGTGTATCTAATCCTCTCCTGTGTGATACTGTCTGCTGAGCTGTGTATCTAATCCTCTCCTGTGTGATACTGTCTGCTGAGCCGTGTATCTAATCCTCTCCTGTGTTATACTGACTGTTGAACCGTGTATCTAATCCTCTCCTGTGTGATGCTGACTGCTGAACCGTGTATCTAATCCTTTCCTGTGTGATACTGACTGCTGAACCGTGTATCTAATCCTCTCCTGTGTGATACTGACTGCTGAATCGTGTATCTAATCCTCTCCTGTGTGATACTGTCTGCTGAGCCGTGTATCTAATCCTCTCCTGTGTGATACTGACTGCTGAACTGTGTATCTAATCCTCTCCTGTGTGATACTGACTGCTGAACCGTGTATCTAATCCTCTCCTGTGTGATACTGACTGCTGAACCGTGTATCTAATCCTCTCCTGTGTGATACTGACTGCTGAGCCGTGTATCTAATCCTCTCCTGTGTGATACTGACTGCTGAGCCGTGTATCTAATCCTCTCCTGTGTGATACTGACTGCTGAACCGTGTATCTAATCCTCTCCTGTGTGATACTGCCTGCTGAGCTGTGTATCTAATCCTCTCCTGTGTAATACTGACTGCTGAACCATGTATCTAATCCTCTCCTGTGTGATACTGTCTGCTGAGCCTTGTATCTAATCCTCTCCTGTGTGATACTGACTGCTGAGCCGTGTATCTAATCCTCTCCTGTGTGATACTGTCTGCTGAGCCGTGTATCTAATCCTCTCCTGTGTGATACTGTCTGCTGAGCCTTGTATCTAATCCTCTCCTGTGTGATACTGTCTGCTGAGCCGTGTATCTAATTCTCTGCCGTGTGATACTGCTCTCCTGAAATACTCTGTGCTGCTGTCACCCTGCTGGTTTTATGTGTGATCTACATGGTGGTATTGTGTATGATCTATATGGCGGCATTGTGTGTGAAGTATATGGCGGTATTATTTGTGATCTGCTAAATGGGGACCCATTCTGGGGTGGTTCTGGCTGAGCACCTGCACACGGGTCAGGGGTAATAGGTGCAGTCAGGGGAGGGCTGGTGAGGCAGCTGAAGAGAGGGGTCTCATTTTTATCGTTACTGTATGGCTCCATTTCCCCCCAGCCTGCTTCCCAGCGTCACCCCGGACTGCGAGTGTCGCCTCGCTTTCACACATCGCCAGGACAGAATCTGAGGAGGGGAATGGGGTCTTTGCATGCAAAGTCTGGATCAGAACAGGTCATCAATCAGCAGAAATGTTTCCTGAATTTCTGTGCTGCTGTCTCCCTGCTCCTCCCCCATATATCGCCCTCTGTGCCCCCCATAGACCAGCGCACTGCTCTCCTGAAATACTCTGTGCTGCTGTCACCCTGCTCCTCCCCCATACATCTCCCTCTGTGCCCCCCATAGACCAGCGCACTGCTCTCCTGAAATACTGTGTGCTGCTGTCACTCTGCTCCCTCTACCATATATCTCTCTGTGTGCCCCCATAGACCAGCACACTGCTCTCCTGAAATACTCTGTGCTGCTGTCACCCTGCTCCCTCCACCATATATCTCTGTGCCCCCCAGAGACCAGCACACTGCTCTCCTGAAATACTCTGTGCTGCTGTCACCCTGCTCCTCCCCCATATATCGCTCTCTGTGCCCCCCATAGACCAGCACACTGCTCTCCTGAAATACTCTGTGCTACTGTCACCCTGCTCCTCCCCCATATATCTCCCTCTGTGCCCCCCATAGACCAGCACACTGCTCTCCTGAAATACTCTGTGCTGCTGTCACCCTGCTCCCAGAATCCTTGCTGCCTGCCATCCTCGGTGACTGAAGACCCCATTCCTCTCCTCAGATCCTGTCCTGGCAATGTGTGAAAGCGAGGCGACAGGGGCCTGATATATGGAGGAAGGAGCAGGGTGACAGCAGCACAGAGTATTTCAGGAGAGCAGTGTGCTGGTCTGTGGGGGGTACCCTGTTCGGTGCCAGGGATTGTACATAGAGCGCTGTGTTTTATACACATGGATTGACCATCTTCTTGTCTGCTCCACAGAAATCCAGGACACATTTCTGCTGATTGATGACCTGTTCTGATCCAGACTTTACATGAAAAGACAGTCAGTAACTTTGCAGGCCCCAGCAAAATGGCTGCTCACTGTGTTCCTAGATGTCATCCTCTCTTTTCCCTTAGCAAACACCCAGAAGGGGAGGAGAGGAGTGACACCACACCCATGTCAGCAGATTCCACCCATACAGTGTCCATTTTAGAGCATGATCATATATCAAAATCAAACATCATGGACACTGTATGCCCATAATTACTGCAGGACAGTAATGTGAGCTAGTTGTACACTAGGTTTTTGTGCCAAATTTCAGTATCTGCTCCCCCTAGTGTTAGCAAGTGGAAATGCCAAACTTTTTAAAATTATTTTTCATATTTTACAAAATTAAAAACAAATGATAATATTTTTTAAGAAAATGTAAACATTAATTCTTTACATTTTTTCAATTGCTGAAAATTTTTTTTTGGGATGGCACCTTCCCTTTAACATCGCATGCTATGAAGTCGTTGGAGAGAATAGTACTTGCCTACTTGTGCCCGATGGTGAGGGCCTACACTGACCCCCTGCAGTGTGCATACCAGCAAAGATTGGGGGTGAATGATGCTGTAATGTCTGCTACTTACAATACATTCATTCTTGGACAATGATGGAACTGCAGAGCGCGCAATGTTCTTTGACTTCTCCATTGCTTTCAATACCTTATAGCCGCTCTTATTACGAAATAAGTTGACTGATATGGCAGTGGATGAGGGGAAGGTGAACTGGATAAGCGACTACCTGACGGACAGGCCGCAGTTTGTAAGGATGGGGGAGGTGGTATCTGGCAGTGTTCGGAGCAGTGTGGGAGCCCCTTAGGGTACAGTGCTGTCACCCTTCCTCTTCACATTGTATACAGCTAACTTTCAGTATAAATCTGATCTCTGTCACCTCCAAAAATTCTCAGATGACTCAGTGATTGTAGGGGGAATTGTGGGGGACCGGGGTGAGGAGGAATATAGAAGGGTGGTTTCTGACTTTGTAGATTGGTGCCAGACTATCTGTCTAGAACCCTATGTAAAGAAAACCAAGGAGATGGTGGTGAGTTATAGAAGGAAAAAGGATGAGTACTTACTGATCACTATTGCTGGCCGGGAGGTGGAGATGGTTGAGAGCTACAAATCTTTGGGGGTTCACTTTGACAGCAAACTTGATTGGAGATGTCATACAGAGAAGGTTCACAAGAAGGGAATGAGCAGACTGTACTTTCAGCGGAAGCTCAGGTCGTTCAATGTGTGCAGTAAAATGCTGGAAATGTTCTTCCAGTCCGTTGAAGCAAGTGCCATCTTTTTTGCTATCATTTGCTGGGGCAGCAGTGTGCAAGTAGCTGACGCTAATAAGCTCAACAAACTTATCAAGAAGGCAAGTGCAGCTGTTGGCCTCCATCTTGACCCTTTTGAGGAGGTAGTGGAGGATAGGATTCAAAAGAAGTGCAGGGCTATAATGAACAATAATACATACCCACTATATCAGCTGTTCTTGAATCAGAAGAGCACATTCAGCAGCCATCTAATCCTACTAAGGTGCAAGAAGGAGAAATTGAGAAAATTGTTTGTGCCTACTGCTATGGGGATGTATAACAATTCACTAAGGATGAAAGATGGCTATGACCTAGGGCTGGCACACTAAGGGAAATGATCAGAGATTTGTGTACCTTTGTTACGTATTGTGGTTAGTCTTGTGCAAGATCCGGGTCTAGTAATTACTCTATGTAATGCTGTTTGTAATGTAGTAATGCTGTTCATAATGTTTTGTTTGTAATGCTGTTGCAACGCTGCTGTGATACCATAATTTCCCTCAGGATCAATAAAGTCTATCGTATCGTATCGACCAGGGCTAACAACACTACAGAAATAAACTATTTATAATTATAATATTGGGACCCTGAGTTTGGTGGCTTACGTACACGGATGTGCTTCCCATCCAGGGATCCAATGCAGTTTGGAAACTGGCACGTGTCCTCAAAGCCACGTGCTCTCCGCAGCCAGTCTTGTTTTTTTGACTCAGGCATTACTGATTGATGCAGTTGGGACCATATTTAAGAGCACGTAGACAATGCCAGAGATGGTGGAGTTCCCAATTAAAAATTCAAGATGAAGAGTCACATAGGAGAGCCAGTGGATAGGAATCTATGAGTGAAGAGAAAAAAAAGCTAGATTAACATATCCAGGCCTCAAAAAAACAGTTTAGGACTTCCTAAAAGTTATGGGCAGTGTAAACCAAGCCCTGTCTAATCAAAATACCACACAATTCAATGCCTTTGGAACTATTACAAACAGCATGGAATGTCAAAGGCAAAGCGTGGCCAAAAAAATGTTAACCAAAAAAGGGGAACAAACCACTACAGTACAGCCAAAAGAGTGAATGAGTGTATTTCCATGAAACACAAGTAAAAAACATCATCAACACAGAGGAGTAATACATACCGTAAAGTAAATAAAAGGCGCTCCTTTGCGGAAATACACTTGCGCATCTTAGTGTCCTTGAAAGTGATCCCAGGGCGCACAGCCTCCTGCAGAATGTCAAATGATGGCACGGTCATCTGACAATACTGCTAGAACTTGTCAGGATGGCTGCGTAGAGAAGCATACAGACGGTGGAAATGCCCTTTAGTCAGCCGTCACCTCATAAGCAGATATACCCACATTCTTCTCTGCCTCCTCGGCTCCACAATCACTGGGTAAAGCTCCACAAAACGTTGGGACAAAACCCTGTGGAAAAGAACCCGCTCAGTAGTGTTGAAAGTAAGCATGTCTGACATGTTTGAAACAAAGCAGCAATACCAAAACACACGTACAGACTCTAATGCAAAAATTGAAAGGTGGAACCTGTTGTTGAGCCAATAAATAGGATCGATAATTAGGAATTTAATTTATTTCAGGCCATGGATCTGTTATATGTCCTGTGGTGTAGTGACCACTGTGTCCGCTAGGGGGCGCTGTGTGGGTGTCCCAGGACGAACGGATAGCCTTGTCCAGATTGGTAACAGGAGCGGGGTGCTAAAGGATCGTTATGTATCTCAAGGTGGGTGGCCTTGGGATGAAGACTTGTGTGTGTGTTGATCAGCAGTGTTACTGCTGAGGTGCTGTTTCAATGTGTTTGGGAAGTCTCCAGGTAACTGGTGAGACGGGCGGAACCAGTTACCTTCAAACCCACCCAGGGGGGTGTTTAAGAGCGCTATTGTAAAGTGTGTATTAGTGGTTGAAGGACCTGTGATGAGGTCATAGCCATGTGACCCGGTGGGCGTGGCTACAGACCATATAAGGTGGTCAGGGTAGGTCACATGAGGTGAATGCTGGGACCTGGTTGGTCCGTTTTGGAAGGTCCCGTCTGAGAGAGATGGGGCTGTCTTCCTGACAGCAAGTGAACGCTGTATTTAATGGCTGCACGTGCCTGATAGTTCCCTGGAGGGAATGGACATCTGCAGCGTGGTGAAGCGGCCATGAGGTAAACCCTGACGGGGTGAGATATCTGTGAGGCTAAGAGAGCCTGTGTGCTGGACATGGCATAACCTGTGTGACCACAGGGATAACAGAGTGAAGCTCTGTCATGGACACTATGCTGTTAATATGAACTTTATGTTGCTGGTCATGGTTTAAGATGCCTAAATAAACCGCTTGGATTGTGATTGTTTTATGGAAAACCTGTGCCGGATATGATTTATTGGCTGCCAAGCGAGAATCCCCTACCTGAATGACAGCGCTACCTTACCGTCCATTTTGCAAGGCTACGATAAAATCACGGCATACGCTTGACATACGGATGCCAAACGGATGTCACACGGATACATAAATGCGAGGAAATCGCATCATCGCATTGCAAACGAATTACATACGGAGAACATTGGTGCGATTCTCGGTTGAGAGAATTGGACCGATTTTTCTTACGGCAAGTGTGACTCCGGCCTAATTGTAAAACACTGGGCAAAACTGTCACTGAAAAAGACCTGGGTGTATGGGTGGACGACAAACTCACATTTAGTGGCCAGTGTCAGGCAGCTGCTGCAAAGGCAAATAAAATAATAGGATGCATTAGAAGAGGCATATATGCTCACGAGGAGAACATAATTTTACCTCTATACAAGTCACTAGTGCGACCATACTTAGAATACTGTGTACAGTTCTGGTCTCCGGTGTATAAGAAAGACATAACTGAACTATTGCAGGTGCAGAGAAGAGCGACCAAGGTTATTAGAGTACTGGGGGTTCTGCCATACCAAGACAGATTATTAACTTATGCTGAACATAGCAGCCTCTTGATCCCTTTGTTTTTTTTTTTGAATTTGCAATAAAGCTTTATTGATTTTATTCCTGGAGCTGGACCTTTACTTTTTTCTGGACATTTTCTACGTTTGGTGGAGACGAGTCCGCGCTCGGATTGATTGCACCTTAAGGAAAAACAGACGGGGTGAGCTGAAATAATTCTCTTTTGTATAAGAAAGACATAGCAGAACTATTGCAGGTGCAGAGAAGAGCAACCAAGGTTATTAGAGTACTGGGGGGTCTGCAATGCCAAGACAGGTTATTACACTTGGTGTTAATCAGTTTGGAAAAATGAAGGCTAAGGGGTGATCTTATTATAATGTATAAATATATGAGGGGACAGTACAAAGACCTTGCTAACGATCTTTTTACCCTTAAACGTGATACAGGGACAAGGGGGCATCCTTTACGTCTGGAGGAAAGAAGGTATAATCATATTCACAAGCGCAGATTCCTTACTCTAAGGCTGGAGTCACACTAACCTGCGCAAAATACGGTCAGTATTTTACATGCGTAATACGGATCAATGACCACTAAATAGTGGTCCGTATGTCATCCGTAAGCAAGGTGAGGTCACGTATTTTGCGCATGTGTGTATCCGTATGTAATCCGTATGCAATCCGTATGGCGAGATTTTCTCGCAGCCTTGCAAAATGGACATTTAACGGTTTTGAGGCCTGCAAACAATTTAAATCATTAGCCTGCACCCTATTTAGACACTCAGAAACAGGTGGCTGCCTACATTCTGTACATTTCTCACCTTGCTTTCACGAGGTGTGTTGGTGTTCTTTGTGCAGCATGGCAGAGGGTCTGACATTCAATACAACCGAGCAGGTTCTCTTTACCTGGCTTTTGTCACGGCGCTTTGGGCAACCATATCCTGTGATAGTGGATCCTCGGAGGAGGAGACGCATGTGGGTACATCCACTTTTGAGGCAACGACTCACAAGAGGTCATTTTCACCGCCTCTATTCGTCTCTGCGGGAGCATCCGGACAAATTTTACCAGTACTGTCGAATGAGCATTTCCACATTTGATCGCCTCTTGGAGACAGTGCGCCCTGGGATCACCTTTCAGGACACTAGGATGCGCAGAGCCATATCTGCAGAGGAGCGACTTCTACTCACAATACGGTATGTACTCCACAACCACATTCTCTATGTTCATAATGTGTGTGTTAATTTATGTTTTTTGGCCTTCTTGGACAAAGTTTAATACCCTCATCTTACTCAAAATATGTATCACCTGACACAGCAGAATGTTACATCTAATATGTACTGCATATCACTTAGTCATTGTGCCACCAAATATGTGTGTGTTGTTCTCTCTCATTTCCTACCAAGTTTGGTCGGCATGTAACTGATTTTTTTTTACTTTATCCATTCTAACCTGTACTATTTCTGTTGTTCTACAGCTTCCTGTCCACTGGCCTGTCTTATGCCGCCCTCCACCATGAGTTTCTCATTGGAAAGTCAACCATTTCAGGCATAGTGAGGTCTACATGTGCACAAATCTGGACAAGACTCCATCAGGTGGTCCTACCCGAGCCCAGGATGGAAGACTGGTTAAGGATTTCAAGGGACTTTGAGGAGGACTGCTAGTTTCCAAATTGTATTGGGGCCCTGGATGGCAAACATATCAGGGTGCGTAAGCCGCCGAACTCAGGCTCCCAATTCTTCAATTATAAGCAATACTTTTCTGTTATATTGTTGGCTCTGGTAGACCCGCAATACAAGTTTATAATTGTTGACATTGGGGCCTATGGAAGGACGGGAGACTCTAGAGTCTTCAATACTTCCATAATGGGTCGGCGGCTACGCAGCAACCAGTTGGATCTACCACCACCACGCCAGCTACCAGGCTCCCCCGAACAATCAGTCCCTTATGTCCTTGTGGCAGATGAGGCCTTTCAGTTATCACGTAATGTCATAAGGCCATATCCCCGGCGCCACCTTGACCACAGGCGCAGAATTTTTAACTTGCGCCTATCACGTGCTAGGCGACTGGTGGAGTGTTCCTTTGGGATTCTTTGTGCCAAATGGCGGGTACTCCAGTCTGCCATTCAGTTGAGTGAGCAAAATGTGAATGAAGTTGTCAAAGCCTGTGTTGTTCTGCATAACTTCACCAGGATTCATGATTGTTCCTCCTCTGATGGTGTTGTGCGTAGGCCGGACAATGTGCGCAGGGTGAGACCACCTATCATCCCTCAACGTAGACCGCTCTCTGGCCTCAAAGTGCGTGATATATTCACGAATTACTTTATCTCACCTGAGGGGGCAACTTCTTGGCAAGAGAATGCTGTGTCTATGTTATAATTTGTTTTTTTCAAAGTGTGTCTAAATATACAGTGGGGCAAAAAAGTATTTAGTCAGTCAGCAATAGTGCAAGTTCCACCACTTAAAAAGATGAGAGGCGTCTGTAATTTACATCATAGGTAGACCTCAACTATGGGAGACAAACAGAAAAAAAAATCCAGAAAATCACATTGTCTGTTTTTTTTCCCTTTTATTTGCATATTATGGTGGAAAATAAGTATTTGGTCAGAAACAAGCAATCAAGATTTCTGACTCTCACAGACCTGTAACTTCTTCTTTAAGAGTCTCCTCTTTCCTCCACTCATTACCTGTAGTAATGGCACCTGTTTAAACTTGTTATCAGTATAAAAAGACACCTGTGCACACCCTCAAACAGTCTGACTCCAAACTCCACTATGGTGAAGACCAAAGAGCTGTCAAAGGACACCAGAAACAAAATTGTAGCCCTGCACCAGGCTGGGAAGACTGAATCTGCAATAGCCAACCAGCTTGGAGTGAAGAAATCAACTGTGGGAGCAATAATTAGAAAATGGAAGACATACAAGACCACTGATAATCTCCCTCGATCTGGTGCTCCACGCAAAATCCCACCCCGTGGGGTCAGAATGATCACAAGAACGGTGAGCAAAAATCCCAGAACCACGCGGGGGGACCTAGTGAATGAACTGCAGAGAGCTGGGACCAATGTAACAAGGCCTACCATAAGTAACACACTACGCCACCATGGACTCAGATCCTGCAGTGCCAGACGTGTCCCACTGCTTAAACCTGTACATGTCCGGGCCCGTCTGAAGTTTGCTAGAGAGCATTTGGATGATCCAGAGGAGTTTTGGGAGAATGTCCTATGGTCTGATGAAACCAAACTGGAACTGTTTGGTAGAAACACAACTTGTCGTGTTTGGAAGAAAATGAATACTGAGTTGCATCCATCAAACACCATACCTACTGTAAAGCATGGTGGTGGAAACATCATGCTTTGGGGCTGTTTCTCTGCAAAGGGGCCAGGACGACTGATCCGGGTACATGAAAGAATGAATGGGGCCATGTATCGTGAGATTTTGAGTGCAAACCTCCTTCCATCAGCAAGGGCATTGATGATGAAACGTGGCTGGGTCTTTCAACATGACAATGATCCAAAGCACACCGCCAGGGCAATGAAGGAGTGGCTTCGTAAGAAGCATTTCAAGGTCCTGGAGTGGCCTAGCCAGTCTCCAGATCTCAACCCTATAGAAAACCTTTGGAGGGAGTTGAAAGTCCGTGTTGCCAAGCAAAAAGCCAAAAACATCACTGCTCTAGAGGAGATCTGCATGGAGGAATGGGCCAACATACCAACAACAGTGTGTGGCAACCTTGTGAAGACTTACAGAAAACGTTTGACCTCTGTCATTGCCAACAAAGGATATATCACAAAGTATTGAGATGAAATTTTGTTTCTGACCAAATACTTATTTTCCACCATAATATGCAAATAAAAGGAAAAAAAAACAGACAATGTGATTTTCTGGATTTTTTTTTTCTCAGTTTGTCTGCCATAGTTGAGGTTTACCTATGATGTAAATTACAGACGCCTCTCATCTTTTTAAGTGGTGGAACTTGCACTATTGCTGACTGACTAAATACTTTTTTGCCCCACTGTATATTACTCAAGCCTTTTTATGATTCTATGAGTGTTTCTTTGCATTGGTTGGTGTCTGTAAGTATGTTGTGAGGGATAGTGAGAAATCACACAGAGACGTTAACTAGAGTAGACAAATTTTTAGTTTTGCCTTTTTTTTGTTTTGTTTTGCTTAAAGGCAAACATAATTTTGCCATAACACAAATTTGGCAATGGCCAAAATGACCCTTTGTGCCTTCTTTAACTTGGTGTAACATTAACATTACAGAAAAAAACTGCAACAAACATTATGCAATAACAACATTGCTGCATGCCTACATTAACCTTGATTAGGCAACAAAGGGTGAGCTCCATCACCTAAATAAAGTCAATAAGATAACACTCACATTTCCTCATAATGTTTTCCAATCATAGAAAGATTCCACCATGACAGGCAAGGCTACCTCCCATCTTTCACACAGATATTACCTGTCTGTAGAACAGACAATATTTAAGCATGCTATACTGGAAAGGATGAAAATACAAAACTCACTTGTTAAGACATAGAGAGAGCGTGATATTGTGAATGCTGGTCGCCTCAAATTGGTTTACTAGAGAATGCTAATAACAAAGTTGACTACTTAACTAAAGGCAAGCACGCCTTTCCTATGCATTAGCAAGTGATTAGTGTATTTTCATCCTTTCAGGTAACAGTATAGCGCATTTA
Source organism: Dendrobates tinctorius (assembly GCF_039654945.1). Lineage (NCBI taxonomy): Eukaryota > Metazoa > Chordata > Amphibia > Anura > Dendrobatidae > Dendrobates > Dendrobates tinctorius. The sequence continues at coordinate 4,042,308 of NW_027361776.1, read as the reverse complement.
AATATTCTCTTTTATACACACATGTAATATCTGTGTGAAAGGCGTGAGGTAGCGTTGCCTGTCATGATGGATTGTTTCATATGTTTGGAAAACATTGTTTAAAAATGTGAGTGTTAAATTATGTTCTAAATGTTGGTGAAGGAGAACACCTGTTTTTTTGTCTAGATTAGAAGCACCAGTTCCATGTAACTGGACATCTCCAAATTTTTTATTCATAAATCCTCATATGTAGGGGAAGGGGAACGGGGAGGAACAGCCTGTGGGTGCTGCTGGACATTGTGGGCAACATCGCCCTGTGTGGGGCCATACTGTTGCCCATGATGCTGTTGTTGTCCAGCCTCCTGGGCCTGTTGGTGATAATGGCCAGAGTAATGATGATGGTGAGGGGCTTCTTGTTGGCTCTGGTAGGCCCGTGGCTCATACCCACCAAGATAGCCAGATCATCCCCAACCAGGTTGGGACCAGCCTCCAACACTGGGTGGGTACAAGTGGCCATATTGGTGGTGTTGGCTTGATGAAGACATTTGGGGCTGCGGAATAGAAGGATGGGTAGGGGGAGGAAGGGGTTGAGGTGTTGGCCCACGTATTAGGGGCTGTTCAGACCCTGCTTGAGCAAGCATCTGTGTGGATGGTCTCATGCGCATTAAATTTCTTGGTGAGAGCTGCCACCTCTCCAGAAATTCAAACACCTCATATGGGGTATTGGGGGGGGTGCTTGCATCAAGCAGGATCTGAATACACCCCCTAATACGGAGCCTGACCTCACGGGTAAGGGCACGGAGATAAAGGGTGAGGCTACGTGCATAGGCCTCCTCACCATCATCTGTAGTGACTCTGGACAAGTAATTCAGCACCCCAGTGTCCACATTGGTCCTGCTCTCTTGAATGGTGACCTGGCGCCTTCTTCTTATTCGCCGTGATGCTAGAGCAGCCTGTGGGGAGGGCCTGATCTGGGCAGTTGGGCTGCTGCTCAAGTTGCCCATCTCTTCCAGGATGGGTGAGGTTGCAGCTGCAGACCGTCCTGGTGGTGTGTTGTGTCGGGCAGCCATTGTGTGTTCTGGTGATGCCTCCTCTTCAGCCATCCTTCTTGTAGGGGGAGAAGATGGGCCAGCCACCTCATCCCCTACAGGATCTATAATGGGCTCTGCCTCTGAGGCCGTTCCTCGATCCGTAAGGTTGGATTGAGTTCTGTTATGATATAGAACAGAGGCAAAAATACATCAATATTTTTGTCCCTGTAAAGTATTTGTGTAATGTTTTTGTGTCATGTGGTGTGAGGTATGTACTTATGGTCTCAGAGCCAGAATTGGGGCGAGGAAGTTCAGCCGGTCATAGTAGATATATTTGCGCTTGACATGGCCAACATCCCCACTCCTGGACCGCTGCTGGCGTTCCCGGCGGTACTGGTCCCGGATGCTTCTCCACCGTTTCATCACATCTTCCACTGCAATGTGACAGGAAAGATTGTCAAAATCACATATTTGAGAGGTCACATTTTCAAACAGTAGTCTAGGCATGGGGCCTTATGGGGTGTGCGTTCTACCCATGGTGGCATATGTAATTGGGCCGATACCCAGGGTCTCATTAGCTCCCCTGAAACTAATTTTAGTGGCTAGGAGGATGAGGAGCTTGTGGCCTAACCCCTAATTATGGCTGTGTGAAGCCACGTGTCACATCCTAATGTAACGGCCTCATGAGGCTAATAAAAGTACATGCACAGGAAGGGGGGGGGCTGATTGTAGATTCATAGCGCGCGCTAACGTTAATTATATTTTTATGGTTGCACTTACGAATTTTATGCTGCTCATCACGTGGTCTGTCACCAAAGTCATGGTACATCTGGCGACAGATGCGCCTCCATGACGCCTCCTTTCTTGTGCGGTTCGCATAGTTTGCGTCGCGTGGGTCCCATATTTCTGGACGCTCCTGCACCAGCACAATTAGCATCTCTACATTAATATATGTGGACGCCATGCTGCTGCTGTACTCCGTGGAGGCGTACTTCCTGGATGTCTGGAGCGCTTTTTGAGCTCATTTGCATGTCTACGCTTCCTGATGATGGATTGGCCCATTTCCTGTTCACCAGCCAAAAGACCTGCGTATTGCTCGCAGGTCACACGTGTGTTCCGTGTGTAATGCGTATTTTTTGCGCACCCATAGACTTGCATTGGCGTACTACGGGCGTAGTACGCTGACAATCGCAGCATGCTGCGAGTGGCACGGAGCGTAGGATACGGAGGAGAAATATACGCCTGGTGCGAGTGACCCCATAGAGAATCATTTGTCCATGTCTAATGCGTGCTTTTAGCGCCTCTCACTCTCCCGTATTCCTCGCCAGTGTGACTTCGGCCTAAGAGTAGTGAGAATATGGAACTCTGCCGTATGATGTTGTAATAGTAACATAGTACTTTAACATAGTTACCAAGGCCAAAAAAATTTTGTCCATCCAGTTCAGCCTATATTCCATCAGAATAAATCCCTAGATCTACGTCCTCCTAAAGAACCTAATAACTATAATATAATATTGTTATGCTCCAGGAAGACATCCAGGCCTCTCTTGAACCCCTCGCCTGAGTTCACAATCGCCACCTCCTCAGGCAAGTAATTCCAGATTCTCCCTGCCCTAACAGTAAAGAATCCTCTTCTATGTTGGTGGAAAAACCCTCTCTCCTCCAGACGCAGAAAACGCCCCCGTGTGACTGTCACCTTTCTTGGTATAAACAGATCCTCGGAGAGATATTTGTATTGTCCCCTTATATACTTATACATGGTTATTAGATCGCCCTTCAGTCATCTGTTTTCTAGACTAAATAATCCTAATTATACTAATCTCTCTGGGTATTGTAGTTCCCCCATCCCCTTTATTAATTTTACTGCCCTCCATTTTACTCGCTCTAGTTCCATTTATCATTGTTAAATCGCTTCTGCTGCCTTTCATCCCAAGTTTCCAACTTATCCAGATCCATCTGTAGCAGAATACTACAGTATCTTCTCTTGTATAGAATGCTTTACATAGTTTTGCATCATCTGCAAATATTGATATTTTACTGTGTAAAGCTTCTACCAGATCGTTAATAAATGTGTTGAAGAGAATAGGTCCTAACACCGACCCTTGCGGTACCCCACTGGTCACAGTGACCGTTATAGAATTTACCATTTATAACCACTAGTGATGAGCGTGCATGCTTGTTAATGCTCATTGCTCTCGATTAAAGTTGAGCGAAACGGGTCGAAAAATTTCAAAAGTCGCCGACTTTTGGCAAAGTCGGGTTTCATGAAACGAAACCCGACCCTAGGATGAGGTCGGCCACGAGGTCGGCGACTTACGCGCCAAAGTCGCGTTTCAAAAGTTTGTTTTGCGCTCTTTTTCAGCCAATCAGGATCCACGGACACTGTGGGCAACGTGATGACATAGGCAGGGGTCACCACCATCTTTCAGAAGGGCATGCAAGTGATTGGCTTGCTTTGGTGGGCGTCACAGGGGGTATAAAAGGGCGTGCACGCCGACCGCCATCTTACTTCTGCCGATCTTAGCATAGGGAGAGGTTGCTGCTGCTGATTCTGTAGGGAGAGCGTTAGGCAGGGAAGAAGAAAAAAAAACTGCTTCTGCTGCTAGCGATTTTGCCTGTACAACACACCAGTCACTGTGTGTGCAGTGCAAGGGGAGGCTATATTTTGGTGGATCAGTGGTGTTGGTTGTTAGGCTGCCTTCTAAGGCTTCCTGACGGCTGCATTGCTGTTTACCCACTGCTCTGCAAACTGCTTTTTTAAAAGCAATCCCAATTTTTTTTTTTTGTCCTGCTGAGGTACTGAGCGTGCATTTTTTCACACCATACAGCGGTGCACACTCCTCACACAGTACCAAGTAACGGCTGTTATCACAGCCACAGTGAAGCTATCTGTGTGTCACTCTGTGAGAATAAGTCGAGGACATGTTCCGTTCTTACAGACCTGCACCTTCTAGTTTTGTCTAGCTTTCAAACAGTTAAATATATTTGCTGTTTGATCACATTCAAAACTATAGAGAGACAGCGTGTGTCAGTCCATATACTTAAAAAACACGGAGCTTGACAATTTTACGTACACCGGACAGCCGTGTACGTGCACGCTCCTCTCAGTACCGTGTAACGGCTGTTGTCACGGCCACAGTGAAGCTATCTGTGTGTCACTGTGGAAGGATAAGTGGAGGACTTGTTCCTTTCTTACAGACCTACACTCTAGGGAGATTCCTATTCTGCCCAATTCTATATACACCTTGTAGTTTGTGATACACTAGCCAATTTCTGCTTGTGACATAGCGCTGTGATATTCAGTGGGCCTCACACAATCCAAAAGTGTCCAGTGTCCACTAGTGTGTGCAGAAATTCAAAATCTCCGTGATCCTGTAGTCACTTTTTTCACACCTGTGCCATCGAGCCTGTGACATAGCGCTCTGATATTCAGTGGGCCTCACACAATCCATAAGTGTCCAGTGTCCACAAGTGTGTGCAGAAATTCAAAATCTCCCTTATCCTGTAGTCACTTTTTTCACATCTGTGCCATCGAGCCTGTGACATAGCGCTCTGATATTCAGTGGGCCTCACACAATCCATAAGTGTCCAGTGTCCACAAGTGTGTGCAGAAATTCAAAATCTCCCCTGTCCTATAGACACCTTGTACCTTGTTTTACATTACTATATAGTTTGTTGGATTTTGTCTACATTTCTACCAAAAATGAGGAAGGCTGGTGGGAAGAGGCTGTGGAATTGGGCGGGGGTTGGCAGCTGGTAATGATGGTGTTGGTGGTGGATCTGATGGTAGTGGCAAAAGCAAAATAGGACCGAATGCAGGAGGTGTTGAGCCTGCATCATCGTCTGGCTCCACAAGGCCTCGAAGACTTACTTTTCTAGGAGTTGGCAAACCACTTTTAAAGCCAGAGCTGCAGGAAAAAGTTTTGGCTTACATTGCTGACTCAGCCTCCAGCTCTATCGCCTCCTCTTCTGAAGTTGTAAAAAGTAAAAGCACTGAGTCGTCATTGGAGGCTCATGTTCATGAACCACACCTTTCCTTGTGTCCTTCACCCCAACCAAGATTGAAGGATGACGCAGGCCATACTACTGATTACTCCATGGAGCTGTTTTCACATACCATGCCTGGATTATCAAGTGAAATGGTGAATTACCCAGGCCAAGATGAATCTGACATGGAGTGCACTGATGCACAGCCGCTGATGGATGATTCTGCTGGTACATTCACTCAGAGCACTACATTGTCCTCGCAGTGTACAGAGCCAGATTCTGACCCTGATGAGACTCAGGTGCCCCTTCCCGCACACTCTACCACCATACACGGTGACACAGAGGAAAGTGCACATGACATTGAAGAGGAGGTGATGGATGACCCAGTTGTTGACCCAGATTGGCATCCATTGGGGAAGAGGGTGCTGCTTCCAATAGCTCAGATGAGGAGCATCCACAGCAGACATCGACATCGCAACAGCTGTTATCTGGCAGGCACGCAGCACTCCAAAGACAGGTTCCAAAAATCAAAAGAGTTTCTGGACAGCTTGTCCAGAGGGTCAAAATATCACAGCGTGCTAGGCCGCAAAATGTCTGCCAAAGTTGGAAGAGTGCAGTGTGGCACTTATTTGAACAAAATCCTCATGATCAGGCCAAGGTTATCTGTAAGAAGTGCGCAAAGACCTTTAGCCGAGGGAAAAATCTGAAAAATTTGAATACCAGTTGCATGCTTAGACATTTAACCACCATGCACTTGCAAGCGTGGACACAACACCAAACCTCAAGTACCACATGTGCAACTGATCACAAAGAAGGTAGTCAGCAATGCTACATTGTTTCCCCCACTGTAAGCCCACCGGTCAGCACAGCAGCAAATGTTGAGGTGTCGTTGCAAGGCCACAGCAGTCAGGGAATCCCACTGTTATATCAACGAAATACTGAATCTAGGCCATCAGAAAGAACACCAACTCCATCACCATCATCAACCCTCTCTCAGTCCGCCCTGTCCACCGCTACTAACACCACCATGCAGCTCTCAAGTCCAGCTCACCATCCCAGACACTATGAGTAGGTCAAGAAAGTACTCAGTCTCTCATCCGCGTACACTGGGTTTGAACGCCCACATTGCCAAACTAATCTCATTTGAGATGATGCCCTATCGGTTGGTGGAAAGCGCAGCTTTCCGCGAACTCATGGCCTATGCAGTACCACGCTATGACCTACCCAGTCGCCACTTCTTCTCTCGCAAAGCCATCCCAGCCCTCCACCATCATGTGAAAGACCGCATTGTCCATGCACTCAAGCAGTCAGTGAGTGGAAAGGTGCACCTCACAACTGATGCATGGTCCAGTCGGCATGGCCAGGGCCGTTACATGTCCATCACTGCGCACTGGGTTAATGTGGTGGATGCAGGGTCCACAGGGGACAGCGGTGGTGGGACAGTGCTGCCTAGCCCGCGGTATAGGAAACAGTTGGCTGTAGGCGTTCGACCCTCCTCCTCCTCCTCCAGAAGCGAAAGCTCGTCCACAGAGCGCAGTCGTACGAGCACTCCATCTGCAGCTGCCACTGTTGCACACGAGGTGTCCCCCTATCGAGCAGCTAGTGGAAAGCATCAGCAGGCTGTGTTGCAGATGATGTGTTTGGGCGACAGACACACCACCGAGGTGCTGGCCGAGTACTTTCAGCGACAAATTGAGTCATGGCTGGGCAGTGTACATCTTGAGGCAGGCAAGGTAGTTAGTGATAACGGCCGTAATTTTGTGGCAGCCATAGCCCTTTCAAAATTCAGCCACATACCTTGCTTGGCTCACACCTTGAACCTGGTGGTGCAGTGCTTCCTCAAAAATTATCCGGAGTTAACAGCCCTGCTCCAGAAGGTGCGAAGACTGTGCGCGCATATCCGCCGGTCGCCTGTACACTCCATTCATATGCAGAAGCTGCAGCGATTGCTCCACCTTCCCAACCACCGCCTCATTATCGACATTGCAACAAGGTGGAACTCCACCCTGCACATGGTTGAGCGGCTGTGCGAGCAGAGGCAGGCCATAATGCATTTGTGGGAGGATACACGGCCAGGCACTTTGAGAGCAGACATGGAGTTGACAGGTGTGCAGTGGTCGAAGCTGAAAGACCTCTGTAAAGTCCTTCAGTGTTTTGAGGAATGCACACGGCTGGTAAGCGCAGACGACGCCATCCTAAGCATGAGCATCCCACTTATGCGTCTGCTCATACAAACTTTGACGCACCTTAAGGAGCAGGCGTCTGCAGCCAATGTTGACGAGGAGGGAATCCTTGATGACATTCAGCCATTGTCTGCTCAGGGACCTCTCCTGGACGAGGTGGAGGAAGAAGAGGAGGAGGAGGATGATGATGGGGATGATTACTTAGGGGAGGAGGATGCATCTCGTGGGGCAAGTGAAAATGTTGGCGTGGCAAGGTCTGGTACAGGGTTTGTGCGTGACTGGCGGGATGTGGATTTGCCAGAAAGTGCTCCTCCAACCAGCACTCGCAGTGCATCATTGACACCGGGAACATTGGCCCACATGTCAGATTATGCCTTGCAGATCCTAAAAGGGGACCCCCGCATTGCCAAAATGATGAACGATGACGACTACTGGTTGGCCAGCATCCTGGATCCACGCTATAAAGGCAAATTACAAAACATCATGCCACAGGAGAACCTTGACCTAATATTGGCTAATAAACAAGCAACTCTGGTAAATCGGTTGCTTGAGGCATTCCCAGCACACAGCAGCGGTGATGGTTCTCACACGAGCCGTACGGGCCGGGGGCAGCTTGGCAGAGGTGTTCGTGGTGCACACAGCAGAAGTGGCGTTGGAGACAGGGGTTTCATGACAATGTTGTGGACTGATTTTTCAAGTACCGCTCACACAACTGGTAATACTGCATCGATGGAAAGTGACAGGAGACAGCAGTTGTCAACTATGGTTACAAACTACTTTTCCTCCCATATCGATGTTCTCCCACACAGGTCATTCCCTTTTGACTATTGGGCCGCTAAACTGGACACCTGGCCTGAATTGGCACAATATGCCTTACAGGAGCTCGCTTGCCCAGCTGCAAGTGTGCTATCGGAAAGAGTCTTCAGTGCAGCTGGATCAATCCTGACAGAAAAAAGGACCCGTCTGTCAACCCAAAATGTGGATGATCTAACCTTCATTAAAATGAACCATGCATGGGTTTCCAAGGATTTTGTCCCACCTTCCCCTGATGACACATAGGGTGACAGAAAAATGGCTTGCTTTGGTCCACCTCTTCCTGGGACTTGACCTATTTCGCCTTTTGCATCAGCTGAATGTCCAACATCAACATATGCCACTTTCTAAAACTCCCTAACTCTGCTGCCTCCCCCCCCCATGGCGGGGGTCACCACCTAGCGCACGACACCGTGCGAGTGCCGTTGCCCTGGACAGGTGGGTAGGCCGACTCTTGGGCGCGGGCACTGGCACAGGGTCCCTCATAGTGCAATCAAGTGTCTCTGACGGTGGTGGTGCACACCCGCCGTCAGACACACCGCCGTACTATGAGGGGCCCAGTGCCAGTACCGACGCCCACGAGTGGGCCCCCCTTGCTTGGGCAGGGCCCCAGCATTTGCAATTTTTACCTCTCCCTGCTCCTCCGCTGTATAGTCTGGGCCGTCAAATCCATACTGTGCCTGACACCGTCTGAGCCTGCCTCCTGATGTATAGACATATATTTTGAATGTGTACACTATGCTATCCATACATGTTATCCGGGGATACGGTACCCTTTCTCACCTTTGTGCAATCACGTGTAATCCATACTGGGCCTGAGAACGGCTGGCGAGCTGTTAAGCAAGCTACAGCACCTGTGGTTTGCACACGTAAGTTTTTCATTTTTTCAGGAATGACGGTTAGGCCTAATTCCGGAACTGCGGTTGACCTGCACTTACTGGGAAATCATCGTTCGCGGGTAATAATTGTAATCACAGATCCCCATCACTAACGTTGTTCAGCGGGTTATCTGCACCTGTAAGCGACAAACACTGGCCTTTTCAGTGTAGCGCACATGCAGCCACGGTCATGTAAGGGCATGACACACCAGTTATTGGCCAATCTCATGTGCCAGAGACTCACGTGTCCCTCTAGTAAGCCGGACTCGGACCACGGGGCATGACGGAGTCTCGTTCGTTAACGGAATTAAGCTTGCAATGTGTGCATCTTTTCTGTAGCTGGCATGGTTGAGGTTTCCCAGGTGGAGTCGAATTAAACCGTAGGCTCCACTCCTGGTGGTGCCCTTCTGGACATTCCTTTAAGGTTCAGCTTTGCAACCATACTGCCCACGTAAAACAAACACTTTGCCTTCATGAATGCTGTTTGGAGGGTCATGACTCGTGGGAATAACGCCGCCCAATCAGTTAACCTGCTAGAGAGATCCTTCGTTGCTCCCAAGCATGACATCACACTCCCTAGGAGGAAGGTAATGCCACTGTGGCGACCGTACTCCTGGGGGCGACACAAGTGCACTGATGCCCAGCCACTGCTCGATGAATCTGCTGGTACATTGACCCAGACCACTACATTCCCCTCGCACGCTACACGGCCTGAAACTGACCCTGATGAAACTCAGGTTACCCTTCCCATATAGAGTTCCATCTTACATGGTGACAAAGAGGAAGCTGCAGATGAAAGTGCAGGTTCGGCCCACCCGCCATCAGACACACCACCGTACTATCAGGGGCCCTGTGCCAGTGCCGTCGCCAACGAGTGGGCCCCCCCTGCTTGCTCAGGATCACAGCACTTGCAAGGTTGAAATACTGTGCAGTGAGATGGAAGATGGGAACGACGAGGAGTCCAGACTAGTACAGGGATTCCCTAGCGAGGAGACTTATTTGATTGTTTTCAATGTTGGGACAGCAATTTTTGGGGAGCACTATACTCTGGAGAATGATAGATGGGGCCCACCATACACTGGAACATTCCAAAGGTGGACATCAGACACTGGAGCAGCATTTACAGGGCCCATTATACACTAGAGCATTAGAAATGGGGCCCATTATGTTTGGAGCATTATTTGGGCCCATAAGACAGTGGAGCTTCATCCATGGGGACCAACATATACTGTAGCATTATGTGGAGCTCATCATATACTGTTTCAAACATTATATGGGACCAATGATTCTGTATGGAGAAATAGATGGGCCTTGTCTGAGATGTAAAAAGTGAAGTATTTTTCATTGTAGTATACCGCTATTTCTCTGCCGTATCGGAGCATGATGAGTTGTGGTATGTGTTAAAGGGGCGCTCTTTCGCCCAGGGCACATGAAAACCTGGAGCCAGCCCTACCCCCCCACAACTTTAGCCAAATAACCCCCATTTTTCAGTGCGTAACTTGTATTATGAAGTTAATTAAGGTTGACAAGCTTAAGTAAGAAGAATTGATGCTTTTGGCATTCAAATGGGCACTGTAGGTGTGTTTCCTGTCCTCCTCTCACTGCCGACTTTTATTCCCCATTGACTTACATTGGGTTTCGTGTTTCGGGACGACCCCGACTTTTCCCTATAGTCGGCCGATCTTGCTCGACCCGACTTTTGGAAAAGTCGGGTTTCACGAAACGAAACTCGACCCTAAAAAACCAAAAGTCGCTCAACTCTATTCGCGATGCTAGGTGAGCGCTGAGCATTTCTGGGTTTGCTTGGTGAGTCCTCAGGTCCCCACCCTGCATGTTTGGCACTCTTTAGAGCGCCAGTCAACATGCGTGGGTTGTCTGCCGCAGCCATGTTGGTTGTGGCATTACAGTGATCGGCTGGCTGGCTGCGCAGCGTCACCAGGTCTATATCTGACCTAGTGCCACCCTGCTCCTCCCAGTCAGCTCCGGATTCACCAGTGTAGGGAGAGTTGCAGCAATAGGGACAGAATAGGTGGGGTATCCATACCATTGTTGAATCCACAAATCCAGCTAAACCAACAGGCCTTCTAAGGACTAATTACGGCGGGGTATATAGATATCAGTGATCGGTAGGCAGGCAGTGTCTGTGGCTATATACAGGGTATATATATCAGTGCTAGGCAGTCAGGCAGTGCATGTGGAACCCACTCTCCTCCCATCTGCTCTCCCTTTCTCTGCTTATCCTCACTGCTGGTGTCATATCCCCAATCCTGGACCCCCACAACTCACACCCCCCATTACTACCCCTTCCTACCGCTCCCTATCTAATAAGAACTACTGCAATCTTTCCATCGTAAAACCTGTGCCATTGACACCCACCCCCCTGCTCCCTCTCTCTGGAGCACTTTGGAATGCCCGCTCCATCTGCAATAAGCTTCATGTGATTCATGACCTCTCTCTCACTCACAATCTTGCCTTCCTTGGCCTCACAGAAACCTGGCTGACACCCTTTGACACCGCCTCCCCTGCTGCGCTGTGCTATGGCAGCCTCCACTTCACCCACACTCCTCGCTCTGGCAATAGACACGGTGGAGCACCTTCAACCCAATCCCACCTCTTCCCTCCCTAATCCTCCCCTCTTTTGAAGTCCACTCTGTCCGCATCTACTCTCCCTCCAACCTCCAAGTGGCCGTCATATAACGACCTCCAGGCCCGACCACTGCCTTCTACATTGCCACTCTCGTATCAGCTATTGACATGGTCACCTCTCTCATTCATGGCAGAATGCAACATACCAACAGACAAGCCTGGCACAACAACACCACTAAAAAGCTCCGGCAAGTGTCCAGTGTTGCAGAGCGGCTGTTAGGGCTAGCGCAACGCACCAAATAATATGATGATAGTAAGGTGCGTTCGCAGCCCGGGGTCCACCGTGCAGAGGTGGTAAACTGCTGCTTAGTAATGGCGGATGTATATAGCGGTACATAAAAGGTCACACGCGGGTTAATGTCACCCGGTGTGAACAGGAGCGGACTCTGTTACGTCACAGAGCAGCAGTACTGCAAAACTTAAATACCGGAGTCTGTTAGCACTCACAGAGCTTGGCAAGGGGGCACTCAGAATGTGGTCACAGGACTCTGCCCCAAGGACACAGGGTCAGAGTCCCTCTAGACCTTCAGACCACGTGGCGTCGCACCTGCAGACACCACTATAGACACTGACCTGGGAGGAGTGTCGAGCACGTGCACTGTGGCGTGTAGAGCCACAGGTGGACACTGATTCTAGTCTCAGAATCTGCCTCTACCTACACCTAGACCTGGGCGCTTGACAGGCTAGGCTGCACAACACATGCGTACCAAGGGTAGGGGTTTCCAATGAGTCATTCACCAGAGACATTCATACATGCATACAACACTCACTCCACATGGTCTAATCTCTGTCTATACTAGAGCATGGCTGTGCGGCCATGCGACCCTTTTATAGCAGCGTCCTTCCGGGACCTTCCCGATATTCCAATCCGAGCTGGAGAAGGACCTGAGAATGTGACCTCCGATCTTCAATGAGAGATCGTCCCACGGGCATGCTCAGTGGACCGAAAGGAGGACTAAGTCCCTGGAGTAGCTCGCTGCTGACCAGCATGCGTTGCTATAGCTGGACCAGAGGTGGTAGCAGCAACTAAACCTACAGAGCTGGTCTGAGCAGAGCGCCTGGATTGAAAAGTGTGCTGAGCAGCCTCCTCTGTGGCCAGAGAGGAATGGGAGACTGCCGAATGCAAGGCTCGGGATTCCTGCTGTGCAGCGACTGGTACCCGACGCCTAACATTACCCCCCCCTCGTAGGGCCCCTCCCCTCTGAGCCTCTCTACGCTCAAATGCTGCAATGAGAAGCGGAGCGTGGATGTTCTCCACTGGCTCCCAGGTCCTAGCCTCTGGACCATGACCCTTCCAGTCCACCAAATAAGACTTTTTGCCACGCACCACCCTGCATCTCACGATGGGATTGACCTCAAACTCGCCTGAAGACAGGTCTGATGTCCTGGCAGATGATTCGGAGAACCGGGACATGTGAACAGGCTTTAGGAGGGACACGTGGAAGGTGTCAGCGACAGCCAAGTGTGGTGGAAGGGCCAGACGGTAGACCACAGGGTTGATCTGCTCAAGGACCTTGAAGGGGCCAATGTAGCGAGGTGCGAACTTAGCGGACTCAACCCACAGCCTGATGTTTCGGGCGGAGAGCCACACTAAGTGGCCAGGGGCAAAGGTTGGAGCAGGGCGCCGGTGTGCATCAGCGGAGATCCTCATTCTCTCCTTGGAGGTCTGGATAGCATCCTGAGTGCGATCCCAAATGTCGCTGTTATAATCCAGGTTGGATTGTGACAGATTTTGCACAAATAACCTTTTTTTTTTTCTTTTAAGCTGTTGGCTTAAGCTTAGTTTTGCCCCCAGTGGCCGTTAGGGTCATTACACTGTGGTTTCTTTAGTTCTAGTTTTGCCCCTGGTGGTGATAGCGTTATTACACGTAATTACCAAGTAGGTGATGAACCTGGCTCCTTCCTATAAAGGAGTGGCAGGTGATCTCATTCACTGTTGGTGATATTGGTAATTTCCAACCAAGTTTGGTGAAGGAAGGAGCTATAGAGAGGAGTTCCTTGCAGCTCAGTCAGAGCTTTGCTGTAGTAGCTTCAGGTGGAAGCTGAATTCGGGTGTCGTACTCTGTTGCTGGGAGCAATAGCAACAGAGCAAACCTAAGTGGTGTTTTCCCTGTTTGTTATATTTTTCCTTGTGTGTGTATTAGTGCAGTGGTGGGATTAGTTTCTGCACTGTCCAATGCACTAGTAAGAGATAGGTGCAGGGAGAGCTAGGGATTGAGGTATCCGGCTCGGTGACAGGTGAAAAACCTGAATAGGGATCGGTAGGAGTTTAGGGACACTGCCTCAGGGGAGTGCAGGAGGTCTCCACGTCTCCGTTCCCTATTGCAGGGCCCACCACTGTAACTGTTTCCCCGGTGTTCCCCTTTACTCTGTAAATTCGCCCTGCTGGATGCGGTGTATCCAGGTACACGTGTCATTATCGAAATTCGCCCTGCTGGAGGCGGTGTATCCAGCTGCACGTGACATTATCACCAACCCAACATTTCTTGCTGGTAAGCCATGGGCTAAGTTCAGACCTGTGAGCAGTTGCTGCTGGACCTCACTGAGGTGAGTGAGGAGCTGCATGGTGTGTTGAAGCAGTTCCAGCAGCAATTATCAGGGTCTGGGGCTTCCCCTCTGGCTCAACCAGAAAATCAATTTGCGGCTTTGGCGAAGATGCCCCTTGGAGTCCATGCTGGGGAGCAGGACTTGCTTATACATGCAGACGTACCCAGGCAGGTGGGAGGAGTTGGTGTCCCCATGGTGCTGCCTGGTGTTCCCAGAGGTGAAGGGGTACGTGCCTGTAGTGAGCAGACTAATGATTTAGTCCGTGGCGCTCACGCCAAAACTTCTGTACTGTCAGAGAAGCCGTGTCCCCCTGGTCGTGTGGAGGAAGACGACCTTGGAGGGTATATTTCCTCCTCGCCCTCAGAAGGTACTATGTCAGCAGAAGTGGTGTTTGGCGAGGTACCTGAGGGCATACTGGTGCTTGTGGACAGTGGAGCCGAAGTCAGTCTGGTGGATACTCTGTATGTCCAGACTCATGATCTGAGGTGTAAGACGCTGGACAAACCCATAAGCGTCCAAGCCATTAACTCTGTCCCACTGAGCCAGGGGGGGTTGAACCAAGTCGTAGGAGACATTCAGCTGCATAGCGGACATGATTATGAGTCCCTGTCATGCTACGTCTTGGAGGGAAAGCCAGTACCTATCGTTTTGGGCCCCCCTTGGTCGAAAGAACACATTCCGGTCTTAGATTGGCTGACTAAGGAAGTAGTCAGCTGGGAGCAGTCGTGAGGGCTGCTGCCTAGGAGCTACTGTCTCTGTCATCTCTCTACAACCGTCCCCTTCCTCTCCTGTGGGGGCAGCAGAGGTGCTGCTGGAGAGTAGGGGCAAGTCTGAACCCTTGACATTAGCCAACCCTGAGAGGTGCAGGCCTCATAGTAGGAGGGGTTGCAGGGTGGTGTTTCCCTTGGTGAATTGCGGGGGTGTGAGTGTGGTGACATAGGGGGATGCCTCTGTTGTCAGTTCCAGAAAGAGTTCACCGTATTGTGACAAACGAATGTGTGGCAATAAAAGTTCAGGTCCGGACCTGTGTGTGAACAAGTATGTATGGGTGGTTTCCAAAAACATCCAGTGGAAGCGCGTTGGGGGGTGTCTGGAATTCTCAGGTGATTGGGCCGTATCTGGTGTCGTCCATCCTCGGCCCGGAGACTTACCAGCTGGAGTTGCCCCCAAACTTGCCCATACACAACTCGTTCCCCAGGTTGGCGCTTTGGAGATGGGTAGTGCCTCCGGAACATACATTGCCAATACCAGCGGTGCTCGTTTGTCATAAACCTGAGGCTCAGGTAGTTGTTGGGGTGAACTCTGGATCTGGGCGTTCCGACTGTAGATGGTTTTTTGGTGTGGAGCGGTCTTGAGGGTCCAGAGGCCCCTCATTGAGGGAGGGTACTGTCATGATCAAGGTTGGATTGTGACAGATTTTGCACAAATAACCTTTTTTTCCTTTAAGCTGTTGGCTTAAGCTTAGTTTTGCCCCCGGTGGCCGCTGGTGTTATTACACTGTAGTTTCTTTAGTTCTAGTTTTGCCTCCGGTGGTCGCTAGCATTATTACACGTAATTACTAAGCAGGTGATGAACCTGGCTCCATCCTATAAAGGAGTGGCAGGTGGTCTCTTTCACTGTTGGTGATATTGGTCATTTACAACCAAGTTTGGTGAAGGAAGGAGCTATAGAGAGGAGTTCCTTGCAGCTCAGTCAGAGCTTTGGTGTAGTAGCTTCAGATGGAAGTTGAATTCGGGTGTCGTACTCTGTTGCTGGGAGCAATAGCAACAGAGCAAAGCTAAGTGGTGTTTTCCCTGTTTGTTATATTTTTCCTTGTGTGTGTTTATTAGTGCAGTGATGGGATTAGTTTTTGCACCGTCCAATACACTAGTAAGGGATAGGTGCAGGGCGAGCTAGGGATTGAGGTATCCGGCTCAGTGACAGGTGAGGAACCTGTATAGGGATCGGTAGAAGTTTAGGGACAGTACTTCAGGGGAGTGCAGGAGGTCTCCATGTCCCCGTTTCCTATTGCAGGGCCCACCACTGTAACTGTTTCCCCTTTACTCTGTAAATTCACCCTGCTGGAGGCGGTGTATCCAGGTACACGTGTCATTATTGAAACTCGCCCTGCTGGAGGCGGTGTATCCAGCTGCACGTGACAGTCACGTGCCTCCACCACCCAGTCTGCCACCCTAGAGTTGGTGGATGACACGGGCATGGGCACAGGGACACGGGGATGCTGGCCGTAATTTAGAAGGAATGGGGTCTGACCGGTGGAGTCGGCCACAGCATTGTTCAAAGTGAACTCCGCCCACGGCAGCAAGGATGCCCAGCCATCCTGCCTGGCAGAGACAAAATGTCATAGATATGTGACCAGGGTCTGGTTGGCTCTTTCTACCAACCCATTAGTCTCGGGATGATAGGCCGAGGAGAGATTTAGCTCAATGCTGAGCAGGGTACAGAGCTCTCTCCAGAACCGAGAAACGTGAGTAGGCAGAGGGCACAGCCGGATTAATCAAAATTCAAGGGTTCACCAAAGATGTACTCAAAAAATGAATGAGAAAGGAAGGGAAAGTAGTACATCCAAATATGGGAACCACAAAGTATATGACAAAATACAAATTTATTTATTAGTTCATGACATGTACACAAAACAGAAAAAAGACATTAAAAACATTTAAAAGGCAAAAAATGCAATCATGTCACAATTAGTGTTGAGCAATACCATCCGATACCCTAAAATATTGGATCAGATGGTATCGGCCCGATACGAAAAAAGTATCGGGTATCGCCGATTCCGATACCGGAAGTCCCATTCAAGTCTATGGGACTTCCGGTTTCGGAATAAGAAAAACCCTTTTCTGTCCTTGTACAGCCTTTCGGGGGTGTGTACGGACCTTCCGGGGGTCTGTGCGGACTGCTGGGGGTCTGTACCGGCCTGCCGGGGGGCTGTGCCGGTCTGCCGGTGGTCTGTACAGGCTGCGGGGGTCTGTACCGGCCTGCTGGGGGGCTGTGCCGGCCTGCTGGGGGGCTGTGCCGGCCTGCCGGTGGTCTGTACCGACTGTCCGGGGGTCTGTGCAGGATCGTCCGATGGGACTGCAAGTCCCATCGAGCGATGCCTGCTACCATGACGGTGATTGACACATTAGCCAATGACGGGACAGTAGTAGTCCCATCATCCGGCTAATGTGTTGAATGTCAAAAAAAAAATAATTACATACTACATACATGCTACATGCATGCAACATGCATACTACATATATACTACATGCATGCAACATACGTACATACTACATATATAAGACATGCATGCAACATGCATACTACATATATACCACATACATGCTACATATACAGTATACTACATCCAACATGCATGCAACATACATACAACATATATAATACATGCATGCAACATGCTTACATACTAATGGCAACATACATACTACATATATACTACATGCAACATACATACTACATGCATGCAACATATATACCACATGCATGCAACATACATATATACTACATGCATGCAACATGCATACTACATAAATACCACATATATACTACATGCATGCAACATACATACTACATATATACTACATGCAACATGCATACTACATATATACTACATATTTACTACATGCATGCAACATACATACTACATATATACCACATATATATTACATGCATGCATGTGGTATATATGTAGTATGCATGTAGTATATATGTGGTATATATGTAGTATGTATGTTGCATGCATGTAGTATATATGTTGTATATATGTATGCTGCATGCGGTATATATGTTGCATGCATGTAGTACATACTACATATATACTACATGCATGCAACATATATACCACATGCATGCAGCATACATATATACAACATATATACTACATGCATGCAACATACATACTACATATATACCACATATATACTACATGCATACTACATATATACCACATGCATGCATGTAATATATATGTGGTATATATGTAGTATGTATGTTGCATGCATGTAGTAAATATGTAGTATATATGTAGTATGCATGTTGCATGTAGTATATATGTAGTATGTATGTTGCATGCATGTAGTATATATGTGGTATTTATGTAGTATGCATGTTGCATGCATGTAGTATATATGTATGTTGCATGCATGTGGTATATATGTGGTATATATGTAGTATGCATGTAGTATATATGTAGTATATATGTATGTTGCATGCATGTGGTATATATGTAGTATGCATGTAGTATATATGTGGTATGTATGTAGTATGTATATTGCATGCATGTAGTATATATGTATGTTGCATGCATGTAGTATGTATGTTGTATATACAGTATGCATGTTGTATGCATGTAGTATATATGTTGTATATATGTAGTATGCATGTTGCATGCATGTAGTATATATGTATGTTGCATGCATGTAGTATGCATGTAGTATATATGTATGTTGCATGCATGTAGTATATATGTGGTATATATGTAGTATGCATGATCCATGCATGAAAAAGCAAAAATGACAGTGCATAGGGCTATAGTAGATTTCTATAATAGGTTTAAAAATTATTTAGAATCATAAGCCCAAATGCTAATCAGTATAGGACACACTGAATATGTATACAAAAAAAGCAAAAAGAGAAACCAGTGCATAAATATCCAAAATAGATAGAAACATCACAGATCTTTATTAGAAACACAGGTAAAAAATGGCATAACAAGAATGACACAAAAAGAGCACCGAGGTGAACAGTATCCCTCAATATGTGCAAATCGTACAAAATGGAATAGAGTGCCGGCCAGTCATTATAACATAAGGGGAACCGTCCCCAGACGATCAGCTACCCAGTGCAGGGTTAAATAGTCAAAGTTCAAGTATGATGCACGTACCAAAAAAGAGGACACTGGACACCTAATGCTGTAAAGTCCCAACGTACGTTTCGGAAGCAAAAGAGCTTCCTTCCTCAGGGGGTGTGTCAGAATGGACGCCGTGTGTGCTTTAAATAAGGGTCCAAGTTAAAGTGAGCGCCAATCAGGGGGAAGCGCCCAACCTCCCATCACTCCCAGGCTGGTGCCGACAGGTGCTGGCCCCGTGATGTCAGACGCCAGACCGCAGAGGATGGGGTTGGAGCGAAGGGCGAGTCACCCGCGCATGCGCAGACGCAATCAGAACAGATCGCCGCCATCTTGAAGAAGGGCATAATCAAGGGCAGAATATAATAATAGAATGAGCAGTATATATCGCTCAAATTGGGCGAAGATGCTAACAGGGCGTCCACAAATTAGGACAGAATGATATAACAATATTTAAAATAGAAAAATAAAAAATAAAAAGATTAGAAATAAAGCCAAAAAGACAAGAAGGTGAAACGGAGAGTACCACAGCCGAGAATACGCAGATGTGGTAAACCCATCACAACCATATTGAAAAAAATCATAAAGGCAGAACATGATCATGAACCAGGAGACATATAGATATATACATCGGGTCTGTACAGGGGGGTACAAAAAAGGTTACAATGTATAGGTATGCTAAATTAGAAAATAATAAGAATGTCACAACCACAATGGTAAAGTGTAACATAGCATAACAGCAATTATATATAATATACAAGGCATTCTATCCAAACATAGTATATAACGCAATACCACCAATAGAGATCCCCCCATATATGAAAATACATTATATAAATCTCCAAGAGGACAATGATAAAAAGTCCCAAATAGAAGATGAACTACCCATACAAAGTCCAAAAAAGATATAAATAAAAAAAAATAACAGAAAAAACCCCGTCTTCATCTTTACTCATAGAGATGTCATCATATTCATCAGAAGAACTGTGCCATTCATCAGATGCATCAAAAAAGATGGACCAAACTCAACACGGCCATAGAAGTGCCAGACATAAAACCTAAATTAAAAACAGAATTAAAACCAATGACACAACATATGTCACTACAAGAAATAACAGCAAAAAGGGATATATAATGTTCATAAAAATGGAGCAAATGAAAGACATTCATTGAGACCATGTGGGTGGATAGTTTTCAATTTCCATATCCATTTGGCCTCTAATTGACTCAGTCTCTTAGAGAGACCCCACCCCGGATATCAATTTTCAGAGCCTCAATACCCGTATTTTAAGTAAGGTGCAGTCACAATTATGGCATTCTTTAAAATGTCTGGGAATAGTCCTCAGGGTGGAGTCATCCATGTGGCCAAGTGCCGCCTGTATAACCAACACGTGCTCCCAAATTCGTACCTTAAACTGGCGCGTAGTAAGGCCTACATAAATGAGGCCACAAGGGCACGTAGCATGGTATACGACATATCTAGTCATGCATGTAATGCGTTGCCTAATAGTGAAGACCTGGTCTCCACTTGAGTTGTTAAAATCAGTACAACGCACAATGTTGGGGCAGGCAACACAGTGGCCACATGGAAAACAACCCACCCTGGGGACAAACCCATCCAGAAATGTAGGTTTAGGGCCTCCAGAATAGTGACTCATAACTAAATGGTCCCTTAGATTTTTAGCCCGTCGGAATGCCATAGATGGTCTCTGTTGTGAACCTTTTAATGACCGGGTCAATACGAAGAATTGGCCAAGCTTTACCAAGGGCAGTGTGAACAGCCTCTGATCTAGAACTGAAGGTAGTAATAAACCTCACAATTTGGTTTTCCTTTAACGCACTAGATATCCCTGGTTTGTATAGTAAATCCTGTCTTGTGGCATGCTTGGCCCGATTGAATGCTTTCTTGATGGATCTATGGCTATATCCACGCTCTAGGAAACGCTGACGAAGCTCGTCTGCACGATGAAAAAATATTTCATCCGTAGAGCAAATAAGGCGCAATCGGAAGAACTGCCCAATGGGCACTGCCTTAATAACATGCTCCGGATGTGCAGACGTAGCGTGAAGTAAGGAATTTGTTGCGGTAGTCTTTCTGAATATGTCCGTCCGTAACACCCCAGAGGGGTCCCTCCTCACAGTAACATCCAAAAAGTCCAGCTCATTTGCATTACATATAAACGTGAGTCTAATATTGCGGTCATTGTTGTTTAGGTTGGAGACGAGCTGCGCAAGGTCGACGGAAGTGCCCTGCCAGATGAAGAAAATATCATCAAAGGGACGCGGCACATTGACCCATCCTCATCTGACAGGAAGAGGTCCCTCTCCCACAGCCCCAGGAAAAGACAGCATAGGTAGGCGCAAAGGCCGCTCCCATTGCGGTCCCCTGGAGCTGCAGGTAGAAGGACCTCTTGAACACAAAAAAATTGTGAGTGAGGGTGAACTCCAATAGTTCCAGCAGAAGGTCCCTCAACCTGGGAGCCAAACCAGAAGTGCCGAGAAAAAAATCTCACGGCTCTCAGGCCGTCAGAGTGTCTGATGTTCGTGTAAAGGGACTCAACATCTGCTGAAACTAGAAGAATATCACCCTCAAGGCAAAGTCCGTCGACCCTGCGCAGCAAGTCCCCAGTATCCCGGAGGAAGGAAGGGAGGCTTGTTACAAGGGGTTGCAGATGGTAATCAATCCATCTATTTATATTTTCAAGAAAGTTGCCACGTCTAGACACGATTGGTCGTCCGGGTGGCACAGAGGAGCTCTTATGTATCTTGGGGAGTAGGTATAGCGTTGGGATCTTAGGTTCAGAAACCATTAATGCTGAAAATAGTGATTTGGTGATAACGCCGTCCCGTAGAGATCTTTTCAAAATTGATTTCAGCTGAGATGAATACGCGGAGAGGGGGTTATAGGTCAACTTCCTATAACAGGTGTTGACATTTAGTTGACGAAATGCCTCCCACTCATACATCTCAGCTGGCCACAGGACGACGTTACCACCTTTATCCGCCGGTTTAATGAGTACACCAGGTAGATTTTGCAATATTCCCAATCTGCGCCTCTCTTCCCTTGAAAGATTATCTTGAACAACAAAACTAGGGATTTTATAGAGCTCCTCTGTAACCACCCGGACAAACATATCGATGTTGGGACAAACAGATAAAGATGGAAATTTGGTCGACCGTGGCGGATAGAAGGAGGGATCTTACCTCCGTCAGGACAACTTTCAGCAGATAGTTCCTCAAGCACATTCAGAGCCTCCTGTTCCTCCTCTGTGGGAAAAAGTGAGCGAATATCGTTATTATCAAAATACCTTTTAAACAACAATGTACGAGCAAATAAATGTAGATCCTTAATTGTATCGAAAAGGTCAAAATGAGACGCTGGACAGAAGGAGAGACCCCTACTAAGGAGGCACAGATCGGCATCAGACAGATCAACATCGCTTAGGTCAATTACCTTATTATCACGCTTCATAGTCAGGTTTCTTTTATATGGATGGTAAGTATGATCATGTAGCCTCGAGATCTCATCATTTGCAGTAGTAGATGTAGAGGAAATATCTGAACGTCCACTTAAAGATGAAACCGATAATGAAGAGGATGCTTTACGTAGACTGGAATGTTGAATATTGTTTTTTCTCCATAGATATACCTTTTTGGACTGATAGTCCTTAATGTCCCTATTGAATTTAGACACTTGGGTCTCCTGAATCTTTTTGACCAAGGAGTCCATGGATTTATCAAGGTCCCCTTCAAACTTAGAAAGTTTGTCTATAGAGCAATCAGTATGAAGCTCACCAAGTGCCGTGTCAATTAATGGCAATAGTTGAAGTATTATAGTCAATTAGACATTGCATGAGAATAAAGGCGCAATTGTTACAAGACTCCTCCCATTTAGATATAAATGTTTCATCCTCAATAGGAAAAGAGGGTACAACTTTTACTCTAAGACCTCTTGGAATCATTTTACTACTTTTATATTTTTCCAAGAGTACACGGTTCCACCAAATTTTGGATCGCTTAGTCAATAAAGATTTAACTGTAGAAAATTTATCCTCTAATCCAATATCCCCAGACGGCTGTAAACTAGCCAAATTAGTGCCAAACACCTGGTCCATTTGTGTGAGCCAAGATTTTTCTTTGGCACGGAAATCCATATCGTCTGTCAAAGTACCTGTGCATAACACAGTAGAAATTAGTAAACAGCAAAAATGACAGTGCATAGGGCTATAGTAGATTTCTATAATAGGTTTAAAAATTTAAACCAAAAAGATTTTTTAAAAATTATTCAGAATCATAAGCCCAAACGATAATCGGTATAGGACACACTGAATATGTATACAAAAAAAGCAAAAAGAGAAACCAGTGCATAAATATCCAAAATAGATAGAAACATCACAGATCTTTATTAGAAGCACAGGAAAAAAATGGCATAACAAGAGTGACACAAAAAGAGCACCGAGGTGAACAGTATCCCTCAATATGTGCAAATCGTACAAAATGGAATAGGGTGCCGGCCAGTCATAATAACATAAGGGGAACCGTCCCCAGACGATCAGCTACCCAGTGCAGGGTTAAATAGTCAAAGTTCAAGTATAATGCACATACCAAAAAAGAGGACACTGGAGACCTAATGCTGTAAAGTCCCAACGTACGTTTCGGAAGCAAGAGAGCTTCCTTCCTCAGGGAGTGTGTCAGAATGGACGCCGTGTGTGCTTTAAATAAGGGTCCAAGTTAAAGTGAGCGCCAATCAGGGGGAAGTGCCCAACCCCCAACCTCCCATCACTCCCAGGCTGGCGCCGACAATACACGGGGCCCCGTGATGTCAGACGCCAGACTGCAGGAGGATGGGGTGGAGCGAAGGGCGCCTCACCCGTGCATGCGCAGACGCGATCAGAACAGATCGCCGCCATCTTGAAGAAGGGCATAATCAAGGGCAGAATATAATAATAGAATGAGCAGTATATATCGCTCAAATTGGGCGAAGATGCTAACAGGGCGTCCACAAATTAGGACAGAATGATATAACAATATTTAAAACAGAAAAATAAAAAAAAAAAGTTAGAAGTAAAGTCAAAAAGACAAGAAGGTGAAACGGAGAGTACCACAGCCGTGAATACGCAGATGTGGTAAACCCATCACAACCATATTGAAAAAAATCATAAAGGCAGAACATGATCATGGACCAGGAGATATATAGATACATACATCGGGTCTGTACAGGGGGGTACAAAAAAGGTTACAATGTATAGGTATGCTAAATTAGAAAATAATAAGAATGTCACAACCACAATGGGAAAATGTAACATAGCATAACAGCAATTATATATAATATACAAGGCATTCTATCCAAACATAGTATATAACGCAATACCACCAATAGAGATCCCCCCCCCATATATGAAAATACATTATATAAATCTCCAAGAGGACAATGGTAAAAAGTCCCAAATAGAAGATGAACTACCCATACAAAGTCCAAAAAAGATATAAATTAAAAAAAAAAACCCAGAAAAAACCCCGTCTTCATCTTTACTCATAGAGATGTCATCATATTCATCAGAAGAACTGTGCCATTCATCAGATGCATAAAAAAAGATGGACCAAACTCAACATGGCCATAGAAGTGCCAGACATAAAACCTAAATTAAAAACAAAATTAAAACCAACGACACAACATATGTCACTACAAGAAATAACAGCAAAAAGGGGTATATAATGTTCATAAAAATGGAGCAAATGAAAGACATTCATTGAGACCATGTGGGTGGATAGTTTTCAATTTCCATATCCATTTGGCCTCTAATTGACTCAGTCTCTTAGAGAGACCCCACCCCGGATATCAATTTTCAGAGCCTCAATACCCCGTATTTTAAGTAAGGTGCAGTCACAATTATGGCATTCTTTAAAATGTCTGGGAATAGTCCTCAGGGTGGAGTCATGCATGTGGCCAAGTGCCGCCTGTATCCCCAACACGTGCTCCCGAATTCGTACCTTAAACTGGCGCGTAGTAAGGCCTACATAAATGAGGCCACAAGGGCACATAGCATGGTTTACGACATATCTAGTCGTGCATGTAATGCGTTGCCTAATAGTGAAGACCTGGTCTCCACTTGAGTTGTTAAAATCAGTACAACGCACAATGTTGGGGCAGGCAACACAGTGGCCACATGGAAAACAACCCACCCTGGGGACAAACCCATCCAGAAATGTAGGTTTAGGGCCTCCAGAATAGTGACTCATAACTAAATGGTCCCTTAGATTTTTAGCCCGTCGGAATGCCATAGATGGTCTCTCTGTCGTGAACCTTTTAATGACCGGGTCAATACGAAGAATTGGCCAAGCTTTACCAAGGGCTCTGGGAGAGGGACCTCTTTCTGTCAGATGAGGATGGGTCAATGTGCTGCGTCCCTTTTTGGACGCGGTACATTGATGATATTTTCTTCATCTGGCAGGGCACTTCCGTCGACCTTGCGCAGCTCGTCTCCAACCTAAACAACAATGACCGCAATATTAGACTCACATTTATATGTAATGCAAATGAGCTGGACTTTTTGGATGTTACTGTGAGGAGGGACCCCTCTGGGGTGTTACAGACGGACATATTCAGAAAGACTACCGCAACAAATTCCTTACTTCACGCTACGTCTGCACATCCGGAGCATGTTATTAAGGCAGTGCCCATTGGGCAGTTCTTACGATTGCCCCGTATTTGCTCTACGGATGAAATATTTTTTCATCGTGCAGACGAGCTTCGTCAGCATTTCCTAGAGCGTGGATATAGCCATAGATCCATCAAGAAAGCATTCAATCGGGCCAAGCATGCCACAAGACAGGATTTACTATACAAACCAGTGATATCTAGAGCGTTAAAGGAAAACCAAATTGTGAGGTTTATTACTACCTTCAGTTCTAGATCAGAGGCTGTTCGCACTGCCCTTGGTAAAGCTTGGCCAATTCTTCATATTGACCCGGTCATTAAAAGGTTCACGACAGAGAGACCATCTATGGCATTCCGATGGGCTAAAAATCTAAGGGACCATTTAGTTATGTCACTATTCTGGATGCCGTAAACCTACATTTCTGGATGGGTTTGTCCCCAGGGTGGGTTGTTTTCCATGTGGCCACTGTGTTGCCTGCCCCAACACTGTGCGTTGTACTGGTTTTAACAACTCAAGTGGAGACCAGGTCTTCACTATTAGGCAACGCATTACATGCACGACTAGAGATGTCGTATACCATGCTACGTGCCCTTGTGGCCTCATTTATGTAGGCCTTACTACACGCCAGTTTAAAGTACGAATTCGGGAGCACGTGTTGGGGATACAGGCGGCACTTGGCAACATGGATGACTTCACCCTGAGGACTATTCCCAGACATTTTAAAGAATGCCATAATTGTGACTCCACCTTACTTAAAATACAGGGTATTGAGGCTCTGAAAATTGATATCCGGGGTGGGGGTCTCTCTAAGAGACTGAGTCAATTAGAGGCCAAATGGATATGGAAATTGAAAACTATCCACCCACATGGTCTCAATGAATGTCTTTCATTTGCTCCATTTTTATGAACATTAGATATCCCTTTTTGCTGTTATTTCTTGTAGTGACATATGTTGTGTCGTTGGTTTTAATTCTGTTTTTAATTTAGGTTTTATGTCTGGCACTTCTATGGCCGTGTTGAGTTTGGTCCATCTTTTTTGATGCATCTGATGAATGGCACAGTTCTTCTGATGAATATGATGACATCTCTATGAGTAAAGATGAAGACGGGGTTTTTTCTGTTATTTTTTTTTTTATTTATATCTTTTTTGGACTTTGTATGGGTAGTTCATCTTCTATTTGGGACTTTTTATCATTGTCCTCTTGGAGATTTATATAATGTATTTTCATATATTGGGGATCTCTATTGGTGGTATTGCGTTATATACTATGTTTGGATAGAATGCCTTGTATATTATATATAATTGCTGTTATGCTATGTTACACTTTCCCATTGTGGTTGTGACATTCTTATTATTTTCTAATTTAGCATACCTATACATTGTAACCTTTTTTTGTACCCCCCTGTACAGACCCGATGTATATATCTATATATCTCCTGGTTCATGATCATGTTCTGCCTTTATGATTTTTTTTCAATATGGTTGTGATGGGTTTACCACATCTGCGTATTCGCAGCTGTGGTACTCTCCGTTTCACCTTCTTGTCTTTTTGGCTTTATTTCTAATCTTTTTATTTTTCTATTTTAAATATTGTTATATCATTCTGTCCTAATTTGTGGACGCCCTGTTAGCATCTTCGCCCAATTTGAGCGATATATACTGCTCATTCTATTATTATATTCTGCCCTTGATTATGCCCTTCTTCAAGATGGCGGCGATCTGTTCTGATCGCGTCTGCGCATGCGCAGGTGACGCGCCCTTCGCTCCACCCCCATCCTCCTGCGGTCTGGCGTCTGACATCACGGGGCCCCGTGTATTGTCGGCACCAGCCTGGGAGTGATGGGAGGTTGGGTGCTTCCCCCTGATTGGCGCTCACTTTAACTTGGACCCTTATTTAAAGCACACACGGCGTCCATTCTGACACACCCCCTGAGGAAGGAAGCTCTTTTGCTTCCGAAACGTACGTTGGGACTTTACAGCATTAGGTGTCCAGTGTCCTCTTTTTTGGTACGTGCATCATACTTGAACTTTGACTATTTAACCCTGCACTGGGTAGCTGATCGTCTGGGGACGGTTCCCCTTATGTTATAATGACTGGCCGGCACCCTATTCCATTTTGTACGATTTGCACATATTGAGGGATACTGTTCACCTCGGTGCTCTTTTTGTGTCACTCTTGTTATGCCATTTTTTACCTGTGTTTCTAATAAAGATCTGTGATGTTTCTATCTATTTTGGATATTTATGCACTGGTTTCTCTTTTTGCTTTTTTTGTATACATATTCAGTGTGTCCTATACTGATTAGCGTTTGGGCTTATGATTCTAAGTAATTTTTAAACCTATTATAGAAATCTACTATAGCCCTATGCACTGTCATTTTTGCTTTTTCATGCATGGAACATGCATACTACATATATACTACATGCATGCAACATACATATATACTACATATATACCACATGCAACATGCATACTACATATATACTACATGCATGCAACATACATACCACATACATACTACATATATACCACATATATACTACATATACAACATATATACTACATGCATGCAACATACATATATACAACATACATACTACATTCAACATACATACTACATGCATGCAACATACATATATACTACATATATTACATGCATGCAACATACATACTACATGCATGCAACATACATACTACATGCATGCAACATATATACTACATGCATGCATGCATACAAGATTCAAAGAAGCTTTATTGGCAGGACTAAATACACATTAGTTTTGCCAAAGCAAGTGTACAGAAGGGAATAGGGATAGGGACTGTAGGGATGTCGGGTAGGGGCTGTAGGAAAGGAGGATGGGGCAGATCCAGGATGGGGCTATAAAAGTCCATGGCATAGGGAAGGTGGATGGGGGCAGATCCAGGATGAGGCTATAGAAGTCGATGGCATAGGGAAGGTGGATGGGGGCATACTACATATATACCACATGCATGCAACATACATATATACCACATGCAACATACATACTACATATATGCTACGTGCATGCAACATGCATACTGCATATATACTACATGCATGCAACATGCATACATACTACATATATACCACATATATATACTACATGCATGCAACATACATATATACAACATATATACTACATGCACGCAACATACATATATACAACATGCATACAACATATATACCATATATATACACTACATGCATGCAACATACATATATACTACATGCAACATACACACTACATGCATGCAACATACATATATACTACATGCAACATACATACTACATGCATGCAACATGTATACATACTACATGCATGCAACATACTACATGCATGCAACATACTACATATATACCACATGCATGCAACATGCATACTACATATATACTACATGCATATGTTAAAGTTTGGGCACCCCTATTAATGTTAAACTTTTTTCTTTATAACAATTTTGTTTTTTGCAACAGCTATTTCAGTTTCATATATCTAATAACTGATGTACTCAGTTATATTTCGGGATTCAAATGAGGTTTATTGTACTAACAGAAAATGTGCAATCTGCATTTTAATAAAATTTGACCGGTGCAAAAGTATGGGCACCTCAACATAAAAGTTGCATTAATATTTCGTAGATCCTCCTTTTGCAAAAATAACAGCCTCTAGTCGCTTCCTGTAGCTATTAATGAGTTCCTGGATCCTGGATGAAGGTATTTGTGACCATTCCTGTTTACAAAACAATTCCAGTTCAGTTAAGTTTGATGGTCGCCGAGCATGGACAGCCCGCTTCAAATCATCCCACAGATGTTCAATGATATTCAGGTCTGGAGACTGGGATGGTCATTCCAGAACATTGTAATTGTTCCTCTGCAGGAATGCCTGAGTAGATTTGGAGCGGTGTTTTGGATCATTGTCTTGCTGAAATATCCATCCCCTGCATAACTTCAACTTCGTCACTGATTCTTGCACATTATTGTCAAGAATCTGCTGATACTGAGTTGAATCCATGCGACCCTCAACTTTAACAAGATTCCCGTTGCCGGCATTGGCCACGCAGCCCCAAAGCATGATGGAACCTCCACCAAATTTTTCTGTGGGCAGCAAGTGTTTTTCTTGGAATGCTGTGTTTTTTAGCCTTCATGCATAACGCCTTTTTGTATGACCAAACAACTCAATCTTTGTTTCATCAGTCCACAGGACCTTCTTCCAAAATGTAACTGGCTTGTCCAAATGTGCTTTTGCATACCTCAGGCGACTCTGTTTGTGGCGTGCTTGCAGAAACGGCTTCTTTCGCATCACTCTCCCATACAGCTTCTCCTTGTGCAAAGTGCGCTGTATTGTTGACTGGTGCATAGTGACACCATCTGCAGCAAGATGATGCTGCAGGTCTTTGGAGGTGGTCTGTGGATTGTCCTTGACTGTTGTCACCATTCTTCTTCTCTGCCTTTCTGATATTTTTCTTGGCCTGCCACTTCTGGGCTTAACAAGAACTGTACCTGTGTTCTTCCATTTCCTTACTATGTTCCTCACAGTGGAAACTGACAGGTTAAATCTCTGAGACAACTTTTTGTATCCTTCCCCTGAAAAGCTATGTTGAATAATCTTTGTTTTCAGATCATTTGAGAGTTGTTTTGAGGAGCCCATGATGCCACTCTTCATAGGAGAATCAAATAGGAGAACTACTTGCAAGTGGCCACCTTAAATACCTTTTCTCATGATTTGATACAACTGGCTATGAAGTTCAAAGCTCAATGAGGTTACAAAACCAATTTAGTGCTTCAGGAAGTCAGTAAAAAGTAGTTATTAGTGTTCAAATCAAGAAAATGATAAGGGTGCCCAAACTTTTGCACCGTTCAAATTTTGTTTAAATGCAGATTGCACATTTTCTGTTAAATAATCCTCATTTGAATCCAGAAATATAACTGAGTCCATCAGTTATTAGATATATGAAACTGAAATAGCTGTTGCAAAAACCAAAATTGTTATAAAGGAAAAAGGTTAACATTAATAGGGGTGCCCAAACTTTAACATATGACTGTACAAAAAAAAAAGTCCCTAGTCTCATTTTATGGCATTGCTGTGTGAGAAATTTCCCACGCAGCTTTTGCCATAAAGTGAGACTAGGGACTTTTTTTTTTTTTTTACAGTGGCAGAGGAATACAGTGCGGAAGGATACCTACCTCCCGTCATTGGATTCCTGGAGCCTGTAGAGAACGGTAGCATCAGCTGATGCTGCTGTTCTCCACGCAAGATCGTCGTGGGACACTCATGTACTTCTGCGGATCAGGGGTAAGTATATTGGTGGTTTGTTATTTTAATATTTATTCCACAGATGACAATGGCTTCGGGGATCAAAGTGACAAGTGATGGTGAGTATGTACTCTATGTTATATGTACTGTATGTCTATATGTATGTATTGTATGAATGTATTGTATGTAGTATATATGTATGTTGCATGCAGTATATATGTAGTATGCATGTTGCATGCATGTGGTATATATGTAGTATGTATGTTGCATGCATGTAGTATATATGTATGTTGCATGCATGTAGTATATATGTAGTATGCATGCGGTATATACTACATGCAACATATATATGTATGTTGCATGCATGTAGTATATGTGGTATATATGTAGTATGCATGTTGCATGCATGTAGTATATGTATGTTGCATGCATGTAGTATATATACATGTTGCATGCATGTGGTATATATAGTATGCATGTAGTATATATGTGGTATATGTAGTATGTATGTTGCATGCATGTAGTATGTATGTTTGTATGTAGTATATAAATATAGTATGTATGTTGCATGTGGTATATATGTAGTATATATGTATGTTGCATGCATGTGGTATATATGTTGCATGCATGTAGTATATATGTTGTATATATATGTTGCATGCATGTGGTATATATGTAGTATGTATGTATGTTGCATGCATGTAGTATATATGTAGTATGCATGTAGTATGTATGTAGTATATATGTAGTATGTATATATGTTGCATGCATGTAGTATATATATAGTATGTATGTTGCATGCATGTAGTATATATGTAGTATGTATGTTTCATGCATGTAGTATATATGTATGTTGCATGCATGTGGTATATATGTAGTATGCATGTAGTATATATGTGGTATATATGTAGTATGCATGTTGCATGTAGTATGCATGTTGCATGTAGTATATATGTTGCATGCATGTAGTATATATGTGGTATATATGTAGTATGTATGTTGCATGCATGTAGTATATATATGTAGTATGCATGTTGCATGTAGTATATATGTAGTATGCATGTTGCATGCATGTAGTATATATATGTAGTATGCATGTTGCATGCATGTGGTATATATGTAGTATGTATGTTGCATGCATGTAGTATGTATGTAGTATATATGTAGTACGCATGCATGTAGTATATATGTGGTATATATGTAGTATGCATGTTGCATGCATGTGGTATATATGTAGTATGCATGTTGCATGCATGTGGTATATATGTAACATGCATGTTGCATGTAGTATATATTTATGTTGCGTGCATGTAGTATATATGTATGTTGCATGTACGTAGTATATATGTCGTATGTATGTAGCACGTATTTTTTATTTTATTTTATTTTTTTACATTCAACACATTAGCCGGATGATGGGACTACTACTGTCCCATCATTGGCTAATGTGTCAATCACCGTCATGGTAGCAGGCATCGCCCGATGGGACTTGTAGTCCCATCGGACGATGCCTGCGCAGACCCCCGCAGCCTGCACAGACCCCCAGTCGGCACAGACCACCGACAGGCCGGCACAGCCCCCCGGCAGGCCGGTACAGACCCCCCCGGAAGGCCCGGACTGATGGCGCATCATGATGCGCACAGACCGCGCATCATGATGACGTCATTTCGGCAGCCAATCAGAGCCACAACAGTGGCTCATTGCATTATGGGAACTTCCGATTCCGATATTAAAAAAATATCGGTACTCGGTATCGGAATTCCGATACAGCGAATATCGGCCGATACCCGATATTTGCAGTATCGGAATGCTCAACACTAGTCACAATCATGAAATACTGATATAGTGACACTCCCACAACAAAGACCCCATATTCCAGTATAAATATGTAAATGAGTATCAAACAGACCACCTCAAATGCATTAATTATAGTAGGCAAAACACATGAGGTAAAGTGACCATAAATAGAAGAGGAGGCCTAGATATGCAAGGAAAAAATGCTATACACAGCACCATATAGGCAAAAAAAGGAGGCAAAATAATCTATACTTGAGCCTCTGAATTACAAATCCCCAAATGAAGTGTACACAATAGCCCAAAATGTCAAATACCTGACTGATAGTAGAGGTCCGATAACCTCTGGACTGGCAAGTACACAAAAGAACAAAAGTTATTTCAGCATACAAAGGGATAGAGTACCAAATGAATGCTAGAGATAGGCTGTGGGGTAAAGGAGTGGGGGGAGCAAAACCCCACGCGTATCGTCACATATTTTATATATATCAATCACACATAATGTATAATTAGTTAGATCAATACTAACCCACGAGGTGGAGAGCGTTGCATGGCCGCGGCCATCTTGTCGGCGTTATAAACAGACAAATAAAGTTGTTCAAAAAACCATGACATCACCAGGCAGACCAGCGCCTGCGCAGTAAGAAGAGAAAGGCATAGCAGACATAGCGCATGCGTCTGAGACATGTCAGTCCCAATATAGTAAAAACCGGCTTGTTAGCATATTAGAAAAGAGGTGTTTGGTGCTATAGCATTACCGAGTACAAAGCGCCTACGCAATGGCCTGTGTAAGAGGCAGTATTGATGCAGTACACCGGATATATAGCATCTGCGCAATGAAAACAGATGACAGCGCGCATATATTTAGAGTGTAAGGCCGGAGTCACACTGGCGAGGAATACGGGAGAGTGAGAGGCGCTAAAAGCACGCATTAGACACGGACAAATGATTCTCTATGGGGTCACTCGCACCAGGCGAATATTTCTCCTCCGTATCCTACGCTCCGTGCCACTCGCAGCATGCTGCGATTGTCAGCGTACTACGCCCGTAGTACGCCAATGCAAGTCTATGGGTGCGCAAAAAATACGCATTACACACGGAACACACGTGTGACCTGCGAGCAATACGCAGGTCTTTTGGCTGGTGAACAGGAAATGGGCCAATCCATCATCAGGAAGCGTAGACATGCAAATGAGCTCAAAAAGCGCTCCAGACATCCAGGAAGTACGCCTCCACGTAGTACAGCAGCAGCATGGCGTCCACATATATTAATGTAGAGATGCTAATTGTGCTGGTGCAGGAGCGTCCAGAAATATGGGACCCACGCGACGCAAACTATGCGAACCGCACAAGAAAGGAGGCGTCATGGAGGCGCATCTGTCGCCAGATGTACCATGATTTTGGTGACCGACCACGTGATGAGCAGCATAAAATTCGTAAGTGCAACCATAAAAATATAATTAACGTTAGCGCGCGCTATAAAATGAATCTACAATCAGCCCCCCCCCCTTCCTGTGCATGTACTTTTATTAGCCTCATGAGGCCGTTACATTAGGATGTGACACGTGGCTTCACACAGCCATAATTAGGGGTTAGGCCACAAGCTCCTCATCCTCCTAGCCACTAAAATTAGTTTCAGGGGAGCTAATGAGACCCTGGGTATCGGCCCAATTACATATGCCACCATGGGTAGAACGCACACCCCATAAGGCCCCATGCCTAGACTACTGTTTGAAAATGTGACCTCTCAAATATGTGATTTTGACAATCTTTCCTGTCACATTGCAGTGGAAGATATGATGAAACGGTGGAGAAGCATCCGGGACCAGTACCGCCGGGAACGCCAGCAGCGGTCCAGGAGTGGGGATGTTGGCCATGTCAAGCGCAAATATATCTACTATGACCGGCTGAACTTCCTCGCCCCAATTCTGGCTCTGAGACCGTAAGTACATACCTCACACCACATGACACAAAAACATTACACAAATACTTTACAGGGACAAAAATATTGAGTGGTTGTAAATGGCTGCACATCCAGTTGGAAGAATGTCTCAAGTGGGGTACCACAGGGCTCTGTCCTGGGCCCTGTATTGTTCAACATCTTTATCAACGATTTAGATGAAGGAATTGAGGGTAAACTGATTAAATTTGCTGATGACACAAAGCTAGGAGGGATAGCTAATACTAGAGAAGAGAGAGAGAGGATTCAAAAAGATTTAAATAAACTGGAGAAGTGGGCAGCAACTAACAGAATGGTTTTTAACAGGGAGAAATGCAAAGTACTACATCTGGACAATAAAAATGAAAAAAGCATATATAGAATGGGAGGAATAGGGCTAAGTGACAGCACATGTGAAAAAGACTTGGGTATACTAATAGATCACAGACTGAATATGAGTCAACAGTGTGATGCAGCAGCAAAAAAGGCAAATGCAATTCTAGGATGTATTAACAGAAGCATACAGTCTAGATCACGTGAAGTCATTATTTCCCTCTACTCCTCTTTGGTCAGACCTCATCTGGAATATTGTGTCCAGTTTTGGGCACCACATTTTAAAAAAGACATCAACAAACTGGAGCAAGTTCAGAAAAGAGCGACCAGAATGGTGACCGGTCTGCAAACCCTGTCTTATGAGGAAAGGTTGCAGGATTTGGGAATGTTTAGTTTGCAAAAGAGAAGACTGAGAGGAGACTTAATAGCTGTCTACAAATATCTAAAGGGCTGTCACATTGTAGAAGGATCAACTTTATTCTCATTTGCACAAGGAAAGACTAGAAGCAATGGGATGAAACTGAATGGGAAGAGACACAGATTAGATATTAGAAAAAACTTTTTGACAGAGTGATCAATGAGTGGAACAGGCTGCCACGAGAAGTGGTGAGTTCTCCTTCAATGGAAGTCTTCAAACAGAGGCTGGACAGACATCTGACTGGGATGATTTAGCGAATCCTGCTTTGAGCAGGGGGTTGGACCAGATGGCCCAGGAGGTCCCTTCTAACTCTACGATTCTATGATTCTATCTATGATTCTATGTATTTTTGCCTCTGTTCTATTTCATAACAGAACTCAATCCAACCTTACGGATCGAGGAACGGCCTCAGAGGCAGAGCCCATTATAGATCCTGTAGGGGATGAGGTGGCTGGCCCATCTTCTCCCCCTACAAGAAGGATGGCTGAAGAGGAGGCATCACCAGAACACACAATGGCTGGCCTACACACCACACCACCAGGACGGTCTGCAGCTGCAACCTCACCCATCCTGGAAGAGATGGGCAACTTGAGCAGCAGCCCAACTGCCCAGATCAGGCCCTCCCCACAGGCTGCTCTAGCATCACGGCGAATAAGAAGAAGGCGCCAGGTCACCATTCAAGAGAGCAGGACCAATGTGGACACTGGGGTGCTGAATTACTTGTCCAGAGTCACTACAGATGATGGTGAGGAGGCCTATGCACGTAGCCTCACCCTTTATCTCCGTGCCCTTACCCGTGAGGTCAGGCTCCGTATTAGGGGGTGTATTCAGATCCTGCTTGATGCAAGCACCCCCCCCCCAATAGCCCATATGAGGTGTTTGAATTTCTGGAGAGGTGGCAGCTCTCACCAAGAAATTTAATGCGCATGAGACCATCCACACAGATGCTTGCTCAAACAGGGTCTGAACAGCCCCTAATACGTGGGCCAACACCTCAACCCCTTCCTCCCCCTACCCATCCTTCTATTCCGCAGCCCCAAATGTCTTCATCAAGCCAACACCACCAATATGGCCACTTGTACCCACCCAGTGTTGGAGGCTGGTCCCAACCTGGTTGGGGATGATCTGGCTATCTTGGTGGGTATGAGCCACGGGCCTACCAGAGCCAACAAGAAGCCCCTCACCATCATCATTACTCTGGCCATTATCACCAACAGGCCCAGGAGGCTGGACAACAACAGCATCATGGGCAACAGTATGGCCCCACACAGGGCGATGTTGCCCACAATGTCCAGCAGCACCCACAGGCTGTTCCTCCCCGTTCCCCTTCCCCTACATATGAGGATTTATGAATAAAAAATTTGGAGATGTCCAGTTACATGGAACTGGTGCTTCTAATCTAGACAAAAAAACAGGTGTTCTCCTTCACCAACATTTAGAACATAATTTAACACTCACATTTTTAAACAATGTTTTCCAAACATATGAAACAATCCATCATGACAGGCAGCGCTACCTCACGCCTTTCACACAGATATTACATGTGTGTATAAAAGAGAATATTTAAATGCGCTATACTGTTACCTGAAAGGATGAAAATACACTAATCACTTGCTAATGCATAGGAAAGGCGTGCTTGCCTTTAGTTAAGTAGTCAACTTTGTTATTAGCATTCTCTAGTAAACCAATTTGAGGCGACCAGCATTCACAATATCACGCTCTCTCTATGTCTTAACAAGTGAGTTTTGTATTTTCATCCTTTCCAGTATAGCATGCTTAAATATTGTCTGTTCTACAGACAGGTAATATCTGTGTGAAAGATGGGAGGTAGCCTTGCCTGTCATGGTGGAATCTTTCTATGATTGGAAAACATTATGAGGAAATGTGAGTGTTATCTTATTGACTTTATTTAGGTGATGGAGCTCACCCTTTGTTGCCTAATCAAGGTTAATGTAGGCATGCAGCAATGTTGTTATTGCATAATGTTTGTTGCAGTTTTTTTCTGTAATGTTAAACCAAGTTAAAGAAGGCACAAAGGGTCATTTTGGCCATTGCCAAATTTGTGTTATGGCAAAATTATGTTTGCCTTTAAGCAAAACAAAACAAAAAAAAGGCAAAACTAAAAATTTGTCTACTCTAGTTAACGTCTGTGTGATTTCTCACTATCCCTCACAACATACTTACAGACACCAACCAATGCAAAGAAACACTCATAGAATCATAAAAAGGCTTGAGTAATATACAGTGGGGAAAAAAAGTATTTAGTCAGTCAGCAATAGTGCAAGTTCCACCACTTAAAAAGATGAGAGGCGTCTGTAATTTACATCATAGGTAGACCTCAACTATGGGAGACAAACTGAGAAAAAAAAATCCAGAAAATCACATTGTCTGTTTTTTTTTCATTTTATTTTCATATTATGGTGGAAAATAAGTATTTGGTCAGAAACAAGCAATCAAGATTTCTGGCTCTCACAGACCTGTAACTTCTTCTTTAAGAGTCTCCTCTTTCCTCCACTCATTACCTGTAGTAATGGCACCTGTTTAAACTTGTTATCAGTATAAAAAGACACCTGTGCACACGCTCAAACAGTCTGACTCCAAACTCCACTATGGTGAAGACCAAAGAGCTGTCAAAGGACACCAGAAACAAAATTGTAGCCCTGCACCAGGCTGGGAAGACTGAATCTGCAATAGCCAACCATCTTGGAGTGAAGAAATCAACTGTGGGAGCAATAATTAGAAAATGGAAGACATACAAGACCACTGATAATCTCCCTCGATCTGGTGCTCCACGCAAAATCCCACCCCGTGGGGTCAGAATGATCACAAGAATGGTGAGCAAAAATCCCAGAAACACGCGGGGGGACCTAGTGAATGAACTGCAGAGAGCTGGGACCAATGTAACAAGGCTTACCATAAGTAACACACTACGCCACCATGGACTCAGATCCTGCAGTGCCAGACGTGTCCCACTGCTTAAGCCTGTACATGTCCGGGCCCGTCTGAAGTTTGCTAGAGAGCATTTGGATGATCCAGATGAGTTTTGGGAGAATGTCCTATGGTCTGATGAAACCAAACTGGAACTGTTTGGTAGAAACACAACTTGTCGTGTTTGGAGGAAAAAGAATACTGAGTTGCATCCATCAAACACCATACCTACTGTAAAGCATGGTGGTGGAAACATCATGCTTTGGGGCTGTTTTTCTGCAAAGGGGACAGGACGACTGATCCGGGTACATGAAAGAATGAATGGGGCCATGTATCGTGAGATTTTGAGTGCAAACCTCCTTCCATCAGCAAGGGCATTGAAGATGAAACGTGGCTGGGTCTTTCAACATGACAATGATCCAAAGCACACCACCAGGGCAACGAAGGAGTGGCTTCGTAAGAAGCATTTCAAGGTCCTGGAGTGGCCTAGCCAGTCTCCAGATCTCAACCCTATAGAAAACCTTTGGAGGGAGTTGAAAGTCTGTGTTGCCAAGCGAAAAGCCAAAAACATCACTGCTCTAGAGGAGATCTGCATGGAGGAATGGGCCAACATACCAACAACAGTGTGTGGCAACCTTGTGAAGACTTACAGAAAACGTTTGACCTCTGTCATTGCCAACAAAGGATATATCACAAAGTATTGAGATGAAATTTTGTTTCTGACCAAATACTTATTTTCCACCATAATATGCAAATAAAATGAAAAAAAAACAGACAATGTGATTTTCTGGATTTTTTTTTCTCAGTTTGTCTCCCATAGTTGAGGTCTACCTATGATGTAAATTACAGACGCCTCTCATCTTTTTAAGTGGTGGAACTTGCACTATTGCTGACTGACTAAATACTTTTTTTCCCCACTGTATATTTAGACACACTTTGAAAAAAACAAATTATAACATAGACACAGCATTCTCTTGCCAAGAAGTTGCCCCCTCAGGTGAGATAAAGTAATTCGTGAATATATCACGCACTTTGAGGCCAGAGAGCGGTCTACGTTGAGGGATGATAGGTGGTCTCACCCTGCGCACATTGTCCGGCCTACGCACAACACCATCAGAGGAGGAACAATCATGTATCCTGGTGAAGTTATGCAGAACAACACAGGCTTTGACAACTTCATTCACATTTTGCTCACTCAACTGAATGGCAGACTGGAGTACCCGCCATTTGGCACAAAGAATCCCAAAGGAACACTCCACCAGTCGCCTAGCACGTGATAGGCGCAAGTTAAAAATTCTGCGCCTGTGGTCAAGGTTGCGCCGGGGATATGGCCTCATGACATTACGTGATAACTGAAAGGCCTCATCTGCCACAAGGACATAAGGGACTGATTGTTCGGGGGAGCCTGGTAGCTGGCGTGGTGGTGGTAGATCCAACTGGTTGCTGCGTAGCCGCCGACCCATTATGGAAGTATTGAAGACTCTAGAGTCTCCCGTCCTTCCATAGGCCCCAATGTCAACAATTATAAACTTGTATTGAGGGTCTACCAGAGCCAACAATACAACAGAAAAGTATTGCTTATAATTGAAGAATTGGGAGCCTGAGTTCGGCGGCTTACGCACCCTGATATGTTTGCCATCCAGGGCCCCAATACAATTTGGAAACTGGCATTCCTCCTCAAAGTCCCTTGAAATCCTTAACCAGTCTTCCATCCTGGGCTCGGGTAGGACCACCTGAGGGAGTCTTGTCCAGATTTGTGCACATGTAGACCACACTATGCCTGAAATGGTTGACTTTCCAATGAGAAACTCATGGTGGAGGGCGGCATAAGACAGGCCAGTGGACAGGAAGCTGTAGAACAACAGAAATAGTACAGGTTAGAATGGATAAAGTAAAAAAAAATCAGTTACATGCCGACCAAACTTGGTAGGAAATGAGAGAGAACAACACACACATATTTGGTGGCACAATGACTAAGTGATATGCAGTACATATTAGATGTAACATTCTGCTGTGTCAGGTGATACATATTTTGAGTAAGATGAGGGTATTAAACTTTGTCCAAGAAGGCCAAAAAACATAAATTAACACACACATTATGAACATAGAGAATGTGGTTGTGGAGTACATACCGTATTGTGAGTAGAAGTCGCTCCTCTGCAGATATGGCTTTGCGCATCCTAGTGTCCTGAAAGGTGATCCCAGGGCGCACTGTCTCCAAGAGGCGATCAAATGTGGAAATGCTCATTCGACAGTACTGGTAAAATTTGTCCGATGCTCCCGCGGAGACGAATAGAGGCGGTGAAAATGACCTCTTGTGAGTCGTTGCCTCAAAAGTGGATGTATCCACATGCGTCTCCTCCTCCGCGGATCCACTATCACAGGATATGGTTGCCCAAAGCGCCGTGACAAAAGCCAGGTAAAGAGAACCTGCTCGGTTGTATTGAATGTCAGACCCTCTGCCATGCTGCACAAAGAACACCAACACACCTCGTGAAAGCAAGGTGAGAAATGTACAGAATGTAGGCAGCCACCTGTTTCTGCGTGTCTAAATAGGGTGCAGGCTAATGATTTAAATTGTTTGCAGGCCTCAAAACCGTTAAATGTCCATTTTGCAAGGCTGAGAGAAAATCTCGCCATACGGATTGCATACGGATTACATACGGATACACACATGCGCAAAATACGCGACCTCACCTTGCTTACGGATGACCTACGGACCACTATTTAGTGGTCATTGATCCGTATTACGCATGTAAAATACTGACCGTATTTTGCGCAGGTTAGTGTGACTCCAGCCTAAGAAAGAAATTTATATAGAAATCGCCAAATTGTTTACATGAATGGGTGCAAGAAAGGTCACTTATAAAGCCGTAAAGCGCACTCAGCGCATGTATTGAAAAAAGAATCCATCTGAGAACAATACCTATGTAGAGCAAACGCTTGTGAAATCGCAGAAGGTGTGTATGGGATCCAAACAAGATCCCTATTGAAACACACACAATATCCATAGAACTAGATGCATAGAAATGGACGCACTGCAAAATAGTAATATCTGCAACACAGCGCTGCTATTGTAGATCAAGCATATGACATATAGAAAAAATAACGGCAAGCTATTCATAGTGCTGGCAAAGAACAAATTTATAATTACAGTGAATAAACAATCCAGACTAAGGCCTCTTTCACACTTCAGTTATTTGCATCAGTTATAATCCGCCAAAAAGGCGGACAAGTGGATCCGTTCTCAACTGATGTGAACGGATGGCACAGGATCCGTTTTTAGACGGATCCTGAAAATGAGGAAATTTAAAGGAATCGCTGGCCGGGAAGGAGAGAGAGAGGAGAGAGAGAGGAGAGGAGAGAGAGAGAATGAATTTTTTTGTCCGGCACCCAGACAGATTTTGGGGTTAATTCAGTGTCTGGAGGATCCGCCGGACAAAAAAACGTTGCAAGCTCCGTTTGGAAATCTTTGAGGATGTTGACGGACACTAACATTGTGGCGGATCCTCAAAAAAAACGGATGCAACGGACGGCAATCAGTCAGGATCCGCCAATAATTAAAGTCAATGGGGAAAAAAACGGATCCGCAAAGAAAAATGGCGGATCCGTTTTTTTTTCAAAATTGGCGGATCTTGACTGATTGTCAAAAACGGAAGTGTGAAAGAGGCCTAATGTGTTGTTATTTTTAACCCCTTAGCGACAGAGCCAGTTTGCAGCTTAATGACCAGGCCAATTGTTACAATTCTGACCACTGTCCCTTTATGAGGTTATAACTCTGGAACGCTTTAATGGATCCCACTGATTCTGAGACTGTTTTTTCGTGACATATTGTACTTCATGATAGTGGTAAAATTTATTCGATAAGTCTTGCGTTTATTTATGAAAAAAATGGAAATATGGCGAAAATTTTGCAATTTTAAAACTTTAAATTTTTATGCCCTTAAATCAGAAAGATGTGTCACAGAAATTTCTTAATAAATAACATTTCCCACATGTCTACTTTACATCACCACAATTTGGGAAGCAACATTTTTTTTTGTTAGGAAGTTATAAGGGTTAAAATTTGACCAGCGATTTCTCATTTTTACAACAAAATTTACAAAACCATTTTTTTTAGGGACCACATCATATTTAAAGTCATTTTGAGGGGTGTACATGACAGAAAATACCCAAAAATGGCACCATTCTAAAAACTAGACCCTTCAAGGTGCTCAAAACCACATTCAAGAAGTTTATTAACCCTTTAAGTGCTTCACAGGAACTAAAGAAATGTGGAAGGAAAAAATTAACATTTAACTTTTTTTTGGAAAAAATTTACTTTCAGAACCAATTTTTTTTATTTTCACAAGTGTTAAAAGAGATAACACAATTTCTCCTGAATACGCCGATACCCCATATGTGGGGGTAAACCACTTTTTCAGCACACGGCAGAGCTCGCAAAGGATGGAGCGCCGTTTGACTTTTTCAATGCAGAATTGGTTGGAATTGAGATCGGATGCCATGTTGCGTTCGGAGAGCCCTTAATGTGCTTAAACAGTGGAAACCTCCAACAAGTGACCCCATTTTGGAAACTAGACCCCCCAAGGAACTTATCTAGATGTGTGGTGAGCACTTTGAACCTTCAAGTGCTTCACAGAAGTTTATAACGTAGAGCCGTGAAAATAAGAAATCCATTTTTTTCCACAAAAATGATCTTTTCGCCCGCAAATGTTTATTTTTACAAGGGTAACAGGAGAAATCATACCCCCACAGTTATTGTGCGATTTGTCCTGAGTATGCTGATACCCCTTATGTGGGGGGAAACCACTGTTTGGGCGTATGGGAGAGCTTGGAAGGGAAGGAGTGCCATTTTGGAATGCAGACTTTGATGGAATGGTCTGCGGGCATCATGTTGCATTTGCAGAGCCCCTGAGGGGCCTAAACAGTGGAAACCCCCAACAAGTGACCCCATTTTGGAAATTAGACCCCCTAAGGAACTTATCTAGATGTGTCGTGAGCACTTTGAACCCCCAAGCCCTTCACAGAAGTTTATAAACGCAGAGCCGTGAAAATAAAGTCTTTTTTATTTCCACAAAAGTGATTTTTTTAGACCAAATTTTTAGACCCCCAAAGTTGGTAAATAGTGGAAACCCCTCAATTCTTGCTCCAACCCTAACCCCAACACACCCCTAACCCTAATCCCAACCCTAACCTTAATCCCAACCCTAATCCCTAATCCTAACCCTAATCCTAGTTCGTCCTAACCCTAGCCCTAACCCGAGCCATAACCCTAGCCCTAACCCTAGCCCAACCCTAACCCTAGCCCTAACCCTAACCCTAACCCAACCCTAACCCTAATGGAAAACTGAAAAAAAATATTGTCTTTATTTAGTTATGTTGGCCTCTCTAAGGGGGTGATAAACGGGGGGATTATGTACTATTTTGTTTATTTTGATCACGATGATAGTTTATCATCATGATCAAAATGAATGAATGGAATCTGCCAGCCGGAGCTGGAAGATTCCCGGTGGGCGCACTGCGCATGCGCCCGCCATTTTCCCCGGATCCAAGATGGCAGCGCCCACAGGAGGACGTCGGCGGGACGCAGGACCACCGGGAGGGGACAGAGGACCACGGAGAGGTACCGGGGGGGGGGGGGGGGAAATCGGGGACCCTCTTTCTCTCTCCTCTGATGTGCGATCACATCAGAGGAGAGAGAAATTAAATGTAAAATCGCGGCTTTTTTTGTTGCGGTCGCCGTTATAGGGTTAATAACGGCGATCGCAAAAGCGAGGTCCGTAAAAACCGACCGATTCATGTTCTCTGGGGTCTCGGCTACCCCCGGCAGCCGAGACCCCGGAGAAAATCCAACGCTGGGGGGCGCTATTCACTTTCTCCACAGCGCTGTGAATTAGCAGCGCTGTGAATCATAGAGTTGGAAGGGACCTCCTGGGCCATCTGGTCCAACCCCCTGCTCAAAGCAGGATTCGCAAAATCATCCCAGTTAGATGTCTGTCCAGCCTCTGTTTGAGGACTTCCATTGAAGGAGAACTCACCACTTCTCGTGGCAGCCTGTTCCACTCATTGATCACTCTA
Organism: Dendrobates tinctorius; assembly: GCF_039654945.1. Classification (NCBI taxonomy): domain Eukaryota; kingdom Metazoa; phylum Chordata; class Amphibia; order Anura; family Dendrobatidae; genus Dendrobates; species Dendrobates tinctorius. The sequence continues at coordinate 3,997,974 of NW_027361776.1, read as the reverse complement.
ACTGTCAAAAAGTTTTTTCTAATATCTAATCTGTGTCTCCTCCCATTCAGCTTCATCCCATTGCTTCTAGTCTTTCCTTGTGCAAATGAGAATAAAGTTGATCCTTCTACAATGTGACAGCCCTTTAGATATTTGTAGACAGCTATTAAGTCTCCTCTCAGTCTTCTCTTTTGCAAACTAAACATTCCCAAATCCTGCAACCTTTCCTCATAAGACAGGGTTTGCAGACTGGTCACCATTCTGGTCGCGCTTTTCTTTTTTAAAATGTGGTGCCCAAAATTGGACACAATATTCCAGATGAGGTCTGACCAAAGAGGAGTAGAGGGAAATAATTACTTCACGTGATCTAGACTGTATGCTTCTGTTAATACATCCTAGAATTGCATTTGCCTTTTTTGCTGCTGCATCACACTGTTGACTTATATTCAGTCTGTGATCTATTAGTATACCCAAGTCTTTTTCACATGTGCTGTCACTTAGCCCTATTCCTCCCATTCTATATATGCTTTTTTCATTTTTATTGCCCAGATGTAGTACTTTGTATTTCTCCCTGTTAAAAACCATTCTGTTAGTTGCTGCCCACTTCTCCAGTTTATTTAAATCTTTTTGAATCCTCTCTCTCTCTTCTCTAGTATTAGCTATCCCTCCTAGCTTTGTGTCATCAGCAAATTTAATCAGTTTACCCTCAATTCCTTCATCTAAATCGTTGATAAAGATGTTGAACAATACAATGTGGTTTTAGTACAGTTAAATACCGCCGTTAAAAGGCATATCGGCGGTCGCTAAGGGGTTAATTTATCGTTATTTTAGGAAAGTTTTTTTGTGATAGAAACAAATGTTTATGAGCAGCAAACACAAAGAAATCGTGTCCATGAGGCTGCCCATGTCACAAAATCAAGGCATATATCTATGGATGCGTGAGAAAAACACAGAAAAAACGCACTGCTATCCAAAAGATAATGTGTAGCACGGTTTAGATCACATGAAATCATTATTGCAATAGAAGCAGGTATTACTGAACGAGCTGTCCCTGAAAAAACGCATATTGTAGTAATATAAGCCATATGATGCAGTCACAATATCATTATTGAAAAGAAACACATAATTATAAGTAGAATAAAAACTCATAATCATGAGACGATTTGTACTGTAATAAACCAAATGGACAGGTCTTATAGTACTGTGCTATTAGCATTAGCCAGAGACACATACAGATGACATCCATTAAAGTGTGAAGTACAGGCGTTAAAAAGGCCCACAAAGTTTCTGACAAAAATCTTACACTAAGTACACACTATTATTCAGAGGTCAGTGTGTTACTAAATTCTAGAAAAAATTCTAAAAAAAGATTTTGTATGAAAAATCCTCTGAAAATGACTCTTTGAAAAAAACTTTTCCACAAAACATACACCATAGAGTGGAAAATATTTTGAGGTTATCAACCAGGCAAAAGACAGCACCTAAATAAGATACGAATAGATGATAAAGCATTATAAAGAATTTATCAGATCCAATAAAGCAAAAAAAACATGTAGTCCTAATGTCAAATTGGTACTATAGGTTCTATGGAACTCGGTAGCATGGGTCAGAGAAGACAGACACAGTATATGTTCAAAGGTTCAGTATTGTATTGTAGCAACAGGTCACAGTACTATGCAAAGATAGTTCAGGGGTATTGCAGGAAGCAGGCTTCAGTATTACACGGTAAGCAGATATAAGTTCTGGCAACAGGTAGAGTCTGTACGAACCAACTAGCGAGAGTCTGAGGTCCGGGAGCACACAGTCCTAAAGTCCTGAGCCTGGACCAGGCTTCAAGCGGAGAGCAGGCCGCAGAGATGAATGAAGCAGAGCAGATCCGGACAGGAGAGGCGGTCAGGCAGGATGGCAGGTAAGTAACAAACGGGGAATCCCGAGGTATAGAAGAAGCAGGCACAATGCGAGTTCTCCAAGCTTGGCAGCAGGTGAAGATCCAGATACACAAGCCCAGGTATAATGTGCTGAGTCCCTTTTGTACACAGCAGGCAGGAAACAGGAAGAGTCAAACAGGAACAAGATGGCCCCTTGTGAAGCTACTTACTCCATCTTTGATAAGGGCAAAGTCAAACAGGAACAAGATGGCCCCTTGTGAAGCTACTTACTCCATCTTTGATAAGGGCAAAAGTAAGGGCAAAGTCAAACAGAACAGGAACATGGCTCACAGCCTCACACTATTCCCTCCTTCAAGGATGTCCTCCGGACGACCTTAGATCAGGTTTATTGGGGTATCGGCTGTGGAACCGTTGGATCAGACGGGGAGCTCGAATGTTCTGAGGTTCCCAGGAATTCTCCTCCGATGGGTAACCCTGCCATTTCACCAAGTACTGAAGTTTCCCCCTATGGATCCGAGAGTCGATGATCCCTTCCACGATAAATTCTTCTTGCCCGTCAATGAGAACCGGACCAGGTGGAACAGGTGTACGTCCAGGAAAAGGATTCGGTACTACCGGTTTAAGTAAGAAGACATGAAAAACAGGGTGTATTTTCAAAGATGTAGGCAACTTAAGACGGCAGGCTACAGGACTCACTATGTTGTCGATTTTGTATGGGCCAACATATTTCTGTCCCAACTTAGATGTCGGAATCCTTAATTTCAAATTTCTTGTCGAAAGCCAGACCATGTCTCCTACCTTGTATGTTGGTGCTGGTTTACGGAACCTGTCTGCAGCTCTCTTGTATCTCTCTTGAGCTGTAGCCAGCGTTTGTTTCAAAGACTCTAAATTCTGTTGTAAACACGTAATTCGGTCAGCTGCTGCGGGTACAGACGTGTCTATCGGGAGTCGAGGGAGGATGCTGGGATGATACCCCTTATTGGCGAAGAAAGGAGACTGCTTGGTGGAGGCACTCTGCGAGTTGTTATATGTAAATTCGGCCATCGGGAGTAAGTTTACCCAATCATCTTGCAAGTGGCATACGTAGCAACGTAAATACTGCTCCAAGGTTTGATTAGTCCGTTCTGTTTGTCCGTTAGACTGCGGATGAAAAGCAGATGATAGATTTACCTTGATGTCCAGGGCGGCACAGAAGCTTCGCCAAAATTTTGAGGTAAATTGGACCCCTTGATCTGATATCACTTAGTCAGGAACTCCATGTAGCCGAAAAACATTTTGTACGATGAGGTCCGCTGTCTGTTTGGCTGTCGGAAGACCGATACAGGGAATGAAATGGGCAGCCTTGGTCAAACGGTGTAATAAAATCTATATTGGCTTAACCTCACGCCAACTTCGAACCCGCACACGGGAGCATGTACGGGACATTATGGCAGCAGCTACCGTCACAGACCTCTCGACCCTTAAGACCATACCAAAACATTACAAAGCATTCCACCAATGTAACCCAAAATCATTTTTGGTTAGGGGTATCCAACACGTTCATAGTGGAATACGAGGTGGGGATATACAGCGCCTACTAGCGCAGAAAGAATGCAGATGGATTACCATCCTAGGAACTATGTGTCCACAAGGTTTAAACGAATCGCAGGGTTTTGCTTCGTTCCTGTGAACCATCTGTGCCTCAGTCCCGTGTCCCACTATGACTTTATACTTATCCATAAATCGTCTTACCTGAGTTTTAATTGGCTTTTAATTTTATGTTTATATGTGGCTTGTTTATTTCTATATTTTCTTTAGTGACAAATCTTCATCTTACCCCTTATCCCATTGATGATCTCCTCACGAGCCATCAGTTACTGCTATCAAGAGTCTGTGGACATCTTATCAAGTTTTGCCATCTTTGAATAGGCTCTTATACATATTTTCTAAAATTGGACTCAGATTGAGCACTATGTTTTAGTGCCATCTATATAATATACTTTTGGATATTTTGTATATCATATTTTTTGTCTAAATACACTGTGTAGTATGAACCTACTAGATGTTTGTACTTTCCCTGGATTTATCCTGCATATAGACATATATGCAGTAACAACTAATCCAATGAAGTGATAATATATCATTAAAATTTGATTAACGTCCATCTGATTTATGCATTTGTAGAATTGCAGTTAGAATTGTGAATATCCATTTAGTCCATTTATTACATTATGTATAGAGATATTTTTACTCTGCCTGTTCTTTTATAACCAAGATGGAGTGATATATATGCTGGTTACCCCTGCTGCCTGTCTTATTTTGCCTTCCCTTTCTTTTCATTGCCTGACTCTATTAGACTCAGAGTACATGTATCAGACTTTGCGGGCATCTCCGGCGCGCGCCTGCTACCTTTGTTTACCACGTTGCCTGGTTGTGGCCAGGCGCCGGCCGCTCCACGTGACTTGGTTTCCTCGGGTGATAGGCGTGCGCCGATCTGCCATTGGAGGGTATTTTATTTCCTCCTTCTGACATCGCTTCCTCCCGCCCTTCTATGGGCGAAAGTGACGTTACGGCTCTAAGCTGGCAGCAGGATTTATGGTCTTCCTGTCCCATCATTATCATGCTTTGGCCACCGTATGTTATCGGGTTTCCCGGGTGATAGTGACGTCCTTCCGCCCCAGTGTGGGCGGAAGTGACGTTGTGGTGCTAAGCTGGCAATGGAAGCCACTGCCCTCCCCTTCACTGAGTTCCTGAGAAGTGGCTAATGACGCTTCAGCACGGTATTGGAGGACATGTCGACATTTGTATAATACCATTGGCCAACACAGATATGTGGGACGCTTACTAATGACGATATAGCAGTGTCATCGGTCATTTATGCGCTGATTGGCTAAACAGCATATTTAGTGGGTATTTAAATGGGAATGTGGGCTCATTAAAGTCATGCCCCCTGAAGAAGGACATCCACACCGAAACGTGCGTTGGGGGTCTTCTTCCCTGCCCCTGGGAACTACACCATGATGGGTAATCACTTTAACTTTTGCCTTTAGGTATTTACTTTTATTATCAGGTCTGTTTGGAATATGCGGTCTACCATTAGGGTGACTTACACTCTTTGTATTATACTTTTTCCGCATATAAACAGCCGATATAATTTATTGGTATCTTTTCCGTCTTGTATGTACTTCTACCATGGGTAGGGTATTTGCTACGAGCTAGGGTATACAGGTCACTATATTGAGGACTGATTTCTGACCCTTCTTAATCTGTTCTGCTCATGTTTGTTATTCTATGTTGCTTGTACCTATGTCTGTACATGTCAGCCTTTTTTACTAAATAAAATTTGCTATCTTTGTATATTAGCTTAGACTCAATTCTTTCTATCCTGTTCTAATGATAGATTTACCTTGATGTCCAGGGCGGCACAGAAGCTTCGCCAAAATTTTGAGGTAAATTGGACCCCTCGATCTGATATCACTTCGTCAGGAACTCCATGTAGCCGAAAAACATTTTGTACGATGAGGTCCGCTGTCTGTTTGGCTGTCGGAAGACCGATACAGGGAATGAAATGGGCAGCCTTGGTCAAACGGTTGATCACTACTAGGATAGTATTTTTCCCCTTAGAAGTAGGCAATTCTACAATGAAATCCATTGAAACAGACCCCCAAGGGCGAGATGGAATAGGGAGGGGTTGTAACAGTCCCGTAGGTGAGGAGCGGGGAACCTTTGATTTTGCACATACCTCACATGACGAGACGTAATGCTGAACGTCTCTCCGGTAGGTCGGCCACCAAAAGAAGCGAGACAAGAATTCCTGAGTCTTCTGGACTCCTCTATGACCGGCGATCTTTGAGTCATGCATTAGTTTTAGTACACTTAGTCTGACCGTTTCCGGAATATACAGGCGTTGCCCCTGAAACCAAAGTCTGTTTTTCAAGGTTAGGTTTACCTGATTGGGGGGGGTCGGATCAGTAGTGGGTCTCCAGCGTAGGCTTCCTTAATACCTGTTAATAGATCTTGATTGTGTAACACTCCTATGAAGTTTCTTTCTGAGAGTATAGTCCTCGGAGGTAATGCTGGAGTTACGTTTCCTGAGTGAATCCTAGATAGTGCATCGGCCTTCCCATTACGAGAGCCTGGCCTGTAGGAAACAATGAAGTCAAACTGATTAAGAAATAAAGTCCATCGGGCCTGTCTAGGTTTTAGACACCTTGCCGATCTCATGAATTCGAGGTTCCGATGATCCGTAAATACAACAATCTGGTGAGATGCTCCCTGTAGTAGATGCCTCCATTCCTTGAATGCGGTTATAATGGCCAATAGCTCTTTATTCCCGACATCGTAATTTCTCTCTGCGGGCGACAATTTCTGGGAAAGAAAGGCACAAGGGTGTAAAAGATCTTTCTCACCTGTTCTTTGCGAGAGTATGGCCCCTATCGCACAGTCGGAAGCGTCTACTTCCATTATGAAAGCTCGATCCGGATCCGGGTGTACGAGGATCGGTGCTGATGTGAATTTAGCTTTTAACTTGGAAAATGCTGTCTGCGCTTGCGGTGACCAGACAAATGGTATCTTCTTCCGGGTCAATTGGGTGATGGGTATGACGATCTCCGAAAAATTTTTAATGAATAGTCTGTAAAAATTGGCGAATCCAATAAATCGTTGTACTTCTTTCACAGACTTGGGAATTGGCCACTCCTGAATGGCTTGAGTTTTACTGGCATCCATGCTGAGACCCTGAGGAGAGATAACATACCCCAAGAATTGGATTTCCGTCTTGTGAAATTCGCATTTCTCCAACTTGATATACAAGTGATTCTGCCGTAGACGATCCAAGACTACTCTCACGTGCTGCTGATGCTCCTCGATGTTGCTGGAAAAGATCAAAATGTCATCCAAATAAACAACAAAAATATCAAGTATGTCTCTGAAAATGTCATTCACCAAGTGTTGAAATGTAGCCGGTGCATTACGGAGACCAAAAGACATGACGAGGTACTCAAAATGCCCATAGCGTGACCGGAAGGCTGTTTTCCACTCGTCACCGGGGCGGATCCGTACTAGATTGTATGCTCCACGGAGATCTAATTTCGTGAAGATTTTCGAGTGTCGCACCCTTTCAAGTAGTTCAGGAATTAATGGAAGTGGATAGGAGTTCCTGATTGTAATTTTGTTGAGTTCTCGGTAATCAATACATGGGCGGAGTGAACCATCCTTTTTTTTTTACGAAGAAGATTGGGGCACCCGCTGGAGAGGAAGATGGTCGTATAAATCCCTTGGCTAGGTTCTCATCGATATACTCCTTGAGGGCTTTTAGTTCTGGCCCAGCCAAAGGGAAAATGTTACCGAACGGAATCGCGGCACCAGGTAGCAGTTCCACGGGGCAATCGTACGGCTGATGTGGAGGTAATTTGTCTGCATTTTTTTTGTCACATACGTCGATGAAATCCTGATACTCTATTGGTAGATTTAGGTCAACTGAGCATGCTGACCCAACTAAAGCTGGTTCTTTAGATGATATCTGTCTTCTTGGAAACTGTATTTCTTTCGTCTCCCAATTGATAGTAGGGTTTTGCAGTCGTAGCCATGGTAATCCTAGGATTATGGGAAAATGAGGGGAAGAAATTAACAAGAAGGACAGTCTTTCTGAGTGATCCGCCCCCATACGGACTTTCAGTGACGTTGTTTCAAGGTCTACGGGCCCGGATACCAGTGGGGAACCATCCACAGTTTCCATCAATACCGGAGAAATCCTCCTTTGTGAACATATACTGTGTTTTTTAGCGAATGTAATGTCCATAAAATTGCCGCTGGCCCCTGAGTCAACCATAGCGAAACTAGTAATCCACTGGGACTGGGTCCATATCTTGATGGGGATATAACAGTGCGAGTCCTTCCTTGAGCCGTCCAAGGTCGAAGTAGTGGAACTTTCTGATGAGATGGCTGCATTCACCGGTGAGAATATTTCTGAAGTACAGTCGGAGAAGTCGTGATTCCAGTCGACTATTTCCTTCCTAGGAGGGTTTGAGTGGGAAACTACTGAAGATACATCCGAAAAGTCACATTCGATTACCGCAGCCGTGGTCTTGCGATTCTTACCGGGACAATTTGAAATATAGTGACCTGATTTTCCACAATAGAAGCATAAATTTTCTCTAAAACGGTGCTCCTTGCGTGGGTCAGGAGGACTTCTCCGGACTGCATCGACCTGCATAGGTTCTGACTCAACCGGGAGGAAAGACTTGTTCTGAGCTTCCCTGGAGGGAGACGGCAAGGTTAAAAAATTACTGCGGTTAGCATCTGCCCATCTCTCTTGCCGGCGTTCTGCAAGACGAAAATCAATACGAATGCAATGGTTTATGAAGTCTCCCAGGGCAGTGGGTGACTCGCCTCTAGCCAATTCGTCTTTAATTGCGGCAGATAACCCCCTCCTAAACACTGCGTATTTTGCTGAGTCGCACCATGTGGTATCCAACACCCACCTCCGAAATTCCATCGCGTATTCTACGACAGGACGCTTTCCCTGATGGAGGGCCAGCAATGCGGTTTCTGCTGTGGCACTTCGGTTGGGGTCATCGAACATCTGACACATTGCGGAAATAAAGTCATTTAAAGAATTCAAACAGACATCATTAGTTTCAATCAGGGGATTTGCCCAAGCAAGAGCCTTGTTGGTTAACAGCATTATCATAGCTAACACCTTGTCTCGTCCTGTTGGAAACTGAGCCGCATGCGCAGCAAAATACAGCTGACACTGATTTAGGAACCCTCGGAACTTTTCTCTTTCGCCACCGAACCTGAATGGCGGGAGTTTAGGGAAAGCTGGAATCGAAGGTCGGGTTGCGGCTGGGGCTGAAACTGTAGTCTCTAGTTTTGAGAGACGAGTAGCTAATGCCTGAATGGACGTATCGGCTATGGTAGCATTATGGTTAGCTTGAGTCTCTAGTGCCGACAATTTTGTTTTGGTAGCCTGAAGCTCCCCTTGAAGTCCTGAGATAAATGTGCATATCTTTTTAAGGCGTACTTCCACAGAATCTGACCCAGCGAGCTCCATATTATTGGCTTGTGTATCCTGTCAAATTGGTACTATAGGTTCTATGGAACTCGGTAGCATGGGTCAGAGAAGACAGACACAGTATATGTTCAAAGGTTCAGTATTGTATTGTAGCAACAGGTCACAGTACTATGCAAAGATAGTTCAGGGGTATTGCAGGAAGCAGGCTTCAGTATTACACGGTAAGCAGATATAAGTTCTGGCAACAGGTAGAGTCTGTACGAACCAACTGGCGAGAGTCTGAGGTCCGGGAGCACACAGTCCTAAAGTCCTGAGCCTGGACCAGGCTTCAAGCGGAGAGCAGGCCGCAGAGATGAATGAAGCAGAGCAGATCCGGACAGGAGAGGCGGTCAGGCAGGATGGCAGGTAAGTAACAAACGGGGAATCCCGAGGTATAGAAGAAGCAGGCACAATGCGAGTTCTCCAAGCTTGGCAGCAGGTGAAGATCCAGATACACAAGCACAGGTATAATGTGCTGAGTCCCTTTTGTACACAGCAGGCAGGAAACAGGAAGAGTCAAACAGGAACAAGATGGCCCCTTGTGAAGCTACTTACTCCATCTTTGATAAGGGCAAAAGTAAGGGCAAAGTCAAACAGGAACAAGATGGCCCCTTGTGAAGCTACTTACTCCATCTTTGATAAGGGCAAAAGTAAGGGCAAAGTCAAACAGAACAGGAACATGGCTCAGAGCCTCACACCTAATCTCAGTTGTTTATTTAGAAAAAATAACAAACCAGAAGGAATATGGTGCAGTGAATAGTAAAAAATGATGAGAAATAAGCACGTCGTGCTATATTCAGCAAGGGAATGACACAGAGTAATGGAAATATACATGGAAGATGCGTCATAGAAAAAGCCAGGCATTCAAGTGATGATCCAGAGATGACAGGAAAAGACAAAAAACAAATGTTCACAGACATAAGATGTCAAATAGCATTGTAGTGTCCCCAATAAAACTTCTATAAGGGCACAATAATATGCAAAGTAAAAAAGAGACATGGTGCTGTGAAAAGCCGAAAAGGATAAGCCCATGATGTTGTATTTATCACAAGAAAGTCCAAAAGTTGGAGCTGCAGTGCGTCCATTTCTATGCATCTAGTTCTATGGATACTGTGTGTGTTTCAATAGGGATCTTGTTTGGATCCCATACACACCTTCTGCGATTTCACAAGCGTTTGCGCTACATAGGTATTGTTCTCAGATGGATTCTTTTTTCAATACATGCGCTGAGTGCGCTTTATGGCTTTATAAATTACCTTTCTTGCACCCATTCATGTTAACAGTTTGGCGATTTCTATGTAAATTTCTTTCTTACACTCTAAATATATGCGCGCTGTCATCTGTTTTCATTGCGCAGATGCTATGTATCCAGTGTACTGCATCAATACTGCCTCTTACACTGGCCATTGCGTAGGCGCTTTGTACTCGGTAACGCTATATCACCAAACACCTGTTTTCTAGTATGCTAACAAGCCGGTTTCTACTACAGTATATTGGGACTGACATGTCTCAGACGCATGCGCTATGTCTGCTATGCCTTTCTGTTCTTACTGCGCAGGCGCTGGTCTGCCTGGTGATGTCATGGTTTTTTTAACAAGTTTATTTGTCTGTTTATAACGCCGACAAGATGGCCGCGGACATGCAACGCTCTCCACCTCGTGGGTTAGTACTGATCTAACTAATTATACATTATGTGTGATTGATATATATAAAATATGTGGCACATGTACCTTCTCAGTGCTCTATCATCCCTTGAAGAAGTCACATAGAGAGTGACGATACGCGTGGGGTTTTGCTCCCCCCACTCCTTTACCCCACAGCCTATCTCTAGCATTCATTTGGCACTCTATCCCTTTGTGTGCTGAAATACCTCTTGTTCTTTTGTGTACTTGCCAGTCCAGAGGTTATCGGACCTCTACTCTCACAGTCAGGTAATTGACATTTTGGGCTATTGTGTACACTTCATTTGAGGATTTGTAATTCAGAGGCTCATTTATAGATTCTTTTGCCTCCTTTTTTTGCCTATATGGTGCTGTGAATAGCGTTTTTTCCTTGCATATCTAGGCCTCCTCTTCTATTTATGGTCACTTTATCTCATGTGTTTTGCCTACTATAATTAATGCATTTGAGGTGGTCTGTTTCATACTCATTTACATATTTATACTGGAATATGGAGTCTTTGTTGTGGGAGTGTCACTATATCAGTATTTCATGATTGTGACATGATTGCATTTTTTGCCTTTTAAATGTTTTTAAAGTCTTTTTTGCTGTTTTGTGTACATGTCATGAACTAATAAATACATTTGTATGTTGTCATATACTTTGGAGTTCCCATATTTGGATGTACTACTTCCCCTTTCTTTCTCTCTCCAGAACCGAGACGCAAACTGAGGACCCCGGTCGCTGACAATCTTATCTGGCATGCCATGCAGGCGGAAAACGTGCTTAATAAATGTCACATCGGTGGCTGTGACCGCCGTCGCTCCTTCACTGGCAGGGTCCGCCGCCGCTTTCACTGAGCGGGCCACGTCCCGCCGTGCCGCTCGCCACACTCGCGCAGTCCCGCCTGTCGCCTCCTCCCTTTCCTCCCTCACTTGCGCGGTCCCGCGCATGCGCCTTAGGCTGCAGGCGCGTGCCCTGCAGGATTCTTAACCCTGCAGCAGCAATTCTGAGGCTATGCCGGCCAATCATCTGCCAGCACAGGGTATATCAGGTGTCTCCTCCTTGTTGGAGACGCCTTATTATCATATGCTCTGCCTGTACTAATCCTGGCCGCTTTACAGTGTCGTTCTGCCCTGTGTTCCTGATCCTCTGTCCCGTGCTCCGTCCTGCTCTGTGTTCTGTACCTCTGTCCCGTGCTCCGTCCCGCTCCGTGTTCTGGTTCCCTTACCTTGTGCCCGTCCTACCCCTGGTCCTGTAGTACTTTGCCCTCTGCTCCTTTCTGTGCTTATTACCCTGTGCTCCAGTACGCTGTGCTCTAAATCTGTACTCGGTCCTGCCTGAGATACACCCCGGTCCCTTGAGCCGTCCCTCTTGGTTCCAGCTGTCGCGGTGTCTGACTCCCGCGGGCCTGCCCCTAATGGTCCCTGTATAGGGGTCGGCTCCACCTGGTGCACTCGCCCTCAGGGGCCTCAGTTCCGCAACTCAGAGGATCCACTCTCGGACGCTGCCCTTCCTTGAAGCGTCACAGTATAATCAGGCCATGGACCCCGCTGGTGCCGCGGCGGCTACACAGAAACAGTTACTCTTTTTACGGGAAAACCAGACTCGAATAATGGCCTTTATGAAGTCCATGGACACCCGGCTTTCCGCTCTTCCGACCACCGATCCAGGGAATGCCCACCTGCTAGCCGGCCTCCAGCAGGAGCTTGCGCAGCAGCATGATGCCCAGTCCCACATCCTGAGCTACATGGCGTTCGTCTATGATCGACTACTTTCCATGCAGTCCTCTGCTGCTGCCTCGGCTGTGCCCCGAGACCCAGTATCTCACCCGCCGCCTCGTTTGGGGAAGCCCCCAAGATATAGCGGCGACCCCAAGCTGTGTCGGGGTTTTTTGAACCAGTGTTGTTTGCACTTAGAGCTCCTGCCCCAGCAATACCCCTCTGATCGGGCCAAAGTAGCGTTTATTGTGTCCCACCTAGAGGGGGAGGCCTTAGCTTAGGTAAATCCCCTGTGGGAGAGGGATGATCCCGTGGTATCCAGTATACAGAATTTCCTGGATAATTTTTGCAAGGTTTTTGATGAGCCCGGACGGTTGGCTTCTACTACCGAGGCCCTTTTTAATCTCCGTCAGGGTTCTCTTACAGTAGGACAGTACGCCATCCGCTTCCAGACACTATCCTCAGAGTTAGGGTGGAATAATGAGGCTTTGTTTGGGCCTTTTGGAGAGGGCTCTCAGGCAAAATAAAAGATGAGCTTGCCGGACGGGACACTCCCACCACCCTGGAGGACCTCATATCCCTGGCCACCCGTATAGATTTACGGTCCCTAGAGCGCTCCCGCGAGTCTGTTAGAGAGAGGAGACCCTTTAGGCTATACCAGGCCCCCATTCCTCGTGCCCCTGCGCTGCCTACTAGTTCCGCTCCTGAGCCCGTGCAGGTGGACCGGGTAAGATTGTCCGAACAACGGCGGAAGGAGGGAATGACACAGGGATTTTGTCTTTATTGCGGCGGAGACAAAAAATTTTTGCGTACTTGCCCAGAGAGACCGGGAAACGCCTCCACCTAGGCCAGGTCAGAGAGGCCTCCCTAGGTGACCCTGATTCCTCTCTGCCCCTTACCATTTCAGCATTAATTATTCTAGGTCGGGAGTGTAGATCTATGGAGGCGTATGTGGACTCGGGTGCGGCTGGTAATTTCATTCGGCTTGAAGAGGTGGACAAGTTCCGGATTCCAGTGGTTACCCTAGAAAACCAGCACGCGATCGCCTCTGTGGATGGCAAACTGTTACCTGAGCCCATCACCATGGTTACCATCAAAGTGGAGTTTCAAGTTGGAGCACTTCATCTGGAAAGAATAGCCTTTTATGTTCTGCCCAACTTGTCTCACCCCGTACTCCTTTGCCTACCCTGGTTCAGGTTGCATGAGCCAGTTCTAGACTGGCATTCAGGGGAGATTCTGCGCTGGGGCCACTCCTGCCATGAACGCTGTCTGCTGTCGATTGCCCGTCCCAGACCGCTACAGGTTCCTGCCGATCTTCCTGGGCTTCCTCCAGCTTATCACTTGTATGCCGATGTCTTCAGTAAAAAGGAGGCGGAGTCTCTACCGCCGCATCGGTCCTATGACTCACCAATCGAGTTGATTCTGGGGGCTACCCCTCCCAGGGGGAGAACTTATCCACTGTCTCTAGCAGAGACCTTACCATGTCAGAGTACATTCGGGAGAACTTGGCCAAGGGTTACATTCGGAAATTGTCTTCTGCGGGTGCTGTTTTTTTCTTTGTCCGGAAGAAAGATGGATCCCTTCGGCCATGTATTGACTACTGAGGTTTGAACAATATCACAGTCTAGAATAGGTACCCCCTTCCGCTAATCCTTGAATTCTTTGACCGCCTAAGGGGTGCCCGGGTCTTTACCAAGTTGGATCTGCGAGGGGCCTATAACTTGATACAAATCCGTGCTGGGGACGAGTGGAAAACTGCCTTCAATACACGGGATGGCCATTATGAATATTTGGTCGTGCCGTTTGGACTCTGCAATGCCCCGGAGGTGTTCCAGGAGTTTGTGTGATGATCACGTGTGACTGGACACACCGCCTCCAGCAGGGCGAATTTCAATGACATGTAAATCTGGATACACCGCCTCCAGCAGGGCGAATTTACAGAATAAAGGGAAACACCAGGGAAACCGATACAATGGAGGACCCTGCGATAGGGAACGGGGACGTGGAGACCTCCTGCACTCCCCTGAGTCAGTGTCTCTACACTCCTGACAGTCCCTATGAAGGTTCCGCACCTGGCGCCGAGCAGGATACCTAAAAACCCTAGGTGGCCCTGCACCTATCCCTTTCTAGTGAAATGGTCGGTGCAGAAACTAATCCCACCACTGCACTAAAACACACATAAGGGAAGTCACAAACAGGGAAAACACCACTTAGCTTTGCTCTGTTGCTATTGCTCCAAGCAACAGAGTACGACACCAAAGTTCAGCTTCACCCCTGAAGCTCGACACCTGAATTCAGCTTCCACCTGAAGCTATAACACCAGAGCTCCCCTAAGCTGCCAGGAACTCCTCTCTGTAGCTCCTTCCTCCACCAGACTTGGTTGGAAATGAGCAATATCACCAACAGTGAGTGAGAGCACATGACACTCCTTTATTGTTAAGCTAGAGCAATCACACCTGTTTCATAATCACGTGCACAACTAAACTAAAGTAACCAGAGTGTAATGACCCAAACGGCCACCGGGGGCAAAACTAGAACTGAAACAACCACAGTGCAATGACCCTAATGGCCACCGGGGGCAAAACTAACCTTAAGCAAACAGCTTAAATGAAAAAAAAGGTTACTTGTGCAAACTCTGTCATAATCCAACCCGGATCATGACAGTACCCTCCCTCAATGAGGGGCCACTGGACCCTCAAGACCACTCTTCACCAAAAAAACCCACCTAGAGTGGGGACGCCCAGATCCAGAGTTCACCCCAACAACTACCTGAACTTCAGGTTTATGACAAACGATCACCGCTGGTATTGGCAATGTATGTTCCGGAGGCACCACCCATCTCCAAAGCGCCGATCTGGGGAACAAGTAGTGTATGGGCAAGTTTGTGGGTAACTCCTGCTGGTAAGTCTCCGAGCCCTGGATAGCTGACACCAGATACAGCCCGATCACCTGAGAATTCCAGACCCCTCAACACACTTCCACTGGATGTTTTTGGTGGCCACCCATACATGCTCGTTCACACACAGGTCCGGACCTGAACTTTTATTGCCACACATTCGTTTGTCACAATACGGTGAACTCTTTCTGAAACTGACAACAGAGGCGTCCCCCTGTGTCACCACACTCACACCCCCCCAATTACCCAAGGGAAACACCACCCTCCAACCCCTCCTACTATGAGGTCTGCGCCTCTCAGGGTTAGCTAATGGCGAGGATTGAGCCTTGCCCCTACTCTCCTGCAGCACCTCCGCTGCTCTCACTGGAGAGAAAGGAGACATTTGTAGAGAGACAGCAGAGACAGTAGCCCCTAGGCAGCAGCCCTCACACAACTGCTCGCAGCTGACTACTTCCCTAGTCCGCCAATCTAAAACCGGGATTTGTTTTTTAGACCAAGGGGGGCCCACAACGATAGGTGCTGGATTTCCCTCCAAGACGTAGTATGACTGGGACTCATCATGATGTTCACTATACAGCACAATGTCTTCTACGACTTGGTTTAACCCCCCCTGGCTCAGTGGGACAGAGTTAATGGCCTGGACGCTTATGGGTTTGTCCAGCATCTCACAACTCAGACCATGAGTCTGGACAAATCGAGCATCCACCAGACTGACTTCTTTTCCACGGTTAACAAGCATCGGTATGTCCTCAGGTACCTCGCCAATCATCACCTCCGCTGACATAGTACCTTCTGAGGGCGAGGAGGAAATATACACTCCCAGGTTGTCTTCTTCCACGCGACCAGGGGGGCATGGCTTCTCTGACAGTACAGAAGTTTCGGCGTCAGTGCCAAGGACTAAATCATTAGTCTGCTTACTACAGGGGTGTACCCCTTCACCTTGGGGAACACCAGGCAGCACCATGGGGACACTGACTCCACCCACCTACCTGGGTACGTCCGCCTATATAAGCAAGTCCTGCTCCCCAGCAGGGACTCCACGGCACATCCTCGCCAAAGCCGTATATGGACCCTCTAGTTGAGGCAGAGGATAGGCCTCAGACCCATAATTCCGCTGCAGGTGCTGCTGAAACACATCATTCAGCTCCTCACTAATCTCAGTGAGGGCCAGCAGCCACTGCTCACCGGTCTGCACTTGGCCCATGGCTCACCAGAGAAAAAAAAATGTAGTGGTTGGTGATAATGTGATGATCACATGTGACTGGACACACCGCCTCCAGCAGGGCGAATTTCAATGACACGCGTGACCCTGGATACCCCGCCTCCAGTAGGGCGAATTTATCAATATGACGTGCAGCCGGATACACCGCCTCCAGCAGGCGAATTTCAGTATTACACGTAAATCTGGATACACCGCCTCCAGCAGGGCGAATTTACAGAATAAAGGGAAACACCAGGGAAACCGATACAATGGAGGGCCCTGCGATAGGGAACGGGGAGGAGGAGACCTTCTGCACTCCCCTGAGTCAGTGTCTCTACACTCCTGACAGTCCCTATGCAGGTTCCGCACCTGGCGCCGAGCAGGAAACCTAAAAACCCTAGCTGGCCCTGCACCTATCCTTTTCTAGTGAAATGGGCGGTGCAGAAATTAATCCCACCACTGCACTAAAACACACATAAGGGAAGTCACAAACAGGGAAAACACCACTCAGCTTTGCTCTCTTGCTATTGCTCCAAGCAACAGAGTACGACACTAAAGTTCAGCTTCACCCCTGAAGCTCGACACCTGAATTCAGCTTCCACCTGAAGCTATAACACCAGAGCTCCCCTGAGCTGCCAGGAACTCCTCTATGTAGTTCCTTCCTCCACCAGACTTGGTTGGAAATAAGCAATATCACCAACAGTGAGTGAGAGCACATGACACTCCTTTATAGTTAAACTAGAGCAATCACACCTGTTTCATAATCACGTACACAACTAAACTAAAGTAACCAGGGTGTAATGACCCAAACGGCCACCGGGGGCAAAACTAGAACTGAAACAACCACAGTCCAATGACCCTAATGGCCACCGGGGGCAAAACTAACCTTAAGCAAACAGCTTAAAGGAAAAAAAAGGTTACTTGTTCAAAGTCTGTCATAATCCAACCTGGATCATGACAGTTCATTAATGAAATCTTCCGGGACCTACTGTACTCATGTGTTTTGGTATATTTAGATGACATCCTCATCTTTTCACCTGACTTATCCTCCCATAGGAAGAGTGTTCGTCTGGTCCTGCAACGCCTGCGGGAGAATCGACTCTATGTTAAGCTAGAGAAATGCCTGTTCGAGTAAACGTCGTTGCCCTTCTTAGGGTATATTATCACGGACTCTGGGTTGAAGATGGATCCCAAGAAGCTATCCGCCATACTCAAATGGCCACGTTCAGTCCGAGTAAAAGCAATCCAGCAGTTTCTAGGCTTCGCAAATTATTATAGGCAGTTCGTCCCCCCCTTCTCTTCGGTGACCAAGCCCATCACTGCTCTGACCCGGAAAGGGACAAGATCTAACGTTTGGCCTTCCGAGACTGAAGACGCCTTTCTTGCCCTGAAACGGTCCTTTGCATCAGCTCCGATCCTACACCATCCAGTAGCCAGCAGGCCCTTCATCCTAGAGGTGGATGCCTCCTCCACCGGAGCCGGGGCGATCCTTTCCCAGCGGACGCCTTCGGGGCGTTTGTTTCCCTGTGGGTTCTTTTCTAAATCATTTTCCCCCATGGAATGCAACTATTCAATTGGAGATCTGGAGTTGCTGGCCATAAAGATGGCTCTGGAGGAGTGGCGGTACCTTTTGGAGGGAGTGGTCATCCCTTTTCAATCTTCACGGACCACAAGAACTTAGCTTATCCTCAGTCAGCTCAAAGACTCAATTCCAGGCAAGCCAGATGGTCTTTATATTTTTCTCGCTTTGACTTCAAACTCCATTTTCGACCCGGGAATAGAAATACCAAAGCAGACTTTCCAGTCTTTGCAATCGCCTGAGATTGAGGAGGTCCCTACACATATCATCGAGCCTGCCAAAGTTATTGCCGTGGCTCCCGTGAGTCTTTCCCCTATCCCGCCGGGCAAAACCTTCGTTCCACAGAGCAAAAGACTGGAGGTGCTACGCTGGGGACATTCCTCCAAGATTGCAGGATACTTCGGGACTAAGAAGACCCTCATTCTCTCCCGCTATTACTGGTGGCCTTCCCTTCGCCAGGATGTGATGGATTTCGTAGCCTCCTGAACGACATGTGCTCAGAACAAGGTACCTAGGAGCCTCCCTTCCGGTCTTCTTCATCCTCTGCCTCTTCCTGAGGCTCCTTGGCAACAAATCGCCATGGATTTTGTCACTGATTTACCTCGCTCCTCCGGGTGTACTACTATCCTAGTAGTGGTAGATCGCTTCTCCAAGATTGCCCATTTTGTCCCGTTGCTCAGCTTGCCTTCAGCACCTGAGTTAGCCAAGATCTTCATCCATCAGATCTTCAAACTGCATGGACTCCCTCAACGGACTGTGTCTGATCGAGGAGTCCAGTTTACCTCCCGATTCTGGAGAGCTCTCAGTAAACTCATGGGTATATCTCTGGATTTCTCCTCCGCCTATCATCCTCAGACCAACGGGCAAGTGGAACGGATTAATCAAGTATTGACATCTTACCTGCGTCACTTTTCTAACGCCCATCAAGACAACTGGGTTTCTCTTCTTCCTTGGGCGGAGTTCGCCCATAACAATCATCCTAATGAATCCACCACCAAGTCACCGTTCTTTGTGGTCTCAGGACGGAATCCTGGTGTTCCGCTACCCATCGCCATATCTTCTGGGGTTCCCGCAGCAGATGCTCTCTCCTTGGAATTTTCTCAAGTCTGGAAGGAGACCAGAGAGGCTCTCGCAAACTCCAGTGCCTTGATAAAAAGACACGCAAACAAGAGACAAAGGGATCTACCACCATACCATGCTGGTGACAAAGTCTGGCTTTCGACCAAGCATATCCGCCTGAAAGTCCCTTCGTACAAGCTGAGCCCCCGGTACATCGGTCCCTTTGAGGTACTTGGACGCATCAACAATGTGGCATACAAATTGAGGTTGCCAGCTTCACTCTGGGTCCCTAATGCCTTCCATGTCTCGCTGATTAAACCTGTCATTCTCAATCGTTTTCGCCCTGCACCACTTCCGTCCCCTCAGCCACTTGAGGCCGATAACACATTTGAAGTAAAAGACATTCTGGCCATGAAGAGAGTTAGGGGAAAAACCTTCTTCCTAAGGGTGGTTTCACATTAGCGTTTCAGGGCACAGCGACGGCCTGCGCACGGCCGCCATTAAGCCCCGCCCCCTGCTGTGCCTCCTCCGGTAGCTCCGCCTACGGGCGCATCACGCTGCATGCGTCCTGCGTCCCCTATCTTTATCACTGGGGACGCAGGCCGTGCGCAGTATGCGTTTGGCGGCGCATGCGTCCTTTTGACGGTGCGCCGAGCGCAACCAAATTGCAACAGGTTGCGTTTGGCATTGGTAGGCGCACCGTCAAAAGGATGCATGCGCCGCCAAACACATACTGCGCGCGGCCTGCGTCCCCAGTGATAAAGATAGGGGACGCAGGATGCATGCAGCGTCATGCGCCCGTTGGTGGAACTACCGGAAGAGGCACGGCAGGGGCGGGGCTTAGCGGCGGCTGTACGCAGGCCATCGCTGCGCCCTGAAACGCTAATGTGAAACCACCCTTATCGATTGGAAAGGATTTAGTTCTGAGGAGAGGTCCTGGGAACCTCGGGAGAATGTTAACACCCCACGCATTCTAAAAATTTTTTTTGCCAATCTCAGAAGGGGGAGACTTAAGGAGGGGGGTACTGTCACATCGGCGGCTGTGACCGCCATTGCTCCTTCACTGGCAGGGGCCGCCGCCGCTTTCAGTCACAGCGCCACGTCCCGCCGTGCTGCCTCCCACACTAGCGCAGTCCCGCCTGTTGCCTCCTCGCTTCCTTCCTCCCTCACTCGCCCAGTCCCGCGCATGCGCCTTAGGCCGTGGGTGCACGCCCTGCAGGATTCTTAATCCTGCAGTGGCCATTCTGAAGCTATGCCAGCCAATCATCTGCCGGCACAGGGTATATCAGGTGTCTCCTCCTTGTTGGAGTCGCCTGATTATCGTGTGCCCTGCCTGCGCTAATCCTGGCCGCTTTACAGTGTCTTTCCTGTCCTGTTCTCCGTTTTGCCCTGTGCTCCTGATCCTCTGTCCCGTGCTCCATCCTGCTCCTTGTTCTGTACCTCTGTCCCATGCTCCATCCTGCTCCGTCCTGCTCCGTGTTCTGTACCTCTGTCCCATGCTCCGTCCTGCTCCGTGTCCAGATTCCTCTGTCCCGTACTCCGTTCCGCTCCGTGTTCTGGTTCCCTTACCTTGTCCCCGTCCTACCCCTTGTCCTGTAGTACTTTGCCTTGTGCTCCTTTCTGTGCTTATTACCCTGTGCTCCAGTACGCTGTGCTCTAAATCTGTACTCAGTCCTGCCTGAGATACACCCCGGTCCCTTGAGCCATCCCTCTTGGTTCCAGCTGTCGCGGTGTCTGACTCCCGCAGGCGTGCCCCTAATGGTCCACCTGGTGTGCTTGCCCTCGGGGGCCTCAGTTCCGCGACCCAGAGGGTCCACTCTCGGATGCTGCCCTTCCGTGAAGCGTCACAATAAACAACGCTGCCAGGCCCCGTGCAGAAGGTAACCGGGAGAGAGGTACCAGGTGCACCATCTTTGAGAAGTGGTCGGTGACAACCCAAATGACCGTGCTGCCACTGGACTAGGGCAGCCCCACCACAAAGCCCATACCGACCATCTCCCAGGGCCTCTTCGCTACCAGCAGAGAGTAAAGTAGCCCAGCGGGCCGCTGCCGAGAGGACCTATTCTGGGCGCAAGAGACGCATCCCTGAATATAGTCCCTGACATCACGGGCCATATGCGGCCACCAGTACGTCCTCGCCAGAAGCTCAGAGGTCCATTTTGTCCAAAATGTCCACCCACCCTGGAAGAATGAGCCCAAGAGAGGACCTCCGGTCGCAGACGGGCAGGGACAAATGTCTTGCCTGGAGGTACTGACTCAAGCACGACCGGAGCCACGGTCCTCAGGCTCTCAGACGGGACGATCAGCCGAGGCTCCTCCTCCTCCGAAGACACCACAGAGCAGAAGAGAGCATCGGCCCTGACGCTCTTCTCACCGGATAGGAAATGGAGGGTGAAATAGAACCGGGAGAAGAACAAGGACCATCTGGCCTGGTGAGAGTTTAGCCGCTGGGCCGTCTGCAAATACACCAGGTTCTTGTGGTCAGTGAACACCTGGAAACGGAGGCGAGCCCCCTCCAGGAGGTGTCTCCACTCCGAGAAGGCCAACTTCATTGGTAGCAACTCCCTGTCCCCGATGGAATTATTCCTCTCTGCTGGTGTGAAGGTCTTGGAGAAGAAGAAGCATGGGTGCTTCCGACCTTGCGAGTCCTTCTAGAACAGGACCGCTCCAGCACCGATGGAAGAGGCATCCACCTCCAGAATTAAGGGTTTATCTACATCGGGGCGATGTAGAATGGGAGCGCTAGCGAAATGGGTCTTAATGGAGGAGAAGGCCTTGGAGACAGGTTCTGACAACAACTTGGGATTTGCACCCTTCTTGGTGAGGGCCACCAAGGCGGCTACCAAAGTCGAGAAGTGAGGAATGAATTGGCGATAATAATTTATGAACCCCATAAAGCGCTGCACCACTTTGAGCGAATGGGGCTCCTGCCAATCCATCACCGCCTGTAGTTTGGCAGTGTAAGAGAATGGTCAGTCATAATATACTGAGCGGCCATGTTGTCTCTAGCAGCCATTTTGTTGAAAGTTAGAGAAGATTCAACTTTTACAAAAGAGCTGATAAAATGTATTAAATGGAGGATGGAAAATGAGATCATGTCTCCTAGCAACCTCAGCCGATGTGCGTAGAGGAAGATTGGATCAATCAATAGGGTCACAGGTTACCAAATATATGGTCAGTATGCTTATACGTGATAGTGTGGTAGCGAAGAGTAGAGTAGTTAAAATGTCAGGATGTAAGAATTTAGGGACCTAGACTGGAGACAATGATAAGATTTTAGGACAGTAGCCATAGATACCAATGACTTATGGGTTTTAGTGTTGCTTGAAGAAATGTTAATTAATATCTTCGTATTATGTCATTATATTCTCTTTTCTAAACCACGTTTCTGTAGATTACCATGAAAACGCCTTAGAATTATAATGTTAACGCCCTATGCGGCAAAATGAAGCTTTCTTTGTTCTGATAATGTATAAGAAGCCCCTGTTACTGTCGATCGGGGCCATTCCATCGCCATCATGCCACTGTGCCTCACCATGGCCAGGGCACAGAGCCTTACCATCGCCAGACTTCCTAGCAAATCTCTGCCTGTCTGAATTCCTGTTTTTGCCCGCATATTCCAGCTCCTCTGTTATTCTGTATCTGTTTTGCCGTGTATCTCCGAATAAACTTCGACCTCAGCTTGATAAGAGATCGTCTGTGGAACTTCTTCCCCACTCTTCCAGCTCTCAGTAGGACTTTTTCTTACAAGTGGCGATTGCCAGCCAGGAGGAGCGGCTCCAGAGAGCTGCCTCCAGAAGGACCACCGGAAGAAGCTGCAGATGAGGGCTTGGAGGTTAGAAGACTGAAGAAAAAATAAAAAAACGCGTATGGCCATACGTTAAACCGGTCAAAGGAAGCCAGCCTGAAGGAGAACCTCTCGTGATCGCTCTGAAACCGCCTGCCCGATTTTTTTATAATAAAACCACGGACAAAGAAAAAGACTATAAAAAGATGAGTAACTAAGAAGAAGCTATCTACAAGGACGTGAGAATTTGTTGTGCCGGGTAGCAAGAAGCTTTATAAGGGCGTGGGGAGACGCTTGGCAAGCGTAACGAGTGAGGCTGGAATCACGGCTGCACCTCTTTTGATATCTGGTCGACCCCAAACAGCTGCAGCGAGGTCTTCCATCTGAGAGGTGTGAGTATCTAACTTTGCTTAAATTGCATTTGTTGATACTAGGACAGAGTAAAACTCGTCCTTGTAGACCACTGTAAATATGGAGTGGTTACGGAAGCAGGCAGAGAAATATGCTGGCACACCCCAGCTGGAGGGGGTTAATGTGGAAACCACGTGGTTAAATTGTATGCGTTGGTTTACCACAGAGAACAGGGAACTAGATAGAAAAAATTCGCTAGGTTAAGCTAATAGCCAAGTAGTGGCTTTGTGTAAGACAGTCATAACTTTTGATCAGGCTCTTGATAGGTAGCTTACACAGCAATATGTTAACATGATCACCCGGGGAGGGGCAGCGTATAGGGAGAGATCAGAACAGCTGAGCGAGATGCTGGAGCTAGCAGCGAAGCACAGAGAGGAGGGGTGCGAGCAGCAGCAGCTGAGAGCAGTTATGTCACAGATGGACACTGCAGCTTCGAAACACAGTGCTGATGTAAATACACTTGTAGACTGGAGAAGAGTTAGGAGAATGAGAAGAAATAGACCAAAAGACTTGACTATTGTGCAACTTATTTTTTTTCGGGACTATTTAGATCAGGAAAATCCAGAAGACAAAGAATGAGAAGAAATAGACCAAAAGACTTGACTATTGTGCAACTTATTTTTTTTCGGGACTATTTGAATTATTTTTTTTATTATGTGTTTGTTCTATTTTTAGGGACTTTTGCCTTACACACACACGTGCATAAAGTGCTGAATTACCTCCATATTCTTATTTTCAATAATTCACCCATGAATATTACAGTACTGTGTGTTGTACTCTGGATAGAGTACAAGAGGGGGACTTGTAAGAGAATGGTCAGTCATAATATACTGAGCGGCCATGTTGTCTCTAGCAGCCATTTTGTTGAAAGTTAGAGAAGATTCAACTTTTACAAAAGAGCTGATAAAATGTATTAAATGGAGGATGGAAAATGAGATCATGTCTCCTAGCAACCTCAGCCGATGTGCGTAGAGGAAGATTGGATCAATCAATAGGGTCACAGGTTACCAAATATATGGTCAGTATGCTTATACATGATAGTGTGGTAGCGAAGAGTAGAGTAGTTAAAATGTCAGGATGTAAGAATTTAGGGACCTAGACTGGAGACAATGATAAGATTTTAGGACAGTAGCCATAGATACCAATGACTTATGGGTTTTAGTGTTGCTTGAAGAAATGTTAATTAATATCTTCGTATTATGTCATTATATTCTCTTTTCTAAACCACGTTTCTGTAGATTACCATGAAAACGCCTTAGAATTATAATGTTAACGCCCTATGCGGCAAAATGAAGCTTTCTTTGTTCTGATAATGTATAAGAAGCCCCTGTTACTGTCGATCGGGGCCATTCCATCGCCATCATGCCACTTGCCTCACCATGGCCAGGGCACAGAGCCTTACCATCGCCAGACTTCCTAGCAAATCTCTGCCTGTCTGAATTCCTGTTTTTGCCCGCATATTCCAGCTCCTCTGTTATTCTGTATCTGTTTTGCCGTGTATCTCCGAATAAACTTCGACCTCAGCTTGATAAGAGATCGTCTGTGGAACTTCTTCCCGACTCTTCCAGCTCTCAGTAGGACTTTTTCTTACAGCAGGATCCATGGCCAATCCCTGGGCATAGATGATATAGCCCAGGAAAGGCAAGGACTCCTGCTCAAACACACACTTCTCCAAGTTGGCATAGAGGGAGTTCGCCCGTAGGAGGTCAAAAACTTTGGAAACATCTCTCCGGTGGGAGTCAATATCTGGAGAGTAGATGAGGATATCATCCAGATAGACTACAACTGAGGTGGTGAGCATACCCGGGAAGATGTCGTTCACAAAGTCTTGGAAGATGGCAGGAGCATTACAGAGCCTGAAGGGCATCACCAGGTATTCATAGAGCCCGTTCTTGGTGTTAAAGGCCGTGTTCCATTTGTGCCCCTCACGGATGCAAATCAGGTTGTAAGCCCCCCGCAGGTCAAGTTTAGTAAACACTCTGGCTCCCCGTAGTTTATCGAACAGTTCTGATATCAGGGGCAGAGGATACTTGTTCTTAACGGTAATAGTGTTAAGACCCCTGTAATCGATGCAGGGATGCAGTTTTCCATTCTTCTTCTGGACGAAGAAGAATCCCGCCCCCACTGGTGACACTGACTTCCTAATGAATCCTCTTGCCAGATTCTCCCTGATGTATTGAGACATGGCCTCTGTCTCCGGGAGAGATAAGGGGTAGACTCGACCCCGGGGAGGCTCAGCACCCGGCAAGAGGTCAATAGGACAGTGATAGGGGCGATGCGGTGGAAGGGTCTCCGCCACCTTTTTGGAGAACACGTCTGCATACTGTCGATAGTGTTTAGGGAGCAAGGAAAGATCTGTGGGGACCTCGGTGGAGGTAACCTGGACGCACTCCCTCAGACATCTACCCTTACATGATTTATTCCAACCAAGAATTCTCCCCGAGGACCACTCTATATGGGGAGAGTGATACCACAACCAGGGGACCCCTAGAAGGACCTGGTTGATACCCTCGGGCATGACGAGGAGGGATATCATCTCCTGATGGGATGGAGACACCGAGAATATCAGTGGAGCGGTTTGGTGGGTAATCTGTGAGGGCAGAGTCGCGCCATTCACTACTCTGACGGTGACTGGCTTCAGACATCATAACCAGTGGTATTGCTTGCCGTTGAGCGAAGGCAGATGACATAAAATTGCCCTCCGCTCCGGAATCCACGCAAACCTCCACCGCCAGAGTGGAAGAACCAAACTCAAGTGTCCCTTAAAGGACAACTTCGAGGAAAACGCCGCAGAGTCTAGTGAGACACCTCCTACGGCCACTAGGCGCGAGCGTTTTCCCAGCCGCTGTGGGCACCGGTTGGCAAGGTGACCGTACTGCCGGCAATCATGACAGATCACAGGGGCTCAAGCAGACTGGGGCCTGGATCCCTCACGGGAAGCCCCTTGACGCTCAGACGCCTGATCGGGAGGTTCCAGAGTTTTAGCAAAGCTGGGTGCCAACCTAAACCTCTGCCTACACTGGGACCGCTCCAACCTTCGCTCGGCAAAGCCTGGTGGCCAGAGCGTCCTTCACATGGTCAGCCAAACCTCTCCAGAGTGCCGGAATGAGGACCTTTTCTGGCCACTCTAACTCTGAGGCCAGCTTCCGGAACTGGATGGCAAAGTGGCTGACCCTGGACGAGCCCTGTGACAATGCCAGCAGCCGGAGCGCGGTGTCATGGGTGACTCACCGTCCCATGAAGACCTGCTTCAGAGTGCCCAAGAACTGCGAGGCACTCTGCACCACATGATCACCCCACTCAACAGCCGTGTGGCCCACTCCAAAGCCCTGCCCGACAAGAGGGAAATAATAAATCCCACCTTAGCCCACACGAAGGGGAATCATGCTGCCAGTAGCTCCAGCTGTATAGAGCACTGGCTCACGAAACACCTACAAGAAGCAATATCACCCGAGAACTTTTCGGGCAGCGGGAGGCGAGACAAAGTCGGGGCAGGGATGGCAGTGGTCACACGGGAGACAGCCTCCGTGGCTGCCTGAACAGCGACCGCAGTAACGTCCGCTGGTGCTAGTATAATGTTATGGGCTGGCGGAGCACACCAAATAATATGATGATAGTAAGGTGCGTTTTCAGCCCGGGGTCCACCGTGCAGAGGTGGTAAACTGCTGCTTAGTAATGGCGGATGTATATAGCGGTATATATAACGTCACACGTGGGTTAATGTCACCCGATGTGAACAGGAGCGGACTCTGTTACATCACAGAACCGCACTACCGTGAAGCTTAAATGCCGGAGTCTGTTAGCACTCACAGAGCTCAGGAAGAGGGCACTCAGAATGTGGTCACAGAACTCTGCCCCAAGGACATGGGGTCAGAGTCCCTCTAGACCTTCAGAGCACATGGCGTCGCACCTGCGGACACCACTATAGACAATGACCAGGGAGGAGTGTCGACAGTGGCGGATCTTAATAGGGGCGGATGGGGCGGTCGCCCCGGGCCCAAGGTTTTTTGGGGGCCCAGGGGCAGGGGCGGGCTGGGCCGGGTGGCAGAGAGGCAAATGCCCCCCGGGCCACTCCCCCAGCACCTGTACAGGGCCGGCCGTGCCCTGTGCTGTGACGCTGCCGGCAGCAGACAGCCGCTCGCGTCACATTCTATGAGGCCGGGGCCGGGAGCTGTGCACTGTGCACGGCCGTCACCTTGACGGCTGCTCAGCTCCGGCTCCCTCCGGCTGTACTTCCGGGTCAGATGTCGGGCGTGCGCGATGACGTCATCGTGCACGCGCCGACATGTCCCGGAGGATGCTGAAAGCAGAGGCGCTGCTGGGGAGCGAGCCGGCTGTGAGGTAAGTATGGGGAACTTTTTTATTTTTTTTATTTATGAAATTAATTAAATGGGGGAGGGGGTGAGTGGGGGCTGTACACATTGAAGGGGGGGTGACTGGGGCTATACATGATGAAGGGGGGGTGACTGGGGCCTGTATATGATGAAGGGGGGGTGACTGGGGGCTGTACACAATGAAGGGGGGTGACTGGGGCCTGTATATGATGAAGGGGGGTGACTGGGGCCTGTATATGATGAAGGGGGGGTGACTGGGGGCTGTATATGATGAAGGGGGGTGACTGGGGCCTGTATATGATGAAGGGGGGGTGACTGGGGCTGTACATGATGAAGGGGGGTGACTGGGGCCTGTATATGATGACGGGGGGTGATTGGGGGCTGTATATGATGAAGGGGGGTGACTGGGGGCTGTATATGATGAAGGGGGGTGACTGGGGGCTGTACATGATGAAGGGGGGTGAGTGGGGTCTTCACATGATTAAGGGGGGTGAGTGGGGCTACACAGGATGAAGGGGGTGAGTCGGGGCTACACATGATGAAGGGGGTTGAGTGGGGCTAGACATGATGAAGGGGGTGAGTGGGGTTGTACAGGATGAAGGGGGTGAGTGGGGGCTTCACATGATGAAGGGGGTGAGTGGGGTTGTACAGGATGAAGGGGGTGAGTGGGGGCTTCACATGATGAAGGGGGTGAGTGGGGCTGTACAGGATGAAGGGGGGTGACTGGGGTTGTACAGGATGAAGGGGGTGAGTGGGGGCTTCACAGGATGAAGGGGGGATGAGTGGGGGCTTCACATGATGAAGGGGGGTGAGTGGGGCTGCACATGATGAAGGGGGGGTGAGTGGGGCTGCATATGATGAAGGGGGGTGAGTGGGGCTGAACATGATGAAGTGGGGGATAAGTGGGGCTGCACATGATGAAGTGGGGGATAAGGGGGACTGCACATGATGAATTAAGGGGTAAGTAGGACTGCACATGATGAATTAAGGGGTAAGTGGGACTGCACATGATGAATTAAGGGGTAAGTGGGACTGCACATGATGAATTGGGGGTAAGGGGAACTGCACATGATGAATTAAGGGGTAAGTGGGACTGAACATGATGAATTGGGGGTAAGGGGGACTGCACATGATGAATTGGGGGTAAGGGGGACTGCACATGATGAATTGGGGTAAGGGGCACTGCACATGAAGTGGGGGTAAGGGGGACTGCACATGATGTGGGGGTAAAATTAACTGCACATGATGATGGGGGAGTGGGGCTGCACATGAAGTTGGGGGGAAGGGGACTGCACATGATGAAATGGAAGGGGGGATAAGGGGCTGCAAATGATGAAGTGGCACTGCAGATGAAGTGAGTGGGTGATAGGGGACTGCAATGGATGAAGTAAGGGGACTTCAAATTAAAGTGGGGACATTAAAGTGGATCCCCTATGGCCTGGATCACGTTGGGCGATTTTGTGCGTATTGGCCGTAGGCCTACAGGTTATGTGCAACGTCTTTTTAGGCCATGTCCACACGTGGTGGAATGGTGGCGGGTTTTCCGTATGGACCCGCAGCAAACCAAGTGCTGCGGTC
The DNA here is from genome assembly GCF_039654945.1 of Dendrobates tinctorius. Taxonomy (NCBI): domain Eukaryota; kingdom Metazoa; phylum Chordata; class Amphibia; order Anura; family Dendrobatidae; genus Dendrobates; species Dendrobates tinctorius. The sequence continues at coordinate 3,968,848 of NW_027361776.1, read as the reverse complement.
CGTACGGCTGTCAATTCCCGCACGGGGACCGCAGCGCTCAGGTGGGAAGGGGGGTACAGGGGCCCAGGTTTTATGAACAGCCCCGGGCCCATAGTCCACTTAATCCGCCACTGAGTGTCGAGCACATGCACTGTGGCGTGTAGAGCCACAGGTGGACACTGATTCTAATCTTGGACTCTGCCTCTACCTACACCTAGACCTGGGCACTTGACAGGCTAGGCTGCACAACACATGCGTACCAAGGGTAGGGGTTTCCAATGAGTCATTCACCAGAGACATTCATACATGCATACAACACTCACTCCACATGGTCTATACTGGCGCATGGCCGTGCGGCCACGCGGCTCTTTTATAGCGGCGTCCTTCCGGGACCTTTCTGAGTTTCCTGATGGTCCAATCCGAGCTGGAGAAGGACCTGAGCATGTGACCTCCAATCTTCAATGAGAGATCGGCCCACGGGCATGCTCAGTGGACCGAAAGGAGGACTTAGTCCCTGGAGTAGCTCGCTGCTGACCAGCATGTGTTACTACAGCTGGACCAGAGGTGGCAGCAGTAACCAATCCTACAGAGCTGGTCTGAACAGTGCGCCTGGATCGACGAGTCTGCTGAGCAGCCTCCTCTGCGGCCTGAGAGGAATGGGAGACTGCCGAATGCAAGGCTCGGGATTCCTGCTGTGCAGTGACTGGGACCCGACGCCTAACAGCGGCGGTGGAAGAAAACAAATTCGCAAGATGACTTCACTACATTCAAACAGGCAACACTCGCTTTCAAATCTGCCCTCACCTCTGCTAAACAGGCCTACTTCACAACCCTCATATCTTCCCTATCTTACAACCCCAAACAGTTATTCAAAACTTTTAACTCCCTCATCTCTGCTGAGGACTTTGCCACACACTTCAAAAATACTATCGACCATTCAAGGCAAGTCTTCATTGTTCAACCACCACAACCCCTTTGTATACCAGACCATTGCCCAAACCTCATAACCTCCCTCTCCAACATCACTGAAGGGGAGCTTAATTGTCTTCTCTCCAAATCGCACCTCACAACCTGTGCACTCGACCCAATCCCATCCCATCTCCTCACCAACCTCACCACCACACTTATCCCATCCCTAACCCACCTCTTCAACCTATCACTAACTTCTGTTACCTTCCCTTCTGCTTTCAAACATGCCACAATCATGCCTTTCCTTAAAAAGCCAACCCTCGACTCAACCGTTATGTCCAGCTATCGCCCAATATCGCTGCTCCCATTTGCTTACAAACCCTGGAGCAGCGCGTCCACGCTGAACTTTCCTCCCACCTCTCATCTAACTTGCTCTTTGACAATCTACAATCTGGTTTCCGATCCCATCACTCCACTGAGACAGCCCTGACCAAAATTACTAACGACCTACTTACACCCAAAGCAAATGGACAATACTCTATACTCCTGCTTCTAGACCTGTCCTCTGCTTTCGACACAGTTGACCACTGCCTCCTACTAGAGATCCTCTCCTCCTTTGGCATCAAAGACCTCGCCCTATCCTGGATCTCCTCATACCTTTCCAACCGCACATTCAGCGTCTCCCACCTCATCCCACCCTCTCTCTGTTGGAATCCCACAAGGCTCTGTTCTAGGACCCCTACTCTTCTCAATCTATACACTTGGTCTGGGGCAACTCATAAAGTCCCACAGATTCCAGTACCACCTTTATGCTGATGACACTCAGCTCTACCTCTTTGGCCCAGATGTCACCTCTCTGCTGTCCAGAATCCCGGAGGGTCTATCAGCCATATCCTCCTTCTTCTCCTCTCGCTTCCTCAAAAGCTCAATGTGGACAAATCTGAACTCATCATCTTTCCTCCATCTCACAGATCTTCCTTACCTGACCTATCTATCACATGCTTTCCCCCGTACCAGAAGTCCGCTACCGCGAGTAACCTTTGACTCTACCCTGTCCTTCAAACCACACATCCAAGCTCTTTCTACCTCCTGTCGCCTCCATCTCAAAAATATTTCTAGAATCCGTCCTTTCCTCAACCCTCATTCTACTGAAATGCTTGTGCATGCCCTCATCATCTCCCTCCTCGACTACTGCAACATCCTTTTCTGTGGCCTCCCTGCTAACACCCTTGCACCTTTCCAGTCCATCCTTAACTCTGCTGCCCAACTATTTCATCTCTCTCCTCGCTACTCCTCTGCAAATCTCTTCACTGGCTCACATTCCCTCAGCGTATCCAGTTCAAATTACTAATACTGACCTACAAGGCCATCTATAACCTGTCTCCCCCATTTGTCTCAGAACTAATTTCCCGATACCTTCCCTCACGTTATCTCCAGTCCTCCCAAGACCTCCTCTCCTCCACACTTATTCGCTCCTCACCCAACCACCTCCAAGACTTCTCCCGAATATCCCCCATCCTCTGGAATTCTTTGCCCCAACATGTCCGACTATCAACTACATTCGGATCCTTCAGACAGAACCTGAAAACCCACCTCTACATGAAAGCTCACAGCCTGCAATGACCCCGCTACCTCCTCATCACTACCGGAGATATCGCCTCACCCAACACCGGAACTGCTGCAACCCACCAACCTACTGTCTCCTTCCCCACCATCCTGTAGAATGTAAGCCCGAAAGGGCAGGGCCCTCTCCCCTCTGTATCAGTCTGTAATTGTTAGTTTGTTTACTGTAAGTGATATCTGTAATTTGCATGTAACCCCTTCTCATGTACAGCACCATGGAATCAATGGTGCTATATAAATTGTGGTACAGTAAAGGGTGTTTTACTGGATGGAAGATACGTTTCTCCTAGCAGATTAATGTTTGGCTGGGTTTTTCCTTAAAGACGGGACCTGCGATGATGTCAGGGTCACGTGATCAGCCCATGTGATGTCTACCTCACTGGTGGGAGGGGTTAGGCCCTATGTAATGGAGGTTGGTGATTGCCACAGTGAGTGTGTTTCTGGAAGCTACAGGAACTTGTGTGGACTCAGCCTGGAACTTGTATATAGGATTCCCGTGCTGCAGGACTGTCGCAGCAAGACTCGGAAGAACCCCAGGAATGGCACCTGGCGGATGCCGCAGGACCTGGCAGCCGCTTAGTTACGCCCATCCCGTGCAAGGGGTGAGTCTGGGACCAGTGGTTCTCCAAACTGGAGTATGTGTTTGCTTTGCCTTCTGTTTTGTTAAGCTGCTGGTTACTGAGTGACATTAAAACCTCTGAAATTGGACTTTATGCCTGTGTGTTGCCTCGTTACTGCCGCCCAGCTATTGCCTACCAAAGCGAATCCCTACAATTGGTGGAGAATGCGGGCAGCAGCAACAGGAGGCCATGCGACAGCAGGCTATGCAGCAGCAGGCTATGCAGCAGCAGCAGGAAACCAATCAACTGTTGATACAGCATATCACAACAGCACAAGCAAAAGGAACTGACCGGGGAATCTAGGATATTCGGAAAGCGGTTTGTACAGCGATTCCTAAAATGGAAGAATCGGACGATGTGGAGGTGTATCTGGAGATGTTCGAAGGAGTCGCTGAGAGAGAGAAGCTCCCCTGGAACCATTGGGAAGGTGTCGTCGCTCCGTTTCTGACCCCAGGACCATTGAAAGCGTATCTCGACCTACCTCCAGAGCAAAGGGCGGACTACACGGTCGTCAAGGGTGAGATACTGGCACGCCTTGGGGTAAATGTGTTAGTGCGGGCCCAGCGGGTACACCAGTGGGAGTTTACCCCCTCCAAGCCAGCCCGGTCCCAGTATTACGATCATTTGCACCTGTTACAAAAGTGGTTGCAGCCTGAAGTGTTGTCCCCCACGGCAATACTGGACCGCATAGTGACTGATAGATTTTGGAGGGCTTTGCCCCACTCCCTCCAGACCTGGGTCGGACAGGCATCCCCTACTAATGCCATGCAGATGATAGACCTCATAGAAAGGTATGGGGCTACCAAGCAGTTACAGGGAGGGACCCCCCGAAAGGTAACAGGAAGGTTCCCTAAGTCCCCGCCCCTGGTTCGGCGAGCAGAGCCCAGGAAGGCCGCTCCGGACTTATCCGGGGAAGTAAGGAGCCCCATAATCTGCTGGCGGTGCCAGGAACTAGGTCATATGAGAGTTGATTGCCCCCACCTGATTGAGCCCATGGACACCAATTTTGGTTACCGCCAGTCCCACTCTGCCAAACCAATGTGTGCAATGGGCACCCCGAAAGGCCCTAATATGGAACATTTGTGTCGGGTAGATGTGGAGGGCACCCCGGCTGTGGCTCTATTGGACTCAGGGAGTCTTGTAACCCTGGTACGAGCCAGCTGGATACACACCAGCGAGTATACGGGTCGGAAAATTGGGGTGTTGTGTATACATGGAGACTTAAAGAACTATCCCACCGCACTAGTCGTAATCAGCACACCAGCAGGGAGGCGGTGCCACGAGGTGGGGGTGGTGACTAATTTACATTATGAAGTGATAACTGGAAGAGACTTTCCGTTGTTTTCTGTGCTGTGGCCGTCTGTGGTACCATCCACTGAGCAACTGCCGGTACCAGAGGCAACCAGGTTACATTCACCAGAAGGGGGGCATGAACCTGGTGGCCCGGAGGAAGATGTGCTGGCGGTTGGAATAACCTTTCCTTCGGTGGAGGAAGGGGAGAATTCTCCCCTAGAAGGATTGGCTGGAGAGGTGGAAGACTTGCCGCCGGGACCTGAGTTGTCAGACTTGAATTTATCAGGTGACAATTTTGGTACAGCGCAACTCTGAGACCTTACTTTAGCCCGGGCCAGAGAAAATGTACTGTTTGTCAATGGGGAACCCCAACAACCTGGGGTAGATACGGTATTGCCACGCTTTGAGTTGAACCAGGATTTGTTGTAACGAGTGGAGAAAATACGGGGGGAAATGGTAGAACAATTACTGGTACCTTTGATGTATCTCAGGCTGGTAATGGATTTAGCGCATGCGCATGTACTTGGGGGGCATTTGGGCCAAAAGAAGACCCTCGACCGAATCTTGCAATGATTTTACTGGCCAGGGGTTCATGAAGAAATTAAACGGTACTGTAGCTCCTGTCCAGTATGCCAGATAAACAGTCCCCAGCCTCACTTTTGGAGCCCTTTGGTGCCTTTGCCGATTATAGAGGTGCCCTTCGAGAGAGTGGCCATGGACCTGGTGGGGCCTCTCAATAAGTCGGCAAGGGGACACCAACACATTCTGGTAGTTCTAGATTATGCTACCCGATATCCTGAAGCCATTCCTCTGCGCCACACATCAGCTAAGCTCATAGCAAAGGAACTCATGGGTATGTTTTCACAGGTGGGAATTCCGCAAGAGATTTTAACAGACCAGGGAACCCCTTTATGTCAAAAATTATGAAGGAACTCTGCCGGTTGTTAAATGTTAAACAGTTGCGTACCTCGGTCTATCATCCCCAAACAGATGGTCTGGTAGAAAGGTTCAATAAGACCCTGAAGAGCATGTTAAAAAAGGCAGTTTCCAAAGATGGGAAGGACTGGGATCTGTTATTGCCATATTTGTTATTTGCAGTGCGGGAGGTACCTCAGGCATCTACGGGGTTCTCGCCCTTTGAACTATTGTACGGCAGACATCCACAGGGCTTACTAGATATAGCCAAAGAGGCCTGGGAGAACCAACCTACTCCCCACAAAAGTGTGATAGAACATGTTGCAAAAATGCAAGAGAGAATGGAGACAGTACTACCCATGGTCCGGGAACATATGGAGGCAGCACAACGGTCACAGAGTCGGGTCTATAACCGGGAGGCTCGGGTAAGAACCTTTAGCCCTGGGGATCGGGTTTTGGTGCTTGTGCCTACCGTAGATAGCAAATTTCTCGCAAGGTGGCAGGGACCCTACGAGATCATGGAGAAGGTGGGGCCAATAGACTACAAGGTACACCAACCAGGACGGAGAAAGCCAGAACAGGATTACCATATTAATTTGCTTAAACCCTGGAAAGATAGAGAGCACCTTGGTGGGGATAGTCCGCTGCTAGCGTTTCAGGTGGAAAAGGCTCCGTTACCTCGGGGCGAGGCAGGAGAAGCCCAACCTGCGGTCAAAATTGCAGATACTTTGTCTCCTAAACAGGTTCAGGTGGTCCGGGAGTTCATCAGCCGAAATACAGATTTTTTTTGGAGCTCCCTGGACGCACCTCCGTAATCCAACATGACATTGTCACAGAGCCACAGGCCAAGGTCCAACTAAAGCCATATCAAGTGCCTGAGGCCCGGCGACAAGCCATCTCAGAAGAGGTAAAAATAATGCTACAGTTAGGGGTTATAGAAGAGTCTCAGAGTGAGTGGGCCAGCACAATAGTTCTAATACCCAAGCCTGATGGGTCTCTAAGATTCTGTAATGATTTTAGAAAACTCAATGATATTTCAAAATTTGATGCCTACCCCATGCCCCGGGTTGACGAGTTGATAGAGCGCTTTGGGCAAGCATGGTATTTTACAACTCTGGACCTTACAAAAGGTTATTGGCAGGTACCCCTAACAGAGGCGGCGAAGGGAAAGACGGCGTTTATAACACCTGAGGGGCTGTTCCAGTATAAGGTGTTACCCTTTGGGTTGCATGGCGCTCCAGCAACGTTCCAGCAGTTAATGGATATTGTTCTCCGTCCCAATCGCCGCTATGCCTCAACCTATCTAGATGATATTATTGTGTTCAGCACCGATTGGGAAAGCCATTTAGCAAAAGTACAGGCAGTGGTAGACTCCCTGCGACAAGCAGGGCTAACTGCCAACCCAAAGAAGTGTTTCATAGGGTTGGAGGAAGCCCGGTACTTGGGTTATGTCATTGGGAGGGGAGTTCTCAAGCCCCAAGTGAACAAGGTCGAGGCAATTCAGAACTGGCCCCGTCCCCTCACAACAAAGCAGGTAAAGGCCTTTTTGAGTTTGGTGGGATATTACAGGCGATTCATTCCCAACTTTGCAACCCTGTCCGCGCCTTTAACAGATTGTTCAAAAGTGAAAAAATCTGTGATGATCCACTGGAATGATCAGTTAGAGGAGGCCTTTACAAAATTAAAAGGGGTACTGTGTGGTACACCAGTCCTGATCACTCCAAATTTCAAAAAGAGTTAGTGGTGCAGACTGATGCCTCTGAGATAGGCCTCAGTGCCGTGCTGTCTCAGGAAGTTAACGGAGAAGAGCATCCCATTAGCTTTCTAAGCCGGAAACTTACCCCAGCTGAAACCCGGTACAGTATTGTGGAGAGAGAGTGCCTGGCCATCAAGTGGGCACTGGAATCGTTGCGCTACTATTTGCTGGGGAGAACATTTCGGTTGGTGACAGATCATTCCCCTCTTACGTGGATGAGTCAAGCTAAGGAGAGGAATGCCCGAGTCACCAGGTGGTTCCTGTCCCTGCAAAATTTTAAATTTTCAGTAGAACATCGCGCAGGCAAACTACAGGGGAATGCAGATGCCCTGTCCAGAGTTCACTGTATGTCATGTGTCCACCCCTCTAGGGTTGAACATAGGGGGGAGGTATGTGGTACAGTAAAGGGTGTTTTACTGGATGGAAGGTACGTTTCTCCTAGCAGATTAATGTTTGGCCGGGTTTTTACTTAAAGACGGGACCTGCGATGATGTCAGGGTCACGTGATCAGCCCATGTGATGTCTACCTCACTGGTGGGAGGGGTTAGGCCCTATGTAATGGAGGTTGGTGATTGCCACAGTGAGTGTGTTTCTGGAAGCTACAGGAACTTGTGTGGACTCAGCCTGGAACTTGTATATAGGATTCCCGTGCTACAGGACTGTCGCAGCAAGACTCAGAAGAACCCTGGGAATGGCACCTGGCGGATGCTGCAGGACCTGGCAACCGCTTAGTTACGCCCGTCCCGTGCAAGGGGTGAGTCTGGGACCAGTGGTTCTCCAAACTGGAGTATGCGTTTGCTTTGCCTTCTGTTCTGTTTAAGCTGCTGGTTACTGAGTGACATTAAAACCTCTGAAATTGGACTTTATGCCTGTGTGTTCCCTCGTTACTGCCGCCCAGCTATTGCCTACCAGAGCGAATCCCTACAAAATAAATAATAATAATACTTCATTGCATACAGCAAGAGGGTCCATTCCATTACTGTCTGCTGTTGCCTATTAAAGATATCTACCGTATATACATAACTCCAGGTATCAGTGGCCAAGAATAATTTTTTTTTTGCATCTTAATCCTGATTATTTCATTCAAAAGCAATCCAGAGCACATGTTTTTTTTTTCTCCATTTGTTTGTTGGCACTGCGGAATACAGCCAGATCCTTTCCACGGTACTTTGTGCTCTTCAGTTTTGTTCTTGTTTTGCCTTGTTTTTTGGGAGTTCTGCCATCCTCGGCCGGGGGTGAGCTGAATTCCATTTTTGTCTCTCATCTGTTGATATTTTGCTCTGTCTTCAGAATATACCTGAGTGCTGATATAGTCTTTTTGAAGCCTAGCGACTTCAGGGCCTGTTTTTCCTATCAGTCGGTTGGCTCATTTTGATAGGGTTTTTGCGGATGGCAGACAGCAGCTTTCCTATCCTGTCCTATGTAGCTAGCTTGGGCCCCATCATTTGCTCAACCTATCTTTCTATCTGTGTTAGTGTTTTCATCTTGCTTCACCGTCATTATATGTTGGGGGCTGCCTATTGCTTTGGGGTCTGCTCTGGGGCAGTTTAGTTTTTCCCCTTTCTGTCTTTAGGCTATATAGTTCTCCAGCTGTGATCGAGGGGTCTAGGGCACCGTAGGAACCCCCCACGGCTACTGCTAGTTGTTGTGGATAGGTTCAGGGGTCTGCAATCCGATAGCTGCCAACCTCTCTGGTTTTTCTGGACTTAGCTGGTATTTTGTTTTTTCCTCCTGCGGTGACTCATCATAACAGAATCACCAGCCATACCGCAGATCCTAGGGTACTCAATAGCAGGAGAGAATTGTAAAAAAAAAAAAAAAAGAAAAGGAAAAGTGTCAGAATTTTTTTTTTTTTTGTGTGTGCATATTTTTTCCTCTTTATCTCTGAGGCCGTAGGGGGAATTTTTCTCTCAATGGAGATGAAGCAATTGTCTGATCGTGTCGTACAGCTCACTGCTGAAGTGCGGGGAATTTCCGCCTATCTTGCTCATTCACATGCTGCTGAACCAAAGATTCCTTCTCCTGATGTATTTTTGGGGGATCTGTCTAAATTCCTGAATTTCAAGAATAATTGTAAATTATTTTTTGCCTTGAAGACTAACTCGTTTGGGGAATTCCGTGCAGCAGGTTAAAATTGTCATCTCTTTGCTGCGCGGCGATCCCCAGGATTGGGCGTTTTCTTTGAAACCTGATGATCCTATTCTGAATAATGTGGATGCATTTTTTCAAGCCTTGGGGATGTTGTATGAGGAACCTAATGCTATTGATCAGGCTGAAAAGACCCTGTTGGCATTAAGCCAGGGTCGGGATTCGGCAGAGTTGTACTGTCAAAAATTCTGAAAGTGGGCGGTCCTTACTACCTGGAATGATGGTGCCTTGGCAGCCCTCTTTCGGAAGGGTTTGTCAGAAACTGTAAAAGATACTATGGTGGGATTTCCTGTTCCCTCTGGTCTTGACGATTCTATGTCATTAGCCATTCAGGTGGATCGGCGTTTACGTGAACGCAAAACTACACGAGAGATGTTACCACCTGTTGAACAAATGTCTGAACCTATGCAATGTGATAGAGTTTTGTCTAGGGAGCAACGTCAGGAGTTCAGAAGGTGTAATAAGCTGTGTTTTTTTGTGGAGATGCCTCGCATATTATTTCTGTCTGCCCTAAACAAGAGAAACGTTGTGCACACACGTTTTCTGTGGGTGGTGTTCAACCTAAGTTTCTTCTGGCAATTACTTGATCTGCTCCCTGTCCACATTTTCCGCCAAGGCTTTTGTGGATTCAGGAGCAGTTCTGAACCTGATGGACTTGGATTTTGCTATACGTTGTGGATTTCCTATGACACCTCTGCGGACGCCTATCCCTTTGAGGGGTATTGATTCTACTCCTTTGGCGAAGAATAAACCTCAGTTTTGGACCCAGGTGGTAATGCGGGTCGCCCCAGACCATCAAGAAAATTGCAGATTTTTGGTGTTGCATAATTTGCATGATACCATTGTTCTGGGGTTTCCTGGTTGCAAATCCATAATCCAGTTCTGGATTGGAATTCTTTGTCTGTGGTGAGCTGGGGTTGTCGGTGTGCCCTTAGTGATGCTCCTGTTTTCTCCACCTCTCCCCAGTCACATGATGTTCCTGACTATTTGGCTGACTTTTATGATGTATTTAGTGAGAATGAGTCTGTGTCTTTGCCTCCTCATAGGAGTTATGACTGTGCTATTGAGCTGAACCCGGGGTGTAAATTCCCTAAGGGTCGGCTTTTCAATTTATCTGTACCCGAGCACGAGGCTATGCGATCCTATATTAAGGAGGCATTGGAGAAGGGTCATATTAGACCATCCACTTCACCCTTGGGTGCTGTTTTTTTTTTCGTGGCTAAAAAGGATGGTTCATTAAGGCCTTGTATTGACTATCGTGCCCTCAATAAAATTACTGTTAAATATCAGTATCCGTTACCCCTGATTTCTGATCTATTCTCCAGAGTTAAAGGTGCTTGCTGGTTTACCAAGCTTGACCTCAGGGGAGCGTATAATCTTATTCGCATTAAGCATGGGGATGAATGGAAGACGGCGTTTAATACTCCGGAGGGACATTTTGAGTACCTGGTGATGCCTTTTGGGCTCACTAATGCCCCTTCTGTCTTCCAGTGCTTCATGAACGATATATTCCGAGACTTTGTGGATAAATTTTTGATTATCTATCTGGATGATATTTTGATCTTCTCCAAGAATTGGGACTCTCATGTGGAACATGTTCGGACTGTGTTCCGGATTTTGAGGGAGAATTCCCTGTATGTCAAGGGATCGAAATGCCTTTTTGGGGTACAGAGGATTTCATTTTTGGGATTTATTTTGTCTCCGTCAACTATTGAAATGGACCCGGCCAAGATACAGGCCATTTATGATTGGGTTCAGCCCACTTCTTTGAAGGCCCTCCAGAAGTTTTTGGGTTTTGCTAATTTTTATCGGAAATTTATAGCTAATTTTTCTGGTATTGCCAAGCCATTGACGGATTTGACTAGGAAGGGTGCTGATGTGCTGAATTGGTCTCCGGAGGCTGTTTCTTCCTTTCAGGAGCTGAAGCGAAGATTCACTTCTGCTCCGGTTTTGCAGCAACCTGATGTCTCACTCCCGTTTCTGGTGGAGGTGGACGCTTCTGAGATTGGTGCAGGAGCGGTGTTGTCCCAAAAAGATCCTGTGACATCTAAAATGAATCCTTGTGCTTTCTTTTCCCGAAAGTTCTCCCCATCCGAACGTAACTATGATGTGGGGAATCGGGAACTGTTGGCCATGAAATGGACATTTGAGGAGTGGAGACATTGGTTGGAGGGAGCCAAACACCAAGTCGTGGTCCTTACTGACCACAAGAATTTGATTTACCTGGAGTCGGCCAAGCGCTTGAATCCTAGACAGGCTAGGTGGGCCTTGTTTTTCACACATTTTGATTTTGTGGTCTCTTTTCTTCCGGGCACTAAGAATGTCAAGGCAGACGCCCTCTCTAAGAGTTTCCTTGCTGATTCTCCTGTTGTGACTAAGCCTGCTACCATCTTAGGCGAGGGGGTAGTTCTTTCTGCCATCTCGCCCGATTTGAGACGTGCTCTGGAAGAGTTTCAGGAGGACAAACCTGAGCGTTGTCCCAGTGGAAAGTTGTATGTTCCTGACCAGTGGAGGAAGAGAGTGATGTCTGAAGTTCATTGCTCTGCATTGGCTGGTCATCCAGGTATTTTTGGTACTAGAGATCTGGTGAGTCGATCTTTTTGGTGGCCCGCCTTGTCTCGTGATGTCAGGAATTTTGTGCAGTCCTGTGGGACTTGCTCCCGGTCTAAACCTTGTTCTCGCTCTAGTGGCTTGTTAATGCCTTTGCCGGTGCCCAGGAGGCCATGGACCCATATTTCAATTGATTTTATCTCTGATATGCCTGTCTCTCAGAGAATGACTGTTATTTGGGTGATTTGTGATAGATTCTCTAAGATGGTCCATCTTGTACCACTCCCTAAGTTGCCATCTTCCTCTGAGTTGGTGCCTTTGTTTTTGCAACAGGTGGTTCGCTTGCACGGGATTCCTGAGAACATTGTATCTGACAGAGGAGTTCAGTTTGTGTCTAGATTTTGGAGGACTTTCTGTTCCAAGCTGGGAATTCAGTTGTCCTTCTCCTCTGCGTTTCACCCTCAGACCAATGGGCAGACGGAGAGAACAAACCAGACTTTGGAGTCGTATTTGAGATGTTTTATTTCTGCCGATCAGGATGATTGGGTTTCTTTTTTGCCCTTGGCCGAATTTGCTTTAAATAATAGAGCTAGTTCTGCCACTTTGATGTCACCTTTTTTTTGTAACTTTGGTTTTCACCCTCGATTTTCTTCAGGGCAGGTGGAGCCTTCTGCCTGCCCAGGCGTTGACACTGTGGTGGAGAGAATGCAACAGATCTGGGACCAAGTAGTGGATAAGTTGTCTCTCTCCCAGGAAAAGGCCCAGCGGTTTTCCAACTGGCGTAGGACCGTTGGTCCCCAGTTTAAGGTGGGTGATACGGTTTGGTTGTCATCAAAAAATATCGCTATGAAGGTGGCTTCTCCTAATTTTAAGCCTAGATTTATTGGACCTTACAAGATTTTGGAGATTATTAATCCGGTCTCTTTTCGGTTGGCTCTTCCTTTCACATTTAAAATTCATAATGTGTTTCATAAGTCCTTGTTGAAGAGGTTTGTTGAACCAGTAGTTCCTGTGGTGGCACCTCCTGACCCTATATTGGTTGAAGGTAACATGGAATATGAGGTAGAGAAGATACTGGATTCCCGTCTGGCTAGACGGAGACTCCAGTATTTGGTTAAGTGGAAGGGTTATGGTCAGGAGGATAATTCCTGGGTCTCTGCCTCTGATATTCATGCCGAAAGATTGGTGCGTGCCTTTCATCGGGCTCACCCGGATCGCCCTGGTGGCATGGATGAGGGTTCGGTGACCCCTCCTCAAGGGGGAGGTACTGTTGTGAGTTCATTTTTCCCTTCACCATTGAGGTCTGATGAACTCCCTCCTCTAGTGAAGGAAGGTAGTGAGACTGATTACCAAACACCTGGGCAGCTAGATGATGACTGGGTGGCTGGAATTGAGGACTGGATATAAGGCTGCCGACGCCCGTCTTCCTGGCTGGTGATTTTCCTGCTGGATTCTTGGAGACCAGTCTGATTCCTGCATCTCAAAGCTAAGTTTTTCTGCTCTGCTTTGTACTCTTCAGTTTTGTTCTTGTTTTGCCTTGTTTTTTGGGAGTTCTGCCATCCCTGGCCGGGGGTGAGCTGAATTCCATTTTTGTCTCTGATCTGTTGATATTTTGCTCTGTCTTCAGCAGAATATACCTGAGTGCTGATATAGTGTTTTTGAAGCCTAGCGACTTCAGGGCCTGTTTTTCCTATCAGTCGGTTGGCTCATTTTGATAGGGTTTTTGCGGATGGCAGACAGCAGCTTTCCTATCCTGTCCTATGTAGTTAGCTTGGGCCCCATCATTTGCTCAACCTATCTTTCTACCTGTGTTAGTGTTTTCATCTTGCTTCACCGTCATTATATGTTGGGGGCTGCCTATTGCTTTGGGGTCTGCTCTGGGGCAGTTTAGTTTTTCCCCTTTCTGTCTTTAGGCTGTATAGTTCTCTGGCTGTGATCGAGGGGTTTAGGGCACCGTAGGAACCCCCCACGGCTACTGCTAGTTGTTGTGGATAGGTTCAGGGGTCTGCAATCCGATAGCTGCCAACCTCTCTGGTTTTTCTGGACTTAGCTGGTATTTTGTTTTTTCCTCCTGCGGTGACTCATCATAACAGCCATCACAGCGATCACATCTGAGTGCGCATAAAATTCTGCCATTTTTGTGGTACTGTAAATTTTTTTGGAAGTGTCACATACAAGTTCTTAGATTGCTGTAAGAGAGAAATAGCGTAATAGTGCATTATCCAGTGTGCAGATAATAATTGCAAGTAATACACTCACCAAATGGAGTTTTGTAACAGTCAATGGAATATTCGCTGTTGCAGAACCACAGATCCACGAGGGACCAACATAGAAGATTCAGGATAGGAAAAATGTGGTCAGACAATCCGTGCAGCGAATCACTAAAAACTCGGATTATTATTAATACAGTGTTCTTTATTCTACGCGTTTCAGAGTCTCACAGAACTCTTTCCTCAGGAAAAACCACCTGGCTTGAGATTAGGGTTAGAGTCATGTTGGGATTAGTGTTGGAATAAGAATAGGGGGTTTCCACTGTTTAGGCACATTAGGGGCTCAGCAAAAACAACATGACGCCCGCAGACTATTCCATCAAAGTCTGCATTCGAAAACCGAGCTCCTTCCCTTCCGAGCTCTGCTATGCGCCCAAACAGTGGTTCCCTCACATATGGGGTACCAGCGTACTCAGGACAAATTGGAAAGCAGCTTTTGGGGTCCAAATTCTCCTGTTACCCTTGTGAAAAAAAAATGGGGGCTAAAAGATCATTTTTGTGAAAAAAAAAGGATTTTTATATTTTCATGGCTCTACATTATAAACTTTAGAGAAACACTTGGGGGTTCAAAGTGCTCACCGCACATCTAGATAAGTTCCTTGAGTGGTGGTTTCCAAAATGGTGTCACTTGTGGGGGATTCCACTGTTTAGGCACATCAGGGGCTCTCCAAATGCGACATGGCGTCCGATCTCAATTTCAACCAATTCTGCATTGAAAAAGTCAAACGGCGATCCTTCCTTTCTGAGCTCTGCCGTGTGCCCAAACAGTAATTTACCCCCACATATCGGGTATCAGCGTACTCAGGACAAATTGCACAACAACTTTGGTGGTCTAATTTCTCCTGTTAACCTTGGGAAAATAAAAATTTTGGGGCAAAAAGATCATTTTTGTGGAAAAATTATGATTTTTTATTTTCATGGCTCCACGTTATAAACTTCTGTGAAGCACTTGGGGGTTCAAAGTGCTCACTGCACATCTAGATAAGTTTCTTGAGTGGTCTAGTTTCCAAAATGGTGTCACTTGTGGGGGGTTTCCACTGTTTAGGTACATCAGGGGCTCTGCAAACGCGACATGGCATCCGATCTCAATTCCAGCCAATTCTGCATTGAAAAAGTCAATCGGCGCTCATTCCTTTCTGAGCTCTGCCGTGTTCCCAAACAGTGGTTTACCCCCACATACGGGGTATCTGTGTATTCAGGATAAATTGCACAAAAAAAATTTTGGTTCATTTTCTCTTTTTACACTTGTGAAAATGAAAAAAAAAATTGGTTCTGAAATAAAATGTTTGTGAAAAAAAGTTAAATGTTTATTTTTTTCCTTCCACATTCATTTATGAGAAGCACCTGAAGGGTTAATAAACTTCTAGAATGTGGTTTTATCCAGCTAGGCAGTGGCTGGATAAACCGACCAGATACAAAGTAAACGGCCCGTCCCCAGACACACAAATACCCCGTGAGCAAGTGTGGACAAAAAGTTACGGTATGTAAATGATAAAGATCTTTATGCTCAGCCAAGTGGGCGGGGCTAACACACTTTAATACAGATCTTGTAAGAAAGAGACCAGAAGGTATCTGTTGACCTTTTTGTTAGTCCCAGTGCTACAATCAGTAATTATAGGAACGGCGACCACAAATAAAGCCAACTGGGCGGAGCTAACACGGGACACTGTTTAAACTCAGCCAACTGGGCGGAGCTAACACACTTATACAGATATTTGTGTGTCTGGGGACAGGCCGTTTACTTTGTATCTGGTCGGTTTATCCAGCCACTGCCTAGCTGGCTATTTATTTTACCAACCTAGCTATGAGTGAGACTATGTATACTGGTATTTGCGCAGTAGCGCCTTGTCTCTATTTCTAGAACTGACTACTGTTAGAAATGTGCTTGTGACTAATTTTAGTCTAGCATATCTATTATCTTAGCGCCTGCGCACCAGTGATGAGGAGTTCTTTCATCCTTTTATTTGTGGTAGCCGTTCCTATAACTACAGATTATAGCACTGGGATAGACAAAAAGGTCAATAGTTACCTTCTGGTACTTCTTTTATAAGATCTGTATAAGAGTGTGTTAGCTCCACCCAGTTGGCTGAGTATAAACAGTGTCCCGTGTTAGCTCCGCCCAGTTGGCTGAGCATAAAGTGTCCTGTTTATTTAACTGATCATCATGGCAACTGAGCCCCGAACCAGCACGGTCTTTGTATAAGTACAGGTGCTTTAGATCACAGGTATTGCGCCTTATCACTGTTTTCTCCAGCGATGTGCGTCTATTGGTGACTATGGCAGCTGCATGACTAGTAATACAGTGGTTATCTATGTCTCGCTCTGGCCGGGAGCGCCTATGGGGGAGTGTTTTTGGTCATCGCCTACTCAGATAATTACTACAGTGAATGTGCTGCGTATCTTTAGAATGTCCCCTTAATTGTGTCTCTTCACCTATTTGTGACGCGCGCTTTGTTTATTATACGCCGACGCTTGCGCAGATAATCATCACAGCAAGTGAGCTGTATATCTTAGAGGGTTAATCGGTCACATGACTGCAAGCATCCCCTTGATTGGTCTTTCTCATTTATTTGTGACGCGCACTTTGTCTACTATACGCCGACGCCTGCACAGTAGGCTACTGCAGGCGCCTGCGCAGTAGCAATAGTGAGCTCTCTCTCACTTTCCTGTATTCAGGATGTGTGCCTTGTCTCCCGGACTCCGACGCTTGCGCAGTTGGCATTCTGTGGCGCCACATACCGCTGCTGTGAGCTGTCAGCCATAGCTATGGATCAGTGACTAACCGCTGACTCTCAGGTGTATTGGATGTTAACCCTGTCATGGTAAGCAGCGGCGCAGCTGCTCCCTATCTACTAATTATACAACTATATATATTGACACAGCTGACTAGCAATTTGTACCCCTGACGAAGCCACCTAGAGTGGTGACACGCGTCGGGTCTCTGGCTCTACCTGCCCCACTTCACTTCTCATGGGTTTTGTATTGTGCTGATTTGTATGTGTGGTTATCATTTGGGGTGGTTATGGAGATTTTTTCTGTCCACTTAGACCCTCTCTAGCCCCTAATGGTCTGGCTGATCTGGTCCTTGATGTTCCCTATGCCTGATCTTGGGCTGGGGTACCTCTACGCATATATGAGGTCTATTTAGTGTGCATTTCTATCTTTTTTGTACACCTCATAGTGATCAGCAGCATCTTGGGTTTACATTATCCCTTGTACTGTTTTTTTGTAATTATTGGGTTGGAATTGCATCATTTTTTCGTTGTATTTGTATATTATTGGTGTTTCTGACTCATATGCTCCATATTACCTATGTGTGGGCTTACTAATTCTCCTATTGAGAATCCTGTTTACATGGACCTAGGGATATAGGCATCATTCTCGGTGAGGGTGATAGTTGGTAGCAGGTGGGTTGCTCTATTATGAGCATTGTATTATTTGTGTATGTGTCACATCTGTGACCATTTTTAATGTTTTTAAGAATTTTTGCTGTTTGCTGTGTTTAATAAAATTTGTATTATATATGCTATGTCCTATTCAGGTTGATCTCCTGCTCATGGCCTATTTCTTTATCTCCTTTTTGTCAAACATATATACTATTTAGGTCTAGGTTGGATCCCCTTAATTATCCTTTCCGTGGTGCCCCCATTTCTTTGTTTCTCATTTCTTTAACAAATAACGCAAGTCCTATCAAATAAATTTTACCACTATCCTGAAGGACAATATGTCGCGAGAAAACATTGTCAGAATCACCAGGATCCGTTGAAGCGCTCTAGCGTTATGACTAGTGTTGAGCGATACCACCCGATACTGAAAAATATCGGATCGGAATGGATCGGCCGATCTAAAAAAAGTATCGGGTATCGCCGATTCCGATCCCGGAAGTCCCATTCAAGACAATGGAACAGAAATATCGGAATTAAAAAAACCCCTTTTTTCCCTGTAGGTTAATTCTACATGAAGAAAAACAACTAATAATAATGTAGAATGTATTGTGGGAGGTGTAGGAGACATTAAAGCCATAGAGGTTTAGCCCAATCAAATGGAATAGCAGTCATTTTTTTTTTTA
This sequence comes from Dendrobates tinctorius, assembly GCF_039654945.1. NCBI lineage: Eukaryota > Metazoa > Chordata > Amphibia > Anura > Dendrobatidae > Dendrobates > Dendrobates tinctorius. Next base: position 3,950,716 of record NW_027361776.1, on the reverse strand, counting down.
AAGACGTTCGTAGTTACAAAGATATTGACTATGTTAAAGTCTTTAATATTTTGTCAGATATGTATGTTTCACTACTTCCATGCTCTTCACCTTCTTTTTTACTTCTCTCACACTTTCTCCTTCATCATCCTCAGCAGCATCTTTTTCATCAACTTCTTCACCTTATTCATCTTCTTCTTCTTCACCTCCTTCCTATTTTTTTTTTTTTTTACATTCTTCATATTCTTCTTATTCAACTATTATTCTTCTTCATATTCTACTTCTTCATCATCATATTCTTATTTGTGTCAGGCATTCCTGTAGTTGTAATCTATAAAAGTTTGAAGATTACACCTTCCGTTCAGCCTGTCACAAAAGATTTACAACAGGATTTGTCCGCGTTCAGTTTGGCCTGCAGCAGCAGGCCTTTTCCAGGGGCACCACGAGGAGGAACGGACTCACCCCCATACACTGCTTAGTGTTATGAAAGAGTCACCGTAGGAGGCAGACACAAAAATAGAAGCTACGTCCAGAAAACCAGAGAAGTTGGCAACTATCAGATTGCAGACCCCTGAACCTATCAACACAACTAGCAGTAGCCGTGGGGGTTTCCTACGGTGCCCTAGACCCCTCGATCACAGCCGGAGAGCTAAATACCCTAAAGACAGAAAAGGAAATCTAAACTGCCCCAGAGCAGACCCCAAAGTAAAAGGCAGCCCCCAACATATAATGACGGT